>NW_026294669.1:17657830-19002273 GCF_026119805.1 Tympanuchus pallidicinctus
ACTTTTAATAAAAATGCTTATGAAAAAGCTGAAGATGGAGAGTACATAAAAACGTTAAAGTAAAAACATTTTGAACGGCAGTACTAAACCAAAGTTTTTAGGGAAAAAGTTAACACTGTCACAACCTCTCTCCCTATACCTTACAAGTCTGCAGTGGTTTAAGTTGTAGCTCAAACCAAACTACACGCAAGAACCAATTTAATATATAGTATTATATATTTAATAGTATATATATATATATATATATATATTATATTTCATATATAACAGTATTTAAAGCTAAGCAGTGGCTTAGCTCCTGATTTATCTCTCCATTTTAACACCACTTAATAATAATTAGATTATTTAACTTACTCTACATTCTTTGTCCATTCTGGAAGTTTTCTCCATGTCATGAATACACAGTTTGTCAAAATCGTGAGCATAATGAGCATGCTGAACAACGTTGACTGTAGTTAAGGAACATGCACATACAACAATTTGCATCACACAGAACACATGGAATTGACCAGGCTACAGAACACTGACAACCTACATGATGATACAAATCAGTTTAGTATCACTAACTACATCATATGTAATGCAAAGATGTTTCATATTAATGATTGCTATACCACCATTTCTATAAGCTTGCTCTGCTTCATTCTGAGACAAAGAACTAAAGGCAGGAACACATTAAAATACTACAATGAGAATTACAAAATATTTCAAAAGATCAGCAATTAAAAAAAATTGAAAAGGATATGAATGAACTAAAATCTTAATAGCTACTCTTCTAATAACATTGAAAGGAGATAAAAGGTACAAGGCAGATGTGGCACTGAACCTGAAGATTGTCTTCCCTTTATTCAATACTATAAATGTCTTTAAAAAGAAAGAGGGGGAGGGGAGAGAAAAATAGGAAATTAGGGACACAAAATTCTGCATTTCAATATTTTCCAGGAAATGTAAATAAGTGAAAAATACAACCAAAATATCATCCTTTTAAAACATTAAAAATGCATCCAACTCTATTACATGCACTTCAAATCAACCTGGCAGTGCAAAACACAGCACATAGTTAACCATTTTTGGACACTTAACCGCAGCTGTTTAATCACTTCAGCACCTATAAAACTGCTTCCGAGATTATATATCCTGGGCTTTTAAAGGCTTTACTGCCTATTTTGTCTGCAAAATACTTCTAGTACCATTAACTCAACCATTTTTTATTTGGACTAGAAAACAATCAAACTGCTCTCTAATGGAAACTTAAGTTGACCTATATTTTATTATTGTTCTCCCAAAAGGCAAATATCTGCTAATAAGCCGGTTTAACACTGAAACTTTCTGTTTTCTATACTAGAAAAATATTGCATTAACTGAGTTGCTTTTTACAAAAATATAAATTAGTCTCCTCAGCTACATCTCAGTACTGAATATACTGCTTTGAAACCCCAGGAATAGAATAACCAGACAGAGAAGTTGTTTTCAAATGCATCAGCACTGCATCAGATTTCAAGAGATTAAAATACATCTAATTGTGTTCATAAAACACAATTGTGTTTCCAAAAAACAACCAACCAACCTACAAACAGCACTTTCCCTAGGACTCCCAACTACCTCAAAAAACAGTATTTACCATTTAATAGTTCAATAGGTGTAGTCTAAATAGAATATTAATAAATGCTTACTTTTTTATTGATATAATATGGATCCAAATCCTCCAGGGGCTCAGATACCATTTCTGGAGGAATATCACCATAAATAAATGGCAGCGTCTTTCCTGCCTCCAAGTCA
The DNA here is from genome assembly GCF_026119805.1 of Tympanuchus pallidicinctus. NCBI lineage: Eukaryota > Metazoa > Chordata > Aves > Galliformes > Phasianidae > Tympanuchus > Tympanuchus pallidicinctus. The sequence continues at coordinate 17,659,610 of NW_026294669.1, forward strand.
TTATTTGGCGTGGGCTGAGCTTCTTCATGACCACCATCATCTTTGTGCTCATCTTTATCACGATTAGACTTTTCATCAGCAATACGTTTTTCAATAGCTGCAAGAGACTCTTTGGTGAAATAGAAGAAGCAGTCAGATCCTGGTGGTACGAGCATTGCCTGTGCCATCTTTTCATTCTGTAAACTTTAAATACTTTTAGGCTCTTGTGCAAGAAGATCCTAGAAGAGTGTGAGGGAAAAACAAACAAAAGAAAGAAAATCACCAAATGTAAGTTTTCAGGCATAATTGTCACCTGCCTCTTTTCTATTCCTAAAATGCTGTACAAGCATAATAGAAAATTAGCTACTGTAGCTTTTGTAAAGGAACAACATGGCAAATAGATAAAATTTAGGATATAAAAAAAAAGTACAAAAGGAGAAGAAATCATCACATTTGCGTACAACTTATCTGTCATCTCAGGTTAACACAAATATCATTAAAAAAGGAAAAAAACATTCTCACTTGCCCCAGCCTCAACGTGAAAACTAAACCACACCTCATTGTGAAAAGCTAAGAAAGGTGCTCTTTAACATGCAAGCATTGAAGAGAGCAGTTACCAGTTCCAACACGCAGATTTATAAAAAAAACTATTATCTCTGTAATTGCACTTGCAATATATGTTACGAAAAACAAAACACATCCTTGCTATACTCTGAATTTCTCATGGAAACACTACTCCATCTGGTGGTTTACATCATACTTGCTAAACTACTGCTTTATTAGACCGATATACATAAATGTATATTATATTAAAGCCATGTGCACAAGCAGAAAGCAACTGGACTGAGGTTTAGTTCTTCCCTCCACAGGTTTCTTGACTTGCATCTTCTTGATTTTCAGCATTAACTTCAGTAGTGCTATGCTCCTTAATTAAGAAAGTACTAAGGATGAAGGGTTTTAGATTTAGGAAAAAAAAAAAAAAAAAAAAGACTATAGAAAGTCACAGTGCTCTCTCTTAGGCTAAATAGATTTAAAAAAAAAAAAAAAAAAAAACCCTAAAATAATACACTTATTAAATTACAAGAAACAATACATTTTCAATAGATTACTTTTTACTAGCTTCCTATTTTCTACAGTGAGCACATTAATACCCATGAGTGCAATTACTTCAGGATGAACTGATTTTCTAAACAGAAACAAAATGGAATCAAGTCCCCCTTGGTGACATTCATCACTGCTGTAGTCTTTGTCAACAGTTCAACAAAATTAAGAAATTGCAGTGGGTTGATCTTTGCTGACTACCAGGTGATCAGCCAGCTGCTCCCTTTTGATGAGGTGGAGAACAAAATGAGTGGGGGAATAAGGAGATGGGTAAGCTCATAACAGCAGGCTCTCCACATAATGTTCCTATGGGAGACATCCACCTGCTCCTGCATGCCCCTCTGCTGATGAGGGGCAAAAGATTCACCATTCTCAAACAGAAGGTCTTTGACTGCTGTTTGACCTCCTCCAGTGAAACCTTCCCAAATCCCCCAGTGAAACCTTCCCAAATCCTAGCATGCACACAAGCGAAGACCTGCCTTGCAATCTTTTGATTGAAACTAGCTGTATATCAGATGGAACTTTTTCTTCAGAAGCTGGATGATGTCTGTGGCTTCAAGTACCCAGAGAATATCCTCCTATGCACCAGTGAAAAAGTCAAGATCTCTCTCACAGGAGGGATACCAGGACCCTTCTCCATAATCCCCATTCTTACTTAAGAACTAGAAGTAATGCTATTGTTATATGATACATTTAGTTCCTTTTTTTTTTTTTTTTTTTTTTTTAATACCTCTGTTATTTATTGATTTAAAACTTCCTATATGGAACTTCCTATATTAATACAACACTTGTTGTTTACTTTTTCTACATTGAGAGGTGAAAACTACAGTTAATACTTTTTATACACCAGTCTGCTGTGCCTGAAAAACGAAGGGGCATCCTTAGTTGGTCAAGAAATATTTATGCAACTTTATGCTATGATGATTCTCTTCAAAAACCAAACAGGAAGAAAGAAATATTTAAGAAGAGGAGAAACTTGTAAAGTAAAGCAGGTTATCTACCATAACATCCAGCCAGCTATTTGGATGTATTCTTATAACAATCCCTTAAAAAGGTATTTCTATTAAATGTTATGAATGCAGGCTAGAAGGTCGAGTATGACCACAGAAGCTAGCTTTTATTGAATTTGTGCAGAAAAAATGTCACTAACGTATCTTTGTCTATGTATTTAGGCTAAATTTACTCTTTAGAAGCCTATAATGTGTAAAACTAAAAGTTCAAGACTGCTTGTTTTATCAAATATCAGTGTAGCCTTATGGCAGTTTTTCTGACTTGTTACTGACATTGTCAGACCGAAAACCACTCCTTCTTCTGGAAGGAAGGCTGGATGTGGCTCTGGGCAGCCTGCTCTAGTGGCTGGCAACCCTGCCTGTGGCAGGGAGGTTGAAACTAGAAGATCATTGTGATCCTTTTCAACCCAGACCATTCTATGATTCTTGCATACTGATATTCCAGTGGTTCATTCAGCAGTGCTTAAGCAGTATCCTCATGGTTAACACAAACTCCAGCATTTCTCTCTAATGACACTAAAGCCAAAGACTGAAGCACATCCCAGTTCTAACATAAAGAAGGGTATTTTCTAACATATGACAGCAAACTTTTCTATTAGTGATTTGTCCTAGCAGTCTAATCACAACCCAGGCTTGGAAAAAACACCCTCACCCATGTTAAACACATCTGGAGTTACAGTTCAGTGGCCCTATTTTCTTGATCATGGATTGATTTCATGATTTAAATGTTCTGTTATTTTTTCTGCAATCTTGATGGCTACGGTATTACTCTACCCACAAAGAGGTAGTAAATGAAATCAGAAAAAGAAGAAAGAATTTGAGTTCTGGGGAAAAAGAAACAAAATAAAACAAAAAGGAAAGAAGAAAAAGAAGAAAAAGAAAACCAGCTTTTCCCTACTCAAACCTCCACTCTCCACCAAGGAAAAAAAAAAAAAAAGCCACTAAGTGGGGAAAAAAAAAAAGTTTTTTCAGCTTACCATTAATGAATATGCTCCTAATATAGCATGATTCTATTGTGCATGTAAACCTGACTGGAAGTACTCTCAGCACACAGGATAGAAAAAGCATAATACAAATGAAGTATTAAAGACAACTGCTGCATATTACTGTCTGTCTAGCACTAGCAGAAATGTCTCAGGTTGAGGAACTATCCAATGACATCACTGTAGAAATGCTAACAACGTATTTCTAAAGGAATACGATTGAATGAGAAAAAAAATAATCTTTGGAAACACAAGTTTAATACATATAAGAAAAAAGCATCTGGTTACATTTATGTTATTTTAGAGACAGTACCTGCACTTATTACTCTTCTCCTGTAATATATTCCTCATCAAGTTAAATTTAAGCCTAGTCCCATGTTATTTTACATTCTGAAGTTTGAAATTTTGAGTCCAAACTCACTGGACTAAAAGAGAAGCATGAATAGATTGTTTTCAGTAGGCATCTAAAAATGTTTAACACCTATAAAGATAACATTCAAACTTGCATGCAAACCGCACAGCATCTAAATGTCAGAATCAGGGAAATACATTTCCCATACAGACAAAGGACAAGCATCTTCTTTTTTTTTTTTTTTTCCACAGTTCAAAACAACACATCTGCTCATACCACTCCATATTCCATAAAACTATAATGGATTTTTACAGTACTATTTTCAATGTTCTCTGAATCTTATTGCTTATTACTCTGATACGTATCACAGTGCTACTTAAGTTAAAACAAACAAAAAAAAGCATACTAAAGACGGCTGGCTAAATTACTAACTCTCAAGAACCACGTAAATCTCATAAGTAAATTAAGGGAAAAAAAAGAAAATTAATTAAAAATAAGAAGCTGCTACCATGATAGTCTGGTGATGATGTACACTGAAATTCAATTTGGCAAACGATCAAACTTGATGAGTCATCAGCAAACCTACATACATGTTCTTTGTTAGGCTCTTTGTTTTGTGCATCTGCGTACATGAAAGAATGTGGTTGTTTCCAGGTTGACCAACTGTGTAAACTGTAATTTACATTATTAACTACTATATTTTTGTACACCATAATGCAGACTTGAGACTGTCACAGTTGCTAAAGAAAGAAAACTGTTTTAAAATCTATTTTAAATCTTCAGTATCGTTCTCTGTCAGCAAAACAAGAAGCTGGCTATAATACAAACCCAGAAATTTATTAGGAAAATGGTTTAATCTAGAAAGCATCAGCTCTAATCAGCAATTAAAAATCTAGTATTCTTCCTTCTCAAAGAATTTCCTGTGCAGACACTAATAGTACATACACTATTCATCCATTTATGACCCTAACCATCAAGAACTGAAACATTTCTGAATTATTAATAGTTCTCAGACTGAATAAATTAAACCTTTTGCACATTTCATCCTTTGTTCTTCTAGAAGATTATAGTGACACCACAGTAAGACTGACTTGGACAACTCGTATTAAACAAAACATGCTCTTCATTTAAAAGTTGTTTCTTCCCCTTCAGCTTGTTCATGAGATTAATCTCAAAGACTCTGTAAACAAACGCCTTCTGAAGACAGACTGAACTTCTGGGAAGTTCTGGAAGTAACATGCATGACTGCTGTAATTTTATTTCCAAAATACAGATTTTTACAGCTTTTGCATCTGTGTTATTTTGTAAGACAGATCTGCTTTTGCAAATCCTGGTGCTCTATCTTGCAAAGTTTTATTACCGTGTTTGTTCTTTTTATCCTCAGTTCTCTTCAGCTTGCTGTTGTGTTTATGAATTATCTGTATACCAGTCCATAAACCGGTATAATGGGACTTTATCAGTGTTTTGCATTGGAAACCACATAAAGGATGCTGAGTGACCTTTGCCCCCAAAGACTTTTCTTTTCTGAGAACAAAGACATCAAGACATTTACATTACAAACTTTACCTTTGTCATTTTTAATCAATTTTCTGTTTAAATTCTCAATAAAGACAATCGTCAAAGTTTTAAATACAATTTCAATCTGTGGATGTAAATGAACATGCATCTAACTCCTTGTTTTAAGATCTATTTAAAATAAAAAGATAAATTCAATATCTCCATGGACACTGTATAATTTCAGAGTAGCTGCTTGGAGATGGAGCTATGAAGCAATACCCTTCTATATTTATTTTCAAATAATCATGGTGCTTGCTCAGTGGTTAGTTTTCCATGTTCGTCAGCTGAAAGAGAGTAGGAAGGAGAGGCAACCACTATGCAGGATTCATTTATGTTCTTCACACTGAGCACTTCTTATAAAATAATTGTTTCCAGTTACAAAACTGAACACACTACTCAGATTCTAAATAGCTATAAGGTCTCGTCAGAATACAACTGCCAGATTCCCCCAATTGTAACCCAAAATGTATTTAATCCAGAAATCATTTAAATCCTACAAGTCTTTGCATCAACAGATGTTCCTTAGAATAATGAAAGATAACTTTTATTCTTGGAAAGTTTCAGATGAAAAAGGCTGATTTAGTAGGATGTTTAAAAAGAAATGTGTTGGGTTTTTTTAGGCATTCAAATTTAAAGGAAGAAATAAAAACATGCTTAAAACAGGAACACCTCCAATAGAAAGGAAGGTTTTCAGAACTACTTGCTCTGGTCTAACTTCCAGAACAAGTGCTCAAAAGATACACAGTCAGCAAACAAGCAGAAGACAAATGGCCGTGACAGCACTGCAAGTTGCTTTGCACACTTAGATTTCTCTTGCATCAGATTTGCTAAGAGTGATTCCAAGAAGTCAATAAACAATGCACTCAGAAAATTAGGAAGTACAGTACTTGTAGATTAAATTTTCAGAAGCAATCTGCATCCTATTTCACCTGCACCAAATGAATGCCAGCAGAAAAAGAAAAGCACGTAGCCTGAAAACAAAATGTGAAGAATAGGCAAACTTCTTTCAAGTGTTCTGCCTGTAAGAAACCCAGACATTTACAAAATCCTTACAGGTCACAGTCATGACATCATCACCTACTCTTGTGCTCAAAGAACTCTGTATCATGCTGTTTTGTCTTCCATTGGTCTGGTACTCATGAGTTATGCAATCCATCAGTATATAAAAGTTGCAAAGCAAGTGATGTCAATGAAACATCCTGCACGAAGAGTTAGAAGACTGCCTAGAATCATTTCATGATAGAGACAAAGCAGTAAGTAAAACATGAGCTTTACTATTTTTCTTTTCAAAAGAGATATCAAAAAATCTGTGTGGTCCTGAGTAGGACTCAGATCCAAACAATGAGAGCTTATATGTGTACTCACATACATGTACAGAGAAATCCAGAAACTACTCTATTGAACACTGGAAAATGTTTCTTTCAAGTTCACGCGCTCCCTTAGTATCTGTCTAATGCTTGTTTACAGCCAACTAAACACTCATAATACAGTACAAGTTCTTAAAGCAGGAATTCCTATTTGATTCAGCATGTATGAAAATTGAAGCTTTTAATATAATAGCAAAACCTGGCTATGCAGGTACTCCTTGCAGAATGGACCACTTATTGGAAGGTGCTCAGCTGCTCTGCTTTCTAGCACAGCAGAATAAGCATTATGGTACATGATTATGTTACCACATTATGTTACATGACTAATGTTAAATTAGTTTTATCAACTCACAACTTCCAGAAATACTTGAAAGAGATCTAAAAAAAAAACCAACAAAAAACAAAAGACCACCACCTCAGCTATGTTTAAAGAGGTTACAGTCTCCTAAGTAGTCTTTGTTACTATGAGCAAACATGTATCTACAAGTGATACTTAGAAGTTACATTGTCAAAAGAATAAGTACCATAATTTTTCTGAACTAATAGAAAAATGACAACATTTACAAGAAGTGAATTTGCTCTGCATTACAATTGTACATAAAACAAGGATAGGATTTTTTAACATTGCATATTAGGAACCTGGAGAAGGATGTGTTCAATAAAGATGGTTTTTTGCATGTATAAAATACAAACGTTTCTGCAAAATAAGGTGGACACTTCATACCGTTTGCTTACTGCTTATATTCACCTGCTAGAAGTCTGGCAAAACTGTAGCCACGCCGCATTTAGTACATTCATCCTGAGTACAAAATCCAAAATATTTTTTAAATCTCTGTGCAAACTGCAGTGTTGTCAGAAAAGTTTGGTCACTTTTATTTTGTGAAAATAAAACCTAAGAAAAAACAGCTACTCTACTAGTCCTGTATCTAGGACTACTTTACAGGACAAATTTGAAATGAAATCTCCCAAAACTCAGGGCTGTGAATAAAGGCGCCAAGTCAGAGGCTCTCCCCAAAACTGTATGGAAAGAAGCTGAACATCAGAAACGTTTTGGCATTGGTCAGCCTTTCAGTAAAATGTGAGTAAAACCAGGAAAGTTCTGAGATCTCCATTTCATTAAGAGCTTTGATTCTAGTGAGTTGTATCAAAAAGAATTACAACTATTATTTTAAAAAGCTTTGAGAAAGGAATGCACAGTTCTTCTAGCATATAAAATTGCTATACATTCATACAGTTATGAATTCTCTGGTCTTTTAGCAAAAAGCAATGATACATGAAACGTCAAATCTTATGATCATGTATGGCTTTTCACCAAAAGACTTGATGTCCCCTAAAATAGGCCTTTCTCAAAATTACTCACATTTTGTTTTCCTTCAGCAATACAAAAGGCTTTTTTTGCCTTCAGTACCTGGAACTTCATATCTATATGCAAACAAGCAAGCAGTTAATTGTCCTTCTACAAGAGTCTGCCCTGAGAAAAAAGAACTCAGCAAAAGTTAGATCTAGAAGAAGTCAGGCCACAGCACAAACATGCAGCAAAGAATGAAAGCAAGTGAACTGATCTCAACTATCTGCATTGACTCTGGAAACAAAAGGGCATTTTGAGTTAATATTTATTATATATTGGGTTAACTACTGTACGGCAAGACTGTTACAATAAACAACGCCTATTTTGTTGACCAACTGCTGTTTCCTTGTTATAAAAAGAATGCTAATTGCTTCGTCTTTTTATAACCAAACCTTTTTCCATTAATCAATGCCAGGTCATTGGGGTCCACAGAGTTAATTAAAGAAGACAGCTCTTCTTGCATCTGTTTATAAAAGACACATGCTCCTCACATTGCTAAAATCTACTATCCTGGTACAAACATCCACAGATCTACAGCCTGTGACTCTGGAAGACAATCTAAACTTGCTGCTGGATGTTCTTATCAATCGTTTGATAAAAACACATTACACAAAAAGAGACAAGCTTTGAACAGAACTAAAATGCCACACAAATTATTTGTTTCATTAAAGGAGCTATTTCGGAAAATTGTAGAAGGCTGAGCCTTCTGTTCATTGTGGGGAACCTCCACATCCAACAGATTGTTTTTGCTGCAAGTTACAGCATTTAGACCTGGGAGGTAAAGAAGGTAAAGTCTCCTTCAACTTTTTATAGCTCAGAGCTGACATTTCCAGAGTGGACCCATTGCTGATCCATTAAAACATATTCTGTCAATATTCTTTCTAATATACTTTCTAATAAAGATGGCTTCAACAACAGATGAGAACACCTACACAGTTTTTGTTCAGGTGGTAATAAATTACATGCACATATTTCAGAGTACATAAGCACTATGCACAGCAGAGAAAGCGCATGCATCCACATGTGTGGGATTTTTCACCAGCTTAAGTCTTACAAAGAAAGCAACAGAAATCCAAATGCCAAGCTAACAGAATACTCCACAGAAATCACTCAAACCTTGTACACAATGCTCAAACAGCTCAGAGACACCTCTGAGTGATTCATTTCAGAGCATAAAAGCATAGCGTTTCCTGCATATTAGACTTTAGACCATTACATGGCTCAAACTATCTGTATCACCATTCCAATAACTTTCCTGATTTAAACCAAATTAAAAATAAAATGATCTTGAATGTCTTACTTCTATAGGATTAAAATCAATGTGTTGAAGTCCCACGGAATGACTGTATCAACACCAACCACGAGGGTTTCAAAAACACAGAAAGTATTTCTCCGAGTTACCACCAACTGTGTGAAAATGAGTTGTTTGAAGTAGAAGACAATTTCAGCTGCAGCTACACAAAAAGATATGCCTGCTTCTGATAAATCCTTGGTATTGTATTTATAATCAGTTATGCAAAATACCTTTAGAGAAGTCAGAAAGAAACTAGGTTGAGAGGCCCCTCTGGAAGTGAGATAGTCTACACTCCAGCTCAGAATGAGGTTAACCTCCTTACATGTCTTACACTCAGAAACCTGTAAGCTCATGGGGTCTGCTTCAGGTTGCTCCTCCTTATTCTCCACAGTATCTTCTCGGGATGTCCCGAGGTGCCTCATTAAATCATCAATCCATCACAAGCCAACCTTACTTGCAACCTAACTCCTTACTTGCATTCAGCACTATGTGCCTCACCAGCTCTCCAAGTTGTGTTGAACCAGATGGCATTCTAGAACACGTTCTGTACCTTTTGCTGCTCTGTTCTCAAATTCCTTCCCACATTTCAGTTCAAGCGTTGGTCCATCACTGACATGAGACACCCATGCAAAACAGCAGCAATAAATGATATTTAACCACTGCAGCTCTTACGTAACTGCAGCTGAAAGTTCCCCTCCTAAACAGCAAGAATGAAGAATTAGGAACTAAAAAAGAATGTATTCTTTAAGACACACCAAGTCAAGGTTTAAAAAAGGGAAGACTTTCTTTTAATTAGGAAAATCCTCTAGAAAAATTCAAAAGGGAGAGAAAATATAACAAAATCTAACAAGATACAAGTTGATAACATGTTGCTAACCCCATGTCTATTGTTTACTCTATTTTAAATGGACATGAACAATTGAATCCTACTCTTTAAATTTACATAGACATATAGATAACGGCTTTTAATCCACCAGCAATCTCAAAATGTATTTGTTTCCTTTAAACCACGGGAGCAAAGCAAATTTTTCTACCTATATTACAAGAGACAATTTTCCATTTAGTCAAAACTACTGAGACTGTAAAGCAATCATGAAGTTCATTTACTGTTACTCGTTACACTGCAATACCAGTTATGGAATTTTTACTAGGCATTTTAAAGACGATTTTAAAATCAATTTTGTTGCACTTTGATTTCCCATGTACTAAAATAAGATGTTCTGCAAAAGGATTAGAGACAGCAGAAATGAAGCGATGTATATAAAAGATTACATAAAGAAAGTGTGCTTTGTGAAACCTGTTTGAGGTCTGCACACCTTGCCACGTTAGAAGCTTTACATCCGGCAACACAAACCACTTCAGGTTTTCTCCCTTAAATACAAGGAAAGAATAAGCCTTTTTTTCTTTTTTTAAGACAAAGGGGTGTGTGAGAGGAAGCATTACTTCTTTGCCTTCCTCCCTCCTTCTCACCAAACCCCTTGTCTCCCCTTCCCCCAGTATAAGTGCTAAAAACTGGCTATAGGCTGCAAAAGAAATACAGCAAGCAGTGCAACCAGACATTTCAGTTCTTCATTCTGGCCAGACAGGCTCCCTGTCCCTCCCTTAATGGGCTCATTAGTGTAATCTGAGTCTACTTTTTGTGCCTGTCTAATTTTCTAGAGCCTCAGCTGCTGTTCTGAAAATCAATACAGGCTGGAGGTGATTGGTAAAACCTGGCTTGGATTGAAATGATACAGAGGCAAAATTCACAAACCCATTTTAACCAGTGCTTATACATCTTCATGCAAATGCCCTGAAAAAGGATAATATCATCAACAGACATCATAGTAGAGATGTATTTTTTTTGGAAAGACATTCTCATTTAAAAAGAATTTAGCACCTCCAGTATATTATTGAACTTTTGTTAGAATCAGAAAAAAGTATTTACTCATGACATCCATTAAAAACCCTCTCAAGCAGATTAAGAATGTAAAATTGAGATGAGAGTTCAATGCCAATTATGCAATTAAACAACGAAAATGCAGCGCTGCGATGCTGCAGGGGATGCAGCTGTCAAACATATTGGCAAAGTTCACTGTATACATACCAGTGAATGGGACAGCATGAGAAGGAATGAAAAAAACAAGCTAGACGACTTAGCACCATGATGGGAAACCACAGAAGAGAGGCCAAGATTCTGGAGCTTGAATTTTCTGAAGGATGTCATTACTCAACCCCCTTTCCAAATGATTTCTATTTAACCTGAGTTCTTAGTGTTGGACAGACTGACATTGAAGTTTATCTGAAAATGCATCCATCTGGCAGGCATATAACAGTAAACCTTCTGCCACTACAGAAAACCATACAAATCTTACACAACTGAAGGCTTTGAAGCTGGAAACAAGTCAAATGTTTTAATTTACTTTTCTTATTTACTTCCTTTGGAAAAACTATTCCTCTCTTCCAGTCCCTATAAAAGCAACAATTACAGCCAACACAAAACAAGTTTAAGTTATTTTAAAACCATACCCCAAAGTTATGGTACCCCAGAGCCTGCAGGGGAAAGGATGAATAAAAATAGATATGGCAGTATTCTCTAAATGAAACAACAGAATCTGTTGGATGAAAAAGGAAATGCAAATATGAGAAAGTAATTTAGTAATTTAATTTTACAGTTATTTGCCTGTCGCTAAAAACATTTCGTTCTCCACATTTAAATCAAGGGCTTCAAAGCCAAGGATCAATGACTGATACCAACTGTCAACTAAAGCATGAACTAGAGGCAGTAATAGAAGACATATACTGCACTGAGAGGTTGATAAATACTGAAATACTTATAGTTATTAATGAAGCATTAGCTTCTATCAGCAAACCAGGGAATTCTATTTTACAGCCAACTTGTACGGTTCAAAGTCTAAATTAAAGGATGTTCCTTCTGCAGGCAAAGGGAAACTAAACTTTCAGCAGCCATAAAAGATTCTTGATGGGTAATGATAAAAGGATTATTTCTATGAGCTATTTCATTAAAAGCTGCAGGCAATGATAAATGCAGTGTTCCTGTGCAATTCACTCTTCCGGTCACTGACAAAATAAAAAAAAAATAATTTTTTTTCACTTCATATTCTTATGAAAATATCCATATTTTCCCAAATGTGCTTCACCTTGTAATTAAATGACTGAAACTAAGGAGAAAAAGTTGATTGTTTTACTGACCTGAAACTTGATAATTTCTGGAAAAAAAAAAAAAATATTTGCAATCATTGCATTAGATGCATATCAAAAAATTCACCTAATTTGCACTGCATTATCAGAGTGTGCCATTTGCTGGAAGAGAAAAGCCACAGAAAATGTGTCTGTCAATCATACTTATTCAGAAATCACAAAACCTATTTGCTTGGAATCACCAATTTTCCCTGACTTGAACCTAAAGGTTCACAGCCCTTCTACACACGCACACGTAGGCACTTAGCATCATTCTGAGAATCATTTATTCATAGAAGATTTTAAATAAACTGATGAAAGCCATAATTTGGCAATGTGAACCACCAAAAGAAAAGTAAGACTAGCTAGGTCAAGGCATTCATCACAGTCTTCAATGGAAAAATAAAGCAAAAATCTGACGAGGTCGGCAGTAACTCACAGCAGATGACTGTGCAACAACACAGAGCGAGGTAACAGCTTTAAACGAACAGTTCCTATGCATTTGCTGAAAACTGGCAGAAAGCAGCTGTTATATTGCACAACCACAATATAATCAGAGCTGAACTGTAAGACATTCATTAAATACAATTATTAAAAAATAAACAAACAATACAGAGAACAGGGCTTCATTTTTTGTTTGGTTTTTGATATTTGTTTTTAGTGTAACTCACTGCCCTTTTTTTCAGACTAAAAGAAAGCAGCCATTTCAGACCAGACCACCAGATCCGCTGTGCTTTATAAGCACTGTGGAATTACACCCATTTGCAAAATCTTCCATGTTCCTTCCTCCTCAGTCATACAGTAGGAATAAATAATTTAATGAAGTACTCATCAGGAGAAGGGAATAGGCTATTAGTCTGTGCCTGCATTCTCTTCCCCTTGCTTTCTTGAATCTTTTAGGTGTGTATATGTTAGAGCTTAGCAAAATAACATGACTATGAACCTGAAGGAAAAAAAAAAAGCTTCCAAATATCTTCAAATTCATTCTCGGCATTCTAAAAGTATAAGTAAAGAATCAGTATGAACAGAACGTTATAATTTTGGGGAAAATCATACTACAGAAAAATCACACTACAGAAGAAACTAGAAGGAAAGGCATAAAAAGCCACCCCAAACAATGCTAAGTATCACTCTTAGAAAATCAATTACATTTTTCAATCCCTATAATTAAACGTTCATCTGCCTCCAGAAGGCACTTAAAAGCACACAATCCTCACTTGCCAGTAAACACATCTACATCTCTTAAATTACTTACAAAGGACAAGATAGTCATTTGACCCATTCCTCCAAAAGTGGGAGGATTGCGTCTCACAATTATTAGCCAGTAATTCATGTCTTAGGGCCACTGGCCCATCTGGCCCTACGTCCAACTAAAGAAATCCAGAATAAGTATGTAAAGTGTTACACTGCAGAAAGTGCATCAAAAAGATCTCACTCACATCAGGGTAGAAAAGCAGTAAAAAGGATGAAAAGCACAAAGTCGGGGTAATTTCGGCACTCTGTTCTGATTATAGACAGAGCTTCTCAAAAAAGGGGGCATCTGAAGATTTTAATGAAAGTTAAATGAACTTCCCACAGCTGAAAACAAGAGCCACTCATTTTTGTAACTCCTTACCCAACTCTTATGCCTAAATAGAAAAGCAACATGGTGGATTAGTAACAAAACAACACATATACTTTGCTAGTGATCACATATTGTCACAAATACAGCATCTGCTTCGTGCAGCAAAACCTCTAGAAGTCACTCCTTTATTCTATTTCATCATCGATGAAGTACATTACCACTGCATGGAAGGACAGAATTATGCTTGGATTCAGCGAAAGGACAGCGACACAAGATGAAAATAAAACATGCCTCCAGGGATCGGGAGGTGGAAGGAGAGTGCAGGAAAGAATTACAAAATAAGTGATCATGGTTATTTTGTGCGCCGGACAAATGGACTTTCATTCAATTCATCTGATTATCAAAACAATCTTTTTTAAGCTGCAGAAACTGCTACACAATATCTTTAAATATCATCTCTGAAACATCATTAAGTATCAACTATGAGTATCTACACCATCAAAGCTTTAGATGACACCTACACAATAGCTATCTTACAAAACAAAAAAATGACTTGTATATTCATACATCACTTGAAAGAAATAAAATTGATTTAAGTTTTTAAAAATATAAAGATCTACAAAGTTCACAATTCTCATTGCTTTTACTTAATTCTGTATTTTTCAGTTCCTTCCAGGTGTCACTAATTCTGAAACATCTTTTCCTGGCTGAAACTGAGGGTCATGTTATCAATGAAGTCCTGGGTCACAACTGAGAAATTTAAGAATAAGCTTTTTATAAAAAGCAATACAATCTTTTTAACTTGTGAAAATAGAGTAAATCCTTCTAAAAATGACACCAGCTATACACATGCAAAAAAATTTACAGGAGTTACAAATATTGAATTCAAATTTAAATTAAAGAATATATTTTTCTTTAAAAATGTGGTATAAAAGATGAAGCCTATTGTTTCTTAAATGACCTTAATGGGTTTCCTATTTCCATTTGGGACAGAGTTAACTTTCTTCCTAGCAGCTGGTATGGTGCCCTGTTTTGGATTTACAGTGGGAATTGTGTTGCTAATGCACCATTTCAGTCTGCACAAAGTGAAGGGCATTGCTTCATATCGCGGTGTCTTGCCAGTGAGGAGGCTGAGGGTGCACAAACAGCTGGAAGGGGACACAACCAGGACATTGACCCAAACTGTGTGAAAGGGCATCCCTTACCTTATGGCAACAGAGCCAGCAACAAACCTGAGGGAGCTGGCCAAGATGCTGGGAGCTGCCTTTGCTCAGGGATGGCCGCGCATCCACTGGCTGATGGGAGCAATTGCACTGTGCATCACTTGTCTCTTGGCTCTTATGCTTTCTTTTCCTTCCTTTCCCCCTTCCATCCCCCATTGTTTGAATGGTAGTGCAGCAGCCATCTCCTAACAAGTGAATGGTCATGTTCCTGGACCAGTTCCTTCTGACTGCACTGAATGTGTGATCTCTAAATAAAGACCTATCAGGCTGTGATGGATTGGCAAGGAAGCCTGTCACCTACATGGCCCCTTGAAATGAGGTGACTCTAAATATGAAGTTTCTTCTTCCCCACCATTCCTCCTACGTCCATACATACCTAAGCAATGACTCTACACAAGATTTTCATCAATATGGATTACCTCACTGACTGTTTTCAGAGCCTCATTCTCTGCTTCCTCTTTCTTCAGCTGACCTGTAAATATATAAAGGTAACCAAGACAAGAAGCATCTAACCAGCTCCAGGATAATGACCCTGACTATCAAGTTAGGAAGAAAAAAATATTTAAAACATCCTGCAGATCAGAAAATAAATCCAGTTAAACTTGCAGCGAAGTAGAAGTTTTACAACAGAATGTTGCAAAGCATTCATACAGGTTGCAGGTACACAACAGATGGTGCTTTCCTCTGCCTCTGTTAATTTGACTATATCCATTTAAAATTCTGAAGATACTGTGTGTCTCCAAATCACTAACTTTATTTCAATTCTTTTGAGTTTTCCTGCTTGACTGCAGACCTTGCTGAAAAGAAGAGCTCCCAGCTAGAAGAGAGATGAAGACACAGGAGCTAAGCAGGATCAGCACAACATCACCTGCCGGCCTCAAGGCCAAGAAAACGTATAACCCCCGGACACTTGGTACCAGGGAACCCACAGATGAATTTAGGGCAAATAAGCCTAACTCCCTACTAGATGGTTGATCTCCAAGTCAAACATTTCCCTACTGCTGGTTAGAATCCCAGAAGACACACTTCTCGTTATTATAATAGGCTTGCATGTTACTTGATAGAGCCAGACAGCCAACAAGTGTACACATGCTAATGAAGCATTTTGGTACTAGAAACAGAAAGCTCCTTTCTGGCTGCTATTTGTTCAAATATCAACTTCTTCTACACACATGGCTAACTGTCACCCCATGAGTTGCACAACGCTGTCTAGCCCAGGAAAGCAGGCATCAACATGGGCGCAGGCAACACATGGGCGAGGAGGAAGAGGTGGAGACACAGGGATGGCTAAGAGAAGAAAATGAGGGGCGAGATGCTCTAGAATTACTAATGGAAAGAAGAGAAACCTTGTAAAGGCAGTACGAAGGAGAAGACACAGTCTTACAGAACCTGCCATGGCCTATCTGCCGATACAGAAATTATTTACACACAAGAAAAACATTTAGGCAAAACAATTCCCAAGAATGCTGTAAATATTTCAAGAGATGCATCATACATTTGGGAAATTTGGAGATGTATTTATGAACACAGTCAGATTTCAAATGGCGTACTTAAAGCACACAATAAAAAACTTTGCAACTGCACTGTAGAACATAAATCAGTACCTGCAACAGCACAGAATTATTAGCATCTTAGAATGAGATCCAAGTGGGTTTCAAGATTCAGTCTATTTTTTTATTCTTCTTGTTAATACTTTCTCAATTTTATTACGTACTCACTTCCATACCAAGACCATTTGTACGGTGAATTAGAGTTGTTCAGACACAAAGCCAAATGGTGAATCAAATGGCGAGAAGGCTTGCCTTGTCATTTCCAGCAACTCAGGCAGCAAGTCTTGGCGGTCTCTTAAGGAGTACCCACAGGAAAGACAAAAGCTCCCAGAAATTACATGCTGCTGTGGATGCACTATCAACAGCATCAGATATTTATCCAGGCAAGGATGTCGGACAGCAGCACCGTTCCCGTACCTGTGCTGCCCCTGCATGCAGAGAACTGCTCCCAGTGAATACGTCTCCAGCACCCGCGCAGAAGCAGAGATCACTGCGAGGGGACAAAGGGATACCTTACGCCTCTCCACAAGTCAGGTCAGCCTCTCTGAGAAATTTTAAATAAGAATTTTATATCCAAAAGTTCAGGGTAACATTCCAAAAGCATCTTCTTCAAAAGACACTGCTTCAGGCTAACACAAAAATAAAATAGATCTACATGTCAATAACTCAACAACAGAACGATAAGCCAAGAGAATCAACTAAAAGTGTAGATGAACAGGGCACTGACATTTAAAATGTGCCAGAGATACATCACACAAGTGCATTTACTCCAAGAGATTTTGCTGCTTCTCTCTATTTAACTTGTTGAACTCCAGGCAAGAAAATTTCATTCAGCCAGTAAGTCCAATTTGGACAGAATTTCTTTTGAAATAACTGTATTAAGTTTATCAAAATGCATTCAAACTTCCATTGTTTTTTTCTTTTTTCCAGAACACAACAACAACATGCAAGATGGTTTAGCTTTTCACTTCAACTTCTGCATTGCTGCTCAATTTCGACAGTGCAATTCTCCCAAGATTTTAAGATACATTATTGAACTTATTACATAGCACGAGAATATACAACCTGTAGTTGGAAATGCAAGAATGAGTTTATCTCCTGCCTGGAAATAAAATAGTTAGCAGTGACAAAAGCCTTAACAACAGAAGCCAGATAATTAATGGAAATTTACTCCTGGACTCGAGTGGTTGTGCTGGTTGATGTGTTCAACAATAAGAATGACTCAACTCTCCCTAAGGAGCATGACATCTCTGATTATTATTGATAAATACGGTCTTGTCCTGGGCTGAGCCTACAATTTACTTCAACAGAAGAGAAAAATCTTCTTGAAAATTAAATTATACCAGCCTCCGCTCTGTGCGTTCTGCACTGTATGCACGTATGCACTCCCAAAGGACATGCTTTATTACTAGGCATCCAACTCAATGCCCCAATAAAAAAATAGAGGAGGACATGTGCTTAAAGGATTGGGCCCAAGCACATGTTTCTTTGCACTGGAATAAGCGGAATGTCTTCTCCACGCTATCACTGCTTATTAGTAGTAACGATGTATTATTAATAAATGCTTACATGAAAATGTGCGTCATATTTACCATCTTTTCTACATTACATCAAAGATCCCTCTTTACTTCAAACAAAATAAATGAGTATTAAAATAAAATTTTAAGTTTCCTCTTTCCAAAGAGGAAAATGTCCATATCAATACTGTACTGCTGGAAATAAAGCCTGAAATGAACAAAATTGATTAAGAAGCCCAGTAATTTGTTCATGTCCCATACTATTTATCTACACTTTGCATTTCTTTTAATGAGTGTAATTAAAAATCAATAAAATCCATTTCACTGATTTCCATTTCTCTCTGCCAAACTTCAGCCGCAAACACTAAATCATGTTCTGAGAACGAAGAGGGAAACTCTTGTTTTGTGTTTCTTAGGAATCATATGGAAGTATCTATTAATGCATTAGCCTCACTCACATCTTGCATTCTCATAAACTGACCTTCACATAAACTTAACTATATATCCTCAAAAGATTATTAAGTTCACAATATTTCTAAAAATACGTAAGAAAGAGGTAAAAACAAGAGCCTAGATGAAATTGTCTTCTTAAATCCCTAACATACATAGGTGAAAGAGGCAGAGCATGGCTGCAATGACCTAAAACCACTCTGCCTGCCTGACAATCAGCCTGGCAGTGGGCAAACTGGGTAGCATCCAGTGCCTGCTTCCACCTGTCCCAAGGCTCCATGCATGATGCCATGGCTGGGCTCTACCTCCCCACCATGACACACCCTTTCCCATCAGGACCACCAAGGAGCCCTGAAGCCCAACACGCAGTATGATGACTTTCTATTTGTGTCCAACAGCTAGTTGAACAACAGTGCAACTGATCAGATCCTAATAAAAAGATCTTCAGTCCAGATAGAACATTCGTCACCTAGTACTCACATAAAAATGGCAGTATCAAAATTATCTTTCATTCTATATGAAAACCCACACCATAATAGTGCTGTTTTGTTATATATCAGATGATAAACACATCATGACATAAATTCATCTTCAAAGTATTAAAGTTCGTTTATTTTCTTTATTTTCCTAACCCTCATGCATATGTATTTGCTCTAAACAAGCTTTATTGAAGTAAAAACCATAATTATACTTCCACTACTGCACTTTGCTTTTTCCATTGCACCCAAATTAAAAGTGTTTTTAATGCATCCCAGAATCAAGACATGTTGGTAAAAAAGACACACTATATATGCAGGCATACATACGTAGGGGAAAAGCGCATTGACACTTATTTTCTGGAGGAAAATCTTTCCTGTACATGACTTCTCACTAAACAAACACATGCCTTAATATAAGGGCTGTTCCCACATTTATTTTCTGAACAAGACACTTTAAGGTCAAAGTAGTACCCTTTGTTTGGAATGCATGGAGTATTTCTGCACCATTACCACGTCTACAGAAACAAAACCACCTTGCTCCCTCTGAAGCACAAGATGGAACGCCAAAAGTGTAGGGTTAAGGTAACACGGTGCCTAAGAGCAAAGAATGCATCAGGTTCTGATTTACTATGTGAACTCCCCACCAGTAAGACTGCCAGATGTGGCAACGTGCTGGTGCCCTTTGTAGCTGTTGCTTGCTGTCCGCCATGCACTTTTTCGATCTTCCCACAAATGTGGTCACTACTGCTTAGCAACCAGGGGAACATGAGAGCAGACAGCAAAATCCTGCCCCCGTAGCTCACCCTGCTCCACCTCCACATCATAATGTATCTTTCATGGACAATTAAGAGGAATGTATGTTCTGTGGGGCACAGAGACACCAAGCAGGACCTCAGGGGTGGCATGGGCTGAGCAGAGGTTTCTTTGCTAGGCGCATGCATGGAGAGCAAATTTAACAAGCTGATGACTGAAAGACCCTGATATGTGTGGGTAAAACAGCTCCCCAAAGGGTTATGCCAATTAATGTTTAAAGAGGGGAGGAGGGGGTGAAAGAAGGGAGAGAAGGAAAGGAAGGGGAGGAAGAGAAGGAAAGAAGAAAAGAAAGAGCTGAATATCAAGGCGATGGGGAACAGAAGAGCTTCATGCGGCGGCATAAAGCCCTCAGCACTCCAGCCGCCCTCACCGCCGAGACCAGGGGGTCACCAAAGGGCCAGGAGCTCGAGAGCAGCACCGAGAGAGCAAAGTCCCGACGAAACCCCTCTAAGCAGCCCGGAAAGCAGCTACTCACTCACTTCTCCCATGCCACAGGTAGGTGTTCCTCCTCAGTGCTACGCGGCCGCCGGTCGCCCCGTACCTCGCCTCGAGCCCTCAGCTCCGCGCCGCAGCCCCGCGGAGCCCCGCCCGGCCCCGCCTGAGGGAAGAGTCGCGGACGCCGCCGCCGCGCCCCCTGGCGGAGGCCAAGGACGGGGCGGGGCCCGAGGGAAGGGCCGGTTTCGCCCGAGGAGGACGGGGGAAGTATCATTGGGGATAGCAGGAGATCTCAAAAGCCTCGGGGTGCCGTGGGAAGCCGGCGGCCGCGCCCGCCTCAGTAGAGACTCGCGGCGGCCGCGGAGGGCGGGATACCGACCTCGCGGTTGGGCGCTACTCGGGGGCGGACGGCAGGGGGCGCTCTGCTGGCTGCAGGCTTCAGGGCAGGGTGGGCGTCTGCGAGCGCTGGGCTGAGTCCCTGCAGCTCGACTTCTTAAAACGTGCATCTAAAGCCTAGATGCTGCCTACAACCAAGCCCACAACAAAACATTTAACTTATCCACCCACCTGGACTCCGTGGCACTTTCAACATTGTGGCTTATATTTCTGAAGGCCTCCTGCCATGGCCTGCGTGCACTGCACTTATTGCCCCAGTTAATGCCCTCGGGAACTCTCCGAAGGACTGCATGGACTACTTACAGCTGTTGTTTTTATCTGTGGTCACAGACAAACTGCTCATGGGCTAAATCCACCTGAAGTCACTGGAAGTATCTTAAAATCTCTGCTACTTCCAAGCACACAAGGACAACATAAAATGGTTTTGATGTTCAGACAGTAGAAGTTTTGCATTTGCCTTTCACAACAGAGTAATAATCCAGGTGATAGCAATCCTTCTTTGGAAATAGATCTCTTTGGAAATAGATTTCTTAGGAGCTACCAAAACACACAAACACCACAAAAGTAAGTTTGAAAATGTTCAGAGATGTGATCTGTTTTCTGCACTCATATTTACTTGCTTCTAATCCATTATGGGCATAAGATAATGGAAGGAAAGAGGTGCTGAAAGAGTGCTGTCCTCTTACCATTTTAGGATGGATAACGGGTCATGTGTTTCTCTGGCATGCTTGGGCATTTCTCCAGGTTATGCTGGATTTGATACCCACTCCCCAGCCCTGCAGAGCCTCCAACAGAGTCATGTTTGTCTTTGAGGCAGGAAAAGCCTGATATTCCATATAGGGATGATTATGGAGTTGGCTAATAGCGACAATGCATTTAAAAATTACCGCACTTTATAGAACCAATGTATTTACTTAGAACACAGAATACTAAAATAAGTCATTTGTTATATTATGTTAAAACAGGCCACTCAAAAGCTTTCCCACATGGATGTGGTGTTTTTATACAAGAGAAAGGATTCTAAGTGGAATAGCTGATCAGTATGTGACAGACTTTATCAGATGGAATAAAACCGATTCTGAAGGGTGAATTGCAATAGTTGAAGTCGCAGCACCCCCGAGTGCTCAATGTGGGTATTGCTTCATAATCAGTACATTTCTTGGAATCACAGTAACCCTATTGGAAGGGACCCACAAAGATCACTGAGTCCCAGTCACACACACGAGCACCCAAAAATCAAACCACAATACTGACAGTATTGTCCAAAGATTCCTCGACAGCTCAGGGCCGCGTCCACAGCCCTGGGCAGCTGCTCTACGCCCACCACCTTTTCGTGAAGAATCTTTTTCCAACACATACCCATCCCTCCCCTGACACATCTCCATTCCCTCAGGCGCTGTCACTGTCACACAGAGCAGAGCTCAGTGCTACCCCTCCGCTCCCTGCAAGGAGCTGCAGCTGCCATGAGGCTTCCCCTCAGCTCCTCTGCTCTGGCCTGAACAGACCCAGGGACCTCAGCTACTCCACGTGAATTTTACCCTCTAGACTCTTCACCATCTTTGTAGTCATCCTTTCGGTGCTCTCTAATAATTTTATCTCTTTTTTATATTGTGGTGCCCAAAACAGCACCCGATGCTCAAGGTGAGGTTGAGCAACAAGGAGTATTACTGCATTACCACCTAAGAAACACGGTGTTTACCAGGAACACATTAACTTTCTGCAGTACACTGATACACAACAGAAGGTACCCCCCATACATGGACAACGTGTTACCTGGGATCACGTTTTAAAGACATCCTTCAGCACTGTGTTGCTTTTTAAATTCCAGTTTTGTCCTTGTAACTACAGACTTCTGATTTCTCTCTCTCTCTCTCTCTAGGCAAAAGAAGTCCATGTTAGATTTCTCCCTGAATTCCCCATTTAGAAAGAACAAAGTAACTCACTGAAGAGTCCTTCAAAATATCATTGGCTGGAAGTCAGAAGCTCTCCACTATAGAGAGAATATCACCAAGAGTGAAATTACAGCTTCTCCTAAACATCAAAAAACACCGTGTATAAATCAACAGAAAACAACGAAAATTTGAAGTTAGCAAAGTAGCTAGTAAGTAGTAGAAAATATGAATGAAAAAACAAGGCTATGTTTAAGGGCTTTTATTATCTACCAGAACAGTTGGCCCAAGAATTTGTCCCTAAGGATGTCAAATTATTTTTGGAAGTGGTTATACAACAAGCAGATTCTTCTCTGGGGTGTTTATGACCACTCTTTCAGGGTGAGGGAAGCCCAGATGCTAACCTAGATGTCTTGGTAGTGTATGCCTGTAGATGGAGATGGTAATCTGGCAACAGTGGACTCACTTGTTCGCACATACTGCACAGGCAGGTGAAAAAGCCAGCAGCTCTTACAGTGACCTTCACTTCTTGGAAGGGCAGTTGTGACAGTGGAAGTAGGACAAGGCTTCTCTCTAATGTACACGATGAAAAATAGATGGATGAGAATAGACGTGTGTCATATCACACGTAGAGAATGTTTCAATTTGCATAATATGCATGCATTAGAATCGCAACAGGAAAGCTTGACTGAGAAGCTCCTTACAAATATACATTTTCATGCCTTTTTTTTTTTTTTTTTTTTTTTTTTTGTTAATAGGTTGTCTTAGCATGAGGCCTTATACTGTTCACGGAATAAATGAGAATGAGGCAACAGAAGAAATAATAATTAAAAAAAAGAAATGTTGCAAATCCTTAAGATTCTATTCACCTGAAAAATAAACTGCAAGCTTTTCAAGTGATAGCATCCAAGGAGTGCACCTAGTTCTCATGAGTCTTTCAATAATTCTTTAGTGGAAAAGACATCATTTAGTAACGTGGCCAGTGAATATTATTCACTTAACTGAGAGAAGAAATTCAATGGCTTCTGGTCCTCCCTTGCTTCCCCCACCTCGCTTCCCAGCATTGCTAATGAATGAAGGGGCCAGCTGCTGTTTGTTTTGTCACTTCCTCTGCAACTGGCATGGTACTCAGTGAGAGGCTGCACCAGTGCAGAGTACCCCTGGGAAAACACAGTGATCAAACAGTTTATAATCACATCAATCCTATGCATATTGCAGTGCACAACTTGCTTTAGGCCTACTGTTACAGAAGTAAAGCATGGATACAAATGTTCACATTATAAACATGGACTCTTTTGTAACTTACTGTAGGGAACCTGCTTTAGCAGGAGGCTTGGACTAAATGATCTTCAGAGGTCACCTCCAATCCCTGCAATTCTGTGATCCTGTGGGGAAGAAATGTCTAGTACCTATCTTGATAAAAATGAGTAAAAACCAAATGGAAGCTGCTATGGTTTATAACTAGACACGTGTATTTTCTCCACAACCTAGCAAAGAAATGTTGACCTTTTCAGTCAGTCTTATCTCTTTCCTACTTACAGTAGATCATCTTAAAGTACAGAACAGACTTGCCCTTTGTCCAAGCCTGCTGCCAAATAATAGTGTTACCATATAGTACATTACTGTTCTAATTTTTCATTCATGGACATGATAAAAAATGAGACACTTCCTAATAGGCTTCAAAAGGTCTAGTCTCCTGCATCACATTTCCAACTTGGCATCAGGCCATGTTAAAGTCACAATGCTTGCATTAATGGACAGTTTCCTCCCAAGGACTGGATTGATGCAAAATGAAAATAAGCCAAGATCAGCATCATTCCCAATGCTTACAAACAGTAAAAAAAAAAAAAATTATCTTTGGAGTTTCTTAATGCATACTTATATTACCTTCTTAGTCAACAGTTGCCCTTTTTCTTCTGAAGTCATGCCATCTCATTTTACGAATCACATTGTTTGATTCCTTTTTGGCATTACATTATCAATATTCTCCCAGCTTTTCTTTGCAGTTGCCTCTCCTATATGTTAGGATGAATCATTCACATGGCACCCTACAGCAGAACTGTCACACGTGTGAACTCATTCTATAACAGTGGTCTAAGAATTCAACATCAAATTCAACACAATTTGTTTTTTTGATAGTGTTGAGTCAGTATATCCATGCCAAAAGTTTCAGTATTTAAGTAGAAGTAGTAAAGGCAAAAATGCTATGTCATGAGGTGCTGCTGCTGCAGCCCTACGTACCAAAGGTCCAGCTTCAGCTCATTCTGAAGTGCTGTTGCATCGAACTGCTTACTAATAGTAGAAAATATTGTTGCTGGCTCTGCGATTCCTTTGTTCTCCACAGCTTGTGCCATCTGGCTTGTGACAAAGAACTAGGGGACAACAAGAACAGAGGTGTTAAAACCTTTCAAAGTCTGCTAGTGAACTAGTAAGTGACTAGGAAATAACCAAAAAAAAAAAAAAATTAACCAAAAAATTAAAAATACCAGAAAAGCAAACAGCAGTAAAAAACTGCATTTAAGACTTTTCCTGCAGAACAGCCCATTCAAATTTAAGAAAAAACAAATTGATAAATATACAAAGATATTTAGAAGAAACATATTAAATGTCTCATTAAGCTGCCTTGTCTCTGCACTTAGAGGATATACAGAAAAGAGTGCTTCAAGACAAATAATTGTACAGTGGGTAATGAATTAATTAATTAAAAATTTAATTAAAAAAAAACAAGCATGTTTTCTCTCCAGTCACCTCATACTGAAATGTGCATGTGAAGAAATTTCTGCATTTCCACATATGTAGTCCATTCAAAAGCTCAAAAACTTTAGCAAGGCTTCATAGCCACAGTCTCCATTAGAGGGCACCCTTATCGAAGTCATTTTAGTGCTGGTAAGGAAAGCTTAAATTAAAGCATACTTTTACTCTATATTGATGTTTTCACAAGACAATTTAGTTTCTTAAGATTTTCTCCGAATCTATAGGATCACCAAAAGTAAAAAGTTTGTTAAGTTTTGTGTAGTAAAATAGGTAGCTTAGCTAACACATCTTGAAGTATAAGAAACATTTTCTCCTTTATTTTTTTATTCAAATACATCCTATATCCTGTCTTATCATAGTAAAGTTGGCTTTTCTAATTTTGCTATAAGGGAGCTAGTGATTGTTAGCTACCACGTCTAGCTCAATCACTACTGTTGCTCAGAGATAACATTTCAATGGAAATAAGACTATAATCAGCAGATAAAATTGTTTAATTTGTGAATTGTTGATTTAAATTTCCATAAAATGTCGATCCATTTGGTAAGGTGCCTAGAAGGAAGGAATCCCATTTTAAATGTCAGAAATGTTACTTACAATATTGCAATATTTGTTACCAAAAAATACTGTTCTACCAGAAGTTTTTCACTCAACTGCTCCTCACACTCTGACAACCTAAACATTCCCCGTTTACATGGGACTTGCACTGCTTCTCTCTCTCTCTCTCTCTTTTTTCTCTCTTTTTTTTTTTTTAAGGCTGTGAATGCAGATGAATGGACAGATAACTGATAGAGTACTTGCTTGAAAAGCATTAAGATACTGTTTTTTACTTTCTCTTAGCCAGGATGAACACTGTTGGTCTTTCTTCATTTAAACTGTGTGTGTCTTTCTGGAAAACCGTGGCTTGGAGTAGGAAACCAAAATTTAGGGTAAGCAATATTTGTCTCTGAAGATCTGCACAGATTAGTCTTTTTCAAGGCTTTCCATATTTGTGAACAACCATTGAAATTTTGTAGCTGTAACTGCTCAGCAGTTTTTCAAAGCAGACCATAGGTCTCATTGTCCATGCAATATAAGGTCTGATTTCAAGCACCTATGCTGGAAAATTTCTTCTTGAGGACTTTTTCACTGATGTTAAATACAATGGTACATGCAAGATCTCCTAAGCAGACAGAATGCAAATCTACAAACAGATTTACCAAATAATACTTGGAATGGAAGAAGAATCCCCAGTCTCTGCTGAAAACAGTATAATAACTTATTATCAGTGGCTCAGATAAACAGAGTATAACCATCAGTTTTGTCAGAGTGTCCTCAGAAGGTAAGATTAAGAAGTTTTTTTGTAAGTGATATGCTTTAGCATCACATTTTGATTAGGAAGCTTCCACTTTTTTTCCCCCCCAGCAATTCAGCCTGAGTAACATCCACTCTCTACTTAAATAAATTGAATAATCTGATGATGGACACAAATATATTGAGTTAAATTGTCTGTGCAGCTGTTTAAACAATGAAGGCCCATAAGTGACTGCTTGAGCAATTCCTGGTAGTATTTCAGTAACTTTTTTTTTTTTTTTTTAATTAAGTAATTTGCAGTATTAATTAAAATCTCTAATATTCACCTGCAAAATACCAAAGTTATTTCCTACAAAACATATATTTTTTTCTTTTTTTAAATTTGCCTACAACTTGAATTCACTAAAACAAAGTAAAATCTTCTGTAATAAAACCTAAAGTGAATACTGACAATTTATAGTTTGAAATTAACAAATTTGAAAATGTGTATAACTGCCAAAGAATCAGTTTGTCTAATATGAAATAGTAAAATCATTATTTAATTGTAGCATAGTGAAATGGAGGTGACATTTGATATATGAAGTACTTCATAGAATCACACAATCCTCAGAGTTGGAAGGAACCTCTGAAGGCTATGTAGTCCAACTCCCCTGCAGTGAACAGGGACACCACAGCTACACCAGGCTGCCCAGGGCCTTACCCAGCTTTGCCTTGAAACCAGGGATGGTGCATCAACTACGTCAACCTGTTCCACTGCCTCATCATCCTCATATTGATTGCATTCTTGGTTATGCACTGTAACTTCAAATCTACAAGACCAAACCCAAGGAAGGCTGAAGTATTAAGATCTGCAATGAAAACGGAATATTTATATACTGCTTACAGTGTCTGTTTAATCAGACTGAGAAATAAATTAATGTTGTACCATTTCTTTCTCCTCTTACAATTTTTGTCACAGTTACGAGATGTAACAGGCTTTAACATACAGAATTGGTAGGAAATGGGTCACTTCCATAATTTTCAATCTAAGAAGATTTTGTGGATAGAACAAAAAAAGAAGAAAAATATAGAAAAAGAGGTAAGAAAAAGCCCTCCATAGGCCTTGGGATGAAGGAGCTCGTCTAGTACATTGGAATACTGCTATCACCATAACAGTTGTGAGAATGACAGATAGAAGAGATAATATTAGGTTGGTTCTTCTTGGATTCTATAAAGAAAATCCAAAATGGCATTACGTAGAGAGGAAAAAGAAAAAGAATAGTTAAGAATCAGGAGCATACAATTTTCAAGTAGATGGGATAAAACCTGTGTGTAACTATTCAATGATTTTAGGGTTGATTTACCATTATGAATCTGTTTACATCAGTCAAAACTTTCAGCCCTGCAATCTGCTTTCCCATAATGTGTCAAAGCAGATCAAGAGAAACCACTTTGAAATGGGGTAAACAGTGCATCAGAAATCTAACAGCTTTTCAAAAGCACACAAAACAGCAGCAATTTGATATGTAAATGTAATGGTGCACCACTGACTCGGCACTGCAGAGCAGACAGATGGCAGCAGACAGCCGTACGAAATGAAGTATGACTTCAACACTGACCTTCCAAAGCAAAATTCCGTGAGTTAACAGAAATCCCATACAAATTTGACAAGGTGTCTCAACATGGTTTATGACCTACTTATTTTTCTTTTTTTTAAATGGGATATAAGTGTGCATGGAGATTTAAGAAAAACACTTAAAATGTAGACTAGCATATGATTTAACGTGATCACATACATTTTTAAGCTTATTTTACTTTAGAACCTTTGAGTTTTGATTCTCATACACAGATTTCCAATAGCTTCGTTGCACACCTAAAACAGGAATTACATTCACGTCAGCAACCTTCCAAAGAGGACGTAAAGAAGCTCTTTTAGAAATATTTCACAAAACTGCCAGTCTTCAGAGGAAAGTCAGCAAGAACATCCCGCAGAAACTGTTGATGACTCTCATACAAGCAGAAACAATGCTTAATGGGAAAAAAAAAGAGAAAAAAAATGTATACACACACACACATATATATATACTCTGGCAGCAGAACCCATATTGTTGAGAAGTTATTTGGATACACACGACTTTCAGTGTATAAAGCAGATGAATAATAAAAAAATGATAAAATTTAGGTCATTATCTTCATCGACTAAGGAAATACTATTTACTTGAAGATTCCTCATTTCATGACTTCCTGTTGGAAAAGTTCACACTGGTACAACTGGACTGGAAAATTACCTGCAGTGAGGTTTTCCTGGCAGAAACTATAAGATCTGAGGGGACTGCAGATTTAAAACTCTACAGATTAAAGTGGAAATAGCAATCCTGTGTTGCCAATAGACTGCTACCAGACTGAGGAAGCAGCGAGAACATTATATGAGCTCTACAGACCCAAGGGCATTATTTATATCTACTATAGGAAAGGATTCCTGAGGAAAAAATTCTCAAATTTGTATTGCCCTAGTCCTGGGCCAACTTCATTTTTTTGACAGAGCACAGTGCTTTATGAATAAGAAAGCAAGCTGAGAAAATATTACTGTGATCACCAGAAAACAAAAACATAAAGATTTTTGAAAGATATCAAGAAGAAAGTTTCCATAAACAAGACTGTTTATCAGTCACTCACCACACATAAGGGATAGGTTATGAAAATATGAGGGAAAGCACATCAGTAGCACTTCCTTTTCCAGAATAATTTCTTAAAGAAATTAAGAAGTATTATGTGATAATTACCTGCACAATAACAGTCTAAAAGTTCCAGGCAACAGTTTTGCAAAAAGAAGAGGTATTATTAGTGCACTCAGTGAGGGAAAAACTGGAGAGCTGTTAGACAGTAGAGCATGCAGATGGGCTATAACTGTTGAGAAGATTTAATTAAAAATCTGCCTCTCATTCAAAAGCAAAAATAACATAGAAAACATTAATAAATCATTATTCATCATTTCCAGTATTAAAATATACATATTAGTGGAAATGTCTTTTTGACATTATATATCTGCAAGAAGTTCTTGCTTTTTAGTAATAGCATGGTTTCAGGAGGATAAAGCAGACAAGGTAGAAACATAGAGAAGCTGATTATATCTCCAGGATTGCAGAGGAGATACCATGGGCACATACAGTGGTGAAAAAATGTGGTAGAACAGAAAGAAATACTGAGCTGCTAGACCATTAGTTGAATTAGTCATCAAAATTATTCAGTCTGCCCTATTTCTATCAGCATATCAATTTATATGAGGGATAGAAAGTCAGGTTTTCTATAACAAAGCCTGAATGCTCACAAATGTACCTTTCTTCAAGCCAGTTGCACCAACACAGCAGATGCAGTTATAGGCCTCAAGAGAGACTCTGTTTTCCTGTGCAATACATGGAATACAGAACTGGTCAAGGTGACATTGTGGATAGAGCTGGAATTCTTTAGCATATATTTCATTAAATTGCATAATATAAGAATGTGCAATGTCATTCCTCTGCTGACTGCTAAATTACTTTTACCAATCAGTCCAATGAATGCTTTGGGTTACGTTTGTACTCCTTATTTATATAGTAAGATTTAGAACCCTCCTCATAATCCTCCTGTAAATTAATCCCCATTTATGTCCTCATTTTAATTGCATATCTTACCAGATACCTATTAGAGAGCAATAAAAAAATGAACCATCAAGTAAGCAATAGTTCAGAAAGAACTTTTCACAAGAGACTATCTTGAAATATATTAGTGAAAAATGACAAAAGCACATTTTTTTCATGCTGTAGCTGTCATGATATAATTCCTGCATGAATGTATTGAAGCAGCTTCTAGATATTTTGTTGTGGGAACTGCCCTAACTCACTTATGAAGGCAATATCATGGTAAAATCTTTGATTAACTTCTTATATTCACCCATACAGACATGTAAATAGTAAAGTACATTTTAAGGCAATTTTGCTGATGCTTCAGAGGAGGATAACATTACCTAAGAACTGTACCAAACCCCTGAAGCCAGCTCTGCTTCTAAGCCAGCAGACTTTGAAATCTCAGAGGCCTTCCACTGAGTTTGATTGATGAGCACGGCGGTGGTGGCAGTCCCACAGTGGCAGGATACACAAACTGTCTGCTGCATGACAAAGGGAGATGTTGAATTGGATGGGATAAACACATCCTGGAGGGTCTGGGTCACCTGCACAGAAATTTAAATGGTCCTCTTTGACCAATTTTGTCCATATGGCCATTCATAGAAATGTGCATTTTTTATTTACAGAAATAACACTTTTGGAAAGAAGTAGCATATATATTTACTTATATATATATATTAAAAAACAAACAAACAAACAAAAAAAAAAAAACCCACCAAAAAACAAAAACCCAAGCTTTCATTCCACTTCTTATTTTGGGTATTTAAGTATATCTTTCTTACTTCTTATTTCTACTAGATGGCATTTCAATGTCTTTTTGACTACACTGAAATGCTGCTGCCAACTTTTCAAATTATCTTAACTGTTGGCTTCTTACTCTGTGAAATCCTGGCCAGAGCATTTTGCTTGTGAAACAGTAGAATGAGTCTTTCATCTACATTTATGATGAAGGAAGGGTAGTATAATGTCTTTGTAATCTTTCTGTTTGTAGAAGAAATGCTAATATGTAAAATACAAAACAATAAATTTAAAATGAAAACAAGACATAATAATTTGGATAGGTATAGCACATTACTGTACAAAGGAAGTACAGTAGAATGAACACTGTTTTCCTTGTTTCAGTGTAGACAATTATATATAATATCCTTTTAAAATGGTAGAATCACTCAGTAGGTTTCGTTCTTCTGTCTGTGTCAGCATTTTCAGTGCTTCAGCCTAAAAGCTACTTTTACAATGCGTTTAAGAGCTTGAGTGATGAAACTGTAGAAAAATCTGGAGACAGCCTAACAGCCAAATCCATTTTTCCCCACTGAACAGTCACCAAAAGTATTTTGTCATATTTTACTGCATATCTCCTTGAAGAGTTTCATATAGTTAGACTGTATTATAATTTTCTATCTGCCTTCTCAGAGTAAGCTGACACAGTCTGCTCCTGGTTTTGGCAACAGTTCAAAAGTTACCTAACATTTTTATGATATATAAAAATACAATTCATATTTCGTGCATGTCTATCATGACTATTTTTTGGGTGAATTAGATTATTATATATGAATGCAATAAAAACTATATGGAATGCTTTAAATATTTATAACTGAATGGAAGAACTTCCTTTTAAATTCCCAGTATACTTTCCCCATCCCAGTTTTATAGGAGAAATAATAATTTCTCCAGGATATCATTTTTTAGTCTGTAAAGTATCATCTCCTGGATTTAATTTATTATTTTTTTAAATAGCTTTACAGCACTATAACATCAGAAATAGAGTAATTACTGTCAGGGACCACTCACATATTTTAAGCAGTATTCTGAAACTGAAGATATCTGTTTGTACCTTAAAGATTTGCAAAGGAAGTTGAAGATAGGATGCAAAGGATTTGGAATTTATTTAATATTCACTTATGATATTTTGGCTATCAGCAGGAAATGCTTTCATATTATAAGGACATTTCATAGTTCTTTTACAAAAGTGCACAGTTTTGATTTTAAAGATTCAACATATCTGTGAACAGTGGCAATTTAAAATAACCTTTCTGTTCCAAGTCATCCATATTAATATCACATCTAGTATTGCATGTGTCTTAACCTTGAAGTAATAGCTGCTGGTAGAAGAACCATATGACATCTGCAGAAAATGTAAAGCCACCAAGGGAATGTTTTTAGGCTCAGGCTTAGGCTGTGCCTTGTAACTATATTTCTTGCAAAAAGGAAAAACACCAGTACTTCTTGCTGCAATCAGCATATATTTTCTATCTTGGATTTAATACCCTATTTGTATTTCATTTTTGTGTGAGTGCTATCACCAGGACCTCCCCTGAGTACAGAGAAAACAATAACTTTTTGTATCAAAATTTAATGTATGGCTTTGTACTACTGCAATTCTCTACTGTTGTGATTAATGGCCTACCACCACATTTTCATAGGAATTGGAACGTCAGTGCATCAGGTAAAATATTGGCTTCATTGAAGTCAGTAGGAATTACCATTGACTAAAGATGGTTCTGAATTTCTCCCACTGTCCCTTGAATTTACATTTATCTGGACATTGTTCTAAGTTTTTACATTTATCGTAACATTGTTCTAAGTTTTCTGGAAATAAAATGAAAGGGAGAAAAAAACATATTTTTTCTATTCATATTCTTGCAATAAACTGCAAACAGTTTTTCTTTCTTAAACATATGCTCCTGTTACATGCAAAGATACCTGGATTTCAAATACCTCAGGCAAAAACATAAAAAGGAAACACACTGAGGTAATAATTTTCTTGTAATACTTTGGATACAAATACATATATTTACAAGTTTTATTAACTATGTATTTATACATAAACATGCATTTTGAATATTTGTACCATGACATGATGGCTGGAAAAGTTTAACTACTTTCTGAGACTTAATTCTTCAAACACTCTACTAGAGATCACAGATAACATAGTTTTCAATTCCTACATAAATAATAGTTCAGTCACTTTTTGACTTCTGGTCGATATGAAAATCTAGCACCAGGTAAAACTACTACCTAGTAATACTAAACTGCATAAGATAGATAAATCAGACAGAAAATGCTTTTCATTTCTTCCCTTTGGCCCATACTGAGAAGTCAGCACTGCAGTCAGAAGCAAGTCTGCATGGACAGAGCTGCTACCTTTGACAGTGCTGTTCCTCCCTTGCCTGTCAGCATTATTGTATTGGTCATTCTAAGACAATGTGGCCACCAAAAAAGTAATTAAATATGACCTCCACTTTGATTCAACATTACTACTTAATATTGTGCATCCATGAACGTCCTTCACCTGTTCTTTCTGTACTATTGAACCCTTATGCCCATACTCTCTTCCATTGGATGTACTGGATTTTAGAGTAATCACTTAGTGTAGCAGCGTCCTGAAATGAATTGCCACTGTGATAACTAAAGTGTCCAATTATAACAAATGCCACTAAAGATGAAACAGCAGATAAAGAAAAACAGAACAGGAACAAAAATAGCCACCAAAACAAACAAACAAACAACAACAAAGAAAGCCTCACCACACACAAACATGTTAGGCACCAGGGGACTGAGTTCATACTTAAACAGAGTTCTGTGGTTTCCCTTTCTGTACGTAAAATGTGTGTTTGCGTACAAACATGTTTTAATGAGGTTTTGTGACACTCATATCACTAAAAACTTTTAGTATCTTAGCTGGCAGTGGTACAGAATTATCATAGGATGGTATTAATACAGCTATGTAAAATATTACGTGGCAATAATGTCCAAACTGTAGAGTTTATTTATTATTAATAATAACCATCAGTGGAAAAATTAAACACATGCAATTAGCTAAAACTTTTATACCACAGGGAACAGACTGACTAACCCTAAATTTATTGTACTGTAGAACAAGTGCTTATTAGTATCAGAGCTACCATAAATCCCCGTTATTCAACTATGCTGAACCTCAGCAGCACTCCTTAAACTATCAACAATTGCTGTCCCTTGTGCACCAGTAACAATATTAAGGTTGGTCCTGTTTTCAGAAGAAAGATACTAGAGATGGAGAAAAGATTTTTACCTCAAGAGCAGAATTATAAGGGGATTTGAATGTCTGTTTTTCCAACAAAATGGTGGATTTTTCAAGAGAGAACCATACCAAAAGCAAATATATAATACATATGCAAACATACAGATCACCTAGAATAGGAAAACATATAAACAGTAATTTTAACTATAACTGACAGACAGAGTAAACGAGCAGCTGAAATTGTAGAAAGCCATACTAGAACCCTGACAGCAGTCTTACAGAAGATATCCATGGAGGCTTGCAGAATCCTATTTCATGCTTTTAGTTGCAAGAAGTATGAACAGAGAGATAAAAAACTAGTGTTTCATCTTCCCTCAAACATGACAAGGGCTAATTGATTTCCAGCCATCAATAAAACAAAAGATTGAATTGTGAAATTCTTCCTGTGGCAGTGAATAATAAAACAGAAAACCTTCATCTTTGACCTTGGTCCAAGAGAAACTGCTCACATTTTATGTTAAATTAATATTTGCTGTCATCTCACATAAAAATTGGTTATAAACACTATCATTTAGTAACAATAATTTTATTTCAGTTTGATTAGATGTGCTTCAGCTTATTATCATATTCATTAACTACGTTCATTGTAATAGGAATGTAACACTGATCTATTTGTTTGGATTAATTCTTCACAGTCATGCAAACTGGGAAAAAGTTAAGTGCTCTTTCTGTTTCTTTGACAGGTGTCTAACTTGAGGAAATCAACTTATGAATCAAAAGAATTAACCTGAGATTATCTTCCATGTTGTCAACAGAGGTAAAAAAAAATTGAAGTTCTAACAAAGTGCCAGGCTGTTGGTACTTACCATTACTTATCATAATTCACAAATTGATTTTCTGCCCTTACATATCTTTAAACACCAGTTGGGCTTTCAAAATACCATCACTTTTTATAAGCTGATGAGTAAGACTGAGATTTAGAGCCTTCTAGCAAACATTCCTGCCATAAGCCAATTTTCAAAAGCATTTACAATATTAACTTCTCAATGTTGTTTTTCTGCTGTATTTTAGAGAAATATCTTTGGACACACATGAGCATTTTTTTCCCCAGTATTTCCATATTCACATAAAGATGTAAGTACAAGGGGAGTATGTATCTGCATCACAAATCACATCAATAACACTGTATTTCATTTTTGTTTAGTCAGAATATGAGTAAAACTAATAACAGGATAACTTTCCTTACCTAATATTGTGTTTGTCTTGATCTTGAAAATTAAAAATACAGACTGAATGTTAAAATAAAGTTAAATAGTAAAGGCAACCCCAGACCCACTTACAAAATCATGCATGAATCCTATAATGCATGTATAAGCCTGAGGTATCACATGCTTGCATGAAGCAGTACCTTGAGGAGAACCTCATAGACCTGAATATCTTATCATCTTAAAAGCTTAATTCAAAAGCCTGTTAGACAAACAGTACCTTTCCAACCTGAACTAACCATGATCTGACTGGAGGTTTATTCTAAAGGACACTCAAAACAAAGCACTTTATAATTTTGATTATCTTCAGCATTTTTCTCTGTAGGAATGAGCAAAAATAGCACAGAAAAGATAAACACTGGATAGCACAGAAAAGATAAACAAAAATAGCACAGAAAAGATAAAATAGCACAGAAAAGATAACAAGAGTTGTGTAAAATGTACAAAAAAAAGCGGTCAAGATCATGAAAATGTTTTTCATGTGTTTGCTCAAATGAAAATTATTCTTAAGCTTACAAAGAAGGACTTCAAATTTTATGAACATTACTTTTCAGAGCTCTTTTCAGAGAGCAGACATCTTCTATAAGCTATCACCACAGGGTTCTTATTAATTTTATTACAAAACAACAATTATATAAACACTTTTTACTGGAATGTGCACTTACAATTTACTGACCACCACAAGCCGTCCTCTTTCTGTAACTTTTTTCTACTGAAGTCCAGGAATAGCATTTTTCTTTCTGCTAAATCACAACCTCAATATTTGAATGAACGTGATTATTTCAAGTCTATTATACACATTTAAACAGACTATGCAGCTGTTTGAAAGTGATCTGGAAAAAAAATATTTAGATGTCAACATTGGGAAATAAAGCTTATACATTGTCATGTTATCATATGTTCAGTCAGTTTAGAAGTGTTTAGCCATATCTATGTAGATTCTCTAGAATTTATGATTTTAAATAAAGGCATCAAATATCTTCTCCACAGAGGGATCACCAAAAGTTCAGATTTGCTGTAACCATTCTTTCAGACAACCCTCATGGCATCAATGCTACTTTACCTCATTCAGCTTAGAAAGCCAGTAATCTTTCATGCCTCTGTTTTTTTGCTGTTGTTATTACATATCTAAGTTCAAACTGTGCAAAGAGTGCTGGCTCTGAGTTGTCACTGTTTGCTTTTAAAACCCTGCCAGAACACTTTTTCATCAAATGTGTGATGTCAATCCCCAAATCTTTAGTGATCTCACCAAGTAAGCACTGTTTGGGATGCTTTCAACTTAAAGATCTATCCTACCTAATAAATCAAACAATTAAGCAGGATGTATGGAGCATGCTAGGAAGTTTCTTTACAAAAGATTTGGTCCAAATAGAAAAGGATTGAGAGGGAAAGATGAATAATGGAAAAATACGTAGGGCTTTTAGCAAAGCTAAACATGAATTCATTAAAATTCTTATTCTACCCATAATTTGTTCACACTGATCTCTAAGAGGGTAGGAGAAATCATATGCCTCTAAATATATATTAGAAGAAAAATTATCCATGTATATCAAACCTACAAGCACTATCATTTTCAATATACGCCTTGCTATTCAGATTAAAATTACTCTTCAGCTTTACTCTACAGAAGTTTCACAGTGGTTTAAAGAAGAAAATTATTGTTCGCCCCTCCTACCCCAATCACTTTAAGCCCATTGGTCAACATGACAGAAAGAGTAGTAAAGGTATATTTTTCTTACTTTGTATTTAAATATATATATCCTGAATGAAAATTTTCTTTTGTGAATTTAGCTAGAAAAATAACATGAGGAGTGAGGTATGAGTAAACAATCACTAGATATCTCCTTAGCTCCCGGTGGGCCCAAAGACAAATAGCATCAACTTCCAAGTTACAGAAAGTTAAGCTTTGAGTTATAACATCTCCTTCACCATCATTAAAAAGAGTTTGCATTTTGAATTCAAAAAGTAAACGGTTTGATGTAGAAAGAAAATACTTTTTTGGTTTTTACCATTCTCATGGGACAATACTAAGATATTTTCTTAGGCTTGCTGTGTTTTGAGACTTCTAGGATGCAAAATGAAGATGAGCGCTGACATTGTAAAGGGAGCTTGAGCT
The DNA here is from genome assembly GCF_026119805.1 of Tympanuchus pallidicinctus. Taxonomy (NCBI): domain Eukaryota; kingdom Metazoa; phylum Chordata; class Aves; order Galliformes; family Phasianidae; genus Tympanuchus; species Tympanuchus pallidicinctus. Next base: position 17,697,160 of record NW_026294669.1, read on the forward strand.
CCTCAGAGTTAAAATGGCTAATCAAGATGCTTCCATGCGTTACTATACAAGACAGAACCACTCCACGTGTGAAGACAAGACTCCAGCTAGGCTTAGAAAATTTTTGATTATGTGAAGGGTCTGAGTAGCAGCCACATAATTAGGGGATGGAGGGAGGTGCACAAAACCAGCAGCTGATTTACTGCGATTTTCTAGATACAAAGAAACTACAGAGCCAGGTCCTGAAAAATGAAGAATGTATAATATAAAGTCGGACATGGACCCTCGCTACTGTGCTTTGCTTTTTAAGTTCTGTGTAGCCAATACAAGAAATATTTTGTACTGTTTCTTCATGGGAAACAGGTTGAAGTTTTACAATCTGAAAAATCTAATTTTCAAGAAAAAATTAAACATTCTGTAGGCTCTTGTTTCATGTCACTGTCTCAGTTATTCTGTATATTATAAAATAATGTCACTTTATCAAACATTTTGTGCTGTTTCTTAAAGCTTTTGAAAAGTATTTTGAAAATTTCAAGGATATTTGAGTAGTAATACACAAAGATCAGATAGACATCTGTCAAGCCCCATCATACCAGAAGCAACATTTCCCATGGCAAGTTTGGGACAGGGCAATTGATCAGATATTCTTCTTTTTCCGCAACCTGCTGTTGAAGTCACAAGCACAGTATCTGCATACTGCATCTGCTTACTCATCCACACCCAAATTTGGATCTCTTAAAATTCAGAGCAGTCCCATTGGCGTAACTGAGAAAGCTGCTGTGGTAATGCAGATCCTGGGGAGAGGAACAGAGATTATGAGAGTCAAATGTAATTTGTAATTTCCTCCACTAGTAACATGCTAGTTATCCAATATTTTTCAATACTAAAAGAATCTGTGTCCAGCCTATTACTCTTAGAGAGGCTGCCATTCACCTGCAACACCCCTAAGTCTGGGCATGGACCCACCATCAAACGCAATGCTCACTGAACCTGGCAGTGTGATTCAGGACCTTCCTGAATCAGAACCTAGAAGAGGGTAATTAAAACCCACAGAGTCAGCCAGTAGAGAGACTATTTTAAACTGTTTACAAATAAGAATTTTAATATTTTTACATCTCCTTTGTATTTCTAGAGTCTAGAGATAAATGATTCTCAAGATATAGACTTCAGCATATTGGAGCCCAAAATATTAGCTGACTTCCCAAAGTCAAAGTCATGCTTCATTTTAGGGGCAGAAATAGGAAAAAAAGTCTAGTTTTTCACTTAACCTCTGTGAAATATATCACCACTTCTTCTCTTATCTTTTCCTTCCATTTCTGTTCTCTTCTGTCGCTCCCTCCTATCCTTTTTCCCAAAAAAAGTTTAAATGAAAAATGTATGGAAATGTCAAGGACAGACAATTTATCTTTACAAAAGCTTAGAAATTTACTTTTAAATATTGACAGGTACAGTCAGGAGTCATCCAGCTGTATTCGCTTTCAAAATCAAAACAAAACAAAGCCACACAAAAGGAAAAAAAAGCAAAGAGACAAACACACACACAAATTCACCAGCAAATACATGATACATGATACTGCCTTTGTGTGTGTGTATATATATGTCCTGTTGGTGATAGACTATTAAAAAAGTAGCCTAGTATAACACTCTTCATTATATACTTTTCTCAATAGGCATTTTCTTTACATTTATCAAATCATTCAGTACTACTTTCTATTTTATACCATGATTAATATTCCCGGAAGAAAAAAGAATTTATTGTTCATTGGATATAACATAGCCAATAGGAAAATCTATTTTCTGGATATCTTGTTTATGGGCTGTGTTTGCCTCCAATTCTTTTTCTGAAGTTCTGCTCACGGGGTTTGTACTTCCAGCATCAAGACTGATGCACGTACAGTGATCAATTTTGTCAATCTCTTTGAATCTTTAACTGATCTGATTCATCAGGACATAACAGAACAGACACTTTAATTCAACACTACCCACTCTATGCTTTTGCAATTACACAGAGTAACCAAACACACATTTGGTGCTAAAAATTACCCAGCTTCTGTTTTCTTAGGTTTTGATTGTTTCTGAAAGCTGGAATGGGGGAGAAAGTGAACTTTATGGAGATGTAATGGAGTGCTTTTAATTAAACAAGGGTGAGGTGTTCGTTTTCTCTACAACTGCTTGATTACACTTGTCCACCAAATCTTCTGTGATGATGCTACCCTCTCAATCAGTCAAGATAGATTTGCATTGTCTTTCTAAAAAAAACCAAAGCAAGCAACCAAAAAAAGCACAAGAATTTTCTCACAATCTAATTTATTTTTATTATGAAGAACCTTACTTGATTCCTTCAACAATTCCATAAGCCTTATTAAGGCATTTGCTAAATGCTTGTAAAGGAGTTGATTTGGTGGAATTACGATGCTAGCTATGTTTCTTTAGGTCAACTCAGAGATTGCAGTAAGCCTTGTGCTAAGTCAGCTGCTCTACAGAGCCAAAGAAGTCCCTGATACAGAACCTTCCCCATCCCCTGAGCAACAGGACTGAAACATTGTCCTGGAGACCTTAGGCTGGTATCCTTAATTCTGCAGGGAAAAAATATGTCTTTATTCTTGCTTCCCACATTCAGATTGACTCATAAATAAAAAATAGAATCTGGACTACCATCTGACCCTAGCAACAGAATTTTTTTCATTTTCTATCTAGTTTTCAGATTGTTATTAACACCACAACTGAATCTTCAATATGTACTGTAGTTTCAGCAACACATTGCAATTGGCAGCAATCAGTACTTGACTATGCTAAATTTTCTCTTAACAAAATACTTTTCCTGTAGTATAGTATAGTAAAGTATATCTTTCATATACTTAAAATTTTTGATAAGATTTAAAATACTGAAACAACTACCAGGGACATTCTAATTAAACCTGAAAGCACGAATAACCCCAGCTCCCTCAGCTACTCTCCATAAGCCTCGTGCTCCAGACTCCTCACCAGCTTTGTTGCCCTTCTCTGGACATGCTCCAGGGCCTCAGTGTCTTTCTTGCAGCGAGGAGCCCAAAAGTGAACACAATATTCAAGGTGTGACCTCACCACTGTTGAGTACAGAGTAATCTTATCTCAGATTCATGAAAACAAAAAGCCTGGACTTCACTGTGAATTTATTTATGCCCAGTGACTTACTGGTAGGAACATCATAAAAGTGTTCAACACATGACTTACTGGTAGGAACATCATAAAAGTGTTCAACACATCCCATAAAAACACGGAAAAGGAAAATGCGTATGCATCTACCTGGTAATTTCCTCTAAGTCACCGAAAAGGAGAAGTCTGAACTTAGACCTGTATATATAGCCAGAAGATCTGATCTTTCTCTTGTTGAGCAGCCAACTGACAACCACAAGCCACTATTCCACAGGCATCATCACTGTAATTCAACGTTTTTTGTTGTGCAGACTGCAGTGCTGTGAGGGCACGTTGCATGGCATTCTGCTGCTTTATTCTTGGGAAACACACATTGCATATGACTGCATATGCCAGGGGAGTCCAATCATCACCAGGCCCATGGGCACATCTAATTTCAATTAAGTGGTAAAAATTGCTGGAACCATGATAATTCTTCACAGAAAGGGATTCCCTATTCAGAGCACAAAAATGCATTGAGATGACATATCACTGCATTTTAGGATGCACAGTTACCAGACATGTTGTGGTCACGTGTATGACCCCAAATTCTGCATGAAACTTTCAAAACACACATACTGTCTGTCTACAAAATAAATGAATAATTAAAATATGTACAGAAAACAGACTAAGCTGTTTGTTTTGCTTTTTAAAACAGCAAGCTTACATAGTGCAATGAAATATTTATCCACAATGTTTTCCTCTTTCTGATCTATTTTTTCTGGATTGATTACCTCTGAAAGCTTTCCTGACATGAGCTTTTGTATGCTGACAAAACAGAGACAAAGCAAAGCATCTTGATTAGCCAAAATGCAGGTCAGCTTCTAGTTGAGGTTGCCAGACCAGCAAGAATAGGGAACGTGGTCAGAAGTCTGCATTTTTTGTAAATTTAGTTTTTATGGTGTAGAGTAATCCATTCCCATATTTTCCGCAGGAAGCAGAAAAATTACCAAACAGCACTTAGAGTTGAGTTTTTAAATTAGCTGGCTCCATTCTTTTGAGAATTGGTAACAAAAAGAGCAGTTAGATTTCAATGTCACACAAGCAGTAGTTGTCATAACAATTAATGTGCTGCCTCATAATCCGTGGGCTTCAAACAAGAAGCATGAAGTTAAGTTAGTGTTATTGCTAAATTCTAAATTATGCCTGGGTTCCGAATGCCTTTAGTGAGCTGACTGTATTCAACTGCAACTGTGTCAGCGTACACCATGTATTCAAATGTCCACAAGAAAATATACTTCAAACAAAAACCCACAGAAAACATTTTAAAGACTATTCACAAGGCAAATAGGCTTAGACTGGTTGTTCTGCATAGTATCAAACATCTTCCACTGGAGTAAAACATTTGTCCTTCTTGTATATGAGGATCTAGCCCTACTACTAAGTTCAACCTTTAAAAGTCCATGAAAGGCTCTGGTTATATTCTGCACAAACATGCAATCAGATGCATCCGTTAGTCACAACTACTAAGCTAGTATTTTAACTACTGATAACCAGGTGCTTGTACTATGAACCACTACGGCATTCTCTCAAGTGGAACCCACTCAATATTTAGTAACTGTTCTGCCACAGACGTTTAAAAATATCTATGTACTACCTGTCAGTGAAATAAACGAGTCCTCTTTATTTCCATGTAACATTATATTATGATTTGATAAACTAAGCCCAAAGTACAAATGAAGGCTTATCATTACTCAGTTAGAAGTCTGTTAAGAATTTAAAATGTTTTTTTCCTTTTCTTTTTCTTTCTTTTTTTTTTTTTTTTTTTTTTTGGGCAAAATGTAGTAAAATGATTTCTAGCAAATAATTGTTTACTAAGAATTGTTTCATGGTTTTATAATTTCTTCAGTTTATGGAAAATCATACGTACTATTAAATATGACTGCTGAATCATTTAAGTCCATGCTGACTCTAAACAATGAGCTTCTTCAGATAGCAATATTATTCAAGAGGAAAAAGAAAACAAACAAAACCAATCAAAATAAACAAAGTCATAAAACAAAAACAAAAGCAAACCTGACAGATTTGCATGCATATTAAAGATACTGTAATCCACCAGGGACAATCTGGACAGGAGACAGCATGACTGTCTGACATAAAACAATAATCCTCAGAAACTACAGTCTTCATATTGTTCAGGAATTAGTTGTCATTGACACATAGGAGGGACTTGGATGATCTTTTGAGGCCAGATCAGTCTCTACAGTGATTCTGTACGGGCAACAAACAATTTAATTTAGCTGAGATACAGTGACTCCAATTTATGCTGAGGCATGGAAGAAGATACAGACCTGACCAAGAGAGGTGAAAGAAGGATGATAGCATCATTATTATGTACATTTATGCAATCCTCTCCTGCTTTGATTATAACTGATATCTAGCAATAATTTAAACTTTTGCTCCTTGAATATATTTTACATTCTTACATAAAACTCAGGAACTTTAACTTTGACTACATATGCAATAATGTCTATTGAATTATCAAACATAGCTCTGGATGAAATGCAATACCAGAACTGCACTGACGCTTGGTAAACAAATGTGTTGTATTTATGTTGTATGTATTTATTGTGGATACATATAGAATATATGTAGCATTTTCTTCATTCAGAAGCAATGCACTGCAAAAGACTCACTATTACTTCTGCAGCTGATGTTGCAGATGCATAATGGGGTTGTATTTATACATGCTGACTATTGAGAGAGAAGCATTTTTTGTGTGTGGTTTTTTTTGTTGTTGTTGTTATTGTTAGGAATGAAAATGCTTTCTTGTGTACCACCTTCTTGCACCACTTGCTTGGGAAGAAAAGAATATGAGGATGCTTGCAAGTACTTTGCTCAAAAGCTATTTCGAAGCATCCAGTGAAAATTAGTATAACTTATCCAGCTGTTTGTGGGCAAATATAAACATACAATGACTGACAGCTACTCCTTTTTTTACGTAGAAAATAGTAACTCAAATTCATTCTTGCCAGCATCAGTCATCTTACATCTGCATAATCAAGAGGCCTTGCAGATGACTGCTTCTTTGCTGATGAGTAAGTGATCCTTATTAGATACATACAATTCTTCAATTAAATAATTTATATTTATAAAATACTTTACTTTTACTGCACACATTATTTGCAGAAATTATTAAATCTTAATTGTGTTAATAGCATAAATTTAAAACTTTGTAATTCATAATAGAATTAGTAAAATTCCAAGAAATTTCTAGCTTCTTTCTTTTTGATTATCACATTTTTCATTGTTAATTTTAACTATATACACATTTCAATTAAATCAATGTGTCCTCACTGCTTGATAACTCTGTTTGACAGTTCTGTTTGGCAGCTGGTATCACAGAAAGCGTATGAAAATATGTTTTGTATTACAAGATAAAACACATGGATTTGCCATTTTATTCCTACCTGTGTCCTTAGGATAAATGCAAAATAGGGAAGTTAAGAGACAGAGAGCACAGGGTAAGGTTGAGAATGATTCCAGACTTGTCAAAGCATCAGCGGAAGGGTCACAGAAGTCATCAAACTTCTTCTGCCAAAGTGCCTAATTCAAATTCTAGTGCTGTGCTAAGTCAGAGTCTATTATTCCATTCATGTTTCTGTGAACATTACAGGCCCTTGTACATGATAATTTGGTTTGAAAGCCTCCCACTAAGGTGAAAAGATGAAATACATGTGTGTCCTGGTGCTATTGCAGTTCGTGCCTGAAGAAAGCATTTCAGCAAAACACTTGTGTGCATTTAACATTTCCTAATACTGCTTTGCTTTTAGGAATTTTTAGTAATTAATCCCCAATACTGGGAAAAGTTGAACTATTTTAAGCTACATTCCCTTCTGCTGATGGGTAAACAAATCTAAAAATTTAGTCTGCTTGCTGTTGCCACCAATATAGATCAGTTCCATTCTCATTTTTGTATTGTCAAAGCAGAAAAAATACAAGCTCGAAGTCCAAAATGTGAAAAGGAGCCCAAAGGAAATATGATGTTGGATTTCTATCCATGATTCTCTCAATCTAGAAAATTACAACCTGAATAACATTCCTTGTTATGGACAGTTGCAAATATTCTACTTAAAATTCCACACCCAACTCTCATTTGCTTTTGAAACTATTAACTTGAATGCCAGCAGTCCCTAACAATTTATTACCTGAAATTAAAAGGAATATTTTAAAATATTTTTTAAACGTGAAAAATAAGCGTATAACACAGGCCTTTAGAAAGCTTTCTTCCTATTCACATCTTCAAGGCCACTAGTTATTTCCATGCTTTTTAAATTGTTCACTGCATTTCACAGAAGCATGGGGAAACCGTAGCTGCTGTGTTATGGAATAACAGCCTTCAAGATAAAGGGGGAGAAAAAAAAGCAAAAAAAAAAAAAAAAAAAAAAGCCAAGGAATGGCTCAGTGATAAACATCTGGTTTTATACCTGAGGTGCAAACTCTGAACTCATCCCCAAACACCCAAAATATTGGTCTGTGCAAGCTCTGAATTATCCACAATCTGAAAACCAAACAGACAAAAAAACCCCACACACTGTTTTGGGAATGTGAGCGAAATTAGGAGCTTAGGAAATGTGTGCGTTGATCAAAATGCATGCAGAAGTGAGAACTTACAGATTTGCCAGGAAAAAAACAGAGTTGACTTTGCAAATGCAGCGTTGGATGGGCAGAGAAAGTTTCTCTCTGGAACAGGAAGATAAACAGATTCGTTATACAGCATTGCAGTTACTGCTCTGCCCTGCCTTATAAAACAGGAGGTAGAAAAACATCACACACACATTCTATAAAGTCTGGGTACAAATATGAAATAAAAAAAGTGAATAGCCCTCACATACCTACTTGTCTTAGAACTTGGGATCTAGAGAAAGAGCAGAAATTTGTACTGCTATACCATATTATAAATATCCCATAAAGTTTTTGCATTCCATCTTACCTTATGTAACAACACTATTTTTTGGACACATTTGCACATTAATTACAGTGTTAGGCAGTTTTGTGTGTTTCATCCATTTTGAAAGCTGTACTTCTAAGAGGAAACTGTGGTTTTAGGATGCCGTGTAGCTCTACTTATAAGTATGCGTTAAGATTAAATATCAGATGTGAAGCTTGCAGTGACATTTTGCCTATAAAAAATTTATTTTAAGTGGAATGTGCTGTATTTTAACAAAACATCTCAAGGACTTTCAAGTATATCTTGAAGGCTCTCAAGGAAAAAGGAACAAGTTGTATTTTGCACACACTGAAGTTCCCTTGCTGATGCAAATAGAAAACCAACAAGAAAACAGTGCCATAGTATTTACATTTCAAAAGTATCTGCCTATCTGTATCCTGAGCAGTTATTCTTGTTATGATAATCTATTTTTACCATATTGCTCAATTGTTAAAGGTCTTTGAAATACATTCTATAAATTGCCACCTAATCCAGGCAAAAATTATGTTATTTATGTTCCCTAGTCATTTTCTCAAGGAAAGCATAAATTCCTTTCAACACCACATACATATCATATGGTTTGGCTTAGCCTTAGATTTCATTACCATTTTTGAATAAAGTATTTGTATGTAGAAGGCACGCTGTATTAACTAATCTGTTTTCCTGTCAGGGAAGACTTCTACCCTCATTTTCTGACTTCCCATCATGAACCAGAAAGTGGGTATGACAATGCAATTAATATCTATTTAATTGAAATCCCCAACTCCAGATACACTTCACTGCATGAGACACAATGGCAGTGTCTTATCATGTTGTAATTTTCTCCATCAAAAAAAGGCAGGGAAGAACTATCTACTTCGCACAGAGCTAAAATAATTCCATAAACATAGCAGTGAAATAGTCACACTCAACTTACAGAAATCACAGCCCTGTACATAAGCTAAATTTTCTGACTGGCTCAGCTTTAGCAGCCTTGAAATCTCAGTAATAAGAAACTTAATTATCATCATATTTAGAAAGGAGAAACATATGCCTAACAAATAAGAATCCATACGTTAACGAAAAAAAGAGTGTGATACATATACAGAGGAGAAAAGCCATTTTAGCATCAGTATTATTCTGTACAGAACAGTTATAAGTAATTGCACAGCTTTTTGACCACAGTGAAACAGTGTCAATGTAGACATTATGCCTTGTGTTATATAAGAAAATGAACATCATGGTCTCACATTAAAGTCTTCAAGTCTATCAATAGTTCACCAAGATGCTCAAATGCTCAGCCTTATTTGAACAAAAAAATTATTTGAACAAAAAAATTGCCTACGAAAGGTGATTAAGGCTAACTGCTGCAGGAACATGCTGTTTAACCAAGCATTTAAAAGAAAGGAAAGGAAGAAATAATATCCAAATCACTCTGTCTTACTCAACTATCACACTCAAAGTGAAGGTAAACAAAGACCTTGCAATCCAGTTTTTCTGTTGTGTGAACAAGTAATGTCATCATCTAGTGTTGCTTTAATGAATCCTCACTCAACTGAGGCTCTAGGAGGAGACGAAGTCTGGATAGCTTTCTACTGGATGCATTGATGAAGATTTGTTACTGCCCATTACAAAGAAATTCACCTTTTTGGTGTTCACCCAACAAACCCCAAAGACAATCTTCTAAGACTGACATATATATATACACACATTTTTAGTACCATTATTCATTGCTTAGCATAAATTAAAAAATGTTTTCAATTAATCATTAATTTTAACTAAATATTTGAATATATCTGAAAGTTATTTAACAACTAACACCCATAAAATGTAATTTCTATTCTATAGAATAACTCAAAATTATGCTTTATAACTTTAGTTAAGATATCAGGTGTTAGGGTTCCTAGGATGTGCTAGGTGTGAGAGAAATCAACTCAAAAGAATACTTAAAAATATACACATTGCAGGAAAACATTTAATATCCCTTTTGCTTGTAGTGTTTTGTTTTCTTTTTTAAGGGTATAATGTAAAATGCGCTATATAGAAATATACCATCTGGAGATGAAACAGACTGGTATTTGTAAGACAGAAAGGAAAATAAATTATACTAGGAAAACTATATGGAGATCAAGTTGGTGAATATTGAACAATTGGCTGTAGTGATCAGATTTGTATGCTGCAGTCTCTTATCAGAAAGGGATATAAATGAGAAGGTTGCATTTCTGTAGATTCAAGGAAGAATTCACAGGGCATTTTAGTTAAATGAGTTCTGCTGAAAAGATGTGCAGCGCTGAGCGCTGAGGAGGTGCAGAAAAGCTCTGCCGTGTGAATATGAGATGGCACTGGTCCATTGCCTGCTCCAGAACACTGTCTGGTTTGGCCAGAGGAAAATCCAGTGGAAAATGCAGAACACGTTAAACTACAAAGTGAGTTTCTTATGTTTAAATTTCATCTTCATTTAGTTCATCACTCAGCTTTAAGAAGCTCCCAAAAACAGCATCCAAGCTAGTCTACGTATGAAAAGCAAATCAAGGGCATTACTGTATCTACAGAAAGGAAACAGTTCTGGCAAACAGAAATAGAAGAAGGAAAAGTATTAAATAATTCATTTAACTGAGCACTCTACAAAAACTGGCAGACTGTGAATTGCACATGCATGCCCGGTTTTACAACTCAAAAGCAGATCCTAAATCTCCAGAAAAGAAAAATTCCTGTCATTAACTTTAAATTCAAAGTTACGTTGGAAAGATTTGTGTGAAGATCAATAAATAACTATAATTATTGAAGAAAACTATGAATAAAACATTGAATTATAGGTTGCAAGCCTGTAGGCACTTCACACCATTAAATAAATTTCTACGTTTAATCTAAACTCTCACTCTGAAAAAAATAAAGAAAATTAAGAACTCTAAAGAAAATGATGATTTTCTTTTACAAAATGAACCTTAAACACTTTTTTTGTTATGAATAAAAATTAAATTAAAATGAAAGTCAGCTTCTAATACAAGATTATTTTTAAGTTGAAAAGAGTATGAATTTATTCAACAAGAGAGAAATTGCAGGGTGGAGTGCTATTTCCCATATAGCATCTACAACTTTGGATACAATACATACATTCTGATGTACAAAGTTTTCTGAATGCTAACATACAAAAGTATATATAAGGAAGGTAGAAAATATTCCCAGAGATTCAACTGAATCAGCAAATAACTGCTCCATCTCCTCACCTGGCTGAAAGTTTGTACTCCCTTGAAAATTTGGTTTGAAAGCCTCTGGTCAGTTTCTCTTGAAGGTTTCTAGATTAATTGATGAGAAAAATGTAATATCTTCTGATGCCTCCCATTCTACAGGAATTGTATGTAGCCCAGAAGAATGAAAGGTATTTCCAAAAAATTATAAATTGTATACTAGCTAAAATGTACTATGATTGAGTTTTGTATATTTCAATGTGAACTCTTTGGGTATCATTTTATTTATTTATCATTTCATAGTGAAATGACAGTTGTTTCAACTAGCATGATTTCAGTGCAGGATTTCTGTTATAGGTTATGTGCTGTCAGTTGCATTAATCACAGAACAATTTCTGCTCCATTATGTAAACAATGTTTCATTTGCTGTAATAGTTCTGTTTAAACATTTAAACTTCTCTCTTTTGTCAGAATGCAGTCTTTCTACTTTCTGATTCCTCTTAAGAGGTGATGACATTTTTCTGCCTCTTCTATGTTTACTTGCTGCAAGTTGGCTGCACTGTTATTGAACCAAGAATACTAACAGCATGCCATAAGCACAAAAATCATCTTACTTTGAAAGACCAGTTATACTCTATTTACTTATAACTTGTGAGGATCATCTGGCTACGCCTGAAATGATTCAAGTTCAGCCTTTGAAGTTAAAAATTGGTGTTACAAATGCTATGCAGGATGATCATATAACCCCACCTCATTCTGTACACAACATCAATTACATGATACAAGAATACAACTTAATTCTGGAATCTGAAGGTAATCTCCACTGTGGGTAAAATTCTATGCTGAAGGTTTTGACAGAACTTCTGTTCTATGCAATGTCACCAACAACTCAAAAAACACAAGATGATGAAAGGTCTTGTGTTTATTTTAATTACTTCTTCATGTAGCAGACTGAAATGTTAAGTACTCCATTTTTTTTGGTAAATTCATCCCAAAAACTCAAAATACTTTCTAGGACTTTTTGTAGTAAAGCAACATTTAGAGATGTAGACAGGAACATGTAAGCAACTTGTTACTAAGCCAATGTCAAACATGGGATAGAGCTAAAAATAATAACGCCTAATGAAAAAATCCAGAAGGTTGTAAGAATCAATCAAACATACAATAGAAACATCAGGTGTGATCCCTATTACAAGCCTATTTCTACATATGTAACTTAAATTATTGTGAAAAAAATGTCAGTCATAACTATTTGACTAGTATTAAAAGAAGCTATGCTTTTACTGCTATACAAGAGTTTCAATCTAAAACAGAAAAATTTTAAACACATCCTTGCATTTCATGACAACAGAAAAATAGTTAATGCAGCTGAGACAGGATCAAAGAAGTAATGAAGCCAGTATTTTGAACAGATACTGAATGTAAGGATGACTAACACTTTTTGGGTAAATTTACCTTTAGTACACTGTAGGCAAAAATATTGCCACTAGAAAAATAATCACTATTTCAGAGTCTACACACCAACCAATGCAATAACAAAACACACACTCATTACAAAGAATCAATGATTTCTTCCTGACCTCTGCTGTGCTGGTGCTGGTACTGCACTAGAAGGTAAATGCTATGAACCCTATTAGATATACAAGTCAGCCAGACAAGATGCTTTTGGAATAATTGGAATAATTTGGAATAACATCCTCACACTTCTGACTCCACAGAAGTTCAGTATGATGAACAAAGCAGAAATTTTGGAGATCATACGCCTGTCTAAGAGATTAAAAAGTACGAGGCCTGGCTCCTGGATAACCCCTATAGCAACTGCATTCAAAGAAAACAAGCTATTAGCAGCCATACTGAATCATGCAATCTACACTAAGCTTCCACCTTTCTTTTCTTCTACAGCAAAAAGTTTACCAGCAAGATTTCCTGTCCCCTGACTACAGTGCCTGACATGATACGGTCGAACTGACATTTTTCTTCAGGTGTTGCTGAGTCCCTCCTTCATGGCCTTCTAATCAATGTCATGCTCAAGTTTTGTCTTTCTTGGGACATAATTATTGGGGAACTATTAAAGAAATATATAATCTGTCATTTTAAAATTGTCACTATAATTTACCAGAGAATATATTAATGCCAGTGTTTTAATATTCCATTTAATGTACACCTCTCATTCAAAATCACTATTTGATTGAAATATTCATACACTTAAAGAATATAAAGAGATCAATAAATAAATTTGAAAAAAATAATTAGGATTTTAATTGTGGTTAGCCAACTATCAAAGAAGAATTAAGCTAATTATCCAAGACACTTTTGTTTTTCAGCTGTAATTGGAGGATAAACAGCATGTATATTAAATATCATCATGCTAAAAAGCAGTACTTTGGCTTTTATAATTAGCAACATGAAGTAGCAAATTAACAATGAAGTCTCCCTACACCAAATAAGACCAGTCTGTTCTATGCCTTCAAAACAAAAAAAAAAAGAAACCAACAACAACAAAAACAAAACAAAACAAAAAAAATGTATCCTGACTAGGAAAGCATCAAAATTTCAAATTAGTAGCAATAAGAGAAGGGTGACTCTTGTCCTTGCTTTCAGGCTGCACATTTACTTCTTTCAGCTTGAAAACAATTAATTGAAAAATTATTGTAATGATTATTGGCATAGAGTGAGAGAGATAGAAGGATGGAAGGCATAAAAGAAAAAGATGGCGTACAGAGATTCATTCACAAGTCAACATATTCAGTATTTCTATAGTTCTCTAGAAAGCAGAATTTTTTTTTTTTTTTTTTTTTTTTTACCAACTTTTGATTAGCATGACTCAAAATATAGCATTAATTCCCAGAGGACTGCTAGACATTCAAGGAGAGTAGGCAACTGATCATATAAACAGCAGCATGCAATATATTAATATTAACCAGTAGCTAAGTATTTCCATGAGCATCAACTGACACTTAGCAAGTGACACAGAATCTAACTTCACAAAATACATCTTACTAATAATTTACAAAAGCCAATAGATGAGCCATGTAAGTAGCATCTTCTAACTCAGTAGACTCTTGGAGTACTTCTGTACAGCCAAATCCAACCATCTTTGATCTTAAATATACCTCAGCTGTCCAAGAAAATGGTCACCATTTTGTATAAAACTCCCCTTGTAGTTGTTTGGTTTTTTTCTTTTGCTTTTTATTGTTGGTAGGTATTAATTCAGTATCAATCACTACTGGAGCTCAAAACTTCTTTAAATACAGTAGAACACAATTCCCACTAGCCAGTTTCTCAGATAATGTCTAGGCAGTCAATGCTAAATTTACAGAAAACTGCAACTGGTGGAAAACCTGTTACTGCTCATGAAATAGTCAGCTATAAATACTTGCCCAGATGGATGGAGGACAGCTTCACTATCGCCATTTAATCTAGATTGTACAAAGGTTTCAAATGGTGTAAAAGTGATGGTAATGATGGTAATCACCATGCAGATGGTTTCTCTTCAACCCTCTCAAAAGAATGGGAAAGAAATTTACAGCAGCAGAGAGCGGTGAGAGAGGAAAAGGCAATTGCTTGCAGACACAAAACAAGTGCAGATATTTCATCATTCCCAATTCTGCTTACATCCTGAATGCCAGAATGGGCAGACACCACAAAGAGGAGCTTTGGTATGGAAGTCTTTGGTTCTCTTATTACTAGGACCCTAAATTTGTAATCAGAACAGTAACGTTAATCAGTTGAAAGAACTACAGAGGTATCGCATCAGACGATTGAAATAAATCTGCTATGTTTTGCCAGATTGAAGACCATAGAAGAATAGTAAGTATCTTACACCTGAAGTCTTTAGTATCATTGGAATACAATGCAATGTTGTCTCTCTTGGCATACTCATCAAGGAGATGTGTGAAATCTTTGCAGTGATCTAATACAGCTGCTCACTTCACAATATTGAGATCTAAACTTAAATTTGAATCAGGTCTTTGTCACTGCAAGCCTAGAGGTTAATCTAGTGAGGAACCGTTTCCAAGATGACTAAACTCAAAGCTCAGTTAATTGATAATGTCTTCATCAGTCAAAACTTTGGTCCAAAAAATAAACTGGTAAATGCCTCAAGAGCCAACCATATGGTTAGCTTGATAATCTTACCAATGAATTTGTCAGTGCATACGCTGCTGGTGCTCTGGCAATGAAACAGTGTTGGACCACATCCTTTCTGTTTAGAGGTAAACCCAGGCACAAACAAGATAGCACAAAATGCATTAAATATATAAATATAATATACAGAAAGCTGTTTGTCTTTGTGCTACTTTGACCACATGAAGACCCCCAAACCAACTCAATTTTCACAGCTAAGGATCTCCTGATGACTGCAGAAATGCTGCAGAGCCCCTCTGGCAGACGCCAAAGCTTGCATATTCCCTCCAGCTCCCAAGCCCAAGTGTCTCCCAAGAGACACTGCTGAGATTTATCTCTTCTCTGTTGGCAGGCAGCTATTTTGAGGCCAGTTGGAAGAGTTTAGAATTTTTCCAAGACTACTCTAATCTGCAGTGGGCTGGCAGAAAACTAGCCTGGGAATAAAACAGGGCTGAAAAGCACAAATGTTCCTGTTGTTGTTGTTGTTGCTGTTGTTGTTGTCTTGCCCCGTTAGTTATATAGTCTCTAATTTTTGCTCAATTAATCCTGTTGCAGCTTCCAAGCTTTTCCAAACTCTTTGCTTTCTGATAATGTGAGAATCTGATATTGGAATTAAGACAGGTATTCATTACTGCGATTATTATTTTCATGCAAAACACAAACATTAATAAGGGGAAGGGATGAGGCGCCCTCCTAAGACACCCCAACCTCTTAAAGAGATTGGCTATTCTAGCACATGCTGCTCTCATGAACAAAGCGGAACGTTGTTATCACATCAAGAGCAACACTAACACTGAAGCAAAACACAGCTCCTACAGTAGATGAAAATCCTCGTGCCAAGTATAGAGAAATCTGGGCTATCACTTCCATGTGATTCTGGCATTCTGTCTCTGGAGTCAGCCTCCATGTCCAATCTTCTTAATTAAATTTTAGATATGTAAGAACCAAGATTTTCAGAGTCTTATTTAAAAGACTCCAGTTTAAAAACTGGAAAGATAGATGAGGATGAAGAAATGAAGTCCAAGATCTCATCTTGCAACCACTTCCAGAGAGTTAAATTGAACAGACAAATGTTAAAAAAAAAAAAAAAAAAAAAAAAAAAAGAAAAAAAAAAAAGAAAAAGGAAAAGAAAAAGAAAAAAAAAAAAAAGAAGAAAGAAAACAAAGCATAGGTAATCAGAATACATCAGAATATTTGTTTAGTCATACAAAGGACCGAAAGGATGGAAAAGAGACAGCATTTGAAATGTCTACCCAAATGGCATCTTTATTGTAAAGGCTACCTGAAATCAAAGAATGGCACACACAAAAGATGCTTAGGAAATTATTAATACAACTTAATCACACTGACTTATACTGAAAAATCCATTGCTAGGATTTATAAAGGGTAGAAAAAAATGAGTGTTTTTTGTAATTTTTTTTTTTTACATTTAATTCCCTATATGCCTTTAAGGGCTACCATAAGCCCTTCATGAAGCTTAATGACGTCCTTCTGCCTTTTCCTATTTCATTCATTAAAAATTCGTATGCGAATGAAAAATTTAAATGTGAATTCTGTACTAATGATACACTGAGACTACAGAGTTATACTGAATAAACCAGAAATACTCATTTTTCTTATACACTCCAATGACCTAGACAGTTACATTTTGCTCTGTAATACAGTACTGCTCTTTCTACATTATTAACATTAAGAATCATCATACATTATGAACTTTCAGAGGCAAAAACTCTGAGTCTTTACTATTATAGTAACAAAAATTTTAGACTCCTTTAATTATTATCTTCTTTAGACCATAACAAAAAAAAAAGAGGGGAAAAAAAAAAAACAAAGAAAAAAAAACAAGTTGAACTATGTTTCAAGAGATAAAATAGCCTGAAAGGCAGTTTCTACTGCAGGCTTTTATACAATTTCTGTATTTAAATAAGAGTCACAATGCACACAAAGTAAACTCATGAGAGTTCTTAAATACAAGTAGAGGCCACAAGAGGAACCTCTCAGCTGGGTATCAGCGAAGGTAAAACATTATTGGAGCTGAACAGGAGAATCTAAGAGGGCAGAAGCTGTTTGTAGAAATTGACTACTAGAAAACAATAAAATTTTGCTAGAGATATTTTCCTAATTTCTTAGGTGTCTGTTTTGCTTTGGGGCAGAAGGCTGTTTTATCTCTGCAGTGAAAAATGCATGCATTTTTCAGAACAGGCATCTATTTGAGTCCTAACACTCTTTGCAGTTAACAGCACTGAAAGCTGTGTGCCTCTTAATTTGCAGCTCGTTAATTGGCTTTCCCTTCTTGGCATCTATTGTCAATATTTGAATGGCTTCTATTCTCTTTTTCACTCTTCTCCCCTGCCTCCACTCTGAAAATCTATTTTTTCCCACAATAACTTTTATCACAGGCTCATATCATTTTGCTAAACAAGATGTTTTGGCATCTCTTTTGCATTACACAAATGCTTTCCTTATTAATGCAGAGACCACCTCAGAGTTGAGGACTGCTTTGGTGAAGTAAGGATGATTAATGCTGGCCAGAAGATAGATCTTGATTTTTTGTTTACTCTCTGCTTAAATGAAATCAAGCTCTATGTGTTTAAACGATGATGAATGTTTCAACAGAAACAGATCTGTAATTTCTAAACTGGGACAGCTTTTAAGACTCCATGAACTTTTTCTTCCTTTTTTGAGTTCTTCATGTAGCAGGGACACATTTCAAAACTTTTCTAAAAGGCAAGTTTTTCAGTAATGTAGTACTGGATATGGTGTAGGGTTCAAGTTTATTATTCACATGAGACTCATAATCTATGGGTACAGTACTGTTAAATAATGTCATTCTTTTCATGAAGTATATATTTTCCAACTGGGTGCACGTTAACACAGTTTGATATTTATGTTCTTGTAGAACTGATGTGGAGTTGGACATAAAATTTGCTGTGTAGCCCAGAAAAAAAAAGTCTCCAGGTGGCTTTTTTCTACCACAGCAGTCACATACAATTTAATATGTGTTCCAGATCATTTAGTTCTTCTAAAAACTGCATCAGCAAAATTTCCAGAGCTCTTTCATGATGAGTTTAAACAATTTAATCAGGCTGAAGGACAAATGATCTTTAGCAAGAAGTCTGCATCTCTCAGTTAAAGGATGAGAGATACAGAGCAAGAGAGATGTAGATTACTACATTCTACCTTAACGTATACCTTAACATTTTTCCTTAATCACATTACTAACTGGATCAATCGTTTGCTAATGAGATTATTTTTCGACTACTCAAAAAGATTCAACATCTTGATCTTTTGAGGCCTTACCACACAAACATACACACAGCTAACAAGTGTTAGAAATGCAATTGATAGAATGCGAGGACACCATCAGGAATCTGTACTATGATATTGTTGCCTGAAGGATGTCTCTCACTTTCAAAAATTCAGGAAGCTATTTCAGGGAATTCCTGGAGTCTCTGAAAAGTGAAATGTCAACAAGAATGAAAACCACACTGAAATTTAGAAAAAATAAAAAATAAAAAAATACAATTTTACCTAAAAAAGAATGGGTTATGCATCATGCATTTAGCATAAACTCGCCACTCAGGATGGTGATAAAACCAGCACAGGATGAGTACAGAAGCAGTGAGACCATAATGCATCGTTTGCACGGCTCTGCTGGACCAGGGTTTATAACACCCAATCCCAGGAATTCCAAGGAGCCTTACAGCACTGCTGCATTACACTCTTCGCAGACATGGGAGCACAATCTCCAGGGTAAAGGACTTATAATCAAACACTTATAATCAAATCAATCCTCATAGAGGATTTGAGTGCAGACACAGTAAGTGGACCAATCATTGTCAAAACTAGCAAATAAAATATTCATTAAAATAACTATAACAGGTTTGTTTGAAGTTTCACTGGACTGGTTTTAATGCACTCAAACTCACTGCATATAGAAGCAGATAAGTTCTGTGTTGGCAATGATACCAACTTCACAACAGCTTTCTAGATGTTGTGTTTCGTGAGCTGCTGGTGACAGAACAGCTCTATCACTAATCACTTAGACATGGACACAAGGGACAGGACGAGGCCCTGCTCCCAGAGCCTCACTGATTTAGCTCTTACAAGGTAGAATACCTAATTTATTCCAAAGCTCTTAGTCATGTACCAAATCAGTTTCTATCCAAGTCCGGTTAAGATAAAGTTCTTTGCAAGAAAGGAAGAGATAGAATTATTAGTCTTTCCTTATTAGTCTTTTCCCTATTAATCTTATTCTCTGTTGGAAAAAGATTCTGAACACAAATTTTACTAGTGACATTATTTCTAAGTATTTTGTAATAGGTTTGTGTTAATGCCAATAATATTTCAGTTTTCCAATAGACAGATAAAAAAGGGAACGTAGCAAACTGCCTCCTGCAGCTGGAAAAGTTCAAGAGCCATGCTCAAAGTACAGGTGTTCTAAAAGGGAATTCACTCATACAAGACAGCTTAACTCAAGCCTATGTATCACAGCACTGAGTCATGCACCAGATGATTCTTCTGTCCAGAACTGGATACAAAATACATGGAATATGGTAAGATTCCCCACCCTCTCTCCTTTCCCCCCTCACCACCATGCATGCACCCAAAAATACTTACAGTGCTTTATCAGATAGAATTAAAGGATGAATTAATAGATACTTAACTGATAAACTAGAAGTTCTGGACAAATTTAAGCAAGAATGATAATTTCAAAGAAATTACAAGAAGAAAATACAGCTGGAAAAAAAAAGTTTTAAACCAGATACTTAACTGAAGTGGGACAGAAAATACCTTGTTGGATGAAGCATTATAGCATCCCATGGATCTGGCAAAATTTGTAATTTCATTTGTCATAAAGAATCATAGTTAGACCCAAAGAGAAAACAAATTAATAGACTTTACATTCAGTCCCAAGAATTTGCATAAGTGAATACAAGGCACACCACATTAGCCTCTAAGCAAGCAAACAAGCAAAATTTTTCAAGATTCGTACATTACAGTAACAGACTGAGCAATAGGACTACTTGCTGTCTAAATATCATGAAAAAAATACCTACGGCTTCCTTCAGATATAAAAGAAAGCATTTCATTGATTTTGCAGTTCTCATGGCCACGTTTAACAAACTGCATAAGGCAATAAAAAGGACCATTTCTTCAACCATTCTGTCCTTACAATAAAGTCCAATCCCCTTCACTGCCGGGACAAGAAATGAGAACAGTACACTAGAAGAGCTCAATAAAATGTTCAAAGAAAACTGAGAATATTTCATTTCTTCTTTGTAGCATTGCGTTTGTAATATCATCTTTTGGAACACAACACAGTGTAAATAAAAATTAAATAAATAGAAAACCTACTATGTCATCCACACAAGAGGAAATTTGGGGTAAAGGAAGAGAAAGCTACAGCAGCAAAACAAATTAATGATTTGTAGTGTTTTACTCAACAATGTTTGATGAAAGCTTTTCATTGATTCTGAATGTCAGGATTTTAACTCTGTTCCTAGCAGCTCATCACTACAGAGCTATAAAGTTCTTCTGGACAGGAATTGTCTAGAGTTGATTTAGCTAAGGCTCTTTCTGCTCAGCCAGGTGATATCATATCCACTTCTTAGTAGAAGTCTTCCAGGTTAAAAATTCCTGCTATTGTTGTTATCTTCATCGATAGTGGTATTTGAAAAGTGTTCATTCCTTCGATTTTTCCTTCTAAAAGCCCCGTTTATATGTGTTTCTTACTCCAACCTGCAGAACATTTCGTAATTGTTTCCTGAAAACTCCATGTCAAATTTCTTCCACTGTAATTTTGTACAAACCAGTGACTATCTGTGCACAGAACTGCAAACTGAACAGTAGAATATAGACACATCCGAAAGTGAATATAATAATCTGAAAAAAGAATAGTGAATAGCTCTACCTTAATTTTGACTTCAAGTGCTTCATAAAAACTGGAATGCTGAGGCCTCCTATTATTTTCTCCTACTTACTCAGCTGTTCATCCAAGAACGGCTTGAGATTCTGTCTTCCAAGTTTTAGCAGTATTAGCAGTATCTCTATCCAGTAGATGAAATAATTTATTTCTGGAACAGTAATGAAATCTTCTCCGCTTTCAGGGTGAGAGGCACAGCCGAAAACTGAGATGACAGAAGAAAGCAGTCAAGTTCAGTTCTTGATGAAGAGAAAAAAAGATTCATTTTCTACATGGTAGTAAATAGCATCATCTCCTTCTGGTCAAGCTCTTGCACATCCAGCAGCAACAAGGGACAGACAGTGGCTTCTTGCAGAACAGACTGCATTTGTAGGATCGAAAAAGAGAAGTAAAACGAAAGACCAGAGCTGTTGCAGGCACCTTGGAATCCTAAAAGCTGAATGCTTAAATCTTTTGAATAACAGCTGTATTTTCCAAGTCAGTGTTTGCCAATTCTGAAGCTACAAACTGGCCTCTTGACTAAAGTATCCTCATTCTAGCCTCTAGACTTGATGATAAGTTTTATCTCCGTTAAGCTTATTACTTTAGAAAAAGGCTCTACTTTTCTGGCACATCTAGCAGAACAGCAGATGACAGTTATGCAAAGTGCTCAGCTGCAGCATCTTCTCTTTCAAAATGCCCTTTAATATCAAACTCTCACACTCCTCAGTCTTTTTTTTTTTTTTAATAAAGAAAATCTACAGCAACTGGATCTGCTCTGCAGTTCTATATGGGAAAAAAACAATTCTTTAATTCTTTAAGAGGTGCAACAAAAAGAGAATACATAATTTACTGTTTTAAAGCTGTGCAAGTGCTTGTGGAAGTGCTGCTGAATGAATCAAGAAAAGAAAAAGAAAAATATCTCTACAATTGATATTTCCTTCTCAGTTCTGTTTGCACCCAGAAAGATCACTACACCTCAGAAGAAACATAAGTGGGCAAAAAGCATTTGGAGTTCACAAGGTTTTAGAGCATGCCGCTGTCCCTTCATCCTTCAGAGCATGTCATTTGATCTTGTTTTCAAAAAATTAAAAAAAAAAAATCCAAACCTGAAACTTAGAAATCCTAAACATCTTCCCAAAGTTCCCACTCCCACAGCTATTTTCCTGGAAAGCAGAGATTCTGCAGCACTGCTGTTCCTCACATTAGCAAAGCCTCCCCTTTCTGCAGCATGTCATATACTGATACCAACCTGTCCCTATACATCAAGTACAGTGTCTTTATTCAGTTCACTTAGCACAACATCAGTATTTTCCATACTGTGACAATTTATTTGTCATGTTTTCTTATTAAGATACCAGCACCCCAAATGATCACCTAGCACCTGCATGTTAGGATTTGATCAATCAAAAGTTCCTGTTCACAGTGAACAGAAAGCACAAGAATATCGTCACAAGAAATCACAAGAACTCTCAAATATATGTGCCCAGTGAAAATCTCATGGTGGACCCATTTTTATGTAGATTCATAATTTTTAGATGTTCCAGTTCATGAACTGGAAAAGCTCTGAGGTACGTAAGCAAGAGCGTATCAACTGAAGAAGGGAACTTCTGTCTTTGAGAATTCATTATTGTTTATTTTTCTCCTTAAGTTTTTGCAATTATTTGTCAATGTGAGACTTACAGATATTCACAGTAGATTCCACAAGCTCCCATAGTATATACATCTAACAGCACTGGTTCAGACATATGTATCTCACAGTTCATTGACTTCCCTATTTTAGTGGTTTAATAATGATGAAATAATAACATCACAGAACTGATCTGTGCCATTTGGGTATAAGATTTAACTGTTTTGTGGTGGAACAAAACAAAACAAACTATACTACTCCATTCTTTTCTTTAATTTTCTTTAGTGCCAACTATCTTGACTGATTCCAATATGCAGGACTTTCCCATGTGCTATAATCATAAGAATTCTTCTCAGTAATTCAGTCAGTTGCACTAATTCCATTTCAGAATAACTGACCAATCAGAGTCATCCAGTTAAGCCAAGTCTTGCCATAACCCCATAAATTTCAGACATTTAACAGATGTTGCCAATGCTTGCTCTGCTCTTCCATTCCCCAAACAATACCACTTTCTGTGCTAGTATATTTCTGCCAAGATGGAGCCACAACAACTACGTGTAGCTGCAATTCTGAGCTCAGAACACTGCCTAAAGTGACAGGGTTGCAAAAAATATTTCCTCCTCTTTCCCTTGCTCTATCTGTGCAGAAAAAAAGGAAACAAATCTATTCTGAAACCCAACATTTAACTTGGTAATAATTAGTTAAACTCAAGCAGGGCTTAAGCTGAAACCACATTAAAAGGTTTTTTTTGTTTGTTTGTTTGTTTTTCTGCTCTTTCCCCTACAATGTATTCCCAAGGACATTTATTATCTGTACACAGATACACAACAGAAGGTACTCCCACATAAATATGTAATGTGTTATCCTGGACCACCTTCTAACACATCCTGCAGCACTGAGTTGCTTTATGAATTCCAGCTTTGTCCCTGCAACTACAAACTTCTGACTTTTGCCAAATCTCTTTCTCTGTGTACAAAGAAGACCAATTGGACTTCTCTCCATGTTTCTCATTTAGAAAGAATAGGTTAACCAGAATAAGCCATATTCAAAGGACCACAGATTATTTAAATTTGCTTTACAATGGGTATGCTTGAAGCTAGAGTTGTCAGGACAAACGATAAGCAGGTAGCAATCTTGTATATATTCTCATACTAACAAACACCGTTCTAATAAATAACACTGCTTAAAAGGTATTAAACACATTTCTTTAAAACAGAACCTGAATTCAATATCTTTCTTATAGTTACTGCAGTCAGACTGTTTAGTTATAGGAGATATATATATATATTCATTCAAAAAGACAAAATAGGTAAGAAATTGGTGAGAAATACTGAGGTGAAGAAATGAGAAGAATGAGCCTTAGGACAGGCATTTCATGCTCAGCAATATTTGTCATGAATTTTCTGAGCCTTAAGTTTAAAACACACTGCAAAATAAAAAGCCTGATTTTCTGTAGCCATGACCAAACTTGGGGAAGGGGGGGGGGGGGGGGGGGGAGGAAAAAATAGCAACATTATAATTTGGCAATCCTCTGCATCAACTAGATAGGAATGTAAATAACTGTCAAGGGTATGACAGAGGAGATTCTGCTGTTGAGCATTTTATAGCAATGTTATTTCAACCACAACAGTGAATTAACTTTGACTCCCTATGTGTATTTACTGAGCATTTCTGCACACAGATATAACCGCCTTCCATTAAATGCTGGACTGAAGCATAATCAACACACAACATAGTTATGTTTTATTCCATTGTAAGCTTTGTTGCTATTTCAGAGTTATGGGATAAAAATCATATTTTGTGCTTTAAGTTTATTATTTTATCTATTTTTTCTGAAGTTTTTTTTTAAATAAGGATTCATACCAGGGTGCCAGCCAGGTTGCCTTCATTATGTATGACCATGGATGGAGACAGTAACGTGACAACTGTGGGTTTGGCTGTTTGCACGTACTGCCCAGGAAGGTCAAGTAATAGGTCTATACCACATCAGAGAAAAACAAAAAGAAAGGGAGAGGAATATCTTCGAAAATCTTTGTACCTTTTTTCCCTGCATGATTTGTAATATGTTGTTTCCATCCTAAATGAAACTCTTGAAAAGCAATTATCTTGATTATTTAAACAAGTAGCTGCACTGAGATGTGATATCACAATGTGGTCTGAATGACACTAACTATACATGATATTTTCTTATTTGCTTGACTCACAAGTTATCAACTGAAGTTTTTCTGCAAACCTATTCCAAGTACTTAAAAAGTTTTGTTTTATATTTTACTGAAAAATGCTTTGTATACTGTTGAAGAGCACTGAAACAAAAGCTGATGCTTCCAGCCTTTGCCACAGCTAGGCAGTGTAAGGTGAGTACACACATGACAGCCAGAGGTATGGTGGAAAGCATACTTTTCCTCCGTGCCTCACTAAATAATACATTGGCAAGACAAACGCGCAGGAGATTTGGTGTCTCACAACCACTATCAGGCATGTGTCGATCAAGCTTCATGTTCGTTAGTCAAATGAGACTAGTGAATTAGAGAACGTTTAAATTTGTCTTCCTTTAAACAGACACACAATGAGTGTAGCAGAGTCACAACAGGAAAACTTGACCGAGAAGAACACAGCGGTAAGACAAGCTCCTTACAAATATAAAATTTCATGCATTTTTTTTAAATACGTTGTTTGGTGTGAGGCCTGATTCTGTTCATGGGCTAAATGAGAATGAGAGGACAAAAGAAAAAAAATAAGCATGTATGTCCTTAAGTCCCATGATAGAATAATACTGTTTTATCTATTAAGAGAGGACCAGAAACTGATTTTGCAGGACAGAAGGTTAACAGAATTGGCCTCAATGTTATTTACCTCAATGTATTGGAACCTTGTAGCATTTACTAGTTTAAGCTTATCTCCTAACTAATATTTGAGATAAAGTGTCGTCATTTAGCTATGAGTATTTGTATCAAAATAATGGTTGGCATGTTAGATGACAGTTCAAACTAAATTATTTTCCTAAAAATACAACTGGAAATTTGGAAGTACTTGGAATTTTGTAGTGATCAAGAACTATTTTGGCACTTTTCATATGCTCATCTCAACAGCTTCATTTAGAAGCATCCAAAATGCAAATGAAAAAATGTTACAGATCCTTAAGGATCTGCTTACCTGCAGAAGAAACTCCAAGCTCTTCAACTGATAACACGCACCTAGCTCTCATGTACATATTCAAGGAATCTTCAGTAAAGAGATCGTTTAGTAACGTGGCCAGTGAATATTATCCAAGTGATTGAGAGAAGAACTACCTTAGATTCTGGTCCTCTCTTGCTTTCCATGCCTCTCTTCCCAGGACTGCCATAAATGAAAAGGTCCACTGCTTCTTGTTCTGTCAATTCCTCTCAGTCCTGTGGGTTGTGCTTCTGTGGTCTGCAATAATTACTGGGTTGCATGAGACACAGTCCCAATTTACAACATATTGGTCCTTCTCTTAAAATTTACTTGAAAATGAGCTACAGATCCTCACACCATGGATTCATGACTGTACATGCTGACTGGAACCAGATGTTCATAATAGCAGTCTTCATCAAATATTTCAACATATAATATTTATTCAGAATGGATTTCCTCAGGTTTAAGGCTATATTCATAGAATGGCTGAAGTCAGAAGGAACCTTACTGCCCACACAGTCCCACCCCCTGCTGTGGGCTGGTTGCCCCCCATCAGATCAGGCAGTCCAGGACCCATCCAACCTGGCCTTGAGCTCCTTCATGGATAGGGCATTCACAGCTTCTCTGAGTCACCTATTCCAGTGCCTCACCACATTTCTGACAAGTGCAGATATTACAATGAAATTACTGCTACAAGTAAAAAACAAAACAAGTGCACCAACTCAACAAGTCTATGAACTGCTAAATCTCCATCCAGTTTCTATCTGATCACCTCAAAGTAGCAATTTAATCATGCACATAGTGCAAATGCACCCATTTTATCTATTGTACAGTACACACAAGTTCCAGACTAGAACAGTGAAAAGGAGTTAACATTCTCAGTTCAACCTATGTTGAGTGCTGTGAGGCAGAATGAGACAAACACCAGACTGCTTTTCAGAGACACCACAATACCTACACTGAAAACAACAAAGGGAACCTCTAGTACTGAGTCATTCTGAAGCACAGTTACAGCAAAACTCAGGAGAAAAGGAATGTTACAGTACTGTACACACCTAACGTAGGAAAAGCTTGGGTCTGCATAGTCTGCAGCCAGTCCATCAAGTCAACATAAAACAGAAGCACTTCTGAAGTGCTGAGAGTGAGGCTGAACATTCTTGCCACAGGTGAATTGAGCAGCTGCACTTCATTTTGGGTTAAAACTCAAACCTCTGATGGAACCAGACAGCTTAGATCAACATGCACAGGTGGTAGAGAAAGGAAAGGTGCAGAAAGGAGAAAGCACAGGTGACAGAAATATCAGTAAAGGGGAAAGAGAAAGAGGAGGGCAAGTTGGAACTGCCAAAAAGCTAAGGCAGAGACAAGTTTTGAGCCAGTTCCTGGCGGGGAGGAAGGGGAAAGTTTTGCGGCAAGAAATGCTTTCCTGTTACATTCAAGGAAGGAATCTTGAATTTCCCAGTGAGACACCTGGTGTTTTCTCCTGTGTTTGTTATTCCCAAGTGAAATATTGCAGACCAGTCTAATTCTGGTTAACTTCGTCTTAAAACAAAGTATAGAAACAAAAAACCAACCCAACAGTGCAGATCAAAGCTAAGTCAAATTTAAGCACGTAATAGGACATAACACAAGGGGAGGACTTAATGAAGTGAGATTTTGATGAACGGTTGGCCTTTAGTTCTTAGTACTTATTTCTCTGTATTGCTTTAAATGCATGCTCTCTGTATTCAAATTCAGTTTTGAGTGAGAGATGAAAATTTACTTTGGAGTATTTGCTAGAAAGCACTTTATGCCTAAAAAACCCCTTGAAATCAAACCTCTTGGGGCTGATTTCAGGAAACAAATAGCAGGTTTCAGGTGAAAAATGATGGAGTGGCAATTTTCCTTTCCAAATGTGCTGTGAGAAAGATGGAATAAGCCTCTGTGAGAACACGGAGGTCAAATGATCAGAAAGATTTGATATCAGCACTTGGTAATTTACCTGCTAGAAGAGTTACTGTGCAATTGGAGCTCTGTAGTGGGATGTGTTTTCAGACTGTAGAAGTACTTTGGTTCTCACAGCTAATACAGTATCCCTCCTATCTTCTATCTGCATTAAAATGCTGTGCCCTGCCCTACAACACTGATAATTGTATCAAATCGGAAAGAAACCAGCAGTCATCTGTCTAAACACCTTTTAGTGCAGCATGCACTGATTACTTTTCACTCATTCATTAGCCCCACTTTGTTTTAAATTCTTCCTAAATGCATGCTGCTTTTCTATTCTGGATAGACAGCAACTGTCCTGTCATCCCTAAGAATAAAATATCTGAACACCACACCTAGCTCATTCTTTAGTTAACATATTCATTCTGTATGAAGACACTGCCCCCTTTCACTGATTCTTGACGCAGAATCCTTTCTTTAATTAAGTTTTAATGGGCCTGATTTTAAAAGTGCAGCTTTTAGACATGAGGCAAGCATTATACCCAATACTGTTGTAATGTAATTCTTTTAGCCATTTTGCACAGCAAGCTATTCTTAACAGAATTATGCTGGAATACTGTAATGCTGAAATAAGCCCTGATACTGTTTCAAGGAATAAAAAGGAATGAAAATATTGATTGTGCTTGCAATAAAAATACAGCTTTCTTAGAACACCAAAGCCTGCAATAAGTGTGAGCAACACTACAGTTTAACAGGGAGATGCGAAACTGTTCTGTCTTCAGGATCTAAAATTAATACTATTCCTTACCATGACTTCTAGGTATGTTGATATTGGACCCAATTCCCAAGACTTTTCAAACCTTCAATATACCCATCACAATAGCTATAACCTATAATATATTGCTATAATCATATTTCAGGAATAGCCCCCCTGCATTTTCTTTCAGCTGTATGAAAGGCCACATTATACACTTGTGTGAACAACAACAAAAACATCAAAGGTACATGTTTTGTAGAAGTAAAAAGAGCTGCAACTTCATATAAAAATACATATAATTTCAAATATTTAATTGGTATTGCTAATAACAAATGAATTAAAAATGCTCTCATACAGTTGCCACGATTAAATCTGTTCAGGGACCATATGTTGCCTTAGTGGAAAGGTCTGCTCGCTACCAGCTTGGATGGATACAGTAGATCCTACTTATGCTTTCCCTATGTCCAAACTGTACCCAGAACTACAGCCTAACTCTTAGTCTATTGATGGTTCAGATGATACTTCAGACTTGATGACTGCATCGAGATTGATTAAATCTTAGAGTAAAACATAAAACTTCCAAAGTGACTGTTTTTCAAAATGAAATATCAATCTCAGCAATTTTTCCACATGGAATACATAATCATAGAATCATTTGAGTTGGAAGAAATGTTTAAAAGTCATCTAGTCCAACTCCTTTACAATGAGCAGGCAATATATGTTGTATTAAATGGGAGTTGGGGCTGCTCCACAAAAACCTAGTAAAATATCAAATTGAGAAACATAAAGACATTCAGTTCATCTCCTTTATACAGATACTGCCCCCATGCTATATGCAGTTTTTATCCTCACACCCTCCAAATTCACTGCTCTAAATGAGACATCTGTCCTTTTTCCTCTTACTACATCCAAACTTCACTCTTATTAAATAGTAATGTATATTGACTGTGGTAAAAAAATAATTTTTAAAAAAATTAAAATCCTCCTTGAATTTGTTTAGTTTTTCCAAATTTTTGAATGCTGCTTTAGTAGCTCAAGTTCATTTCACACTGGTCCCTATTTTAAATTGCTAACAACTATTTATTAGTATTTACTATTTAACTACTGATTGTAGTTTAAGACAGAATAAAACTTGTTAAACTTATAATAGCATCACAACATCAGTGGATTAATATGAAGAAAAGAAATCACCTGAAACACATCTATACAGTCATTTCCCCATACTCTTTAATTTTCAGTAGAAACAATACCTGGAATGTGTTTTCCAATTCTGTTCCAACATTCTCCTCCGCTTCATGCAACTACATGTGCAGTACTAGACAAAACACAAAGTCACAGTGGCCAGTGACTCCAAAATTTCTAGCTGTATGCAAAGTAGTTAAGTAGAGTTTGCTAGAATACATAGCTAAAAATACATGAATACTGACACCATCACAACTGAAGCTGTTCCAGGTTCATTTACTAACACTGGATTTTTTCAGCCTAGAATGTACAGAAAGAATGAACAAAGCTTAATTAGTCTACAGCTTACTCATTAAAATACTTGAGACCAGTTCTTTTTGCACGTGCTAGCATCACATTACAGATTACTTTAATACACAAATCTCGTATTTAGCACTCAAGATAAACTCAGATGCTAACAGTTCGCAGATGGACAAAATGGATCCTTCTTGCAACTTCCCCACCTCACTAGATATCAATTCCAGCTATTTAAAGGAAAATGTTTTCCTCTTTAAAACAATAAATCAACAAATAAACAGAATAACAAACAGGAGTTCAGCAGTTTCTACAAAACATTTGGCTGGGGAAGCACCATACAAGTGTCTGAAATGCGTAATAACTGCACAGATCCCTCCCTAACCTTGCTGGTCGGACATCCAACTGTGCACACACCAGCCCTCACACCAAGAACATTCCAGCTTCCCTCTTCCTTAAATCACACACAGCTCATCCAAGAGCATCCAGTTTCATATCTGCACGTCCTGGTGAATGGACATAGGTATAATGTTATCCTGCTACTCATCCACAGATCCGTATTTGGGAATCAGTCTCCATTTAATGAAAATACACCACAGTGACCAAACTCTTCCGTGCAATTTTGAACATATGCTTTTACAATGTTCCAGAGCAGGAAATCACGGATCTGCTCCAAACCATGAACTGTTCTAAGTGGATTTGGAGTGGATATTCTTTGTGATGCTTTTTCCAGCTCTAAACAACAATAGGGTTAGGTTTCTTTTTGTTTCTTTTTTGTTGAGTGAGTTTGTTGTGCATGTAAGGAAATAGAGTGGAACTGGCATTTTCCTACACCTGTTTTTTGGTAGCTGGCATTTCTCTTTCCATTGGCAAGTAGCTACTGGCCCTGGGAACAGAGTATGCTGTGGCCTGTTACATGACCCACAAGGGATCCTGAGCTGCCCCATGGGGGCCTCTGCCAGCACAGGGCTACCTGTCTCTGAGCCCATGTATATGTTGTATTGGCAGGGCACACTGGAGCTGCCTGACTTGCCCCTGCAGAAGGGCTCTGTGAAGCTCCTCACGCAGAGATGGGAGTGTGCCAGTGCTCCAAGATCCAGCTTGACACTCCGACGTCTACCAGCCCTGCGGTCTCCAGTGCCAGATAAAACAAGACAGAGCAGCAACGTGGAGAAAGAACTGGCAGACAGTGAGAGGGTGGAGGTGTTCAAGGAGGAGCCCCTGGGCGGCCCTCGCCAGATCGAGCGCTCCACCATTGCTGTGAAGGAGCTGCAGAGCCGCTTTGAGATCCTGGCTGGCAGAAAGGTGAGTGCCCGGGCTGGGAAAACACCTGAAGGGAATGGAGATGTGCCCCAAAGATGCTGGGCAGCTTTCCCAGACTCAGCCACTCCTTTTTCTCTGCCCCAATGGGAATGGGCAATGCTGCCTCTATTGCCATTGGACTGTGGCCCCTGCCAGGCTGGAGCAATTCAATTTCCCACTGAATAAAGGAACAGAAAGGTTGGGTTTTCCACAACCCAGAAAAGCAAAGTTCTGCAGTTCAAAATGATTCCTGAAATATTTCTGAGATTTTTATGATTTTATCACTTTTGAAAATATGAAAGCAGGTGTGATTATACTAAATAATACTGTTTTGCAAGTAGATGAGAGCAAATGGCAAAGTTCTTTTCTCATGGAGTTTGATTTTTTTTTTTAACACAATGCAGGTTTTGACTGCATTATTTTAATTACTTCAATACTCTCAAGAGACACACCTGCCATCTTACGATAAATGGAGTCTGGATCATGGAGTAGGAATCTCATGATAATACCCACAGCCTTTTCATTAGAACTTCAGTGCAACTTTTTCACAAGCCTGACAAAACTGGTTTCACTCATTACAAGAACCTTCTCTTTTGATACAACCTTTGTGTTCTACCATTCTCTTTTAACTTTAGTGCCTAGAGTGATTTAAATAGGGCTTTCTGGTCCAGAAACTGGGGTTCAGGATAGTGTGTACTGACCATGGTATAATCCATACACCAAATCCTTCTGATAAAAAGGTATTAGAAAACTTTTTTTTTTTTTTTTTTTTAATGTGAACAGTACAATAGAAATTCATGAGATTCATGAAAAATCTTTTTGCTGGTGTTAGATACATAATACAGTAAGTAGCAGGTACCAATTTGATAAAGGTTATAACTTTATGGGATCACTGAATATCTGTGATACCTTACACATACAACACATAGATTCTTGTTAAGTGACATACTCAAAGGAGAGCTCATTTTGCTCATTTAGCTGAGCATCATGGCAAAATTTCTGTTTCCAGTGAAGAATTATATTCAGTATTGCAGGCATGACCACTGTTCTGGGAGTAATCTGTTTGGGGTTTTTTTGTTGTTTTTTTTTTTTAATACTGTTAATATAAAGAACCTCTCACTGAGTGAATAATAATTTTTATTATTATTTTTTTTTTTTACTTAGCATTCTTCACTTAACAGGCACCTGTATTTAAACAATAATTACCTAGGAAGTAATAGAACTTACTCCCAGTCACAGAACTTCTGGGGACTGACTTCCTCTTGTCAGTCTCTTCCACTACTAAAATATTAAAATATTAATATCTTATTAATCTCTTAAAATATTGTTTTTTGCAAAATTAACTACTAATGTCCTGTAAATGCTTTCTTCATATTCACTTTCAGCTTAGAACCTGACCATTAGTATTATTATTTCATCAGCATGCTTCAAAAAATTATTTTGAAGTATATACCTTTTTGCCAGGTGACCTTCCAAATGAAAAGAAGTTCTAATAAAAAAGAGAAGCAAAGACTCAGTAGAAGGAATGGGAGGTGAGGGGAAATGAGTGAAGAAAGTGTTCATGTCATCTGCTTGCCAAGATGCATCTGAAAAATATTTGAGTATAGGTCAGTGTAGGTCTTCCAAACTTGGCTAAACATTATTTTCTCTCTCAATTGGAATTGAAGCTAGCGTATTAGGCATTAAAGGACATTCCATGAGTTTGAATGGATAGTTGATAAAATATGCATTTTTATCCAAATAAAATTATTAGAAATCTACTTAAGTTGTAATATTTTTGACACTGAATGATATCACTGAAGTCATTAATAACTGAGGGTACATTCAGAAAGCTGCATTAAAGCATCTTCAATTTTTAGTCATATGTATTACAATTTGAAAAATATTTACAAAATCAAAATTACATTTCAAATAAGTTAGTTTGCATTACAATACTGAGATTTCCAATTAGTGTATGTTATTTAACTGTAATGAGATCTGTGCAGAAGTCATTGCCCTTTTATGTATAGCTAAATGAAAGGAGAGTTATTAGTTCTGACAGCCCTAACTTACACAGATTGATGAAGAATAGACTGGAAGCTTGACAGGAAAGCAAAGCTATGAAAACTGTAATTGATGAAAGCACAATTATAGGAAACTATTAAATAATAAAAGCTGAAAGTGTTATCACTTTTTTTAAACTCATTTTCAGATTTCACTATAAGATTTATGCTGTGTACTTTTTCCCTAAATTACTTCTAGTAGTTTAAAATCAATGGGGTGCTTTGTTGCATGAACCCAAGGCAATTATTTGCTATAATTTCCTGTTGTTTGATACTGTTTATGTTGGGACAAAGGGCTATTTCTTACTTGTTCAAGGACCTAGGAAGAACCAACAAAACAATCCACAAAAATTTTCTATGTATCCATATTTAGATGTTATCAGAAGTAGTACGTATGTACTGAGGATACGTTTGGACTGTAGTTCTAACAGAAAAGATGAAATTTCTTGTATCATAACACAAGGCAAGGCCATGCAAAGATTTTAGCAAACAGATTCCTCAAGAGTTGATTTCTGCCAGCCACAGTGTATTTCCATGGGAGGGGAGTTAAAAGACAGAATTAGCTTACATATTTTTCTTTCATATTGTAGTGACTTCACCCGGAAGCAACAGAGAAGGATGTAAAAATGATTATATATAAAGCTTAGTCAAGGCCATAGAAATCACAGTGGAACTTTTAAAAATGAAATAAAATGTCTTCTAACGCTTTGTGCCAGCTGACTTTAATAAACTTACCTTACACATAAATGAATGTGCTCATTAGCCTTATGCTCAGAAAAAGACCACCAACTGTCATAACCATGTTTAAACAGACCATCTCTTGACTAATTAGACTTTCAATACCAGGGTCCATGTGACTACATTATTCTGCATTAAAAATATATTTTCAGTCTAAGACAGCAAAATTCTTCTGATTAAAAATACTAAAATGTCTCATTCAGGTTGCATTTCCATAACAGTACTGTTACTTGCCTATAAAATCAACAGAGAAAAATCAGTGCAATTAGACAGCGTTAAATCATTAAGCGAGTTCTGAACAATTAGATCAACTGTATTGCTGGTTCTAAAGCAAAAGTTACGTATTTTTCTTTCTGTCAGCTACACGTGAACTATGTCTAATCCTAATTCTTTGAGTGAATTAGGACTGCATATTAATACAAAAGAATATATGAAGAACTAAATAGAGTAAATAGAGCAAGAGTCTAAGTTTAGTGGTTTTGAAGCTAAATCACTTGGTCAAGTCAAATTACTTTTGCATGAGTTTATCCAATTTGAACTCCTTAGGAGTATTAAAGAGTAAGTGTGCTACTGGAGCATCTTAATAAAAGCCTATCCCTAACTCTCCATTATTTACAAATAAACTGATGTCCCATTCCAATCAAACGAAAAGGTATGTTCCCTTTTCCTGAGGGAAAGAAATCATTTCTTATGAATTCATACTCTATTAAAACATCAATTTACTATACTGACTACCACATCCATGCAACAACTACTTTACTTTATTAGCAATCAAAAGCATTGGAATGTTAATTCAACTAGGGGTTGTGTTTGCTGGAAAGTGATTATGAACGTTTTTCTTAAAATATGTTAATGCATCCAAATAGAGAAAGTAATTCATGCTTACTTTTTAGAGAAACCTGTTCAAAGAACTTATTAAAACCA
Organism: Tympanuchus pallidicinctus; assembly: GCF_026119805.1. Taxonomy (NCBI): domain Eukaryota; kingdom Metazoa; phylum Chordata; class Aves; order Galliformes; family Phasianidae; genus Tympanuchus; species Tympanuchus pallidicinctus. Next base: position 17,732,385 of record NW_026294669.1, read on the forward strand.
TTCAAATAAATAACCTGGTATATGTTCATTAAATTTAAACTGTGTCCTTTACAGAAAACATATGAACCACTGCCAGAAAGTAAATGAAGGGAACAGATGCTTAATGTAAAAGGTTGGACATTCATTATAATTGTTTAAACCTGCTACATCATCTTTCTCTTAACACTCTACAGAACATTCATATTAATTTAGGAAAGGCATAACACTGAGAAGAACAGAAACCTCACTACAACTGTAGGTCTTTATGCCCTGCTAGCACTATCACCATTTGTATTTTTGTTACAGATGACAGAAAGTGGATCATAAGGAATGCATGGAATGGCCAAACAATTATCCTTTCTAAAAACCTTGGCCTTGAAGGAGCACAATATGGTCAACCTTGTGGATTTGGGCTTCGTCTAATTCTTAGCTTACTCTTTTTTTGAGGCAATGCACTCCGTTCCTTTGTTATTATAACCTTTTATCTAATGCCAAAACATTACACATCAGGCAAAGGATATACTGTCTGTTGATAATCAATAGGTATTAATTAATACTTCACATAATTCTGGAAAACTTTTACTCTAACCTCAAATGCATTGGCTCTCAACAGGTATCTTAAAAGTCATCTGAAGAAACAATTCTCCGTTCACTTAGTTTATTCTCATTTAACTCATTTTTGAACTGGCTTTTTGTAGTTTGGAAGATGCACAGAATTGACTTAGACATATAGATAGAGCACATATAATGGTTTTCTACAAATTATTTCTATTCCTTCCCCTTTAATCAGAACACATGCAGGGATTCAAATTCCATGAATGCATCACCTCCCAGAGAGGTTTCATCCTCTCGGCTTGTTTAATTGTAGCACATGTGTTCTTCAGTTCTTCTGAGCTACTTTCTTCACTAATTTTGCTGTTATTCTTTAATTGTGCATACAAACAGAAATGACTATTTTCTGAAAAGTGTATCTGCCTTTCTTAAGGTGTTGAGGATTTGAAATCAGTACAAATGACTTGCACTTGTGACAACTCAACTTTTCACACCTTGTTCTCCATCATGCCCGTGCACTCTCCAGCGTTCATTCTCCAACAGCCTTTGTCACTACTTTCTCTGGTTATCTAAATATTAAGCAACCTTAAGCCAAATACTTGAACATTTTCCAAATAGCAAATTCTTATACATTATTTTAATGTACCTTTGAGAACTCTTATTCTTCTGCCCTAAATTCAGCTTTATGATTTTATGTGTTTTATTTGGAAAAGGATAAAGCAGAAAAAACAATCTATAATATAATCTCACCTTAAAAGGCAAGAATCAATTTATGTATCATCTACATTTCCTTACAGTGAGATGTTATTGTTTGAGTCAATGCAACAATAAAGTTTGCAAGAAAAAAGAAGTACGACAGATCAGTTATAGAAAACTGAAACTTTTGTGTTCCAGTCCTTTATGAGAAATAAAAATTATTTTTCATCTAATTCAGTATAAAATACTGTTGAATCAACTGTTTTTTTTTTTAATAAGAAACAACATGGGAAGGAAGATAGTCAGATGACCTTAAGAAAAATTTCCAGAGAAAGTCACCTTTGTGTTAAGACTTAATACATGCCTTTTTTTGTTTTGTTTTGTTTTGTTTTGTTTTTTGTTTTTTTTTTTGTTATTGCTTACCTTACTGGTTATTCGAAATACACTAACATTCTTCATGTGCTGAAGATAAGGATTGCATATTTTTAGGATTACTGGTTTTTAACAAATTGCATGGATTTCAGGTGCAGATCTCATTTTTTATCTAATTATTGTCTGATTCCATTTCATATATACTGCATATCCCTAAATTAAAAAGATATCTAGCCTGCTTGTCACTTTTATTTTAATTTAAAGAGATGATTTGCATCTGTTGTAATGAGTTGGCTCTTTAACGGAGCACAATAAGCTAACAGAAAAAAAACAACACATTTATCCTGTTCATCCAGTGATATTTCCTAGGATGACAGGGAAATCTGTTTAAATATCTGAAAAACTGCTCTTGGATGAGAAAAATTCACATACCAGTTTAACAAAATACTATAAATGTATAGAAAATGAAAAAAGTACATAGTCAGAAAGGTGTTTTCATAATGTTCAGATTTTGACAGTTCACAAAATATTTTCAGTTTTTCTACCTGTGTCATTGTAGACAGGACATTATTTTGCTTTTAGTTCTTTCAGTAAAGACCAGCAAAACTCAAGATAAATATTTAATTTTACGCTACCTGAAGTCACCAACTGAACCTGTAATTTGGATATGGAATAAATGGAGAAGTTTTTCAATTCAGGAAAACTGAAACAACTGAAAAAACTGAAGACTAGTAGGCTGGGTTTCTTTTTCTGGGTGCTATAACTGTAATATAAGGATATTTCTAGTAGTAGAATAGAAGTGCCAATATACAGGAAGTCTGTTTATATAAGCAACATTGAAAATGGCACTGAAGAACCAATACAGTATTGTCTCATTTTGCTCTCCTTTCTTTTTTTGGGGAGAATTTAGGGCAGTGTTTGTTTTTACTTTCCACAGTGTATTTTAAGCTGTAACAGTCATAAGAAAATTGAGATTTTGAAAGAAACTCGCTGACTAAATTTTTTAAAAGCAAGTAATCTTATTTTTAACAGATACGAGGAGATTAATATTTAAGTCCTGATCTAGCAGAAATTACTTTAAGTTCAGAGTTATGACAAACTGTAACCTTTAGCTCAAGTCTCTGAAAGAGAGAATAAATCAGAGTAACTCCGCCTTCCATTTGCAGATCGTATTTCTAACCTGACAGTCTGCACAGAGAGAGAATGGAGAAATAAGTAAAATGTACCTTGGGACTTCTTAGGAAAGGCACAAAAACAAGTAAAATCATGAAAGGGCTCTACTTTGAAGACATGAATCTCTTAAAGATTAGATGTTGTAGAAGTAAGCTTCAACATTTTAAAATCTGCAAAGATCAATACAGTTAAAACCTTTTAACTTAGAAGTTGCATGTAATGTCCACAGAGTCTTGTACAGTTTGATTTTGCAGATAAAGAACTGTGCTTTCTGGGTCATCAGAAAAATCATCTCTACTTTTTGCAGACACATAAGCTAGTAAATATCTTGCTTTACCTGAGGCTATTTTTGTTGCATGGTTTTTGACCTGCTAGCTGGAGGCAGTGGAGCTTGGTAACTTCTATGGGAACACAACCATAAAGCACTTGGAAAAACATACCTCCTTTCAAAGGTCAGTACCCAGAAAATGATGTCTGGGAAGGTGTGTTTTTTCTGTATCATGTTTTTTCATTTCATCTTAAGATTTAGGTTCAGGTTATTTTTCACCATTTTATAGACGATACTTACTATCCCAAGTATCTTTTTCTCACATACTCGTCACTTGTGGCAGAAAGCAACGAACCTTAAAACATTTCACTGTCATTCTATTTAGTGGCATTCAGGAAGAACTAAAAAAAAATAGCAGCCTTTGGCATCTTAATCAATTCCTGAAGCAATGAAAGTGAATTGGAAAGATAGGAAGTAAATACATTCATTACTACCATGTCCTGGAAAACAGTGCTGGGAGGCAAACATGACGTCTAGGTTAAGTAGATTAGGAAGGCAATAAGCTTGTGACATAAAGTATAAGAAACCAACAGGTGGTGGCACGCAGGGTAAAGCAGAACCATAAATTAAACAAGAAGGAAAGAGACATTACTCGTTGTTGTAGATTACACTGCATAATACGTGAAAATGAGCAACTGCAAGCTAACAATCAAATAAGCACCTGCACCAAAGTATACTCACAATTAATATTTCAACAGGCTATCAATTATGGAAAATAAAATCCCCAGTCTGTCTAATCCTATTATTTTTCCCTTCAATAAGAACAAACCTCTAACAATAGTGTTATTCTCTGCCAGTAACAAGCAGAAAGCAAAATGGCCTCCTCATATTTTCTGAAGTTATTATCAAGAGGTCAGAGCTAAATGGTCAAAAATAACTGCACTCAGGAGATTCATGCTACTGTTCTGAATTCACATGAATGTACAAAACTTCGTGCATTTTCAATGAGAAATACAGAATAAAATATGTTTGATCTCTGTATGTCCAAACCAAAGGTAGCACCCATATATGGGTTGACCAGCTATTGTGAACCCTACAGTGCAGAAGGTAGAAATGATCTGCTAACCATACCTTACTGTATCAACTGTCATAATAGAAGAGATCCTTTAAAGATCCTTTTTTTACAAACTCTGTCACATTTTTATTTGCGTCCCTTTATCTGTCTTTTTTGTTTTGTCACATCTTTTTTCATTGTTTCAAAAAATCTACATAATGATGGCAACCTTTTTTAGATGTTTTCTGCTTATATTTATGGTAACATGGCACATTATCCTTTATCTGAGCGATCTCTAGGCATTTAGTAAACGAAGGAGAAAAATGAAAAGAAAATACCATTGTCATACTGCGACCCCTTTTCTTTTCTCTCTTCCCTGTGTTATGGCATGTTTGTTTCAACAGTAAGACATGATGAGTAGAAACAGAATAGTAGATATTATTCAGGACTAGTTAGTTCCTGAACTTTGTATACTTACTCAGAGTTATTCAAGCCATGTATTGTCTTTTGCTGAAGCTGTTTATATGAAGTTTTGTCAGAAATAATAATAATTACTGCTGGGCTGTGGATATGAAAATAGTCTGGTGAAACCAGCCCAGTGAATCTCTCAAGTTATGCCCTCTGTCTCAGTCTCCATCATTTACTATAATTTTTAGCTCATCTCTAATTCTCTGTAGTTACTTCTCTTACTTAATACCATTTCTATAAACTGTGTCAATCTTCTTCTATAAAGTATGTTTCATTTTCTTCCTTATTACTCATTTTCAAACTTTAGTCCACTGTCTGACCAAAGAAATACTATTTCCTAAAAAAAAAAGGAATGCTGATAATACATTTTACTAGCTTTTACAGTCAGCAATATTGTGGAAAAAGAATTAATTTGAACACACATAATGGATATTGGAAAGTTTACAAGGATTTTTAAGGGCAAGATGCTGTAGACTTCACCAAAAGTTCCCCGCGTGTATTCCCCCTGTGATGTACCAAACAAATGACTTAAAAGATTCTCCTATTGTGCACCATATGAGTGGATAAATGAAAAATACAGGCACTAGAACACACACTGCTTACTGTAGTTTTGTAAATGAATCTGTGCAGGCTTTTAGAATTTGTGTATGTTTAATGTAAACAAATACATTTAAGACTTTAAAATGTATTCACTAGTTGCAGCTCTTACTAAAGGATGGGTTGCCTTTAGTTGGAGTAAGCCTCTATTTTCCTTTTTTGCATTGGGCTACAATAGCAAGATCTACCTCTGCAGCTTGAGCAAGTGAAGGAAAATGCTTCTTTCATCCTGTTTCTAAAAGTATTGACAGAGAACATTGAGAAGTAGCTTGCTCTGTGATACTGGGAAATGATCAAATCTTTGAAGCTAGGCAATATTTTGGAAGGAAACAAAGCAGAGAGTAAAGGGAGAAGGTTGGCATACAGAGCCATAGGGAAATAGAGTGCCTACCACAACATAAAAATACTAGCGATTTTGTAGAACATTTGCTTCTCCCCTCTCTGCTAGTACTTTTTTTAATTATTATTATTGTTCTCTTTTTTATGATTCACAATGCAGAGTACTTTCAATAATTTACAGCAATTTAAAATAATTACAAAAATCATCAAATAGCAAATGACTGTGGAAAATAACAGAAAGAATGTAAATGTCTGCAGCAGTACTAGACACAAAGTGATCATGTTAGAAAACGTCACTGCCATAACTATTATTTTGTTTTGCTTCTAGGCAGATGCACACAAATATTTTAAGAACTTTAAAGATCTAATCCAATATTTCTCTGAATCTAAGCAAGTTTCAGCAAAAGAGTTTTGAAAGAAAAGCATATATTCTAGATCTGTCAGTGAATTTATAATAAACAAACAAAAAACCTAAGCCCACACATCCTCTCATGAAAGCAAAATAAATAGCACTTGTTTCCAACTCCGAATCTTCAGTTAACAGAAGAGGCACTGGTATTCACAGACAGAATAACCAGTGAAACAATGGCTCTTCAATTTCTACCAGAAAAACAAACCAAAAAGCATAAAACTATGACAAAAGGATAGAGAACACTGAGAATTATAAAATTAAATCCTTAAAATAAGCATCGTAAAGGCAAAAATATTAAAGAACAAAGACGTAACCTTTGAGGTGGCCCAGGAGCATAGTATGCAGTAGTATTCCTTTTACACTTGCATGCTAAGCGATTACTACAGTAGCTCACTACAGTAAAGGAGCTTTAAAGAAAACTTTATCATGCTAAAATAGAGCAGGATTATTTACAACAGTGCTTTCCAGATGTGGTGCTAAAACTGCTATCCAATTATTATAAAAATAGGAATCACAAACGATCATGTTCAATTGAAATGTTTCACATATGCATGCAAATAGAAAAGTTAAAAAAAAAAAAAAAAAGAGGAGATAGTTGAGGAAGGCTACAGTGTTTAATTTTTCCTACATTTCAAATCTTAACTTCTGTCTCTTTTGCAGTGAGATAGCATTTTATGTACTTATGGCACAATTTGGAAAGAGAATTTCAGTGACATTCTTGGTTACTGATGACTTTCATTTAGAAAGAAACCATGACTTTTTCAAACCTGAAAATTTCTACCCATTAATCCTGGTTACAAAGCTATTCTGACTCTACTATCTCAGTTTCTTTGCTGTTGCCCTTTCTAGTACATTTCACATTCAACACAGTTGTCACAAATCTGGACTTCTCCTTCTTGTTTTGCTGCTAATATAATGCCAGTGAGTTATATGGACATCTAGTAACAGCTTAGGATAAATCCTGCCCAACTTGTGATTTTATTTCAACTTGCTTTAAAATGATATACAAAAATTTACCACTACTAAGTTTTTTATTTCAGAGTGTCAGTAATTATGCCTTTATTTATATTTGGTAGATACTGTAGCTGGCCTGCCTTAAAAGATTTTACTCAGACTAGTGTAATAGTTTTGAAGAAAACTCATTAAAAAATTCTTGGTTATTATCGTGTGACTTAACTGTGGCCTCAGTTTCCTTATGTGCATCTATTTAGTGTGTCCTATATCCTCTAGAAAATACCTGTCAAAATGGACCACTGCACATTATTCATTTGGAAAGGAAAGTATCTGTTACTACTGCATGCTCTACACTTTCTTAGTAAACGCACTGTGCAGTTGCTGATTTAACACAACTATTTGTTATCATACTGTAAAAACTGCCATAAAATTGAAAATTAAGTTTTTAAAACAAGCTGCATATAACTGACATTCCTTTCATAGAATAGAGTAGGAAGAGATCAGTTTTGACAACTAAATGAGTTTACCTTTTTGACCCATACAATCAGGCTGTTACTTTTTAGGCAGTAATACCAGGGACCCTGTCTGAATTTTGCTATGTTAATAAATAGCAAATCAGTAAACTGATAATTGAGAATGAAACCTATAATCATAATACAAATTTTAAAAGAGAATGCAGCCACTCGACATTTCTTCTTCATGTTGAGCCCCATTCTGAGATGACAATTCTGCAAATATAGCTTATTTTTCTTCAGGGCATCTGTTCCCTGTATACAAGAGAGTTATTTTATACCCCTCCTCCAAACGAAAATACTGTCTTATTTCAAAACTGTCTGCAACAGCTGAAAAGAATAAACATCTCTGGATCTGGGCTGGGGATAAAATGAACAAGCAGGTTCCAGGCAGCCATGCTGGTTTTTTTAAAAGCCTCTTGAGAAATCCTGTCTTAGTGAAGTGGTGCATTGCAGAGAATCAGCTAAGAAGTGGCTTCCCCAGTTTACTTAGTGGCTTCACAGAGTTTATGTAGCAGGTGTTATTAGCACTTCTCAGTAATAGTCACTTTAGGGGGTTTGTCATCCATCTTAATAATGCCACCAGCATTTCAGCAGATGGTAGACATGATTCCATGCACTCAGTGCTTCTAAATTGCACCAGAATGGATTTCCATCATATTTTTAATTACAAATGAGAAATATATCAGAAACAGACTTGTCTCATGCTGGCATTTCTAAAGGCTTTCTTCCAGGCAGGCAAGGGCTATGCCACTTTATTTTTTATATTTCACAAAGATTGAATCATTAACAGGAGATATTTTCAGCTTGTTCAGAGCTAGAATTAAATCCAAATCACTCGTGTACTCTTCAGCTAAGCATCTTCTTGTTTTGAATTGGAATATAAGGTGCCAGCTTCAGAGATAAAATTATTGTGCCAGAAAGCTTTCAAAAATAAGCAGAACACAACATATTTTACCTCAGCAAGAGCACCTCCATTCCAGTCCAGACTTGATTGGTCACAAATATTATCAAGTATTAAGAGCAATCAGGCAGATCAGAAGATAGAAGATTTTACATTTCTTATTAAATGTACAGGCAGCATAAGTGATTAAAATGTCTTCCAAAAAGTGAGCCTGAGAAGAGTTACGACTGAGAATGAACACTAGTTTGGGGTATCTTTACAGTGAAGAGTAAGAAAACATTTTTAGAAATAAAGGTAGTATATGACTAAAGAACTTAATTCCTGTGATGGGACCTCGCATTTACTACTAAGCTTATTAGATAACAGTAACATTTAAGACCCAGTTCAGCAAAGCTCTGAGGCAAGCGCTTGAATTTCCACTGAAAATAATTCTTCAAAAAGCAACTCTTGGGTATTTAGAGTTACAGTCACTATAAAATGCATTGTGGGATCAAGATTTTAGTTAGCTTTATAGCAACAGATCAAATTTGTAAATGTTTATCCTACTACTTCTTTTACTTTCTATGTCATGATCCATTTATTGGTTCATTATTTTCCTTTTAACTTATGCTTTTACAATTTCTCTTTGGGTCAATTCCTTCTGCCCTTCTTTTTTGTTTTTTAGACACATTCTTTCAGTGGGGATCATAAATAAATGAAAGTTTGGTGGTAGGTAACTTTCATTTAAATAGAATTTAAGCAAAATTAGTCAAGATATGATGGGATGGAAACGAGAAATTGACATACCAGAATTCTGGGTATTTCATGTGCATTTTTCAAATACTATTAAACGTATTATTTTAAAAGAAGATTAAATACTTTGAACATTAATAATAGATTTTGGCAGCCTACTTAATGTAGTGACTGCAAATTCTTATTTCTATTTAAAGTAGTTCAATGCATTCAAAAAGGTAATAGTAATTTAGTAAATAGTTTTCCTCTATTTAAAACTTTATGTGTTCTGGCTTACTGACTTTCAGATTAGTGCAGGACTGTGTAACGAGTGGAAAATCCACTATCCAAATGAAGCATAGTCAATCAGTAGGCTGATTGAAATTGGAATCTTTATCTTTGACATCTCTAAGTGTAATGACTGCACATTCAATGAAATTTGGCAGTCCAATGCTTCATACTTTTCATCATGTCTAGAGGATGATATCAGAACATAAAAATAGCTTCTTGTGTCACATTTTTCTGAGGAGCCCATCAAAAAAAGGAATGTAATATCAGAGCCATAAGTAAACTGAAGTAATTAAAAGATAAAAAGTTAGATATAGACAGATTTCAACAAATTGTGTCCAACAAAAAACAGTAAACACTGCTAAACAGGGTGCTCCACACAAGTCTTTGTATCAACTGCATGCTTGCTCCCATCCCGACCACACACATACAGTTATAAAAGCCTGCAGTAATCAGGAAAAAAAAATAATCTTATTTCAGTTTTCATTTAGCAATTTTTGCAAAAGTTGCATATATTAGCCTCTAATTAAGCACCTCTTGGCACTACCTCAGTGCTTTTTCAATAAGTGGCACTTATGGTAATTCTATCCTTATTAAGCAGATGTCTATGCCACTCACTGACATTAGGTTATCTGGGGAGATATCCCAATAAAACAGTATGCAAATTAAATTTGTCCAGATTAAAAGGAGTTTATGGTAATTGTAACACCTTTCAATAAGTTTTTCACAGCAGGAAATATCATTTTCTTGAAATAAATCTGAGCCCTACCACTTCAGCAGGAGCATAGTGCAAGAAAATCATCCTTCAGAAACCCAAGCAAAACAGGATTGCTGCCTGTGAATTGGCACAAAGGCATCCTGGAAACTGTCGTGTGGGGGCCACTGTGAGAGTGAAGGGAAGGAACAAAAGAAAATGCATATGGAATTGGTTACTTTAGAAAAAAAATAATCTGTGGAGTGCTAATAACACCATTCTCTTTGCCCCAGCAGTCATCACTGCATTCCAGATCAGCACTGTCCTCACTCAGAAACCGTTAAAAGAAACCATTCTCCTATCAGGCATTTAAAGACTATGAATAACTACAGATCATTGTGATAAAAGCTAAAATTAGCAAAGAAAATTATGAGAATTTAATTAGAGTATCTAAAAGAGAATATATTCAAAATGTTAAGTTTACTGAAGTATAATCATATTTTTGACAAATATATTATCAGTCCCCCCTGTCTGTGTAATTATAGAGGAATATACAGTTATTCTCTTTTTGCATAAAGACAGAAGTAGGTAGAAATGAAAAGACAAATTAACAAAGTGATTTGGAACAATAAACACCAGTTTCAAGCTACTTAATATGAAGTTAAAAGAAATGAAATTCACTTGTCTATAATAAAGTGTTTTGTGGAACTAGAACGACAAATTAATACCGTGGCACAAAACCACAAAGAGCTTTCCTAGAACTTGTAATCAACAGTGTTTATTGAAATTCCCAAATTACAAACACTAAAAAACTCCATTGCAGTCTTGAAAAATGGGAATGATGTGCACTACAAATCAAAACCTGAGATTCAGACAGGCCTGCCGATGGAAAAACCGAGCACTAAAGTCAACCAGTAATATTTTATGTCTAAAAGGCTTTTCTGTTTTGTTCAATAAATATGCTTTTCTAAATTTCAAGAAATATGAAAATAAGCTTGAATGACAATAACTGCTGGCATGGTGGCCAACATCTCAGAAATCTGTCCATAAAAATATTTAGGCAAAAAAAATCTGAAGATCAATATTCATAAAATTTATATGAAACGTGGCCAAACAATATAAAGATATATTAAAATTTATGTCCAAAAAGTAGCTTCCATAAACTTCATAAATAAAAGAATAGCTACTGCAGAAGTCAAAATTTGAATATGTTACAAACATATACTACAAGCTACAAGAAAAATATAAACAACATTTATATTGGTTCAGACCTTGCAATAATAAGAAAGTGTAAATTCTGAAGACTTTTAGCCATTTCTGGTAACTACAGACAAATGTATTAAGAATTTTTTTGATTGATTAAGAGTACAAACAGTACATGGATTCAGAGATGACAGCAAATAGTTGAAAACACTGTGTTTCGAGTGTTTTTTTGTTATTGTTGTTCTAATACAGCAGAAGTTAGAACATCATTAAAGTGAGTCTCTGGTATCCTAACAGCTGCTGAAAGCACACATAATACTAAGGCAATATGATCCTGAAGCTGTTCTTATTTGTGCCAGGCACTGGGTGGTTGCAGAAGTGGAGTAGCAGGAGACAGCCACATTCAGGATGACCTAACACCATGTGCAACTGCATTTTTTTAAATTATTATTATTATTTCTCTTATTATCCTGTCTCCATCCTTCATTTTTTCTCTCTATAACTATTTCTTCATTACAAATTGTCTGCACTAGATTTCAGATACAACAGTCAACTCTTCAGCTGCTATAAACCAAAACATCACCATTAATACTGGGTTGCAAACGTAACAGATAACCAGCCCTGAAAAAGGGGCACATACAATTAGCAGTTTGAAGCTATATCCCTTCTCACACAAAACATCCTATTCATTTCAGCCACCTGCTGTCTCCTGATCCCCTTGGCAGAGAAGTATCTCATTGCTCTCAGCCTACCTACATTCTGGCCAAGCCAACCTCAGGTGCTAAAATCACCCACTGTTGTGTCTGGATCGTAACCCAGTCTACTCTAAAGGATTATCTTACTGGCACTGCGCTACTGTGACATTTCTGAGTTGGATGGACAACTTGTGAGTACTCAACAGAGCAGCGTGGAAGGGAAACATGAATGTGGCATGGAGCAGAAAGACAGATACTTTCTTTAATCCAGAAATTTCCACTTGCTAGATCCTTCCAAAAATACTTCTCTTAATAGTCAAGGAAAATGGTTATAACAGTAAAAGCAGTCAGGAAAATAATTTAAATTAGTTTTAAACCAATTATCTCCTCTAAATCTACTAAATTAAAAAACAGAAAATCCCACAGAGTTATTTAAAGTTCCTTATACCTTGAAAACAAACCAGGCTTAGGTTTTCAAGTGTGTTGGTTGTACCTCCTGGTCTATTTACTAAAGTTATCATCCATTGTATTCAAAATTTCCTTTCACACTCACTTCCACCAAAATGGTAGCAGCACTGCTCTTTTTGAGGAGGGAAGGGATAGGGGAGATAATGATGAGACAATATGTGTAATGACTGGTGACGCCACAAGCATATGTTCTGAAACACGGGAGTTACAATACTCAGGGTACCATTTTATTTTTTAAATAACTTTTCATATTTTCTCAGAATTAAGGCTACTTGTCTGAAAATATTTTCACCTTATAGGTATGCTAATCTACAATAGAGGGCATGAGGGTTCGTTAATGGACAGCATGATTAATAAACAGGCTACTTTATATGTTTGCCCCAATCACCTCTAAAAGTTACTTCTTTCATTTTAATTATTTCTGCTGAGCAGCTATATCCCCTTGCTTTCGGTAGCATCTCTCAGATGAAGCAATAGCCTAAGGTAAACATGCTCTCTTGATCCTTACGGCAAACTAATTTTTGCTCCATGTTATACCAGGAAGACAAGACCCTCCAGGACTCTATCTTCCAGTTTCACTGGGATGTCAGTTGCTAGCTCATAACTATGCATCTTAAGAAAAACATTGCGTCACTGCATCACCCTAGTTTTCTCTAAACATTCTTAATAGACTTCCTTTGACTCCCTGTCAGTTGCATATGTTCAGACTTAATCATAAGGACTCCATATGTTTATGCATTTTCCTTCATCAGAAATACCCCAATGAGTGACTGTTGGCCTTCTGCCCTGATGTTTACAATTCTTTGTTAGAAAATCAAATGTCTTTTTCCTTGCTTTCCCTGACGACCGTTTAAAGGACAGATGCAGTAGGGTAGGATACAGGCCATGTATGTTGCTGTAGCATTTTCAGTGGTGTTCAGACTTAGTGCCTTATAAACACTTGCCTTTGACCCAAACTTGCTCTCTTTCTGATAATCTGAATCTTTACCTCCATAACCTCTGAGAATCCTAATTATTTCCAGAAAAATAGTGCACCTGCATGTGCTTCTGCAACATAATCATGTCAACTAGAATGGGTGGAATATAGCATGAAAGTACCATGGACTTGTGACCAAATATTAAAGGCATAAATTGCAAGTCTTACGTTTAGGTGTGAAACCACCAGTGTCTTCCTTTTGAAATTCACAATTCTTTGGCCATGAGCATGGCTTCACAAAGCTAACTCCCAACAGAATCTTGGAAATGAATTGCATGCCAGTCACTTGGAATCTGGAATGCTGTAGATTTCAAATAGCAACTTTAAGTAGTTTTTGAGCATGATGGAAGCTGGAACCACTAAGTACAGAATTCCTTCATGTTGATAAATTGAAGTGACATTTAAAGAACATATCTGATCTGACTTTTGGAGCACAGTAATCACAAAATGCATTTGAAAGATAGAATGGTAGAATGCAGTTAAACATTTGATGAGTTTACATATTATACAATCAGTCATACTTAAGATTGAATACCAATAACACTAAATATGCTGGAATGGTTACTCTAAAATCATCAAGCACTTTCTGAGGTCAGGAAGAAACTATTCCCACAGTAACTCATTTCCCAGTTTCCCACTTTTCTATGTTGTATGTCGGTTCATCTATCAGACAAGATCAAATAGAGTTCTCATATAGTTTAGTAATACTAAAAAAGTGCAAATGTTTATTCAATCTTTTTCTCAATAAGCTTCAAATATCTGAATTCTTTGAAAAGAGAAATGCCTATCCTCACATAAACAACATTATGGGCAAAAATTATAAACAGCAACTTCATTTCAGTTTCATAAAATAATTTACTACTGATAGTACATACCTCATAATATATCATCATAAATATGAACAGAATTCAGCAAATATTTTTACATAATTATTTCAGAAGACTGTGGTTAAAGAATTATTTCAGCAAGCGTACAAATGATTTTACCTTTGTGCTCCTTTAACTCTTAACTTGTTATATGTTATTCCTAGACAAGACTGAAGCTAAATTCAGTATCATATAAAATAGGATGCGTTATAATGAATTAGTAGGCTATTCTATGCAGATAAATATACATTTTATTAGTACGTGTTCTTTTATTAAGTCATCCTCCCCCACATTCATTCACTGGTTCAGCTTCTCCAGCAGCATTACACAACCTGACTGCTGAATCTACTTTAAGCTGTCATAAATTAACTTTAAAAGATGTCTTGAAACTCAGTGGCTTCATATAGAGATCTTGAGAATCATACCTTCCTTCTAGGGCTCCTACAGACCTGACTGTTACCTTATTAAAAGGAAGATATGAGTTTACAGAAACTTGCATGTACTCACAGACCTCTTTTTAGCACAGACATTATACCATACCATTCTGCCATAGCCCTGGCTTCTTCTGTAATGCTGAGTTTAGGGCTAAGGTTTGGAGTGTTCTTTAGCCAGAAGTGGAAGAGTTATAATTATTCTCCTTATGTCTTACTAACAGTTAGAAGTTCCACATTTGTGAACTAAGTATATTTTTAAAATCTCACTTAAATTGTTTCGAAAGTCTTGCATACACCTCAGTGAGGCCATGAAATAGATTTTTGCAATGCACATGGATGTTCATTTTCAGGTGCTTTACAATGCTGGAGCAAAATAAAACTGTGCTAAGTGATCTAATCCAGGTCATGAGTTCTAGCAGTAGATCAAATCTGACTTGACAAGGCCACAAAAGAAATTTCAGAGTTACAACTACAGTATCAGCAGGTCCCACAGACTGCGAGTGAAAACTGACTTTAGGAATATGATTTAACTTTACTGGAGGCTTCTAAATTTTTTGTTTGAATAGTTTCTGCCTAATTGATATCCATCTGCCCATGATAATAGCTTATACAATTGGAAAACTGCAGAAATCTAATTAATTCCATTTACCAAATAAAAAAGTTCCTTTTGTCATACACTTAGCTATTTACACCAAAAATATAACTTGTGTTTCACACTGTCATTTTGTCAGTTATGAGTCTGAAAATGCTGTATGCCAATACACTATTACTACAAAGAACAGAAGGTAATTAAATGCTTGTTTTAATTAGCATTATAAGTCAGATTAAATACTATTTCATAGTATTGAAAGTTCCAAGCAGTTATCTAACAATCTGAAGCCAATATGAAGTACCATATCTTATTTAGTGTGACAAATAAGAAAACAGAAATCTAATCTAGAGAACTTGCATACAGCGTTTGAAAAGCTGTGATCTATTATATCCCATTCCTGTGAAACTCTAATTGAAGCAAACTTAGAATAGTGATAATTTTTACAATTTGTTCCGTTCTCTATCCCTGTACTAGCACAGGAAACATTATTTCATATTCAGGCTACCAGTGTGCTCCCCCAGTTTACAGAGGATTTTTCACCTTATTCCTTTGGAAAAATATAAATTAAAAAAAAAAAGTAGTTTTGTTTGTTTGTTTCTTTTGTGGTTTGTTTTTGCTTGTTTGTTTGTTTGTTTCTTGTTTTTTACTATTCCTGCTGTTTTAGATCTTTCACATAACAATTGTAGTCAAGACTTTATGGGTGTTACATCCAACACATTGCACTTCTCCGTACTGAGCACTATATTGTATGAGAGGAAGCAGAAACACCCCAAAACACAAAATCTGACACAAACATTTTGCTAAGCTATAATTTGCTCACTTTACCTCATAGGGCTGAGACCACATTGGGAAACTAATGATATTCAGTAAATACTGGAACATTGGATCACGATAGCAATAAACCATATTCAATTAATACATATCAAAGTATAACTGAAAAACAAGCCTCTGAATAATGAATGCCCATGTTCATCTGGTCTCATTTGTTGTGTTTACAAAACCTTGCATACCAGGTAATGAAATTAATAAAATTTTCTGTCAACATTTCTATGCACAAAAAAGCATTTATATGAGCAGATGGCATCTTTTACTGCAATCCTTACCATGAAACCTTTTCACTTCTGAAAGGAAAGATGAGCAAGCAAGACACAGCAAGACACTGCCAAGCATGATGATGTGTTGAATTATAAACTAAGCTGCACCCACTAATTCACAACCTACAGTGCCATAGAATTTACCCCAGAGCGTTTTGGAGCCCATTACCCCCCATAAGAGCACTGTCTTCCAATTCACTCCCTCTTTATACCCTTTTCCACCCTGAAAACTATATCTGTTTCCTACTAATAGCTTTCAACTCACATCACTGTGATGTTTTCTCACAGGAAGCAGAAAGTGAGAGGAGTTCACTTTCATCAACACTGAAGAGTCATCCTGGGAGCCAATCTGACATCTTGAATGAGTCCAGTGTGAAAAGGGGGAGAGCAATCTTTGAGAAGATGTCATCAGGGAATGGGCAGAACAACTTTGAAGGTTAGTTTTACCACTTCAATCTGATTTCCTCTTTCAGTACAGTACAGTACATGTACAGTAGTGGTCTCCAAACATTTCTGATGGCAAACCCATACGCCTACCAGTAAGACACTTTCGAGAATGCCCTCCCAGTGTACATATATATATTTTTAAATAATATACATGTACTATTCTATAAGTACCATTATATTATGTACACAAAAATAGGTATTAAAAAGAATGAAAGATATAATAAATAATTTAAAATGTTAAATTGTTAAATAAATGTTAAAATATACTGATATAAATTAGCTTCTTCCTGCAGCTCAATTGTCTTGTGCAGATCCTGGACCCTACTTTGAAGACCACACTACAGTTTAAGAGAGCATAGGTACCTGTGCTTTGGTTTAATAGAGAAACAATATTGATTACACTTGGTTCCAAAGTCAAATACCTGTTATACAACACACGAACATGCAAACATATTTGAGATTCCTAAATTGTATACTTCTGTTTGCACTTATATAGTAAGTGTATGCAATGTATCACCATGCTAGTGCAAAAATAGCTCACTACATGACCATCTCCCTTTTATTTCTCCCCCTTCCACTTACTCCTCCTGTTCTCTCAAGTCTATGCTGGTAATGTCAGAGAGAATAGTGCATTTAATTCCTTTATACATAAATTAAACAATTCACTTCATCACAGAAATGGCAATGGACAATCACACATATACAGTAAGGGAAGCTTCTAATAAGGGAATGTGACATGCTTGTCAATGCAAAATTAGTTTGTTTTTTGACGGGTGTCATAAGTCTGTTAAGTAATTATTCAATAAAATATAACAGAATGGATTCATATGTTTTGCAAATGTATTCTATATAATTTTCATTTATGAACGTTGCCAAATGTTTTTGAAATCTTCAAAGGTCAATAATTTAAAGTTTACTCATCTCATAATTTTTGATGAGGACAACCCAAATCTACAAATAAGTTATCAAAAATATGGACAGCATTCATCTATTATGAAAAGCAGCAATTTGATTTTATATTTCACTGGAAATAGTTTGGATTTGGCGTTGTGTTATTTTTATAATATGTTAACATTTAATTGTGGCTTTCTGCTTGTAAATTTTACATGCCATATCAACTGCAACGTGTCATCTCTAGGCAGAACTTAAAAGAATATTTAGTATTGAAGAATTCAGTTCAATAGAACACTCATTGACCAAATATAGTTTTGTTTGTTTGTTTGTTTGTTTTCTTTTTTTCTTTAATAGCACAGAGCTAGAATAGAGCAGGAGAAAAAGGATCTTTCCATAAAAGGCAAGATGATAAAATTTACTTGTTCATTAGTCCTGTAAGCTGAGTATTCATACTGTTTGATGAGTTCAGAGCAAATCTTAATTTTAATGAGCTCAACCTTACTCTCAGTCGAGGGCAGCACCATGACAGATTCATAGAGCTTAGCCAGATACATTATCTCATTTGGGTAAAACATGTATCATAACTTTGAGACTGTAAACACCACGCTGCCTCAGCAAGCTGTATCATTCCTGTTAGTTCTGTTACTATAACAAGTACAACATAGCTACACAACATTAAATGGCTCCAAAACCCAAGGTATTTCATTTTCCTAACTTCTGGTCCAAGTTTACTATAGATAAACTGCAGGATGACTCTGTATTATATTACAAAATGTTACTCTTCTTTCAAATACACTAAATTTAACATTAAAACAAAACACCTTAAACATCAGCACAGATAAATTTAAATGCTTACTCTGAAGAAAGCTAAAATGATTAAATATAGTGAATCTGCAGAAACCTTTTTTTTTTCCCCCTCATAGTCAATGCACAAAAAGCATGGGCTGGGGTCTGAACCAAGCCTATATGATTGATTGACAGATCCTATAGAACTGCCACACCTTTTCCCTCTACTGAATCTTTTCTCTTATTTTAGAAAGACAAAAGATATTCAAAGAGGCACCTCTCCTCAAAAGCTTCGAAAAACTATTTGCAGCTTCAGGCAGAGATTAGGAGGCAAATAACAGACCTCCCTTTAAAGGTGGATCACAGGAGAAGTACTTTCATGAACATAGCTCTAATGTTTCCAGTAACTAGCCCTGTAGTGTAACGCTACCAATTTCCCCCCTCCCTGGAGATTTCAATGACATACTTCAAACATCAACCTCCCTTTGTTTTTCAAATTCTAAACCACTAAAACTAGGATAATAATTCACACTGACATGTGTAACATCTTTTTTTTTTTTAATCTATCTGTGAGTACTACTGAATACTTACATCCATTATTGGAGACTTGTAATGCTGTAGTTGAATGCAGTTTTTAAACAAACAGGATAAGCTCAGGAATGAAGAACACTCATACCATCAGCATTATGTCATTAATACTGCAGAGGGAAAAGAATGAAGATGTCACACAGATTAACTGTAATTCATTGGGCTGAAGCGGTTTTTTCCACCACAGTGAAAGCTCTAGTGATAAGATCAATATTTTAATGAACTTTCTTTAAGACAAATACTATATATACTTTATGACTTGAATAAAAGTTTCATCTTGGTGAAACGAAATGGCATGAGGGACGAGCATCTGATACTTGTTTGAACCTAGTCCCAGGCACACAGCAACTTATAGTCACTTAGAGCAGGTTCCATAATGGCATTTGGGGACTTCTTGGAAGCTCAGGCTGGGGAATATTTACTGTTCTGAGAATGACAAGCCCTTTCCAGCATATTAATGTTTACCAAACATTACCAAAGTAATCTGCATTTTGTAACACCATAAGAAACTCTTAAGT
Organism: Tympanuchus pallidicinctus; assembly: GCF_026119805.1. Taxonomy (NCBI): domain Eukaryota; kingdom Metazoa; phylum Chordata; class Aves; order Galliformes; family Phasianidae; genus Tympanuchus; species Tympanuchus pallidicinctus. Next base: position 17,751,919 of record NW_026294669.1, read on the forward strand.
AAGAAGTTAACATGCAGGCTAAAAATTACCTGTTGCTTACCTAGTGTGAATTCAGTTATACTGCAATGTAAAATCACAGCATCAGTTGATATTAAAGATCTGACAAAACTGAAGTGTATTTTTTTCTAATATCTTAGAGTGAAACATTTATAATCACATGGCTAAGTAGACATAACACTTGTTTACCCACATGCCATAAATTCAGGTATTATTTAGTAAGACAGAAACAACTATTTCCTTTGAAAAGGAAAAGGAAAAAAAGAACGTGAATCACAAGAATCCTTCTGTTTGGTTTTTCACGGCATGTTTAGCAATTCCAGACTCAAGTAGACCAAAAAGTAAACCTCAGTGAGCAAGACCTCTTTTAACTAAGGCCACCATTACCTGTTTTATCTGTAAACTACTGTGATACTTATTCAAATCTCTCTTCTGCAATGTTTTGAAGGACGAGTGATCATTTCTTCAGAGATCGGGATTATTTGTCAGTCAAAGTCATTACTGTAAAAGTGGATTTATTTTTAAAAATATTATCTACATATGGTGTTTGGAGAGCTATATTTATTGGCTTTCAGTGACTTCAAAAATGTAACTGACTCTTATTTTGATGTAGTTATGCTCTTCAAATGTTAGGGCATCAAACTTGTCGTCATTAGCAGCCAAGATTACTTTCTGCTGTAGAATTATTACCTGTTTCCCTAGCCTTACCTTACCTTCTTTTATCTTTTTTTTTTTTTTTTTTTGAACACAATAACTTTATTTTCTCCACAGACATCTGAGTAACAGGAAACCTGTCTAAGTTTGACTGATAATAACATTGAAAGACAGAAGCTAGTTTTGTGGCTTTGACAAAACTAAAAAAGTCTTTTGTTACAAAAGGCAGTAGATAAGATTTTGTAGCAAAGAAGAGGAAGAATATTTGTAAGAAATTTCCTCATTTATAATACATTAAATTTATAATGAACCGCATTCTACAATCCAGAGAGAAATTGATTTGAGGCAAGAGCAAAAAATTGCTCTTAGTAGGAAATCACTTTTCACACATCTTTGGCAATGCTGGCTTAAAGAGCCTCATTCCCTTCTTTCCTCACATTTAACCCTGTCATCACACTGAATGACAGTGCCTCTCATTTGTGCTGCCAAATCAGTCAGCACACATTGTGAACCAGATCTCAGAACTGATACAGATAAGAAAAGCAAGACGATAAACAAAACAATCAAAATAAAAAAAAGCTCTTATTTCAATTTGGATTATTTTACTCAAAGCCACTGGTTTGATTTATTGTGTAGGTCCTTAAAACAGTTGTACCTTCGCAAGTAATAGGAATAGTGTATTGCAGTCCAAGAAGGAGAGTGAGAATGAACAATTCTGAAGGTATTGCTACTGTGCAAACACCAATGTTGTGAAACCTCTCATTTCCAGAGGCAACAAGTTGCAGCTTCAGCAGAAGTTGTTAAATGGCTTTGAAGTGACAGAGCTTTACTAATTTTATTTATTAGGTCTAAGGAATATTTATTAGGTCTAGGAAGAAACACACCTCTGGACAAAGGGACTCTCACCAAAGGATTGACACAACTGAAGAAATCTTAGCACTTAAACTCTTCAAAAATAAAAATTATTTCAATGAACTAATGCCACCTTTCAATGACCTAAGGATGTATTATCAACTTTTATTGCTGAGTGCACTTAACATAGGCCCGAGGCTATAGCAAGAATTTTATTTATAACTAAATCAAACAAAGCTTAGTTTGTGGAGTAAGCAAGTGGTAGCAGTTGTACAGGTAACCCAGTGTCACCAGGTTCTGCATTAGGTTTAACTGTTCTGTGTATCCTCTGTAATAAGATTCATCAGAGTACCTACTATGAACTGAAAAATCCAGTGTGCTTAATTTAGATTGTCTTCAAAAAAATGGGAAAATATTGACAATAGCATGTTTTATGAATGATTATTTACAATTGATTGTAAAATTATTTACAGGAGAGAGCGATTGTAATTGGTAGGGTTTTCTCTGAAGAATAAATTGTAGGTTAATGAAGTTTCTCATTTGTTTTTGGTATAAACATTGTTTTCTGCAAATAATTGTCAAGTTAAACTATCAGTTGAATTAGTATGTAGGTAACACAGATGATGTTTTGCAAACATATCTGCTATCTATGAGCTGGAGGCATTTGGACATGACAAAGTGACATAAGAATCAGAAGTGCAGTTGATTTATTTAAATTGCAGGTTGTTACTCAGGTTTCAGAAAGCCCACATTAACTTAAAGTCTTTTTACAGTGCTGTGATCACAGCAACTATTTTGCACATTTAAATGAGGTATACATTACTTCACATCTATTTCATCCACTGCTCTGTTTAAAAGTCTGTCCCAGTAAAGCTTATAAAAGAAGATCCTTGCTAAAGTCATTTACAACTAGTCTACATTGGTCTCTAGGGCTGTAGGGCTTTACAGAAAGTTATTTGCATTTCAAATGACTTACAATGAACACTGATTCAGACAACTTAAATGTTACAGCACATAATTAATTACTTGAAATAAACTTGTTTAATTGATAGTCAATGGGCTGAATCCTGAATTGAAGAGGATTACTTTCACAAAAGTATAATAAAGTGTAATAAGAAACTTGCAACTGTGCAAGTAACAGAAGAGTTTGATGAACTTGATTAGAAGATAGAATAGGCTTAGACTGACTCCGTAACAAAGATACTGTATGATGTTGTTATGAATTAACACAAGTTGATGAATACAAAAACTTACAGGCCTTTGCAGTTCATGGGCCTTACCTTCTGTCTCATCATGTCCACCAACTTCAATGGAGTTACCCTAGACTTATGTGGTCGCAGATAAGAGAATTCATACTTAATCTAAAAAGAATCAAGAGAAATGACAGGTCAGCATGTAAGGTCCAAATTAATTTCTACTGGCAAAAACAAATCCATCTTTAAAAAGACGATATTTTGACTTTTAATCTGTAATGAATTAGCATCCAATTTGGATAAGCATCTTTGAGTACTTATCTAACATCGGGCAGCATGTTAGTGACTGTTTGCTCTGTTTTTAGGACATACAGAACAGTGTTTTCTAAACAGAATCTTCCTTTGTTCCCATACCTAATTACTGTCTTGTTCCTAGCTTTTTCAAATAATTGTTACCTGAATAAAATCCATCAGCTCAAATACACTAATAAGTTAGTTGCACGTTTTTCACGCCCCATCTCCACCTCTGTTGGAACTATGTCCATTTCTGCACCCTCACCGTTCAATAAAGGCAGCAGCTGTCAATCTCAATTGCATTTTTTAGCCACTCTAAGGGCATACCCGGTGGGTGCAAGCATCTGGTAGTTACATAGATTTATTGTGCTTATTTTTCAAACTAAATATAGGAACTCCTATCAGATTGAACCACTGGATATCATCTTTCTGTCTTTTCCCCTCCTCTCCCTCCCTCCCACCCTCCCCAAACCCCTCTCCCCCTGGCAAATTAAAGAGATTTTCAACCTGCTCATTTCTTCTTGGAAGGGTAACTGTTATCACATCAGCTCTTCATCCTCTTTACCATTAGATATAATAGTATTTTTCCATGTGGGAATATTTTTCTTCTCTGTATGTTCTTGAGATTTTCAAAAATCTTTTTTTATAAAAATGGTTGTAAGCAATTTTTTTTCCCTTTTTCCTTTTAAGCTCTTTCAGTTTAAAGATTTTCTTTCTCCTTTCTAACAAGAGAAATGAATCCTACATTCCATACCATGTCACTGATTCTAAATTGAGCAATGTATGTTTCAGAAGCAGTTTTGATCTGTCAGGAATAAGAAAGCCTATGAACTACATAAAAATGCATAGTCAACAATTCATGTCTCTTACAAGTGAAAGTTTTTCTAAATATGTGATAGACCCATAGAGGATAGTGGGTTGTTTGTGTTGTGTTTTTTTTTCCTGAAAGGTCCTGTGAGAGCTGTAATGTAACATTTTGCATTCAGACAGTCTTATGAGATGCAAATTCCCCATAGACTCATTTGAGTATTTGAAAGCACTGATGAAAACTCTTCAACTTCTAGTGGTGCTGAGCTTAGGAGCTAAAATCTGCAACTATGCACTTGAATAAATCTTCAAAACCTGAAAAATATAAGATAAGGCTGATCCACAGATTATTTCTCCCATGAGTTTTGGGCTTTCTATACTAAATGCTTCAATTTTTTAGCAGAAGCAGAACCCTCCAACCACATCAGTGCTATGGAACTTTTTACTACGTGTTTCAATTATGCCAAAGCCTTATTCTTCTAGAAGTATCAAGTAACATTTACAGCAAGCTCTTTGGCTGAGTACCAACAACTTCCATTGTCTCCACTGAAGAACAATGAAGGCAATGCTTAGAATGCTATTTAGTCTATTACGAAAATGCTGAGAAGCCCAAAACAGATATTTAATGTAGTTGTATCACTGAATATGATCAGCAATAAGACAGAATTCTCCAGTCTTATTATGCCTGAAAAATTTGTCAAGCTTTATTTACTTTCTATAGTTGATATGTTATCCTTAATAAAGAATTACATAGTCTGAAATAATCATATGAGTCCCACATGACAGAAGAGAACAGCTTTTGTTGACATACCTCACACAGGTAAACACAAGGCTCCTATGACAAAACTTTTCATCATAAACACACATTTATCCTCAAAAGAATCAGAAGATATTACACCCCTGAGTAGTCCAGAACAAGCAAAATCTTGGAGCAAAACGAATGAGAAAGTATGAGGGATTAAGCAACCTGTGGTCTATCCGAAAGGATTTTGTATTAACTTACACAATAACTAGCTTCCAAGGATAGCACATTTCCTTTTTTAAAGGTAACAGGAGAATAGTTTCTATTACTTTCACTCCTCAAGTGGCTAATAATATGTATCTATTAAAATGTTTCTTAAAACAGTCTATTAAATTCATTGGCCCCAATTCAGCAAGGAATTTAATAATGTCTAACCACACGAGTATTCCCATTTCTCTTGATTCACATGCTTACAATTAGGCAGAATCCAAGAATGCCTTGCTGAATTAGGACAATACCAAGAAATGTTTTAAACTTGCAAACATTTTTGAAAATCAGAGCAGGGGCAAAGAAATATAATACTAGTAGTAGTCTATGTTAAATACTGCCATATGCCTTTGAAATGAAATGATATTGTTGGCTGACTATTTTTCTCTGTTTTTGAAGAAGACATTCAATCTTTCTACTGTTTCGGTTACACCTGGTTTAATGTACAGAATTCTCACTTGGAGGACAGCAATTTAATCTCTCCCGATTTTACTTCCTTTGAAAACCATTTTATTTTCAGCAAGCTTTCATTTATTGTAACTGTTGCTATACTTTCTTAAGCTGTAGTAATTATTTTGCTGATCATTATTGCATCCAAAATACAAACATACAGAAACAAATGTAAATAGAAAATTATCTTCACATAGAAGTTTTAAGGAGGGTGAGAAGAAAATACATAGAAGCTGGGTGTGTTTACACTGAATGCTACTCCTCAGTGAGTGTTTGCATCTATGTCTGATTTTATGGAAGGCTGCGATTGCTTGTTTTATTTGCTTGCTATAACTGGACCTGAACACCTATGCCAGCTAAACAGCTCTACAGTGAATGGGCAGACAGACTAGACATGCTCTGGCATTTTTCCCTGTTTGGTGGGATACCTCTTCCCTGGCACTGTTCTATCTAGCTGAACAGATAGCATTTTGAAAAGTCTCTCCGCTGCTTTTACTAATGCCGAAGCTAAACAACAGTCACTTCATAAGAAAAAGGGGAGATTTATGATATGTATATTTTCTTCCCAGCCACCATCTTAGTAAAACAATAATCAAATTCAGCCAACTTAGGTAAGAAGAAACGTGATTAACTGAACCTGCATTTTTGTCATGCACATGTACAACCCTTACAGTTAGGCTTCCAGAACAAGGAGTTGACTCTGGCAAGAGCTACACAGGCTTCAAGACTTAAAAACATCCAGCAAGTTCCACTCAAAAACATGGAGACAAAAATCACCTGCACCACTCTACATGCTCCAAAAAAGGAGTGGTGTGTGCTTCAGTGGAGCTGGTCTCCATGGGATGGTGTATTTCAGTGGACTGGGAAATTTGACATAAAAAATGACAAAAAAATAACTGCTTGGAAAGGCTTTTTCTTCTTTATGAAGGTAACACCATTCTGTAAATGGTATTGATTAGCACTGAAAGACAGAAAAGTGCACTCTAGTATGTGATTGGTGTTTTATATATACATTAAGAGACAACTGAATCCATATGAAGCAAAGATACTAATTTCGTAGCACATCTACAGGTAGCAAGCTGATAGAACAGGAGGATATACCTGTAGTACCTCCTACCTGCTTCTTACTCTTAGTTTTTAATTCAGTAATTTCCTCAACTTTGATAAATTCAAAGAGAAAAATCATGCTTCGTATTTTTAAGGGTGTTTTTCTGTGGGTGTTTTTGTTATTTTACAGTGTGAGGCTTTTTGGGTTTCTTGAGTAGTTTTTTTTTGTTGTTTTTTTTTTTGTTTGTTTTTTTAAGACAATTCATTTCAGCTATAGCCTGCTTCTGCAATCTCAGAAAAAGCAGCTGTTTAAGAATAAAAGCAGGGCTGGTTGTGACAAATTTATTTCATCCTATTCTGCAACAACAAGGAGAAACTGATAGATTTAGGGAAGATCAGGGCACACTGATTTGTGCAGTACAAGCACAAGGATTAAAACAACAGATTCTGCTGGCTTTGCTAAAAATACATGTTCTTGAATTCTCAAGTATTGGTGCCTCCCTCCCAAAATGGGAGTGGCCTATTTACAGAACTTCAGTGTTATTCAACTCAGTTTTCCATGGACTGTAAAAAAAACCTTGGTAGGACAAGAGGAATTTCCAGCATGTGGATTAGATTAAACTTTTTGCTTCTGATTACAGATGACAGAGATGCTTACAGCATATTCTTTTTCTCTTTATCTGAAACAAGAAGGAAAAATACCTCAATGCTAAATTTAAGGCACCTTTCTAATGAATTCATATAAATTTATTAGAACTAAAGACTTCCTGGTGCTAACAAGTCAGCGCTGCTCTTTCAGGAGTACTCTGAACCACTGTCTCCACATTCACTGTTTCTGAACTGCAGACAGATAAGCTGTAACATACTGTCATAAAGGTAAGAACATTCACACACTATAATTTTGAAAAAATGCAGTCCAGCTTTAATTCTTGCCTTGCATTACGCGTGATGAGTAAGATTCCTCCTTTTGCACAACCCTGAATAAGTAAAGCACAGTGATACCTGTGGGTGCTTGAAGAACTGCCAGGAACTATCCCATGACCTGCAAGTATTTTCCAACATCATTTGTAAAATTCCCTTAGCAAATGCTTTATTTCAACTGTTTAATTTATAATGAAATTACATTTCTGCAAATCAGACAATTCTTTAGTGAAACTTAATTGCAATACCTGATGGATAGAATAAAAGATGCAGAAATAGAACAAATGATCAAGAGTATCACTGTCTGAATTTAGAAAGCTGAGTCTTTCAAAAGGAGTGACAGCTGACAGCCCTTGCCCAAGCTGAAATAGCCTTATGGAAGCAGTGCTATTGCACTGCATACTGATCATGATCATAGTTAACACCAGAAAATGGACTAGCTGCTTGTGCTCATAAATTGGCTAGATTACATTTTGAGATTGGAAAGTCACATAAAGTGCTATCATATGTGGGTTAAATATTCTATGTTGGTTGTGTTTTGTCACATACGGTTAATAGGGTACAGAATGATTTACAGCTATTTTAATTGAATTCTGTGCTATATTTAAAAGCTGGTATTGCTCACAGGTATTACAGGCAACTCCAAATTCCTTTTCCAAGCAAAAACTCTTTGACTTCAGGGACACTACTGCAGTTCATTTTCAGCACAGGCTTTCAGAATTAGCCTTTGAACATCAACACTTCCCTAAACATTTTCAATGAATAGTTTCTTAATATTATCCCCACACTGCAGTACTACCAACACAAACATGCCTAAAACTGGATGTTTAAAATACAATGTTATTTCCCCCAAAACGTTCCCTAGTTTCAAAAACGTCACTGAATTCATTTTGTCTGTCCTAAATAACTTCTAACCTGGAAATAAGATATCATTGCTAACAAGTTGTTATTACACTGAGCTCCTACTTCTGCTTTCAAGATTTTGAGAAAAAATGCACCTGTTTCCTACTCAGGAATCGTGATCCCTTTGTATTTGCAGTGGGTCGTCGCAAACGTGTAAGAGGATTACCAGAAGAGAGTACTGCCAAGGCTGGGAACACGCTGATGGACTTTGAGGAGACTGTCTCCTTGAAAGAAAAACTGGCTCTGTATCAGGCTGCTGTGTCCAAGGCAGAGAGCAGCAACTCCTTCTCTAGCGTAAGACAACAGTGCTTCACTACGCTCTTAATTCTGTGCTCGCTCTGCATACCAACACATCATAGCATTCCATATCTATATAAGCTTGTGGAACACTGTGTGGATAGTAATTTAAAGCATAAATTATCAAATTTACATAGTAAACGTATTGATCCATCAGTCTCTGTCTCTACCGAATGAGATTTTTCATGCTATGTACCTTTGGTCATTCAGACAACTGCCTTTAATTCATGGAATTACTCCTTTTTTTATTCCATTGCTGCATGAATTTCATTTATTAGGAGTGAAAGCATAAGAGATTAATAATATACTTATTTTATTAGCTCGTGATAACAAAAAATGACAGATTATCTCTAAGAGTATTTTCAATCATGAAATAATAAATAGCACATTCAAGAGATTCAGTTTAGAACTCCAGCTGTTCAAACTAAAGAATTATTACATCACAAAATAGCAACTCTATGTGATCAGATATAACAGAAGGCATTGTTTCATACTAAAATAATTGAAAATAAAATCACTATATAAGAACTAGTTTAAAAACCTTACTAATGTAATTTTAACTATCTCTACACACCTATCACTAGGAATTGAGCATTTTACAGAAAGTTTACTATTACTACCAAGAAGCGATGGGGATGAATAGTACAGACAGTTTAAAGAAGTTGAAGGAATTTTAATTAAAAGAAAAAAACCTTTTTCCCAATCAGTACCATAGGAGAATGTGGAAAACAGAGCTTATAGTTTGTGAGAATCGAGTTAGAATATCAAAAGATCTAATGAACACCTCAGTTACAAGTTTGCTGCAAGATAAAGCAAAGAAGTTGGTCTTCAGCTTCAAAAACCCAAGATGAAACTACCAGACAATGAAAGTGTTAAAAAAATAAAATGAAATATGACACTTTTGATGGTGGTGGAAGCAATCCAAAATTTCACTATATGAAAATAAACTTCCTATTTTTTTATTTAGTAGAAACCTGTCGTTATTGTAGAAAATACTGTAATTTTTACCAAAACAATAAAAAACCATGTTAACAAAAAACTTCTCTCCTGGAGAAGTTCAATGACAGATTCCACAAAGCTTTTAATGTAAGAGTAAGGCTCAGAAAGGTATTTCAATAGTAAAAAGCAATGAACTGTTATAGGCTATAGAGACTGGGGAGCGATCCTACTACATACTGCTTTCTAGACATTTCAATTGAAAATATATTTGATGTGTGTTCTGAGCACCTACTGATTAAAAAAAGGGATCTTTTAGCTCTTTGCATAATAAACTAGAGTACTTTTTAGCGTCCCCTGTAACTTCCATATTGCATCTTAGTCTGAATTTTCCTTTTATTTGTTATATAATCAAGACTGTTGTGTAGGATTTACAGAGAGCAGTATTCTCTGACAAATCTGCTAAAGACATAGATAGATCCATTCAATTTGGAGTTGAAGAGAGGTAGGATTACAACATACAGCTTCACAGTCTTGCACATGAAGGAAATAAGAATCAAAAAGAGTATTAATTTGATATTCAAATAAGATACTACTCATTGTAACACAATGGAAAGGACAACAATAGCAGCAAAGTAGCAAGGACCTAGGCAAGTGAGGATTTGCTCAAATGCAACAACCACAGAAACAAAGGAAAAAAGCTGCTTACCTTTAGAAGGCCTCAGGTATGTAGGGACTTCTAGCAAGATTTCAGTTCTATTAATTAATGCATATATAAAGACTAAAGAATACAAAGTGCATTTTTACCTTCCCTTGAAATCCTAGCTGGAAATTGTAGCTCAATCAACTTTCATCAGGAAATGGAGGCACTGTGCTGGCTTGTTACAACAATAGAAAAATAGCTGGTCTCTACTTACACTAGGATTTCAGAGCACAGAGAGCACGCACTTTTCCCTAACTGTAAAAGAGGGATTTCTGTAAAGCAGAGATGCACCAGGCAAAAGAACAAAGCCAGTCCAGGTCTAGCCCCAACCAGTCACTGTGTCTGCCTACATAGAAAAACAGTTGTAGGATTTCCCAATTTTATTTGCACTTTGCCCTTGGGAGGAGGGGCTTGCAGCAGCTGTGATGACCTCCCAAGTACTTGGCTGGCTCAGAAGCCACCTGGTGCCAGCAGCCACCAGGTATTTTCAAACCATGAAAATGGTGTCTGCTGGCTTTAATTGCCTTTGTGTGTTAAGAGCAGATGCCTTCAATTCTTCTGTCTGAGGAGGTGTTAACTCCTTCCTCCTGCACACCTTCATTGCTGAAATTAGTTCTACCTCTCTAAAGAAGCCTGTCCCAATCTAACCAATCTAATTTTGTCAAGAATATCCCAGCTGCTTCCTTTATACTCTAAACTTCGCTGTTTCCATTTGAAATTGATTGTTGCTTGAATAAAGAACCGTGTATGAGGTTCCATTAAAGGGAATCAACGTACTTCTTTAAAGGATCTATAACTGCATTTAACTACTCTAAATATCTTCAAAAGGCTGGCAAAGTGTGCCTGCAATGTTTGTTCATTAATTACTTTTCACATTCACTCATCTACTTCTATATAGAATTATGCTTCCCTTGAGAGAAAAAATTATGTTTTTTAGTATCTGCTTACTTAGCAGATTTATTTGGTAATCTTCATTACAATGCAATTTTTAATTACTAGGGATTTTATTTTCTGCATATTGGTTAATAAGTTCAAATGCTTAAAGGTTTGTTGGCTTGCTGTCTGAGAGGTAGCACAAATAAGGAACAGAACCAGAATAGGAAGCCTGAAGGCACTCTTCTAGCCTTTATGAAGAAGAAAGATCATCTCACAGAGGTCTGCCTTAAGTTCTCTGTATGTTTCTCCACAATAGCTACTGGGAAAATACAGAAAGAGCCAGCTGGCAATACTGAACGCAACAAAACTAAAAATATACAATTAGAAGAAAGAACTGCAGAGAAGGTTTGTTCTGAAAAGTGACTGCTACTGGCAAGCAAGTAGATGGGACCTACTATTTCTGTGTTAAAGATTCTAGCCAAAAGTCCCTATTTTTCAACTAGAGGTAATCCTGTTGTTCTCTGAATCACAATTTATGGTTCTTGTTCAGTGGCCTAAGAATTTGCCAGCTATGCTATTTATGACTGACTGTCTTTCCTGCCAATGACTTGAGTAACTCTTGCAAATAAAGAGCATTACATGGCTGAAAATATGCAACAAAGTTTCTGAGGAAAGTGGAGTCCTCAGACAGTAGTTTTGGCAGAGAAGAATATGCAGCTACACCAGCTGGACCTATTGCACACAGACACACTTAGCAATTAATGTTAAATAAATTCCAAAACAAATTTATAATCTGCAAGTCCTAATTATTGATCTCAAATAAACATCCTAAAGTAGGCCAATGAGATTTAAAAATTAATCTTAGCAGTATACGTGTTCTATATTTTGATGACAAACATCAAATAACTCTTTTACTACTATATATCTATTCTGAATGCTAATTCCTATGCAGTATTGAAGTTTTAAAAATTTACAGATTATGTGAGTTGAAGTTGCATATAATATAAGAATATAAGAGAGTACAGACATAGTCAAGTGCTTTCAAAGTCTCCATTTTAAATTAATAAGCATTATGGTGTTCTGCTCTTAGCTATTTTAAAAAAATTAAAAAACAAAAAAAAACCAACCATGTTCTTACTGCAAGTGGAAATCAACTGGCCTTACTTTATTCCTCTAGACTCCAGAGAAAACCAAATCCTCTACTGTGTCTGGTGGCCTGGCAACAGTAAGGAAGCAATTTGAGAAAGGGAAGATGATCTCTTCAAACAGGACCTTTGCTCAATGCCAGCACCAGCATAAATCTGTACAGGTAACAATGGTATTTTTAATACTAACAAATGAGGGATGTCCTGTTAAACAGCTCAATGGAAAATATGATTATATGCTTTAATGAAGAGTTTTCATTACAGACAAGAAAGTGTTTCCATAGTGTTGATACTCGTAGGATTCTCTCTTTAAGAATGTACTACATTACACATGCAGCAGTCAGCATGTCTGAAAGCAGATTTCTGATATAAAACTAAAAACAAACAGAACAAATAAAACAACCACCCCAGTTGTCACAAATGATGCAAGATTAAACAGTAAAATACGTTTTGTCTGGAGGATGGCTGATGTGCTCATGGTGTCTAAGCAATTAGTAAATTGGGAAGATAATTGCAAAGAACCTATGAAATCATAGAATGTCTTTGGCTGGAAGGGACCTTCCAGTTCCAATCCTCCACCATGGGTAGGGCTGCCACCCAGTGGATCAAGCTGTCCAGGTCCTTATCCAACCTGGCCTTGAACAGCTCCAGGGAGGGACATCACAGCTTCTCTGCACAGCCTGTGCAAATGTTTTTTTCTAGAATGTTTTAATCATTGTATTATCGGGACCAACTGGATCCTTACTGAGCTGCATCTCTCCATTTTTTCCTATTCTGGAGGTAGCAGGTACAGTTTGGTCCACAGCACAGCTTGGGAAAACTTCAGACCTCATTCACTTGCACTGTTTTGCAGCGATAACTTAGAGTACTCAGTAGTGCTGGCAGCAGTATTTTTCACAGTGGGAAAGAATGCAATTACAACCTGAGCCCATCTGAGTTCATACAAACCCTAATCTATTGCTGGGTTATGTGTACCCCTTCATTACAAGCAATTCCATCTTAGATAGCAGTAGTATTTTACTGCCTTTCAAATGAAGACGTGGGGGTATGGAAAAGGATGTGCACTTTAAAAAAAGATGGATTTAAAACAACATTTTAATTACAACTAATTAAATTGCTAAAACAAGATCACAAACTGATTATCACCGTAATCATTATTCTGGAAGTAGTTTAGTCTAACAACTGTAAAGTCCTGCTAGTAAGAGCAGGCAAAAAGGTAATGAAACAAATGCTTGAGTAAGCTAAGAAAAGAAAAGTGCTGGGAAATTAAAGAGACTCGTGTTCAAGGGCACAACAGAAAAGAATAATGACACATTTGTGGAAATTTTACCAAATAAAAAGTATTGATTTCTACCTTCCTTCGAAACAGTAGCTCTGCTGACTGCCTTGGGTAGACATTAATTAAGCTAGGCAGTCTTGCTAATTAGAGTCAAATTTCATCATAAATTAAAAAATAGTGCAAATAAATTGCTTAAATAGCTTCTCTGCCTGGTCTTCAAGTATTCCTTTGTTAATAAAAAGCCTGGTCATTTCATTGATTTATAAAGGTTTACACCTGCAACTTGCATGAACATTAACAGGGCAAACCTAATTGTCTTACCAGCTTCATGACAAATATCTGTGGTAAAAGCCAGAGATACTTGAGAAAAGAACAGGTTGTTTTTTGGGGTTTTTTTTGTTGTGTTTTTTTTTTTTTTTTTTTGTAATAATTTCATTCATATCTTTCAGCTTAAATAATTTGCATATGCTTTTCTGATTATGTGATCCAACCTTGCTGCAGTTTTCTGGGTGAAGAAATATAGTACCATGCACAGAAATTATGTGACCTTTTCACTTACTCAGAACAAAAGTTTTCTTTTTGTGATATGAAGATAACTTCTGGCCAAGCAATGAAGTCTAGTTCTCTACAAAGCCATTATGATGGTTTCATTTCACAAAAACATGATCTCTAGGCACAAATCATTAGCAGAAATACATACTGACACAGGAAATAAAATCACTTAAACTATGTAGAACAGTTTTTGAATTTAGGTTGAATAACTTACTGAAAGACCACAAAATCCCATTACTACGGAATGTATCTGCTCTCTATTGAAAATGGGATTTTATACTCAGGTAGCTGACCTGACTGAAGGTCACTGAATCGATCCTGAGGCAAAATAAAGAAAGCATGTCATTTGAACACAGATCTCTTGATCTGGATAAATCCAAACCATTGATAAATGCTTAAAAGAAATTCATTTTTTAAGCACTAATCTAAATAGCTGAAGATTTTACCAGATATTCAAATATTTCATAAAGATTGCACAGCTCAGCATTCAAGACATCTACATTTGCTGGTAACATTTAACTATCTTTCTGATTTTTTGAGACCACAGTCATTACTTGTAGCTCTCTTCATTTTATAAAAGATTTATTCTGAAAAGTGAAAAGTGGTCTATTATTGGTAGAAAGCACTAAAATCTTGTCCAAAATGGCAGCAATGAAAGCTTACCACAAAACCGTGACCAGCTTGTTTAAAGACTTGATCTTTAACTTGATTGCAGGCATCATGAACACCTGTTGTTCACAGCCACAGGGCTAAGAAGAGGTCATGATCTTCACTGTTATTGCTTTGAAAATGCTGACCTGGAGTTGTTTGCTAACTCATAGTCTGGAGCAAAAGTATATTTGTATGTGATAAAGCTGCTTAACATGTAACTGAACAACCAGCCAACCAGCAGGCTGAGACTTAGGGAGAACAGAACAATTATTAAATTTTTGGCTACTGTACACTTTACATCAAACTCATAGGTTACTGTTTTCTGGTGCCAAAATAATTTGATATTTGGTAAAGCAGAACATTATATCAGTGATTTAAGAACAAACAAACAAACAGCAATAAAACAACACTCCAGATCAGAAAATAACTATTACTGGCACTCTGGAAAAGAAAGCAATTCCTTGATCTTTCCACAGAGGCTGTAAAATCACTGTTAGAACAGATCTGAAGGGCACAACAGCTGCTCAGACAAAATCTCATTATCCAGTGTCAGACACAAGCACTTTCTGGCAAGCAAGCTTAACCTCCTACATAGGAAGGATGAGTGAATTTTATTGAAAGTATTTGATTTGCACCCAATAATACAGTATCGTCTGTTGGGAAAGACACAAATATGGGTAAATCTCCTTCATCAAGGGTCATTCCATACAAACTTTTTAAAGATTTCTAGAGTAGCAATTACCAATTTTCAGGTGATTGCAAAGAATAAGAATGAATAACATGACAATTTTAGTGAATGGTGGAAATCTAATCTATTCATGAGAATCTTCCTTACTTCCTTACAAAAAAAAAAAAAAAAAAAAAAATCTATGTATATAAAACAAAGCAAAGCAGACAAGTCATTGAGATGAAGTGCAGAATTGCTTTTGAGAAATTTCTGTAAGATTCTCACAGTACTGATGTGCAGATGATGCCATGATAAGAATATAAGTATCTAAGACAGGATAGTTGACATCAGTTATTCCCTCTATTAGTGATTTTGCGATAGAAGCTTGAGGTTCATAATTTACTGCTGCTGCTGCCTCAAAGGAACAGTTAGTTGGCACAATAAGTAAATACAGTAAGTTGTAATATGCCAATACATAAACGATGTTATGATATCTTAACAACTTCAGATAGATCTTATATGATGATCATAATGTACAGCTCAGCTAAAATAAACGTGCTTCAGATGAAAGTGAGTAAAAGGTTTCTGTGCTTTTGCAAAATTTTGGGCTGCCTGATCTTGCTCAGTTTTGTCTTTTTTCTCCAAAACATGCAGAAAAGTTTATGTATGTTTTTATCTACACATGTATATTATACACTGCACATTTTCTGATTCTCAAAACAGAGATTGAGAACTGAGGAAAACTGCAAAAATGTCAACACAAAGAAGCAAAGTTTAGTCTAAGATACATAGAAAAGTCAAAAAATCAAATCTTGGGACATTTTGCATTAACAATTCTATGCAAATTACTGAAGTGTAGAGACATTAAAATTCATGTATAGGCCAGTAACATATAAATACACGTAGTAACTGCAGTTCTCTTTAGTAATATAATCTGAACACTTAAATAAAAATGCACTTCTCTAAAATAATATATATAGACTTGAGTAGCATTTAATACTTTAAAAAATACATTCATAATTTTCTAACTATCTTAGTCCCATCTACAATATCCTACAGTCCACCATTATAGAAGAATGGTTGAAGTAATGGATATTCCTACATTCCTCTTATTTTGGATAAGCAAGCATCATTTTACCCTCTGTGAACGAAATTTCAATTAGCAACTGCGACAGACACAGAAAACAAGAGAACCTCCAACCCCATTTCCTCCTTTCACACCTTGAACTAGGCTGTATAATTATATTGTCAAAATCTGCCCCGTAATGTTTCGGCTGTCACATTAAAATCTTATAATCTTTTTCAATATTGCAACTACTTCATAAGCAGTACAAAAGTTATAGCAATAAAGCAGTACTGATTTTCAGATTAGATTTGCTTCCCGACTACATTAAGCCTAATTTTATATTCTTTTTTAATATACCACACCATTCAAAGGACGTATAATGACTATCATGAACATATTTCGTGTCTCATGAATGAGCTTTTCCAGTAATGAGAGCTTGACTTACCTATCTAAAATATTAACATTGGAATGGAAAAGCACATATTAGGTGAAAAAAATATATGCATAAATATATTCAAAAGCATACCCTTATAGAATGAAAAAGCACATTACGCTTACACCCACTCATAAACATAGTCCTTAACAGAGATGGAAAAATTTGCATCCCAATTTCTTTTCATTTTGCTAGGGTGCTAACTCTACACCTCCTCATGTTGTGTGGCTCTCTAATTTGTTACACACAACTTGTGCACGCAAATTATGTTCTGACCTGTCCTGCTCAAGCCTCACCTAATCCTGACAGTTCAAATCCTGCCGTAGATGGGATTAACTGTGATGCCAGAAGTATGCTAAATCATTTACATACTCTGCTGTAGAATATCTGTTTACTAATTTTCCTTATTCTTGTGATTATTTTTATCTTTAGGAAGCATCTAGTATCAGTCAGCCTAAAATATCAAATGACACCAGGGACACTAAATGTAATGGAATGACCTCCAAAGAAGGTCTAGTGGAAGCATTTCAAACACAAGAGGTAATTTTATCAATAAATCATTGTATTGTTAATTATAGCAAGATGCTGATTCTCATCTGCTTTGCTTATTACTCCATTACTGCATGGTACAGTAAGACATTGCTGCTCTGCTGATGGCAGCCCTCATGACACAGTGTATAACAATGGCTTTAAAATGGTGTTTAACTGAACAGTGTTTTTCAATGTGGTAATTAATTGGGTTTCTCTTTCATGCGTCTCTGTGAAGTTTCAAACACAGTTGCAAGAATAAGGAGAAATTTTACATGTTGCACTGAATCCTGTAGTAAAGCAAAAGTTTTGTACACAGGTTTCTCTTGGGGAGCAAGGAACACCTGAGACAAACAAGGCTTCTACGTTTACGCAGAGCACTGATGAAACAGGTAAGAAGTGGGTTCACAAAGGAGCATGATGGACCAAACTCTTGGCCATTGTTTTTATTTTCACAAATGTCCAACTCATAGCGTACAGATGTGGTACCTTGCTCTCAATTCTTCAGTTCCCCCTTAGTCAGTTAAGCTTATTCACTGATTTTGATGGGTTTAGATTTTGATGTACAGAGGTGAAGTTTGTGAAAGTTTGCATAGTTTTAAATGTTCTTAAAGAAATGGTTACTTTAAAAGTTGTCTGAGGGTATATTCAAATGCTAGCCCATGCATAAACAAAATTTTGCATGAAAAAGGCTCAGTTTGTAGGCAAACAGAATAGGTCTGCAGAACACGAGCATGGTGTTGAGATGCCGCTTTTGCAAGTTAATGCCAGTATTAGAATTCATGCATTATGTTACATCAAAGATCTCAGTCAGCTTTGACACCTGACATCTGTGCAATTCAAGCATGGCAAAACAGTGGGCAATAACATATCCCTCAACAATGTTTTTGTGGTTTTTTTTCCTATGAATTTTTGTTCATGACCACATGACTCAGTAGAGTTCTGCAAGGCTAAGCATTATTTGTCTAGAGTAATAATGGTTCACTGATCGAGTCAATTTCCTGAAAGATAGGGGGAGGAAAAAAAAAAATCCCTTCTTTGTTTCTTCCATTGCAGTAACCAGTGCAGTTATGAATGAGGACTTCCCAAAAATTTCTACACAGATCTTAAAACAGCAGTTTGAAGTAACAGCTCAGGAAAACACTGTTCCCTCTGACAGAGAGACTGCAACATCTGCAAAAAGTGTACAGGTTTGTGCTTTTCATAAGAGGAATCTTTATGCTAGTGAGAAGTGTGAAAGTTGACATAGTAGTCCATGTACAGTTTGAATTTTTATTTTCTCTATATAGTTGCAATTAGAAAAGACAACTATAAAAGTGGTGGAAATCTATGAAGTATAGGAGCCCCAGGCACATATGTTAAAGGAACCTTCGACATTCAACAAGTACTTCTACTACATGACAAATGCAAATGAAAGTAGAACTCAATGAAAACTTCTGCTTTCTTGTCCTCCTTTACTGAACAGTCTCCCCTTTGCTTATTTAGAGTCTGTAAAGGTATATGATTTTTTGTCACCAGTTTCTCAAAAGCACAAAAAATGCTTTCATTCCTTCTCAAAATAACAAGCATAATCCACATCCTTCAGAATCTGCAGAAACTCTGCACGAGACCCTTGAACTCAGTAGAGAACATCTGCACAGCCTCCTGGATATTAGAAATGCAGTCACTAGAGACTGTCAATAAAATGTATTACCATGAGAAACAAACATCATACAGAACTCACATTAGAGAGATTTCTGCTGGTGGCATGAAAGCCATGAGGTACATGTTTGAAACACAGCATCTGGATAAGCTCTAAACAGGGGATAAAATGAAATTATAGCAGTGGAGGTCTAGACTAAAAGAGTTTAAACAAGATATGAAAATGAGTATGAAGTATTCTGAAACTCAGACATCATGTTGTCAGAGGCAACTTGGGTTACGGAGCAAGGAATACAATTGTCCACAGAGAAGACACTGAAAAGGAGGATGCTAGCACTGCGTGTTCGATATTGGCAACACAGCCTTCAGATGTGATTAACACAGACTCAGTAGAAATTCAAGTTGCATTTGAACTCTTCAGAAGGAAACATTAAAGACAGAGTGCACAGGGCAAAACTTTTTTTTTTTTTTAAACATGGGCTCTGAAGAGTTAGATTGAATGTGGTTTAGAGGTAACTATCATTCCAAAGGAAACTTTCTCCAGGATGCATGTCTGCAGAAAGCGCTAGCTTTTTGAAACTCACTCTCTTGAAACTCTAAAAGATGACATCTTATCCACCACCTGAAGAATTAGAAGGAGGTGATGTAACCCATAGTAAAGATTTATTTGAAAATATTCAAGGTGATGAAGGGAAGAAATTTAAACAAATACTGAAAATTGATATTCAGCCCCTGAGTATGCGAGAGGATATACACAGTTTCTTATGCTTACTGCAAGAAAGGATTTGATAGAGTTAACTGATGAAGCTTTAGCTTACTCAATATCAAAAACTCACTCAAGTAAGTATCAGTTCTAAAAAGGAAAACTACAAAAATCACAAATACTTAGGACTGTATTGCACCCGCACCGTACAAGGGGATTCACTGTAAGTCTCACATAAGTAAATCTTCCTGATGTACTTTGGCATGATGAAGCAAAACCTCCTCATCAGAATACATACATTCTGCTCAATTTCACTTCCACCAATAAACCTTTCATTATCCTACCCCAATTCACAAAATTAGTGTTTCTTGGGAATCTCATGGTGTTTCACGGGAAATGTGAAATAGTTCTTTTAAATGTATGGATTGCTAAAAAGGTAAGACATGTTGTTCAGCCACTCAAAATGCAGCTGTTATTTAACCAGAAACAAATTGGTAGCTATCAGTTCACAGGTAATTCAAAGAACACTACAACTTTAACAAAAGTATTTAGCATATAACTGGTACAGTTAAAAGTGAACCACTATATGTGGATTAGACTAACATATAATTTTCTAATATTTGCATCCAGAAACTGCTGTTTCAGGAAAATGAAATATGCACACTCTGTCAGCAGAGAGTTTATCCAATGGAACGCCTGGTCGCTGACAAGCAAAATTTTCATAAATCCTGCTTCCGATGTCACCACTGTGGCAGTCAGTTAAGGTAAGAAGTAACTGTATGCTCATTCATAGAAAAGCTGCACTAGAATCAAGATTCACAACAGTAGAAATTACTTTCAAGTATGCTATTCAGCTCGTAGGATTCCTCTTTTCATTTCTGCCACAAACATTTGCTCTGTGACTTGGAACATGGCCTTTATAGCCCTCATTCAGCCTTTGTCCTTCCAAATTCTTCTGCAGAGTGTTTCATCTAGAAATAGTTCTAGGCTTTCAGGAGTGTGCATAAACAGAAAGCAGTAGACACAGATTTGTCATGGAATTTAAAACATCTAACTAGGAGCCCAATTCTTTTCCTCATCCATATAATGAACAAGGATGGTTCTCTGCACCAGCAAACTGCTCCTGTAAATATTAACATGAATTGATCTATCACGTTGCAAAGGCTGTCAATTCTGTTTTAACCTCCGAGATTAGCTACACCATTTATATCATATGAGAGCTGAATCCAAATACAATTAAACACAGAAAGGCTAATGAAAATTGGCACTGTATTTTTCTCCCCCTATTAGATAGAGACATTAGTCTTCAATATTACGTGGGGAAAAAAATCCCCAGTAATCCTCAAGTGCTGTTGAACATTCTTGTTTGAAGCTTAAGCTGTGCAATAACTGAATAAGTTTATGTTCATTCTCAAATCACAAGGCATGAATCTTTTCCAAAAATTTTATGGAAACTTGCAATTAGAGGATTCAGAGACTAGTTTTGGGTGCCAGAATTGGCCAGCACACTGAATTTGTTCTTTTTGCACTTCCTTCCTTTATATATATATAAATGTATGTATATATATATATATATATATATATATATATATATATATATATACACACACACATATACATATGTATGTAGGGTACTTGAAATACCAGTCAAGTGTAAAATTCGTAGGACATATGAAAGTGTAAAACCAGTTTTCTTCCATTTGGCAGCTTGGGAAATTATGCATCTCTCCACGGACAAATATATTGTAAACCCCACTTTAAGCAACTTTTCAAATCTAAAGGAAATTATGATGAAGGTTTTGGACACAAGCAACATAAAGATTTATGGAAGCCTAAAGATCCATGTAGCTCAGTTGGCAATGCTCACACTGAAGAAATAAATCTGATTAATCATACACCTGTTGATCCTAGACCACTCAGAGAGACTGATCAAGACTTGTACTCAGGTACTGAAGGCATCCACCCTAATATTTTGGATAATAATTTGATAAAATCCACAGAAAGAGGTAAATTAAAAATGACATGGCCTCCTTCAACAGATGATACAGCACATAAGAAAACATACTCTATTGAAGGATCAGCAAAAGTAAATAAGCCAAAGTGGCCCCCAGAAGGTTTGGCTCAAGAAGGATCTAGCTTACATGCCAATAAACCTCTGGACAATGAAAAAAATCTTCAGAAAGAAAATGCTCCAACAGAGCAAAAGGAGAATGAAACTGCAAGTACACAACAAAATCAACACTCAGCCTTTACCTCCTTATCTGCAAAAGAAGCCACAAGTACCTGTAAAACTAAGGGCAATATGGGAAAAGGTGAGGAAATTGAGAACAAAACAAGTGGATCAGAGATTAGGGAGGAAAGTGGAAAGGGTATTAATGAGAGTGATAATGTGATAGGGCATAGTGCTGAGAAAGAGAGAGAGAAAACCAGTAACAAGCCTGGTGATCTCGAAGTTGTACAGGTTACTAATATTGATGATGAAGCAGTACAGAAGAATCATAAAGAGCTCAGTTTGAATAGTAACAACAACAACAATTATGCCATATTTCCACATCCAAACATTTGTAGGCAGAAAACAACTCTGACAGCTACATCTAACCAAATGATAGAATTAAGCACTGCAATTTGCAGTGCATTGCAGCACACCTTTGAAAAACTGGAAAATCAATCTGGAAATGAAGAAATATTTCAGATACACAAATCTTTTGAGAGCTATTCTAACAATACAGTAACTGTTTCAATAGATGAACAGACTTCAGAAGATGCTGGCACCTCTAACAGTCTTGCTCAATCTAATAAAGATGCTACTTGTCCAAAATCTTATACTAAAAACACATTTATTATAAAGGAGACAACTAACACAACTTTCCCTGTTGATACTGAGTTGGTGTGCATTGGAAAAGAATCAAGGAGTGACAAAAATTTAAATACTATTTTATCTGACAATGTGAAAGCATTATTTCTTGAAGAGGACTACTTTATTTTAAATTTTAGTCTAATAGACTCTGTAGACAGAACCAAGCATTCCTCCAGACCATATTCAAAAGAACATAAGAATTGTAATAAAGAACTGAATGGTATTAATGTCTGTCAAGAAGATGAAGTAGGCAAAGTGTCCAGGAATGACAGAAGCACACCTTTAGAGTTACCAAACTCAAGTTATGCAACCTTTCCATCATCCCAAGGTGAGAAAATGAAATCCAAATAGCTCACAGTAGAAGAGCAAATTAAAAGAAATATATTCTGTGATGAATATTAACAAAACAGCTAAATGATCAACTATGCCTGTCACTCATTATTAAATATATGGTAAATTGAAATTTTTCAGTTTAGTTATAGTACTTTTGAATAATTTAATATCTAGAGATGATATATGAAAATGTGCATTATGTATTGTCTTTTGCTTAAACTTCATTTACTTAGTTTACATTTAATGAAAAGGCAAAGAGGATTTTTTCAGTCTCTGCTTAGGACGACTCGCATCTCTATGATACAGGAAATGTTGCAGGAAATACCCTACATGCGGCTGTCCTTCAGAAAGACTACAGTTCTACTTTAAATTGTTTGTAAGAAATTAAGAGACAAAGCAACTGATGTGTACAAAATAAGAAAAAAAATACATCACTAACCACTTTTTTGTACATATTGTTATTATTAAAACTGAGCCATTGGTCCATGACATGGCATGTACATTCATTGGATCAGCTCATATCAGAAGGGTATTTTTTTGCTTTGTTTTGTTTTTGGGTGTTTTTGTTTTTTCCTCAATATCATGCAGTACATAGTTTGAAATGGACTAGTGATTGTACTGTTTGCTATACTCATAGAGTTGCTATGGCTTTATATTCGATGACAGGAGAACAAACGTGTGTAAATTTTAAATCAAATAGGATAAGAACTTCAGAGGCAGAACTGGAGCAAGGTTTGGGAGCATTAAGCAATGAAGGTTAGTAATTGTTCCAGTAACTAATCCAATGCCACTTTAACTGAAGTAGCTCTCCAATTTTATATTCAAAACTGCACAAAAGTATGCAGAT
Organism: Tympanuchus pallidicinctus; assembly: GCF_026119805.1. Lineage (NCBI taxonomy): Eukaryota > Metazoa > Chordata > Aves > Galliformes > Phasianidae > Tympanuchus > Tympanuchus pallidicinctus. The sequence goes on from NW_026294669.1 coordinate 17,775,560, forward strand.
TTAGCCCTTTTGCTTAAAACATTTATGAATTAGTATTTGCTCTCCTAGTACACTCTAGCTTTCATGAAACAGTGAAGTATCATTTTACTGTTGACAATGCTTCATTAAAAAAAAGCACTTTTAAAAATTATCCCATGAAGTTGGTTTTTTTGTTTGGTTTGTTGGTTGTTTTTTTTTTTTTTTTTTTTTTTTTTTAAATGAATGTGTATGTGTGGTTTTCCTTAAATAATCTGTGGAATTCCTTGCAATATAATTACTTTACCTAAGGTGTGTGTCAGAATGCGACCCTTCTTTACCTAATGTAGAAATATTTCCAAAGAATGCATGCACAGAGAAAAGGTACATGCATTATTTCTTTCATAAGAATATTTTAAGAATGTGAGGCCTCCTTTTTATGCATTATGCTTCACTTCTGTCAAGTATTCTCACAAAATGCAGAAATACAGAATAGATCTCTTAAAATGAATGTTTTCAGGTATACAATTAGTATTCACACAAGGCCCTCAGATATTGCTGTATTTGATAACTTTGTAAAAAAGCATCAACCCATAGGCCATTCTGAAGTGAACCTGCTGACAGGTATACGAGCAATAGAACGAGGGAAATCCTCAACCAAACAAAATCTCTCTCTTTCTCTATTCTTTTAGAACCAAGATGAATTATGCATGTATATATATATATATATACACACACAAGCATATATCTTTGCTTACTTTTTTTTTTTTTTTTTTTTTTTGAGTTACCAACACAACTAAAACTAGTATTCATAAGAAATTCCTGCTTAAGGCAAAAAAAAAAATTATCAGGAAACAATGCAAGAGGAATCACAGGTAATTGAGGCTGGACTTCACATATATGATTTTCTTACTTCTTTTTCTGCAGAAGGAAAAGAAATGGGAGATGGTATATCCCCCATTACATACATACATCATCACTACAGGAATAACATTCAGAAGAGAATATAGCCACTAAAAGTGAGAATGGGATGAAGTTGTAGTTAGAAAGTAGCATCCTTGCAGACTTTCTTTAAATTAAATGCTAAATGAATAGTAACTTAGCTGACAAAAAGCCACATGCATTTTAGGGAAGCCATGCAAATTTATTGCAGCCAAGAAGCAAGTCTTTACATTTATAAAAGATATAGCACCCTTTGGAGCTGTACATTTTGTGAGAGGCGCCATTCTAAGTTTAAATAGCTTACAGTTAACTTTTAAACTAGGTTGTAGTATCCAAGCTCAAGTAACCAGTCATCAGTTTGTAAAAGTCCCCACACCATGTGGAAATGGTAAACAATTCTTCAGAGGAACCTCTGTACTGAAACCTCCATTCTGTTAGCAGATTAACTTCCTCCAAGTAGTCCTAGCTTGTACCCCTTATCTCAGTACAGGGCAGTCTATTTAGCAGTGCCTAGGAATGGGACCTTACAAGTCATAGAAAGCAGAGCTGATCCATTTCTAGGACAGCTGCAGCCAAGCACTGTTCAGTTGCAAACCAGCACTAACAAGCAGCAGTAAAATAAAATGTCACTGCATCATTATGTAGTACAGAAGACTAGCAGTCTGAGAAATCCATTTTCACTAGGTATTGCCAGCTAGTCAAGATGTCCTACTGCTTTTAGAACATAGCAGAATTCAAGTATTCTTCTATACTCAAAGGCACCAATTAGAGAGATTAAAGAGCCTGATTTAATGTCTTTGTTAAGGAGCTTCTACATGGCTGGACTAGCACTGGTCTTTTATAGGACTTCTAAATTTGAAGTCCCTTTGCAGATACATTAACATAATTGGCACCAAGACTTACTTTGAGTTACTTAAATTGTTTTTATAGAAGCAATATATCATTGATCCTTTTGAAGTCTTTGTAGAGTCAGGGGCACCCTCAAAGCTACAGAGGGACCTAAATAACACTTGTTCTTTATCCTGAAGTGGACTACTCCTGGTTGAAAAACTCACTGAAAGCAAAAGCTTGATTACTGCAGAAGGTACATTTCTTTGTCTGCCCTCTGTGAAGCATTTGTCTCCTTCACATATTAATAGACACACCCACATTAGCATCGTAAGAGACATAGTGCTCAGTATGGATATTAAAGTCAGACAAAGAATCTGCCTTATTCTAACATAAAACATTTCTTTTAGCATCTCTCCCACAAATAATTATAGCTCAGACCTCACTTTAAAAGTACAGGATAATTACCAGAATTACTTTACGAGATTTGGGTCACTTCAGTCAAGTACACCTCCAGCTGTTAGGTATAATTGCAAAAACATTAACTACCCTGGGTACACTCACAACAAACAGGAACATCAGAAAGAGACAGATAAAAACCTTCGCTGATTTTCATGATTTAGCCCATCCATTAGGAGGCACCTAAGATAAATCCTTTGGGTGAACTTTATAGCCTTTCACAAATAGCATTTCACCTTGTACGCGTGGTACATTTGATGATTTTGACATGAAAAGCATTTTTAAATGTTTTAAAGAGAGGAACTGTGTTAAAATGGGATTAGGAAAATAATCAGAGTGACCTTGCTCTCGGGCTTTCTAAAACATTCAATAACAGTTTAACTATGAAAGACCCAAATTTTCAGTATAGTCCTCAAAGAAGAAAATAAGGCAGCTATGTATTGCTTCAGGAAGAAGTGTAAAATTCTAAGACTGAACTCTCCATCAGCCTATTTGCTATACATTCTTCCTCTCCCCTCTTAGGAGGAAAGAGACAATAAGATAAAATCTTCAAATGTATTGTGGATGTGTTCATTGCATTTTTATTAAAAACATACATGAAAAATCTACAACACTTGCAGAAGGTGATCTTCAAAATCTCATCATCTGTTTAAATTATATATTTAAAAAAAAAAAAAACTCTCCTAGAAAAACCCCCAAGGAAGATGATCCACATGATGACACCTTACTTTCTGGCTTTTGAATCCATAAACATCATAATCAGTCACCATCTAAAATTACTTTTAGACTGATGGAAGAATAACATGATAGATGCTAACAGGAAGTAGTGTTCTATCATAGTAGATATGATAGAACAACAGATCTACAAATGAGTCATTCCTCTCCCCACAGAGAACACACATGCAAAATTTGAAACAAAGTTTTTTTTCGAGCTGCACTTAGTGCAGAAAAGCTGACCAATTTCTTCATTTCGTGATAAGGAAAGTCACCTCTCAGCATAAAAGATGATTGTTTAGCACAAAAAGGTGAAATATTAAAAAGTTATCTGTGAATGGAGATGTAGCTGTATCATGAGTGGATGAAACTGCACAGGAAGTACTTCCACATACTATTTGGTGGACTAGACTATGTCCTTAGTGTACTGATGCTGTACATACAAAAAGAATAGTAATTAATCTATATGAAGTAGTCTCTTGCCATTTAGAATATGCTTCCAGTTTCTCTGTGTGATCATGGATAAAAACTCTGTGCAATATTTGATCAAAAGGAACAAATAGAAAGCTAGGTATTATTCAGTATATGTAACTGGACATTATAAATATTTTCTGCATATTGAATACTAACAGATTTTGGACAACTTTTCATAAAGTGATGTTAAGAGTGGGAATAGCACAGCACACCATGCCACACGCTGTTTGCAATGTTTTATCCTTTATTACCCCCTGGAAGCTGTTGCTCTAATTTGTTGGGACAGTGCTCCTGTATTCAAGGCCACAGACTGAGTCTGGGTGGCTGTGACTGAGGAAAATATTGCTTCGAACTGGCATTGGCTCTTATGCACCTGGAGAGAAGGTAATGAAAAGCAGCTTTCACAGGCTCTGGCAGCTACCCATGCTGGCAACACGTCATAAAACAGGAAAGCATGGATTCAGCTTCTTGGGCCAGAATGTGAAGCTTAAATCTTTTTCTTAAAAAAGTAATATATATATGTATACACACATGTATGACAGCAATCAAGAACACCCTCATATGCTCTCAAAGGCACGATATGAACACTTGCCAAATAATATGTGGCAATCTATATTTGGAAATAATAATATTATAAACAGTGCATAGTGCTCCAGTACCTTAACTGTATTTTGTTAAAGACAATATATGTGCACTATACACAGTGGCAAGGCAGCAAAGTTTAAAAAAAAAAAAAAAAAAAAATTATTTGTAAAAAAAGCTGTATGAAAACTTGCTTTAGAAAATTTTACCAAATGGCTTCCAAAGTTTGGGAAGGATGTGATTAGGTCTCCAGATGCTTGTGTTATGGAATGACATTTCAACACTTCCGCAGCACATGAGAAAACAATTTTCTTGAACCACATAAAAATTTTATCAGCTCCAAGGGACAGAGGTCACACAGCAACAAAGAATATTGTATCTCCACGCTCTGGCTATTCCCATTTGATAAAGTAAATCATTATGGCCAACTGTTATAAAGGGTGCCATCTACATTTGCCAGCACTCTGCCAGGCTCAGAATTGAAGAGAAACATACATTATCCAAAGTAAAGGAGATAATCAACACCATCTCCCAAATACCTAAGATAAATTTCTATAAATCAAAGCACATGCTTAAATGCACATGGCCACCCAGATCAAAACCCACCAACTTATTCAGTAACCACTGTACAGACTAATTTCAGCCAGTTTTGTCTTAGGCAAAATTTGCTATGAGAACAGCACATCAGTCTAGTAAACTTCCATTGTGGCATGGAACAGCTGTTTCATCTTAATTCTGAAAACTTTTAAAGTTCAGAACCAAAAATATCATGCTTCACAGACAGCTAGACTTTTATTTTTAATATAACTAGGAGTAATTCCTCGCAATTAGTTTCTCAAGTCTTGAAAGAGCAAAAAAAAACGAATTGGCAATAACTGGATAACTACTGTGCAGAATTTGAGAGTGACAGTATAAAGAAGTGTATATTCTGGAATGATTCTTCTTTAACTCACATGAAATGCTCTGGTAGAGGAAAACCAGTCTGGGGTGACTTTCGGAAATGACAGACTCCTACTTCAGTAATATAATCCTGCTAAATTGTGAAGCTGAAATCTGTGCTCTATGCAATACAGTCATGTCTTAACTGCAGAGGAAGGTAATAGCATTCCAGTACTAGTTTAGCACACTTTCCAATTAAAAACATTGTTTTAAATTGCTTGCAATTTTATCTGATGTTATCTATTTGGATTGAAGCTTTCCACACATAAGAAATGGGAGACAGACTGATTTCTTTTTAAAGCTCTACCAAAAAATGCTTCCTCCATTTCTGGGAAGAACATCTGGCAAGATCATGGCATTTTGCCCATGCTAAAAAAGTATCTTTCAGCTGAATAAACAGACCAATCTAATGCCTCAGTTTTTATGTGGTTCTATTTGGCTATATTTGCAACCTAGCTTTCAATTTCACCATCTCACGTTATTTTGTCAAAGTACAGATCGTATTGCCAGGAAAATGTTTTTATTAGGATTATTTTCTGAATTGCTGTAGCAGCTGGAAGATACATAGAAGACTGCAATCAATAAGGCCCACAGCCATGCTTTTAGTCATTTGATAAAACAAAATATTAAACAACTGTATAAGGAGCAGGATTCATCCCTTCCATGCTACGAATAAGGTAAGCTCTTAAAAAGCTCACGCAATCACAGAATTCAAGACTATCTCAGAAAGCTTTTGACTTCAGGCTCTTTGACTTTCAAACTCAACGTTCTTTTAACGTAACATATGAATATCATATACCTGTATGAATATAAAGATGTATACATAAGTAGATCCACAAGCAATCAGCAAATTACCCCAATATCAGTTGTGTATATATAGATGCCTAAAATATAATATATATATAAAATATATAAATATATATACATTTAATATAAAATATATAATATAAAATATATTATATATATAGATAGATAGATAGATATAGATATATAGATATCGAGGCCCTGGAACGTGTTCAAAGGAGCGCAACAAAGCTGGTGAGGGGTCAGGAACACAGGCCATATGAGGAGAGGCTGAAGGAGTTGGGAATGTTCAGCCTGGAGAAGAGGAGGCTCAGGGGAGACCTCATTGCTCTCTATAACTTCCTGCAGGGAGGTTGTAGTGAGCTGGGGGTCGGCCTCTTCTCTCGTGTCATTAGTGATAGGACCAGGGGGAATGGCTTCAAGCTACGGCAGGGGAGATTCAGGCTGGACATGAGGAAGTATTACTTTTCAGAAAGGGTGGTCAGGCACTGGAATGGACTGCCCAGGGAGGTGGTGGAGTCACCGACCCTGGGGGTGTTGAAGGAAAGGCTGGATGTTGTGTTGAGGGACATGGTTTAGTGGGAGCTATTAGGAATAGGCGAACGGTTGGACTGGATGATCTTTTAGGTCTTTTCCAACCGTGGTGATTCTATGATTCTATGATCCAGCAAGCTCAGTACAGTTAAATTGCTTTATAATTTGATGGCTTCACTGTTGTTCTTTTTCTCATTTTTTCTATCCATACACTTTTTTTTTTTTTTTTTTAACCATTACTCCATTTGCCCCTCCTCTCTTTGGAGGGCTGCTGAGACAAAAATTTTTCTTACTGCTGATAAGAAAAAGCACACACTGTCAGATTTTCCTAAAACAGTTCTACTACCTATATTTTGAATACCCTTCGGCAGCAGTGTCCTCGGCTCCTTCCCAAGTAGGCATCTTTGTCTAGATGGATGCCACTACAGAAAAACAACCACGTGTAATTTTCCTTAAGAGGCTCTTCAGTGTAAATAGGGGTGACAGAACCAGGTCTAAGTGTCATTCATAAAGTTGTAACAGAGATAACATCTCCAACCTTTGTAGTACCTGTCCCTTGAGATGTGAATCCTAACTTCTAGTAGACATCCTTTGAGAAAATGGAATTCCATGTCAAGTCACATCCCTCTGCTGGTAACATCCTGCATAGTCAATGAACATAAAGATGTTATAGTTATGAAATTAACAAGAGAGTTTGACAAAGCAGATTATAATAACAAAAAGAGAACATATAGAAAGCTTACCCACATCCTGGGCTCGCTACAAAACTCCAGAGGAGTGGATCTCCAGAAGAGATCCTTCCCCACTGGTAGTCAGCTCGTAAATGGGTCTAGGAGAGGTGCAGCCAGGCTCCACCCTTCCAGCAGCACAGGAGAATTGCCTTCACCTGTGCTCCCAGGGCTGACTCATTACTTGCCTCAGGTGGTCAATCAGAGGTTCAGGCCTTGATTCAGCAGTTGCTATACACATCCCCTTGATGTTAAGGAAATCAGATAACATCTTCATTAAATAGTACAGAACCAAACTGCTTAGTCTATGAATAGCACTAGTCAGATTATCCTGCAAGAGCCTCAGAAACACAAAATTACAAAATTAGCTTAACAACAACAACAACAAAAAATAATCGAATAAACGATTAAATAGAACCACACTCATTTTTTTCTGGATGGAAATTATGTACATGTTGTTCAAGGCAGATGATAGACTGTAAAATGAAATATGGGGTGGGAAACAATAAAATCTCCAGAGACAAAGATAAAAATCTTTAAATTGATTGGACCAATGTTCATTCCCTGTCCTGATCACTCATGCAAAGCAGAATTGCTTGGATATGAAACCATAATCCACTCACTATTTTTTCATTAACACAAAAGGCCTGTCTTAAATCAGTGTTCAAGGCAGTCAAAAATAAATATGTATTTATGTATTTATGGAATCCTTAAATGCTTCTAAGTATATTCATTATGATCTTCATAGTGACATTGCTATGAAGGACACTATATAAATGGAAGCTGTGCTTGCAACTGATCACTTATGATAAACAAACATCTTGAAGGACTCACCAAGCACACAGAAGTTGCCTTGTTTGCTTATAAGGGAGAAAAGCTCTCTTCAGATAACTTAATACACGGTAGACATAAATCTAAAAATAATTAAATATTTCTTCGTGCAGTGTGAAACTACATCACAGTACAGTTCTGCTAGAGATAGCCTATGCGAACCACGTGGGTCAAGGACCTTGTTTTCTTATTTTTTCTACATAGTACCTAGCGCACAACTGTGACATATCATATAACACACACCTATATAAAATACACAAATTTGTATATTTATATAAAATATTCTTCCCACAGATGTGTACAGTATTCCATCTATACATCAGTTTAATATTCAACAGCTACCAAAAGGGAGGAGAGAAATCATGTTCATCTCTAAAAGATTACTTTATGTTTGATGTAAAAGATTTCCTCTTACAAGATGCCCCTTAGAACTTGCTACAATATTTGCCTTCTAATGCTGCCAAAACTCAGAGGAGAAGACAAAGCAAGGCTAAAGAAAATAAGGGATTTTTTTTTTTTTTTTTTTAAATTTCAGATGTAGTAAGGTGCCAACTCATGAACAATTCCACAAGCCTAGCCAGGATAAAGCAGAGGACTGTTTGTTGCTTCTTAAATGAAAAAGGTGTTTCCTGCTGTGTGAACCACTGTAAAATCAACTACGCAGACTCAGGTAGGGCTGACACTAACCCTCTTACTAGCAGCCCATACAGTGCTGTGCTTTGCCTCTGGGCTCCCAGTGTTGAGAACACACTGATATTTAGGCTACTGCTGAGCACTGCTCCCACATCATCAGGGCTGCCTCTTCATCCCTCCCCACTCTCAAGGCCAGCAGCGGGCAAGAGGATGGAAGGAGCCAACCAAAGGCCTATGCCACACCTCATAACGTGCTGCTCAGCAGTAAAAGGTAGGGAAAATGAGGGGACAAGGGGACATCGGTGGTTTTTATCCTATGAATGAACCACTACACATATGGAGGCCATGTCTCTCAGGAAGTGGCTGAACAGCGCCTATTGATGCGAGCGCTTTTGCTTTAATTTCATGAGCAGCTTTGCTTATTAAACTGCCTCGATCTCAACCCTCAAGCTTGTCCATCTGACTTTCTCCCCTTGCTCTGTTGTGGAAGGTGTGAAGCGAAGGTGTTTTGGGAGCTGGCAGCCGGCCCAGGCCAACCCACCACAGCAGGCAATGTCCGCAGTATTTATTAGATTGTGGTTTTGTCAGCCTAGCCCCACTCAGGAGAAGGTTTTGTGCTTTTTGGTATTCCTTCTGGACCTCACACCAGAGGTGTGAGCAGAGGCAGGGCAGTTACTCTTTGAAAGTTGGTCTGGGACAGACTCAGCTATTTTCATGTTCATACAGTTATGTCCTAGCAATCAAAAATGTGACTCACATAGAAAGAAATCAGTAGCAGGTAATGATGCAGTTCGTGTACATCTATAGGTAGAGACTTCAGCCAAAAAAAAAAAAAAAAAAAAGAGAGAGAGACAAAGACAGATGACTCAGAGAAGAGACCAGGTGAAGCATGGAAAATCTGAAAACTCGATGTTTAGTATAATCAGTCTGCAATTGGCATGTAGTTAAAACATAAAACTAAGATTCCACTTACTGCTATCTACATTAGAAAACTATCAACCTTTTGTAAGGTGACTATGTCTAAAAACAATGCATTTCTTATGTATAAAAAGACTGCAGAGAGACCAAACGTAAAATGCACGCACAAAACTATGAACAGGTGTAAGCATCTTAATGTTGGGAAGCCCAAACCATCTTCTTTAAATGAGAACCTCCAGGGGTGACAAAGAATTTCTGGATGATAACGATGGAGTATTTCCAAAGTATACGGATTGTTAATACAAAGCAGAATCCCTCCTAAAACATGAGGATGAAAGGATATACAGCAACTCTTTCTTTTTTGGAGTTGAATATCAACATGGATCCTAGTGTCTGCCGAAGTCTCAAATGCTAGCACCTTGGCCACAGTTTGCATCTAATTGGCAGTCTTAAAAGCCAAAACAAAGATCTAAGAGGTATTCTTCATGACTTATTCTATCACCTCTGGAGTTTTGATACAGGACAGAGTGCACTTGTGCTGACAGAGCTGTATGGGTGTATTTCTGATACTGTTTGTGCTGTGAATAAAAGTAGTTCAGCTCCTGTATGTCCTGTCAGGACTTCTCAAAACTATACCTTAAATATGACCAATGGCTAACTTGCAGTTTTGTACACTAAGCCAATCTAAGCAACTGTATTCAGATACACACACCAATAACAAAACAAAACAAAAAGCTCAACCAAGCAACAAAAACAAAATTTAGCAATGTACTAATTGCTCTGATAAATTTTCAAAAGCTATTAAGAATAAGGTAAAGCCCTTTAATGTATGGCCTCATATTTTAGGAGTGCTACTTTCTCATTCTCACATCTTTTCTGCTTGTAATTATTTGGTGCTTCTGAGCCTGCAACAGCAAACCTACCCCCAACAAGTTTTGTCTCATAAACAGGATATTTAGCTGTTAGATGATATACCAGCTTTCTGTTTAGAACAAATTCTCTTTAGTGATCTTCAACACTTTTAAAAAATTGTGGTAAGACATATTACAGTTTTCTTGTAGCTAAACTGCAGTTTAGTTCCTGGCAAGTAATGATTTAGTTACCTTACACACAGAACTGCGTATGTGCTTGGAAAAAGCTGCTGTTAAATTTTAGAGGCCAGTCTTTTAATGGGAAAATACTGCTCAGACAGGATTTCTGAATTTCTCTTTACAATTTTAGATAAAGTTTTAAATAATACAAATAATGAAAGTTTATGTCCTACTTGCAATGAAAGAGCAGCATGGATTCTGTTGGTGTTTCCTTCTCTGCAGGAGTTACAAAGTTGTAACTGTGAATTGCTTTAGTGAGCTCTGCAACATTTGTAAAACTGAACAGTAAGAAAAGCCTGGCGCATCTTTTTCCAAGCTAAAGTTATGTCTCTCTGACATCAAATGTGAAAAATCTCCTCCTGCTTCAATGTAAGAACTGCCAGAGTTCTTGATACATATTAATACGATTTTTGACACTTAATTTTCTCAAGACTTGGGGTAGCTCCTGAAATAAAAAAGACATTTTTCCAGAGGAACAACATCTGAGCTATCACACAGTGCACTGTACCCCACACTTGCAGCAGTTCTCTAAGTTCCTTCCAAACAAAAGTGAGTGCATTCATTGTTCACATTGGACACAAGCCCAAATGTATAATTGCAACCAAAAATGGGAAAACAGATAAAGAAAGGGAGAAAAAGAAATCTACTGCTGTAGTGGCTCAGCTTCAACATAATAAAACTTATATTAGAATGTTGCTATGCAAGGAAAGGACATGACTGTCAGGTTGCCTGACAGTAGGAGCAGTTCTGAACTCAGCAGACGAAGAGACCGTTCTCTGGTACAATTGAACAAGGAATTCTGCCCATAAATAGTAGCCAGTATTAACATTAATAATAAATTCCTTCATTAAGACATAACAAACATTTACTTAACAGATTAATTGCAGAAGTTACTCAATTTTGGAAACAGTTCTGAAATGTATAAAGTATGATGAAAAACCATGTTGAATTGATAAACCTTCATGCTTCTTTTAGTCAGGCTCTAAATACATATGTACCGAGTTTATGAAGCAAGGATTTGGTAGCAAGAAGCTGTGGCAGTGGCCTCTGTGAGTAGAGCTCATCACTGCCCCACGTCACATAAGAGCCAGCTCCAGCTGCTCCAAAAGAGGCCCAATGCTGAGCTGTGAGCAACGCTGGGTGCACCTCTGGCAGAGCAGATTTAAGTAAAGGAAGAAGCTGCTGCACAGCAGCACCTGCAATCACCAGGGTCAGCAGACGAGTACAGGAGGTGCTCCAGACATGGAGCAGAAGCTCTGCGCAGTCCCAGAGGGACCTATAGTGGAGCAGGTTGTCCTCCAGAAGCCCATGAGCACCACACAGAGCAGATCTCCACGTGCAGCCAGGGAGAAGCCCACGGCGCAGCAGTGGGTGTGGCCTGGAGGAGGCTGCCACCGGCGGAGAGCCCTCACAGGAGCTGCAGGCCGTGGAGAGGAGCCTGTGGTGGGACGGGAGCGCGCGGGGCGCTGCTACCTACGGGGTCCTGCACTGGAGCAGTCTGCTCCTAAGTATCGACTCTGTGGTACAGAGCTGTGCTGGAGCAGTGCTTGGAGAGTTGCAGCCTGTGGGAAGTTCGTATGGAATCAGCTGGGGAAGGATGATCATCTCACTGCTCTAGTCTGTTAGTTATCAGCAATAACTTATATTGAGCTCCCAAGCTTGTTTTTTATTCATTATGGTAACTGGTGGCTATCCTCATCACAACCCCTGAGCACTTTTCTATCATGTTTTCTCTCCCTGCTCCTCTGTGGAGGAGGAGTGAGAAAGCAGCTGTTCTACAGTGAAACCACCACTGTGTACCAGCAGGAAAAGCATAAAACTGAGTAATGGGCCTTTTCCGACAAATGCTGAAACAGAGGATAAAGACCAACAGTACCAAGAAGAACCAGCAGTGAAACATATTTCTAAAATGTTTTGAAGTAATATTCACCTTGTTTTTGAGAAAGACCCGAACAGAGGGAAGAGATTTTTGGTGTTACGTTCACTCTCCCACTGCTCCTCCGGATCCCCTGGTTGCGGTACTCACTGCAGACTGGGGATGAATGAGAGGGCAACAGTAAGTTGTGAGCAATTGGAGTGCTCAGCCAGGAAGAACGTGATGTTCGTGTGGATGATTTCTTCCTCCGCTGGTGAGATTGCTGTTACAGCCAAACCAAGTATGCAGAGGTGCAGGTGAAGTTCAGAGACGTCAGTGTGACAAACCCTCTGGTCCAAGTCCTGGCAAACGCGACACAGACCTCGCAGCACGTCACTAGCAAACGCAGCGCCTTACTTAAGGGCCGCACGGTACTAACGGAGCCGTACCCGACCCGAGCCAACGTTCGCCAAGGACTGCGGTACCTCCGAGCACTTCACGCCCGCCGTTTGCTGCAGAGGCAGCGAACCACACAATGGTCCCTCACAGAGCACGCGGAGCGCGGGCCGGCGCTGCTGGGCGGGGTGGGCGGCACGGGCTCAGCGCGCGACGAGGCGGACCCGGCGCGCGGCAGCGGCCGTTGCAACCGTTGGAGACCCGGCCGCGGTGCCCTGAGGACGGCGGCACTCGGTGGGGCGGCGATGCGCCGCAGGGTGCAGCTCCAGCCTGCACGGGTTCCGCCGGGAAAATAAACATTTTTTTTTAATCTATTTTTTTTTTCTTTTTCTTTTTTTTTCCCTGAACAAAGCGCCCCAGTGTGAAGTTCGGTGTTGCTGCGAGCGCCCGGGAGTGACGACGTGCCCCGCGCGTGACAGGACAGTCCTCAGCCCCCCTCCAGTGCTTCTGGGGAAGTGGCCCCAGCGCGCGCGTTCCCGATGCCAACAGCCACCGCCTCGGCTGCGGTGCATTCCGGGGAGGCTGAGGCCCTGTTCCAGCCTCGGTCCCGCTGGGCCCGGCCCGACCGAGCCGCACCGCCGCGCTCTGCGGGCCCGGCCCGGCCCCTTGCACCCGAGGCGACCCCCGCCGCCCGCCTCGGCTGCCCCCTCCCGGAAACGGCGCCGCCGAAGGAGCGTGATCCGATTGGCCGTTACCCCTGACACGATCCCGCCTCCTCGGCGCGGCGCTAGCGTCGATTGGCTAACGGCGCTGTCAGTCGGAAAGGGCGAGTCCCCCCACTGCCCGAGCTGCGCTCTCGTGGGGCGGGCGCTGCTGCCGGGCGTCGCGGCGCTGGTGCTGGTGCGGCTGCGGGCGGAACAGGGATGCCGTCCGCGGGGCGGCGGGCGGCACTCCGGCGTGGAGCTGAGGGCGAACGCGGCCGGTAAGCTCCGGCCGCGGGGAGGGAGGGCGGATGCCCGTCTCTACGCGAGTCTGTTTCGCCCGGCGCCGGAGGGGCCGACGGCAGCGTGCCGGCACGGGCAGAGCGGCGGGCGGCGGGATGCCCGGGGCGGACCCCTCGCGGTGCCCTTCGGCCGTGCCCGCGTCCCGGCGCCCGGGCGGGACCGGCGGCGCGGCGGGAACTTCGGAGCGGCGGGTGTCGCTGCGAGGCGGCGATGCTCGCCCGGCGGTCGTTGGAGCGCGGCGCGGAGCTGTCATCGCCGCCGCCTTGGCAGGGCTGGGGGCGCCGCGGGGGCTGCGGAGACGGCCCCGGGATGCCACCCTCCCGGCGGGTGCGGCGGCAAAAGACCTGGGCCCCGCGGCGTTGCCCCGCTGCTGAGAGCGATCGCGGAGGGAAACCTTCGTGAACTGGGCGCCGCACCTGAGCGCCGCGGGCTTGGTCGCTCGGCGGGGCCGGGGGGCGGTCACGGCTGCACGCTGCGCCCTGAAGTTGGCGAAGCGGGGAGGGAAAAGTTAAAGGAGGTGAACCGTCACCTTGGTGGTGGTGGGCGGTACGTGACCGTTGGCTGTGAAGGCAGAGGAGTTCCGAAGACGAAGTCCCGTTGTCCACGCACACACTTTCTCATTGTTCTTCAGCCTCCTTTACTCCTAGTGATTGGAGGTGGTGCCGGAGGGCTTTGGAGAATTGCCAGATCTCGCAGATCGGGAGGAAAAGAAAAAGCCTTTAGATGCCCATTACGGTCGTTAACGTAAACATTCAGAATCTTGATTGTATCGCGTTGTAAGGAATTGTGAGGGTGCTGCCAAACTATGCGGTGATGGACCCGATCCGTCCGTCATGGAAGTAGAGAGGTTCTGAAATCGCTTCAGTAGTAAGCAGGGTCCAAAATTAACAGTTGAAGAGACAGCAGCTTCTGTTACATCTTGGCTATTTTGCATATGGAGGCTTTTTAAGCAGTACGAAACAGTTTCGTGTCTTTAGGAAACACCAAGAGCATTTAATTCCGACTCTTGATTCTTTTGTAGCTGTAAGCCTCCCTCCCTGCTTTCTAGGAGTGTATTGATTTGGTTCTCACCTTGTTGATCCATAGTGCTCTGCATCCTTAATTCAGTTCTGAGGGGCATTCTGTCATGTGATGCACAACGTGCTGTCAGAAATTTACAAAATCATGCGATGGGTGGCACGCATGGATAAATAACCAGAGTAACCAGAGTAACCGGTGGGAGCCCTATGGTTGCTTTGGAGAGCTGAAGCCTCGATTTACAGCTGCGTGGGAAGTACTAGAAAACAATTAGAGGTGTTCAATTTATAACTGATGCAGGTTAATACTATTCTCTCCCTGCATACTTATCCAATAAATATCTTTATTGACAGAACGTAAATGGCTAATGAAATTTCAGTTCTGGACAGATCCAGCAAAATGTCATATTGGCAAACCAGTTTTTCAGAAATACAGTTTAGTTATGTGAATCGATGTCCTTTGAGTGCTTCAGGTTAATTTAGATGCCTAGGGCAGAGAGTGATCCTGATCCAAGTGGCCATGACGCAGTGTCTGAGATGCACTTGGCTGTGCCTCATACCTCACCTGTGTTTTCCTTGCATGCCTTCTTTGGGAAATAAAAGGCAAATTTGATGGTGAAGATGAGCGGAATTCTTGCAAGACTACAGGCTGAAAACACCAACTTTCTTTTTTCATTCCCTTATGGGTAATGTACAAAATCTAAAAATCCAGTCTCTGATCAGTAGAAGCACCATCACACGAGTAGTCTTTATTTGTGATACTCATTTCACTGGGATTGTTCTCAGGAGGATTATGCAAGCAGGAGAATGTTTGCCACTGAATTACCTACACAGCCTTCTTCTGAACTATTTTCTTCATCATAGTTCTTCTGACCTTTTCCAGAAGATGAAAACATTTCAATCGTATATTTTCAGAAGGGTGCTTGATTCACTGTTGATTAATCTTCTTTGTCTGTTAATAAGTAATGAAGGTTTTCTGGAGCATTTTATTAATTATTTACATGTTGAAACCATTAATCAGCTATGGACTTACTGATAGTCATCGCTGTTGTCACTGCATGGTGCACATACCTAGCTAAAGCTAAAGGAGAACACACGAGTTGCAGAGACCGTTAGACTGCTCTTCGTAGTTTCATAAACACAGTGTATTCAACATAATGAGTCCATCTGTATGCTTTACAATTAGAAGGGCAAACAAACAAACAAAAAAAGTTAGATTGCAGATTGTAGATTTGTAGTAATAATTTTTTACAGGAAGTATTTCCATATGCATTGTAGTAAGAAATCTGGAACTAAAGCAGTTGGATAATCCTGTCACAACTGCAAGATTCGAAAAAGAGCGTTCCACTTTCCCATTTGTAGGCATGGGAAAGCGCTGCCTATTCAGTTGTGTAAATAAGGATGGATATGAAAATATTAGTAATGTAATTTACCAGGAGTAGTAGGCAAATTATTTTGATGCAGCTAAGTGAAACAAGCGGCGTGTATTTTCAGAAATACATATTTACATTTTGTTGAACTACTGAAGAGTTGCAGAAGGATCATAGAAAAGATGAATGAATGATGCATCTCCTTCGAGTTTTATTAGATCACACAAATGGAACACCGATCTTTTTGGAAAAGCTAATGCTGTTTTTGAACTGCAGTTAAAATACTGACTTGCAGCTGCACATACAGTATCCAGCAAATGCAGTAACTGCATACACTGATGTATGGAAGCTCTGCAGAATTCAAGATAAGCAAAGCACAAAATGCCTCTGCATCCAAGTGTTCCCTTCGTCACTTACTGGCTTCAGATGTTTCCAAATGCTGATAGTATCTGCTGCTGCCCAGCGCCGCTATAGGCGTATGTGAGCTGCTCTCTTTCAGCTCCTGTGTAGTCGATGAACGCGGTCCAATGAAGTCAACAAAGGATGCTCTTAAACAGGATGTGGGAATTCAGCTGGTAGGGCTGAGGACATAGCTTTTCAGCAGAGAAGCATGGCAAGAGTGGAGATGGGCAGTCCTGTGACTGACTGATGCTCAGTCAGGCAGGAGGAAATTTCAGCAGAGCTATGCAGACTGTAGATGTGTTGGTGGCTGAGATCAGCTTTCTAGAGTTCATCCAGGAGATAGAAAATACGTGTAGTCTCAAAGCCTTCGCCTGCATGTGGGTGGTATGAAGATGGAGGGGTATCAAGGTGTGATAATGAATGGTATGTCTCGTTTGCAAGCGCTCGTATCGCTACCTAAAATGTAAAATTGCTAGATATTTTGCACAGGTAATGGGAGTGGACACTATTTTTTAATGCTTCTGCGTTAAAATTCTTGTAGCTCTCAATATGACCTGCCAACAATTGGGAGTAATCTAAATATCTGTATCTGTAATAGTTATTAATAGTTACTAATGCATGTATGAACATATAATTTAATGCAGAACATACGTATTTCTTAAATATACGTAGTGATGCATGAAGTGTACACTGTATCCTTCCAATTAACAACAAATACCAAATACTGGAGAGGGAGCTAATGGGAAGGATGAAGGATACATTATACAACTGAAATCACGTGAGGATTCTGTTGAGCTGTATTTATTTACTTCTGTGGAGCATTGCAAGCATACCTTCTCCCTTTGCATAAGGTGTTCTATATTAACAGTGGTCTCAAAATACTTCAGTTATAATGTGCTTCCAATTTCACGTAGAAAAGAAGAGGTTGGAAAATATCCTATAGGTACTGTCTGCCACTCTAATTTTTTTAAGACTTCCATCTGAATACCAGTCAGTTTTAACTCTTATTACCTTTTGAGATTTGCTGTAGTAGAAATGTGAATGACTTATGTGCCTAACCTTGCCTCCCTTTGAGCTGCTCTGCAGATCTGCTGCTGGAGGAGCTGATGTTTGTTTCTTTTGTCCCTCAGCAGGTGGCTACATTTTCATTGAAATAGCTGATCCTGCTGTGGAACAACATCTGTGGCTTTGTAGGAGTCACACTGACTGAAATAATTCAAATATTTCCTCCTTAGTCTGACCTTATTTTTACATAAAGATATAGTACTTATTTATTGCTTACTATGGGATATGATATACTAGAACATATGCTGAAGGTCTTCTGTAACTCAGATCTGACCCATATCTTTCATAGCTGATAAGAAGCATGAGTGTAGCTTTTGTGTGTGTACGTTCTATCAAAGCTTGAAAGAAGGTGTAAAAAGAAAGATAAAAGGACAGAAGGAAAATTCTATTGGATCAGACCAGTGGGCTGTCAAGCTCAAGGTTCTGCCTCCAGCAGTGACATTGAGATGCTATTTAGGGACCATACACAAACCTAGTCACTTCACGTGTTCTGTTCCCTTGTACTTTCCCAGCATACTTCTTGTACTAGGGATGGTAATGCTTATTGCTTTTAGGGCCTATTTACAAACTTGCAAACCAAGAATTTGCCTGATTTTTCAAACCTGTTAATCCTTACTGCTTTTACAACATTTGTTTGCAAGTTTCAGAAATTTACTAATAACTTTGTAAAGAAGCTCCTTAATCTCTTGTGAACTGATCTCTTGTTTTGTCAGATGTCCGAGTACTCTACTACTGGAGGATTTAGCAAGCAGAAGTTTTATTTTATTCACTTCTCTCATGGCTTGATTGATCAAATCTTACTTCAGCCTTATCTCCAACTGAATGGCCTCTTCAGTTTCTTTTTCTAAGGCAGGCACTCATCCTTTTGCTATCTTATTTGCCTTTCTTTAACTTCTGATCTGTCCACAGACCAGAACTTCATACAGTTCTTGAGATGTAGGTGGGCCAAGTTTGCACAGGCGTCTTCAATCTTGTTACTAATTCCTTTTGTGCTGATATATTAGCCCAACATTTTATGATATTTTTTTCTGGTTGCTGTTGCACATAAAACTGGCAATTCTGGGGATAAGTCAATTATGATTTCTAGATTTCTTTTCTGAGTCATTAGTCAGCATCATGAATACATGAATAGGATTATTTTTCACTGTATATATTAGCTTATATTTATCTAAACTGAAGCTGATGTATCATCTTTTTGTCTACTGAGTTTGTCTACTGAGTTTTGAGAGGTACTTCTGGATTTTTTTGCCTATGGCATGGCATTACTTCTGTACTCTAAGGCAACTTCTTGTCTTTGTCATATTTTTTCCAATAGTATCATTTCTTAAGAGGTTTCCTTTTTTCTCACATGTACATTTGATGGCTGAGAGGAATAAAAGTGTTGCAGCAAACCAGTCATGATATTTGAAGATCTTAGAACTAGCTTGTACATAAGTGAAGCTTTGCTTTTTGGACCTGTTTTCTTTGTTGGTTTGTTTGCATTTGTTTCGTTTGGATTGGTTGCAGTGTGTTTTTTGTTTGCTTGTTTGTTTTGAACATCAGCAAACTTAAGGTCAGCAGAATAACAGGTTAAGGCTGTCAGGAAAAAAAAAAGGTAAAAAGAAAGAAAATTCTGAAAGGTGCCATTTATAGCACATAATCCAACTGCTCTGAATGGTTTGATTCACATTGATTGCTGTTAAAATTAAGCTTAATTAAAACCAAAAAAAGTTTTAAAACTATCAGAGAGCAAAGCGATGTTAACTCGAAGAACTTACTAAACATCTCTATGGATTGACTACAGAATGGTCTTAACTCCACTACTGTCTAATTAATCACCTTCCATTTGTGTGCTGCATTTCATAGTAATATACAAAATTATAAGCGATGCTTCCCTTCTCCTGCTCCCCCCAAGACCACCTAGAGCCTTTTTTCCAGCTGTATTAGAGGTCAGGCTGGAAGCCCACCATGTAGAAAAGATCTCTTCATATTCCTTGTTCAAATACAGGCTTCTCATTTGATATTCAGAGCATGGCACTTAGAAGAGCTGCTGCATTGCAAACAGAATTCAGAGTGAGGTTTAAAGAAACATTAGAAAGATATTATTAGTGTGCTGCACTATTGCTTGGTATTACTTAGCAATAAAACTGGTTTAACAGGAGTGACTCCAGCTGCTATCTGAAATCCTGTTGTCCCCTTTTCCCACCTGGGTAACCCCATCCCTCTGCTGTGCCACTCTTACCCCTTGCAGAACCATTTCTGTTTATTAATCTGACAGAATACAGCTCCTCCCAAAAAACCCTGGGTTTAAAAAACAGAACAGAAAACCACTTTCTGCTGGCTTCAATGTGCTTCATGGCAGATCTTATAAAGGATGAAGAAAGGAGGGAATAGCACGATGAGGTAAATGGAAAAAGAGAGCAAGGTGGATTGACAGGAAGCTGTTAAATTGGCTTATGAATTTGTCAGATCACAGCCTGAAGTGCTGTTCTCTTCCTTGACTTACTATTGTTAGAGTACTTGGCAGAAGCATAGGACTATTTTAATATTCAACCTATTGCTTTGTTAATTAAAATACTTAGCTTAAGGAATTATATTTTACATCCTTTAAAGGCCCCAGCTGTTCTCCTATCCGTTGATGAGGTCATCTGCTGTGTAAATCTGGCTCTCTAGATTGTGCTACCAGCTGTGGTTATTTTCAGCAATGGAATTCTTCTTTCATTTTGTTTTCCACCATAACACCAAAATAGACAAAATAGAAAGTAGAATGTTCTATTCAAGTATTTTATACATATATATATATATATATATATATTTCTACTATTTCAATTTAGTAAGGGGTGGTCCAAAGCCAGCTTCCTGAGCTATTTCTTGGCCCCTGTTTGGCAGAATCTCTAGCAAATGAGATAAGGCAGTGGTTTGCCACAGAAAAGGGCTTTGGTGTATCACTTATGTGTACAATTCCCAAAACTCTCCCAGTGATACTTTATGACAGAGTGATCCTGGCTCTGTGTACAGTAGCTGCAAAGTCATGGTCAGCTTTATATTAGCTGATACTGCTGAAGAATAATATGCAGTAGTGAGTTTATGATAGTCTGCAGAATGTCATCAGCAGATATGAACACTCATTAGCATACAGTCTACTCCTTAGTTGGTTGTGGGTTTTTTTTGAGTATTAAGTGGAATGTAGTGGTAATTGATGAATCTGCTCTGAGTACGTTTAGAAGCATACTGATAAAGCAGTGCCACTTACGCTGCTTATCTGCCTTAGGCAGACTATCATCATAAAGTGGAACTTGCCTTCCACTGGTTAATTATGACAGTATCTTCTTGCGTTAAGATGCATGCAATCATTCATCTAAAGTTTTTCTCAGATACATCTCTAGAAGAAGTCAGCTTTCACGTTACTAGGGTGGTTCATGTAAAGAAAGCCACTCTGATGCCCACATATTGTATTAATAAAATAAAGTCTGGGGAAGCATGTATTGGTTAATATGGCTCACCAGAAGTCACCTGGCAATCATTTTTAGAACTCAAGGAAAAAAAAGTTATTATCCCAATAAAAGTAAGAAATATACAGGTGCTAATTGAACTTGCCTTTCCTAAAGCACGTCCCTCTTCTCTGTTTAGTCATTCAGCCAAGTTGCTGCATGCTTTCATTCCACTACTAGGTAGTGGTTTGAAGTGCTTGTCCTGTAGTGAGACAGGACATCAACAGAGAGGTACATTGTGTCTGAGGATGTCCTGTATACTTGGTACAGCTGTCAGTGAAATGGAGACTCAGACCTGTTGCCTTCTGCCATACAGTAATGAAATTTCAGGAGATGTTGTCTATGAAGCAAAGCACTAATATCTCATGTATAACCAATACGGAATTGATTAAATGGCTTTACAGGGACAAGTTGGTGTGCCAGTAGCACAGAGCATTACAAGCTAATACTGCCTCTATCTGAGGATGTATCGTTTTGTGGTAATGAAATATTTTAATAACCTCAATCTCCTCTAGAGAAGAACCTCAGCTGTGTCTCTCTGGAGTTATTCTTCAGACGGGATTATTATTCTGCATAAATAACTTATGCAAAAAGCAGTTACAATAAACAGAGCCATAAGAATGGAATGACCATATTCAGAGTTAACAAATGCATAAAAAGTGAACTGGTACACAAGTTAGTAGATAAAAATTATAAAAATAAAAAGAAAATAAGTGGAAAAAAACAGGTTTAAAGATTGTTGATTTCTAGACAAGTTTCATGTTGAAGTCTCTATGCAAAGCCTACAGGACTTACTAATACAGTCTTTAAGATCTCAGTTAATTTCAGTTGGCCAAGTTCTCTATCCTCTCCCACGAAGGTTCAAAGTAAGAATTAACTGGCTTTCAGTCAGTTGTTTTCAGGATTTCGGTAGTTCACACATCTTCAGTGCATTTAACGGCTTTCTCTTGAACATAGCCTTGCAAAGAGTTATAGCTTCCTTTTCCCCAAACACTGTAATCTGTAGGTTCATCAAGATACTTACTATCTACTATTTCATGTTTGTTTTATCTTTGTTTATGAGGACTTAGCTTCTATAGAATGATTTTATTGTCAGGAAGATATCACTCAGTATTTCTAGTATATTCTGGAAATGCTCAGAGAAAATAATGAAAACTTTTTTGGGAGTTTGGGCTGGAAATTCAAGTTACCAGTGTGGCTAATCCTGAAATGTAGACTCAATGTAAGATTTAATGCTTTAGAAAAGCTTTGAAGTGTCAGAGGAAAGGGAATTTTATATTTGGTTTTAGCTCATTCAGCCATGTTTTTCTTAAAACAGTGCCTTCCAAACAAAACAGCAGTAGTCACTTCTCCAGAAGTGTTCAAGAATGGCATTCTTTTGTATTAATGAGAGTTTTGGATGTATATCCAATAGACAGTATAATTTGATACTCGTGACAGTAAAGCAGAGACATGATAGCAAATATTATATTGACTAATTAATGTTTTTCTCAACCTATGTTAAAATTTTATGCCTCTGTATAAGGGGTAAAACTGACAGCATTTTCTCCATATTTAATTCTTTTCTTCTCTACTGTACTTGACTTTTTAAAGGGTTGAACCTTCTTCTTTTTCCAGGCTACTTTTCTTTCTTGTCTTTAACAAAAGGTATTCAAATTAGCATTTTTAGAAAAAAAGGCAAATACAAAAATGACATGCTTGTTTTTACAAGGATAGTTTGAAGGCAAAACATTTCTAGGAAGCATGTGTGTACATGAGTATATTTACTAAATTTTTTTTTTTTATCCGAGTGAAATATTTTTTACTCTTTACTCTTCTGATTAACCTGGATATCTGTACATAGGAGGACATGTTGTACCCATATAGTGCCTTTATCCTTTCAAATATAAAAATTTTTTCATCATTTCTGGGCTAAGTTTAATCCAGTTGTTTCTTGTGAGGAAATTCTGAACTTTACTATGGAGCCTGAACACAGCTGTACAAAAATGTGTTACCTAGAATTTTGGTGCCTGTTATGAACTTAAAAGGAAACACTTTTTCTTCTCTTCTTGCTAGATCATGCCTTGTGTATTGGCATGACAACTGTTCTTTATACAGAAGAATCATGACCTTACAGACCTAAAAAACACAAAGCTTACAGAAAAGTCAACAGGACTTTGTTCATTAAATGAGAATTTAACTGAACTGAAAGCTGTGCTACTACTGATAAAACTTTGCGTCAAGCTCACACTTATAGTACGATAGCAGCTACACCAGCTACAATGAACTCTCTCATAGACTGCAGCGTGAACTTTTAGGTCTTTACTCAGTACAGAAGTGATGAACACCTGGAAATGCTTTTGTGTGTGTGCCTGCTAGGTAGCAAGTGACACTGAAGATGATTGCTTTGGTTCAAGAGTTTGGCATGTTGCGTAGCAGTAATCTAGCTAAGATGTATATCAGTGGCAGTGACATGACATAGAAAACGCGTCTGCTTCGCAGAGTCAGTTGTCTCCGGGATTACATTCTAGAGCTGTATTAAAACTTGGCCTAAGCTTGTATGTGAATTTTATTTGCACTTATTTCAAGGTCAGTTTCCCTAAAGGGTTGCAAGGAAGATGCTTAAGTGTAGTCACATGCAACTCATCCTATACTTTTTTTAATCAAAGAGGCTATCGATCAACATATGTGTTGTTTATTGTCCTTTCCTGATCTACTGAAAGGATAGATTGCATTCCCTCTAGAGCTCTGTAACACTTGTAAAGATGGATAGCATTTCCTAAAGGGAGAGGATAAGTCTTCTCTGCTTTTGCAGTTTGAATTGCTATTGTCTGTGGCTAACAGGTGCTGGTTTCTCTTCTGTCCCAGAATTGCTGTCTCTGTGACCATCAACAAGGCAACATGCCAGTGGAAGGTGATGTAGATCCTAAATTTTGTTAAGCCTTTACAGGACTTCCCCTCTGAACTGACGAAGCTGTGTGCATGCGCTTATTTTTAGACCATTTGCAACTGAACCACATATGTTTCACAGCATGACAGGAGGGATACAGGGCTGCTGCTAAGGAGTAGCAAGCAGTTTTGAAAAGGCTATATGCCTTTTTACACAACAGTGTTGCAGAAGATGTTGAAGGTTTGCAATAGAGTTTTTCAGTTGAATTTGGTAGTGGTGACAAGTTTGACATCTGTAAAACATGAACTCATACTTTTATCCACAAAACAAACAGCAGCAACTTAAATCTCCTCTATGCCAATGCATTAGTGCATTCCATTTATTTTATTACTTAGCATGAATACCTGTTGAGCAAACTTATGTACATGCTTTATTTTTTGCTTAGTTATTGTCTTCATTTAAAGTAATCGCATGATTTTATTTGTGAATAAGTACGATTTTTTTTAGGATTGTTTTTTTAAATGCCAGTAACTGTGACAACAGCAGTGCTTTTCATTTTGGTATGGATGAAATGTACTCATTTAAATGAACATGACTGCACTGAAAGTCTACTCCATGGGCAAAGATACCCAAATGAGTCCTGCGCTTAGAAGAAGACAATCACCATCACCTGGTGTGTCACTGCCCAACCAAGAAGATACAGCTGTGTCTGAAGAGTGTAACACTTGAGTCATCTATTTTTTCATTGAACCCAGAGTCAATCCTGTCTCTTTTAATGATCTGGCATTTTTATGTTGAAGTAAAAGACAGTATTTCTGGTAGCCTGACTGCCTGTAAAATCTTAATCAAAATTTCTCCAGTGTCCATAGCTTCCATGTATGCCAGTATTACATACATACAGCAAGAGAGAAAGTGCATTATTTTGGACAAAATGGTTTCTCTAATATTCCTTAAAATATTTGCTGATTCAGAAGAAAAAAAAATATGAATGGAATTGCAATAAAAAAATATTTGCCTGTATTAATTCTAGTTGGTTTTAGAACATTCTGTTGAATGAAAAGTCAGAAATTCACTTTACATATCACTAAAAGAAGACACTGTCATTTGATGGGGTATCTTCATGTGGAGTTCAGATTAAATTATTTGTTCTAGTGTTCACTAATTTCATTCAAGTCCCATGCATGTGTAAGCATACAAAAGTTGGTACTGTAAGCACAACAATTGATAATATACAGCCCTTTATACGTATCTTTCAGCTAGGGACTTCTTTTTTCACTCTGAAAGCAGCTTTTATTTAAAAGTTGGAAACTAATGCAGTTCTACACAAATATAAAATGGGTTTGTAATTTTTACTCCTTGAACATCTACTATTTAATAGATTTCTGCTGTAGTATGAACTTGGTATAATTTTGCTTGGCAAGAAAATAACTTTCTTTTAAAAAGAGGGTTCCTTGAGGGTTGTCTCAAAACATTGTTACGTGTGTTGTATATTTTATATATATTTACAGTGTTATTATCACACTTAAGGCAAATTTGAGGCCTTACTCAAAACAGACAAAATGTTACTCACTGCAGATATGCATGTTTGGTCTACTTATCATCAGTAAGAAAGCTGATGATGGAAGGTCAAGGAAGAAAGGATGACTTGACATGGGATTGCAGAGAACCAGTCTCTCTATCACACATCCTTGGTGTTTGAAATGTTGTGGGATTCGACCACTAGGAAATATGCTTTGAATAATGTGTGACTAGTGCTAGCTGTTCTTGTCTGCAGTGACTACCACCACATTAAGTATAACAGTTAAATAAAGAGTATAATAAAGCCATTTTACCTATTCTAAACTAATCAATTCTACGATTCCATAATTATAACCAACCATTAAGCTAGATCCATAGTCCAGAAATGCCTATTTTGAAACCAAATAGTCCAACTTGAAACCAACTGCATCCTCTGGCTCAGTCTTCCTTCTCAGCAATTCCCTCATCGTTTTTTTGGTAATAGTTCTTGTTCATCGTTTGTCCCCTATTTAGCAGTACAAGAATACTGAACTAGGTGACCCCAGCACAAATAACATCCACCTTGTAGCTTGCCTGCCGGTGGGGAGGTTTTTGGCTGCTGCCACCCCTTTTTGCCTTGACAGAAGTCTCAAATTGCTTAAACTTAGATGCAGTTTAGTGGAAGGTTCTTTTCATGTTTGAAAGTTAGCTGCTATTACTCATTATTTCTATTAATATATTTTCTTGTACGTTAAATGAATGCAAAACTTGCAATAGCTACATTTTCCTATTTGCTAGATGTGATGCAAGAATGAGGCTAGTATTTTTAAAGAAGGAGTAGTAATCTCTGGCTTTCCCCAGGAAGCTCATTTAAAGCGATTTAAGGTAACATGGGAAGCAGCAGTCCACTTTAAAGCTGGTAGTCCTTTGGAAATATATGCAGTCCCATTCAGTTTGTAAATGGAGTCCCACCAAAAGGCAGTCTTTCTAGTGTTCCACAGAATAAATCCTGTCACTCTTTCCAGCATGCTAGTAATTCATTTCACACGTAAAATGGATTTCTAGCTTATAACAAGATTATATTTCTTGCATAAATGCTTAGTTTTTATTGAGGAGATAGTTCTTGTTTTGGGACAAAAAACCTTGGGGGTAAAATAATTGAGATGGCAAGTTTGCAGGAGGAAAACTTCAGTATCAGAACACAAACTAGGCAAAAGGCTAAAAATGCATCTTAAGGACCATTAGTCAGAATAATTTGAGCTGACAGTAGCCAGGATTGTTTTATATATGAAGTTCATAAAATAGCAAGTTGGTTTCTTGAGATAATAAAAATACTAAAGGGGTACATTTTTGCTGTAGTTGCTAGGGAGCTGCTTATGCTCTATTTGTGGGGTATAATGGGAGTCATGTGTGAAATGCACAACACTGATAATTTACCTCAAACTGGTTTGAACTGCATATTATATTCACAGAGCACATCTCATTGTACAAGTGAAGATGATGAGATGGATGATGTTAGAAATGTAAGGTGACAGAGCCACTGTGGTATACAAGGTACAGAACATGTGTCAGTAGGCTGTCAAGAGCATGACATGCCTAAAGGATTTGTGGGTAGGGGCATGATTCTACCTGCGTTATTTGGGAGACAAGCATGCTGTCATTGGAATTCATTTTTGTTGAAAATGCTGCCTTAACAGTTTTCAGTATTTAACAGTATTCTTAAAACTACAAATTATGTAACCATATTGTTTCCTTTTTTCCTAATGTAAAGCATTTCCAAAAATTATCCAAATATCATTAAATACTTCCATTTTAATATCATATTTAAAATTTCAAAAAAAAAAAAATTCCTTATTGAATCAAGACAATGATACTGTCTTGAAGCTTAAATTAATTGCTTTGCTCCTTTGAGCAACGATGAACGTTTTTCTCCTATGCTGTATGCAGAGATCAAGTGTGTTTTCCTCAGCAATTACGGCATTTGTTCAAAGTGAATTAGAAAATCAAAAACATTAGGAACTCTCTTTAATGAGATGATTAAAGAACCAGGCAAGCAGTGTGATACTCAAATGAAAATGAAAGGTATTTCTTAGCACTTTTAGACAGTGCAGAAATTCAGATAGGACACAAGTTGTGCTGCATAGTTAAACTGCCTTAAAGGTTTGCAGAGTCTCAGAAAGTTGCTTGACACAACTATGTTTGTAGTACTTGATCAGTTGTATCTTTCCAGGCTCAGCTGCCTCACCTTCAAGAATGCTTTCAACAAGCAACCTTGCTGTGAGCTGTCTGAAAACATGATGTTATTTCTAACAGCAATTTGAAACTCACTAGGCCCAGCCTTCTCAAAACTGGGCAGATTATTGACTAATGCATGCTAACAAAATGCACCTGAAGCTGTGACAGTGTAGAGTAGCCAAAGTTTGTTTGTTCAGTTTTTGTTATAGTTCTCTTTTGGAGATTAAATTCTGACTGTTCCAAATAGGTTTTTTTTTATTTCTCTAGTCAAACTTTGGGTATTTGACTCTTCCTTTAGAGCTGCCACTAGTCTAAATTCTGCAATTTTTCATAGAAGTCCAATTTTGGTGGTTTTCTTTCTCCCAAATAGATCTTCTCATATTGAGGCAACGTCTCAAATTGATTCTAAGAGTTCTGTTCACAGTTCAAACTTTGTGTGATTCCTTCATTTGAACAGATTTGTTCCAGGCACATTGTACAGAGAAACAATTGCTTAATTTAAGAAACGTTCCAAATTTAATCAAATGCAGGAGCCTTCTCTGGAATATTTTACCTTTTTCTCTTATTCTCATTTTTCTTAATTCATTTCTTTCTGACTTATATGATTTAATTATTGTTGTTTATGATTCATTTAATTATTTGGCTTTGCTGTTACAAATGAAACTTACAAAACCAGTCACTCCAAAAGGAGATGGGCCTCCTCATCATTTAAATCAAAATTCTATTGATCCTTTTCCTGAAGTCCAGCACTAATTTATTAGCATTTTTATGTGTGAAATGATTAAAAAAAAAAAAGTTGCATCTTGTCAAAAACGTTTTCAATCTGCAAATGCAAGGTAAGATGTCAGATATTCCCAGACATCATACTCTATTTTTTCTCTTTCTTAAAAAATGAAATATTTTTTATGCCTGCAAGGGAAGTTGTGATGTAAACACATGTCAGTGTAAACACATCTTCACAAGGGGCTTTTATATTAGCTTGCAGTCAACTGATACTCTGCAAGAGATACTTCTAGTGGTTGAATTCAGAGAAGTCTGTAATAGCAACATAGTGTAAGTTCCAAGTAAGTTCCAAGATAGCCATATGCTGCTGAAAAATGGAACATCCATCAGAATCACACTGGATTTTAGTGCCATTCTCTAATTATTGATAGAATTATATGTGGTATTACTATTATTGTATGCCATATATAGTTATATAATATTATAGTATTTTATATATAGTTACATAGAAGTAGCTTTGATCCCTCTGCAGTTTGCAGTGTAAATGCAGCTAAAAACAACAGCCCGTTCTCAGCAAACAAAAAGACTACATTGTTAATGATTCGATCCATGTTATATATGAATTATAGGCTACTTTGGAATTTGTAGTTTTTGCAGTCAAGAAAAAGCATGTTTAATGGAAGATAAACATTTTCTAGTAAGCTGTAGTTTTACAGAGCTTAGGTTCAAATTTGATGAGCTTGTTGACAATCTACTGATTTCTCTCTACCTTGGAAAATCTCTTAGGTCAACTGAGAGTTCAGTGTTTCATCACGGATACAAAATGTAATCTCAGTGTAATTACTGATGTTGTGCAGACAGTCTGAAAACTATATTTGCATTTCCAGAATTTTTCCATTTCTACTTCAAGTAGGTTACTGGGAAAATATTCTCAAAGATTGCTTGTGCAAAAGGATGTAAGAGATTAGCAAACAGCGGTGACCTTTTTATGTCCTAACTATCAAACTGATGGTTGTGCGCATTAGTGAAGTGTATATTTTGTGGAGATCTGCACAGACTTCGTAGAGAATTACACTTCGGACAATACTGAGATTTTCAGGCTGTACTGAGGGAAAAGGATGTAGGAACAGATACACAGCACTCTAATTTTAATCATTCTCTACACTTTTGTTGGGAACAAAAATCAAACGAGCTTTGGCACTGAGCTGTTAAAACCTGGATATTTACAAAAGGTAAAATGAACATCTGTGAAACCTGTTTCCAGAGGAGCAGCCATCTGAAGTGTATGCACTCATATGCAGATCCCTGGTGCTCCCAGGGAAATGCTCAGGATTTTGAGGTGCAGCGTAGGGAAAATACTGCAGTTACTGCTTCTGCTTCCATAAGCTTGTTGGCTGCAAGGGTGAATTGAACAATGTTGCGTTGATACAGCTTGAATTGACGGTAATAATCCTGCAGGCAGTAGCAGTTAAGAGCTGCCATAATGTGACAGTTGCCAGTGGTGCAACTCCTGTGCCTGAGAGCAGGAAGTGCTGCACAACTAGCTTGGATGGTTTACAAGATATACGGATGATTCTTAGATGTCCAGAGAGAGCAGCTTTGTAGTGAGTATGTAATTCAACGCTGTAATGTCATGGATAAATTCTGGCACTTTGTTTTTAATGGCATGTATTGTATTTTCTTAATGCTAGGCCATTCCCAATGAACTTAAATAGTTAGCAAAGGATATTCCTGGTGCAGACAGTACCCAAAGTGCAAACAAAATCATACAAGTCGGTATGAATGTACTGATGGTCAGTATTCAGAAAAAAAATAATTCACACAACTTTGTGTGCGTAAATGTTTGTGCTACAGGGAGGATAAAGCTGCATGATTCTAGGAACACTGGTGATCATGCTGATGGTGCCTTTCATTATTGGGGATCACGGTGATTAAAATAGATATTCAACTGCTCATTTCATTTTTGTGACTTGCTCCTAATCAACAGGTAATCCCTTTTCTCATGGGTTAATCACACACACAAAGCAACTTACTTTCTCAACATTATACTGCAAACGTCTTTCTTCCAGTATGTTTTAAATGTTTTTTTCCTCCTCACTTAAGTCTGCTTTAAATATCTAAATTGACAAAACCAAGTACTGCAATTGAAGCAGGATTTGAAGAATTCTGATAATGTCAATTATCAAGAAGAAGGTTTTCACAGTACAATAATATTTTTTTTCAGAATCTCTGCTAAGGAAGGTAAAGGAACAAGAAAGGGATTTCTGGGATTCAAAGAAAAATAAATAAAGGCTCAATTAGCATGAAAGCAAAAAAAAAAAAGTGCTAAGTCTCAATATGAACTCAGGTCAAGTGCCTTTCTCTGAAACATGAACATAAAATTCCTTTTTTAATCTTCTGGCCATATTACATTCACAACAGACTTTTTTTTATTTCAAGTGTTTAGAAATTTGAAATTGTACAAATCCCAGAGTATCTTGGGAAGGAACCTTCAGAAAAACAAAACAAACAAACAAACCCTGAACTGTTTAAAGACATAAGAGAACTATAAAAAGAAGTAAGATATTGGACCTGGAGGGGATTTTTGTAGTCATAATGGATGTCTAGGTTTAGTCTCTGTGAAAGATAAATACGTTAGAAAAATTGTAACAAGGAAATCTAATTTGAAAAGAAATGTTGCTCATTTATGAGTTATGTTGGTGCTGACAGACTCCTAATCGAGAATAATAAAACCAATGTTCATTGGAAGAACCACAATGAAATCAGAGTTTAATCTTCAAGCAAGCTTTCTCTTTCCAAATCATACATTTGTTTCCCTTACTTGCTGGAGTAGCTTGGGGTGTGCTGAACTTGCATGTCTGCAAAAGCTGAACAGTGGCTGGCCAGGAGATGGCTGGGGAAGGAGATACCCTCTATTCTATCCTATTTAGCAGCAGGGGGCTGAAGGTGGGGCTGCTTAAGACAGGTGGCACTGGAGCTGCTCAGGAATATGGCCCAAGGCAGCATGCCTCTGGAGCAGTGCATACAGTGTACGCGCTCAGTGATGCATTAAAGGGATGGCCTTGCTGCACAGAAGTGATCTGGAAATAACGAACACAAGTGAACTGCCTTATTCTGCCATTACATCATTAATTTCCACTGCTGTGCTTACCACAGTTGTTTTAGAACTCATAATTTCAAATTTTTCATATTATGAATTTTTAACGGTTAACAGGTTGGATCTCGAGATGTACACTGAAAACTACTTTTGACAGAAGGTTCTCAGGGAATCACCCATGACCTGGTTATGAACCACAGGAACTTTGCACGCAGCTGGCAAAGGGCTGCTTTGATCAGTGGCTGGCTAGGCTAATGATCACTGGGCTGTAGCAGTGACTTGTTCTTTCCAGTTGTGGGAGGATGAAGAGGGATTGGCCAAAGTTACACACAAGCACTGAAGAATTTAAGCTGAGTTATGTAAAAGCTACGTAGTGCCAGCCTACCCAGGCAGTTGCCACCTACGCCTCTCTACTCCCATATTGGCTACTCTTTTTAGAAACAGAAAAAAGAAACTTTGAAGTGATGCTCTTAGTAAGCGTGAACAGAGGATGACTGGTGATGGCCTTCCTTCAGCTTGTTGCCTGCCTCATCAGTAACAGTTACTGTCTTCTCAATTTAACATTTGCTTTTAAAAGGAAAGTTAAGAAAGCCCATTTCATGACCAGATCATTTTTTACCCCTGCAAATTCTGGAGATGCTGAACAGGACTGAGCATCACATCCTCTATATGGGCATGTCTGTGTGGCATAGGCTTTGGTTTGTTGTTCTTTAGCTGCAAACTAATTTTAAGAATGCTCATGATCAACATCCTTGATGATAAATGAAGCACGTAAACAAAGAAGACGGAGCTCTTTTTTCGCTCTGCTGAAGTGTGGTACAGTAAGAATGATAGCATCCATAAAACAGCACAGTCATTTACACTTCTATACTCATTTGCTGCTGTGTGTGGTATTGTAAGATATGGGGCCAGGACAGAACACCAAAATTATTCATCCCAAGACATGAATGAAAAGCAGAGGGCTTTTTGTTCAACTATTCTTTAAAATAGACTGTGGTACAGCACAAGAACTTTTCAGGAGCTTCATAGAGGGGATCCCTTCTATGCCTACATTAGAGAACCGGAAATGTGAACAGTGCAGTTCTGCCTCTCTTTCCAAGAAGATTGGCACAGTAGATTGATTAAAATGGTGAGAGCTCTTGGGCAAAGTAAAGGTCTCTAAAAGCTGTAAACTTGTCATGTGTACTCAGCATGCTATTTGTCCACCTGTCTGGCTGCAAACCTACATAGTTTAAGTGCCCGAATATTTTTTGGCCATATCCAACAGACAGATCTTAGCCAGACGTGTCTTTTTTGAAGAAGATGACTATACCGAATATAATAATCTTCAGGAATGTATTTAGAGTCATAGCTCACCTGAATTTAAAAATAAATAAATGTGTATCTAATAAAGATACATTTTTCTGACTGATAACAGCAGTTAAATTTTGCATCATTTTTTCATCAAAATCGATGACCCTCCAGATACTTCTAATTTATGTTTTGAAACACTGTTAATGCAGTGAACATTACTGTTCTGCCATTCTGGTTTTGTTCCATATCTGGTGACAGAAGAGACAGCTGTGATGTATGAGTACTGTACAGGAGTCCTTGGCCCTGCCTCCAGCCCTTTATCAATTGAAGCGTAGAACTTTATGGGGGGCAGTTGGGCTTCTGACCCTATGAAAAGGGCCTCTCCCTCTGACAGGGAGGTGTTACCTGTTGTTCGAAACAGCTTTTGAATGACAAGCTAAGGAACAGACTTAACAGATGTGGAAAGCAGTTGCTTGCAGACGATGGTCAGCAAGAAATAGGCTAAAGCAAGATTCAGACAAGCAGAAAAAGGAAGAAATAAATAAACTGATGCAGCTGCTATTTTTGTACTCGAAACCTCATCTAGAAGTAATTGTTTTGGAAAGACAGCTGATGGAATTAATAGCTCAATTCCTTTGGAGATGTTTTTTTGGTGTTGTTTCTTGTTTTAGAAAAGAATCACCTTGTACAAGGCATTGTTTTCTACCTCTGTGTCTAACTTGTGAATTATATGAATGTAATTATTTTAATTTATTCCTGAACACTGGTGTACTTTGTTAAGCACACACATCTTTATAGAGAGGATACTGCAGTAGACACGTGGATAATGTCTGAATTACTCTGTATGATAAGCATTCAAAGACTGTATACTATGTCCAAACCATTTCTTTCCACAGAACATTGAGAGCCTAGTGGACAGTAGCCCTCATGATGATTAGCACCATTGGAGTAGAATAATGCAGATGACAAATAAGAGTGATCCTGTTTGAGACAGAGATGCATTGCCGAATTTTAGAAAAAGTTTGTACTATTTTCATAATTTTTTTTTTTTTTTTTAAACATTTGCCCTAGCCTATTGGTCAGCTTCCTTTAACTGAAGGCAGCTAGCAGCTGACATAGCAGTTTTATCAACTACTGAGAAATAAAATGTTATGCTTCAGAAAAATTCAGTTCTCAAAGTCCATCCCTAAAGATCAATAAAGCTTCTCCTCCAGTTAAAGCATTTCTAATGAACACTAAGTTTTTAAATGCAACATTTTTCCTCACCTTTCCTAAAAACACAGATTTAAAAACTTGAACCTAAAGAAAAAACAAAAGCTACAGAGGATTTCAGATGAAACACGGTAAATCTGGTTGTAATTTTTGCAGTCATTAAATTGCCTTCTGCATTGGAGGTAATGAATAAATTAATCTAAAATTTTCATGGACGCAAAGATGTATTACATGAAATCTTTAAAAAGTAGAACCGTGATTCAATTTTCAGTCTTGCACAATTACAGTAAGACTTTATATTCATTTTTCTGAATCTCCTGCTCCAAAGCAAAGCATCACAAGACCTAGTTCTGTGGTGTTTTGTCATGTTGGTCTTTTTTCCTACTTCAAAGGTGCATTATGTTTATTCTTTCAGTCAGTACCCAGTTAATCCGATTTAGTTTGGAACATCAAACAGTAAAGAACTTCCAAATTCCAAGTATATCTTCATTAATATTTACATCTTTCCCTTTAAGTACTGTGAAGCAAATTCCTTCAGGAGGTGGTGGGGAAGGAATCCGAGCAGTGTGGTCTTGGAGGCAAAGGGTCTGCTTGTGTGAGGAATATCAAGGCCACCTTAACTGCCAGACAGTGTACACATCTTCTCCACCTCCTCCCAGCACCTGCTCCTGTTGGTAAACGTTTCCTTAGTAGGCTCCCTTTAGTTACTCAAATATTTGTCTGAAGCACATTGAAGCCAAATTCTGTTATCTTGTAGCAGAGACAAATTTAATTGGTCTCTGGACAGTATAAACTTTTGAAGACTTTTCAAATCTTCGGGCTCTCTCTTAAATTATTACATTCCAGCAAACTTCTGTAATGAGAAGCACTTGTTTTTTCATCTAAGAAATTTAACGTGAACCACTGTTCAAAGCTGCAAATAATTATATAAACTTCCCTGCTGTTGTATGTTGTGTAACATGAAATCTTCTGGAATTCCTTGCAATACCCTTTATTACTGGTAGTGACATGTAGTCTACAGAGTTGGTGACTGTATAATCAACGGATATTAAGATGTTATAATCACAAAAGAACAAGAGAGTTAGGCAAAGTAGACTAAGATAATAAGGAGAACAAATGGAAGGCTTACCCGTATGCTAGGCTCACTACAGAAAGCACTAGAAGAAAGGATCTCCAGACAAGATCCTTCCCCACTGGTAGCCAGCTCTTAAATAGGTCTAGGATTGCCTTCACCTGTGCTCCTCCGGCTGACTCATGGATCGCCTCAGGTGATCAATCGGAGGTTCAGGCCATGACTCAGCAGTTCCCATACACTGACTTTGTCTCAAAATTAATGAAGCAGTCAGGAAGCTTTCTGTTAATTTTTAGAATATTAATCATTTGAGTCATTCCTCATCTTTCTGATCTTTTCCAGTGGCCTTCAGAGCTCTGTACCTCAAAGAGGTTCCTACAGCTTGCTGTTAGTGCAAAAAGGCACATTCAGCTATGCATGGAGTCAACTGAGTCTGATAACTGTATTTTAGAAATATCCTTTAAAAAAATTCTGCGACTTTCATTTATGATTTAGAATCTGAGTGGTGAACTACCACACCTTAAAGATGAATCTCAGATGTCATCGAAGCATTACAAAACTGGAAATGTATTTGTATGGAATTGCTACAAATCGGTGTGCTGGAGAATTTGTTCACTAACACGTTTCTGTTGAAAAAAACATAATATAATGTATAGTATAATATAGGAAAGGGAGAGTGTATTTTCATGATTATGCAGATAAAAATATGATGTAACTTGCTTTTCTTGTTCTTTTTGTAACAGGGGTGCTTTTATGTTTCTGGATAAGAGTAATACTAATAGTCCTAATACTTAAAAGGTCATGGAGCATGTTCTCAATAAGAAATAATTATCACTCCCTGTTTTGATATACTGATCAAAAATAAGATGAAAAGAATCTGAAAGAAAATGATGAAACTGAAATAACTCATCAGTTTTGACTCAGAAATAATCTCAGAACTTTGTGTTAGAAATGAGCCCATTCACTAAATTTAAACATTTGGAATAACATTTAAGTATTTTTGATAATTGGTGCTCTTCTGTAAGCAGAGAAAATACAAGGAGGACACTATGTTCAGCATATTTGGTATTTCTCTAGCCAACAACTAGAAGTACATTGACACTTGTTTCTAAGTAGCATCAACAAGGAGAGGAACTTTCAGAATTCCGCCAACTGTGTGAAACAGGCTACTTGGGGATTTGCTTTGTCAGCTCTGTTTATGCAATAGAAGAAAAATAATTTTCATGAAGGGAAATACAGAAATATAAGGAAGAGCCTGAAAGTTGAGAGGTCTTCTTCCCCAGTTGTTTGGGATTTTTTTTGTCTGGCAGTAGGATTTATTTTTTTATACTGAATGATGGGGTTATGGTGCAATGGGGATAAAATACTGCATTTTTTCGTGGTCCCATTCAGACAACCACTTTCAGTGAGCTAAAAAAGGGCCCATCTCTGGCCCCTTTTAAACCATTCCTGCCTTACTTAGCAGCAGAAGTGAACTCCTGTCCTCATGCATACATGCAAAGTACCAGTGTGTGTTCAACTGTTTATATAAAACATCTGTTCTGTTTTCATTTCAAAGCTGGTCTTGTCATTTCAAAGTTTAACTTTTGATTGTAGCTAATTTTTTCTGGGAAAAGAACTTGCTACTAGGGACAGTGTTTTGTCACCTTTGGAAAAGAGATCAAGCAACACTGTGGTGTGTTTGGGTAAATTCAGGAGCTAAGTTTATCCCTCAGAAGCTCAGAAGAACAAGAAAATACTAAAGATTCCCTTGCTCTTCCACATTCTAAAACAAGCAAACAAAAAAACTGCATTTCTCTACACTCGCAGAAAGAAGAGCTACTTGGAGAACCAATTTTTGAAGGTTATGGAAAAAGTGAAACTAACTTGTTTTGCTTGACCACCCAGTAAATAGTAGTAAAATAAATATTGTAATATTAAAAAAAATAAAAATAAAAAAATAAAAATCATACTTTTTTTCACCAAATGATAGCAATGTGTAAAGCACCAAAATAAGGAAAGCTATATTGCACATGTATAACACCTATTACATTTGCTTTTTTTTTTTCCATTGTAACTCCCATAAAAATGGAATAATTCAATGTTAATGACAGCATAAAAATCAAGAGCCTTCTATCATTTGGAAACAATCATTTCTAGCAAGACCTCCCCTTAGGAAATTAATTTCCCATTAGGAAATGTAAAATCTTTGTGGATAGAAGGCTCACCTTGCTGAGTTTGAAACTATGCATGACTGAAAACTTTCCAACATCATTTATGGGTGGAATAGGGAGAGTCAGCACCTATTACGCCCCCTTCCTCAACATCCCCTGCGAGAATCACTGAGGTTTAGAGATGGATATGAGGTTTAGAGATGGAAATGTGGAGCTCAGCGTTCAGCTAAATAGTTAAAAAGAGCTGTGAGAGTCCTGACCAAAGCCAGCAGAAACAGTGGGGAAAAAAGTGGAACTTTGTAGCAATGATGATAGCGACGGTATTGACAGTCTGACATGACAAATCCTTGTTTGCAGGGGGAATGATTTGCAGTTAGCAGATAAGGTCAGACAGAGGATGTTTCTTACCAAGTCATCATGGCTTGCAAAAAATTTCTGGTTCACCCTGAGGCAAGTGGCCCTGTCATTCACACCAGCTTCTGCCATTTTACCCCGTTACAAACCTGACCTTTCTATCCTTGAATCTTGTATTCTAACTATACATGTGTCTTGGGTATTGTAGACAAAGGGAGGAAATGTGAACTTCCATTATCTAAACAAACATTTAAATATAAAAACAAAACAGCTAGTTCCTAAGTTTGTTCCATAAGGTATTTTAGTCAGTAAGTGTCCTACAATCCCCTGTTCTTGACTGTGTGCATAGCCATTTTGACAATAAAAGGTCTACGTTAAGATATCAAAGATGTGTATCACGACATCTTTGACTGCCAGTATTATTTTTGGTTTTACTTTTGTGCTATTCCTGAATCATTCCATCAGTAGCCTGCATAAAGGTGTGCAAGGATGTACTGGAGGTCACTGATCCCCAGGGAAAAGTCAGGCTGTGTCACAGATAGTGGGGAAAATGACTCATTCTATGTGCTCCCAAAGGATAATCCCTCTCAAACAACCCATGAATGAGGCTCATGGATTTCTTGGTATAAATTTCTATTTGTAGAAGTGTGAAGTTCTGATGCTCCTTTTCAGCCCTGAACTGACTAGGTAAAGAAATAAGAAGTGATTTTTGAACTCTCTAAAATAACTCAAGGTGATCCACTCCAGCTCCATAGCTAGATGTCATAACCTCTTTGAATAAGTAACAACCTAACTCTCCATATTAATAATGTAAAAGCAGCACTTTTTTAATACTCCATTATTACCAAATCTATCTTCTGGTATTCACAAGAGATAAGCATTTTTTTACCTTTTAATTCCAATTTAAGTCTTGAAAGTAAAGCATTACAGCAGTTGAATTCAGTGCCTTTTTTCTTTCTTCCTAGAAACATCAGCGATCATGCAGAGGATACAGAGAGATGGTGCAACTTCTTACTGTACCTTATTTTACTAAAATCTTTTTCTTATTTATGATAACATAGTGAAAGATTGAGCTTCAATGGAGAGATTGCTTTCAGGAGTATGAGTAAGAAAATAATGTATTTAACATGTTTGCTTAAAAATAACTTCATAGCCATTCATTTTATGGGAACTAACCCAACCATACACGTTTAGCACATATTCAGTTTGTGTACTATCTAGAATTTTGAGTTTTTGTCAGTGCATCACTGATTATTTTTTCAAGCCTACTTTGAATAAAATCTCAGGACTAAAAGTTGGATGTACCAAGGAAGGAATCATCCCCTAGTTCAAAAAAAAAAGAAAGAAAAGAAAAATTCATGTATAATAACTATATAGTATATTGCAAAAAGAAATAAAAGCAAAGCTCAGTGATATTTCCAGTGTACTCTCCTGGTACTTAACCCTTATCTGTACTTTTACAGCACTGCATTAAAATGCATTCACTTTCAATTTTCATTGTCCTTCTATTTTACTTTCTGCTCCTACTTTTATTTATTGTTATTGTTTCTTGTTATCTCATTGACTTCCATGAGTTTTTGATGAATTTTGGTGGAAAAGGCAGCATATATTCAAACTCCTAATCTTTTGAAATAGGAATTGCCAGGAAGAATGGGGCAAATTCTTATAAATATAAATTGAAATATCTTGAAATGGAATTTCTAAGCTAGTTGTGTCATATTAGAGTTAAATTTTGCAAAATAAAAATGAAAATACAGGGAAATAGAAGTCAAAAGGAAAAATTTAATTCTTTAACTTTTCAAGTTTTAATTTTTTTTTTCATTCTTAGTGGGGAACCAGCACATTCCCTTTAATAATTATAAATAAATAACAATAAGACTGACACTGAGATTGAATGCTGAAGGAGGCTGGAGCCAGGCATTGCCAACTGGAGAAGATGAATATGTGTGTTTATGTGCTCTGAAGGGAGGACAGAGATTAAATAGGAAAGGGTGGCAAGAGATCATTAAAAGATTGATTGAAAGCCAATGCCTAGAAAGTAGAATTAAGAATAACTCAGCAAAGATCCTGAGAATGAAACCTCTAGAGGTGAGACTGCAGTGCTGGCAAATGGAAGTGCTGGGCTGTCCTGAGGCAGAATGCTGCTATTCTGCAGGCAGAACTGTTGACTGATGAGAAGACAGCAGTGAGACCAAGGAAGAAACAAAGTGGACAGCCTGAAAAGAAGACCTTTAAATCTCCCTATTTCTCTGCTATCAACAAAAATCTACATCAGCTAGCACAGAACTCATTTGTGCACAGTACCCTCACTGTCATTTACAAACACGTTTTCTATCCGTAGTAACTTTCAGTAGAGTGGTGAGATGGAAGTGAAATCTAGATCAGAGAAGCATCATTAACTTCTTACAAATGTAATGAACCTTGATTGTGCCTACTTTTGCTGAAAAGGACCAAAATCAGATCTGCAAGCTAAGTCAGTATTGCCACTTACCTATATACATATTCCTAAAGGTCTCAGGAACTTCACAATGAGGTTTCAACTTTCCTGTTGCATTACGATAGTAAGCAGTAGCCCAAAATGAAGTGTATAGCATGTTTCCTAGAGAAATAATCTGAAATGGCCACTGAAATCTTTCTGTTGCTTTCCTTGTACCATAACAAGAAAAGGCAGTTTACCATTTCACTGGGCAAAGCTACATTCTGGTGTCTGCCATATCTGCATAGTTAATGGTTCAGTCTTGCTGATTTTTGATGTGTTTTCATACTCCTTTTGTGGTATTTGCCAGTTGACTTAATCTTTTCAAAGAATTAATGAACTAGTATGCTATCAGGTTTGTTGCTCTTTATTTATCATTAAGCAATAGTTTTTGTTTTGACTAATTGCTAGTCAGTATTTTTAATGCAGTATAAATTGCATGCTTTCTTTTAATTAAAAATGTCCAAATTGTTTTCTATTTCCTATACAGGGTTGAAAAACTTCCAGTATTTTCACTGTTTTAAAAGGTCTTTGGGGTTTTTTTAGCCCTTCTCAAAATTGTTAGTTTTCAAATACAGTTTGGCTGCTTCTTATGGAAGAGTGTAATTTTACATTAATATAGCTATAAGCTTTTATAAGTATTATTATACAGGCACCTTATATGTTGGAATAGCAAACTTTAAGCTTTTAATTTTTTTTTTTAATTTTTTAATTTGTAAATGAAGAAATGGAAGAATCAGCAGTGTAGCAGGAAGCAAGACCAGCAGAGAAAAGAGAAAGAACAATGAGGATGTTTTAAAAATAGTTTGTTCTTGTGGAAGACCTCTCTCTTCCTCTGACACCTTTACATCCTTTACTTGGTGCACTGCATTTTTACTAAGTTACCTGATTGTTGTACCACTTATGATTTACCAAAGCAGAAGGTAACGGCATACAAATTTTAACGTTGTTTGAAGACTATTGCTTTAATTTCAACAAACAAAACAAATCAAAAACCAAAACCTTTTGGTTTTGGACTGCCTTTTGTTGTCCAAGAATCCCATTCTGAAAACTCAGAGTATTATTCCTGTTTCCTGGCTGCCCTGAGAACAGTTTCACAGGCAGAGGCAGGGCACTGTGCAGTGCTGACGGCATGAGGGGCCCAGGGCCGCTCTGCACCAGCAGCTGGGCTCTGAGTCCTTGACCATGCACAGTGCCCAGTGCTGCCACTGCTGTGGTGTTCAGAGCTGAGCAGGCCCTGCTGCTGCCCTTGAGTCTTTCCCTTTCAGTTCCAGAGTTGCTTGCTAACTGTTACTCGCAGCAGTGCAAATTATAACCCTAGGTTATACAGAAATATAAAGATCTGACGGTGTATAAAAATAGATCTGTTTCAAAACAATTATATTGCTAAATCCAGAAACATTCCTCATCCGTGATTTTGAAGATGTACAGAATTAATGCATTTCTGTATGCACCAGTAGAACGTGGAGATTTTAGTTTATATAATTAGAAAATGTGCAACGTATGTAGATGGCCTGTCACAGACATTCTCCAAATACTAACAATTTTATACGCTGATAATCCTGAGATGAAACTGTTGAGATTAACTGTGGAAATACAACTTTCCTCAGGAGCAGTATGCTTTGGAATCCAATTTTGAATCCTTTTTGTTATGAAGATCACCTGCTATTTAAAGTGGAGCTTCTCAAGTTTGTGTAATTGCACCTTCACTTCGCCAGCTCACCCTGGAGAGCATCATAATGGAAGAAGAGAAAATGTGTTAAGGATGAAAAATCACTGGGAGTTCTCCGCTGCTATCATTTCAAAATATGTGTGAAGACATATAGAGAAATGTTTTTGTAACTTGTCATTTTAATTTTAATACAGGCAGAGTAACACTTGCCTCGTATTCCCATGCATAACTTAAGGCCACACTGAGGTCATGAAAGAAGGAAACGCAACCACAATGAACTTAGCTATTCTAGTAGCAGAGTTTTCCTCTATTACTCACTCAATTTTTCTTGGTTCAAATGCAACATTTGGTGTTAAGAACATGCATTCATTGAACAGGAGTCCAGAAGGATTTCAAAGACTGTCTGAAATTCATTGTTTTGCAGTGAAGGTTGCAACATTGCCTATTTATTGCAAGGCTGCTAAAGAGGTAGAGATGGATGATTTGGGATCTGATATGCTTTTTGGATACTATTATTTTAGTTATAGAGCAGAACAGTAGGGAAATCACAACTTTTCAGTGCCAACATATGACCAAATTATGTATACACATTTGTAAATACCAATTAAAATGCTGAACACATGGCAGTAGAGATTTGAGAAACTTGTCTGACAAAGATTTTAACAAGTTCACTTCTGAGAGCAATCCAACTTTCGAAGCAGCCTACCTCCAAGTAGGAACCTTCACTAAAGTCTACTAAAATAATGAAAAAAGACTCCCTTCCACCTGGATAATCGTTCAGTTAAATCTTCTTCAGCCTTATGGCAGATCCTCACCTTGCAGTGCTGACCCTTAAATGAGACTCTCAGTCTGGGATCAGGGATAGCAGGTCTGGGAAGCAGGGATAAGCACAACAGAAGAAAGAAAAACAACCAGAATGTGATTTGAAGTAAAGCTTTTGCCTTCCTTCGCAATAGCTTACATTTTCTTATACACGCAATGATCTCTGTGCACCTGAAAGACTGTCTTTTGTAGATAGCAATGCGCATTTTATAGGTGTGCTTGTTTTGCAGCTTTGGAGCTGGAAACAGTATGTCCACATCATGCAGTCCCATGCCTCAGCTAACTAGGAAGGCAGATGTGATCAGAAAAGTTTTTAGAATG
The DNA here is from genome assembly GCF_026119805.1 of Tympanuchus pallidicinctus. Taxonomy (NCBI): domain Eukaryota; kingdom Metazoa; phylum Chordata; class Aves; order Galliformes; family Phasianidae; genus Tympanuchus; species Tympanuchus pallidicinctus. The sequence goes on from NW_026294669.1 coordinate 17,818,366, forward strand.
GGGAGCAAAAAATCGTTTTGGTAAGAAAGCTTTCCTGTAATTGTTATGTTTTTTTGATGCAAATTGATCTCATAATTCACAGTTCACAGGAAAATCTACACCATGAGATCTTTATCTATCAGAATTTTGACAGCAAAAGGTAATTATGGAGTGAACTAACATCTTAAACTACAGTGGAAGGCAATAAATTCAGAGAACTTAAATTCTCCACATCAGAACAGCATAAAATACCTATTAGATTAAGATACCCTTCCAGTAGACGTCAGGTACCACCAAGACAGGAGAAAAATCCACTGCATTTATTGCTTATATGAAGTTTAAATTATAAATAAAGCCCTTTGTCAAAAGTGTATGTCAGTATTCTATAAAAGGAACTTAACAGTACTTTGGATTTACGTTAATTCATTTATCATTTTAAAAGGCAAAATATTTATCATATTGAACTCAATTGAAGAGAACAAATTTGGTGTAAAGATAGTTATTTAAAGAGAGATAATGCTTTATCTCTGCCAGTAGTAGCAGTATATGTCAGAAAGCCAATCAATTCTGTCATGGACCAGGATGCTGCCTAAGAAATAGAAAACATCTCTTGTGGCAGGTTCACTATTCATTTCTGACATCTGGCTGGTATGATATTGAGCGCTTAAATTTATAACAGATGTTAGTCTGAAAATGCAGCATTACACTTTCATCCACTGAATCTCCTTCTGAGTTTCCTCACAGCTGATTTGTGTGATATTTTTATTCTTAAGTAAAAGGTTTATTTTAGAAGGCTTTCTTATGCTTGGTATGCATAGATAACCATCCTTCTGTATGTTTGTAAAACCTGTATGATATCTACCTAGAAGTATTTTTTGTGTGTCACAGGACTAAGGTTGTTTGTTGTTGTTGTTTTTTTTCATTTGTGTTCAGTTAAGCATTTTTTCCCCCTTAGATGGGTAGAAGGTAGATGTGTCACTTAGAGACATGATTTAGTGGGCAGTATTGGTGGTAGGTAAGCAGTTGCACTAGATGATCTTAGAGGTCTTTTCCAATCATAACGATTCTATGATTCAGTGATTCTACTGTGAGCGAATAGCTTTGCAACCTATTAGAGATCTCTGCACTTGTTTTAAGCTTATTTGTGACAGGATTCTTGTCTAGATTCGTCCCATCCTCAGCTTTACATGTAAAGCTGAAATGATAAGTTTGGATTTGTCAAAAATGATCAGGACAACTTGCAGACATTTCAAACCAGTAAAATTCATTCTTCATAGATACTGAATTCTTTCTTGAGAGAGAGTGTAGGGAAAACTTGTTTGTTCTATGAAAACCTTTGTGTCAGCAGTGCTCCGGATGGATTTACAACTTTTTCTTCTAGAGGGTTAGCATACTGATCTTTACTCACTGCACAGAACAGTAGCCCATCTCAGTAAAATGCTAAATTGGCATTTCTCTTTTTGAACAAGTTAACAGTTCATTCATGTGGCTTTTCCCATTGACTTCTGTAGCACCCAGAATCTTATAATATGGAAAAACAAACAAACAAGCAAACAAAAAAGAAGCAAAAAAAGCTAAGTGTTAAATAGGGTTACCTGCACATTTGTAGAAACAGAATGTGTAATTCATGTGATTTCACTTTTTGGGATAATTGATGGCATTTTCTAAAGACACAAACATGAATAAGTAAATAAAAATGTGAAAAAAAATGAAATAAAGGCACGGGATAAAAAATACAGGTCTGTCACATGCTGAAGTTGTAAAAGGTTTTAAAAAACTACTTAGGAGAAAAGGAATGAGTTAAAATGTCATCAGATCTGCAACATAACAAGAGGAAGTGACAGTGGAAAGATGAACAACTGAATTTAAACACAAATGATACATATAGAACATTCAAAAAAAAAAAAAAAAGTAGGCTGATTTTTTTCTGAAGTACCTTTATGGAGCTTTTAGTAACTTGAAATCAATCCCTCTTTAAGGCTAAACTGTGTCTTTTCGCAAACTAAAAACAATGACATGAAGAAAGGGACTGAGAGTCTTTGTCTTCAAGTAACAAGTAATTTGGTACAGCCAAAGATTTCTTTAAGCCTATCACAAATGGAAAGTATTTCTAATGCAGGTGAAAGAAAAGAAGATGTTAAAAGCAAAGAACATGTGTATTCAGTATGCTGTTAAATGGAATACAAGCAAAATTCTAAGTTTTGCATTTGTCTCACAAAAACAAACGTTACTGTGAAGCCCTTGTCAATCTATAAAAAGAATAGAACATTTTTCTAAAGTGCTTCTCAGTTGTGCAGAGACAGACAATAAGCAGTATAGTATCATTTTAGAGATAAATGTATTTACAAAGAAGGTCTACATTATTAAATTGCCTTTTATGGAAACTGATGGGAAAGTTCTTAAACTTAAGGCTCATTCTGAGCTTGTTATCTTATTTTGAAACTGACAAGGTTTATATATCCATGTTATTAAACATTGTTCAATATATTATTATCGTTCAATATAATATTATTTATGGAGTTTCCAATAAGGGGAAAAAAGAATTTTGCAGCTTTTACATCAATTCAGCTCTCCATTACCTGGGATGAAAGCAGACTGGAAGAAGCCATCTTTTCTGGGCTGAGGAAGCACTTCATTCTGCTGTTCCTGCAGCCTGGTGACTGGCTGCCCCAGACCTGCTCATTATGGATGCTACCCAAACACAGGAAGCCAAGACAGGTGCTGCAGCTGGGCTGAACAACCCAGTTCAATGTCTTGGAACTAGAAGTGCACAGCAGAGGTGCTAAAACTGACCCCATAATATTCAGGAATGCTGAGCAGCCTCAGTATATTACTATGCATACTGTCCCTGTTTGGCTCCTCCAGATACCATATGCTAGCTGCTCCCCAGTTCTGGCAAAACCTGAGCTGCCCTGGTCTGCATCAGTTTTCATTCTGCATCAAAAGGTAACATACATAACCAGGCCACACACAGTGCACACTCAATTACGTATGTACAGAAATTTCACAAGTGGCTTCAGAGATATTGTCTAAAGTAAGTATTTACTTCCTCTGAAATAGCTCTATTTGCCAAAATAGAGGAGTCAAAACAAGAAAGTCCCGTTCCACCTAAACAGAAGGGTAAACTGTGGCAAGAAGCAGCATCTGAAAGTAACCACAGGACAACCTTGCCACATGCTAGTAGCAGGAATCTTATCACAGAAGTTATTTGCTGGTGTTACAATGCACACATCGATGATACTGTCTCTTTTTGTATATTGGAATGCTTTGAGTTGTGCTGTCATTAAAAACCATGGTAAGAGAAGGAGGAATTGTCTTCAGACGACCTTGCCTTTTGAGCCCTTCAGCTTCAGCCAAGCCTTGGGAGATGCACGAGGGCCAGATGAGTATAGATCTCATTTCTCAAGAAAAGAAACATTTTGGTAAAGTTTTGGTTAGGATCACCACCAAATGAAAAGCTGCACTATGAATTGAACTATATTGCCAGGGAGTCAACACAGGAGAAAGTAATTACAAATGAAAATTGAGAAAATAATAGTGCTCATATGTGTTCTGCAGCTTGCAAAACTACATGTTTTTTCCTTTTGTCACTTAATTTCCCTTCCAAGAACATAGTTAGAGATCACACCTATTTCCTGGGCCTATCAGCTGCTTCCAGTCACCGGAGTGATGGAGACTTAATCTCCTTGTAATGAATCAGCAGATCCCCTCTACTGGAGAAAAGGAACAGGTAGAAAAATGGTTTGCTTAATGACAAGCTTCTTAGATGAATGTCAACTGGCTACAGCATAGTCTAGATTAAGCTAAACTGATAGTAGTTTTTATTTTCCTAAATGTGTACTTCTTTAATACACAGATTTTAATGTTACCATATTCAGAAACATTAAGCAGTCATGTGCCTCAATTTCTGCTGGTTATTTTTTGACCATGAGTACATACTCAGAAACTTAGAACTGCCCTTTCAAGGCAGTTCCACCTTCTCCTGACTTGAGTAGTATTTTTTTTCAATCAACATCATTATTTTGGATTTTTCTTCTGATCTTTCTACTAGATCACCATCTGTTACAGCAGCTGCATATTTTTTATGAAGTAGATAAGAGGCTGACTTTATACTTAGGAGGTGCACCTGTGAGAAACCTGAATCCCGTGCTTAGCAAAGACCTGAGCAGAGGATGGGGCCAGTGAGAAAAGTACTGCTAAGCCACTGCTGTCATCCCAGCAACACGTGGTTATGTTCCTAAAACCAAGTGGTATCCATTGCAGGAAGGGCAATTGAAAATTGAAAAGCTTAGAAGAACTAAGGGACAGAGACTGATGTGAAGGAGTAAAAGAATGAAGTGGCTGATGGAAGGATGCATCTTTTGGTAAGAAGCACAGGTTTAACCACATTGGTAAAATACAGATGCTAAATGTCAAACGTTTACCATCCGGTAGTGGAAAAAAATTAGGTGTAAAGCCTGCTAGGAATGTAGCAGTAATACTGTTGATGTAGGATTTCCTGGGCATGTTTTTGCAGCATCTGCAAGGGAGGCTAAAATTAATGCATTCTTTGTACAAATAAGGTGATGGGAAGTAAATTGGGTGCTATTTCTTCAGTGTATAAAATTATGACTCATTTGAGAAAATAGCAATTTCAGTTTTGATGTACCATTCAAGATTATTTTTTACTGAGAAGTAAAAGCTTGTGATAGAGTTGGAAGGATGTCCCTTTTAGAAACCTCTCAAAATTAAAACCAGTCACAAAATTTAACTTGAAATAACAGATGGAGTTGGACTAGATGACCTTTACAGGTCTCTTCCAACTCCAAGGATTCTATGATTCTATGATGCTATGTCTGACAACCACTCTCTCCACTACCTCAATCACTGAGCAGATATAGTTATGGCTGTATGTGCCATCAGTACATATGGAGAATGAGACACTCCTATGCAGAAATCTGTTTCCTACGTTTTGTTTATATACATAAACAATGTGTATATATGAAAACAGAGTTCCAAATACACACATATATATATACACACATAGACTAAATGCATATGCAGTTATTATTTGCACTTGTAAGTATTACTAGTAGTCATTTTAAGCAGTTTAAGTGATTTTTAAGCAGTTCAGGAAATCAGCTTGACTCTGGACCATTTGAATCTGCTTTGAATAATAGATGAAACTGCTGATTTCCACTCATGTGCTTACATTGAGAGAACTCCAGTGGATCTTAAGGCATTCAAGTGACTGCAATAAGAACTAGTTGCAAGTGCGTCAAACAAATACCATGCTGCAAGGAGAATAGTTCTGCTTCAGGCACCTCTGGACCAAATTCAGTGCCAAGTGTGGAAGTTCTTGATAGCTGCATTTTTTTTTTTTGTAGAAACTCTCTAGTCATGTAAATAATCAGTTTGCTTAGTGACATTTATTTTATTAGTAGGAACTGAGCAGAAGAAAGCCCCCTTTCTTTTAGCTACTTTTTCAAATAGTTTCAAATTCGTTCATGATTCTGTACAGACTTACTTCATCTGCAGATGAAAAAAGCTTTCTTCATCACATGAATGTAATTTTCTGTTAATGAGAACTCTTGAGATTTCTAGCATGAGAAGCAAATTTGCAGAAATGGTTTCTTTTTTTTAAGTATCCATTTTATGAAATAAGACTAAATTAGGTCAGACATGAAAGTTTTGGGCTCATATCTCTAGAAGAGAAACATAACTGTTGTCATTCACTAGTACTAATAATAGTATTTTAATATAATAATAGTATTTTAATAATGTTCAGTTTAAATCTCTAAGCATTCCTCTCTGCCTCTATTTAATACTACTATAGTATAAATGAAATACTGGTCCCATGTTTCATAGAAAGCTAAAAGTGAGTGGTTGACCTTCAAAGATAAGTTTTACTGCATATTTTGCAGTGCTGTTACTAAAATTATTTAAAAATCAGTAATGAGATTTGTATTCCTACTTAACATTATTGAAGTGGTTTTTTTTTAATTCAAAGAGCAGACCATACTAGACAAAATATTTTTTTTATTTTCATTATTGAAAATGCCCTTTTTCTATACTTGTGTAAACAGTGCCCCAAAATGAGAAGGAAAAAAGGATGTGTTCCCACTACATTTTATTATTTATTTAGAATCTGAAGAATTGATGAGTTTTAGCTACTGATAATTTCCCTCTCATTGCAAACACCATTCAAAAATTTTCAACAAACTCATTTTTCTGTAAAAAGAAAAAATAAAGTCTCTCATTATTTGCCCATTATGCTATGAAGATTTCAATGCAAATGATCTGTATGTAGCAGCTTTGTGATCATAATTAATGTTCATTCTCAAGACAAAAATCATGTTTAAAAAAGTTCAACCCTCATTTGTAATATGTAATCAGTTTCAGATTGATTTTCCTCTGCTGATAATACTTAAAACAGGATTTACAAGATTTCAGTGACCAGCTGGCATTCTGTCATCCACAGGGGTCATTCCTCTGTCTGCTAGTGCAAAAAAAAAAGCAATCTTAATTAGTGTCTCTATGGGATAATTGTAGAATGGCTCTTAGGGTGACTGATGAGAATTTCGGTTTAAAAAAGGTACCATCAGAACACTCTGCTGGAGTTTGATCCTGAACTATTGAATTTTTCCATGAGAAGTGGAAGAATTAGAAAATCGAGGATGTTGTTGGTTTGGTTTTTGTTGGTTTTTGGTTGTTTTTTTTTCTTTTTTTTTTTTTTTTTTTTTGCTGGAAAGTTATAGGAATCACAGGTTTAAGAAACAAAGAGAAATGTCCTCCTTATGTAATTTATATAACTCTGAATTTTACAGTAATTTAAGCTTATTTCAGGAGGCACATTTGGTGATGGAAGAAGGCACTACAAAGAAAAACAAAGCAACAGAAGGCAAAAGTCAGTTAGGACAAACTGTTACACTTACAAAGAAGAAATGCTGAGCTCCTGTGTACAGGATTCCCTCTCAAAAAAATTCTTCATTCACATTGATTTTGTGGTACTTCAGTACTGTTTTAGGCTAAACCCTGGACTAGACACCAGCAGCATCAGGAAAGCCAGTCCTAATTCTTGAAGGTCTACAGTATCCTACTTAAGAGTATTTGGAGAATATCTGTATTTTTTATTATCTAAAATCCTCTTTATTAACTCTGTTTCTCAGAGTGAAAACTACAGCATCAGACAAGGCTAATGTGTAGTACTGGATTTAGTAAAATCCAGCTGCAAAGCCTGAACATTTAGAGCCAGAGATCCAGGTCACACTTCTGTAGTTCTGTCCTTGTACCCATCAAACAAATAACTGTCTAGCAGGGGTTGATATAAAATAGGAAACCTCCCTCTACAGCTTTTAACTCATTCAACATTTCATCAGTTCATTCTGTCTCTTGAATTTTCAGTGTAAAGATCTGCCTTTTGGACAGGACACTACATGATGGGGTGAATACTAGACAGGAATTACAGAGAGATTCATGAGATTTTTCAGTAGTTATGGTATGGGAATAAAAGTTCTTAAAAATGCATTGGAATGAGAGAAGAAGTACAAAAGAAAATAGTTGCACAAATGAATGAAAAATGGATGAACTTCTAGAATAGTTGACCTGCCGAATAAACTCTTTTTAAAAAACCTCTTGTGTTCCAAGAGGAGGATCAGATTGTAGTGTAAAACTTGTTTAAGAAACAAAAACCAAAAAACAAAAAAAACTACTGAAATAATGCACATAAAGAGGTGCTTGAGAAATTTTAGCATAGAGTATATTGTTAACAGTTATGCTCAGTTTAAGATGCTAGCATAAGTTATTAATGAATTTCTGAGATGTGAGTATATTTCCTTGAAACATGAGAAATGCAAATAGAGAGGAGACGAAAGCAGCAGCAGCAGTCTAAAACATAAAGCTGACCAGGACAGTGCTCCCAGCCATTGTCCATACATTTGCACCAGCTGGGAGTATTGTTCAGATGCTTATGATTCACACACAGAACACACTCGAGAACTGTGTATGTCAGAGACTGTTACTGCTCTAATAGTTTCCTACTAAGAAACTGGGGGAAAGATGGCATAGGTAATCAAGAAGTTGTGTTGTCCGAGGGACGTCAACATAACAAATGGATGGTTTTTCTGTGCTGAATTAGAATACTGTTATTTCCACAAAGTCTGCTGACATAAAGTAAGTGCTGACAAATCCTTGGAACTTTTGAAGTGTGATTTACAAGAAACTGGCTGGGCAATCCTTCACACATTTGTTCTCCCGTCTCCTGTGTGATCGTATTTCTACTCATTCTTCCTATCTCATTACCTACAGTTTGTGGACTTCATGTCAGTAGCAAGAAAATTTGTCATTTTGGTTCCTTCTTCCTGTTTAAGGCTTTTTTGTTGTCGTTTTCATCCCACAAGGTCTTGGCATTATGTTCCGGTTAATAGCATTAAAAAAAGTATCCCTCATTCTAACAGTTTTGGCTGAATGATAAGTATATGACAGTAGACCATAAAAGGGCTGATGCAGTCCATGTGATATTACAAAATTAATAAAGTAAAGCTAAAGTTTTGTGTTTGTTAGTTTCAATTAGCAGAATTAAAAGATATCAATTACATATATCTTAACTTTAAGAAACTCCTAAGAATTGGAAAAAAAAAAAGAAAAAGTAAAAAAACCCTGTAAAACCAGGTACAAGCATGATTAATGCAAGATTCTGTTTGTGACTGGATAAATAAGTATTCACTGAAATAAGTGATCTGACAGAATATGCATATTCTGTTAAATAAAAATTTAGTAAATATAAATGGATCTTTGGGTAATGTTACCAATATGGGTATGGTTTATAGTGTTGCCTGTGTGAGAACATGGATTTGTGAGAAAGAAAAAAATGAGTTAGGTTAAGCTATACAAAAGGCAATCAAAACCCTCCGAGAGCAATTGAAATGGAATTTGTCCATTCTTACATGTCAACAAGAAGGAAGTCTTTTGTTTAACTTTTTGTTTGTTTTTCAAAATCTCAGATTTGCCTGAAAATACAGTTTTGAATGGCAGCTGAACATGATTGTGAAAGTAATACTAACTTACATCAACACACCAGCAGTTCAGGGTTTTTTATGAGGAGCTTAGAGCCCTGGGAGTTGGTTGATAGCTGAAGTACTTCCTGTTAAAATGTCAGAAAGAAGTAACATTATGTAAATCACAGAGGAACGAAACTTCTGTGTGCTGGATAACTTCACAGTCATTTTGCATACATAAACAGGCTTTTCTACTATTTCATTCATGGATAGGAGGATTATACGTGGACAGTTTTTACTGTATGCTTTTCAAGGACTTAGTTGTTTTTGTTTTTTTTTCAGAAGAGTCTATATGCAATAGATGATGAATGCTGTTAAGACACATTGCCAAGAAGAAAAACATTATTTTTTTTTATTTGATAGAATATTATGGTGGACTTTTTTCCTCTTTTGTTGCTGTTCTTTGTCTTTATTTTGATGCTAATAATAATTTAATCTTGGTATTTCTTCCATTATCCCACATACAGCATCTGTGAAAATCCCAGATCACTCCTGGATTTGACAAAGAGGGCAGGACACCCAAGACCTCATATTCAAGGTCTTTTAAAATCAAAGCCTGAGCAGGTTTTAGAGTGAAATGAGATGTGGCACCTCCTGTGAATTGCATGAAAGCTAAGGGGGCTGACTAAAGCCTCTTGTTTTGTTTACTATCTGCTTTTTATGCCATATTTCTCTCTCTACAACAAGCATTTACATTTTGAGAAGCCAGAAGTTGTTTTCTGTAAATGTGTATTGGTGGGGAGGTGTGAACACCTTTGACATCATTCTGATACTATTTGAATGTCAGTGGTTTAAAGTTCAGTGCTACCATTCTGAATCCTTTAAGGAAAACTGAAGTCAAAGAGAAGAAGCAGAAAAGAAGTTCAAAAGGGTTAAAAAAAAAAGCAGTGAGAATAAGCAATAGAGAGCTTGTGAGTAAAGCATGTTCTTTCTACTCATTTAGGCCACATCATATGCTGCTCTACCTCTCCTGTGAGTAGGACGGAGATGATTTTTCTCCAGAAAGTAAAAAGGTATTCTATTTAAAAGAATCTTTAAATAGTGTATTTTTGCATATATAGTCTACATTTATATGTGAATATATATGTAAATTATTTATACAGAACACATTTTATTATCTTTCATAAATAAATATATATATATATGCATATATATATATAAACTCATATTCTTACTCTTATTAAAGTTTTAGTATTCTATTTTTTTTTGTCTGGGACTGTTGCCCTATTTCAGGACCTATTTTTAAAGACAGTGTCTGAATAACAGATAAGAGTTAGCAACTTGAAATGTTTACATACATGTTGCTGGCAGCTTCAGGGGAATGAAGAGCCAGATAAAAGTTTGCACTTCATAAAGTTTCTTCTGAAAACAATGCACATATATGTCTAAAACAAATTACTGGAATTCACATGCTAATTACATACTATTTTATGTCATAATTATAATGTAATTCTGAACATTGTTATGTCATTATGTTCATTACTATTTATTTAATGTAATCATTATTGTCTTTGTGATTCATATAGTCTCCTAGTAGCCATTTCTAATACTACAGAGATGTATTTTACAAGTATGTAAAAGAAAACAATTTCTGAACAGAAAATAATATCAATTTAAAAGAAGTAGTATTGTCTATGCTATTTAATGTGGACTCCTATGACAGATAGGTCACTTTTCTACACACATTTCCAAGTTAGCGTGTACATCTGAGTGCCTACTGACTGTAATACTACCAGCTCCTCGTTATCAAAATTATTTCTTCAGGTAAACAAGTAGGGAAGTGAAAAAATATCACATGCACTTCTGTGAATGTCCTCTGCTTGCAGGAAGTTTAAGAATTCTGTTTGCCATGGATTTTATAATCCCAGCTAATAATCAGCAAACCTGATTCTCAAACAGCTCTAAGTCAGGCTCAAAGGCCTTCCAAAGTGTAGAGCTCCCTCTAGTTGTTGGACGTACACCAACTCTGATTTTACTTGTGCTGGAGTCTATCTGGCTAACTGGAAATAAAATATATATATTACATATATGTATATATATATCATATCTCAAAGACTTTTAGACCAAGGATTCATAATGCTCAGTGGACTGGTAAACGGGTGTCAGGGCATGAGAGTGACTTTATACTTTCCATAATTCAAAGAGGAGTGGAGTTCTGTGCTTGACAGGAGAGACAAGGCTTCTCAAGCTGAAAAAAGATGTCTCAGTAAAAACAAAGTTGAGAACTTTAACTGTATATCATTTAAACTAATTGAACATATATCTTCTTTTAGCTTGAGATTTGCAGAGAGTAAACATGAACCTGCAATAACCCCAGGGTTATAGCTTATTGGAAGATTAAATCATGCTGAAATCAGCTGACTTACTACTCGAGTAGGTGACAGCAATGTTATTTTTTTCAATGTTTCCTGTAAAGTGTGTGAGCTGAGCCACTGCTCTTCTAATTTTCTTAATTACTGTAGAGGCCGAGAATAGCATTTTAATTGCATCTCACATTTACCTAATTTAGGTAATCAAATATTAAAACATTACTATGACTGATACTGTAACAATATGAAAGCACAAAGCAGCTAAGATTGTGTCATTAAAACCAAGGTTTGGTTTTCTGTAGTCCTTCTTTGTCTTGCACAAAGTGACAAGAATAGTAGCTCCAGCCACAGCATCTATTGGGATGCATTTCACGTTTTCTCCTACCTACAGGAGGCAAATCATGTGTAATTTCTTCATATTTAGATCCTCCAGTATAAAATGAGTTAATTCTAGAAAAAGTTATTATAAAAACATCAAACAAACAGAAGTAGAAGAAATTGGCTTAATAGAGAAGCCTCAAGCTGATATACAGCAGCCTCCAGCAGAAGGAAACTTGATTCTAGTTTGCTTTGCTTCTTGTTCAAGATTTCTGGAGGTATCCACTGGTTACGTCGACTGTTACATCTTAAAACAGTTATAGATTCCAAAATGCATCTTTGTATACTATCCAACATTCTTAAGAATTTCTAAACCTTGTTGAATTTGGTATTTTGGGAAATTGAGCCCTGTAATTATGTTTTCATGTGAGAGTGAATTTTGTAATGGAAATATCCTGTCTGCCTTACCTAACATTACACATAATGCCACCACTCTCTTCAGAACCTTCTTGTGGATGCTTTTGAGTCCTCCTTGACACTATTATCAACTTTTGTGGTTGGTTATTTACTTGAAAACAGAGCCGACAAATGAAAATTTCCTATCTGTGTAGACCATTATTAGGATTCTGAAAATAGGATAGAAGGGACCAGTAAAGATCATAAATGAACAGCAGTTTCTTTCTTTTTCATTACAGTACATAAAGCTGTTGAAGCTGACAACAGAAACTCAGAATTGACTGGCAGGTTGGTTATAGGAAGAGGAACCTTATGATACACACAGCAGTGATTTTGCCAAACATTGTTTAAAAAGCAGAGTGATTCATGTAACACTGAATGAGACAAAAATTTACTCAGTGAAAAGAGTAGTTTGAAGTGTCTGTAAAAACTGATAGGGTACAAGAGCTCTTAAGGCTTTTTTTCTGCTTCTTAATGGAGATAGCATGGGCTGGGTGGACATAATACAGCACCATACATTACCAGCTAGGTGAATATGGGAAATTACTTATTCTGCAGCAAGCATGCTACATGGTAAGCTTTGTGGAGAATTTAGTTGATTGGAAAATGAAAACTGGTTTCAACATAGCCAGTGAAAAAAAAAACATAGTAGTTGTTGCCCAGATGTCTTGACTTAAAGCTTTGGCAAAACTATTATTGGCATCAGCATATCATGATTTCACACAGTAACAGGGTGACAGGAATGTTAGCAAATGTACCGGAGTGCTTTGGAACACAAAAAATCAGTGATGCCACATACTGAAAGCCTTACATGGGAACATTAGTGTGAGTTCTTACTGGCCCATCTAAAATCTGAAATATTTGCCTGTCTTGTTCATCTCGGGATCGATATGGGACAAGAATCAACTAATTTTTTGGCATTTTGCTGACCCTCAATTAGCAGGTAATGTAAAGAAAGTCCTAAACAATAAGTACTAGATTTTGAGACTGAGTTGTAGAGTTTGAGGGTTTTTCCACAAAAATAGTTCACAAAACCATACAAGGCAAAAATGGGATCTCTCTGAATTTGTTTTTGACATAACAGAAAGAGATTACTCATTTAAATCATATTTTCTAAAAGCAATCCACCATAAACTGCTACTTAGAACAGTAGCATGCCAGTTAAATGTAACTGATTACTGTAATCCTTTATATTAATCTAGTGATCAGGCATTTTGTAATGAACGTAACATTGAAAAGCAGTGAGAATGCCAAGAAAAGGATCTTTGCCATTAAATAAGAACTCATGCTCATAATCCATAAAGGTTTCCTTTGGTTAAGTGGTAATTTTCTGATAATATATATGTTTTAGACCATTTATATGACACAGTGTCCTGATACATTTTAATTTTTTGTGTAATTACACCTTTTTTTTTTTTTTTAGCACAGGGATGTTTGGTCTGTGGAATGAAAAAAAAGCAAATGTCACTGCAGAAAACCTGTAATCTCAAGATACAACTGCAGCAATAAGGCTGGCAGCTTTGCAACTATTCTACTTCCAACATCTTTCATCAAAAAGAAACAGACTGCAATGTACTTTTTGTGCAGAATCACTCTATGATGCAAGCTGAAAAACCAACACTAAGATTGCAAAGCTGTTAAGCTCTATTTTTATAAATCTATGCCTTCCTTTGCTTCTCTTTACCAGTCATTTTTTAAGAGAACTTTTAAGAGAAATTATCCAAAGTCTTCAATTTCTGCTACCCTGAGATTTAACTGTTACTTTAACTACAGAGCAGTACCAAATCTAAACTTAAATTTTGATGCTTTTTTTTTAAAAAAAAATCTACGTTCAGTGGATTTTCATGTGTAGAAACATTTTGCACCAAGCAGGGTACCAGTTTAGTCCCCAGATTCACTGCAGGGTCAGTGCTTGTAAATTCTGTGTCAGGTTTTGCATGCTGCTGTTCTAAGTAGCACTTTTTGGTAGATCACTTTTAGAAAATGTGATTTAAATGAGTGATCTCTTTCTGTTACGTCATCCACAGTCACACACTGCCTAAACGTGCATTACCAGTGGAATTTGACACAGGGTGGCTTTCTGATGGCAGAAGAGGCTATTCAAATGCAGACAAATTGTTCCAAATTGAGTTGAAGTCCACTGAACTGCATGTTGTAGCTGCAAACCAGGGCCTTGCATTACCCTCAGAAAGAGGCTGGTTTCACTGGCCCATGCTAGGCTGGCATCTCAAATGTTTCACTGCCGTCTGCCTACTCACAGAACCCTTACGCACTTGAGTATTTTTCTGAAGAAAGATGAGAATACTAAATACTATTAAGCTTGAGACATTCAAATGAAAACAGCCATGTTCTAATTCTTGTGTTAGTTGATACTTAGGTATTAACACAAAGTCTGCCATTTCCCACAGATCCATTTTCGAGTGCTGACACTACAGTATACTGATATTCTGCACATAAAAAATACACATTTCAAGCCTGCTCAAGGTTAGGCAGAGAGCTAAATCCTAAATGTGGAAGTTCATTTTCTAAATCCTTCTTAGTGGCCCCACCCAGTGGATAAATTGATATGAAACTTCTCAGGCTTTTTGAGAGAGTAAAATGGCTGTCTGATGCCAGTTGTATAGGAAATTCTGCACTCTGAACCTCGAGTGAAAACAGGTATTTTTCTTCAACTCAGAATTAGCTATCAGCATGCCTAGAATAGGTTGAACTTAGGCCCCCATTTCCGTCCTGTGAACATAAGTTGCTACCTATAGGCTAAGTACTGTAGTAGTCATTTTGAAGCATCTTGCAGTGCCCTGATGATACCACAGTAGAAACTTCATAATCAATTTCAGGACTGTGATTTCTGCTAGGGGACAAACGAGTACAAGCTCTCTGCAAATTTGTCTATGTTTTAGTAATACCAGAAAAACTCTTCTCTGTTTCACTGCTTTGTATTTTTCATAGGTTATTTTGCTTGACAAATTTTTCTGTTGTCTCCTCATCACCTTCTAAGTTCCATTATATGAAATTGCAAAGCACAAAACTAGAAATATTTCTTGTAGACATTTAGCAAGGCTGAGCAAGTACTTCACAGAAGTGAAGAAATTACTTAATACCATTTGATCTTTTTGCTCACTAATGTCTATGAACATATTATTTTTCTCAAGATACAGTTTTATTCTTTTTTTTCTGCTTAAACAGCATAGTTTAATATGTAACTAAATTTTATCTGCTTGACATTATTCAGCTTGACTATGCAAAGCTAAATTAAAAAGGTGTTTGTAAGAGCGAACTGGAAACAAATCAGTGGTCAGAGTTAGGAAAATGTTTTGTGACTTTATATCAGGAAAATAATGTCTGGCCAGTAGAAGTAAAATTTCAAGGAATTGTAAGAAATATTCATTTTAGTGAACATATTCTTAAGCACAGACTAGATGGTGTGCAGATATTTGAGCTGGCAGGGCAAAAAATAGTACCTGTGAAGAGAGCTATCCTGATCCTATAAAGGTTGCATGCTGATGTGTAATTCAAGCAAATGCAGGGAAAAGAAATGTCCTTGAACAACCTAGAAGACGTATTGCTTGAGAGAGCAAGTACGCTGATGATCCAGCTCAGGGGCAGGACAGTTTATCTGGGAATGCAGAGGGAAGGTAAGAAGTACTCTCACGAGACTGGTAGATAATCAAAGGAGCTTGCAATGAGAAGTGTCTGTTAGCACAACCATACAGCAAGGATAGGGTGCCTGATGGATGATGAATATCAGCTAGATCACAGAGTACAAATTTTCCTGGAGAGGGAAACTTGGAAGGTAGAGAGATTGTGACTGCAGCTTGTCTCTGAACCACGACAGAAGTTATGTTTAGAACTACAAATTAACCTGATATTTTGCCTTTGAATATTACTTAGGTGACAAAGGTGATGAATTAATGGAGCATGAAGATGCATCCTCATTTCAAAATTTCATATTGACAGTTTCTACATCTAGGGATGTTTTTCTCTACTATAAACAAACAGACTGCCTGTGCCTACTGCTGGTATTATAGACAACTATAACTGAGAGACAAAAGATAGTAGGGCTTTAACTCCTATGGGTTTTGTTATTTGTTAAACACAACAGGAATGTGAACAGTTTTGCATCTAAATGCACAATAAATGCATACTGACTGCAACATTAGGGGAATGTAGATTCTTGGGAGCTAGAGAAAAAATATAGAGCTTATAATGACAACATAATGAATGTAAGCCATACCGTTCTGAGGATCATTATATATAGATGGGAGTTTGGTACAGATAAGAATACCTATGGATTTTCACATTTCCTTGAAATATATAAGTGGTGCATAGATGTTAAATTCATTATGGTCTCTAGTGAGACAGAGCTGCTCATTTTTAAACTGATTAGTTTAGGTTGTTATTGAAGAAATACTTCATAGGAGTAAGTATATCAAGATTAGATACTAAGCAGATTACCTGTCTGCAGCAACAAGCATTTATAAGTAGCCATTTTCTTTCTTTTTTCTGTACAAAAAATATCATTTAATTAGAAAATTTAAAAATGAAATTAATTTTGTTATTCCATAATTGGAGCATGGTTTTAAGTCTTTGCAGTAAAATGTGCTGCAGACAGATACGATCAAAGAACAGTAATATTGAAGAACAAATGAACAGCAGCATGTTCTTCAGGATATGCAAGATGATAAAGCCAATAGCACAATCTGTAGGTTCATCTACTAAAACATTTATTGTAAACTATAAGAGTTAAGAAAATATAACCATCTCTTGGGCTGCTATTTAGAATTACCAGAATTTGGCTTTTCTGGAAGTTTAGAAATTAGGGAGTGGAATCATATTAATCCAAGACATAAGACGTGAACATTAGATCATTCAGAGAAAACTGCTTTGCTGTGAGCTGTTTTGTGCCTATTTTGTGAATAAATAGAGAAAAAGAGTCACCAGAGGTACCAGGTATCATCTCAAAGACTGAAAGTCGCTGCAAAATCAAAGCATAAAGAGAACAGGCTATTATAAATCATTCTCTGGCTACCAAGTGTAAATCAAATTGAATGGACTTAGGCTCAGAAAAGACTCAGCACGCTTCTTGCGTTAGCATGTTACATGCTGTTAAATTTACTGACTTCATGAGAAACAAGTCCTCTTCTGTACTAAAACTCAGCTTTAAATCTCAAAGTATTAATGTACAAATCTAACAGACATTATCACCAACGGAACTGACTTGTCATGGCTAATAATACCTACAGTTCCCTAGCACTATTACCTTTATTATCTGCATTTACTAAATTACAACAAAACCTTCCCCTCCCCAGCTTTACAAATCTGAGTTTCTGGGAGTGATTTTTTTAAACAAACAATTAAAAACCTCAAAATAAGATAGCCTATTAGCAGTTCTAGCTGAATAATCTAGCTGTGGATGTTCCTGTTCATTGCAAGGTAGTTAGATTAGATGACCTAGAACAGTCCCTTCCAACTTTAGGGATTCTGTGATACAATTTATTGTTATTTTTTTAATTGCAGTGATGTTTATATTGGTTTTATTGAAGCCATGTTTGACAAACAAATACAGGTTTTAGCTTAGAGGTACTCTATGGACAAAATTTGAAGCTCACAGATAAAGTGTTTAACTTAGGACTAACTTCTATGACTTGAAAAATTAAAAATTATTATCTTAGTAAAATTATTACTTCACTTATGCTATTATCTCTTGGAGTATCCAGAAGCCAACCAGATGCCTTGAATTAATTTGAGTAGACAGGAGGCAAAAAGCTGTGCTGACCTTAGAGTAGCTACTATACCTGAAGATCTTATCTCTTTGCTTTTATGGATAATTTATCTTTGGCTGAAGTCTGTTCAATAAGCAATTTAAAATTAAAATCTGTAATAAGAATTTAGTAAAGATGTGTCATTCTGCTGCGGAAAGTGATTAGGTATATGTAGTTGTTTGGTTATATTTACCACATAATGGCCTACATGTGTGAAGAGTCTGAAATTACCCTTGAGTGTTGTCAAAATAGTGTATGCAAGTGCATTTTTTTAACACAGATTTACTAATGCTTTGCGTTGATTTTGTTTTTAAACAGATCTTTTTTCATGGTATTTACCTCAGAAGTCTTAACTGTGACTTACTGCAATACTTATTATGAAGCAATGAAATAATTTTCAAAATTAGCGGTGTTCATCTTTTCATGCACATCAAACTAGGGTTTCTAGGTACTTCTAGGTACTTTTAATCCATACAGGATTTACTTATTCTGGTTTATATCATACTGTCCAAATGCTACTGTTAGCAATCAGATCCAGTGATACTTGCATTTATTTAATGGTCAAACACGTCCAGATTTTAAATTACCCTAGGTTTTCCAGGAAAAGCTTCATCTTTACTATGGGGGTATCCGTGCAGGTGACAACTGATGTGTTTAAAATCAAACATTACGGGTTGTTTGTAACACGCAGCTTGGGTTGGAGAAGTAGGCTCAAGAGGATGCATTCCTGCTAGGCTGCACCTTTACATATTCTGCCTTATCAAGATTTGAATCAACTGAATCGTTATTAGTCTGTAATGTAATTTCCTGGGAGAATATAACTAGAAGAGAAAACTCCATGAACCTGAAGAATGTAAAGGATTTACATAAAGAATATATTACTGGAAGCCAGGGGCCAGGTCACAGAGGAGGGAGGAAGCAAAGGTTGAGCTGTTTTATTCAAAAATAGTGATCAAGGACCACAAGTAATCATTAATATTTTAAAAGATTGGTTGAACTGTTTCCTAAAGGAAGAGGTTTATTGAGAGCAAATGTCTCCAGAGATTCTTTATTACAACAACAGCTTTTTCTTACTTTAATACATGCAAGAAATAAAAAAGTAAAAGAAAACCTGAGTTCCCCTTTGTATGCTTCATTTTGTGAAAAGTGATTTTAAAATATTCTACCCAAGAACAGGAATTGCAACTTATTCCAGTACACATAATTTCTTCAAATCCAAAGTGCCAGAACCTCCAGATTTTTGCTTTATCATCCCCTTACTGTTTTGCTCAGGTTCAGCATAGTAGTGCACACTAGTTCATATTTAGGAATATAGTGCAAACTTCAGTACAAGTTGAGAGCACTTCGGTCTCAAAAGAAATCCTCTTTCACTTGACTTTTCACTTGGCCTAAATCCCTTGATCTACTCCTAATTTGGGGTGCCACAAAGAAACACAGAAGCTGACTTAACAGAAGGGCTGAGAACACACTATCTGGCACACCTGCTGCCTTTGTTACCCCAAAGACTTTAGAGCAAAGCTCAGTATTTCTATTGCTGTTACGACAGGAGCAACAATATATTAAAAAAACTTTTGTTTTGTTGCCAGTATACACAGTGTAAGCATTCAAATACAGGATATATAGGAAGCTTGAGCAAGAAAACAAACCTATCAAGCTTCAATGATGCCTTCTGCCAATGTTTGTTTTTGTGTGTGTTCATATATTCACTTCTACTCAGGTTTCTTTATTTATGGTTGAGTGCTTGGCATAAGCCTTGCCAGCATATTCAGATCTGTGAGGGAGCAACACTGAGCCTCTGTCAGAAATTCTGCCTGTTCAATGCCCTAGACTGGTCATGAGCAAGCTTGATAGCTTGACCAATTAATGATTGCCTCGTCCAGTTTCTGGCCATTCTTGCACAGCGCTGGACTGTGTCATCCAGAAAGCGGTTTTCCAGTGCAGGAAACAAGTTCGCTGGGAAGAAGCACAAATGACAGCTATCTAGCCTTGGCCTGTGCAATAACAGCCCTTGGTCAAAACCCAGTCAAAGATAAAAGAAACCCAGAGATTTGGCAGTCTTACTTGCACTGGTGCCTGACGTCTGTGTTGTTTGCAAGCCACTTCACTAAACCTGGGTTACCTTCTTGGGATCATTGCATTATATTTTATTCTTATTAATGAACCAAGATTGTGGAGTGTGATGGAGTGTGGAGATCTACTCTGCCAAAAAAATGAAAATGTGATGTCTGTTAATTAATATTAATTCAACTACTAATTTTGTGGCTGTTTCTTTTATATAATCTGCTCAAAGATATAACTGATGATGCATAACACCCAATCCATTTTTTATGATCAATGACATCAGAACTTGGCAATAGTAATAATTACCAACCAGTAGATTTGAACTCCTGTCTTTCTACTTTCATTTTTGAGAGTTTATTCAAATTCAAGACTTTGGTGCGGAAAGACAAAACCTTCCCATAATACTATGCTGTGGGAAGAGGCTCAAGGTCTCCCATCTATTTGTTTGCTACTCCTCAGCTGAGAGACTTTCACCACATGGCTGGGTTTCCTCTGAAGAACCAGAAAGAGTGCAGTCTTGCACAAGGGGTCAGCAATGTCAACATAATGACAACTCAGCAGAGGATGGGAATTAAAGGAAGGTCAATGTTGCAGTATTTACAATCTCCTGTATAATGATCTCTCTCACTTTAATCCTTTTTACTTTCTTTCCCACTTACTAGATAGCTATGATTGTGAGGAATAAATTTTCAAAAGTGACATAAACCACAGTTTTGACCTCTGCAAAGCACTGCAGTATGACATAACTTTGGCAGACAACTTCTAAATCTAAAAATTACTGGAGTGCTAAAGCAATGAAATAAAAGATGAAAATGTTTACAGCTGCTGCATGTCAGATTCAAAGTTTGTATTTGAAATATGACAGTAAAATATTAGAACATCAGATGCATAAAACTGAGTTATTGAAACAATGCAGCTCACAAAATAACATGTCTACATGTGTATTTATTTTGGTCAAATTAATTTTGAGGACTGAGAAATAGAATGTAAACTAGTTATATGACAATCCAAGGATCTATGATTTTTAGAACATGTTTTTCCTATATGCCTGCTAGCTGAGAATAAAATCAGAGATTATCGTGGTTGGTTGGCTATAATCAGAACAGGGCTTAGCAATTACAATATCTAAAATACAAGAGCTGATACATTTGTGGTTGTTTTGTTTTTGTTTTTTATACCCAGAGTACATCTAATCCCAAATAAAATTAACTCCAAAGCCACATGTCAGTCTGGAAATGAAGTTGTTCATGGCTTCCACGAATACAAGGTCAGAATATTCTAAAAACTTGCTCTATCATTACAGAAGAATTTGACAGAACCTAATAATGTGTAATTCACAACTTCTATTAATGCTTGTCAATTTTTGCTGACAATTAAAACTTATCCAATGCTATTACTTCTTACCAAATGAGCTGGAGTAAAAGACAGAGTGAAACTGATAAAGCAGTTAGTTTGCTCTGACTACCGCAGATAATGTAGAACAGATCAGACTCGATTCATGCCTATCTTGTAAACAAAGTTATTTTAAGTACTTATTCAGATTGAGGAAGAGACTCATTTCATATAGATACTCAATTTACCATTCTCTTTTCTCAATTCTCTGACCGGGGATAGTTGTCTCAAATTGCACTGTGTAATCATCTATGTGATTACCTCAGAAGAAATTTTTCTCAGGCAAACATCCATAGTTGGGACCCAAGAGTGAAAAGAAGATGGAAAAGAGGCAGCAGCAACGTCGCATTGACCTCAGCACAGACAAGTTTGAATTAGGAGATGAATATTAACAGAAACATCATTCCAAATAATTCTTGAAGGGAAGGACTTAAGACCAGGACTGCAGGAAAAAAACATTTGGATCCTGCCTTGCTTCGGGAGACAGGGTGCAGGGCCAGCAGGAGCTGGCAAGCAAGGAGCAGCATGATGTCCCATATAACAAGGTCTGTTGCATTGCTTCAGGCATATGACATTCCAAAAGGAGTAAAAATACCATGCAGTTATTTAAATATGAGCTGTCTAGAAGATGTTGCATCTATAGCATGCTTTGCTGTAAGAGGTCTCATAAGCTTTGTGTTGACTTTGCGTCCTCTCTTCTCCTTTGTGAGAACACTGCAGGACTCAGTAAAGACCAAAGGTTTGATTGGAATATGTGAGGAATCCAGAAAGAGAATAATTTTCTTTAGACAAACCTGCCTTGGAGTTGGAAATCAGTTTTCAGACACATTTCTGAGGACAGCCATATCATCACTGGTAGGCAGATAAAGCCACAATGCTCTCTGAAGAGGGCATAACTTCCTCACTAACCAGTTACTTGCAGGAGAATTCAGTAGTATGGAAAAGAGGAGATAAAAGGTACTTACTGCAACTGTAATTGTTCTTTAAGATGTTGTATTTAGAGTGGATTCCAGAATCTGCTCCCCTGTTCATAAAGGTGTAAAAATTGTAAGGGAAACCTCAAGCATTACAGTTTTCCAGACCTCTATATCTTTATGTGGAAGCACAAACTGGCATAGGATACTTATGCCCAGATGAAGAACTGAGGTTCCATATGGTATAAATCATTTTGGTAGAAAGATCTTCAACCACTACTGCTTTTCTAGTTTAAATGGTGATAGAAAACGTGGAATGGGAGGCAAAATATTGTCAAGAGGACAACTGTATACCAGATGTCATCTACAATAGCTGAAATATACCCAGCATCTTCATTTATCATTATGGTGGTTGGTGGCAGGTGCTTATGCACCTGCAAATTATTGTCTGTATTCACTCACTTATTACTGAAGGAACCTAAGTATGCAGGAAAACTGTGGATGGGTTTCAGGTTTTATTTTCTGTCAAAAACATCTCGCATAGCAAAGACTTGATGCAGTACATAGGCTCTGAAGGGTGGTGCAAGGATAAATTTAATGATGTTTGCATGATAGTTTTATATTAAAATAAAGAAAAATAGACACATGGAAAAAAAAAAAAAAAAGCATGCCATGTGTTTCTAAGTCTGTATTTAGAGCTAAAACATTTATTTTCTTATAGTTGTTTATGAACAGATAAGCCATTTCAGAAAAAAAAAAAGACAATGCTAAACTCTCTTAGGGAAATGACTAACATAATTGTACCTTGAATTCTTTAGATTTTTTAAAAGTTAACTTAAAGTGAAAGAACCTTAAAACAACAATTATAATATTTCTGTAACCATAAAAACAGTGTGTTACTGTGAAGCAAATTTTATGTGAAATCTGAGTAAATTTGAGGCTAAAGCCACTCCAGGCAGACCTAAATGAAAAGCCATAAGGATACTCTCTGGACCACCTGCACCTGCCTATTATGATGATCTCTCAGATATAGGATAGCTTACAAGTGTAAGGTGTATGAAAAAATAGCTTCTTGAAACTCATTCATGCCTCTGATAATGATAAGTGCTCTGCTTTCAGTTTGAATAAGAAGATTTTAGGGAAAAGAAAACAAAAAAGAAAAGAAGGATGATGAGTTCACAGGGGAATATTTCAAATGAGCAGGCGTTCCAATATTTTTCAAGACAAATGTTAAAGTTTCATTTAAATTCTTTCTCAATAAGTTTATGGCAATTTCATACACATATGAGATACTATGAATGATAGCATTACACGGGAAACATTTACAGGTGGAACACTGCAGCATGGTATTGCACTACATTTTCAAATACAAATGCAAGCACACTAACACAGTATGCAAGAGGACTTATAAAGCCAAAAAAATGCTGCAACCATTTAGCTTTTCTGTGAGGACTGGATATGAAAACATCCTATGTCTGAAGTCACAGTCATAGGTTATTGAGGTTTAGTTCTAGATTCACTGTCTGTCGGAGTTTTCTCTTTTTGCTCCTTGTGCTAGACATGTCCAACCACTGGCAGCAGAGAAGAGATCAGTAAATCACCTTTACAGAGACAAGGCAGAAATACCAGAGGAGGTAAAGTTAGGGATAAATGCTACTACTTCTCTGTTTTTTGTTTTTTTTTCAGAAATGTGGTTTTGTGCCTCTTAAAGACAACTTTGATACTATGCATGCTGCTGGAAATGACTGTAATCATTGTGCATTGTATAAAGTTAGGGAATAAGTTTTCTCCTTGACTGAGTAGGATGCAACAGAGCTAGAATTGTTTCTTTTTCTGTAGGATATTATTGACAAAGCTGAGGAAACAATTCTTAGCCAGTGAAAACTAATATTTTAGGTTTCAAAGATAAATGCTAAGACAAGGTATCCCAAAGCTCTTCACATATGAAGAGAGAATATAGCCTACTCTCAAAATATTTTCACTCTGTGAATTTCACTGAGAGCTCCTCTTAAATCATTATTAAAATGACCAAAATATAGTAATTTAGGAAAACAGCAAGAACAACCATAGACATGCTATCAAAATATTGAAAATGCGATGCACTGTTTTCTTCTAAGCAACTTATTTAGAGACTAAATTATGTCAAAATGAAATACAGTAATTTTTTTTTTAATTTTAATATAAATATGTGCACTAATGCATTGGCAAGGAAAGAACACCTTATAAATGCTAACTGAAAAAGTGTGACTCATTCTGTCACACTGAAATAGCCTTCTTCATTTCTATGATCTTCCAGTCAGGTTGTTAAGAAATGTGTAATGCTATATGCTTGTAATTTGAAAAGCAAATCATACACAATTCTTTCAACAATGGAAACTACATGAAACCACATTCTGTATATGAAGAATCATAGCAGTCTGAAGACTGTAAAAATTCACCTACACAATGAATAGCCACATGGACTAATTAAGATGTGAATTATTATTTCCTTGCCATGATCTTCTCACTGCCCTAACCTTTGGCTTGTTTAGGTTCGGTATTACCCTGTTTTCCTTCTCCTCTACATGCTTTAGTTAGATTATGCAAATTAAACTGTGTATAGCTGGCAGGTATAGGTTTTCTTGTGTAAAAAGCTTATCAGTATGTAACAACTTAGAACATTTGTATCAGTTTATACTCTGACTTCCTTTATTTGTCTCTTCCTGTTTTCACTGTGGTTGGTAAGCTATCAGGTGGTAAACTTTCTACTTCAATACTCCCTATGATTTCCATGCTATTAAGGCTTTTATCTCCCGTAACAAGAACACCTCAAAACAACAACAACCATCGATTTCCATTGGGTCAGGAAATCCATGACAGTGTCCTTTGAGGACTTGTAGGGCAAAACAGCTTAAGAATCCAGCCATGTTCATGAAGAACATGACATCTTGAAAAAGGCTATTGTGGTTAATTCAGAGGCATTAATTCTGATTGATACAAACTGCACAGACATCAGTTTAAAATAGAAAAATCCTATTGATAAACAATGTGCTAATACTATGCTTAAGACATTAGTATGGGAAATCCTTTAGTCGTTCCTCTTAATTTCAATATATAGATCTTGTTAATGCATTGCTTTTGTAAATAATGTTGACAGCAGGTGGCAAAATGTGTAGGATTAGTATGAGCAAATCTGGGACGTTCTTTAACTGTAGAAGTTCTTGCATGGGTATGTTATGGATGAATAATGCATAAATAGTGGGGAAAAGTTACTTGTGGTAGGGTATGTTTATTTAATTTTGTTCTTAATAAATAATGTATGTGATTTTGAAAGTTTTTTATCCCATTGGAACCAGAATTTCTATCTGAATCTTAATTTTTGTTATGTTGAAAAAGAATTCACTGTAATCTGTGCAATGTCTGAATTATTTTTTAACTGAATATAATAAGATATCAAGATGCAGCTCTACTTTTAGTGAGCCTGTTGGAACTGGAGTAACTCCATCAAGTGAACTGCGTGATTCCAGCTTGACTGGTAGCAGAATCTGACATTTATGGCTCTGTAAATGTTCACATAATGGAGAATTTCAATAAATACGTTAATTTAAAGAATATCATTAGAAATAAAATATTATGAATATAAGTTTTTAAGGCTTATGATATTTGGCTGCCTTACACTTTTAACCAGAAAATAATGCAAAGAATTAACTAAAATTCTAAAATGAACTAATATTTCACAAAGAAATTTGCTTGTTTTTATTCCTACTAATTAGAATGATAACCAGAAGTATTCCTTAGGATCACATTCTGAGATCCTTTTCCCAGGGGTAAAATTGTGTTATCATTCCTTAAAATTCCTTATTTCTCCTGGTCCTTTCACCCTTCTAGTGACCTAGATAGTAGACTACTGTTCTAATTGCCGATTGGCTTTTGGTTCTACGGAACAGAATTAGTCTGATACTGCTTTTTCAATTTTGCGCTGTTTTACCAGATTTAGTATTGTCCTTTCCTTCCACCAAGGGAAGTGCTTCGTACACTGTGCAATTGATAGACAAATTCTTGTAGTATAGGTGATTTAACATCAGTATTCCAGGAGAGCTAAGACAACACAGAATCTTTGCTGAGAGGTGCCTATAATATATGTTCTGTAAGTCAACAGACATGAATGATACCAAATATACTGCAACTCTCAAAGTTTCCATGCCAAGAGTCCATTCTGAGCTAAGTTCAAGTGGCTTGGAAAAGTTTCGTGCAGCTTTTTTGAAAGCACAGAGGTACAAATCGTAAAATGTTGTATTTATGATTATTTGATGAATTTTCATCACTTTCATACACTCTGGAAAATTTGGACTCTTGTGAGGATTTTTTATTAGAAAGGAAATAAGTAGAAGGAGGGATCAGGTAGTCTATTCTCACCCACATTTTGTTGTCTTTTTCTTTAAATACGTGCACTTTAAAGACAGACTAGCTCATATCAAAAGCAATGAACAGCTTGCTGCTCAAAAGGATGGCATGAGATCCCTAGAAACCAATTCATTTAAACATCCAGCAGCTCATTTCTCCATCCACTTGTTCTAGAATTTAAAGTGAATTTTTTTTCTACCACGTAGTTTTGCTGAAACTGTGTATTATTTCAAGCTAAGATGAACTTAGTGCTATTTTCACTTGATCTTACATGGTATTCTCTGTTGGCCTGAGTAAGGGGTGCGGATTCCTCTTGTCCAAGGAAAAGAAATAGTTTTTAGAATTGCGTTAGAAATTGTTTATTAATTGTTCTAATCTGAATAACTCTTCTATGCACATCAGATATTCCTGGAAGTCATTCTGAGTTAACTCAAAGGAGAGCCCTTATCCTGTATTTCAAAGACTCAACAGGTTTTCTTTTTCCACCCCTTTGTTTCCAGACTGGGCCTGATTGGTGCTACAACTCCGTGGCTGCTTTAATGCAAGATGTGTATGGGATGATGCTGAAAAAGATGACTGGACCTTCTCTTTCCAAATTTGCATGGCAGGGCTTACCTGCACCAACTGAAAACTAATCTTTTTTGCTATATTAGTTTTCAGCCAGATGAGCCCCATGATGTGATCCACTGCCTGGCTCTGCTAATACTTCCCTGATTTTGCAGATTTGGCTATGGGTAGGAGCAACGGGAATCATCAGTATCAGGCTGCACTCAAAGCAGATGAAAGTGACAATACAGCTACACCTGAATCACTACTTTTGTCTTGACAAAGAAAAAGAAGGGAAGATGTGATATTGTGATGTTAACTGACCTGAAAATATGCCATAATTTCACCATGCATGTCAAAAATGCCCAACTAACTGGGGTAGAACTATAACACTGTACTTGTCCTGTTTCTAATGTGACAGCAACTGAATCCATTTGTGATATGTTGTTCCCTTTTGCTAAAAGATGTGAACTTCAATTAATGACATTTATTAAATAAAGGAGGTAGAACAGTAATGGATCCCAATAACAAGTTTTACAAAGATTGAAATGTTTGCATTGAGTATGAAGAGTCAGAAAGCAATTCTAACACTGAAATATATACTGTAATAGAAATAGAAAACTGAAACAGCTCAGCATTTTTATAAATAACTTCCAAATGAGTCTGAGCATAAAGATAGATGAAAACAGTTTTACTCAAGCAAGACTCCTAACATATCCTCTAGGCATTACAACTACTCTGTTAACAGATACTCAGTATTTCAGGTCAGGATTTCTAGTAAACTGCAGGTGATAAGATTTCTTTCCTATAATCTGTCTTCCTATAAACTTTTCAAGAGCACAGAAAAGCATCAAAAGGAGTCCAGAAATCAGAAGGGATGGTGGAAAAGAGCAGCAAACTGAGAAAAAGAGTGCAGTCAGGCATGGGAAAGAAATTACTTGGGGAATAATACTAAGGTAAATCTGTAATGCATCTTGTTGTCATTTAATCTTTGCTACAAATTACATATGTTAAAGAGCATTAAAGAGAGTGTATGTATGTATGTATATATATATATATAGTTACAGAGAGTAACATCACTACTAAAAGCTAAAAGAACAAACAGAGCACATTAAAAATGCTTCTGTGGCAGCCATTGAGGAAAAAAAAAGATAGAAACATTTGTCAATGTATTCTTAAACTTATGACTTACTTTCTGCAAGTATCTGTGCTTTAAACCCACACAAGGACTGCTTCATCTATCTCAAAAAAGCCTTATAAATATTCAGAACATCTAAAAATACTAGAGTAAATTGTATTTTAAAAGTAAGTATCATAAATTTGACTATTTTGTGTACATATCCTGAGTACTGAGTTGAACAAAAAATGTACTTGCAGCAATTCAAATATACTCTCCCAAGAACATTAAATTAAATGTTAAATCAAAAAAATACATATTAGATCACATCTGAATAAAGCTATTACCTCAAACCATGGGATTCTTAAGATACCAAGAAGTAAATTTATTAAATTATATATATTTCTCAGCATTTATGCATTAACTAGCTTCTTTCACATTAGAGTTAATGTAAGTGTTGAAATGTAATTGTAAGTAATTGATTTTATATGAACAGCAGATATCCAGTTAGATTTTCAAAGGTGCTGAGCTTTTGTGCATCCCTTTGGTGCCCTTTCATTTTTCTGAGGAAAGGTTCTTGTAAACACAGCCTATGCAACTTGATAGAGTAGTCCCACAGAGATAACCCAAAGTGAGACGCCAATAAATCTCTTTGTTTCGTCCCTGTTTTAGCCACTTCCTAAGCCTGGTTCTCTTTTTCCCACTGTGATCCAATGTGCTGCTGCAGAACTGCTGTTGGCCCCTTCCCACATTTCAGACACATACTAAGTAGAGTGATATTTCTTAAACTCTCGGCTAATGCAGACAAACAATATTGGCAAGACTACTAAATGACTGAATAATACAATTAAAAACAAGAATAATGCTATTAATATTTAGAAAAGTTATAATTTTTGGTTCTTGTGAGTTTTCTCATAAACTGAACTCTCAGAGACTAGAGACAAAATCTGAAGCAGTAGCAGAATCCTGTTACTTACGGGAGAACATTTGCCACTGTGCAGTCTACGTCTATTAACTCTCCAACTTCAGTGCAGCTGCCTTGAAAGCTTGAGTCCATCTATTATGATGCTGCAGCAGCAAGAATAAGGCAGAAAATGCAGTCTGAATCCCAACATTACTGAAATGAAAATTTTCTCAATAAATAATGTATCAAAACCTAGAGAACTGGATGAAAGAGAAAACTTGAAGGCATGCTGTGCAGAGTTTAAAATACCTCATGCTCATACTTGGAACACAATTGTTCTTTTTTTTTTTTTTTATTCTTTATTGTTTTTTTATGATTCTGCAACAGGACGCAGTAGAGGGTGTAGCTTGAAGTTTGGGACCTCTCTTATCAAGATGTCCATAAATAAAAATACTTTCTACTTTTTAAAGAGTCAATTCTAATAAGTGCCTTATTCTATTTTCATATCAAAATAATTTCAAAGCCACTAGTCTCAGTACCATGAGTGAGACTACCATCATATAGTGATTTCATTCAAAGTAAATTCAGATTATCACTGTATGGATGGAAAATATCTGGTCGATACAGGCAAGTATATCTCTGCTGGAATCATCACCATGGAGGAACTGCTTTCTCCCTTACCTGAGCTAAACTCTTTAAAAGGGAATGCCAACTTTTGAAGTGCTGGCTAACAATACAGCATCATGCTGCACCTTCTTGGTGAAGCCAAGACTCAGCACTGTAAAAACGCATACATAGGCTGTTCCATTATAGAGTTCACAATATCCTAAAATAAACACTTAAGAGTTCTCCCAATATGGTAAAGTCTTCTGAAAATTATAAGTACAATGGTGAAATATAACCCTTCCACCATGTCAGTGCCTGAAAAAAATAGCAAAAGTGTATGTAGCCCTTCCACAATCTATAACTTGTCTCCAGATTACCCAAACACTGTCATTTAATGAATCATGATAAAGAGAGGTCTTGTTATTTACAGCATAAAATTGAAACAGGCATCATAAAAGGAAAACTGCCAAGAAATAACTTTATATAGATTTGTATGTAATTCAGAAGCCTTCATTTTTTGTGAATTTTATTGATTTGAAAGAAAAATAGTTTGTTCTGATTTTACTTCCCTGGAGGAAAAAGGAGAAAAACAACTTCTATCAGCTATCAAACAACATCTCTTGTACAGACTAATTCCCAAAATATATTTCTGAAGTTTCTTTTTGCACAGTTACTTGCATGGTTTGAATGCTAGAAAGGAATAAATGAGAATGCTAAAGAAATTGTCCTAGTCTCATTAAAGATCTTTTCTGTCCTCTATGTGTGTCAACTATGGCTCTGTAAGTGCTAGTTAGTAAGTTAGCTGTGTGTTAAGCAACATCTTAATTATTTGGGTTCTTAACAGAACTGGGGAGCTGGGTAAGGGTTTTCTCTCTCTCTCGCTCTCTCTTTGTTGTTTTTTTTCCCATGAAGAAATTATATATTCATCATTATCAAAATCTGCCAAAAAATGAACACTTACAAAATATTGTTTGTAAAAACAGAGTGATGCTTCTTGAATCTTCAATTCAGTATCTAACTTCTTCAGCTAGGGATATATTCTAGTTGGATATTTAAAATGGGTGAACAAAATACCTTATGTAGTAAAGAGTTTTAAAACTATTCTGATTTTTTTAAATAGAAAATGCTTTGATTAAACACAGCTGATTTTATAATAACAGGGATAAAGGTTCATTTTATTAAGAATGTAGAATGACTGAATGGTTTGGGTTGGAAGGGACCTTTCGGATCATCTAGTTCCAACCCACCTGCTACAGGCGGGGACACCTCCCACTAGAGCAGTGTGCTCAAAGCCCCATCCATCCTGAGTTTCCAAATGCTTTTCCCAAATTTCCCCAATTTCCAAATGCTTTTCCATTTTGAACCTGAAAAACTGAAATAAGAGAATTTCTAATGAAACAGTAAATCTGATTCCTCTTTATTTAAAATTTAGCTGAGCGTTAAGTGTAGTTATGTTGTAGCTCAAGCTAGAATTAATTACTGGGTTTATAAGCTAAATACAATGCATTTGTATTGATATTTTAGACAAGAAGATAACTGAATACATATGAAACTCAGTGTTTTTGCAGTTTGGGGGGAATCAGTAGGAGGACTGAACAAAGAACGATAGTATAGTCAGTCTTCACCTGACAGAACAAAAGGAAATTCATGCCTTTATCAGAGTACTGTGCAACACAAATCACAAAAGAGAGAATAAATATGAAAGAGCAAAGAAAAGGGAGGCAGCACACTGAGGTACATGTACAACTGAAAGGGAACAGAAAGCCATGTGTCACACCAGCGTGAAAGTGAAAATCAAATCATGCAAAGAGTCTGCAGGAGGATTCAAAACAGTGTAAAATTGCAATAGGTTTGACTTCTTCACAATAAAAGGAAGAACGGTGTTTGTTCATATCATTTAAAGAAGTTCCAAGCATTCTGCAGTACATTTTCCCTAGCCATTTGTAGAACACATATATTACTGAATTTGCTAAAGTTAAAAATTCCACAAATCTATGTGAATTATGAGTTTTGTGGAAACTTAAAGCCACCCTTGTGTTATTTTTCTCTCTTGTGAATTTCCTGTTAATTGAGAGGCATCAACCTGTCAGTGCTGTACAGTTTGTATGCTGATTGTGCCCACACACTCAACCACCAGGCTCTAAACCTTCAGCTGGAGGAATCAGTTGCACTGCAGGTGAGGGCATTCCATGTTCCTGAATACTGAAGTCCTTGTTGAATCTGTGAGACTGACAAAATGGCTGCCATCTCTCCAGTCAGGAATGTGGCGAAGATAAGCAGCATAGTCCAAAAAATGTTTTAGCCTCTAGCTGTTGTCTTGTGAATGCATTCAGAGGCTAATTATCATGAGACAAAATGCTGTGTAGTTCAGCCAACGTAAATATCTTTAAAAGCATGCAATGCTGCGTGCATTTCGTTTCATATATCAGAATGTGATCAGCTCGTTCTGCTGCAAACAAAAGCAGCAAGAGTTGGCAATGACACTGAACCAACAGCACTCCTGACCCAAACACACAATGACGTGTAGGCCTACCTGGGGTAATTGTAACCTTTCAGTAAAACAGCAAAAATTCTCAGCTTTCTTTAATGCATTGGATTTCATCAGTTACTTTCACAACAGTATTTGTTGGCTTTCACCATATGTTGAACATAGGCATTTGATGATGTGATTCAGGAACTGTACATATTCCTGTCCATGTGAGGAAGAAGGGCTATCTAGCACCATTAGGAGTGAGCCTGCTGTTGAATGAGCTTAAAGAAGTGTCTTGCCACACAACTGCACTTGCTTTGATGTATAAAACTAGAAGATAATTGCTGTGTGGGATCCAAGAGCAAGAGTAAAGCTGTGCTACGAATGTGTGGCTTTCATAACTTGCTGCAGAAGGTGGGATATGGCAGGGAAAAGGGAAAGTAGCATGCTCAGTCTGTGATGTTTCATACAAGACTCAAGAAAAGAGCATTACCAGCTATTTTCCTATAGTTTATGTTCTTTATTTTTTCTCTTCTTTTTTTTTTTTTCCCACTCCTTCAGCTTTTTCATTTGATTTTCAGAGGATTTGTCCACTTCTCTGCTACTGAACTTGTTTACAATTTAAGAAAACAGTGGGGATGGGAGTCAAAAGGGAAGGATGCAATTAGCATCTAGCCATTCACCTTGCTGTCCAAGCTGGCACTCAAAACATTAAAAGTCTCTTTTCTCAGATATTAGTATTTGGAATTTACCTCAGAGATGTTGCTTTTTTCCTAGCAGCAAAACACGCTTAGCTGCAAGAGATTTTGGAAAACATAATATTCTGCCAAGGCCTGGGAAAATAGACTCACTGCAGTATAGAAGATTATGGTTTGTTCTCAGAAATAGCTGATTCTCCTTGCTAGGTTAAAAGATAATGCCTTTAATTTTCACCATCAGAAAGAAATTTAAACGATTTT
Source organism: Tympanuchus pallidicinctus (assembly GCF_026119805.1). Taxonomy (NCBI): domain Eukaryota; kingdom Metazoa; phylum Chordata; class Aves; order Galliformes; family Phasianidae; genus Tympanuchus; species Tympanuchus pallidicinctus. Next base: position 17,851,577 of record NW_026294669.1, read on the forward strand.
TTTTTTGTCGTTTTTTCACTTTGGCACCAGTTCAAGTTGGTATTCTTATAGACCTGCAGCCCTTAAAACACTGGTGTGCATTAAAATAAAATTGGGTATAGACAGCTGTATTTCTTACCTACTTCTACAATAATGCAAATTTGAAGCAGGGAGAAAATTGGTAAGGGGAGTCCATGAGAAGAGTGCCCAGCACACTGTGCTACTAATAGGCCTGAAATTTAAATTGTGCTACAGGAAACACAACCATGTTGATCAGCATAATTTCATCTTTTGAAAGCAGTACTGACTTAATAAAAATGTCAAAAATATTCATCTGAAATACAAACACCTTGAAAGCATGAAGAAAGGCAACTCTTATATAGGCAGACTAAATGAAATTACCTTTCCACGAGTCCGTTCTGAACAAAGGGCAATTATTATTCTAAATATTGCAAGTAAGCAGACAAAAAAGAAAAAAAAAAAGTGAAAAAGCAGACAATATATGAACATCAAATGAAAAGAGTAAGGAAATAAAAGCCTAGATAACACGATTGCAGTAACCTGTTTGTACTTCTAATGTGATTCACTATAAAACTAGGGTTCACAGATACTTTCAATCTGATTGTTAGTTGTAAGTATTTAGTTTATATGACTGTAGGGAATGTCCTGCAAAGGACATCCTGAATTTTACCTGAGATTGCATTAAGCACCAAGTTTGTTTGGCTTTTTTTCCCACACTTGTCACGAGTTGGAGAATTAAAATATTGTCTATACACATTGCATGGTATATATGTTGGGGGAGAAACAATCTGGAGAGGAAGATTCAGTCTCTTTCATGCCTTACTGTCAGTTTTGTGATCTTGCAGACTCCTTTAATAGCATCCTTATCTATACTAACTGCACACTATACTGCCTGCTCCCAAAAGAATACAGAGATAAGGCTTCAGAAGGGTTTTAAACTGTACTTCCAGAGGAATGTGACCTGAAACGCCTACTACAGGCTTAAATTCTTGCCTAATTTCATGTCAGTTCTCAGTTTTTCTTTATTTCCTACAGGGACAGCAAACATTATGGCCCTTATACTAACATTAATGAGACTCTTGTACAGCTACCGTATAATCCCTGATGTTCAGTAATCCAAATCAGACACCCAAGTAAGAAGTCTGATGGATGGTACATCTATCATATGCTTTCTTCTTTGTGTTTTTGTCAGATCTCTTTTCTGAAGGAATTTTCCCCACTGTCTTGTAGGTCAATATGTATGGAATTTAAGTTGTAACTGTGATATAAGAATGCAATTCAAGTTTGCACTGAGTTTATAATCATGTAGCTGTGCATGAGGACCGTACCTGTCTGTGTGCCTACCCAGCACACAGACAGCTGACTGATCTAGGAATTTCCAAAGCTGATCTCTGCAGAGATGAGCCCAACTAAAGATGAGGGCAGTGATGACCAACTGGTGGCTACACAGCAAAGTATTTGACTAATTCTTCCAAGAGCTGGACAGATGGGAATTGTAGGCTGTCCTGGAGACTCCCAGAAGCTGCCTCTGCTGCACACAGAGACTGCATTAATGCTTAAATTTGTTGATTAATATCCTGAATAGAGAAGCCACCATTCCTAAGGCATTCCCAAAATAGTTTTTGCAGTAGAATGGCCTAACTTTACATAGATAATATTAAACATTCAGTAGAAACTTTTCCTGCAGATGCAGAAATGGTGATGTAGGACAGTTTTTTTGTATGTAATCAAGATGTTGGGAGATTATTTGTACATTGGTCAAAATGACTGACAAAAAAAAAAATCAAATGAATTGTCAGGTTGGAGGAAGGAGGTAGAGTAAATTGCTAGAAATATTTTGCTAGCAGTGTTTGTGTGCAGACTTAATATTTGCGTATTCTCATTTGATTCTTACTTTCTAAAATAAATCTGTTATTCCTGTCATAGCACCACGATAAAAGGATTTCTCCTTCTCAATAATCTTCCATTACTTTTTCATGTAACTTTGTTGAATTGTTAGCAAAGAAATAATCCTAATTCAAGCATCATAGTTCTCTTTCCAGTAAATATTTGATGGTACTGATATCCTGTGATGCACATTACTGTATTTTCAAGTTAAGATGTGTAGACTTATTATGAATGTACTGTGACAAAGAGACTTTTTAGGAAGCGATGGAGGTTTGCTGTTGATGAAATAATCCCATCTGATTTTAATTCATGTTAATGTGGGAGGGAATGTGCTAAATACCATTCCACATTTGATCAAGGATACTTGTTAATAACACCCCAAAATGAAAGACAGTTCTGTGGTATTTCTGTGAGACAAATAGCATAATTGACAAAGTATATTTGTCTTATAGGATACATAAAACCACAGAAAGCAGCGCTTTAAAATGGCATATGTATATAGTATTTCAAAAAGTGTCATCCCTAGAAGTCCTCATTCAAAAAAATGTGCACAATAAAACAAAATATTTGACTGTTGGGAACAAAGCTACAACAAATCAGACGGTTTTCTTTGAATTATTGCTTACTTACAAGAAAGCACAAAATATTTTTGAAGTCCTGCAAAGCGCTGTATGAGTACTCATTATTTATATATGAATATTCATACAATGAGGAGTAATTTCAATTTAGAACCTTATCTGAAACACTTTCCACTTTTTCCCTTTCATTTTCTTAACACTACATTTTGTGATAATAGTTGTAGCATTTGGTTTTTGTTCACAAAAAACTTTGTTAATGGTTAAATGGAATCTCTGTTTTCAGTATGTCATAGAAACAAAATTAATGGCTGATAAAAAATATTGCTGGTTCAGATGTTAAGTTAGAGGGAAATAAAGTTGATTTGCAAAAGATTTTGTGTTTGCAAGCATTAACCTGAATTCATTTTAGTGTACTGTACAGCAGTAAAAGAAGTAGGAGGTCGTCGTTCCTCCCATTCCTAGCTAGATACCTTTATGAGTAGTATATTTTCATTAACTAAGTTCTGAGAAATCTGGGACTTACTAGAATCCCCAAGAATCAACACTTAAAACCTGAGCTTTTTTAGTACTTGTCTAAATCAGAAAAATGACATAAATCCCTTAGGCATCAAATTTGAAAATATTTGAGAAGAGCCTCATGTTTTCAATGTGCAGAGTTAGCACAGGAATGAGCTACAGATATTCCAAAGAGAAGAAATAGCTTTTGTCAGTATGACTTACAGACCAAACTGAAGATACTCTGGGACTTGAAAATAAAACTGAATTTTAGAAACCAGAGGTCTACAGTTTATCTTTCTTGCACAGCTATTAATGGCACTGAACCATGAGTGCATTAGAACTTCATAATGATTGCTCTGATATACAGTAGATTGAGAAAAACAGTGAAAGATCGTAAATAAAATGGCTTGCTTTAAGAACTTAGCGTGAATGGTCAGTGAAAGATCTCCAATAATGTATCTTTCTTCACAGCTTAATGGTATTGGATAATTGCTATGTAATATGCTACAATGTACGGTTTAGTAGCTTAGTGGGTAGTAATGGTGATAGGAGAGCAGCTGGACTAGATAATTTTGTAGGTCCTTTCCAACTTTGTGATTCTATGATTCTACGAATTTATACTTCACACTGAGTCTCAGGCAGCTGGACAACAGCTTTCTTATAAAAATCCAAGACCAAAGCAGCAACTAGTTATACACTCTCATTCTGTTTTATTTTAGGCTTTGAAGGAGTAGTCTGTTGTGTGGTTTTTTTTTGTATTTGCAACGAATCAATTAATATTTGGGTTACTTTATCACTATTGACTGCTGATGTGGCTACAGTGAATCCCAGGACTTCGTGTTTCATTTCTGTTTTTCCATGTGGACTCCACAGATCTGTGCTTTGTAAAAGAAGGAAACATCTAATCGCTATAATAAAGCGGGCTGCCAGCACAACCTTTCTGTGTCTCTTTCTTGAAATGAAACAGTAGTATTGTAGATAGAAATGACCTCTTGGGCTATAATACACTAAAGATTAATGGAACAAAGGACAGAGGGTACAACTGGAACAGCATACAGTATTGAAATAGAAATTTTGTTCAGATGTAGAGGCAGAATAAAAAGAGAAGTACAAATGTGCAGGCAATTAGATGTAGCTCAGGATCTCTGCAAGAATATGATTTGGTTCTGGTTCTCCAAAGTCTAAAACCTCTGTGCCAGTACACAAAGATGACACACGGTTAAGTGCCACAACTGAAATGTCACAAAGGGCTCTTTCCTTTGCAAATCTTTCCCTTGCTAGAGAAGGATGACTGGTTCCCTGTTACGATTTGTGTTCTCCAAGTCATTATGTTTATTTTGTTTTGAGATTCTGAATTATCTCAAGATGTTCTCTAAATGCTAATTTCCTTTTAATAGTATGAAATATCATATTTTGAAACAATGTGACCAAAGGTATGAGATGCCTTAAGACAAGTTTAAGTATTTTTGAAGTCGGAAATAGGCTTCCACGAGGTAAAACCTATTTGGAAATTAATGAGTCAGATTAAGATACAGAATTTGAGATGATGCTAGTCATTTCTGGAAGGAGGTTAACATATATAAGAGCAGAGATGTGTAAGAGTTCATGTATCTACATACTGCAGAGCTTCTGGAATCTGTTGCAGTGGGGTAAAGTCAAATTTTTAGGTAACAGCTAATTTCAGAATTCAAATGCCTAATTTTTTTCCACTTGAAAATGAGTGACTTGATGGAACTTGATTTTGAGTCTGAGGTTTAATTATACTACATATTCCCTCGCTTCATCTTGGGAAAATCAATTACACACTGTTAAGGAATCTGTAGTCATTTCTAATGATCAAATGTCCTTTTTTTTTTTTTTTGTATTTTACAAATTTTCCTTGCACTTGTCATATTAAAACATTTTCTGCTATAAGTATTTAAAGGATCATTTAATGGTGGTACAGCTATGGTAGATAATGGCTATTGAGATTAAACTCTGACAAAATTATTAAACGCAAACTATGAGAAACACGAGAAACACCAGGAAGCATCTTATTTCAAATGAACTGATGGCAACCTAAGGCAGATACAGAATCATAGACATCTCCTTTAGGCATACTCGTGTTAATGCGTTATGTCCTCTAAATGTTACTATATGTTTCAGTGGAATTCATTTCACGTCACGTATTGAATAACTGATTACACCTTTAGAATTAATATCTTGAAACATTTTAATTTGGTTGAGGCTTAGGAGACTGGAAAAAGTGATTTTCCTGCCACAGAGGAGAAATAGTTTGAAGAAACTGTTGGAACTGAAAAAGTTAGTAATCGTTTTGGAACTGAGAATCTGAGACCTGATAATTAGCAGTTTTTTTAAGACATCTGCCTGGGCTTTGTGGCTAAAGACAGGGTGAGGTCTTCTTTCCTGCCAGCCCCTTACAACAATGCAAGTTCTTTTGCAGGTTACCCATGACACGGTTAAGCGTGTCCATCTTGCTGCCCATGTATTACAGAAAAGGTGCAAGTTTACATTTTTGTAAAAGCTCCATGTAAACTTAAAGCATTATCATTAAACATCCTAAACTATTACAAAGCTTATATTTTGTGTGAGCCACAGGGGTAGAAATATTCAGTTTGCTCATGAAGTATTCTTGTCGAAATTTAAAATTTCAATTTGGACAGATATTTTTTCTGCACAGATTTGGAACAGAGTCCCAGGTTTTCAGGCAACAAATATTTACCTTAACGCAGTAACTACTAGTGTATGGGAACTTTGGTTCATGACAAAAGCAATTAATATTTTGCTTTAAATTACATCTTCTTGGAGAATGGAAACCATCTTTGCTGTATCATATGACAACAGTTGAAAAAGTCCTCCACACCTCCTGCCAGCAAGTAAAAGATAATTTTATGTCTGAACAGGAGCATCAGGAAAACTGCAAATGCAACTCAACTTCTGCTTTACTGTCCAAAATCCTGCTTGGTCTTCTCTAGTAGCAATGTATCATGTACAACTTCCCAAATGTTGCCTCTCCATATTAATACAGGGTGGAAGTATGCTTTAGGCAATGGAAGTGACACAAATCATGTAAAGCTCCCTGTGTACAGGCAAAGGGAAAAAACTGGAGAATGGCTAGGAGAACTGCGAGCTGATGCAGCATTCTGGTTTCTCATTAGATAGTGTTATATCTTCCAGTTTGCAATAGAAGGCTAAATCACAAAGCATGTCACAACTCATCGTTAGAGACAGTGGATTTGCTTCACTGGGCAAACTGCAGCCCCTTTTAGTTGTGCCTGTAGTGACATAACAGTTCTAGCCTCCTTTTCTGTAAGATTTGTTTTGGTTTTTCCTCAGCGCTTTGTTGTGAAAGTCTCTGGTTGTTTGGCTGTGCACCTGTGCCAGGATTTGATAACTTTAGAACTCTGGCTTATTTGAGTTTGCACTAGTGACAGGATTTGATAGCTTATTTTGAAGTGGCATGAAGTAGTACCATCTGGTCATTAGCATTTCCAAGGCAAGCCAGGGAAAGGCTGGAGGTCAGCAATGTGTTCTACTTCTGACAAATCTTCATGGACTGTTTTTCTGAGATTGAGTTTACACTTTTATTTCCTCCCATGGAAGCCTACTTATTTTTCATTGATTTCCATTAAAGTAAGAAGAGCAGTGATCCAGAAACAGTTCATGAATTGCATTATCCAGTTTAATTAGAGTGAAAGGAATGTTTTTCCACAGACAGAAGACTCAGCATTCAGTCTAAAATGCTACTTTGGACAGTAGTGGCTGGTTAGCAATGAACTTAAGTCACAGCTTAAGTGCCAATTACTCCTTCCACTTGCAGTATGTTAAGAATGATGGTACATCACATTTTCACTACTTTACCACTTGGTAGTAGATAGTAAAAATGGTTTAGAATTGAGAAATTTAAACAGACATGTCAGAATCAGACCAATAATGATTTTGTTTGTTCAAATTGTTTATGTTTTTGTGCAAGTTTATCAACGAGAGGGCAGCTCAGCATCACCACACTGCTCTCTAACTCCTCCTCCTCAGAAGGACAGGGGAAGAAAACATGATGGAGAAAGAAAAGCTCATGGAAGTTAAGGAGCAGTTTAAGTGAAGGGGAGAAAGCAAAGGCCCTGTGGAAGCAAATACAGGAAAAATTATTCTCTACTTTCCATCACCAAGTGATGTTCAGCCACTTCTTTTGCACAAGAAGATATTTTTTATGTCACATTAGAATACCACTCTTAACTGCTCAGAAGTTCACAGGAACTCTTCACAATTTCTTTGTCAATAAAATAATAATCTATCTTTCTAAATGGAGATGCTTACGTGTGTAATATACAGTGAATGCTTAGTATTCAATTTGGTTTTCTGCTGGTGAGAATTTTTTTTTCTGATACTGTGCGACGTTTTCATAATTTGGAAATAAATCTAGCTTTAAAAAGAAAAACAGTTGATTTACATGGTCATTCTCCATATGAATGATATACATGGAGAATGTGCTTTGGGGTAAAACTATTAAAACTATTCTCTCTTCTCCTTTATGCACTATAATGTATCTGTTTCTGTAGCGATAATTTAAAACTCCTAAATGTTGCTAATGAAATCTTCTGTTATTACAGTTCTGGAAAAGAGCTATTTAAATATAAAGTTTCTGAAATGTATGGCCTAGGGAAATGCTAAAAAGGTGGCACTGAATTCTTTGCATTAGAGGGAGCAATATTAATAAGGAATATTACTTATGTATTCTGCACGTGGGAATTTTTTGTTACTAAATGCTCCCAAGATAGTTCTTTTCTTACATGTGGTGGTATCCTCTGGAGCAGAAAGCTCCAGAATTAGCCAATATTTTCCATCACAAATATATTCTTGTCTTTGTTATTCACTTTACATTTCTACTTCTTCTGTCATCTTCTACCAATATACTAGCCATCTAAATGTAGTGTAAATAAAGCAGATTTGTAAGCAAAACAGGTGCCAGATATACAAATCTGTAACTTCTAATAAGAAGTTTATGGAGTTCTTACTCATTTTGATAGTTCTGCTCTTTTTTTTTTCAAGTACTCATTCAAAGGATGGCTGCACAAGGAGTACAATGATATCTATAGTCTACTACAAAATTAATAACTTGATTTTACTGTCAATGTGCTCTTGTGAAAAAATGTCTTGTTACGCCTTGCAGTTGCACACAGACTCCAGGATATTATAAGTGCCATATATTTTATATATTTAGTTGTAGTGTTTATTTTTTCTTTATATGTGTGTATGCAGTATATTTTATTTATTCAGTTAATTCTCTAGCTTCTGTCTTCACATCCGTCATACTTCCACACAACTGTAATCACCCCCTATTGATTTTGATGAAGGTAGGGCTGGAACCTCCCCGTCTTTTCCAAAGTTTAAAGTAGTCAGATGAGTCACATATCAACAGTTACTCTAAAAGATCAAAATTAATAAACTTTTAGGATTTTCTCATATGCTACAATTCTATATAGTAGCTCTGACTGTTTCATTCTGAACAGAATATTCATTGATGTCTTCTTATTGGATTGGACTGCCCAATCAGTTGTCTAATGCTTCTGGAAAACAGCAACTGATACAACAGATTCTAAGTAGGAAAATGCCACTCTGAATTTTAACAATCTGTTTTCATTGCCAATGAAAAACACAGTGGCTCATTCAAGAGTAATGGACACTGGGCCTGGAGGAGTAAAGATTGGAAAGAATTAACTCATTAGAATCTACTCAAGGATTGAGATTAATTTTTTTCTGACATTAATTCTACTGTACACAATCCATATGGCAAGTATAATGGAAAACAAACAAAAAATAGGATTAGTTTGCGTAAGTTCTTCTAAATATAGAAAACAGATAAAGGCTGTTTTCCTAATTGTTAAAGACACTGTTAAAAGGCAGTGATTAACCAATGCAGTGTGGTGAAAGCAGTATAAACTAGGTTAATCATCCGAAGCTCGTGCAAGCCATGTTAGCCTCTAGTTAGTCTTTTCCCTAAGGTATAAACATAATTTGAATTTCAAAAAAGAGCTTAACAGAACATAGTTCTCTCTTTCCTATTAAATAAGGATTTGGACCATAAGGAAATAAACTTTATCTTTTCAAAATTTCTATTTAATGATGCAGTAAAATCGTAGGGCGTGTATGTATAGACAAACTACCATTTCTAAAGTCAGCTAAACTGTGCAATATAGGCAAAGGCTGCCTAATCCAATGCTGCCTGCATAATACCTTGATGCTGGACCAAAAGAACTAGGTTTTTTTTGCAGTTTGAGGTGTTCTGAGAATACATACAAAAAAATTAGTAATTGATACTGATATTTCTCAAATGCACAGTAATAATTAATGTAAGATGATAGAAGACATTTCAAAATAAAAAGAAATAAAAACGTTTTAAACAAAGAATAAGCCAAAATAATGAGTCAAAGATTAATAAATAACCTCCCACCTTGTAACTGAGCAGTATTTCATAAACTACCTAAAAAGACAGAAACTTCAAACGATATATTTGTGATGATTTTGCAGCTAACAATTACTCTGCTGTACATGTGAACAATATTCAGGGCAAAAGAAAATGTTGCCTGTTGCAACACACAGTAATTAGCAGGTTAGTTGAATACAATGAAAACCATATTAAAGACCATTCCTGACAAGTAATTTCCTATCTCAACATGCAAAATACATAGCATAATCAGTTTTACATCAAACCATTGTATTATGTGGCAACAATTAGCATCAGAATGAAATTATTAATGATACAATGGTATCAGGATCAGTCCACTTTTCATAATAAGGATTGTGAATAGAAATTAAAAGAAAACAATGTGGAAAGTGTAAGCATATTTAATTTTTCAACTGAATTTGAAAAGGCTGAAAGAATAAAAAAATAAGGAACTTCTATTTATTTTTTCATTCGATTAAGCATCAGATGTTAGTTATTATTTCATACGGAAACTGGAGACATGTTGGTTGCGTGTCAGCTACTGAAAAAAATCACACTGTGAACGTAAAAATGCCCGTTCGAAAAGCACAGTTCACTTAAGCATTGTCCACACAAATCTGTGAGAGAAGGTCATACTTTACTGACATGTGGGAGTACTGTAAAGATCCTAATGCCAAGATTGGTGAGAGGAATGCAGTGAATTTATGATACCCTAATTCGACAATGCCCCGTTCTCAGAAATTAACGTCTATAGGACAGTGTTAGAACATGTGGAGTAAATGAGGCTACCTGTTAAAAATGTGCTACAAAGAGGTGGAAAAAATGTTTGTTTTTTCAAGTTATTTTGGTAGGAATTTTAGGTAGAGCCTAAATCCAGTTTCCAGAAAACTTACATTGTTTGGCATAGGACAAAAACATTGACTTTCTCGTCTAGAATTGTCATTGAATTTCAAGGTGTTTCTATTATCTAGATGAACAAGTATTTGACAATCAAAATCTAGTCAATACAAAAGTAAACCCATATAAAAGATATAGCATGCATATAATTTGCATAGTAATGCTATTGAGAAAGGAGGTAAAGACACGAGAGACACTGAGCAATAGTGTGTAGTTAAGTGCAAACTCTGATACTAGCCGGATTACAAAACACTGCAAACATGAATTTGTTTTGTACATGAATTTGTATTTAAGACATGTAATAGGACCAGCTGGACAATCACTTATCACAGGAAAATAACCTTTTTGTCACATAGCAAAACCTGAGATCTTTACCAAGTGTTTAGACAATCTCAGCTGTAAATGAACAGGTGTGTACACACATTCAGTAGCTTTTGGCATGTCTGCATGGCACATACGCAGTGAAAAAGTATTTTTCATTAATTCTATTTGTGCCTCTATGGAACAAAAATTTTCTATACAAATAGGTAGGTACCCAATACAACTCAGAAAAGCAAATCTAGTATAGAATTTTAAGAACTTTTAATTATACAGGTAAGGCATCATCCTTTATGAAATCATTAAGTTTTCAGAATAATTGTTGAAGAGCTGTATCATCTCCATGTTAGAAATTCTTTAAAGATTTCCTTACAACTGTAACTTGTATTATCCCTGAAGTATTTAAGTTAGATAAAAAATATTGATTTTTTTCCTAGCTGAGATTTGAGACCAGTAACCAGAATTATCATCACAAAGTCAAACTAGTCCAGAGAATCAGAAACTACGAGTGCATGAGAAAAGCTTGAATCTAAGATACAGAATAACAAAAGGCTGGATAAAATATTCATAACCGCAGTGATAGAAAATCATCATAGGATTCTTAAAACCAATTAAAACTCTCATTTGCTTTTCTAACCTTTTATTTCGCCTTGATCTGGACTGAAGGGGAAATTCTTCTACCTTAATGAATAGCATTTTCTAGAAGGGAGATCCTGTACTTCTTCTGGTTCTTCTGCTATCTTTTAAGAGATAGTACTGTCCTTGGGGCTTTCAGCCCTAGTGTGGTTACTGTACTCACAAGGACCCTTTCCTAGTGAGCTCAAGTCGCCAGAACTTAACATGCCTTATTCTGTACTTCACAGGATGCAATATGTTACCACTGGTCAGTACTCAAATTCTGTGCGTGCAATAAGAACTGATTGATTTGCTTAGTGAGACAGTGTTGTAGGAGGTAAAGAAACTAGAGCAGATGGAGGGACACCCCTAACTGAATGTTGTTGAATAGTGAAAAAGGTGTAATTGAGGTATAGGCAGCCATTCCAGCATTAACATTTTAACCAATTCAATTTTATATAGAGGTTTTAAAACAGAACCAAGTTACCATGGAAACCAATTGAAGCAGAGACTTAAATTCTAAGACTGTAAATTCTTTTCTAGGCAAAGATAACAAGAATGACAGGTGGGCTGTAAAAGGAAAATGAGTGCAATATAAAGTTAGGCACGATGGTCTGTTTTCTCTTCCAAAAGATGTCCTTTATAGATCTGCTTTATCTCTACTGTTTTCCACAGTTATATATTTATTGTATTTTCAAAGAAACTCCCACCCAAATGTACATTTTGTTTTGTCATAATTCTATTTATAAGGGGATGTAAGCACCCTGGAGAAAAGAGCCAAAGGGCAGGGCACTCCAGTTATTTTTCCAAATTATTATGTCTTGCCAGAATCATCAGGGAGGCAAAGCCATCATTCAGAAAACATATTTGCATAAAGTGCCCTTTGCTGCCAGTGTTTATATTTTGCTCCTGAAATATGCGCTAGGTACATTCATATTGCACAGCCCTCTCTTCGTGCAATATGAAAGATTATAACAAGGGATTCATGTGTTTTAGTGAAGAAATATCCCTTTTCACTTTCTCAAAAATTGTGTACCAATTTGTTGCAATCTGATTCAAAGTCAAAATGATTTGGCATGTTAAATATTTTTCTTCATCCTAAGAGCGATGGTAAGAATAACAGAGAGTAGAGTATACAGCCCCCAGAATTTGATGCCAGAATTTTAAAAAGTAAAATGGGCAGAGAATGAAAAGCAGCAGAGCTTACAGCCTTTGCTCTTGCAGTAGTTAGCTGTTAGCACTGGAAAATGCATGAATATGCAATATCTTTTGAAAACTGTGCCGGATGTTTCTACCTGCTGTGCATAATTTCAGTCTTCTATAATCATTAGAGAAAAACAGTTTTCAGTATAATTTTCTACTGGAATAAAGGAAGGAGAAGGGGCAAATTCATACTTGAACTTATCCTGATACTTTTCTAGCCTGAAGTTTCACTTCTTTGTTCCAGTTCCCAGCTGGAACTGTGTTTGTATATGCTCTCCTGACAAGATCTATAAAACAAATTTCCTCAGGACTTTAGGAGATTTGCTATCACAAGTAGTCATAGTTGGTCCCAGTGCACTAGAATCACAATAGGTAGCCACTTCTCCAGCATGTTTGCTCTAAAGCTAGGTAAATGTAATGGCTAGAGGCTCTAGCCATTGTCAAAAGTAAATGTGCTGCTTACCTTCAGCATCTGCCTTCCTCAGTACAGTGAAAGTGGAGACATGACAGATGGTTCCTGCAAAAAAAAAAATCACAGAAAACATTGTATTTTGTGTATTGCAGGTATTTCCTGGCAAATAACAAACAATCAGCATTTAATATCTTCTCTGTGAAAAGCAGGGCACCTTAATAAAATTTGTTGTGCTCTGTGAAAATGTATGCTAAACATCTTAAAGTTAGGATGTGATTAATCACAGAACTCTGCAATAAATGATACGAATGATCTTTAATCATTATGCTAATGATTACATAGCAAAAGAGAATTCTGATGTTGATGTTTGTTACATGTAAAGCCTTTTTGTAATAACAGTGGGAATTGTGGGACCAAATTGCTCTTATCAACCTATCTAAGGTCATCTTTGATGCTGGGCTCTGCCCACTTTATCTCTGTGTCTTCAAGCCTCAGAAGGCTGCCAGTCCACGCCCTCTGGCAGGCAGGCTTACACAGAGTCTCATGCAGTCTTTCAGATGGAATGACAACTATTTTTATCATTTAAAGGAAGCTATCTTAGGTATTTCTGTACTTTCTGTCTTTGTGTAGACAACATCTGTTGTCCTTTTCAAGCAAATAGGTTCCCTGTGAATATAGAAATTATTTTAAAGATAAGCTTTTCATTTTACAAGATACGTCCTAAGAGTCTGCACTTAAATTCAATTAAAATTCTGTGGCACCCTTGTATATGCTCACATTTCAGTTTTTATTAAACATCCCAGGGGAGTTAATTATTTTTGGTATTTTTATGACAAAAATGTCATTTCAAGTATTTGTGATCAAATTCCCCATAATGGTGTTTATAACTATCTTGGATTTAATTAAGGAATTCAGAGGATTAGAAATTGGTGAATGCTGGGAATAGCAAAGTTCATAAAATAGAACAATGCAATCTTTATTTATAAACTCTTGATGGTCTGATTGTCCATTCAGAAACAAAGACGGGGAAAAGAGATATAAAAGATGGAGCAATTGTTAGGAATTAGGGAAAAGTCAGGAAATAAGTTCTAGGAAAAAAAGAAAATAATGGTAAAAGAAAGTAAACAGAGTAAGAATAATTCCTGCAATTGTGACCAGAATTAAGAGGTGCCTTGGATAAGACACCTTGTTTTAAACTTCCAGAGTAGGCTTAAAAGTAAACACATAAATGCTCTGAAGGTGTTTCTTGTACTTCCAAAGAACAACTTGCCAGATATTTATAATATATCTATGCATTCTTGTTGCCACGTTTTCAAAAAAAAAAAAAAAAAGAAACATTAACAGATTCTGTGCATGAATTTAAGTTACAAGCAATGCAGAAATTTGGCAGTATTCACATGTACAAACATTATTACTTCAGAACGTGACCCAAGTTTCTCTTTGCTTTATCTCTGTTTTTACGGAAAACAGAAGAGCAGTAAAAATAAGTCTTTCATTTACCAGTACGTAACTCATGGATATTTGTCAATGCAGGTTTCTCAATATGCAGTCTGCACTGGTTTAATATGTGACAAGGAGACAAGCAATCCATTGAGAATGGCAGTGGATAAGATGCAGATAAGCAAGAAAGAGAAATTAAGGATGAAAAGACAGAGCAGTTTGTGAAAATTCAGGTAAGGAACTCAGGTGATTCTCTATAAAGTATAAATTGTACAAATTACTTGAAATAGTTTTTGCTTATTTTCCTTTCTAGTATTTCTGAGAGTTACTGCTATATGTATCCATGGATATATGTATAAATACACACGCATACCCTTCTTACACCCACTCAAACAATTAATTTCCTTTTTGAGACAAATTGCCATTACACTCCATGCAAATACTTACTATCCTGGTATTTGACATTTTTTAATAAAATCCTTTTACCATATTCCATTTTACTTTGTTTAAATAAAACATGTTACAATTTGATACAGAAAGACAAACAAGTAATATTTGTACAAAAAAGAGAGTTGTGCTGTGTGTCATAATTGTTTCTCAACCACGCAGCTCCAAGTTCTAAAACCTTAACTTACGCTATCCTAGTACAGATTTTTTTGGGCATTACATAAGACACTGAAACAAAGCAACCACATTCCAAACTATCTCTACCTTCTTACACTGATGGCACAGAAAGTGTTCATTTAGAGCTTTTGCTTAGTTCTCAAGCATGACTGAAGGAAAGTAAAAATATATTTACCAAGGAGCAAAGCTGCACAAACAGTGAACAACAATTCATCCTTTGCTCTTCTATTCCCCTTACTGTGGGGAAAAGTTGCTTTGCCACTTGTCATGACACAGTGGTAGAAATAAATGTGATGGAGAAAGTACATTGTCTTTACAACAAGGCAGGAAGGAAACTACGGGAACCGTAGCTACACAAGGCCTCTCAGCTGCTTGTGACAGAAATGCTCTCTTAACTTTTTCAATATAGCTTATTTCCAGAATGAACTGAAATTACATTTGCCACAAATGTAAGATGAAATGGTATACTCACAACTAAGCACTACATATCCATCATTTGCCTATCTATTTTATCTGCACCTCTCCCTCCTGCTTACAAAACTAAAGCCAATGAGAGATGAACCAACACGTCAGCTATTAATACATGGTTTACTTACAGGGCTTCACATTCCCAAGTGACATCAGCTTATCACACGTGTTGAGTACATCCACTAAATACAAGTCCTTGTTGAGTTTGGCCCTTTGGGAGAATTGCTTTAGCCTACCTACAATGCCTATGACAATGCTTATGTTTCACTTCCGTAGAACTACACCTAATGCCTTCGGACAGCACTGTTTAAAAGTGCAACAGTGCTACCTAAATAACACATCCTGTGATCCTCAGGAACTCTACATTATTACTGTTGCATCACAGCAATCACATATGGCACGCTTCATGATTTTGCAAATATTTTGTTGATGCTAAAATACTGCACTTTTTGCAGGTTGATAAGATTACCACACATTAAGACATTCTGCCACTTCCTTTGTAAGCTGTTGATTCCCAGAAAATGGCAGCTGCTGCACTTTTGTTAAAAAAAATTAAAAGGTTCAGAGTATCGGCAAGGATGCCGGTAATGGGAGAAGCAGCTTCACACAGTTGGAGTTTTTAGGTGATGCAATATGCATCAGTTACAAACTCGGGAATGTCATATTGTAAAATGTACATGATAGAAGACACTGTCTGGTATTTCAACTGATTCCATTTGCCATATGGCATGTTATTATTTTGTGTTACCTTGGGGAATGTGCTAGAAAGGAGAAGAAAACAGAACACTCCCAAGGTATACGGAATACAAAGTTAATTATAGCAATAGGGTCCATAACTGAAATGGGGATGGAACTAAATACGAGAACTGAATGTGTTCTGTACTGCTCTCAAGCTTCTGAAAAGTAATAAACTCCTATTAGGAATGTTTAAACAGGAAAAAAAAATCCAGCTACCATATATACAAGTCTACGGACAGTTTCAGAACGTTGACTCAGAAGTCAGTAAATGCCATGTGCAGTGGTATCCACGTTACCTTAATACAGTTTTACATCAGATTTCCTGGGGTAGGCTGAATAAAACATTAGATCACTAGTCTTTAAAAATGACATTCCATATGCACAGCTATAATAAAATCATCAAGTGAATGATTAGAACATTGATTGGGGGGTAATATTTGCTGAAAACAATCAAAAGAATACTAAACTACATAACTGTGACAACCCGATATCAGGACAAGCAAGTACTCTCAGGGCCTAAAAGATTCCCAAACAAAATCTCCAGACCCCACATTTAGAAAGGCAAAAAATATTTTAGAAGTTAGAAGAAAATTGTTACCGATGTATCCAAAATATATACAATATTTCAGAAAAGTAGGTGCAATAAAAAGTTACTTGGCAACATTTGCCTGTAAATTCAACTCTTGCCAAGCCAGTAATTTGAGCTTTACCCCTTCCACCCTCAAGGGCCATCTTTGGAGGTGCAGTCTGAAGCAAATTCCAAGGTCATATTATTTTCTGCAAGCTATTTTTCAGTCATTATTAAAACAGTAAAAGACAGATTTTACATTACCAAATAATGAAAATATACAGGCTTGCAGGTTTTTTTGAATAGTTTGGCTCTAAACACCATACGCCATTAAATGAGGCATTTCAAGATCTGTTACAGGAGCAGAATATTTTTAAATTGTTTATGCTAACTGTGCAATACTTGAGATGGCATCTTCAAAGCCATCACCTATTCAAATGTTCAGAATAAGAAGCCAAAATACAGAAGAGTTCCTTTTAGCTAGATCTTTAATAGGAATAAAATGGACAAATTCTAATAACTCCCAGTATTTCTTATTATTTATTTTGATTTCCTGCAAGTTTTACCAGCTATTAGAATGATAACTTTTTAAATCAGTCATCTGAAAGATTCAATGTCATTTAAAGGTATCACAACCTCCCCGTTTAATAAATAGTGGACCAGGATTATATTGCTCTCGTAAGCTTCTCTCTCTCTGTACTACTTAGCAAAACCCACAGAAAAACAGTTTACCAGTCTTGAGGTTTCTGCACTGTTTGCTCTGTAAGGTTTATGCTATGCTGTAACCACGTGCAGCCTGGTGCTGGCAGGAGAGGCTGTGCTGCAATTGCTGTGCAAATTAGTGCATACATTTTCACTCCTCAGCTAATGCTAACACCAACTAAAGATACTTTTTCCACTGTGTTATTAAAACCTTTGAAATTTTCACACATTTTGACCTGAGTACCATTCATGCTTATTCCATACATAATCTGTTTCAGCCACCAGAACAGGTTGATATAAAAATGACTGATGTTAGGAACTGAGAGTTAATAGTCAGAGAGAAATAAGATAGGGATGGATGAAAGGATGGATGGATGGAATAAAGGGAGAGAAGGAGGGAGGGAGAGAGAGAGGGAAGCAGAAATCAGTTATCACTGTTCAAAGGTGTTTGTCCCTGTTAACAGGAATCTTGAGTATGTGTTAACTGACAGCTCAGGTTGGAAGACTCTACCTTGTAAACATACTTACTGAATTTGCAAATATTTGTCTACCAGTATATTCTTTAAAGGACAGCTATGCTATATTACAAGACGAGAGTAACGTCTGTGTATTTTTTTCTATTTTTGGAATGTATTAAATCCCATAATAATGCAAGATAATTAGTGTTTTAGCAGAATTTCTGTTTATCTTAGCTTAACAAACTAAGAATTTTATTTCTGCTATTCTGATAAAACTGTTACCTTAACAACAAGCATAAATGAATGTGTTATTTCATGATACATTTTTGTGTAGGAGTTTTAAGCTGGTAATGGAAAATTTCTTAGAAATAATTAGAAATTTCCTCTGAAAAAAAAAAAACAACCTTAAAAAGTTTAATTAAATGTCAGGCATTTAAAGTAAATATGAATTCTTCAATTCAAGATCTTTCCACAGCAAGGTAACTATTACTACTATTGTTTTTTAATGAACCAACTCACTGTTAAGTTTCACAAGAAAAACTTAGGAATTCATCAAGAATTCCTGAAAGGAAGAGCTTTCCTGTAGTGAATGGAAGTGTTCAAATCAAGGAAAGAATTACATTCCAAAGTATTCTCACCACATACAAACATTTTTCTCCTGGCTCAATTCACTTAGGCAGTTCATTTCAGCATTTATGACAGTATTATGGGACAATGCTGTTTAATATTTTATTAATAATTATTATTAAATATGTACACTTTCAAAGTCTTCAATTAGTTTAAGAAAATGCAGACGTGCAAGAAATGTTCAATTACAGTCAGCGGGAAAACCATGAGTAAACTATTTTTATTTTAGTATTTAAAAATTGTAACACTGGTTATATAAAATGAAACAATAAAATTGGTAATATGGCCAACCTCTCACTTCTAAAGGCATCAGTATACTCAATTTCACAAATACACTTGAAACTTGAAAAAATGCAACTGCCCTGTGTTCTAGAGGTGCCTAAGATCTAGCTAAATACAATTCCTGTATCTATTTTTAGAGTTCTTTTCATTTGTATCCAAGTGTCAATTCTCATATGTTTCTTCCATAAAGATGCTCTGGTGAATATTTGCAGTACATTATGAACAGATGTTCTGTTTATTCATGTTAAAGGACTTGTATCTTTGAAGGTTTATGAGGAGTGGATGAAACCATTAGTGAACAACACAGTACAATAAATTGTTTAGGATTTCGCTGCTTTTTCAAAATGAAGTTATTCTAGAATGTAGACTGGTGTTTTCACACTACTCTAAATTTGAGTCTTTTTATGGCGTCAAATAGCTGCTAAGTGGCTTACGGTAACAGTTGGCTAAGAGTCATGTACTGAGCTGTCAACAAGAACCATATTTACTGTAGTAAATTCCAGAAAAAAAACACACACAACATTATTTGAGAACAAAGACCATGACATGCCCTCAGTGACCCAACAGTGTTATTCCCAAAATCAGGAATTTTCAGTGCTGTACTTAGCAGATCAGTTTTGCAAACACGGCTTTCTAATTACGTTGCCTGAATTACATATTTGGCCAAGCAAATTGCTAGTAATTGTTTGCTATCCTTTTATTCCCAAAGATGCTTGTGTATGTTTTTAATGTACAGTGTAGATTCTCAAAAATAGAAAAATATTTGAAGCAAACAACAGCATCTGAAAAGAGAACAAGATTAAAAGTGCTTAATGACATGTTCTTTCTGAGTTCCTTTTATTCAAATGCTCAGTACCACAATAAAGGCTCTACCAAAATTATTTATACCTTCAACTCCAAGAACCCTTCACTACTGCTCAATCTTGCTTGCTAAAAGTAACATTAACTGGCTTCCTGGAACAGACTAGTGAACTACACGCTCAGATGATGATTATAATTTCTTATTTTTAAAGCCATGTGTCTGCAATAACATCATGCTAGTAACAAGTGATGTTATAAATTGCACTTAACTGTGTAGAAATAAACCCACAAGGTATCTAAGTCTTCACAAAACAGAATGACGCATGAGAGCTTTTTTAAATTGAAAAATGTAACAAGACTGAACATCGTGTTTAGAATGAAAATAGCACTTTTGTGATTTCTTGCTTAACCCACAAAAGGATTATCTGATTTCTATGAAATGAGTTAAAATGTGATATATATTCCTTTTTGCTGTTTGGAATATTATCGATTTTTTTTAATATTTTTTTTTGACATCACAGATGACAGCAAGTGTGATTAATTGCTGCTGATAATTGGAGCTTCATTCCAGTGCTTATTGCTTGTCAGTAACAATTAATAGCTCCCACAAAAGCCTCATTCATTTCACAATATTAAAGAATGATGACTTGTGGGAATTATGCTAAACTAGCACTTTCAATTAGATTTCAGATTTTTTATTACATTGAATAACAGTTTATGGTTTTATAATAGTGGTGGTTTATTGTTGTATGGTAATCACTCTAATTACATGTGGTTTATCTGGAGAATTGTGATTTTTAGTCATTTTATAAGAAACAGTCAATTACTTGTTATCACTTCTTTGAAAGTATAGAGATTGTTGGTATTTACTTGTAAAGATTATTTGGAACACTGATTGCATATACTTTGTTCCAGTTTTTGAAGGGCAGGATGCTACTGTTAAGGGATGCAAAGGTTTCACTTCCTCAGTATCAAGTACCAATTGGTATGGCAAGTGGCATGGCCACCCACTTACAATTCTTCTGCTTACAGCTGGGCTGGGCTGTAAGTATAAGGCGGTGACTGTCGCATCTGATCACTTCCAGAATTATGGGAAGAGACAAGGGGAATTCTTCAATAAAAAGAAAAATATTGATTTTGGAAACTCACTGAGATCTGTCTTCAATTTTGCCCATTTCCCCAATAAATAAGTTTCGATAGAAGGAAAACAGACAAAAACAAACAAAACACACAAACAAACAAACACAACGACAGAAAGGGAGGGAGTCAAAGAACAGCATGCACAAGCACACAAGGGAAAGAGAAAAGTGAGGTGTAAGATAAACTATGATAAAGGCCACTGGTAACATGTAATCCAAACTGAACTGGGACCAAACAGTGAGGAGAATTTGAAGTGAGATTGGAGAGACAACAATTATTTCCTCTGGCATTAAGCTTAATAAAGCAAATTCAAGTATTTTCATTGAGATGGTAGGAAGCTCTGAAACTTAACATACCCATAAGATAAAACTTGAGAATATATGAATATATGTATACTAATAAAAATTCTGGCCCTCAGGAAGACAGCATGCATCTATCATTGACATCTACATTGTCAGGATCTGAGTCATGGATCACATAATACAGTTCAATGAAGAGTGAAAAAAAGAAGAATATGGAGCTTTAAAAAGTTAAGTTCTAAAATTGCATAGCATATGCTTATTTCACTTGCATAAGTGCTTTTGCCTAGGTCTTCATGACTTCAATTTTTTATGTAGTTATATAATACAATTTCTATGAGGACTCTCCGAATTATCATTTGTTCTGACTTGTCTTTTATTTGAATATGATTTTTAAATTTAATAATTTTAAATATTTTTCTAATTCAATTTTAAGTATATATATTATTTAATGAATCTCCCAAATAAAGAAAATTCCAGCAATTCAATCTTGTATCTTACTTCCAGAAAATTAAATTACACCGGTGTAGAACAAGGTAAGAATCTATCCCATGAAGCACTGAATTGTTTTAGTAGTTAGTTTCATTAAAAAGGCAACAATAAAAATGGCTGTGATAATTCTAAGGAAATTGCAAGTCAAAACTGCAGCTCATTGTACAGACCGTGAATTCATTCTCCCTTCTGTAATGATCCTTTCAATGCCAGACTCTGATTGAAGTCAATGAGAACAGGAGCAAGACTTTTCTTATTTTTGTTTTACTTTGTGCAAGTTTGCAAAAGCAGAAAATCACTGCTGGTAATACAGGATATGCTAGTTCATTTCACTGGAAAAATCATAATCCAAAAGTTTGGATGATATATAAGCCTTCTTGAATTATTTTAAACCTGGTCTTTAGACCATCTGTTCAAGAATATTTTTCCTACGGTTTCATGATACCGTTATTAGTTATATAGTAAGATGTTTTATGCTAGCACCTAAAGGCTCTAATTAGCATTTGTTCTACTCTGGCAGGTGTTGTGCAGACTATGCTGAAATTAAATGCAAAATAATCTGGGACTAAATATAAGAAATAACTATTTTTGCAATTCCCAAGATAAATTTGGGCTAAGTGCAAGTTAGGTTTTTTAGGTTCTAATTACAAATGTATATTTTGAAAATATACAATAAAGCAACAACAAAAATATGACATTTAGTAAATTCACAATTAAGATATTTAAAACACGATTAAAGAGATAAAAGTATATAAAATGTATGTCAGGAATCTGATAGAAAAGAACAACAGGTTTGAACAAATGCAATTCCATTTTCGTGTTCTTTGATCTAATCTAATAAAACCTTAATCTTAATCTTAATCTTAATCTTAATCTTAATCTCTGTCCTATTGAAGGACACAAAGTCAGGCAATGCAGTCCTCTTCATCCAACTCTAATCTCTTACTCAGACAAATCACTTTTATTCCCTGGTAATTCTCAGATTTGATATCACAAACAAAAAGAGCTACACAATATATTTCCTATCCTCAAAACTGAATTCCTTGGCTGAAGGCTACTCATTCTATGATTAAATAATTTATTTTGCAAGAGGAAAATGAAGATTTTTCTTCTTTATTTTGTAAATATTTAAACACTGAGCTTTTACTTCTTTTCCCCAGAATCCACACTTCTCATTCCTTCTTTGACATTCTAGGTAATTTTTTTTTTATCAGCTATGGTAAAGTCCACTGTGCTACTCAATATCTTGAAACTACAGTGACATTCAGGCTTTCCTGAAAGAGGTACCTTTTTACTTGCACTCTACATTCAATTCCATTCAGCTACAATACAGTAAAATTAAACAATAAACCACGAAGTTAACAATAGATTACCTTTTGTAAACATACGTAAAGGTAACGGCGCTTGAAGTTAGTCAGAGCAGTAGTTGCTTAGCATTTAAGATGAGATATTACTCAGACTCTGCTACCAAAGCTCTCTTAAATTTAAGATCCTAAAAAATGGCAGTTTCCTAATTTTCTGCAGCACATTACCATTATGAATGTATGAAAGCATTTATAGTTTCTTACATCAATTCAATAATAAATCAATAAATTGATTCAGTGAATCATTTTTTGAGGTAACCTTCAAAAATACATAGAAAGAAAGCAACCTATTTGCTGTCAGCATCTGAGACAGTACCCTAACTGGTATTCAGTGGTACAGAAGATGCCTCTATAGTCGTGTTATAGTTGCTTAATGAGGTCTGTTTAAAAGAGGTATTATTACTGGAGCTTGATGCATTAGAAGGGTACTTGTCATTATGAGTGAAAGTTTCAAACTGAAAATTCAGTTTCTTATGCCAGAGCATCTACATTCACATCACTGCTATGCTTATCAGGTGCACGGATTTCAGGCATTTGCCTTCTCTGCCTTGTCCCTCTTACCTTCTATAACTTATGTTTAATAAGCAGGGAAAAGCTCCTCAGAGCTTTACTACCAGGAGATAATTGTTCCTTACTCTCTGCAGTTTCCTCTCCAGCACTATAATATACATCAGTTGGTAATGGTTAATTACTTTCTACCCTTGCAATTCAGTCTCCTGAGGAGTGAAATTAAATTTTGTGCTTTTAGCCAAAGAGAATATGGACTCAAAACACACACACACTTTAAGTTTTCCTGAATATTACTAGAAGGAGTATCTTTATACATGGGACAGGGAGTTTTAGGCCTGACTTATTCCAGGTGGCACTTTGATTTGATGTTCACTGACTGAATCAATAGCTAGAACTATTACTTTGCACCTAACACTGATAAAGTATGCCCTTTCTTTCAATGAACGACTGCTTATCCACTCCTCTACTGCAAGAGACTGCATACTAGTATAAGAAAATGATTAGTAATTCAGGAAATTACTTATTCTGTCTTACCCCTCATTTTGCTTACGTTTGTTTGATACAATCTTAGCAGGAGAGGACTAAGCAGCCTTGGAGCACTGCCAGGAAAATAGGAAATATAGGAAAATAACACTTTAATTCATTCATTCTGGAAACTTAGAGACTGCTTTGTCATCCTTTGCCCAGCCTCAGCTGATTTGTTAGCATTTAGCTGTGTAGACTGAAGAGAACAGTATGATAGAAATATTTTTGCTAGAAATACTTATGCTTATCCCTATGTGCTTTGTTTTATGCTCAGATACCTAAGAAAACATTACAAAGGATTATGAAGATATGTTTTCATAAACTTAAAGTATTTCCCTTCAGCGTTATGAATTTGAAGAATTTTCAGTCAGTGGAAGTCAGATTCATAGAATACCTCGTCTGGACCGTGGATGGGGCAGGGTTTTTTAAGTGATGCTCAGAGACAGCACAAGGGGCAATGGACACAACCTGGAACACAGGTTGTTCCATATGAACATGAAGGAAAATCTCTTTACGCTGAGGGTGATAGATCACCACTTGTGGATTTTCGTTCCCTGGAAATATTCAAAACCTGCCTGAATGCTTTCATGTGCAACCTACTGTAGGGTAACTGCACTTGCAGGGAAGAGGTTCCTTCCAGCCCCTGCAATTCTATGATTCTGTGACTCCTAATAGAAAGTCTCAAGAGAACAAGAAATTTCTCAGAATCTTTAGTTTCTGAGAAATTTAAATAAAATGTTCTGAAACAACTTGAGCTCCCTTATTGAAAAAACAAAATCCTTTAATAAGATTTTTAAGGTATATTATTTTTTATTTTAATATTTAATTCAAAGATAACTTAGAGAATAAGCTGGAAGCGGTAATTCGAATTTGGGAATCCAAACTGAAAACGTTTATATTAATGCTGAATTTAGTATTAGCTTCCCACGAAAAGTTCTCAGGGAAATGCAGTTATATTAGCATAAAACAAAACAAAAACACAAAAATAAACATCATCACCAAAATGCAGCTTACAACAACTAATTTTTGCCAGAGAGTACTTTGTCTGCTTGGTAAGTTTACTTGATATTCCTACACTAATTACAAAATGTTTCTATAAAGAATAGGCTTCATCTCATGACCAGTGTGACTTCCAATGTTTAAAAAAAAAAAAAAAGCAATATAAAAAGCTTTTTTCCCCCATGCTAAACAGAGTTTAATTTACATTAACTTAATTCTGAAAGCAGCTCTCACTTGGTCCCCGTTATTTCTTAGAATAACTTCTGCTGAGAATTTCTTCCTGACTATTGGACAAATGCACCTTGACTTCCTTCCTCTCTCTCTCCTCAGTACAAGTAATTTGTATGAAGTATTCATATTGTTCTGAGGTTAAAAAAAGAAAAAACAAACAACACAAAAACCCTTGTTTATAATTCAGTTTGATTTGACTTTGATGATGGCTCTTTTTCTTGAATTCACAAGGAGCCAAGCTGGCCCAAAACTTATTTCCCTCCTAAAAGAAGCAAGCAAAGAGCAATCCTCAAACAAATCAAAGGTGGGTGGGTGTTTTGTTTTCTTTTTTGTTGTCGTTTGTTTTGCTTTGTTTTTTTCCAGTTAAGATGGGGAATGTACTTGAGAGGAACAGACCAGTTCTAAAATTTTAAAGGAATTTTTTACCAAAGATAATAAAAGAGGTGATTTCTCTTATACCTTAGAATTAGAGTTAGTACTATTAAATCATAAGATTTCATTTTCCAGAATATTTATAACGATTTAGCTTCCTAAGTATTTCAAATTATTGGCTCTATGTAACTTCATAAATCCATACTGCCAAAGCAACAAACCACATCTCTAGACCCCATATCATGCAGACTCTGTAGCTCTCTGAATCAGTAAAGTGACACTCATCTCAAATTTTCTATGAAATGTAGTGAATTTTCAATGAAAGTAGTCTTTTGTGTAGAGAATATAATTTCATTGGAAAACGTTTATGGTTAGGAACACTCCTGACTTTTAAGCATACGTGTTGCAGTGTTTCGGTTGGAAGATTTTTCCATCCTTTGGTAGGAATGCTTCCTGAAGCAAAAAAAACATCTTCATTTAAAAGGTGGCAAATATAATAACCATTTTCCATTTGGAAATGAACTGACAGAAAAACGAAGAGGAACATGCTATAATTGTTCCTAACACTTTTTCAAATGAGAAACATTAACAAAGACATATGGGATTATTTGTTTTCCAAATTTATTTCTAATTGTTTCTTGATAGTAAAAACTGACCGAAAATCTGTAAGATGAAAGACAGAAAGACAGCCTTCCTGGAGAAAAAAAAAAAAAAAAAAAAAAGTGAAGCTGAACGCTTGTAGTATATTTTGCACTTCCATACTATAGTCTTGTTTGCTGGTCTTAGATCTACCAGATGGAAAACAGGTAATAATTACGTCAGGGAAAAAAATCAACTGATAAAAACAGAATTTCATTTAGTCACCTTTCTCACGTGAATTACCTCCTTATCAAAAATGGCATAAATACATAACTCTTACCATAAGAAAATGCAATTACATTTCAAAAGAAAAGCATCAGA
Source organism: Tympanuchus pallidicinctus (assembly GCF_026119805.1). Classification (NCBI taxonomy): domain Eukaryota; kingdom Metazoa; phylum Chordata; class Aves; order Galliformes; family Phasianidae; genus Tympanuchus; species Tympanuchus pallidicinctus. The sequence continues at coordinate 17,878,027 of NW_026294669.1, forward strand.
AACTTAATAATGTCTGCAAAAGCCTTCTCTACTGTTATTGTATTTTACTTAATGGAAAAAAATTTCAAGACACAATGGTGTATTCAATGCCATATACTGTGGTTTTATGAGAGAAAGCACTTCTTCGGCCACTAGATTAGTTATATTAAAGTATTAACTCTACAAGAAACTATTTTATCCATTTTGTTTTTAAATCAAGTCAAATTACTTAAAGAAAACTCTCAAATAAGGGCTAAAAATTGGGATTTCAAACTGAAATCAGTTCTGACTTACTGCCTGTGTTACAGTGTTTGAGTGCTACCTGTAAGTTCTGCTATTTAAAGAAATATCTTTAAGCTCTGTATTTCAAAAATGCATACCTAATTCCTTATTGTGCTCCATTCTGGGATATCTTTTAGTTAGAAGACTCTGTGAAGGAAATCCAAAATTGTTGTTCATATTGCTTTACAATATTTTTTTTCATCTGAGCCAACAGTTTTCAAGTGAATAGGGCCTTTATAAAACATATTTTAACACTCCTGCAGATTAATAATGTGTTAACAGCAAAAGCCATGTTGAGCTTAGCTCAATTATCCTTCCATCCCAATTATACTATGACATTAAATCTTGTGACATTTAATAAGAAAGGCCATTTCATCCATGGCTGCCTCAACTGCTGAGGATTTATGCAACAGGGTTCCCTCCTAAGAAACTATTCTAAAAGAAGGCATTCTCACAAGCTGATATGTCTAACTGCTCATGTCAATTAAATAAAGTGCGCCAAAATATATAAAATTGTTCTTTTTGCAATTACTGATGCCTTTGACTGTAGAAAGAGGAATAGACTGCCATTAGTTCTTTTGCAACTCTAACAGTGCTAACAGATTAAAGTGAGAACCAGAGTTCAAAATAAAAAAGTACTTGTATGTTGATCTCTCTCATTTCTTTATGATGCTTTACATTTATGTATGTGAATTCACTGCTTTATATTTCTTCACCATTTTATCAAAAGATTGCCATTCAATAAAACTTTTACAGAGAGTGAGCCACTGGAGTAAACTGAAGCACAGTCTTCAGGCAAAAGTGAGTACAAACTTTTGGAATCAGTTCAAGGTTCTTGCCAGAGTAACAAGCAAGCACACTCCTTGTCATAGGTTATAAGCAGAGAAATCTCAGCTAACTGCTTGTCTGGCTCCAAAACGGGAAGTTTTATATAGCTTGGAGCGTATCTGACATAACTAGATTTGTTGTCAGGCAACTAGCTTCAGGGTTTGAGCTAGAATCTCCATGAAGCAGCCAGGGACAACGTATGAATGCCAGCTTTAGAGACATCTTCAGGCAGTCCTACTGTGCAGTGATAGAAATGCTCAGCTTCTACCTCTAAAAGTTATGAGTTACAAGGCAGGTACATAAGCACCAGTACAACTGCCTACTTCAGCTTTCTAGAACAATGTTTTTATATTCTCAGGTAAGTATGAAGTAAATGGCTTCGCTTTCAAAACAGGCCCGAGTTCATCCAGCAATTTATTTCACTCTATTATGAAATAGAAATCCACAGTATCCTGGAACATCTGGTCTTTTGTTTAGGTAGGACAGATGTTTCAAATCAAATATCCAAGCACTGAAAAGAAGGCTGTTTGCTGTAGGTAAAAATGTGAAAGTCACAAGGATTAAAGGATAGCATCCTACCTGCCAGGATAAGACAGGTAAACTAAGTCAGGTTCATGCTCCTTGAAGAGATTTTAGCATACATGGCTGTATTGTGTTCAGCAATAGCTATTTTGTCATTTTTCTCATCTCTTTAAAATAGAAAGTATAGGAATATCAAGTAACAAAAAGCAAAAAATAAAGCTCAATCTTGTCAATTTTTTCAAATGACAAGAAAAAAAAACTGCTAAGTCATAATTACTCCATACTATGAAAGCCACATTTCTTTAAGGATTTATGCATGGTAAAAACACAATGCACCTTCACACAAATTGAAAAAAAATGAATCCAGCTGCTCCAACTTCAGGGTATGTCACAAACTGCTATATAGGATGGATAAATGAATGAATCATTGAGCCATGATCTTCACCCTTCTCTAACAATCATAGTTATTTTTGGTACAAAATTAGAAAATGTGTGGGGTTTTGTTTTTTGGTTTTTTTCTATTATTGTTGTGGGGTTTTTTTTGTTTGTTTTTTGTTTTTTGTTTTTTTAGAAAATGCTTGTACAGGAATGAATGCTGCAGATATTCTTCTAAAAATATTTAGTTTAGAAAATGCAGTGCTTTGAAGATGCCACTGGCAAGGACTTCACTCCAAAATTGAATTTTATACATCTTTTCATGTAATACCTCTATAAAGCATTCAGGGCTAATACAGAGGAAGAGAAAGTGTTTACACTTGCGGCAGAAGCAGATAAAATGCTAGGAAAACATGATCAGCAAAACCTACCAACCAGTACACAGTGGAAAAACCAAAACTTAAACGACAAAGTTCTCCTCTTAATTGTTGTAGTTCTAAAGACAAAAGAGAGGGAAGATAAATATTCCAGAGCTCAAGCCAGTTCATCTGTTTTCATTCCACTTCTCTGGGATACATTTATGTTATCAGAAAGAGTCAGGTTTTTCCGCATAGAGAACTGCAGCTAAATACCTCCAGAATTCCTTTTGCACAACTCCAATTTCTTTAAGAACCAAGTACACACTTAACACTTGTATTTTAATGATAAGATGAATATATACTGGCAAACTTATCCAAGTGCAAAGAAGCCATAGGGCCAGGGCTGTCAGGCTGTGTTGGCACAGAGCAGGTAGCTGTTCACGCAAGCTTGTTGCCTTGCGTGCGCCGGGTGAGATGGACGTTGGCTTTGAACGCTCGCTCCCTGCTTGTACAACCCTCTGCTGATGGCCTGTGCCCTCATTATCTCCAACCAACAAGAAGCTAGAGCTGCTTGAGCTGGTCCACATAGGTTCTGTCCTTCCTTCCTCTTTTCCGGGGGCTGGTGGCAAAAGCAGAAAGCCTCACATTGTGGGCCCCCTTCACCTGCTCAGTGTTCTTCTCACCCTTGCACCCTCAGTAACAGCCTGGGCATATAGAATGGAGTCTATAGGGATTGGCTCATGCCATTTTGTCTTCTGCCACAGCAGAGAGCTGACTGAAGTTCACGTGCTCATAAAGGGGAGGAAAATGTAGAGGTCCTCAGAAATAGGCTACAACAGTCTCTGTACAGGGAAAGGAAGAGCACTCCCTGACATACACTGACTGTCCAACCAATGCCCCAGGTCTTCCCTCCCCTTCCAAGCTCTCTCCACACTGACTGAGCCCTGCTTGGCCAGCATTGCAAATCTGCCCCTTGCTATTCCAAGACAACAGGCAGTTTTTCCTCAGCTGAAGGGAGTCCCAGGATGGTTTTGGCTGTATTTGTTCATTTCCTAACCACACGTACACACTGGTAAAAAATTTTTACAAGCATATAAGCTACAAATGAAAAGCAGTTTGCAGTTTGCCATAAGTGGCAATGATATTTTAGAATCATTTGCAAAATTGAAAACAAAATTTATCATTTTTCTTGTTCCAAAAGGAAATTAATGTAACAAATTGTTTAATTTGAAAGAATGCATAAGCACAGTGTTGATTAACTTCAATTATCAACAGAGAGAGAGAGAGAGAGAGAGAAATAAAATTTTCTTGGTGTGTATCTCCCAACAGTGCAGTTTCTGCATGCACCCACCTTCAAAGTTAACTTTTTCTTTTTTGTAATTTGTGTTAACAACTAAAGAATGGGTCCTTAAGTAGGTGATATAAAAATTAAAAAAAAAACATCCAAAATAAACCAATATCACATGGTTCTGGCATGCACAGTTTAAGTTACAAATCTTGATAAGAAGATAATTGTAATTACTCTGATGGCCTTGCATTATTCTGTTCAGTAAAACATCGTTATCGATAAACAACTTGAAGTCATCCATTCTCTCCTCATTGTAGTTGAATTATATTATTGGATATTAAGGGCCTGACTTTTTTTTCTTTTCCTTACAAAGTCTGTGCTAGCTTGTCAGTTTTATTTAAATTCTAACCCCTAGAAAACTTTCCTCCTGATAAGTAGCACACTGACTTTTAATACATTCCTATTATTATCAATCTAATAACATGACACAAGACACGCTCAGCAAGTCAAAGTACTGCCCTTTGCTGTAAATTAACATACGCCACTGAGAGTTTATTTTACCACGCATTGAGTTGTGACAGATATAATCCTTACAAGCCAAACAAAGTTTGTAGGCAGAGAGAATGCACTTTATCAAATCAATTTGGAAAAAAAAAAAAAAAAAATAGAAAACTTTCTCTTCACAAATTCACATCTATTTCAGTTGTATCAGCAGGTTTTAGCAAAGTACCCTCTTTGTCTTCCAACCTTTCTTCCTTGGATTGTCAGAGATAAAACATGACCATTGCAAACACGTTGAAGTGATGATAATATCGTGGTAACATATAAAAACACTAATCCTCGAGCGGACTGAGGCAGTCTGTCTACACAGAAGGGAGGCTTAAGAAAAAAATATTATGCAAGAAAAACAGTTCCTACAGCTGGTCAACTGCCCATCTAAATTTTACAGTTTTGTATTTAAAATTTTTTAATTACAATTCTCACTCTTTTAATGCAAAGAAAATAATAAAAGTTTCTTCAGGAACATTGTGAAATAAAGTACACCAAGCACTATCAACTTCTTACAGAAAGGAAACCTTTTTTCCCTCCTCTTCAACCTCACTCTCTTACTGAAGATGAACATATTATGAGACTTCCCTATATGAAGAATACAGAGGAACAGACTTCAGAAGGCCAGACAAATGTATAGTACTTGTGGAAATGGAAAGAGACATTTTGGGCTATTTTTTATTGGTGGTTTCTTTTTTGTAGTTGTATTTCCCAGATATTAAAATAGACTCCTTTGGAAAAAGTATTGCAGTACAACTTTCCATCAGAACTTGCCAGAGGTTTGTTGTTTCTATAAGCACTGATAAATGTTTTCTTCTCACACACAAAAGAAGATGCAAGCAATTCCTTTCCAATAGCCTTCAGCTGTGCAAGCAGTTATTTGTCACATACAGTTGGACCTGTGTGAGTGAAGCAGGCAGGCAGCTGCAAGTGTTTGCAGTCACACTGACTTCATCTTTTGAAGATATGTTTCTTATGGCTTCAAGTGAAGTAACAGTGATAACAGTTATCTAATGCTTCAAGATAATGCTGAATAAAGTTTTGAGGCTATGCAGAAATAATTCACTATGAACACATACCCCCAATCCTAATGTTATAAGTTAGAAATTATTTATGACAAAATACAGCTAGGGTCTGATTCCACTGCCATTAAAATTGATGGGAATTTTACCACTAGCTTCCACGGTAGCAGTTCTTAAAAATGTATTTACTGGGGAAGACAGAAGTAATTCATATGTATGAGAGCATGAATATTTACACATATACATACAATTATTATAGCTCAGTGTATTCCTTTTTTCCCCAACATCAAGGTGCTTTTAAAAAAGCCCTCTGTCCTCTGCCTAATTTTATGTGCCTACATTCATTTTAAACATATATTTTAATATCATGTCTTCATATTTCCCATAAGCTTTCTTTTATGTCTAAAAACACACCAGTAATAAAGTTTTCAAGCTCTTCTATTTCTGCTATGAGTTTTATATATATATATATATATATGTATATATAAATTTATATATATATATACACACACGTTATAGCCAAGTTTCTGTCAAAAAAAAAAAAAAAAAACAACCACCAGGACCTTATCTTTGAGAGAGGATTTGAATTCCTTACTCTATTTAAATGCCAGCAATAATTACAATGCGCGATTCTTTTCATGCAATTTCTTTGGCTTTTTAAAACCAAGAAATGGAAGGTAGATAGCAAATTCAAGTGAACATATTACATGATTTATCTGAAAATAGAGTCAGATTCAATTAAACAAAATTAACCTCAAAAAACTGCCACCACTCCTGAGCATGAATCATAACCCCCCGAGCAGTTAGGCCTTCATCCAACAAGAGTCTCAGCAGGCATGTGCTGAGAGCAACCGAGTCTGCTGAGAACCTAAATGCCCATTGTGCCCACTTAACACTGCTGCAGGTAATATGTGTAAATGAAGCACAAGCAATTCTCAAACTTGGAAGAGTTTCTTAAGCTTAATGGGTAGAGGAATTGAAGAACCAGTGAGTTGTAAGTTGCATAGGACTGATAAACTCCATCTGGGAAGAGGAGAGGCAAGAGATGCAGATTACCTACTTCAGTGATAAAATGGAAATCATAAGAGCAATTCTGCACCTTAAAAGAAAACTAATTTTGTTCTCTGCAGAAATAGAATTAACAAAGCCAACACTGAAAAGTCCAGCTGCTCAGCCAAATGAAAGACTTGGGTAGAATTTGAGGAGACCTAAATCACTAAGACTTCATAGAAATGTAGCCATGTTCCTATAGAGGCTACTGCACTGGTATATAAGTTTGTAGTTAATGACATCCTGGCCTTCGTTATGTGTTCCAACAGTGGAAGTGAGACCTTATGCTAGCTAAAAATAACTGTCTTGGAATTCCTGTGCATTCTAGGTCCTCCAGAGGAAAGAATGAAGAAGCCAGCCTTGCAGAATTTCTCAAGAATAAACCTTTCTTAACATGCAACTGAAGTTGTATCTTGGCTTTTTTTTTTTTTTTTTAAATCTTTTAACTGGACAGTTAGGAACTGGGAGCTGGATGCCTAATTTGTCTCCATATCTCCATTTGCTTATTTCCTGGAATCCTGTATTAAGCTTGAGATCAATGACTTCTAACATCTCATCCTCAATCAGCCTGTAGCAGTTACACATTCTTGTAACGTTATATTCCAGGTATCCAAAGTAAAAAAGCTAATGGCCACAAAATTCACACTGGCACTCTTTCCTATGCACTGAATAATTGGTCTAACCTACCTCTCAGTGTCGTGATGAATTTTCCAGCTTTTATTTAAAAATACATTTCTTCAGATATGTAATACTTGTTCCTCAATAAAATCTTTTTAATCCGAAAACCAATGAAAAAATCTAGAAGAATATGTAGTGAAACAAATAAGAAAAAATGGATTTTGCCTACTCCTATGTTAACTGAGGGAAGGAATTGGAGTTAAGAAGCCTTAAGCACCAAAAAAAAAAAAAAATCTGCTTGTGAACTGAAAGATGGAAAATTAAAATTTTCAACATACTATTTTATAGACAGTTTTTAAGTGCCTAAAGGAGATATCTTTTAACATGAAGTACCTTCTAACTGGCAGCTATAGTGTCAGTTCCATGCCTGCATTTAATCACTAGCACAACATTTGCAGTTATTCCAACTAGAAAGGATTTCTGAAAAGATGAAACACACTCAAATCACAATCTAACTTCACTAATCTTCAGATTAAGAATATACTCTAATAAGATTTAACGCTAGTACTCTTTCAACAGATTTAGCCAGAGCCAGGCAGCCAAGGCTGAAGCACATTATTAATGTGGGATGAACCATTCAGAAAACATAGCATATATTTGATAGAGAATTTTTCAAAAATGTCAAAATATCAGGTCAAAGTAAAGAAGAAAATATTGAAAGGAGCTATTCAGACAAGCCATGAAAAATACTGATGTGTTGCATATTAAGCTGCACAGGCAATTCAGAGTTAGATAGTCACCCAAAACATAGGAAAGAGCTGTTCAGTTCTCTATTAGAATCATAGAATCATAGAATCACCAAGGTTGGAAAAGACCTAAAAGATCACCCAGTCCAACCGTTCACCTATTCCCAATAGCTCCTACTAAACCATGTCCCTCAACACAACATCCGGTCTTTCCTTGAACACCCCCAGGGTCGGTGACTCCACCACCTCCCTGGGCAGTCCATTCCAGAATGGAATTCCATAGCTTAACCTGATCCTCTCTTTCCCACTCAGACATGACGTTAGGCTCAACACTACTGGCTGTTTTTTCTTTTTGTCTGATAATACTTAGTTCACTTTGAAGCAGCCATTGCGTGCCCACTCCATATTCCAGGTCTCAAATCTGACACTCAGTTTCTGTCTCCTGCCCTCCATAACTGTACAGGCATTTCAAAGTACTAAATGACAAGTTGTGATGATCTTTCCTGCTCTTTATCTTCCAAAATCTTACTGTAAATATTTTTTAAAACATGCTGTCATATTTACAGTTTTCTAATAAATAACAATCTTGTAGTAAATCAGAAGTTCTTATTCTCCATTTTCTTGAGAATAAAAGTACTTAATCCAAACAAATTTGTTCTCTCCTTCAGAACCCCACCTGCAGCTGTGAAAAATTAGTCTTTCACATAGTCTTAGTTTTCAGATACTTCACTGTGTGTGTTTTTTTATACTACAACAGAAAAGGATATATCTATTTGTCATCTGAATTTCAAACTCATGGGATGATACATGAGTTTATCAGGTAAAGAAACAGAACCAAGTCCTTTGTACTAAGAAAGACTAAGAGTCAGTAATTACATATTCATCCACAGTAAACAATAACATTTCCTTTCCTCTCTTCAAAGGATGTCAAGAACGGCATTGTAAAAAAAAAATAATAATAAATCATATTTTCCATTAACTCTTTGGGAAAAAAAAAAGATCAACTAGAGAAGTACTACTGTGAGGTAGCCAAGACTGCAAATATGAAAAGTGATTTGTATTAGAATGACACAAATTTTCAAAAGTGGCATTTGAGGAAGGGCAGTACTAGTTCATCACAGACTAATTTGTGCTGCAAAGTGAAATTTTGTTCTAATATGATAACCCATGACCCCTAATAAGGTTTTAAGCAGATATGTCACAGCTGGTCACTACCTTAAGCTGAACATTGGACACCAAGTACCAAATTGGTTTGAATTCTGTGTGGAATGCAGGTGTAGTTATACACCATAGTGATATTGCAGAAAGATGGAAAGTAATTCTGGATTAAGTGCCTCAGAGAACAGACATATTACAGTTTTATCAATGCAGCAGTGCATTCAAGACAGCTGTTAAGAAACTTTTTACCCTTTTCTATCTTTTGCTTAATCACATCCAACCTGAGCTGTACTCATGATCTGGGCACATTTAATTAAAGGAAGACAGTAAGCAGAATTAGGCTGCCTGGTGTCCCAGAGGCAGCCTTGGGCTTCTTCTGCCTGTACTGTAAGTTAGCTGGATACAAGTTCACCTTGCCTAGCTAGTCAATGTTCTACCCTTTGCATGCTTCATTGTACCAGTTGGAACACAGGCCCTTAAGTTGAATAAATAGACTTCCTAGGTTTTATGTCCTAAATTAAGGAACACTTTGAGTTCCATGGATGATATACAAATACAGCCCATATTTGAGTAAACGCAAGAGTAATGGCATAAAATAGCCATGCTTGCACAAGGCTTAGCCCAACAGATCATACAAGACACTGTGTTCAACTTTCTCCAACATCTTTTCCTGGTATTCCATTGCGTTTTGTTACACTGGACTGGGATGTTATAATGCACTGTTGTACTTCGTGAGAGAATAACTTTGTCATCCTGATGAAAATTATTTATTACAGGTGTTTCTGAGTTATGTTAGTGCTTACCACACAGTATTTTACAATGCATGTACAAAAGGAGTGCAAACACAGCCATATCTAAATTTCCCCTCTGATATTTAAAGAGTCTTACGTGTATATGCTTGACTTCTTTTGAGGCCATGCTTTCAAAGCATTAGTTTAGCTGACAAAAATATTTTAATAATATTAAAAAACACAGTATGCACATCTGGATTCAAAAATGCTGCAGAGTAAGCAAAGTATCACTCATTTTATGTAAATAGGCATTATGATAATAGCAAGTATTCTAAATTGTACATTTGATAAAGAAAAAATATCCACCTTTTTGCAAGTGTTTTCTAAATAAGTATTTAAATAGCAGAAGTTGTATGCCAGTATACGTTAGTGCTGACTAACAAAGTTTAAAAGAAGCAAAAGACACCTGATAACTAATTTCAGCATAAAGAAATGGAAAAAAAAGAACAAAGTGAAGATGACCAATATTGAGAAGGAGACAGAAAGAACTCACAGAACTACTTTTAGGATAGATATAAAAGGAAAAAAATGATACAGGAGACAGTGTGTGCAGTTAGGAGACAGGAAATTTAATTCTGACAAGATGAAAGCATTAAGATATCAAAATGGAAAAAATAGGAAAAAAATCAAAGACACAGGAAGAAGATCGACAACACTGAACAGGGCAGCAAACAAAAATGAAGGCAACTATTCAAGTTTTAAACACAGGTCTGATGTGGTGAGGGAAAGAGATTTAAAGGGGGGGTAGAAAAGAAATTGGTCCTTGAGAAGTCAGAGTGGCTATTGGTGAGAAAAACGAGGAGAAAAAGAGTGAACAGTATAGAAATCAGCCTGTCATGACAGGTCAGAGTAATGAACATGATTGCCAGCAGCAGAGCTGGACATAAGAATTGGTGGAGATACATGAAGAAGGTAAAATGAAATTTGCTTTTCAACATGCTAGTTAAATTTAGGAATACATTAACTTAATATGGAGTACAAAACAGAAAAGACAGCAAATAAGTTTCACATTCAAACCAGGGTATGCTTTCTAGCAGCATAGAGGGTTCCCCATTACCAGATGAAATTCAGGTATCAGATTTCTTATCATTTGTTCCTTCCCTGGACAGACTGCCTCTCTGCTGCTTTGTGCTGCTTTTGGGCAGCACAATTGCATGGAAATGAAGTGGATAAGCTTCAACCACCTCAAAGAGATCCTGCCCAACTAGGAAGACCAAGGTGCCCTTGACCAAGAGGCTACCTGATCTCTTTCTCCCTGATGCTTACATAGGCTTTTACTTTAACTGTCAGCTTATGAGTAAAAATTACTTTTTTTGTTTTCCATACAGGGGGGAAGGTAAAATTACAGCACTCTTTCAATGAATGAAAATGAACTGCCTTTCAAAAAGCAACCCAAAAACTTAGAAAATATAATCCAGGAAAGAGGTTCAAATTTTGGGCCCCTCATGACACACCAGGCAGATAAAACACTGAATGTAGAAAAGAAAAATGGAGTAAGAGTAAAGATATTTTTAGCAATAAGCAACTTTTTAATTTAGTCTCAGGCAAGCACTGGAATTTATTTGCTCCTGATATTATAGCATGCACACTGGATTTAATGTATGATCAGTGCTAATCCATTCCAAGCCTTGCAATATCAGAAACATTTAAGACAAACCAGAACTGGAATTACACAAGTAATGAATACATCTCAGCAGGAGAGTTTAGAAAGGTCCTATAAATATCATTCAAGACAACAGTGACATTACAAGAAACGTTATGATCTCAAAAAAACCCATCAGTCTCACTTCATTTCTATCTTGCTATCCTAATTGGGATCTTTGCAGCTGGGTACAGTATCTATTCCCTTTAACAAAATGTCCATACTGGAGAAATGTGTCAGCACAACTGCTCTAATTCTTAATTTTAACCCTAACATTCTTTAATCCTGCCTATAATCCACACCATGCATGGCTGCAGAAGTCTAACACTATTGGTCAACTGGAAAGGAGAACACACACACAGTTTTAAAGGCCTTTTTGACTTTTTTTTATGGTCCTGCTGCTTCCCTTATTTATTTGTTTTAATAAGCAGATATACATGTACGCTTTTAGGATCTTAGGATTTACATATGGTTTAGTATATTTAATTTCTTGTAATTTAATTTATGTTTTTCCTCTAAAAAGCTCAGACAGAAGCATCTACAATCATTTAAAATTACTCAGCTTGAAATGACCTACAGTTATTCATGTAACTGTAAAAACAAATCTCAGTAGTTACCTGAAAGACTGTGCAGCACCAACTGAGAAGTAGTTAATTATTTTTCATAGTTTTAGATCAATAAAAAAACCAAAATTATTCCATACTGTAAACAAGGAAGCTAATTTCTCCCTTTTCTACAAAAACTTGTCAAGAAGGTCCACTGAATTTCAGAATAAGTAACAACAGCTGTTAAGCTACACAAAAATCTGAATACACAAATTCCCCTCAACATCTTCTCCCAATACATCCTAAAGTCCAGGTTGAGTGTATTTTAATCTTCCACTGATACAGACCTGCTTGCTTCTCTGAAAGGCCACAAAATGCCACTGAAGTTAAAATGGATGAGTTAACCTTTTGAGAAGTACTCAAAGTACCAAAAATTATTCTGACCTTTGACTGCACAATCCTTTAACTTCGCTAGCTATTCATTTCATGCTATTTTTATTTTTTTTTTAATTATTATTACACGATTGGAGACATTTATTTGCCAATCTATCACTACAACATGTAGCAATTTGCTAAAATGAAGTATTTTGGTACCAATAATAAGGCATCGCCTGGACAGCAGGCAAAAACACAGGGAGGGTGAGAAGCTGAAAGAGAATTGGTACGAATTATTTTTACAATTATTTTAATAAATAAAGCTGTTTGGACAGACAGATCAGTAAAGAAATGGCTTCAACAAGGAGTAAAGAAGGAAGGATGCATCTGCACAGTTTTCACTGCACCTGTGAAAGGAGGAGAAAGGTCTTCAGTCTGCAGGACAAGGCAGAACAGGGATGTCCACCTTAGTTTTGGTTGCAATAAAAAGACACTTGTCTTTCCTTAGCAGTAAAAGAAGCAGTAGAGTGTAGAAGATTGTAATATCATTCATTTCAAAGAGAAAATAGCCAGTCCAGAAAGCTGAGGTCCAAACCCTGTGTATCAAACATTTATTATGGAACAGGACAGAGTCTGATGCCCTGTGAGCCAGCAAAAGGATGAAAGTTAGGCAATTTAAGCGAAGTAAGACTAAAGATTGCAAGCCAACTTTTAGGTATTGAGCAACCCTGCAACTGCAGAACACTAGCACTGAAGGCAAGAACAAAACCAGTTTTAGAACACAACCAATCCATACAGCTTTGTTTAATAAAGTACTGTATTCAAAATACTCCTGTTGGTCAACAACGTTATTTTAACTGTTTTTATAAGGAATCACAATATTCTGTCTTCCAGCAAGCTGAAAGGATAATATTGGAGTTGACTTTCCTTTAAATTATTTTGCTTTTACCATATTATTTACTGACACTGTAACAACTCTCATTTATCTAACGTGCTAGAGTTATACATTACCAAAGATACCTAGGAGCTGACAGTGACCACTGTTCCAACACTGACAATTCTTTCAGCACAAATAACTGTGACAGTCAGTCTTCCACTTAAAACTTGTGGAGATTCTAATGAGTGAAGATGCAGCAAAACTTCTCAGTAGACTAGGAACTGGCCAACTTAAACAGGAAAAAAATCCTAGAAACAAGGATTTTTAATGGAAGGGGAAAAGCCATCACTGAAGTTTCTAAAGGGGTGAGGAAAGTGACGTGTTAGCAGATTTAAACCACAAGGGAAATCAAGTAAATATAGAAATACAAAGAAAGACTACTAGACTGCTACATTCCCAGTGGAAATGATTTAAATTGAAACAGAAAGATGCAACAAGTGAAATCTTAGATGCTACCTTTTGAGATCGCGTCTGCTTTGCAAAACTGTTTGCAGGGAATCCTGCATATGTGGTTGAGAATTGAAGGCTAAATGGATATTGAAACAATCCCTTCTCTGGCTGTTCTCATAGTTTGAACAGAAGAATCTGATGCTGCCACTTGTGAGCATGAAGAACAAGACTGGAAAGTGACTGTTAGAATAAAAAGATGTTCCATAAAATAAGTTATTAAGTTATCAGATTAATTATATAAGGATGTAGACATAGCATTAAATATCATATCATTTGAGATTCACAGCATTTTCTTTTTAGTGGTACTTTGAAAATGTTTTGATTATAACCCCCTATCTTAGCCCATTTCTGGACTCCTGCTAGAGGAAAAAAAAAAAAAGCTTTGTCAGGGGTATGCACTAATGAAAACAAGAACCACAGCTTGTTTACTCCTACATAGAGTAGAAACAACAGGACACAGGACTACAGCATGCCACAGCCAAATTGTCCTGTACAGTGCATCAAAGCACGTAAAGATAAATAACACTAGTATTTTTTTTAAATTCACCAATTTTAAAAATCAGATCATGTGCAAAACAATGATTTCAGTGAAATGATAGCAGAATTCAGACGTTAGGATGTGCAGGGGAAGCAAAGACAATGGGCCTCTCAGAAGCAAGCATGCCTGTAATTCTATCAGCACACTTACCCAATTACCTGGTAAGTTGCTGAAGACTAAAATGAGACAAGCACAGTCTGAAACACGATGCTGCATTTTCCATGTCTTCACACATTTTATCAAGTGTTACCCTAAATGTAGTCTGAGTATTGTACACAAAGTACAGTATTTACAAAATGAAATATATTCTTTCAGTTTCTCAGATTGTTCATCAGCCTAGATTTGAGTTAGGCTACTAGAAACCCCTTTCTGAAACTCAAATTGTCATAAATCCCTACAGTTTCATTGGATGCAATGCTTAATAGTCAGTGCCAGTCTTGGGAGTGAAATCACCATTTCACCATTTCACTTGTCAACTAAAAAGCTAATTAGATAGCTGGGCCTTATGTCCATAGTAATAAAGACATAGTAATAGAAACACAGGGAATCACCACTATCCAGAATAAAGAGATCTTACAGTTTTCTAAAACTTTATAATCCCATATGACAAATTGATGTGATTTAGAATTATAGTCTTCCACATTATATTACTCCTGGTATAAAATGATCCTTACTATTATCCACAAATCATTTACTCAGAAGCACAGAAGCACAGAAGCACAGAAGCACCCGGGTTGGAAGGGACCTCAAGGATCATGTAGTTCCAACCCCCCTGCCTAGCAGGGCCACCAAACATACACATTCAGATCAGGTTGCCCAGGACCCCGTCCAACCTGGCCTTGAACACGTCCAAGGACGGGGCATCCACAACCTCCCTGGGCAGCCCGTTCCAGGGCCTAACTACTCTCCTTGTGAAGAACTTCCCCCTAACATCCAACCTAAATCTTTCCTCCTTCAACTTGGATCCATTTCCCCTAGTCCTGCTGTTGTCAGCCCTTCTGAAGAGTTTACTCCCCTCCTGGGTGTAGGTTCCCTTCAGGTATTGATAGGCTGCAATGAGGTCACCCCGCAGCCTTCTCTTCTCCAGGCTGAACAAGCCCAACTCCCTCAGCCTGTCCTCATAGGGGAGGTGCTCCAGCCCCCTGATCATCTTAGTCGCCCTCCTCTGGACCCTTTCCAAGATCTCTATGTCTTTCTTGTACTGAGGGCTCCACACCTGGACACAGTACTCCAGGTGGGGCCTCACAAGAGCCGAGTAGAGAGGGACAATCACCTCCCTGTCCCTGCTGACCACCCCTCTCCTGATGGAGCCCAGGATCCCATTTGCCTTTCGAGCTGCCAGAGCGCACTGCTGGCTCATGTTCAGTCTCTCGTCCATCAGGACCCCGAGGTCCTTCTCTGCCGAGCTGCTCTCAAAGACCACTCCTCCCAGCCTGTACGGGTGCCTGGGGTTCTTCCAGCCCAAATGCAAAACCTTGCACTTTGCCGTGTTGAACCTCATTAGGTTCACCCGAGCCCAGCCCTCAAGCCTGTCGAGGTCCCTCTGAATGGCATCCCTTCCTTCCACCGTATCAACCGCACCACTCAGCTTGGTATCGTCAGCAAACTTGCTGAGGGTGCACTCAATTCCTTCATCGATGTCATTAATAAAGATGTTAAAGAGCACCGGTCCCAAGACAGACCCTTGGGGGACACCACTTGTTACCGGCCTCCACCTGGACATAGAGCCATTGACCACCACCCTCTGTCTGCGGCCTTTCAACCAATTGCTTATCCATCGGGTCGTCCACCCATCAAATCCACTTCCCTCCAATTTGGAGATGAGGATGTGGTGGGGGACCATATCAAAGGCCTTGCACAGGTCCAGGTAAATGACATCGGTCGCCTTCCCTTCGTCCACCAATGCTGTCACTCCATCATAGAAGACCACAAGATTAGTCAGGCATGGCCTTCCCTTGGTGAAGCCGTGCTGGCTGTCTCGGATCACATGCTCATTCTTTATGTGATCGAGCATGTTGTCCAGGAGGATCTGTTCCATGATCTTCCCAGGCACGGAGGTGAGACTCACCGGCCTGTAGTTCCCCGGGTCCTCCCTGCTCCCCTTCTTGTATATGGGAGTGACGTGACCCTTCCTCCAGTCATCCGGGACCTCACCTGACAGCCACGACTTCTCAAATATGATGGAGAGCGGCTCGGCAACCACCTCAGCCAGCTCCTTGAGGACCCTGGGATGCATGCCATCTGGCCCCATAGACTTGTATTCATTCAAGCAAAGATTACTTGTTTCAAACCAAGAACAGAAACAATTACCTAACTGCCAAGATCAGCACCAGAAACTGAAGCTGTTAACTCAGATTTTTCTCATAGGTCTCCAACATATGCATATTTAATTCTTCATCTAATGTTTTTCTGACTATTGAGGAGAAAAGATGTAAAGCTCAACCACCTTCTCTCTGTTCAGTGCAGGAGTGTTATGGTTCCACAATGCAAAGAAAAGGTGAGCAGTCAGGAATTATCGGTAAGTGAAAGTTCGTCATGTATCCCAGACATCAGGTTCTGCTACCCAGAGTGGCAGAGATTTTTACTGCAGCTCAGAATGAGATAAAGGTGATTACTTCTCATGATCACTAATACTGCAGTGGCTCCAGGAATTAATTAAAAATACGTTGAATCGAAGCTCTTTATTTCCTGGACATACGTATTTAAAAGCAAGGAGTTTCCAGCTGCCTGTTTGTACAGTCTATGCGTACTGAATAACCTGATACAGAAATAATCTTTATACATACTGCATTTTCATGCATAAGCTTTACTGTTACAAGACAGGGATTGTGATCTTTTTCCAGTGCAACAGGTGAAAAATAACTGAATGACTTTCAGGAATAGAAGTCACCTATCTTTCTAATAACAACATTTGTACTTCCTATTTAACACCAAATTCAACCAGCCCTAACCTAACATTCCCAGCATAACAGGAGGAAGAAAATACGTATGAACTTTTATTCCTTCCTTAAACAGCATAGAGATGTGAAACTCTAGGCACTGGACATTGAACACGTTTATCTAGAAACCAAAAGTATTTGTGTATTAAAAGTGGGAAGATGCCAAAAAAAAAAAAAAAAAGACGTGCAAAGAAACGTTTCAAAAAAACTTTTAGGAGATGGGAATTAAATAAGTGCTTCTGTGAGCTGTGAAAAAAATAGCTGTCATCAGGGATGTGGTAAACTGTCATCTATCGCTCTCTAAACATGCGATATACGCGTCTGCTTAATAATGCTCACATTTCATTTTCAGTACGTCCAAACTGATATCTGAAAGTAATACAGTCATTTGTAAAAGCAGCATATGGTCTTGCGATACGTGGGAAGGAATATCCTCTCAAAACTGCATTTTCACTTTACTGGATATAAAACTGCCAGAAAACCCCTAAAATCTGCCAGCTGTTAAGGAGTACAGACAAATTTATAGACTCCTGCGCAAATTAAATATTCTGCAAGTTTCCAAAGGAGTGCTATTTTACTATTTGTTCATTTTTGTGAAGCTCCTATTCCTGGATCGTTCATTCCACTAAGACATTCTGGAAATCGCTTCTACTGATAAACAGTGTTAGAGAAAACGTGGCATTTTTAGTTATTTATGTAAAGTGGTTTTCAGAGTGTCATTTCAGATCTGGCACCCTAATGCTGTGTAAGATATTAGAAAATTTGTGATAAGGTAAATGCAATTTCTGCCTCAGTGAGCTTACTTTGAATACAAACAGCTCAAATAATGGATTTTTTTGTTTTTCTTTTCACAATTCTGCTTTAAAGCGTGTTTTTGTGTAATGAATACTAGCACATATCTTCCTAATTCCCAGAATTATTTCTCACAAAAACTTTATAAACAATGAGAAATTATTACAGTGCAGATGTATACTCACTGCATTTATATATAAATGAGTAAAAGCCCAGAAGGCCTAAAGCAATTTTGTCTTTATAAGACAAAGTTCTGATTTCTGTGCATTTGTCTCCAGTCATAAAATATCACTATGTTTACTCTGCAGCACATAAGTAGGTTACAACCATCATTTCAAGGACCACTGTTACCTGAGTGGTAACTCAGCAGCAGCTCTTACTGGCATGAAAGTCCAACTGTATTTGAAGAAAACAGCATGAGCTGGATGATCACATCGTCAATTCACACCAAAGCATGCAGCTATGCAGCTACTATTACCAGGAATTAGTATGTCAATGTTGAACCTGAAAGACAAGCACAGAGGGCATGTCCTTACAGTTCACTGCTGTGACTAGATAGACTGACCCACCTACACACCTGGGGTCTAACCTAGGATCCAGCAAACATTTGGTTATGTACTTACATTAAGATACTTTAAAAATCCAGCACAGTCAACCAGGCCTAGAATGCAAGGAAGTTCAATTCAATTCTAAGACAAATGCCTTCATCTATGGTTGCATTCAGAAGAGCAATGTAGTGCTTTGGATTTTGATTCATTACTGTTTACTGCTCTTATGAATTGTACACTCGTTTTGGTTTCAGAACTTGTCATATCAAAATAACACAAAGCTAGTGAAAAGAAATCACATACCTACTTTGAGTCATTTCAAAGTCAGCATATGATCACTCAAACAGCAAATTTGTGGAACTGATTAATAATTTACTTGCCATTCATAATTTAGTTGACCATTTTTGTCTTTTTTACTTACTAATGAAATGCCTGTGAGTGGATCACAATTTTCCCATATTTATTATTCATTGCAACAATTTGCAGAATAATTTCTGCAAACAGTTCCTGTTTTGTAGCTCATTCTTTATGAATGTTGATTATTCAAAATTCAGTCTCTGAAACTAATTACCAGAACCATATATTAGATTTTGTTCAGTGTTTGCCTGAGCATTGTTCTTATAAACCAGTGTTCTCTAAATACCTCTCCACAAGTATGAACTTAAATTGTATTCTTCTATGAGCACTCTGTATAAATTTTATTTGCTACAATGTTCATAAAAAGCAAACACCATGGAGCAATTGAATTTTAAAATCTGTACAAATACTGGGGGATATATTTTCTTCAGGACGAAGTAACTTTACTTGCAAAAGACAGCACAGTCTGCTTTTGAGCTGGATTATTCAGATGACCAAAGTACCCTGGTATCTAAAGAGTGAAAGCACAGAACACTGGGGCATCAAAAGGAAACGTCTCTTCATTAGCATATTTTTCATAAATCAGTTATTCCAAGTATTCCAAGCACTGCGTAAAGCAGTGTTGCAGCCATCTAAGTGTTACATTATTGAAAGCCAAAATTGCCAAGGTTTTATTGAGAAGGAAAAGGGAAAAAGAAAATATGCACAAATGTACACTTCACCTCTCATATTGCACGGGGAAATTGACATAACTGACCCTCACATATTTGCAGCACAGATTACCACCTCCTTACTGGTAGGAGATTCCCTTCACACGTCAAGAACTTAAAGCATTTTTGCTTTGTTTTTCTGGCTTTATTTGATTTCAGATATTTGAAACTTACAATTTGTTTACTCATTTTTTCAGATTTTTTGGTAACCTTTATACTCTGCATTTTTTGACACTCAGATTTAGCAACTGGGACTTTAAAGAAAAGACCAACTATTCTGACATACATAATAAATTTGACAGCCCCAGCGTTGCTGAAAGGCACTAGCACTGCAGAAGGCCTTTACAAAATTGAGAGAGGTGAAATGTTTGTCCAGCTTCACACAGCTACCCAGCAACTCTCATCAGGCCACTCTTCAACAAAATAACATTAAGAATTAGAACTGAGATAAGATTTAAATAAGACACAAACTCACAAAGGCCCTTCAGCAGAGGATGAATTTTGTGCTCATCATTAGTGGTTAGTAATTGCATTTAAACTCAGAGATATAACTGTTAATATCAGCAACGATTTCACTGAGGTTACAGTGCTTGCTAGAACGAACTGATCCACTGGACTGTAATGAAATTGTCTACAATTTGACTTTTCACGAAAACGGCACAACTGCAAAACAATTTGTAAACATTTTGCTCTATTTCCACTAGTGAGTACTGAAACAACCCAGACTTAGCTTTACTTCAAGGATCTCACATTACATGGAATTGCTACTCACATTATGTTACCAGCACACTTGTATCTTTGTGCCTGTTTGGTTTACAGAAATGGCACAGTGGGAAGAAAGCTTTAGAGTAAAAAAGAATTTTGAGAACAAGAATGATTCTCAACAGTAAAAAAGAGATGGCAAGCAGGATAAATTTTAATCAGAAAAATTACAGCGGTGGCTAAGGTGTTGTTATTTTTTTTTTTTGTGACTTGTCAAATTTTTTTTTCTCTACTTCTGAAAATTTTAGGCCTAATATAAGCACTAAGAAAAGGGACAATAGCAACATAAAATGTTTTTTGTCAGCTAAGCATTTATAAAAATACTTCATTAGTGTTACCAAATGCTGTAATCTATTCACAAATTGTACATATTCTCTAGCTCTTGCCTCTCTCCAGTCTACTGCCCCCAGTAATATGGATAATCATTCTAGAATCACTGCTTCTCACAAGTCTCGTAAAACTTGACATTTCTTTCTAGCTGGAAATGTGTTCACTGGTTACATTTCAGATTACCTCATTAGATGTTTTTTGCAGATGTTTCTCCTTCCAGGTCAGAAGCTGAGATTTTCACTCATTTGACACAGTGTTCTGGTGTGGATGAATACACAGACAACACCAGACACAGCACTCCCATAGAGAGTTGTAATAGATTTCATGTCACAGGGCCAGCCAGAGTTGAGAAATTGTATGCTGCCAGCTGTGTTATAAACTATCCCAAACATTACTTCTTGCACATTCTGAAAACTCAGTATTTTTACTGCATCATCAAGAAAGCTGATTTGTCTCGTGTAAGTAATTTTAGCTCTACCTTTATGTTACTTCCCAAATCTTAGCAAGGTACCAAAGCTAGAACTGACCATAGTAAAATACCACTAGATTCTGTCTTCATCAGTTTTAGTGTTCCTGCCACATATTTTAAGACAGCATGAATGCTATTAGGCGCTATAACAAATTTCTGAGCAGTATTTGAAGAGGCATATTACATCATGTGAAGCCAAGAAATTTTTTTTCTAAGTAATGTGTAACTGAACATTAAAATTAAAAAAAAAAAAGAAAAAGACTTCCAGAAATCAAGTTGTTTGATAAAAAAAAAAAAAGTCAGGATGCCATCTCTTTGAGAGATAAGTTACCAGTACCTGATGGCCCACTTGCTTAGATTTCTTCAAGTGCATTTGCTGATGCTTCATGTCAACAGGCAATGGAGATATTTTAACTAAATACAGACCCTGCAATTCTTCTCTTTCTTCCCACTTACAGTTCCCCTTAGAAATGTAGGTATAGCTATGAATACTGACACACCTTTGAAAGAAATTCTATACATCCAGTGAAATGAACATGCCTGAAATATGTTTTTCTCAGTGTTGCCAGAATAGGTTCATCAGGTCAATCAAAGCTTGTCAGTAGTCCTTCAGAAATCTTTTGCAAACCTGCAATAATGCTACCTTAGAGAAGTAGATAAGTGACACAGATTATAGAATTTTACTGCGCTTACATCTAATTGCTGGCAAAAAGATGCTCAGGATTCAGACACATGCTCCAGTGGAAAAAGGAGGAATTACATGCTATTTATTATTAAGAATCTCAAAGGCAGTTTGCAATCACAATGCAGAACTATTTTCTCCTAGATTCTCAAAATACAGACAGAAGTTAGCAACTAGTCATACATGTTCAATTTTGCAGTCTTCTTTCCCCAGCTTTCCATTAAAGTAAGCTTCAGTGAATTTAACAAAACTTAATATCTAACTAGCTGGCACTGCTGCAGGTTTATAATTGCATGTCACGTTGCAACACTGTATTGCCTACACGATTTTTTTTTTCCTATCACAGCCTTATTCACAGAATAAGTAGAAACACTGCTGATGAAGGATTATTCCTACATAAATATTTCTTATTAAAATATCACACAAAGTAAAATATCTTATTCATATATAGACATTTGCTGAAAGAAATTCAGTATTTAGAACCTTCTTACTGGCAGCTGCTCAGCAGGACAGTAGCCCTTCATCAGATCCAATTCTTGAGATTCTTGAGGCAGCCTCATGAAGGTTGCTGCTGAGGAAAAAGCCATTAAGGTTCTCCCTCCTTTTCATCTCCAGTTTATGGGTGAACATACATATTTATCCCAACATATATATTTATTAAGAGTATGACTATACTCGTAAAAAAAGCTCAATAAGAAAGAACAAATCAGGAAAGTTTTATACACTGGGTGTAAAAGTAATGCTTTCTATTTATTTATGTGGAAACTACAACAGATACAAAGGGCACAGTAACGCTATTTGATAGAACAAATTCTCAGCTACAAAACAGTATTTTTCAACATAGCCACTACCATTAGGTATGTATTTCTGCCAGTGATGAACAAGGGCCTGCATGCTGTGCTAGTCAAATCTGCACCAGCAGAGGTGATCCACTGTTTCACAGCTCCAGTGATGGCAACCTTTACCAGAAAAAATGTTGTTCATACACACCATCTTTCACCTGCCCAAACAGTTGGAAGTCAAAATCTCTACTGTCAACAACCACATCTGATGCCATGGGCAATAAAATCATAGAATGGCCTGGGCTGAAAAGGACCACAATGATCATCTAGTTTCAGCCCCCCTGGCTCCATGCAGGGTTGTCAACCACCAGACCAGGCTGCCCAAAGCCACATCCAGCCTGGCCTTGAATACCTCCAGAGATGGGGCATCCACAACTTCCTTGGGCAACCTGTCCCATTGTGTCACCACCCTGTGTGGAAAACTTCCTCCTGATATCTTACCTAAGCCTCCACATCTTACTTTAAAACTATTCTCCCTTGTCCTATAACAATCCACACTCATAAACAGTCATTCAGAGCAGCCCTAATAAAACTCAGGGGGCACATAAAGCTGGAAAATAGAAATTTTGATTCAATGGGAGATAATGTTAGTAAAATAATTGCTTAAAGGTGCAGTTTGGTAATATTTTCTGATGCATTTTCTATACTGCTGTCTCCATTTAGCTGTTTTAATTCTGTCATTTAAGAAAAAAAGAGAAAACTGACTAAAACAAAACTGCCTCACACTTCAGGTTTTTTTCCATTCATTGATCTCTACTGATACTTAATCTTTAGAGTATGTGTTCTATTTACTCACTGTACATTCTTGCCCCTGCTAGTGGCTAGAGATGAATGAATCTGGCCTAGAAGATTGTAAAGGCCATACGAAGTACAAATGAACAAAGTAAATTAGCTGCTTAGGCTCCCCCATTATTATTTTTTTTTTTTCCCAATAAAAAACATAATTGAAAAGCCTTTCCATCCATCCTGTGTCCAGCAATTAATAATGAAAAGTTTTAAGGAGATTTGGCTCAATTTACCAGAACTTTCTGTTTGTGACTATGGTTCATGACTCCCTGTGGTACTGTGGCATATAATGAAATAAATGTAGAAAGCAGCCCCATTCTTGACACATGGAACATTTTCAAAGATGAATTAGATGTACGCTACCTGGCTTCCTAAAGAAGGAAGCACACACAGAAACAGTTTCCTCACTTATATCTCACAGGTCAGATTTCTCTTCACTGGGATCACAACTGACCACAAAGCCATATGGTCCCATGAAAGTGCATAAAGAATTCTTCACTTCTTGACACTCTTAATTTAGATTAATGTCATACTGTAGGTATATTGTTTTATGTCCCTAAATGCTCATGTCCTTAGTTCACTGTTTGGGTGGAAAAAACAACAAAACACCAGCATTCTGCCTGTGGACTGCTTAAGTGCCTGATCTCCAGCCTCTCCCACCCCGTATATAAAAGCTAAGCAAGATAGCTCAGTTGTGCTGTCATAAACACATATCCTGTCTAAGTGGATTTGGATTAGACAAAATATTATAAACACATATCCTGTCTAAGTGGATTTGGATTAGACAAAATATTAATCCTGACAGCATTTATAACTAGCCATACAGGTAGGCAGGATTTAGAACATTAATTAGGAGCCATAATGCAATGCTTAACTCTTAATTCCACAATCAATGGACTTCAGTAAAAGGCTGACTTAAGAAGTTCCTGACTTTCCTTTCTGCCACCATAACTGCTTATGAAATTCTGCTCCAAATCACGTCACTGATCTAAGTTGGGTTAAAAATAACTCTTCAGAAAATATTTTCACCAGCAGAGTAGGCTTATGCCATAATGATACAGCTCAACCAAAACAGCTGGGCAGGACCAGTGATCAGGAGTGGCTAAACCATCCTCGGCACAAAAGCCACTGCATGCTGCCTTTTGCACCAGAGCATGCATGTTTTTACCTTACCACCTAGTACATATGATTCAGAAATGGCTTTCATTTCCAAACTTGCAAAAGTAGGCTTCACGGTTATTTTCCAGAACAGATCTAATCACAATCCCCACCATTTGTCCCAGAAGTGTATGCAGGTAGTCATCTCTTAAACCTTCTAATATAATGGCATTAAAGAGAGTTGAAACTCTCTTGAAGCCTTAAAAGAATGGGACAAAAGAAGTCAATTTATTCAGGAATTCCTAGCTTCTATCAGAAAACCAATCTTTCAGTAGAAGTATTTTTTTTAAGACTATAAGGTGAAAGTACCATCAGAGAAGAATTCTGTAGTGTTACTAGCTCAATCCAATAAGTGTCACTTTGAACCTGCAATGCAGACAAAATTTTAAAATAAACAAAAGGCCTGAACTGCAACTGAGTGTGCTCATGTAGCTCTCATACACGTGCATTTTGCAAGTGACAGAAGAAGAAACATCAGTGGAAATTTTAAGTTAAGCTCTAGAGCAAAGATTGTGAGATAGATCTAAATATTACTTAAAAAAGCTTCTTCTTTAAGAGAGCAAGTGGGGAAATGAAATAATTCAACATATGTCTTGCTAACTCCTATTCATCTGTGAAATATTAAGCATCAGCATCTTTTTCAGCAGTAAAAAAAATCTTAGCACTTCAGCGCACAGGAAAGATGATGTTCTGAAGATGAAAACCAGCTCTACAGAGAATGACCTTGATAGTCGTAAAATCATTTTCCTTTGTTTTAGAAATGTAAATGATGCAAAGGTCTTGTGCTAAAGAGCAGGAAATAATTTTACTCCTAGATCTGTCACTGATTCCTGCATGAAAACAGGCAAACTGCTTCAGTCAAAACTTCCACAAGCAGCCACTGCATATGCTGAGCATTGAGGACATTCTGGACAAATATTCAAGATGAAGTATTTGAAAATAAACTTACAATCATTTCACATTAGGCACCCAAAGTACTCTGTGCTTTGAGGATATTCTGCAGTGCTATAGCAGAATAATTAATTAATGTCCCGCTATGTTGTAAAACTGAGATAATAATATCCAGTCATTTCACAATAGCATTATAAAATGGATACATCAAAGTTTGTGAACTCTGAGATATTGTAATTCCAGTGGAGCCCATCTTTCTTATGAGGAAATCAATAGCACTGCATTCAGAGAAAGATCTCCATGTTGCAGCACAAACGGAACGAATCACAACTTTAAATGACATATTGGAAAACTGCCCATTAAATGAGTACTATCCATCTTATGACCTGAATAATTCCCAGGCAGGGAATGAGCTGTAGAAGAATAGTGAGCATTCACATAATTAAAGGCTGTGTCATAATGCAAACTCACATTTCTGCCCAAATACTTTGTCTGGCTAAGCTCTTAGCAACAGAATGAAGACTCCCATAATGAGAAGCTCCAGGAAGCTTAAATATAGTTTTGTTGTCACATCTAGCATGTTCATATTCACACAGTCCCCATGAAACTAATGGAACAACTGGCAAACTAATACAGGAACAGTACAGCATTCCAGGGCTAGAAGATCAGATCTGACAAAAGGCTTTGTTTTATATTGCAAGATCTTTAAGACAGAAATGTTCTTTAAAAGGAGCGAGTTTCTTGGTTATTTTTATGTAAGACAAGAATTAAGAGTGTGACAAAACCATATTTGCATAGGATCTGTTCATAATTGAGTCTAGTTGTAATCACCCAGATTATGATCTCAAAGTTGGTGCCATTTAATTAGTATTTAAGTACATGGACCATAGCTACATTTAATTACAATCGCAGATTCCCGTCTATTTTCTGACAGATGATTGCTACTATTTGGCATTCAAACAGCTTCCAAAATCTAGGAAGTAGAAAACCTAACATGAATAACAATCGGCAGTACAGCATGCTGTCACAAAACAAACCCATAATAAATGCTAGATTGCAAAATTAAATAAAAAAAAAAAAACAGTCAACAAATCATTTTAAAAGTAATGAATTTGGGGGAAAAAAAAAAAAAAAAAAGACTGGAAACAAAGGTTTTCCCTCACCAGTGGTTTTCTTTTCTCTTACATTCTGATCTTACAATTGAGTCTATAAAACAAGGTTGTGTGGTGGCAGCCATGAAACCCTGATACCACAGATAAAGCTGAGGAACCTGAACCTTTAAACAGAGGTTTCTCAGGACAACTCTAAGCACAGCACCCATACTAGCATCGTATATTATTGACTCCTATACATTATTCTGCTCATTGTCAGTTTTTGTGATTATATAGTGTGAATATGTAGTGTTACTGGCTCCACTGGCAAAACTGAAAATATTACGGTTTTAGCTGATATCAAAAGAAAAAGACAGTGACATTTGTGATTAAAAGAAATGTTGCAGTTGAGTTATTCTACCAGCCAATTTCATACACATAGATTATTTTCCCATGTTTTATTTCTCCACAATTCCTCCAAATGCTTTTCTCCACACACGAACCAGTGGAAGAAGTTAAATTACTATGAATAATAACGCACAGTCCAACCTGCTCAATTTCTTCACATCTAAAATCATACTATATGTTAAATTTCATAAATAGCTTTGAGAGATATTTTCTTAAGTGAAATAATAGTAATTTGAACCACACTCTGATAAAGATTACTAAAATTAAAGGCCAAAATTCTCAGAGATTATGCTGATATATTAGGTAATGCTCCTGTATTCTGTAGGAATTTCACAGAAATATCCTCAAAAGCAACACCCTTAATTGTCCCCATTGCCCCGAGAGACCTTCCTCATCTGTGCTACTACACGTTCAGAATGTATACTGAAATTTATGAGCTACTAGCAAACAGAATGCATAGACACTGAGTTGTTTTCATTCTCTTAGCAGAAAAAGTGCTTCTGGCCTCTCTCCTCTATCATGCTGATGATTTCCACAAAACATATGTGGGATCCTTTGGAAATCCATCATTTGACTGAATTTGCCAGCCAAAAATCATGGTTAAATATTTTATAATCAAGCAGCTAAAAGTTAAAAGAAGTCAAAGCAACTGCATAAGACTCATTTCTTTGAAAGGATACGTTAAAGCTGAAGGCTGCTGTTGAGCATAATCATTGGGAATTAATTTGATTAAAAACTCTGGGATCATCTCTCTAAGCAACAACTGTAATCATGGCGGAGTGAGACAGAGGTACAGGCTGCCAAGTGGGAAGCAATGGTTTGGTATAGAAGGATGCTATATTTTGAAAGTTGTTAAAACATATTATAAACAATCATAAGGCGCAGAAATAAACTCATTGGCAAGGGCTCTTCTATTAACCAGCATTGGCTAGTTTTAAAAGGATCAGCTGATAACCTGGGGTAGTTTAAAAAACAAATTTAAAAAGGTAAGTGAAAAAATGCACATGGGTATGAAAAGATGTATACTGAAAGCATATATAGCAGACAGATTTCAGCTTTTAATAGAATTGAAGTTACTCCTGCATCTATGAAATAGCATGAAAAATAGTTATAGTGGTAGAAGTTGGGAAGGTTAGATAAAAATAAACAAGTTTAGCTCATGGATTTAAACAACAAAAAGCAAAGTTGTTAAAATGCAACACTAATGCTACAATCACAGCACAGCTCAGTAATACAAAAACATTCATTTAGCTTATGTACATAAAGGCTTTTTATTTTCACCTATCTAAACAGCTTCTTTTACAGACAGGATTACGCTCCTGCGCATTACAAGTGAATACATGATTAGACTGAGCTGTTTCACTTAGAGAATTTGCCTAATCAGTGCTGCTTTCAGAATTTTCCATATTAATTTAGTCATCCACTGACTATTTTGTTATTTTATAACATGAAAATCTGTGAGAACTGCAGCTCAATTGCAATCCCTGCTTCACTGCATTGATTCTTTGGACAGTCCATAGCTACGGTATACAGCAGCACTGTAATATCTGTAAAAGAAAATTCTGCAGGATTCGGCCTAACATGTTGGAAAAGGAAATCAAAAATAAAAAGAGCTCAAGGATGAATATGTAAAAAGTGATCCAGTGACCCTAAAAGATATGACTGTTATCACTTACAGACATGCTCGTTTATCTCACTGTTAGAGATCTGATAGTTTTTTCCTCATACAACACCATTTTTTTCTATATATTAAATAACATTTGAAAACAATCTAGAGACGCAGCTTTACTTGCATATCTTGCTTGAAAGGAATAAAATTCAAACTGAAGTGTATCAACTACTTCTGGTGACACAAGGTATCCATTCCCTTCCCTAACTTATTTATTACTCGAATTTGC
This sequence comes from Tympanuchus pallidicinctus, assembly GCF_026119805.1. Classification (NCBI taxonomy): domain Eukaryota; kingdom Metazoa; phylum Chordata; class Aves; order Galliformes; family Phasianidae; genus Tympanuchus; species Tympanuchus pallidicinctus. Next base: position 17,906,744 of record NW_026294669.1, read on the forward strand.
AAATCCTATAGCTTTTTGCCAAAACTGATTGCATTGTCCTGAGTGCTTATGATTCTGTTGAAAAATCACATTATATTTTAGATCGTAATTTCAGATCCCTCTACCAAATGGGGTTTTAGCCTCTTCTTGGCATAAGTTAGATCTGCGCTTTTAGGCTTTACAGAACTTAACAGTTATTCTTAAAAAACCTCCAAATCTCAAACCTATAAAAATGACTGCACAGAGAAACAGTAAGAGGGAGCGGCAGAGGGAACTGACAGAGCTTTTCCCAAGTGACCACTACAGTTTAAGATACGTGGCACAGTTCAATGAAAATTTCAGTATGAGTTTAAGTCTGCTCAACTTCTCATTTTGTTTAATAGATGGCAAGGTCCAGTTACAACATAAGTCAAGAACTAGAGAAATCATGAATGTAAGTGCTTGAGACATATGGGTCTTGCTGGTGAGGAGGCTAAGTGAGTAAAATCCAGAGAGAGATTGTACTGCAAGTGGGAGATCAGGGAGGAAAAAAAAATAGAATTATGACCTAAAGAACAAGGCTGATGAGAAAGTCACGAGATATGGATGAGATACAGATATACTTCGTATGAGTAAAAACAGAAGTGTCATAGAGTGTCATATTGATGAGAGAGCTGAATATAATAGAATCTCTTGAGTTGGTACAAACCCTTAACAGTCATCTAGTCCAACTCCCCTGCAGTTGAACAGGGATGCCTACAGCTAAATCAGGTTGCTCAGGGCCTCATCCAGCCTGATCTTGAATGCCTCCAGGGATGTGCTTCCACCATCTCTGTGTGCAACCTATTCCAGAATCTCACTAACTTTACTGTAAAACAAAATTCATCCTTATGTCCAATCTAAATCTTCCCTTCCTTAGTTTGTAACCATTTCCCTTTATCCTGTCACAACAGACCCTACTAAAGAGTCTGTCCCCTTCTTTCTTACAACTTCCCTTTAGATGAAAAGCCACTCTCAGGGGATCCCAGAGCTTTTTCTTCTGATTGAAAAGTCCCAGCTCTCTCTGCCTCTCCTTATAGGGCAGGCATTCCATTCCTTGGGTCATTTTTGTGGCCCTCCTTTGGAGGTGCTCTAATAGGCCCATGTCTCCTGTTCTGTGGATTCAACACCCAGACTCAGTGCTCCAGGTGAGGTCTCACCAGTCCTAGAGCAATGAGTGGGATCCACACATACACCAGATGGAGAGACAGCTGCTTGTCAGGGCTGAGGCCAGTCTTCAATCCTAGCAGACCAGTTATGGCCACATAGACTGAATGTAGTTGAATCTTGAAAGGAGCCACTAACACAAATGTCTAGCTGAATTTTGCAAACATAGGGCAATCTACATGCATGATCATAGCATCATCACTTAAAATATATTAGCTATTACTACAGGCAGCATGTTGTGAGCAAACTGATAAGATTATTGAATGCTCTGAGTTGCCAATGATCTCAACACCCATTCTTGCTTTTTGCTTTTTAGCCTTGCCTTCATTTCAGAGTCAGTTTTTATCCTGAGATTCACAAGGTTCTCTACATACGTAGATATATTGCTTGAAATAAGCAATACTTTATATTTGAAAGCATATGGCTACAGACAGCTTATTTTAAATGCCAGAGCAGAAAAAATGTCCGTATGCAATGCCTGTGTCAAGGCATCAGCACAGAAGTAGACACAGGGAAGAGAGTAATGGTGTTTTATTCCTCATCTGTAGCAGAGAATGTGTCAATTGCCAGAAAAGGTGAAAAGGGACGTGGGAAAATACAGAAAGGCAGTAGAGACAGAAGTTTAATGGCAAATGTAATGGAAAAAAAACAGCATGAAATACATTTCATACAGGTGAAAGATGTCAGTTTATTGCTTTTTATTTATAGACTTGCACAGTTGTGTACAGTGCTTCGTCATATAAAAATTGAATCGAATCAGAATAGGTACAGGGACAATATTAGGATGCACAAAAATAGCGAAAAAAGGGAAACTTTTATCCTCTGGTCACTTCAATAAGCATAGAAAGAATCCTTCTGAAGAAATATTAATTACCCTGCTAATGAGGCCTGGAAGTGGGGGGTGGGGGAGATGAGGCTCATTGTACAACATAAGGTGCCCTGACAAGAATTAGCAATAAACAGATAAAATTTTGGTTAAAAAAAAAAAAACAAAAAAAAAAAAACAAAAAAAAAAAAACGTGAGGCTTAAGCACACGTAAAGAAGCTGAGCTCACACAATTTTCCACATTCTGACCCAAAAATACAAGCACATGATGTTAATAAATATCAATTTCTTAAGAGAAGTGAAGCAAGTTCCGTGCACATAAATCAACCAGATTAACTTCTGCAAAGTTAATAATAGCACTATTACTCGTTTACTTTTTTTTTCTCTGTAAAATGCACACAAGACTTGCGTGCAGATAAGCGACCTATTTGTTGTACTGTGTTGCACTGTTTCCACATACGTGGGATAACTCCTTATAGCAATGCTTTGAAGTTAATGAACCTCCACAGCTCATTAGAGATAAAAAATACCATGTTTCCACCTTTTATATGAAATAATTTTCACTTGTGTAAACAACTTGCAAATTTTATTTCTGGTACTAGCACTGCAGGAACGGTAACAGTGATTTCTTCTCACAAGTTTGAGATGTATCATATTAGAATAAACTCTGACTCATCAAAAACTCTCCCAGTATTTTTAAATTAGTTTTCTTGATTTCTAAAAACGAAGACTTCTTTTCTCATAATACAGAGAAAAGCTTTTTTTATTTCTTTATTTTTATTCTCCAGAATTGTGAAATAGCAACAATTTATTGCATAGCACTTGCTAGGATCAGAGATGTTGTTTACAACTGTAAATGATTTTGAATTTTGATAGTCTTTGATTCAGTTTCACAAAATAGGAAAATGTTTTTTTAGGTAGGATACCTGGGAAAATATGAACTTCCTGGAAAACAGACAACTTAAGGATATTTGTAATGTGAACCATGTCAGCAAAGAATAAGAAGAAAATGCATTCTCCTAAATTATAAGGATTTATTTTTACCTCTTCTTTTTTTTTTTTAATACCTTTTTTCTTACACTTTTTTTCTTTTTGCCTTTTAATGAAAGTGCTATGACAGAATTCATGTTCTGGTTGAACATGGAACAAGCAGCAAGATAAGTTATATACTCAATGCAATCTCACACAGCGGTGATGAAGTGTAAAATGACAAACTAAAACAGGCACTTTGTGAACCAAAGTTTCTTCTATACTCAGTATGCACAGGCAATACAGAGAAAATGGAATACATTTTAAAAAAATGAAACTATAGACTAGACTGACTAGAAGTTTAAATAAGAATGTAAAATATTATGATAAGTCTCTGTTTAAAATATAACCAGCCTTTATCAATGCAGTGTGAAACAAACAAAAACACAGTGAGAAATTGGGGAACAGAGTCTGGAATAGAATTTCTTGCAGCACCCAGTGGGCACGAGGAACCCAGTTCCCAGCCTTTCGCTGGTGACGAGATGTTCTGCTGACTTCAAAACAAGCAAAGAATAACTCAGAGAACTGTGAGCTGCAGGACTGGACTTTGGTCAATATTTCATTGAAACAAAATAGAGCTTCATTTAAGTAAGGGCAGCATGAACTTTGTGATAAACTACTATTTAACAGGGAGATCAAAAGTCTGCAGCTGACTAAAGAAGAAACCACTTAATCTCAGGTTTCTTACTGACTACTTACAGTGATCATGTAATGCTATTACACAACGGAAAGTACAGCAATAACAGCTTAGTGGCAAATTCTTTGGCTACAGCAAATGCGGACAAGCCCAAGTGCAGCAACCGTAGGTACAGAAACAAAGGAAAAAGTCTGCTTACCTTCAGAAGATCTCAGGTAGACAGGGATCTCCAGCAAAATAGCCTTGCTTCCACTGTCAACCCTTAAATGAGGTCTGAGAAGATGTGGATCCTGGCTCCACCCCTTCTAGTCACTCAGGTTCACTGCATGCACCTGAGCTCCCCTGGGTTGGCCCTGCTTTCCCACCAGGTGCTCAATCGCTGTTTCAAGCCATGACTCAGCATTTCTGCTACAGATCATTGTCATCCTTGTGTTTTCATACATGCAGGCATACAGAAAATGTTCTAAAGAATATCTGATTCCTGTATTTATTTGTTCTTAATGCTGAGGCTGCTATCTATCAGTGGCATTTTGCAAAGGGTTTAAGGTTTAAAATCAGGTAAAGTCCATTCAGCTTTGCAAGGATAAACATTTGCATAATAGAGGTGCAATTAAAGATTTTCTAGCAGTAAAACTTCTCCTGAAATACCTGACATTTCCAAATGAAAGTACCATAAGGACAATCAATGCTTAAGATTCAGTTGTAAATTTATGGTAACAGATAAAGCAAATAAGAACCACAAAGCATTTTGTTCTAAACATGTAAAGGTTTAAGCATATTCAGTGATTTATTGTTCTTAATCAACAGCTTACTAGTCTTCAGTTTGAAGTACAGTGAGAATTACAATGGCTATAACTGATTTTGGTTTGTTTAAAAATCTAGGTAGTGAATCTTACTGAACAGCTCTGGCCTGATTAAATGTTTGGCAGAAGCTGAACACATCAAAATGCCTGTCATCATATGCAAGGACATGCAATGACATGTGATCCTACATTTGTACTTTTGGATGGAGGCAAAGGAATAGCACAGATGTGTGTGAAAGATAGCTGACGTGAAACAAATCATACAGCAGACATCATCATCTGCAGAGATAAGTGCTTTAGCAAGCTGAATGCCTGGGGGTAGTAAAAGAGGACTGAGGGAAATCAACGTACCTTGAACATGCTCTTCATCACTCTAATAAGTTCTTTAGTTACACATACCACTCCTACTGCTAAGTAGGTGGCTATATTGTGAGTCATTCTGCAGAACATTATCACAAAATCTGATTACTTACAAAATGGCTTCTGCTTAATCTCTTCTTATCTGTGCAAGTACCCAACATTTTGCAATTTCTAAGCAAATTCAGAAGTATCCAAGGAAAAACAATATGATTTATCTTAATGGTAAAAAGGCTGCCACTAGTCAGAAGGAAGTACTATCAGAAATTCAGAATTTAGTATTTTTAAAATAATCTCATTAACAACTGAAGCTATGCTAACCATATAAAAACAACAAGCTTTTTAGTTCCTTTCTCTTGTACGAAATTAATACTCAATTGTTAGAGGTAAATATTCCAAAGAATGTCAGCAGTCTTACCATCCTATTTACTTTTCATTGTTCTGAAAATCAGTTTGGATTCTGCCACCCTTTTTTGTCATATCCCCTTCTCTTCCCACCCTAAACCCTCCCCAGAATGGACATTACATAACTTATTAATCACTTATTAATCACAAACTTATTAAGCATTTTTGTACACATTTTTAAATAATATATATATATATATTTTAAAACTTCTTCACCAGTGCAGAAAAAAAAATCTGAAAACTTCATTTTCTGTAGAGGCGACAAGATTTCTCACTTGCAATAACATGAGTTCATTGGTAGATGAACTAAAGCCACATGTATACTGTTTCTCTGGACTCTGCAAGAGACAGGCATCAACTCCTAGTGCAGCGGGTATGGAGCAGCTCACATCCACAGTGTTCAGGCCTAGCTAGCAGCAACAGATGTGCTGCATTCTTCCTGCACATATAAATGGATAAAAATCTTCTGCATCTCTTATGGCATTTTAAAGTTTGTTGATTCTACTACTTTATTTTTTTGTTGTTAGCCTATTTCCTCAGTTTTATTTCTAATTTATTTATAATAATCTTTGTTTTGTTACCTTTTAAGTTCTCTCATACATTCATTCGCTCTCCTCTTTATCACAAACCTTGCTATATATAATGTTCTATGTTTGAATGCTTACGTTCCACTGTATGACCCTAGCCGTCTCTTTTAGCTTGTCTCTGCATTCACTCAGTGCTTGCCAACTGATATAAACTGGTTTTAGTCATGGCTTTCCAGTTCCTTTTTGCCCCCACCCTCCCAAAAAAACATACCGTTTCAATAAATACAATTAATGTCAGGTGGAAAAGGTCTTGCCTGACTTTCCTTTTTTTTTTTTCTTTTTTTTTTTGAAAGATTTTGGATTAAGTAACTGAGAAAAGAAGATGAGAATCTCAAAGACATGAGCAGAAGTGGCTTTAACAATGACCAGTAAAACTGAGCACTGTGTTTCTCTTTTTTAATCTACTATTTAGCAGTGCATCAGTAATGTCGACCCCATTTTTCTTATTAAGCACTAATTTAAGCTTTGAAATTAAGCAAAGATCTATTCAGAACAATTCAGTAGCACTTTTCTACAAGAACAGACACATGAGGTGAAAAGAAGATACTATTTACATTCATCTGGGATGAAAAGGAGATAAACTTCAAAAAAGAAAACACATCACCTACAATATCTAATATTCTGTAGTTATTTTCTCCAACTAAAAATAGTAGGGATTTCTGACTGTGGCAACAGCATGGCTCCAGAAGGAAGGATGGCTGCAACACACAGAGTACCCTCTCTGCAGCCAGCCACACCTGGGCAAAGGCACACAAAGTTGAGGTGGGGATTCTGAACTCCCAAGCCCACAAAACTCTTGCTGGTGTATTCTTTTACCAATTGTACAAATTATTATATTGCCTTCATAAACTGCTCTATCGTTTGTAGCTGTTACACTGTTGAGATAAAAACAAACTGAAGTAACTATTTTTGAAGTTATTTTCATTATCCAAAATAATACCTATAGCTTAAGCTTAATATTTTATGTTCATATACAGAATAGAGATTGCTGTTTAGTTGATCTTCGTGCCTGAACTAACACACTGGGATAATTCGTACATATTGCATATATATGGAGAATGTATCTGTTTTAACTTGCAGCTCAGATAATGAAGCTCAGCTCATTTGTAAATGATCAGCTGGTTGACAAAAATACAAAAAGAAACAATTCCTTGGCAAGAGCAATTTCCTAAAGAGGAAGATTGCTGGATACTCAGCTTCTGACAGATGCTCCAAAAGCAGTGAATGTACTGAGCATTTATTCCCATTTGTAATTGTACAGAAGACGGTGACCTTTCTGTTGACAAGCATGTCCCACAGCTGTTTCACAGTGATCTTGTATTACGTTAATGAGTTAATGTGTGTGGACTCTATCTCAGACCAGAGGAACCAAGTATACAGGGAGGATAGCTCAAGAAAGCATTTAAACTAGCGTGCTGTTGTTTGTAGAAATAAGATCAAGCACTTGAATTTTGACCACTTTATAGAGATTTGTTCTTTCTTGAAGCTCAGACAAGTTTTAGCACTTGGGTAACAGCCTTTAGTGCATAATAGCTGAGGACTACCAGATTTTAACAAAGCCCTCTTTTCAGCAGTAGATACACAGCCTTTCTCTCTCCACATCAGGGCAAGAAGCTCAAATTTAGTGATTGTTGAGAAGCTTGTACAAGATTGCAGTCCTTTCTAAAAACATTCCTCTGTGGAATTAGAAGTGATCAAGCAGTTTGAGAAAGGGCAGTGTAAGTGTAGGTTGAATACAAATCAAATATATAAACCAAGCTGCACATCACTTACACTTACTGCTGATAAGTACTGACAGCAGTACGTATGGCCTTTTCCATTTCCTTGGTCATCTTCAAAATAATTACTGTTCTGCACTAGTATGACAATGCTCTAGCAGGTCTCAGTAGGCTGAAGGGTTATATATTAGGGCCATTACCGATAAGAAGGATTTAAGAAAGTGTCTGTTCTACTGTCGCAAATTTGTTTTCAATACTAAATTCCAATAAATTAATACTAAATTCCAGTCCAAATTTAATTTCCAAAGTAATTCTATGCTTTCAAAATGATTAAGCTATTATTCCTTTCCATCTCTAAACTATGAAAACAAGAGAGAGAATTCATCACTTTTAACCCCAGTTAAGATTTTAAATTATCTCTTTTAGATTTAAGAAAGCCACGTAATTTATCTCCTATCTGTTTAAAATACTACTACATATATAAATATATGCTATGTATATAAATATATATAAATAATACTATATAGCTACTAAGCTACACTTGGATTGCCTTTATGCAAGAAAACCTTATGATAAAAATTTTTACAAGCATGAGAATAATTATGTTCTTTGACTATATTTTTTCACATCTCAAACATTATGAATACAAGGATGATTTCTACTTGCATTCTACAATTTTGAAAGTGTACTAATTGCAAGACATTCTGCAATAAATGCAAATTGCCTGGATGGTCACCATCCAATTTCTAATGGACTGACGCTCATATAAAAATCCAACAGCATCAGCAACAAGCTGGCAGTTACTGGTAGAATGAGAGGTGTTGAGAAATGATTTGGCTCACAGCTGAACTTCCTATTTAACCACGGGGAAGATCAAATTAAGTCAAGGTCAAGTATGGGACAGAGCAACTGTGCCACACAGCAGATAAGGACTCCTAGTATATATATAATAGATCTGTTTTGATTTTCTAATCGTGAAATCTAGAGCTGCTGCAGGAAGAAAAGGGGCCTCCTTGACTCTTAGCCTCACTTTTGCCTCTCCACATTCAGTTCCATCCCAGGCTGTGCAAAGCCCTCGTGGTGCAGCAGCAGCCCCCTTGCATGTGCAAACTCAAATCAGCAGCCTGTCTCACAAGAAATACTTCACAGCTTTCCAGTATGGCAGAATAACCAAATAATCTTTCCCCTGTTGAATAAGAAAGAAGTTAATATCTCCCTAACAGAAAAAAAAAGAAAAAAAAGGACTGGAGTAGGTAGTAAGAATCTTGTCTACAGAAAATTTGACTCTCCGATGAAACCCATCTGGAACTCTTACTAATCACTACAAACACATGCTTTCAAAACTGAATGGTTTTGGACTACGTAGTGCTTTGGCTTCATAATTATAATTTTCCTATTTCACTAAATGAAAATAAATCAATTTATTGCAGTTAATGCACAGGTACCAAAAAAAAAAAAAAAAGGTGGCTATAATTTTTTGGTATCCATCTGTCCTTCTCTTACTCCATCTGTTTACTTCAATCACTGCCATGGAATCCTGCTTCATGAAATGGAGCCTAACACGTGCATGCAGGGCAGTATACATTACCTAGTTACTCAGCTGAAGGATGTTTTCAGGATAAATCATTGTCCTTGTACTCTGTAGAAGGCAGCAGGCATCGATTTTGTTGTTAATATGTCTGAGCAATCCCTCTTTCAACAAAATATATAACTGCCAGTACATTTCCTGTAATTTCAGATTTTGCACTTCAGAATAATACCATAAAGACTCATCACTTTCATCAGTTATTGATTACACCGTGGGGACATTCTACAGATTCCACTCAATGCTACTTTTAAAATGGTAAGTACCTATATAACCATATGATGTTATAAGCTGTTTCAGATTTTTATAGCTAGTACAACAGTACGAATGCACAATACTAAATTATTTGATTAGGTAATATAGCTTTTATTAAACTTTATTAAACTTATTCTTCAATTAAGTTTAACCATTCTTTGGCCTGATGGTAATTAAAGATTTTTGTCTCTTTAAACTAAATATAAGTGTTTAAAAGTAAAAGAAAACAAAACAAAGTCCCACTATTGCAATCCAAGATGGAAGATATAAAATAAAGGCTAATTTCAGGGGGAATTTTGCACAGAGTATTTCACCAACACAAAAGTCGCTGGTAAAACCACCTTTTCTACTGAATACTATAAACACAAGACACTTCCATTCTTATTATATCATTACGGCAGCATGATGACATCGTTCAAACATCAGGTCAAGAAAGGCTTTTTCTTTTTTTTTAATAAATAATCTCACACTTCAAAAATAAGGCTCTCTATTAATCATGCCTTTCTTTTCTGGGATATCTCAGTGTCCTAAATACTTTGTTTAGCGTATTTCTATTTTGATTATCATTGCCATCATCATCAAAGGGTGCAGTCATGGTTTATTTTCAACTACAAAAGACGTTTGACTAGCACTGAATTTATGCAGAATGCAAAAACATTACCACAGAATACATTTCACAGGAACATGCATGTAGGCACAACTTTGTGCCCAGGGTGATACTAACTCAACTTGTCATTTTTTTTAGAATCCCATATGTGATTTTACCAAAACATCTGTAGTATAACTGCCTATAAGAATATTTGAGTCAAAAGCATGAAACTGCCTAAATCTGCTGAGACATAGAAGGAGCCTTTTTAAATATAAGGTAATTTAAAAATATGAAGTGAGAACTTAAGTTAGAAGTTAAATGTTTTTCCAAGATGACAAATGGCAAGAAGTGCTGGTAGTGGCATTTTGGAAAATAAAATTTTCATGTTAGAGATCCATTAAAGTGATGCAAGTGACTAAAAATGAGGATCCCAATTCTTATTATCTTCATGTATACATTTAAATAATTATAGTCCATTTCTCCATTCTGTAGAGTGAGTTTAAAGTATTTACAAATGAAAGCAAAAAAAAATAAATGTCTGGTATTAACCATACAGAAAGGAAAAAAAAAAATCTATTAACCATACAGAAAAAAAGAGTAAAAGAAAAAAAAGTCTATGTACTTCCTGCGGTCTTTTAAAAAGCATTAATAATAAACTATTTGCATAAAACTAAAGAGAGAAAACTCTTATATCTGAGAAAACATGCATCTTTTTGATACCTGCAAGCTAGTTTTTTTGATCTGCTGTATAAATAGAAATTAGTTATGGAGAGCCTAAAATACAACAATGCCCTAGAAAATGAGAGACTGTCTTTTTAAAATATATTCAAAATATTGTGAGTAAATCTGCAACATGCAGATATACAACCACTAGATGCATTTGAACAGCAATTGTTTCTGCTTCTAGTCTTCTATAAAAAAGTGGTGGTTAAAATTCCTCTAGCTTCATTGAAAGCAGGATCAGGACCTGACACTTTCACCAGTTATATTTTCTGGCCCATAGAGCATCACTATTAACTGTGAATGTCAAAACCTGTACAGCTCTAGTGAAAAATGTATTCAGTCTTCTAAATGAATGCCTGAGCACTGACTTCTAAGTGACGACAGAGATCGGTAAGTCAGCTTTCATTCACGCTGCCTTCTTACTAAAATACCAATGACTTGGAGAGTGCTTAGAAACATAACCTGTTCCTTCCTAGGAATTTAGTCTAAGCTTTCTTTTAAAATAACTTTACTTCTGTAGTTTAAATGTAGCTTCAGAAACAAGTATGTTCCAAAGCTAAATTCCGAAGCCTGAAGCTGACACAATACAGTGATCTGGAGTGAGGTTGAAATTTCAAGTTAATGCACTGAGTCAGTCTTGTCAAGGTAGATGTTACAGCTTCTCAGTTACAAAAAGTACCTTTGCTTCTGTTACCTGACTGACAGACTTCGGAAAGCACTGTTTTCCCAGCCTCACTGCAGAAGTGCATATCAAGTTGTTTCTTAGAGCAAATAGCAACCTGATTATATATTGGAGAAAGGAGGCTGCCAAAGAAGAAATAGAAGGTAGTTCAACCACTCAGAGCTGGTGAGCACTATTACTGAGACAGAAATGGAACCAAGTGTAGAAACGTTATTTTGCTGGGGAAGAAGGGGAGGAGGCAGCTGGATGGAGCCACTGAGTTCATAGGACTTGAAAAGTTGTGCCCTATAATTCAGAGAACTAAATGCAGCCGTGGGTTTATCTTCATTATTTTCAGACATCTGGTCTAAGAGAAGGGAGATTAAGAAGCAAGAAATTACTATTCTTCACAGGCAGAGTCACCCAGGAATGCAATCTGTGTGACTGCAGCTACTTGCATACGTTGATCCACCAGGATCCAGCACTGAGCTACGATTCGCAGTTTTAGCACCACTACAACAACCCAGAGGTCAATAAATCTGTCCCATTAGAACAGTGTACTTTCTGACAATCTGCTACACTGCTTTACAAAATCGTCATGGGAGGAAATATCTAGGTTCGACTTAACCGACCATCTGTCTACACAAAAAGTCAAAATGTGTAAATTTACATACAATGTTTTGCTGCCCAATTGCAGCCATTAAGCATTATTCCTTTCCCTTACCCCTTACTTTAAAAAAGAGACTATTTTCTATCACTTCAGTAGTGGCATATGCATTTTCTGTAAAGAAAATAAGCCAAAGCAATTGGGCATGCATCAGCATGCAAGAAAGCATGCTCTGGGGTGGAATACACAACTCAGTGCACAGGCTTACTATTTGCTGCTACCCTGAAGTGCAGAATATCTGCACGATTATAGGGCATACTCAGCGGCAGCAGGAGGAAGCACATGTAGTTTAGTCTGCTTCTACACTCTGCTCTCACAGATTGTTTTGAACCAGATGGACATTAAGTAGCATGTACACAAGTATTACATATTCTTAGTCCTAACTTCCTGCTTCAGTACAGTGTTTTCATCTATCCTGAAGTAAGAACGAAATGAATCATGCACGTCTAAGTGGATGCACTGGGCGTGCTAAATAAGGAATAGGTATAATCATTTATAGCAAAAGCAATTAGATCAGAAGTAATGTGCATAAACAAAGCACCAATTGTTTAATTTCCAGCTACTTGAGACTATGAGACCATTACTTGAAAATTCAATAATGTTTGGTTTATAGAGAACTAAACTGCTTTTTAGCTTTCCATGGTTAACTGATCACATTTTCTTTCACTCTTGTTTTTAGATTTTATTGTTAATGAAGAAAATCTGAAAGCTGAAAATGCAGTGTGAAATAAATTAAACTTAATAATGAAAAACAGGGCCTGTTGCACTTTTTGGTCATTTTTTCTTATTTAATTAACTGAAAACTTACAGTTCTGAATTTTAATTCACTGACAAATAACTTTATTAAAATAAAATTATGATTGCCTGTGGTGCGTCACATCCTTCCAGAAGACTGAGTTTAAAAACCTACAGACTTTGGAGGGAGAGGCTGGCAAGAAATATATGCACAAAACTACTTTGGTCTCAAAGCAAAATTCCCTGTAAAAATTCAACTTGAATATGAATCTTAGAGGTGAGAAAGGAATGGGGATTATGTAAAGGCAATTGTGGGAACAATGACTGGTGGAGCCTGGAACAGCAGAAGAAGAGAACACTTAAGGCAGGAAATAGAAAGCAGCTATCAACAGTAATTTAAAGAAAAAAATAAAAATGCAGTGTTCATATAGCACTTTCAAAGCGATGAAAGTAAACTGGAAGGATGAAATAGGGATTATCAATCAGTGTAGGTTTATGCCTCTTTCCACCTCTCTCAATATAAGCATCAACTTAAGCATTGTCAGTAGAATACTTTTATCCTTCTCAAAGTTATGAGCAACAGTCCTGATGCCATGAACATGACATAAGTTGCTCGGCTATGCTTGGTTCTCCCTGCTGCTGAATAAAATATTGTAACCAGTGTAGTGGAAGATTTCACATTTTGATGATGCAACTTGAGATGTACAACAGTTCCCTTTTAAATTTGGTTCAGTGCGATTCCTGCAACCTCAAAAATGGGTGATGGCAAGAATAAACTCACTGACAGTTGTGGCATTAGAGTATTCATGATAGCAATGGTTAATGATGCATGTATATGCTGGATTTAGGCCTCTGTAGAGAATCCCAGGCTTGACATGAAGTATTTCTTCAGTTTGATAGGCAGCAACACTAAACTGCACTGATGCTTGGCTTTCTGTAACGATGACATCTACATTGCGAAGCAGGGAGGTGAAATTTCCCTTTACTCAAACATCACATCTCATGTAAAGAAACAGCATTTGCTTGTTTTATTTATTCAAGTGTAGAGGACACTGATTTACATGCAAAAGAAACACTGAATGCAGTTCTATTTTATGCTCCAACAGAACACCATATGAAATGGGTGAAAAGGATCTGTATGTAGGCCCCAGTCCCCAGTCCACCAGTTAAGGTTACATAACTCCGTGATGTGATGTGTTACTGAAGACACCTCAAAACATACCATTATAATGGTCAACCTATTGCTCGCTTTATTGTGCCAAAGCATTTATAGAGAAGCTCATATTCCTCCTTGTTGCAGACTGTCTGAAGGGAAAAGAGTAAATAAACATAGGCCAAAACAACGTTTCTCCTCACTCAGCAGAAAGTGCTGAGAAAACACTGTGCTGTTCTTCTGACCCAAGTTCTTTGCAGGACAGAAAACAAACATTCAAATGATGTGCACAGGTTAGCATCTATCTCATCCTTGTAGCAGTCAGCTCTTCAGAGACAACTCAGCCATTTTAAGGGAGGAAAAACACAAAAACCACATACAAAACCCACACAACCACTTTCACAATGTAAAACAAAAAATGTGACTGAAAAACTATGGGGGAGGTGTGTTGAACAAAACACACTTTTCAATCAGTGACATTAATGAACTTCACTCTGGAAAGTATTTGATGCACCACAACGACTTTTTAAAAAGGAAATAGATTAAAAGACTTAATTCAAGACAGTAAGGAAGATTTCTAAAAATTTCTAGGAGTACCCAAATGCTCATGTTGGACCAAGAATCACACAGTCAGGAGCTTTTCTAGCCAGGCCATCAAAGCCAGCTACTGTCTGTTTCTTGCATTTAACATTTACCTGTTCACTCTGTCCCTTCCTACTGGTTTGGGCTGAGTCTCTATTCTATGCTGTCGCTTGCATGCTGCTGTTTTGGATCAGTGTCCTTCGTGTTGTAGCTATTGCTACTGCAGTGCTTACACAGTATCAAGGCCTTCTCTCTTGCATGCTATCTCTCCCAGCAACTAGGCTTTGGGTGCACAAAGAGCTGGGAGGGGACACAGCCAGGACACTGACCCAAAATGGCCAAGGGGCCATATCCCATGCCTTATGACATCAGGATCAGCAATGAAAATCTCAGGGAAAGGATGAAAGGTAAAACCTTTGGAGTTGCAGTGCTTGCCTTCCCAAACAAACAGAAAACATTATGGTAGGCTTTCCTAGAAATGGCTAAATGTCTGTCTTCTGGGGTTAACCCACAGCCAATACTTAAAATACCCTGTTATTTTGATTAGAGCAAAAATAGCAATTTGTATCTTTATTTTCCTGTTTCACCTTTTTTTTTTCTTTTTTTTCCCAGTTATTACTAGAAATCTGAATGCATTAACTAAGAGCTACTAGCTACTATGGAAAGAATACAAATGTCAGGCTTACAAGATCACAAAATGTCTCTAACTGTCAGCGTAGAGAAAAAGTACCCTGAATGCAAGTGATCTAAACGGCATTATCTGCCTAATTTTATTAATATTTCATTCACACTTCTGCTTCTACTTCACTCCTACAGACCCCCTCAACTTATTAATTTTTTGTTTACAAGGTAATTGAAAATGTAGCCAGAAATATTAGTCATTTATTTTATCTGTGACTAACAAAATAAAAAGGCATTCACAAGAGCAGACTCTTCAAATCCCATGCTAAGAGACATAAGCTAATCCACTACATTGATAAAGATTGATTTAGATTCATATATACAATAAAAATCCTCTAAAATGATTCTTCATATCCAGCCAAAAGTCGAATCAAAAAATTACATTACATAGCTCAACACAGAAGTACAATGGTTACAATTGCATATGCCTGACAAGATCAAACTCCTACTGTCTTCCATTTGAGAGTACAAATCTACGTGAAATAAAATATCATGCAAAAACATTTACCTATTCCCTAACTGTACTTTGCTGTTTAAGAGACTGTTCTAGAACATCAGGATAATATGCACAAAAATAAATATGTTCTGTACTTGCACTTATTCCATTAATAATAACTGCTATGGCAGTGAATAATAAACATTCAGGTAGGTTGAAAACCAGTGTTTTGATAGAAATGCATTAAAGATGTAAGTGTACGTCTTACTAGCTGTCAAAAGTTAAGCTCAGGGAAAGATCAGTAATTTGTTATTGTTTGCAAAATAAATAAAAAATAAGTAACAGGCATCTCTGCTACTGAAATTTTCATTAAGCCCATGTAAGATCTTTGGAATGTGTCTCCAAATCAGCCAGCTATCTGCAATAATGACATAATTTTACAGAGAAGAATTATTTGACAAGTTATTAAAATATTGACATGAAAAGAAGTTGAGAAGGAGGTAGCAAATATTTTGTATTTTGTGAATTTATTGTCCCTGCAGGAACAAAAAGGAATTTCAAGCTTTGAATACTAAAATATGCTACTAAAAATTATCTCCCCTAAGTTCCAGGTAAAATAGTATCACACTGAGTCAAAGGAGATAAATGACTATGTAAGACAGCCCGCACAATATCAGAGTGAGGTTGTCAAAGGGAGGGTGGGGAGTAAGAGGAAATTGCATTTTGAAACTATTTTACTGTCACAGGAAAAAAATAGAACTTTCCATCTGATACTACTGCCTCTCAAACACTAATCCCATTAATCAACCAAAAACAGCACTTGATCCTCCTTCAAAATTCGTCTAGGAAATAAATGTGTGCACTATGTATAAAGAACACAAAGCCTGTGTTCAGCTTTTTTTCTGGCACTCATACAGATTTGAAAGACAAGTTACATGGACATTCTTACACAGATAACATTATGGACCAAGTGACCATTCTCTCATGCTCCTCTTATCTTTTTCTGGGAAACTCAAGGGATTGCCATCAGAGATCACAGAATCATAAAATGGTTTGGGCTGGAAGGAACCTCTAAGATCATGTTTATAAACCAATAAATCCTTCCAAATCTTGTTGCTTAACTTTTAGTTACCTTGTTATTACCTGACATGGCAATTAATACTAAATTCTAAATATTTTCAGCCACTGAATAGCCATTATCCTAACCTATAGTCTTTAGTTAGATAGCCATAATTCTTTTTCCACAAAGTACTTCAAAAAGCAGCAGCCAGTAACTAAAATGTTAGCCTTTTACTTCCATATCATGCTGATAAGTACAATGAATAAAATAAAATGAATTTTGCCACCGATTTTAATGGCTTTTTTTTTTTAAATCTATTTAATATATTCTTCCTAACAAGACAAGTGTTGATAAGCTTCTAGACTTAAAATCTCCACTTGAAAGCTCCAGTTTCTTCATCAGACACTTCTCTAAGAAATGCTTTGGACTTGTACACACCCAAGTGACATAGGGTGCTGCAGGATATGGCCAGCATAGCATTCTACATATCATCCAGAAATAGAAGAGGTTATTTTGGGATCTTGCCCTTAATCATATTTAAGCATAGATTCCAGAGGCTGTGGAATAATCACAGCACCCTGAATCCTGTCTCATATCTTCAAACACACACTTTCCTGCTTTCTCCATTTGGAAACTCTACTGAAGAACTCTGATTACACCGATCTTAGTTTCAGAAATAGCAAGCTAATGCATACTCTTATAAGAGCTAGAAGACACAAAATAAAACATAATAAAGGTCTTTTGTGGCATATGAATTTACCCTCTGTTCCAACACTAGTCTGAACAAAGGCCTAGGACTGAGCTAAACAAGCCTGTGTACTCAGAGCCCAATGAATTTGATGATTTTTCACAAAGAAAAACATTGTGTTCCTGAGCAAAAAGTTTGCTCCAGCTCCAGCTCTAAGCAGTACAAATGAACTTAGGCTTC
This sequence comes from Tympanuchus pallidicinctus, assembly GCF_026119805.1. Lineage (NCBI taxonomy): Eukaryota > Metazoa > Chordata > Aves > Galliformes > Phasianidae > Tympanuchus > Tympanuchus pallidicinctus. The sequence goes on from NW_026294669.1 coordinate 17,924,325, forward strand.
AGCAGGAATGACAATATTTACACCATCTACATTTCCATCTTGAATACAATTCTATGATCAATTCTACTATGAATTGAAATGTACTACATTCTTTCTATAGGGGAAAAAAATAGTTTATTTATAGAAACTAAAACTGTATGACAAATGTTTTTTACCAAAAACCTCTTTCCTCTAATATAATAAAAGATGAATGAATTTAAGGACTTTATCCAGCCAGGACATTATGAACTAAGAATATTTTAATGCAGTTTTAGTAATGTTCTAACACATCTGATATAGTTAACAACTATTTAGTTCGTAATAGAATATTTGGTCTATTTGTTTTTGAAATTGTAGGTAAGTGAATACATGATTTTTTTAAGAAAGAAAACTTCAAGTCTTTTATCCAGAATGTCTTTTCCAAATGGAACAACAGCAGTATAACATTACTCACTATCAGTTGATTGTGACAGTCGATAAGACAACATCAAGTATGGAAGCAAAGCTTAGCAGTGATAAATGCAGAGCAAAATTCAGCACCATAAAAAGATATATAATTCATGATAGAATGCTATTGCATGTTTGTGGATTATCTTGACAATCAACTCGCAAGAGAAGGGAAGTTTGGGACCTAGAACTTTATACAGGAGGCATGCTCATTAATCCTGTCAGTGAATAATAGGATTAGTGTATATGCTGCTCATGTGTGGTTTTAAAAAAGTTCTGCACTTAGACCAAATTTAAGAAAGCAGATGAAATTAGAAATTAAAAAACAACATAGTCTAGCAATATGTCATCCATGATTATTCCTTCCTATTCATAAATAAGCTTTTCAGTGGTACTGTACATTTTGTTGGAATTACTGATGCTGAAAAGTAGTAATTTTGACTAGTTTTGATGGGCAGATTTTTTGGTTTTTGGCTACCAGCACAGAAACATTCCTGATCAAAACATGACAGGCAAGAAAGAGTAACATTTCCCACAACAGTGGCTGAACATTTCTGAGGGTGCTTCTGGGACACTGGCCGCTATGGAGAGGAGGCATGAGAAGTCTCCCCTTTGTTCCCCAGAATCAGCCAGTCATTGGAAGGAAGCGTACACTGCACATATGATGGGGCGTTGTTAAAGGTGCCAAATTTCTGCTGGAAAGGGAATTTTTAATTTTGTTCTATGTGTTCTGTTGTAATTTATTCACAATTGGCAGTCCAGATATAAACTAAGCCCAGAATGGGCTTTCATACAAAAAAGTAATCACCATTCCATAGAAGATGACTGGAACTAGAATGTAAGGGGGAGAATTAACTAATGTGTACTTCAACAAGGATTGACTACAGGCTGCCTAATTTCTTCATTACGACACGATTATGATTTTACTTCGTATTTTCTAGTAACTTCAAACTTGCAGTGCTGCTTAATATCTCCATAAAGCCAATATTATTTTTTTATACACATTTATTTTCCAGAAGGGTATTTGAGCCCTATGGGCTACACAGACTCCTTGACCCAAACAGTTGGGTTAGTATTGCACTGGTCAGTAATGGAAAAGTGACTCCAAATAAAAGTATTGGTTAAAAATGGCTTGATACCATTGTGATCAAACACTTTAATGAGTCCTACCTTGGGACGAGTAGCTTCTGGCACATGCATGATGTGCTTTTTTTTTTTTTTTTAATATTTAGATTTATTTTCAATGTATTTTACACAAAGACGAGGAAAAAAATTCTTGTAAATTTAAAGGAACATAAACTAACTAGCAATGAAATCCATAAGTTACTTAAGCACATTTGCCATTACTTTTGATGACAAGCCTTCATTTACTTCAGAGCTATATCAGTATTAAGTGTCAATTTTACTGCATAAATATGCAATTAAAAAAAAATTAAATATCCATTGAAAATCTCTGTACATGTTGTTAGATAAATGTTCTTCCTTTTACTGCACATATAGCACACCACCTAGCCATTTGATTCACTGTCAGAGAATGCAAAAAGCATTGAAAAAGACTTTCTGAGTAGACTTAGCAAACAGGGTAAAAATGTAGTGAAGTTACATGATAACTAGTCAAAACTGTCCACCTCAATGCAAAAGGACTGATCAGAATGTGAAGTAACACTCTGTTCTAACACCCTTCAAGAAGTAGTCTACAAGAACTACCATTCGTACTGACTTCAGTGGGATCCAGTTCCAGACGCATTCCTTCTGCAGTTTTGTAGCATTCTAAGGTCCACTGTGAGATGTGTATTTACCTTTACTGTTCCTCTTCTAGCTTTTTATTTAATTAAACCCATATTCAAAAGGGCAATAAAAGCATTTAAATTAGTGTTTATGACAATTCTTAACATACTAACAGCATTATTATTGCTGTCATTGGAAACGCAATTGTTTGTTTACTTGGAATTAAAAAATAGTAAAAACTACATATTTTCTGCTACTTCCAATGCATGGCAACACTTTTCTCCAGTCCTTATAAAATTGTAAGTATAAACTTTAATTTTCACACAGAAGAAGTGACAGTTTTAACAACATGCAGGGAATAAAGTGACTTTTGTAGAATAGCACTCTTCCATCTGCAAGGATTTTTCTCACTGGGCTGAAGAGGAGACCATACAGAATTATGCATGCTCACATAAGAGGTGCCCTGGATGGTTAGATAAATATTCATTCTGAAATTGATAAACATGGTGTTTTCTAGACATCACTGTTATGTACGTGAGCTGTCAGAATTTGCAAAAGATGACCTCAAAAAAACTTCCAATAAATAGCTCTGATAGATACTGGATTAGTTCCAAGTTAATTGTTGTTTTATTTTTAAGTAATTGGGACCCTATTTTTAATCACAAAACTCAAAAGTTAATATTCATTTAATCTTACTAAAGATAAGACAACTTTGGAAAACATATGAAAAAATACTTTTACTTCCCAAAGAGAATTCCTCGTCTAATAAAACCTCAAACCTCACTACCTAGCTATGACAATAATCTAAAATAATCACTATGTTGTTAAAGGAGAATGGGGATGTTAAAGGAGAATGGGGGAATCAGCTGTAACAATCGTATGTATGTAGAAGAATGGAAGGAAAGGCAGCTTATGTCAGTCAAACTTGCATGAACTACAACACCAAGGAGAATTGGTAAGCAGATATTTCTGTAACCAGAACTACAGGGTCACAATGTGTTTAAACATGAGAGCGTTATTAAGGTTTAACCCGAAAGAAATGCATCTTTCACAGAATCACACAGAAACACCTTGGAAAAGACCTACAAGAGATCATCCAGTCCAACCATCCACCTATCACCAATAGTACATACTAAACCACATCCCTCAATGCAAAATGCAAACGTGCCTTGAACACCTCCAGTGTTGTTTCACTTCACTTCAAGTTGTATAAAAGAAGAGGTAAAGAACATTGAGATTGCTGAACCAGAAAAAGACATCCTCTGAAACATCCCAGTTTTAGTGCAACTAGAGAGCTCATTGCACAGTTAAACCAAGATTTTAAAAAGCCACTATGTTAACAAAAAGTAAAACTGGAGGTCTCATTTTTACGTGTCTAGAGTAGACAATAGCAATCACAGTGTCTACAATTAAGCTGTTCTGAAGTTTTCCATATTTTAGATCATTCAAAAGAGAGACTTGGATTTCTAAAACTCTCCTTTATTAGTAGTTGTGTATAGGTGGGAGCAGTTCTGTAAAATAGGGTCTCTGCAGAGCTGGGCTGAAAACTATTGCTTATTTTTGAGCAATTAGAAAAATACTGTTCCAAATAAAAGTCAGCTTAGAATATTTCTACCAACAATAATGTCAAAATTGAAATTAGTCCAAATGTTTAGTTTGAGGACTTAGTATGCTAAGGAATGAATTTTAAACATGAACAGAAGAGCTCATTTTCAAGTGAAAAGCTCCTATTTTGGATATGGAAATCATGTGTGGAGATTCTTAGATCAAAACCAATTCATTCTAAGAAAAATGTGTGTTGCACATATGAATAAAACAAATTCTTAATGAATTCCTTATCTAGTAAAAAATAAAAACTCCATTTCAGGTTACAGTATTTTTTCAGTGAGATACAAATGACTAAGTTGGTGATTGTTACACACTCCTTTCCGAATTGAAGGAAGAAAGGATAGTATTGCATAGGCAATAGGTTGATGGTATTATCTTTCTACATACCCATTACTAACACATACCCACATTTCCCCAGTCTTCATCAAATTAATCTGATGTGATCCTTGGACAATTATTTCAGCAATGCTTTGGCATTCTCCAGATTTATCCTGTTTTTTTTTTGTTTTTTTTTTTTTTTTCCCTCCTGTAGCACAACAGATGGACAGCATCCTCAAAATCTTAGTGAAACTATTACTAACAGAAAACTCTCAGGTTCTTAGTATTTTATATTCCCAGTAAAGTATATAACTCCTAATTGTTTGACTGTGGTGAAATCACTGAACAACAGATCTTTTTGTATATGTTCAGAGAATTATTCAGCCTTATTAAGAGATTTGCCACGTACACAGACTTTTTATTTGGTAGCTTAAAAATTATCAACAAAATAGTAAGCCATGTCTAAATGTCATTGGAGAACGTCAGAGGAGTCTTTGAACAGCAAAAGGACAACCTGCTTTATGTACCTGAAATCCCAGGCAGGGTTGAGAAAACATGACATGAATGTGTTTTTCATCTTCCCTTGAAAGTGCCAGCCCATTTAAAACCATCACTCATAACAGTAAATCAAAACCTCTCAGCACTGCTTGTTAAAGCTGGATTTCAAGACAGAGAAGGAACAAAAATAAGTTTAAAAGAACATATAAATTGTCTGAACACTGGCACAGACAATCAGTTTTAATAGCACGTGTCCAACAGCCTGCCATGGTTACTTGCCGTTCTGGGAACTTGCCAAAGTAAGAGACTCATCCACAAATTATGAGGGAGAAAAAAAAAAAAAAAAAAACATCAAGAGAAAACTGGTAATAAACCTGAACTTATACACTTCTTTATATCTTCTAACCCCTTTCATTCAGCATCCATCATCATAAAATCAGTGTTCTTAACACAGCATGGATTAAATCTACAATTTAATAGAGAAATACTTTTTAAAAACAGCTTGAAATTCTCTTCTATTGACAAACTGTACACATTCAAGATACATCCTACCATCTAATTTCCCACAAGAGCATCTGGGATTAATGAATGACATAAGCATCCCTGAATCACTGAGTATTAAAAGACAGCTTAAGTTTCGTAGATAGAAAACAGCTAAATGTGGAGGCCATAGACCAAATCAGCAAAAAAATCCTCCAGCACAATTAATGGATCTTAAAAATACTGCTGTTTTAACTTCTGGGAAATATTTCACAGGAGGAGAGTATTTATTGAAGTACCAACTACCTCTTTTTTTCGCAAATAATTTAAGTGAGCCTCATTTCTTCAGACACTGGCAATTCTGGTAGCCAAGGGCTCATTTTATCACATAATGCAGAATTTCACATTGAGCTCAGTAAACATGCTGCTGGACCCTGCTGTCCTCAATCAGTACTCTGCCCCAGCCCCAGCATTCAATCCAGTCCATCAATCTGGGAACTGATCTTTGTCAGGAGGGGTGCTTTTCCAAACTGAAATATGTTTGAGTCACCCTAAATCCAGTACTCTGCATCCTGTGTGCAGCCTCCATCTTGCCAATTAAAGCATTTGAACTCTACAGAGAAATTTGTGGATCTGCAAATGGCCAGGAAGATTTCATAGTCTTTATCACTCTCTCATCTGAGAATGGAAAGCATTAGCTTTTACTTCCAAGACTGGTTCTTTCCCTTTTTAACTTTTTCCTTTTTTGTGTGTACTGAGCATAGTGAGGATCAGATTAACTCCTTCTGGAAGATTTGCATTCCTTTTGTGTTCTGTGTCCCACTTTACCAGCTTGAGACAAACTCCCATCCATCACTGTGAAGCATTAATTCAGTGTAATTTCTGTTGTGCCTGAAAGTGATGGCAGTTTTGGGGTACCACACTGTCCAGTGATGGATAGTGATGTTCTTTACTTGTAGCTGCCTCCAGCCTTTCATAGAATCTACCTGTTACTCAGTGCAAGGGCTACAAGCTAAGACTAAAGCTAAGACTGAAGATGCAGTCATGCTTCTTATAAAAGCAAAGTTTATGAAGGAACTTTGAAATAAATTTTGGAGTAGTCCACAACATAAAAATCAACTTGCCTCTCAAAGAAGGTAAACATGTGGGACTCCTCCTCAGCTTTTTGATGGATTTTTGACCTTTTATTCTTTGAAATTGATGACTATAGTGCAACATTTTAGAAAAAATGGCAAGTGATATTTCAAACTTACATTTTCTTATATTCAACATCTCTAACATTCTAATTCAACATTTCTAATAACCTGCGCTGTTTTTCATTACAGCTGAACATTTCAATTTATTTTACACATTTGTTCTCTGACTCATGATATTTTCCAGTAGTCAGTGGCTACTAAGTCATCTAAGCAATGCATTATGAATATCTGCAACAGCAGGAAAGGCATTGCTAGCACATGTTCTTCAGGAAAAAGCATGCAGGAATACCAAGTGTCACTTTAAAATGCCATTTGTTCCTGGACAGATGTGAAAGAGCTTAATTTCATATTAGTCCATGTAAACCCAAATGATCCAACAATCTGGGATCTAAAATGCACGTTTCATGCAGCACTGCATGTTCAGCTGACAATAAATCTGATAACACTGGTTTGCTACGGATGTCTGAAATTCTGAAACTGTTCTCCCACAGAGTCATAAAAAGTTACAATTTAGGGTGAGACTTTCAGAAGTGTTCTGTACCTACTTTACATTTTTTACCATGCCATGAGTGAAAGTGCAGTGGATATGAGTGGCAAAATGTCTGTGAATTGTAATAAAATCTAAGTTACACAAACAATGGATGTTTTGCATCTGCAACCCGTACTGGGTACCAATCCCTCCAGACACTGTTGTTTCCTGTGTATTGTACTTCCCCATCAAATTAGACTGTATTTAAGTTTTTGTAACAGTTGTGGGGTTTTTTTTGTTTTTTTTTTTTTTTGTTTGTTTGTTTTGTTTGTTTGTTTTATAAGTCTGGCTCTCAAATCTACATTAATTCAGCTCAGTTTTTATGTAGCAGACAGTTCAGTGGTACTGACCTTCTCACTCTGCCTGATGTCTCTGCTTAAGCCAAAGGTTCATTTATAACTGTCCCATACTGCATCCTTTAGATGTCAAGCAGACTGAGTAGCGAGCAAACTTTTCCTGGAGGAACAAAAGTGGTAAAACAGCTCAATAAATAAAAATTACTGTGAAGTTCCAGGAAATAACAGCTCAAACTACTCATGCTGCTATTTACAGAAATTACTGTGAGATGTTAAAGACTTTTCAAAGATCACGTGGTCTTACAGAAGGATGCACGCTTTACAGAGTTTCGGGTCTGGCACTGAAGTTACAGCGATGCTTGGAATTCCACAATTAATATTGCAAATCATCATTGCTCTAAAAAACTTCTCAAAAAAACACCAAGAACTTAGATTAGATTCTATGAACAGCCTAGTAAAATCATAAATATTTCTAAGCTACCTCTTCAGCTCTCTTATTCTTCCTGTCTAGCATAAATAACACTCAATCTGAAATACCTTGACAAACGCAGCAATATTTCCTTTTCATCATTACTGCCCAGTGTTAAAGCTGAATATAAAACATTTTGTTAGCTTAACAATCACTTTAGGTTTCCCAATGCAAAAACCAATGCATTTAAAATAAACCTTTGCTGAAATCTTTATTCTGTCTTTCAGTTGTAGAAGTCTAGTATGAGAATATGCATGAAATCTAGAGGTTCTGTACAAATATGGATGCATTTTTTATATCCACAGCAGGGAGACATCTATTTCCTCACCTGTCAGAATTATTTATTCAATAAAAAAAGAAAAAGAATATAAATTTTAAAATGCTCATTTGTTGTGCAATGTAAGAAATAGCAAAGATCTTTGGAAATTATAAAATAGAATCCAAAACAGATATTACTTCACACATTTTGTAACAACTATGTGAATCTCTGGGGAAATATATATCACAAAGACTATCTCTCTATCTACATAGCACAAACATTTTACATTTTGGCTGGTTAAAACAAGTAAGTCTGTCCTCAGTGTCCTCTGGTTTTATGCTCTCTCACAAATATATTTTGTTTGTCTTCACCTTAAATAGGAGTTCACATAATAGTATAACCATGTAGATTATACACAGATATAGAATAACTTGCTTTTGGTTAATTATTAATGCAGTTTTCTAGAAGGAATTTTAAAAGATGAGGTCTAAGTAGGAGGTTTTTGAAATCATAAAGAACCAGGGGTAAAGAAGTAAAAGAAAGACATAATTAGAAGAGAAACAGGTTGTTCTCTTCATTGTGCTTTTTTTTTTTTTTTTTTTTTTATAAGCCATAGTGAATAGTACAAGCAGTACCAGCAACTGATAAGAGGCCTTCTGTAGGGTCGAGACTGCTCAATGTGCAAATCTTTGTTTCCCATGTGACTCCCTGCTTGGAGCATTGTTTCCCATGAGTAGAAACACACATTCCTAAATTATGACAGGAAGAGTCAAAGTGGTATAAAAACTTACCACAGAATCTGAATTTTTCACTTTTTTTTTTTTTTTTTTTAAGTATGAAAGTAACAGAAGAGAAAAAATTGGACTGATGTTTCTGTCAACACTGTAGAAAAAGCAGTACTGTAGCAGCAGGTACTGATGCTACAGATATTTCCAGATTCTTACTCTTGCACAATTTTATCATAATACTGGAAAATAGCCAACAGTGTCAGGAGAAGTCACAATAACCACACGCTCTATAAGGGATGTTTCTTCTCATGCCGTAAAATCAGAGATTCCAGTAGAACTCATAACTGATTATGATTACTAATGCTCACTTTCATGTATACACCTTCTGAATTGGATTTTTTTTAAATAGACTTTCCCCAAAAATAACAGCATTTGGCAGCATCTGAAAGAATGACATCGCAGTGAAATCCATAACAAAGACTGTAAGCAGATGTCATGACAAGAGGAGAACAGCATCTTGCAAAGAAAAGTGACCAGACAGTGATACGTTGTGAGGATGAGACAAGCACTAGTGAGAACAAAGAACAGTGAAAGCATACAATTATGCTATTTTCTCATCCAAATTTCCAAACAGCTTCATTCAAAGCCCCTCCTTATAAGCTGATAACTAGGAACACTTAATTATACGACTGTAAGATGAAGGAAACTATGACAAAAGAAATCACAAGGCCAGGCTTAGATAAGATAGTCCACTAACGTGGAATGTATTTACTTGCTGCTCTAAACATACTTGTTTTACCTCATTATCCTGAACCAATACAGTTTTACAATCTCTGTAATCACTTTTATCAGGTATTTAATATCTTGTGTTCAAAGTAATAAGAGCAGCTACTCAGTAGGGCTTGCCATGCACTAAGGGCTTCTGGGTCACATCTGGTTGACATCACTAGTTTTTGTGTCTAGGCCAACTATACAAATTTACACATATAAAGTACATATAAACGCACATTCCCTACACTATTTGAAAGGCCAGGATATATCTTTAACTTTCCTCTCTTTTTACACGTATGCGTACCAATCAATATAAGTACTATGCTTCTATTAGGAATATATAAAAAAAAAAAGAAAGTAAATTTGCTCTGTTTTAATTCTAGGAGATAGACTGTAGTAATGTCCCATGCACAACGTAGCTGCAAACATCTGCATAAGACAAGGCTCTTCCTACCTCATATTCACTACGTACATTAGATTCTCTCTCCACCCTCATAACTAATGATATAATTGTCATATAACTCCTGAGTCAACTTATCCCCAAACCTATTCCAAATTATGAAACTGCAGTATGCAGAGTATCTTAATATCACTAGAGTCCTTGGTATATATTGTTCAGAGTGGAAAACACAGAAATTGAAGAACAAGCAGTGCTTCTGCATTGCATTTCTCATTTGCCACTTCTTTATAGTGCTGTGCATTGTTATTCTAGATAAGTATTTAATTACTCATACTAAACTGTTTTATAATTTACATGTATGGGAACCGCGCTGTGCTAGAATATGTAACATAAATAGCAGTGTTATACTTTTGTACCATAGACATAAATCATCTTGTTAATTAAATTCTCGCATTCGGGCATCAGCCTTTAATCTCATGCTTCAGTGACCAGGAAACAGTTGCATTTGTTTTTGGGCTTCCTAATTGTGATATATTTCTCTGATACATAATAGTCAATCAAACCAACCTGATTCTTAAGATTTTCTGATATGAAGTGGTGGCTGAGGAAGTCAAAGGCATCCTGACTGTGAGCTACACTTCTCTTTGTGTCCTTTAGATGAGGTTTACAGGAAAAGTAGGAAGACAGTGATCATTGTGTCTCATGACTGCATGTGTAGAATTGTTGGTATGTATAACACCTGAGGGAATTATGAAAAATAAAATATTATCCAACTTGAATATCTCCATTTCACACATTAATTTAATGAAATATTTATTCAAGAAGTATCAAAAATGTTCTGAAACCAACAGAAGAATTTTGGTTTAAAAAGTAATTTTGCCATAGTGTAAAATCCCATAAAAGCAAAGCCACCTGTAAGCCTACACATAAATCAGTTCACTGTGATGATTTCAGTACATATCCAGAACAAAAACATCCTAGCAGATTAATTTTTGAGCTGTTGTCAAGGCTCATTGCTGTCAAGATCCACTGTAAAGTGGACCCTCTGCAAAAAAATAAAACATTATCTGTAATAACCGATGTTGCCAGGTCTGGGTTATAATCACCCTATTTTCCCTTTAATTTACAATGCAGTTAAGAATTCCTACTTTTAAAACAATCAAACAACAACAACAAACAACTTATTCTACTTCTGCAACTGTTAAATATTCTGTTATTGGTACCATATTACGAAGTTGTTCAAGTTTATCAAGGTTGTGTCAGAGATGCAGCTGTTAAATCACACAGAAGAAGAGGAAAAAAAAAAACCAGCCTCTTCTAAAAAGAAGGAAAATTACTTACACAAGGGAGATAGAGCAGCAGAATCACACTTGTACTCATAGAATGTATAATCTAATCCAAATATGTATTCAGTACCCTCCGTATAATTCAGAAAGCTTACAGTAATTCATCCTTTTTCCAAATGTTTTCTGTATTATATCTCCAGTATTTTTTCAATATTAATACTAATCAGGAAATGATTAACTAAATGCTCAGTCCACCATTTTCTTACTAATTTCACAAAGAAGTACCAGCTTTTGTTTCAGATTTTAAATCGCCTACTGGACTTTCTTCACTCTTAAGCATATCCTTAGAATATTCACATATCCGAGTTTTGTTGCCACAAATAGAAGACATCTCAAAACAATGTATGAATATTCACTGCAATAGAATGGTAAATTTATATACACAAATCTGTTCTAGAAATAATAAAGCACTATGATTTTGCTTGTATGATCAGGCTCAGCTTAGTAGCATAGCCCAGTATTTGAAAATGTGTGGCTCTTCTTTGAGATAAAAGCACAAAAGAAATTTTGTCAAATAAACACAAACACTGTTGAGAAATCAAGATCTAATTATTGATATTGAACAAACAGAAAGACTACATTAATGATAAATTATTCATTAATCATTAGTGATAAATTATTCATTTCACACGTTGTAGGCATAACTAGGATGATGTATATTGATGAATTCCCCATTTAGCTGCTTTTTAGGAAAACTATGTCAACATTATTTATACGTAATTCCAGTGCTACAGTTCATGCCTCTTAGAACTTTACAAGTACAGCCACTGCTACTAAAATGTGTGTGTATTACCAGTTCTCACTGAGAAATTAGGAAGAGAACAGGGAACAAAAAGAACAAAAAACAAGGAATTTGCTAAATTTCACCTTTAACATGGTATACATACACCTCCCTTATGCAAGGGACATGGGATGAAAAGGTGTCTCATGTTAGATGAAAAATCCTTGCAGTGAGAGAGCCTTAGCCTGTACAAACATTGGTTTAGTTTTGATCTAAAAACATTCATTAGTTTCATACCTACCAGCCTGCAGAATCACAGAAAAATAAACACACAGATCCATTTCAAACAACAGTACACAGCAGTATTCATTTTTTTTCAACAATGTAAGGGTTGTCATCAATTTTCGGAGGCATTTGGCAAATGCATGCAACATGCATATGTATTAATGTATAATCATTACACATGCAGGACAACAAACAGGCTTTCTACATGTCAGGCAAACCTTGTAAATGAGCTGTGCCACTCTGCACATGCCCATATGGTCTCTTTCCATATGAGAAATTTGCTGTGCTAGGTAGTGAAAATAAATTCATGGTTTGAAAATGTTGCACTATTTCTTCTGAATAGTTTGAGCATTCTACAGTCTCACTGCTGTATAATGCTTTACTTTTAAGCTCCTTTTTCACCTTTCAGACATAAAACCTTCCCATGCAAATATTTCTTGAAACACGGATTAGTTCTCTCACATTTAATGAAAGTCTATTTAAATTATTTTTCAGCTTTATTATCACCAGGTATTGTGAAATCTTGCAATGAACAGAATGTGTCTCTGTTCTGTTCAAACAAACCCACTCAAATGTTAACATTTTAAGGACTTACTGAACAGATAAACAATACACATATTTAATGACCAGACTTTGCTCCACAGAAGCAAATGGAAACAGGAACCTTTGAGATATTCCCTGTTGGATTGCAAATTAGACATGTACTATAGTTCCTTCTGATTGTACTTTGCATAATATTATCTGTAAGACTTTGTGTTTACTTTTCATGATTATCACAGTCAGGCTTTACCCAAATCTAGGATCAGCCTGTCTCACCGGACATCAGTTTCTCTGGCTGAAGAAAAGGCTGAATAACTCAAAGGACCCCAACTCCATCTTCATTCTTAAACTTCATCACAAATCTGAAACAATTTCACACATGAATACCTTTATAACTTCAATAATTTGACTAAATCCTGCAAGATGTGAATGGCCACGCTGGTGACCAAGCGACCTCAGCTCAACACCTCACTGCACCAAAGCCACACTGGAGCCCCAAAATGGCTGCCACTGCCAGAAGCCCTCAGAGCGCACATTCCTCCTCGCTGGCCAATGGGTGCACACAGATCTGCAGAGAGGCAATTGCTGCACTCTGATTGGCCATCCACCCAACTGGCAGGTAGCGCACAGCTCCCACTGCACTGGGTGGCGAGGCCCCAGCCGCCAGGGGGCGCTCTGCTTGGGAGGAGCTGGTGTTGGTGGAGGTCAGGGCAGCGCTGCCAGACAAAAGTATCTTTGTTGTTTTATTCATCTTTGTGTGCCTGCTGTGCTAGCAGCCTCTCAGATCATCCTTAAATTTAGTTCCAGACTTGCTTTTTGACAGCAACGCCGCTCGTATTTTGCATTCAGTCAACACAGAAGCACGACATTGAACTATTTCTAGGTAATGTCACATCCCAGTTCAGGTTTAATTTCCATGTCTGTCCAAGAGATCTTAAATTCTAATCAATCTGCTTTGATCAGATTTTACTTTAAATTCTGAAGTACATTCGTATTTTGTGCTTATAAACATTTTCCATTTTTGCTGCCTACAGGATTCATATTAAAGCCTTAAATACTCAATAGCATCCCATTAAGACAAGCAAACAAAATCTATAACCATTTAAAGAATGGCTCAAGAAAAAAAATAAGCTTTTTTTAAAAAGCTGTTCTGAACAGCTCAAACCTCTGCACAGCTATGCAACTTCTCTCTGTTTCTCAAAAATTGATTTTCAGGGCTTTGGCATGAGCTTTGCAGTGCTTAAGACAAATGGATTGTATTATTGAATCCAGCCCTCAGCAAGCTCATTTTGAAATAAATCAAAACCTGAACCTTTCTTCAGGCCCACTGAAAATCCAGACAGAAAGAGAATTAACACTTTCATGAAAACAAACTACAAATTTTATATGATGAAAGCAATGTATAAAACTACTACTTGTTATACTACTTAAATGGAAAGTGCAGATAACAGAAGAACACAAACAACCTGACAGTACATGGATAGTCATAGCCAATTAAGTAAAATTCATAATAAGGAATTATTGCACAAAGTTGTAGCTGTCAATGGCTTCAGTTTCATTTTGACCAGAGTCTGAAAAATGAGGTCAAGATCGGTTGTATAATCTCACACAAGGGAGCATTTTCTGCTTGCTCGCTAAAGCTTTCATTAGAACAAAAAAAAAAAAAAAAAAAAAAATCATTTTCAAAATTCAAAATGAAGTGTAACATTCAACACTATATATATATGTGTTTATATATAGTTCTTTATATGGGGACATACATAAACTTCCACACAAAAATATGTTACGCAAATTATTTGCCATAGGTTCAGTGAGTCACATTTCTTTACCACATGTGTATGACTAATTAACAGGCATGGACTAATCCTTTACTCTCTGTTATACTGCACAGTTTGCAAGCTGGGATTGGTATGGTTGGTTCTCCCCTCCCCTGACTACTAACTTACTGCTGTGCAAAGCAGCTATCTTTTAGATTGGCACCTTGGGAACTGGCATCCCTAAGGTTTTGCTGGAGCTACGCTAGTGTATGGTGGGCACTGACTTTCTGCTCCATCTCATGACCTTATTAAAGCCATTTGCTCTGATTTTTTTTCCATGTGGCTGTCATCCTCCTAAGAGTTAGTAACTGGGGAATAGAACTCTGTATTCACACAGCTCTTCTGCTCACCTGCCAGTGTCCCATGACCATTATAACTTGTTTCCCAGCAACTGCAAGAGGCAGCTGCATCAATTTCTTCTTGTCAGAAGAATCCTACTGGGGGCTTGAATCTGAGCACTTGTACCAAAAGATGTAACTGTTATTATGGGGAGTAGAAATGTAAAGGGCATACTTGTTATTACAGACATGGCAACCAGTTTTAGATTTTTCCTTATAGCATCTGTAGCACTCTGGGTTGCTCTTACTGCGTAAAGAATATATTACTCAGTTACCTTTGCAGATGCAGCTGAAAGAGTGTATGAGTATTCTCTGAAAATTGTAACTTCAAACCATGATTTCCTGCATTTCTAATGTTTTAAAAGACTAGGCTGGTTTTATTGTTGTTGCTTTACATATTCTTGCAAATTCATACGTATTTCAACTATTGATGGCCAACAGATCAGTCCAGGAGCCTGATCTGATGTATGAATGAGTCTGACAGGTGAGCGAAGGAGTCACCTGAGAAAGCCAGTAAGGGGAAGACAGACCTTGGTTGTATTGAGTATGTTTAACATGTTAATGTAACTGTAGTGATGCAGCCCATCTACCTAGTTGTGAACAAGCATAGCCTTGAACACATAAGAACCTTCACAGCTTCAGTTTCACTTGCCTCTAACCTTACCTTTTACTTGTATCTCTTGGGCTCCTGAGTTGTTTTAGCAATGTTAGATCAAATTTCCTGTCTCTGCTATGAACGTCATTCTGTTTTCATTGAAGAGGTGTCCCTTAGCTCCTCTTGACCCTATCAATTATAGATGATTTTTTTCTTGTGGCCAAATTTCATTTTTTCTTTAATCCAATTAACCAGTCTACATTTGCTCCCTGCAAGGTGAGAAGCAGAGAAGTAGCTGGGGACATTTGATTGTTCTATGAGTCTCTGGAAGAAAATAAGTTACCAGTACAAGAATGTGCATACATTAGCATACACTTAGAAAGGCTCATACCGCTGTGTGCACAGTAGAAAGTGATCAGAGCCAAAAGGTATCATGTTCCTTTTTTTGTGAATGCAAAACTTGGGCAGCACCATACACCTACCTACTTGCTACCATATCCATCAGTGTGATATTAGCAGTAGCTGGTTATGGAAGGGTGAGTTGATGCAGATTATTATGCATAGAAAAATATTGGAAAGATATCTATTTCTGCATGAATACTACACTGATACTAAAAACTGATTTTTTTTATTTTTTTTTTTTTATTATGTAAACCTGAACATATGGAGATAATCTCTATTGAGAATCAACATTTATGCCAGTGACTTCCCACACAACACTAGTCCATCTTCTTCACACAGTCTCTTTTACCCTAAGTTTTTCTGAGTTTCTGATGTCTGCACAAGTTCTTCTCAACACATCACTTATTCCCTACACCCCACACATGCCCAGAGCATCACCTGTCCCTTGGAGGCTGCACAGATCTGTACTATCGCCAAGCACCACTTCCTAGAGACCAGATGCTTCTCTTTATCATGTGGATGATATCCCACTGTCCTGGTGCAGGGTGCAGCATTTACCCAATTAAATTAAAACTTCAGGGGTAATTTGGGATCCAACTCTGGCCAAGAACATACAGATCTATTGGTGTTAAGAAACTAGTCTCTTATTCAGGTGACTTGCGTGTGACATACCGACTTGCAAAAATCATTTGGTGTTAAGATAACAATGGTTATGGTGATAGTGTTCCCTGTCTCAGGTCAAGGCATACATTATATTTTAATTTTACTGTGACTTTCATTGTGTTCCCGAAAGAAATCAGAGCTGTAATTTGCCATTTTTGTCTAAATGGAAGGAGTACATTTTGCTCTCACTTAACCATATAACCTTATTGACTTCAGTGAAACAAGGCAGCATGAGACCAAGTCAAGTCTAACATCAATTATGCTACGTATATAGAACACTGCATTCACCACTTATGATTCCATGAAAACATTCTGAAGTTGGAAGACTGATCCTGTTGCATTAGAGCATAAAGATAACTTTATTGAAAGGACCAATACATTGCTTGCAACTGAATTCTGCTTTGCTGTATTTCATTTGTAAGCGTTTCCATTTGGTCCTCCAAACTATCAAGTTAATGAAATATAATAATAAACTACTGTACAATCAATGAATGTACAGACACTATAGTTATGAGATGTACTAGAGAGCTTGGCTACGTAGCTATTACATCAAAGCAGAAAAGACAGGATGCTTACCCATATCCTGGGCTCGCCTATGAAATTCCAGGGGAGTAGATCTCCAGAAGAAATCCTTCCCCACTGGGGGTCAGCTCGTAAATGGGATTTAGGAGAGGTGCAGCCAGGCTCCACCCCTTCCTGCAGCACAGGTGAATTGCCTTCACCTGTGCTCCTGTGGCTGACTCATTGTTTGCCTCAGGTGATCAATCAGAGGTTCAGGCCTGATTCAGCAGTTCCCATACAACTACCCTACTGCTATGCTTTAGGTTAGAGGATAGTTACAGCACATTATGGTTCTGCTGTTTATTTTAAATCAGATGATGTAAAAGGAAATTTTAGGACCTTTTTGGAAACACTTTTTATGGAGAGCACATAGAGGCATGCTATTTAATGAACCAATAAAGAAGCATTTTAAAGCAAATGCTAGTATATTAAACAGTGAGAGAAAATTAGGCTTGCTCTAACTCCAGTAAAAGGATAAAACTGCTTCAAGCTCTTCAGAGAATCTTTAAGGTTGAATTTTCACATCCTAACTTCCCCTTCAGCAGCTCCAGAAGTGAGACCTGCTCGTAGACAGTTACCCCCCATGTCCATTTGCCATAAAAATAATTTTAAAACTGCTTCAGCCAAGCACAGAGGGCAGTGGGACAGGGGCCTGTGCTGGTGCAACAAAAGTTGCAGCATACCACACCGCTTCCACCAGCCACAGCAGGCTGCCAATTGCTTTCAGTCCATGCAGTACCACTCTTTTTGAGAAGAATTTTTTCCTAGTATCCACATCAAAACACTCCCTAACACAGAGAGCCACCCCACCAAACCTCCTTCCTTGCCTATCCCTTCTAAATATCCTATAGCCCTCCACCACAGCACTCTAGTCATGTGAGTGATCCCATTGTGCTTCAGTGATGGCAACTAAGCCATAGTTTTCCTGTTGCACAATGGCTTCTTGTCCATGCTGCCTGCACTCATGTGAAGCAAATGCCCCCATCCCTGCTCTGCAGGGTGTACAACAGGCACGGCCATTTTGTCCCTTCCTCACCCAGCCCTCAGTCCTGCCCTGAGAAACACACAAGGCTGCCATGGCAGCACATCGAGCATCATATCCATATCAGCACTCAGGACACACCAGTTGCATAAGACCAGCCCAAATTTGCACATTCTGTCTTGAGAAAGCCTCCAACCATTCAGAAACAGAGTACACACTGTGTACTGCATAGGCATAGGCATTTTGCAGCACTACTTGGCAACACAAAATTACCATAATTACAAATAATGAAGTTTCTGTCAGGCTTCAGTGATGGGAAATGTGAAGCAACCACTGACAGAAAGCATCCCTTTCCCTTCCCCACTTGGACTGTTCAGCCAGAGCTGTTTGAGTAGAGATGTGTCCAGGGAGAAGGGATGGAGATGCTTACCTTCCCATCTCTGTCAGCATAGGCCAGAGACCCTTGGAAGCCAGCCCTCAGGAGGAGCCCAAAGCCATAGTTTTCTGCTCTCTGAGCCACAGGCAGTGGCACAGGATAGCAGTGGGAATGAGAGCTCCTGCTGCTTCACCATGCACAGGCAAGCCCTGTAATTGGGGATCCACAGCTTTGGGGGATTTGTCCTTTATACTGTATACCAATGCAAAGCCACAAGGAGATTTGGATTACTTTGATCTCTTCCCTATGCTTTTTA
This sequence comes from Tympanuchus pallidicinctus, assembly GCF_026119805.1. Lineage (NCBI taxonomy): Eukaryota > Metazoa > Chordata > Aves > Galliformes > Phasianidae > Tympanuchus > Tympanuchus pallidicinctus. The sequence continues at coordinate 17,942,973 of NW_026294669.1, forward strand.
TTAAAACATGTTTGTGAAGATTATAAAGAGCTGATAAGTAAGTCACCAATAATAACAGGAAACAAACATTCAAGGTGCTTTAGATAATGCTGGAAGAATTTAACTCCATTTTCCTCAAAAAGAATCAGAGGAATAATGCAGTCATAGTCAGGGTGCAATGACTGGGAGGTTAACCTCAGCTGGTTAAGGCAGAATTGGATGTTATTGGCAGTTGAAAGCTTTCCCTACACCCGCTCTGGGCTGCAGCCACATGGCTCTTGTTGCCCTTGAGGAGGGAGCAGAGGAAGTTCAGGTCTTACTGAGGAACACCAAGCAAATGCCAAATAAATCTCCCTTAACTCTCCAAGCTCTTCAACCTTCAGTTAACTACATACCCATAAGCCTCCTTTCTCCCCACCCTACAAACCTGTGTGCACCTGAATTGCAGGGTGGTAGTTGCAATCATAGCGGTCATCCCCTACACATTTATGAGAAGAGCACAGAATGGCCGGGCATCTCTTATCCCAAATTCATGGCTAAATGGCAAAAGTGACACTAAAGACTGTAGAAGGAAGGAAAGCTTATCAAATCACTTAGTACAATAGACTGCAAATGCACAATAAATTACATTTCCTGATGTTTTTCCAAGCTAGCTTTAAAATCCTCAAGTGATTGGATGTAATCTATTATTCGAATAACAACATGAGCATCATTAGAGAAGTGTATTTCATGCAATTGAAAGGTTTAGAAAGCACAGCTACTGCATTTAATTTGTACTGTTTTATTTGGCAATCTGTGTGCAGATTTGTCACTTGTACAGCTGTCCCTAATAGGGTCATTTCTATAGCAAATGTATGATAGTTTGTACTTGAGGATGACACAAAGTTTGCAATAGCACTCCAAAACCATTCCACATTATAAAATCACTCAGCAGAGTGATTTGCTTGCTATGTGGAGTGATTGCATAGTCTGCTCTGAAAAGCTCAATTTCACTTCTATTGAGATGCCTTGGATTTCAAAGTGCTTAATTTTATTTCTTCTGTGGAAGATGTGTCATCAAAGTTCTGGTGAAGGGTAAGACTTTTTTCCTTCTTTATAAAGTTCTCAAAATCACTTGTATCAAACTACTTCAAATTCAAGATTCTGAACTGAACCTTAGCAGAAATTCCAATGCTCTGCTCAGACATAGCAAGGCTATCTCAAAGCAAGAGAACATTAAATCAATGTCCTATTACCTCCATCCTACATGCAAGTTCATCAAATTAGTAGCCAGGAGTGACTAAAACAATTAGCTGACTTTTTGCTAGTGACACATCTCTCCTTGACCCTCTGGCATGCAGCAGCAAAATTTTCAATGCCTCTCTTCACAGGCTGAATAATCATTGAACCATAAAGATTGGAAAAGACCACTAAGATCATCCAGTGTAATCATCAACCTATCACCACCATGCTGACTAACCACGTCCCTCAGTGCCACATCAGCCCTTTTCTTGAACACCTACTGGGATGGTGATTCCACCACTTTCCTGGGCAGCCTGTTCCTGTGAGAATCTAATATGAAGAGCAATAATAGATCAAAATAAGAAATGGGACATAAAATGCTGTGAATAACTGCACACAATATGCTTGCATTAGTAACCATTTTAATACAATTATTCGTATTGTTTATATCATATCCTATCTGTCAGTACTATATAAAATGAGATTCTATTATATTCCTGAACTGAAAAGCTCACATTTTAGTGAAAACAAACAAAAGCAATCTACAATGCAAAGCAAATAATGACAGTGAGAACTAATCAGTTAACTTTCTAAGTAAGTTTCAGTTAGTAGGGAGAGGTAACACATTTGTGAGGCAGTATTAAATAGCAGACAATGGAACAATTGTGGTTTTAGGCATGCGACTCCAGCAAGGTCTGAATGGACTTGAGGCTAAGGACAGCTCATGAACAGATTTCCTTGTTTATAGTAACTACAGTAATCACTTATTAAATTTGAAAGAAAAAGCACTTTGGGAGAAGAAGGGAATCTCAGCAACAAGGAAGATGATTAGTTCCTATAGGATAAGCTCAACAGATAATCAATTAATTATTACTCTTCCAACTATTGAATCTATTGAATACATCCATTGTTCTCTACACTCATCTTTATTGTAAGAATGAGGTCAGAGATGAAGCTGTATTCTAATAAATATACAGTTTTGTCTTCATCCACATATTTGAATAAATTCATTCAGTCATAGGGTTATTCCGTTTTCTCTAAGGAGCATTCCTGTGGACATCTGATGCCTCAGATAAAATTTGTTTCACCTGGAAATCATATGTATATGGGTGAGGTATTCTTCAAGATAGGGAGCATGCATTGTAGTGGTTTTGCTTCTATTTCTTGGCTAATGTCTGGTTTATATGGTAAACCGTGGTCTGAAAGAAGTTTCTGATGATGATAGTGGCAAGAAACAGCAGGTTATTAGGAGGAGGGGTAGAGATTGCTGGGAAAATCATTTCACTGTTTGATCTACTGCCAGGAGAAATTATAATTTGAATAGGTTCGGCATCCAGTTAACTTTCCTGCTGTTTCATATCAATGTAAAAATCAAACGAATTACATACTCGTTAACAGACTTGCCTAAAACAGATGGGTCAAAATATCAGATATCTACACATCCCAATCTACCCAAAATAGATCTCAGGTTTTATTTTATTGCAGTTTTTAAAGGAACTTTTTAAAGGAAGTTTTCACTGAGACACAAGTATCCATTTCCTTTGATACAGCGGGTGTGTTTTTTTTCCCTCTAGTTTTGTTCTCTTAAAAAGAATGAATAGATTTTTGGAACAAAAGAAATCTGGGCAGTAGGTCTGCCACAATAAAGGAGAAGTGGAAAGGAAGATATTGCAAAGCATAATAAATGTGACAATGAGCTTCCTGGAAATTTCAGCATCTCTTTTAAACCCACACAGTCATAGAAGCAGAGTTCGGAAGGATTCCAATGGGAGTTGTGTCTGTATAAGGATAATGAGACCAGAGATGTCTCTGAATAAGAAACAGCTGAACTTTAAGATAATTACCTGAAACCAGAGCCTCTAAAAGTAAAATGAAGTTTTTCCTTTCGAAGGTTTAAAAGAATTCTAACTAATTAAAACTAATCCATATCTGTCAACTTAAGCAATGTTCTACTTATTTTATCTTGAACCTTTGTTATCAGTACAGCAAACATAAACCACTTTTGGTCAGTGTTGCCCAATGACTAAACTTGACATTACATAGAATCATAGAATGGCTTGGGTTGGAAGGGACCCCAAGGATCATCAAGTTCCAAATTCCCTGCCCACAGACAGGGACACCAACCTCCAGGTCTGGTACTAGAGCAGATTGCCCAGGGCCTGATCCAACCTGGTCTTGAACACCTCCAGGAACAGAGCATTCACAGCCTCCCTAGGCAAACATTTTTAAGCATAAGTCTTTGAAGTCTGCTTTCAGATTTCCAACTTTAATTGATCCCCCCTTCCGAAAACTGGAGGAAAAATGATTCCCTGCAAGACAAATCTTAAGGTGACAAGGAGACCTTTGTTCTCATCCTAGTGCCCAGGATCCTTCTTGTTTGAGAACACTGCTTGAGAACAAACAGCAGCAAGGAGTTGTATTATACAATACATATATGTATATGTATTATTAACACAAAAAAGTCTGTATTCCTCAGTTCAATGGGGAAAAATATTAATTACAATCTACAGCATTCTAACATACCATATAAAACACAAAGGATTCTGTAGCCATAACATGGGAGGCTGAAGGAGACAATGTTCCCCAGGGCTGTGGCTTTGGAGAGGCTGGAGAATGCCAGGAAAGTTGTGCAAAGGACTTTACAGCCTTTGTGACTGCACACACTCAAGAGCAAATACAGACTGGCTCACAACAGAAATCAACTTCAGCTTGTACTGAGTCCCTGGTTTTACAAATCTGGGTTCCACACTTCAGACAGGAAGCATGCATAGATATTTCCAAATCACCTGCAATCTAATATTCTTACATTAGGTTTTAACAGGTACGTGTAGTTTTGAGAACATTGACAAGAGTGGCTTTTCTAAAATATGTTTTCATTATTTTCAGTATTTAGTATGATTTTACTGAAGACAAACAAGAAGAAAAAAAAAAATAGCTTTTAAGAGTTGTTTCCTTCTCTCCCTCCAACAGTGCTAGAGAAATTTGCAAAGGGAACTTTTTGCCAAAAACAGAGAGGCAGAAATCCTGGCTGTGTGACTGACAATATGATCAGGCCTTCGACTTTACACAGCGTGCCAGCATCGACAGCATTAGATCACTGATGCAGGTCATTTTCTGAGAGACAAATAGCATTGTCACCAGAGTGTGCATTAGACAACTGCTGGGTACATTTCTTTCGATAACTTCAGCTGTAGGCTTATCTCAAATCTTAATTTTAAAATCCAGAGCTGTCATTTGTCTGCAAGGTGTTTAGGCTTGCTTTAAAACCATTACACTTTAATGCTAACCTGCTGGTGCTAAGAAGCATTTCCAGTGAATGTTTTATTCAGAGATACTTAAGAAAGAGTTTTGTCAGATGTGCTTCCTGTCATCCTTTATTACATTAGATCTTTTGATATTTGAGCAGAAGACATAGAAATAAAAATGAAGGTCAGTGAAATGGAAGGAATATAAAATTTCTTTCGCTATTCCTGTTTTGACATTGTCCATCAAAACTGCAGCTTGAAAATGTCAGGTAACATGAGCTTCATTTTCATTTTAGTCACTTAACTGTATCATATTGTAATAACTTAATGGCTATGCAGAAGATTTATCATGAGGAACAGAGATTACAGTCAGAAAATTCTCCTAGATTGCTGTTCTCTATACAGGGGATTCAGTGCTAATTATACAGATTATGTGATTTGGTATGTTCAAAGGAATGTCCCTATATATTAGAGCACAAAAGCAAATATTTAAAGCCTTAGAGTTCGGATGAGCATCTTAATTTCTGAGTCTGTAATAGTGAGCTGTAAATCTCAAGCAAACAGGCAGCCTTTCTCCAGCTATTCAGTGCTTACAATCCTAGGGAAGAAATAAAAAATAAGATGTATTTAAGTGTTTCCAAGCTTTAAAAAGGCTTCATTTAAAAAATTAAGGACATTTTCACATCTAAACATGTTCACATCTGAATTAATATGACGGTTGGATTTCCATTCATATCTAAAAATTCTGGTCATTAAATTTTCCATCGCTTCAAGCAATATCCTCAATAAAGCAGACACAGATTTCTAGCTACAGCCCAAAAATATGAAAGGTGTACTGATCAACAATTATTGCAATTATATAGTGAAATGCTGTATTAGATTCTAAATGTCTACTCTTATGTCTCTCAGCATCTTCATTACAAAAACCATCCATCTTAAAAAGCCATTTCATCAGAACAGGTCATTTCTCTCCCCACCACAGACGAGATGTAGCAGTTGATACAAAGCAGCCGTGCCTGCAGTGGCTGCTGTAGCTTAATTGTCATTTAGGAGGATTTGAGAGAAATTTTATCTTGACTGCTTTCTCTCATTTCTATGCTGAAAGGGAAGCATGATAGATAGCAAAGCACAAAACAGAGAGGACTTGTAGGCAGGAGTGTCAGAACTCAGAGTTGTTAGTTTACGGATCATGGTCTGCTTATTTTTTACAGTGCTTTTTTCCTACTGCAGAGTAAGGACTCTAAAGGCCTTATTTATTTTGAAAATAGTGGTATTCATATTAAAATGCTTGAGGACATGAAAATCTTGACCTGGGCATAACCAAGTTCCTTACTATTTTTTGTGAAGTTTAGCTCCTACCACAGTGCCAACAAAATGAGAAGACAATGTCATACTCCTAAAGCAATGCGTTACAGGACTGTCAGGCAGACACGCCGGACATGGTGATGGGACAGAGGTAGCAATGACAATTTTAAAGGCAACAATGGAAAACATAGTCAAATGTGAGTTGTTTAAGCCCTCTTTGACTTTGCAAACTGCTAATTTCAGTTTTTATGAGATACAATACCATATACAGAGATTATAAAATTCCCATCTGGAATTTAAGATACCAGAAGGATCACTGGCTCTTTTAATGGATCATATGTTAAAATAGGAAAAGCCATATGCTACATTTGCAACACTGGTGTGCTGCATCTTCTTATAATCCAAGACCTGCCACTGCTAAATCTAGTCTGCAGCATTGAACCACTTATCAGTTGAGCAGCACCACCTTTACAGCTGTGCATTGCCCAGGCCAGTTACATGCACGGGAGACAGAAAACCAGGCATCAGCAGGACTTCCAGAGAGCTTTCGTAAATCAGCCTTTCCTTAGAAAGCAGACTACATTTCTCACGTTCACAGCCTGTGGCCCTCTGGTTGTTGCTGACAGGGAGCTGCTGCACATCCCTGTAGGAAGCTGCAGATGTTCCTTAGTTAACTGGCCTTGCAGCAGGCAACAGAAGGTCATAGTAAAAAGCTATATTTCTTAGGACAGTATCTGACATGTCAGTCTAGGCTCTGTTCAAAAGACGGTTTCAAAAATAACTGCTATCAAAACGGGCCTGAAAACATAGTAGGAAATTATCATGGAGTCATTTCAGAAGTATTTAACGCTATTCTGGGTGCACTTAAGGAGGAGAGTAAGCAACACAGAGCTTGCAAACATCAAAAGACTCATCCCAGTAGAGAAGAAACAGAGGTGATAGCATGCCTGCAGCACAAGAAGATCAAGATGCAACTCATTTATAGATTTAAATGTCAAAACTGTAACTGGAAACTGTATCTATTAGGGCACATGATCTCAGAGCAAAGAGAACCAGCAGTGGGAAGGAAGAATCTCTCCTCAGTTAACCTCTGACAACACTGGTTGCATAAATACTATTAATTCTGGGAGGCACAGAGAGGCCACAGTGATTCTCACAAAAATAAGAGGAAAGACAGCCACAGTCTTGGGCAAAACCTCTTTCATTAGCCACTGATGGGAAGCACTGCACTCAAGCTCTGTGTCCCTCTAGCAGGCCTCAGCAATTAGATACCTAAGCTAGTTTTGCTCCCTGAAGGGAGATGCAAACAGCTGCACTGTTCAGGCAAACCCTCAGGCAAAGTCTTTGCTGTAACATTCAATTCAAGACTCAGCTGTTAGGTACAGAAGAAGAAAAAATACTGCAGGTGACTTTATCAGACACCTACTGCAAACCAAAAAGCTCCTCCTAGATGTGATTCCTGTAATTAAACATCCTGTTTAGACAGAATGCAGAGCAGAAAAATGGGCTGCATGCTCAATTCGAGTTTGCTGAGAGTACTTCTGCAATCACTTTGCTCTTGCTCATCAAGTCATTGAATTGCTTAATATCCACTGGCCATCAGAGAGCAGAAAGCGTACAGTCCGGCTGCATACAATTACAATTAATATAAACACCTCGAGTGCCTCGAGTACCACACACTGCCCTTCAAAGCCTAGGATTTTCCCAGGCTGTAAAAACTCCTGAAAGAACAGATGTACTCTGCCACTTCTGAGAGTGAACCACTTTAGGGAAGCGTCCCAAAATGTAATGCTACCTGCACCCACCGTGGTGCTACCTTATACCTGCAGCAGCTACAGTCATTACTGATTTCTGAACTCTTAGCACAGTCGCTGTGCTAAAATTGCCAATCTGACCAGCCTATGAATTACAGACCAAGAGGAACTCCACATGCTCATCCCTAATGTGCTTACTTCCTTCTCTCTGTATCGCACTGGAGCCCAGCAGGGCAGGGCAGAGCCGTAGCTCCACAGTGCACTGCTGCTGTGATGAAGCAGGTACCCTGCCTCATAGCGTATCGGATGAGAGGGAGTACATGAGCACTGCAAAGAGGAGCAAAGTACTGACAGGCCTTCGCCTGACCTCCCATTAAGTTTAATTGTATTTACACAGCCAAATTTTGTACAAAACCTGTAACAAAGGGACACTAGCTCTGCTAATCGAAAGTATTTTTCCTGGGTAGAATGATATGATTGAAATAACAAATTACAGCATGTTGTTACAGTGTTGTGGTCTTGACAAAGTTGTATAGAAACAAAAAGTCAAAGTGGTTACAAATATTTTTTTTCATTCCTTGGCATTTAATCTTAAATGTCAATAGTAAAGATAAAACAAAATGAATTTAATAGGTTGTGCAGGCACTGGAGATGACACCAAATGGAGAAGAAAGGCAGAGCTGAAATGCCCTGCTATATTGCTTTTCTGCAGGTATCAGATAAAGTTACAGCTAAACAACTTCTAAAAATCACTGAAAAAGTAACTTCATTTCTGTGCACAGGTTTTTATAGATAGGAGATCAGTACTCACATCTCTAAACATCCATCTGCACTTCATTTTATCCGGGGTGAAGTGGGATTTAAGGGGCAGAGAGCACTAGGAGAGATCTTGTCCCCAGCAGCCCAGCTGCACCTGCAGCCTCTTCATGCTTGTGGTACTGGATAGTTTGTGCTCTGTGTAGATGCAGGGAGTGAGCATGGAGGTGTCTTTGCCACACCTGGGTCTGAGCCCTGCCCTCGTGGTGCCACTGCACACAGCCAGCCCCCGTCTCAGCAGTAAGCAGTGCATCCAGTGAGCAGGGCAAGCAATATGCTCCTCTCCTGCTGAAGCTGCATCATCATCTGGAAAGGTCCAGGATGATAGGGAACACGTTCAATAGTTTTACCCAGTAGTGAAGATACAGTAGAGATAATTTAGTTGTTCTAGTACATATTCTTTGGACTGGCTTCCTATAGGGACTGTATAATTTATAATCCATCCTATGGAAGATTGCCCATTCCCTCTGAAGGGCAGTTATTAAACAGAAGAGGTGATAGGAGCCTAATTTATGAGTGGCAGTTGAGGCTTCAGATGTCAGCTGTAATAAAGACAGCACTCTGTCCATCTCTCTCTCCCTCTAGAATTTAGGATGCTGGAGTGAGCTGAAATTTAAGTTCTTAGGTGTCTCCAGAGGTGTACAGGGAGAGGCAGATGCTTCAGAATGCAAAATCTTGTACTGCAGTCTCTGGCTTGTGATCCAAAGCAAACTTTTTTGTCCTCCATTTTCTTGTATCTACAGAGGTGGCTGACAAATTACCTACCTCTCAGTTCAATATATCTACTTTTAGAAACTTGCAGTTTTGTTCTTGTCACAGCTGGTTTCATCATTACTCAAATTAAAAGATGATATGTCTAAAATTTCAGTTACTTGACCAAGGCAACCGAGAAACCATTTTTCACACGTGATACAATCTAGTGGTTTTTTTCCATGTGTGTCAGATATGGCCATAATTTACAGGTTGGTTCTTGCTAGCCAAGATAATAATCTCGTATTGTCTGCATCAGAAAGTCCTTTCAGTAGTTCCAAAACAAAAGATAGGGCATCTAAAGAATGCTTGTATATTTCGACTGTTCTCATAACAACAAAATGAAAACCTCATCTCCTCCCAACATCTTAAATTAGATAGCCTACTCTCATATAGCTTGTCAGATCAGTCTTAGAAATGGTTTGTGTTTTTTGGAGGATTTTTGCCCATGGCAATGCAATCTTCTTACACGTGTTTTTCATACAAGTTGTTATTCTGAAATACCTAAAAATTGTTATACAAGATTCAATTTTCTGCTCTGCTTTTCTACATGGCAAGGTCTTTTTTTAGTAATTTACCAAAAAGGACAACATATCAGCACATTAAAAATTGTTTTTATTGTGCACTAACTTCAAGTCACCACCATTTTGTCTGGCTGCACTGGAATGTGCTGAGATGGAATGAATGCAAAAAGTGTTTGTAACAAAGAAATTACAGCAGGAAGATGATTAAGATAGCTGGCTTCCCCCAACTCTTTTTTTTTTTTTTTAGATCTCCGTACCTCAATATACGGAATGCTTTCTGATAGTGACTACTGTGCGTGTCTACACTGCTCCCAGGGGGTAACTTTTTCCCTTAAGTGAGTTGAATGGTTTCCCAAAAGCAAGAGCCAGAAGGTGAATCATTCTTCCACTTTGTTACCTAGCAAAGGCCCTATTTCCATCAGCTTTAGTCTGAAGGCAAGTGTCAGCAGAAGGGAGACTCAGGTGTGAATCCAGTGGAAAAAGCTACTGACACTAATCAGAAACCTCAGTGATCTATCCTTCCTTACTTTTACCACTAATTATTATATAACTTCATTTAGATGTAAGAAGTTATTTTTAAAAGTTTCCTGGGAGATCTCAAAACCCAAAGTGTTTTATAAAGGTAACAAATTGTAGTTAACAAAATACGCAAGTTAGAGATGTAGTCAACAAATATGCAGAGCGGGGGCTGTCAAGGTCACCAGGCGTAACCAGGCATAATCTGTGTGGGCCCCTTGCGTGGTCAGCTAATACGTGAAAGGGGGGCTGTAACAGTCATCAGGCTCTGCAGGGGGCTCCTTGACTCATGAGAAACCATGATGAGACATGAGACTTAATTACAACCTTGGACATAAATCATTTATGACACCAAATGCTTTCATTACCTTAGATGCACTATAGAAAAAAAATCACTGGCAAACCAAAAGCAAGCCCAAATCTAATCTGAGGAATGTCCTGACTTAGATTAGAGGTACAGAAAAAAATAATGCATACTGGCTCTTAGCAACCTAGAGGTGGACACTTTAGCCAGCGTCTGGAGTGAAAGCAAACCAATTTTCATCACTCTCAAAACATTCGGGTAGAACGTGTAAATATGTTTGGCCTGATGACAGAAGGTCGACCCCACATGCAAGAAGTGCAGGGACCTGATGAGAGTGATTGATAGGCTATCTTCAAAACTGTGCCATGGGATTTCATTTTGCCACAGTATTATATAACCCCTGACAAGCGATGAGCAGCCTACCCCTCGTTACACCATCTGGAGGAAAAAACAACAGCAAAAAAGCCCTGAATACACTTTTGCTTTGGCAAAGGCACATGTGGGAGAATTGCCTACCTGAGCCAAGAGCTGTCTTCTGCTTCTAAAAAGAAACTGGCTGATTCAGAGGCTTGTGACAGCCCCTCACAATGTTTTCATTTTATGTCAAAACCAGAAAATCACATCAGTCTTTCAAATAGTGGCACACTCTCAAACACTACACTATTCATGCCCTTTAAAACTGCTATATGCACGAACAAGTTTCCTGTTAAAATCCAATTATATTTCCCATTCATGTTCTGATGTGATCTCAGGAGAGTCTAAAGATACAAAGAATCATTAGGTCTTGTGAAAACAAATGAAAAAATGAAAAAAAGATGAGTTTTTTTCAAGTCTCAATAAGTACTGGAATCGATTTCCAAAACATCCCAGCCACTGCTAAAATTTAAACCTAAATATTTAATAAGCAAGCAAAGGCTTTTTATTTCATTACTCTTCTTCAACTGATGAAGAACTAATTGTTTGATGTTAGAACAAAACCTTGGGGACACTGCTGTAGTCCAAGGGGCATAGTGGGTAGCCCTCAGCCCTTGGTTGATCAGGTGAGGCAGAAGTACAGCTCCAGAATGGACTTACCCTGCTCTGCCCCAGCCTCATGCCTGTCTGTTAGCTGTGCTGATCCAGGTTTTTTGCACAGCTGTGAGGCAGAGAACCATCTTCCAGGTTTTTCTAACACAGTATTTCTCAGACAATGTAGCACACTCTCCCAGCTGAGCCACACAGCTGAGGAGGGGGCAAAGCAACGCTGTTGCCTTCCCTTGCCCACACAGAGAATTTTGTTTCCCCTCACCAAGAGGTGCCTGGCCGACAGGGAACCAGGACCTGGCAAGGGGTTGCCCCGTGGGCAGATGGACTGCCTAAACTGCCTGCCCCTCCTGTAAATGTCTACATCATCATGCAAATGAATTTATGCAACCCTTTTTCTGCAGGAAAAGTGGAAAAGGGTAAAATGGGTGGAAAAGGGTAGGGAGGGAGGGAAGGTGATGAGGAATAGGAGTTTAAAAAAATAAAAATAAAAATAAATCTGAAAAAAAGATCTTCTTGGAAAGTTATTTGACATTTATTTGACCTAGGCAGTGCACAGGGGCTGGGGGGGGAAGGGGAGAATCGGAATGGAATTATTTTCCCAGATTCATATGTGTTTTTCACAGAACGAATTAATGCCCCATTGAAAAGGTGATTTGCAGTTGGCATTTAAGGCAGCCTTGCTGCCTGGCTCTGGAATTATTCCCATTGTTGTTCACACAAAGGGAAAATAAACTCAACCACTTGGCTTCCTTTTCCCTGAAATGTATGTCTAAGATCACAGCTTAGAAAGGAAACTAAATGGCAGATGGCAACATCTTTGTGAAGTATGTGCACACTGAGCTATACAGGCTGGCAAATTAATTTGTTCAAAGAAAAGGAAGAGAAAGCGAGGACTTTTCTTAGTGTGAAAGAATGATAATAACTTGAAGCTGCCTGTAGAATGTCTTGGGTAGCTCTTAGTTGTGTTGTTACCACACAGTCAAAAGAAAACAAAGAAATTATATACGTGTCTTTGCTGTGAGGCATTACTCTTCACTGCATTGGTAGCAAGAAAAGTTTATAGAGAATATTGCAAAGCTTTGGGTAGTTAGGTTGTCTGTCTTTCCCTCATCTTGAGCCACACTGTGTGGGGGACCCCAGAGTGGGCACCAGACAGGGACAAGGCAGGCACCCCCTGCTCTCCAGCAGATCATACTGTGCGGGAGCTCCAGGATATCAATCCTTTCCTCCCTAGCAGCACAGCAACAGGTCCTGATGCATGCATCAGTTCTCCCATTTCCTGTCTCCCTCCACAGGAGAAGGTCTGAGTCAGAGGTCACCTTCCTGCCTGGCACCAGAGCAATCAAAGGCTTTGTCACCTGACAGACTGCACCACAAAGTGTTCGATCACACAGCAAAGCTCTCCTTCTCCCATGGCCCAAGTGATCCCACAACAGTTGACCCGACAGCTGCTTTACTGCAGTTCATGTAATTTTAGCTTCATGCTGCTTTTGATATCAAAAAAAGCTGGGACATAAATGGAACTACACATTACAAAGTTCTTTAAAATCTCTTTTGTTCAAGAGATCTCTCAGATTAAAATAATACTGAAACGAGATTGCCAAAAGCAAGATAAGGGTTTAGGATGTTGACAGAGACCTGCACAGAGTTTAAACGTGCTCAGAAGAATCCCTGCTGTTCCCAGCCATGCTATGAAACAAACAGCTTCCTCCAGGGAAGGTCTGAGGTCAGGTTATTGATATAGCAATCTCTTCTGATTCCACCCAGAGACTAAGCACCCCCAAAGTTTGGAAAATGATCAAAAGGAGGGTTTGATCTTCTGTTGCTGCTGTAAGAATCTCCCAGAAGAATGTCTCTCTGTGAAATAGCTCTATTTAATTCCTACAGCCCTACGGTGTCTATCAAGATTTGGACCCTAAACTTGCTTGGCAGATTTTATTACTGTGTTACCTGCTTCCTTGGGGTATACAGCTGCTCAGAGAGCTTGTGTTTATGAAGCTCTTGGAGGGCCACAGATGGAAAGCAAAGAAAAGCAATCTATATTTTACGCTATGTGTCCATGTACCCTTTTTTCTTCTTAAGGCTTGGCCTTGAATACATGGGTAACTGAGGTATGATATGATTCCCCTTGGGCACAGTGAAAGAGCATATTTACTGTTTATTGCTTCACAAAGCTGATTTCTATCAGTAGTGCATTACATTTATATCAAAGCAGAAGCCAACACATCCCAAAGAAAAGTGGGTGGTGAAAAGAGAATTGTGCCTGCTGAGCTGCATGAGAATGAGGGCTGATGGCTGCATTCTCTGCCAGAGATGCTAACAACGCAATTCACTACAGCACAATAGCAGAAGGCGCTGAGCAGTGCTGCACGCAGATCTCTGCATGATCTCTGGAGCAGCACTATAATCACATGCTTTACCTGTGCCACAGCAGAGTCTAGGTAAGCACCAAGTTGGGAGGAGGAAGGCTGCTTTCCCTGCTTTTGAGCCCTGAATAAGCTTGAGGCCTTATTTTATATAACACTGCTTTGCATGTGTTTTGAGAAATTCTTCCATATAGACAAATCTACATTTACACCTACATTGACTCACTAGGGATCATGAAGCTACAGGTGGAGAAGCCAATTGGAGAGTCTCCAATTATTCTAAGAAGTTGCAATTGCAATGGTTATGCTTCCATGTCACAATAGGAAAAAGAGAAAGCAAGGCGTGCTGGCAGTATAATGAGCCCACAGAAATGGGCCCTGTTACATTTACAGAAAAACAAATGCACACACACACACATTTGCAAAAAGTTTGCTTGGCTGTTTTCTTAGTTACTAGTCCTGCAACTACCTCTAATTAGAAAGGCTCATGGACAAAGGATGTAAGAAAGCAGAGCTAGTATTGCTGACTACCCACACTACTCTTCAGGATTTGAAATTTATGCTCCCCAGTGAAAATTTTGAAAGTATATATGAAGGACATCTCTAATAGCATAAGTGATAAAAGTGAGTTGAAAGAAGAATTCAGATTTACTCTTTACCAGAATGCAGTTCTTCCAGCATCCTTATGAAATTCCCCAGATGATCAGCTGTATTCTGTCCACTCAGGAGGCAGAGTTATTAACTGAAATATTGCCACAAACAGTTCATCAGTAGCAGTTTCTGCGAAAACTTCAGTTTTTGCCTACAGTAACAGAGCTCAGGTTAAACTCTGATCTGATCACAAACAGAAAAGCTGTTGACTAGCTGCTTTCTCTGGAGACAAAGTTTCTTTCACTGAGACCGATGGACAGTGCTCACCACTTCCATTATGGGAATGAAACAGAAGAAAAAAAGACACATTCTTTTGGGGAAGAGGATGACTATGTAAGCATAGCTGATAACCTAGGACAGGTTTGCAGTTTAGCTGAGGAGACAGCAGTTCATTTAAGGTCCCCAACAGTATTTTCAAAACCGTCTCTCAGCTGACACAATTTCCTGCACTTCTGAAATATCTAAAGCAAGTGAGGACAAACTTACTCCTTTTGATTCCCAAGAATGTATATTTGCCCAGTTACTGCAGCATCAATTTCATTTGATTCATCCAAAAACCTCCAGTTACTATGAGCCCATTTTTAAATCCTTCCCACAAGAGAAATGGCCTCTTGCAGCTAAAACATAGGATAACAGACCTTTCAGCTGTAAGATTCAGAAAGCTAAATACTGACAAATTGACTGGGGTCCAGGTCTGTTAAATGATCCATATGTGCTAGCTGAAAGCGACTGACATTACCATGCTCTCAAATGATAACAGTTTTGCAAAAACATCCTTTTTGCAGCTGAACTTTTTCTTGTTTAGTCCACAGTAAAAGTAGGCATTCATTTATTTTTTAAGTTTGAGCAAAACCTCATCCACCATTTAGTTATACACACCGATATACGCCATGAAAAGAAACACACCTGCAGCCCTTGCATACTCAGTTGTGTACAGCCAGCAGACACAAGTCAGACTCATCTGAGCCAAGCTGCCCCAAGGGTGTGCAGAGTTCCTGCACCAACCAATGGCCACACTGGCTCCTCTGGGGCTCCACTTGCTCATAGCCAATCCAACAAAATGTTATTCCCTTACTTTCAATGCAAACAGGGGCAAATCCCACTTTTTCCAGGGATCCTTCTCTGTAAAGTAACCTGCATGGCTGGAGGTCAGCTGGAGGGGGGGGGGGGCACAGGCCTTGTGGCTTCATGGCCAAGCTGTAGCCACAGTTTGTCTCGACAGGTTTAAGGCTATGCTATCAGAAAACCATGCCAATAACTCAAGGAATCTCAATCCCGACAAACCTACCCAACTGCCAAAAAAAAAGTGTATAGCTAGGAAATATTTTTCATGTATTGGATAATAAGACGTCCAGCTGAAGTAAGCCCCATATTTTCCAGGCTGGTGACAAAAGTTGTTTGTTTGTGCATATACTTTTTATGCTACAGTTGCATAGGAGACAGGTGCAATTTTGAAAGCAACAGCTTGCCTTGAATGCATCAAAATTACTTCTCAAAGGGAATTAGAAGCTTCAACTTGACTTACATATAGCTCACAGTGAGAAATACTTCACAATGCTACTTTTCATTAATTAGTGTAATGCAAAGATGAAGAAAATTGAGCTACATCTGCCAGGGTGAATAGAGCAGGGCTCTGTGATATCTTAGACACAGAACATATTTCCAGGGAAATGAGAAGACTGTGCTTGTCTGGCCACAGTCACAGAGGCACCACATCCAACATGGTTGGAAATCAGACAACATGTAATGTTTTTTCTTAAGCACAAAAAGTTGGAGTGACCTATTTGTGATCATCATCTGTTACAAAAAGTTTCAGTCTGGCTGTGAAAAAAGTGAATTCAAGGTTAGGTGCGAGACACTTTTCAATAGGATATACTTAACCTCATCATTCACAGATAAAACCACTACAATAAATACAGTTATTGTACACACACAACCAAGATAAGAAGAAATCCTTCAGTAAATATCAGTCAATAGGAGCTATGCTCTAAGATCAAAAATATTTATTTATATACCAATAATCAATTTGTTCCCAATTTGATCAGGTTAAAAAGCAAAGTTCCCCAAGCATCACCACAGATACCTGAGTGGGTAGGTTCAAAGCTCTTTTAGAACTTTTCCAAAAGTTTTAATTGTTTGTATTTTTCCTCCAATGCTCCCCTGATAGCACATGAGTTATGGGAAGCAGATTCATTATCCAGTTCAATGAGTTATCATCACTACAGACAAAGTGTGATTTCAGGTGTTCCAGTTTCCACATAATTGTTACTCCTCCTGTTCATGACAAAGATTAATTGGGATTGGCAGTGCTGCTAGGGTAGGCACCTGTATAATCAGGGCCACTGTCATCTATTAGTGCTACATCCCAGACCGCCACATCACAGGCATCAGTAAGAAAACAAAGGAAATGAAACAGTGACATGTAAGAAGGTTAAGACAAGAACAGCACTACATTTAATTTCAAACACATTACTTGAAGATAATTTAACTTATCGACTCTGGTAACAAATTATGCAAAAATTGTTTCTTGAGTAATAGAGATTTTGTTATAGCTGTTCTAAAGGTCTTCCCCTTTGAAAAAAAAAGAAAATAAGAACTCAGAGCCTCATTTCTTTGTGCTAAACTTTCATTAGATGCAAAATATTGTAACCTATTTGCTGGTACATGAGCTAAGGAACCTTGCTGTGAGATCTCACAATAGAGCACAGCACAATAGCTAAAGAGAATAATGGTTGTGGCTATGGTAACCCAAAGTGAAATATATTATTTGCATCAGTTTATAACCATACTGGGATGCAATTTATACATTACTGCTGTAACAGGACAATGATTGATGCAGTCACAAATGACCTATCACAACATGAAGTCACAAAGTGTTTTTTAAAACTGTTTCTAAAAAGCATTCATGGGAAAAAATGCATATGACATCTGACATCTCCTGGGCAACATAAAAAAAAAAAAAAAAAAAGATTTTCTCTTAAAAATGCTCTGCTCTTTAAGTTCAAGTCCTTTATTTCTTTTCTCTCCCTTTAGCCAGCGCTGAGTACTTGATTAAAATCTCTGCTACTGCCTGCTGATCGGTACATCCCAAATTCCAATATTATTTTGACTTGAGTAAAATCTAGCTTTTAACCATTCTAGATTAATATCAGACCAGCATAACCAGATTGCTAAAATTCAGAAACTCAGCCACCACAGAACCAGTCCTCAGGATGTGCCTGCTCCTTTCATCTCCTGATGACCTGAAGTCAGCTGTGCAATACTACATCTGTAGATCTGGAAGAAGGCTGTGCTGTCACAAACACACAATTACTGTGGTCAAGAGGGTTGTTTAAAAACAAACAAACAAACAATAATAATAAACCACAGATTATTAATGGGGATACTGAAAATGAGCTGTTGTTAAAAAAATAATTCTTAGGAAAACTAGACTGCAAGAAACCATACTTTTCTTAGCAAGCCAACTGAATGCTTTGTGTATATATAAAGCCCAAACACAGACAGACAGCGCTCAGTTTGAGCAATGTTGAATCTCAACAAATTACTAGTTCATCTTCCCTCCAGACACCTCCAGTGCCAGGGATGCTCCAAGGAACATCAGCCAAGGAACAGCCCCTAATGCCAAGCTCACATTTCCTAGCCAATAATTTACCACAATCCCTTCAGTCATGCTAAGTCTGACATCTGCGTTAATCCAAATATTTCAAAATGTTTTTTTCAAATGTTTTATCTCCTGTGATTGAGAACTGTTCTTTACAGCTTAGTCATGGTGGAATTTTTTTTACTCTTTTCCTTGTAAATTATTCAGTTGAGGGAAAAAAAAAAAAAAAAAAAAAAAAAAAAAAAAAAAAAAAAACCAACCAACAACAAAAAAACATAATCCTTTCTTAAGAAAGAAAAATGCAAAGCAATGAAAATTCAGTTTAATCATCTTATTTAGGCTGTCTCAGCAGTTCTTGGAAAAAAAACCAGAAAATCCTGTTTTTATACACATACATACTGAATACATACTAAGTGGAAAATACTGAGTAGTCACTCGTAAACAGACTTACTTTCATGTGGAATGTCTTATAACTGGTAAAATACTCTGCAGCTTTAAAGTTTCAGTAGCATGGGCACATTTACTGGAGGTTTTAACTGGAACATGTATTTTCCCTATCAAAGATTCAGAAACTTTGAATAAAACTTGCTAATCCCCTGTTATCCTTATTGTTACTGATGTTAAGAGCGGGTAGTAGCATTAGGACTTTAAAAAAGTTTCTCAAATTTATTTCCAGAGATCAATTCTTTGTCTCGGTGATGATAGACAGCATAAAACATCTGCAAATCAGCATTTATGCAAAAATAACTCTTAATATGAAAGAATCACTTGTGCAAACACTAGCTTTCACATTCAGTTACCGCCTTGGGCAAAGTACATCATCAATATTTCTGTGAGCAAGAAATTATTCTCTGTGTACAAAGAGTATATCTTAACACGCTGCCTGATTCTCAGAAAATACTCATTTTTATTGCCTTTGATGGCAGAGAAGGAAAGCCAGCCTCTTTTTGCATATGATAGTTTGGGCCCCCAAATGGGAGGTGCTGATTTTTGCAAAAAGTGTGGACCTGAAATTAATTCTTTTACTTTCCTCCCTCTAGCCCAAAACTTTGGCTTCTATTGCAATATCTTTCCGCATACAGTCTAGTAGGAAAGGTCTTCCTCTGCAGTACTGATTTGGTTTCAGGTCCATTTCACTGGGCACAGCAAAAGCATCTAGAGCATGTAAGAAATCTTCAAATGAAGTCTCTGAAAAAGAGCTTGCAATCTCCTGTTATATCACCTATGCCATCTGTACAGAATTTTCTCAAGAAATTACAAGATCATAACAGCATCCCCAGATTCCTTTGTGGACATGTTCCTAATGTTCAGGGTAATTATCTTCTTGATAAGACTCAACAATAATCACACTTGGGTATTTTAAGGACTTCTTAAATGGCAAAGACATTTCAGTGTCTTGGCCTATATACAGATGAAAGCCATAATTATAGGAAACTTGCAAAAATCTCTCTTTAGGGAAAATGAGTAGAATTTGCTACATTTACTAAATATTTTAGCAGCTGCATCCACTCCCATTTTCTGGGAAACTAATAGGTACATGTTGTCAGAGATGCACAGCATTATTTTGAGTCACACTGAGCTAGGGAGGTCCGCAGGTGCTGAGATGAGCAGTATCAGCCTCCTGGGGCTTCTTGCCTGGCTCTGCCCTACAGCTCAGCACTGTCCCCGACCCACTGTGCCACAGCTGTAGATATGATATGGCGTGAGTTACAGACACAGCACCATGCCAGGCTTCAAGAGCTGCAGTGCGTGTCATAGCCTTCCACCAGGACCTCGTTTCATCAGTCCAACCACATTCACATACGAAAACCAAGCTGGGCATTCTTGAAAGAAAACACCAACACTCTCTGACAAGAAACGGCATTACTCTAAAATATGGGTCCCATCCTGCCACTGG
The DNA here is from genome assembly GCF_026119805.1 of Tympanuchus pallidicinctus. Taxonomy (NCBI): domain Eukaryota; kingdom Metazoa; phylum Chordata; class Aves; order Galliformes; family Phasianidae; genus Tympanuchus; species Tympanuchus pallidicinctus. Next base: position 17,962,928 of record NW_026294669.1, read on the forward strand.
TGCATGGTATTTGCTGGCCTGAAAATTGCCCACGAACAGCTAGCAAGATTCTCAGATGTGCTCATTTTTTGGAGGATTATTCTCAATGTGCAGTCAGCCTGTAAAAGGTCTGTGCATACAGACAGTCTCCATCAGGTCAATTACTCGCAGAAGTTGCATGGTGCTTTTTCTGTGCTGCGACTGGGTGACTTGTCTGCCTTGCACAGCGTGAGCTGTGAATAGTGCAATTAAGTGCACAACGTTGAGTCACAATATGGAAACATGACAGCAAGCATTTGCTTTTCATAATCATCTACCATAATAAAGTTTGAGACTTTTCTTACTAATAGCATGACAATTAGGCTGGGAAAGGGTCAGACTGAATTAAAACGTTTTTAAGGACAAGAATCTCGCAGCTCAACATTGCTGCTACCCTGTAAGACAGAAACAAGGAGGTGATGAGTCTCCTTGGCTGTGCCAGCATCCACAAACACAACATAACCTGTCCCAACTGACAAAATCCAGAGCGATGAAAGCTTTCTGCTCCCCATGTGAAAATCTACATCCTACTAGTAGGGCCTTCAAATACAGTGCAACACAGTTCAAGAACATAATGGAAAAATAGAGTTTTATTTTGTATTTGTACTATCTGCCAAGTTTGCCTGTGCTATTTTCTGCTAATCTGTTCCCCACGTGGCAAAAAAAGTTCAATGACAGCAGGAACATGAACTTTAGTCTTCACCTCACAGCAGAGAAGAAATGGTAGAATGGGCCGCTGCAGGAAAGCAGGGAGCTCTTTTCTTATTGGTGGGGTTTTTTCCACCTCTCTCCTCTCAATTTCCTTAAAAGTAATTAAATCTAAAACTTCACTTGTCATGAAAATTAGAGCCAGTTCACTTTTATCCAGTTAGCCTGCATTTCACTGATAAATTACTTGGGGGATGTTGTAAACCACTCTAAACTGTTATTTTTGCAGAAAAGAGAAAGGAAAAAAACAGAATTTAACAGAAAAAGAAAAAAAAAAGTCATATTTGTTTCAAGGGATGGCAGTGCAAGGACCAGGATAAGATGCTTGTTCTGGACAGCCATTATCTGTAGATCTCATAACTGATCAGAAATATTCCCTTGAATAGCAGAGAATGTTTCTTAGAAATGATGTAAGGCTTTTGTTGCTTCTAGTCATTTCTGAGCACAGGAGATTGGAGATCACAGCCAGGACATTCCTGATCTAAAAAGTTATTTTTTGTAATTTTGCAGTTTTTAAAGATGCTGTTGTTACAATTTCCCTTTCCCTCAGCTACCTGCAGTGCACTCATGGTAACTAATGCATTTGCTTTTATTAAAGATGAGATGCTAAAAAATAGACAGAGAATGCAATATGTAGTTTCCTAAACTAACATATGCAGAATATTAGCTGCATTCAGGTTTCCCCATACACTTGAGTCCTCTAAATACACTGACCCATATAGATCACACTCCACATTTTCAAATCTGTTCTTGCTGATTTCTTTATTAATAGCCTTCTAATTGCTCTATTTTTGTTACGCTTCCCCAGTGGGGTTTCCAAGGCAGGCAGTTATCAGGAATTCACAACGAAGCCTGAAAATAACCTACAGGTCCAGCATGTTGTCCTTAGAACTCCATCCCAGTGCATGCAGTGGGTTGTCATGACAGGATACCTCCACTCTTCAAGCACTGAAATGGCAGCCACGTATATATTTTATCATGGCTATGTTTATTTACCGGGGTGTATGTGGAGGCTGAGGTTGTTGTATTCTGCAGCCTTATGGGACAATCAAAGACCTCACCTAAAAAATACTACTCCCAAAAGTTAACTGCTGATTAATGGGAAAAGATCACAAATCCAAAAGGCTGTGGCAAGTAGTAAAGGAAACTGCAGATAACCCACGCCTCATTAAATTGCCTGGGTTATAGGGCAAAACCTATTGGCACTGACAAAGATCTGCAGCAAGCTACAAACTCAAATTTTCCTATTTCGTGTAAGGGACGAAGGGTCACTAAACAGCAGAAAGTGGATCTAATGAGGATCAGCAGGACAGCGCTAGCTATAATGATCTATGAGCTTTTGTGGGAGGTTATATTTAGTGTAAGTTTAGCAAGTGTTGGATGTTTCTCTGTTGTTTTATACCTCGGTGTGAAATGGTGACATGAGATAACAGTCTGCTAACCTGCCTAGCTGGGGCTGCCAGTTCAGAATCCACAGTGCCCATCACCTGTCAGGGGAACCTGCAGGCCACACTCTTAGCTGCTTTTAGGGGAAGAAAGGAGACCATAAATACCCAACAGATGGAGAGCACACATGCCTTGATAAGCATCTTGATTTAATCCAAACAATGTGCCACAGCAGCATGGAAACAAAAAGCATGTTTCTTAGACAGAGATTCTGTCTTTTCCTTTGAACCCATGTATGTTTTATACTTTCCAAAGTAAACATTTAATATTTCAAAGACTCTTCTGTAAAGCTGTCTGCTGCTTGCTTCTGCTACCCTTTAGCTCAGAGGTAATGTAACAATAAAAAAAACAGCAACCTGGAGCCTACAGGCACTCTTCACATACTGGTGAGTCTTGGAGAGCCAGCACTGATTCTGCGGGCACATGGTAGCTTGTCTCATTTCCATGAAACAACAATAAACAGACTCAATTCCCAGGAACCACACAAGCTCTGGGGCTGGCTCATTCCCACACCACAGCAGGAGGGCTGCCAGAGCCAGAGGGGTGCATGGGGCTCTGCTTACAGGCCAGCCGAGTAGCACAGCTGATGGGCTGCCAGGATGGTTTGCCTGCATGGCATACACGCGGGGTCTTCTCATGAAAAGCAAAGCCTGGTTTGCAAGGAGAGGAGAAAAAAGTCAACAGGAATAACTGATTGTGTTTAATTTATTTCTAGAGTTTTCTGGAGTCTCTTGGGGTGCTGATCTTTACATGGGTAAGATGAAGTACACCTCTCCCTTTCTCCTTCGCCTTCTACTTTGCATTTGCCCATCAGTACAACTGTCATTTCCAAAGGATGCCACTGTTGGCTTGGGAAACATCACCAATATTTAGACTAAAAAGGATCTGAAGATACTCATGTGCATAGTTGCCACAAATGCTGTTAAGCCTAAAATACCATACATTATTTATCATTAAGTAATTTAAAAAACGTTCCATGGCATATTTTGAAAAACTGTAGAAGTCCAGAATAAAAAGCTAGGAAGAAAGTAAGTACTAAAAAAGAGAAGAGGATTTTTATATATGCTTTTAAAAGTACCTCAAAAGCCAACATGCTATGCATGCTTAATCTTTATTTATATATGTATATATTTATAATCTATGAGGCAATATCCATCTTAAAAGCATTACTTCATTTAGATTGCTGTATTCAAGCACCCTTATCACACATTGTAGAACTCTCATAAAAGCTGAAAAGAACAGCCAAGAAATGCATTAAGAGACTTAGCTTATTAATGGCCAGTCACATATAGACTCATTTTTCTTGCCATAGGCTTTTATGATCTAGCAATAGAAATTTTTTCTTCATCTTTTTCAGAAATAACAGAGAGTTCCAAGAAATGGAAGCTGCTGCTAGTAAAAGAAGAAAAGCTGAGTATCATCAGGGTTAATAACTGCTACTTGAGATCCATGAATGATTACAGAGTTACACTTCTATATCGAACTTTCCATTGCCATTAGTAATATGCTGCCTGTCTGGGACATCGGTACCCTCATGGTGAGAAGACTATTTCTTCTTCACACCAAATAGAAGAGCTGCAGGAACAATGGCTTCTAAGGTCTCGTGCTTGTACGTTTTGACAGTAGTTTGCTGGGCAAGCGCTCTCTGGTACTTAAGTATAACCCGTCCTACTTCTTCCTACACTGGCCACAGACAGGTTAATAGCATATCAATAGCCAGAAAAAATGTCTCCTTTGGCAACATAAGAACTCGACCTATAAATCCACATTCCTTTGACTTTCTCATCAATGAGCCTAATAAATGCGAGAAGAGTGTCCCTTTCTTGGTCATTCTTATCAGCACAACTCACAAAGAGTTTGATGCAAGGCAAGCAATTCGGGAAACATGGGGAGACGAAAACAATTTTAAAGGAATTAAGATTGCCACGCTGTTTCTTCTTGGGAAAAATGCAGATCCTGTATTAAATCAGATGGTAGAGCAAGAAAGCCAAATTTTTCATGACATTATTGTAGAGGATTTTATTGACTCCTATCATAACCTCACTCTGAAAACATTAATGGGGATGAGGTGGATAGCAACATATTGTTCAAAAGCAAAGTACGTTATGAAGACAGACAGTGATATTTTTGTAAATATGGATAATCTTATTTATAAGCTGCTCAAACCTAACACCAAGCCAAGGAGAAGGTACTTCACTGGTTACGTTATCAATGGAGGGCCAATACGAGACGTTCGCAGCAAGTGGTACATGCCCAGAGATTTGTATCCTGACAGCAATTACCCACCCTTCTGTTCGGGCACTGGCTACATTTTTTCAGCAGATGTAGCAGAACTGATTTACAAAACTTCTCTTCACACCAGACTCCTCCATCTCGAAGACGTCTATGTCGGACTCTGCCTTCGGAAGCTGGGCATCCACCCCTTCCAGAACAGTGGCTTCAACCACTGGAAAATGGCCTACAGCTTGTGCAGGTACCGCAGGGTGATCACGGTGCACCAGATTACACCAGAAGAAATGCACAGAATTTGGAATGACATGTCAAGCAAGAAGCATCTTAGATGCTAAGATTTTTACAGATGTAAATACCTTTTTTAAATTTTGCTTTACTCTGGTTATTTTTTGACAAAGTGATGTACTGATTTACAGGTTAAACTGGGATATTACTGTGAGAGGATTTTTAATGACTGATTTCTCATTCTCATTTTGACTACTGGTTTACAGACTTCAGGCTCTTTTCTTAAGGATGCTACACCAGTCAAAAGGATCTATAGTCAAAGCTCAGATTTTGTATATTATCCTCCATCACACATATCAGCTCCTGCATCTGTATGTGAAAGGACAGTAATAAGCTATCATGAGCTGCTTAATAGTTCATGCCCCAGCCTCTGAGATAAGACTTGGGCCCTACAAAGTGAAGAATATACTTTTATCCCCTTTTGACACCCAACAATCATCCCTATTTAGAGCTTTGTTAATAAATTGAACAGTATGTATTTGCAAAGATCTACCTACCTATAGATATGCCTACCTTGGCATGTATATCTTACAGAACAATGTGTGCAGTTCCCAAGCAGGATGCTGATGGTGCAATAGCAGAATTTAGACAGGTAAGAACATCAAAGTCTCACAGGCCTTAGAACCAAACTCACACACAGAAGCATTTTTTTTATCCCCCAAGTAAATCATTTCACAAAATACTCCATTTCTCGCCACTGTTACAAGTAGACCCAAAAATATCTAATCCAACTTTGAAATGAAATATAATCTGTAAATTAAATGCAAGATGGGAAACATATGGAAAATCATCTTAAACATCAGTGATAATTTTAAAGTGAATGCAACATTTCTCATTAGTATTGGTGTCTGTGAATCTCTCCCTGTTTAGGAGTATATTAATGAATATGATAACAAGATTATTTTCTATTTGGAAAGAAGATCGAATGACTTGTGTAGAAACACGTAATTTTATCAAGTGATAAAATTGTTAGTTAATAAGCAGCACGTTCCATCAGCGTCAGTTGGTATACTATTTACCTGAACAAAAATCTAACACAGAAGAACATTACTTAAGGGTAAACTCTGTTTTTTTGCTTCAGTGCATATGAAAATGAGATTAAACCATATTTTTAATGGTTTTTATCCAATGCATTTTCTGTTGATTGGACAACATGCAACTTCCATAGAAAAATAGAGAGCTTTTTTTTAAAAAAAAAGTCCTTCTGCCTTTGTAACCAATCTGCAGCTCTCCACCGCAGAACCAGTGCTTACTGAGGTGCAGCTGAAAAAAGCACCAGAACTTAGAAATCCCAGGGCATGTGATAAAGATCAAATATGCAAGATTGTATTCAGGTTTGGTAATGTACTTTGATGTTCTAAATATGAATGTTAATGAGATGTGATGAAAATTATTTCCTGAAAAACTCTTCGATGTGTTCATACCATCCCTGCTCTGCACTGCTTTTCAAAAAAGAACTAAAACGTGATATCGCTTAGCAAGTAACTCGGAATGAGGAATTCATAGGCAATCCACAGGTATAAAATTCACCAAGTGTGTATTAGCTCTGGATTGCTCACACTGTCCACAGCTCACACGTAGGCTTCATTCATTTCAATGGGAGATATCCATAACATGAAAAACTGTTAAGAATGCACGTTATTCAGGATAAAGTCTATAAAGTCGTCAGAAATTAACTGAACCAGAATTTAAAGGAAAACTCTATACCGATTTTGCCATAGGCATATATAATACTTTATAACAATAGCAATTGAATGAGGATCCTACCCCAAAAGCTTTGCAGTTTCAAGACATATTGTTAGTCTTATTCACAGGTACAACACTATTGTTTCAAAGGGAATTACTGGTAAATAAGGTGAAGGGTACCTGGCATTTGAACTACACACAGTAAATGCCTCAGAGATCTACTTCAAATCTAAATGATGAAGCTACAGAACAGACAGCACTGCAGTTACTTGCTAATCAACAGGAGCTCATGAAAATCAGTAATTTTATACAAAAATACTGAATCTCCTGCAGCATAATTAAGATTTATCCTTCTCTAGTTGACCCAGTCCTTGTTAAAGTTGCTCTTGCTTCCTTACAAATTCAGAACTCCAACAAAACAAGGTCCAACTAATTGCATATATGTATATAAGAAACAGAGAGTGAAATTCAGCTTTTTTTAAACAGGTCCCAGAATATGCAGTTAGGGAAGGAAAACTAGGGTGGAATTCAACCCCAACCCTCAGTAGGTCACAGAGCATGAATGTAACCATACCAGGGTACACTCTGTAGTAATTATAACCAAGGCTGAAATATCTTCTACCGTTTGTTGATACTGTGTTGTAATTTGGGGTTTCTGAATCTACAAACTGGATTTGGTGGCTTTAATTCTTCTGCTGGTGATTCTATAGTCTGTGGCTAGTAAAACCAAGGACGGCAGAGCTCCCTGTCCTGATACCTCAGGGCTCAAGTAGCACAGCAGCCTTGAATTACTCCTAGTAGAAGTAGACTGCATTAACAATCGGAGCGTGCACCTTGAAAATAACATCTTCAAAAATATATTTCCTGCCATTTATAAATAGATAGATCTTAATGACAATGTAAATTTTCACCTTGGAAACTATGTACATATTCCTAAGGCATTTTCTTCTGTATTCAGCTGTATATATATGTGTATGGTCTGCTTGCTATGTAGTATTCTGTTATGCATGGAGCTGAATTAGGCATTATATTTGTCCAGTGTTACAAGAGCCTTAAGCATGTGTGCCCTAACTTTTGAATGTACAAGACTTTTTTCTTTTATTGTCAAGTGAATTTAAATCTACGAAACCTAATTTTCTACTTCTATTAGTTTTCTCATAGTAGGCTTCACTAGATTGTTACACATAAATAAAGAGATTAATTTTCCCTTTGCTCAGAAATTGCATTATTTCAACCTAGAGCTAGAAAGGGAAACCATGACAGCCATGCATCTACTTGTGGACAGCATGGGTTTTATTCTCCAAGCACTTAGAAATGCTTGTGTCACCTTGGGTACTGTTAACAAATAACACTGTTTGCATTGAGCTCCCTTTAAACAAAAGGAGTATTTGCTCCTTAAAGGTCATTTTGTTTCACTGGGCATGGGGCAAATGACAATTTGGTTAAGATGTTCTGGCTTCTAGTCACTTCAAAACTGTGAAGTAATCATATTTTTATTTCAAAGCATCCAGTAACAAAGCACACTGAACTAAGAATCTATGGGAGAGCGTCTCTCTTTTGGAGGAACTTTTCACAAAACACTTCTAGGCTAAATTCATGAGAGTATTTAGACAGAAGTCTCAAGATTCATTTTCCGTCTTTCCTAATAATAATCTTAAGTATCAATTTTCATTTGTTACGGGGATTTTTGTCTTTATAACGTAGATGGCAATGGCATTTGTAAATGAAGAGTGTAATTAACTAGAAAAGCTTGTCAACAGTAACCAAACTTTAGGTGTATCATTATATACGACTGGCTGTACTTATGTATTTATTTGTCTAAATTGTATATATTGTTTTATCTCCGGTGTCCGTAGGAGTGCATTCTTTTAGATTAAAGTATTATCTACAGTTTTGTGGGATTGCCAGCAAAGCTGCTAATCAAGATACTATTTTTTTGTATCAATGTCAAATAATAATAATAATAAAAAAAAAAGAACAACAAAGTCAAATGAAAAATTGAAGGTGTCACATAGTTTTCTTCATTTCTCTCTAGGAATGCAGGTGTTATTATCTGAAACTATGATATCAGTAAGTAAGGTTCATTTTTCAGGAGGAAGAATACTATCCTGTAAAAGCAGATTTTAGAAAAATGATTGGGGAAAAAAAAAGGATAAAAATACTGCTTTACTGTTTGCACAGCAACTTAAGCTGCTGTCCATACTGACCAGGCATACTACTTCATTTGGCTGATCTGATCTTATAACAGCCATGGCAACATCTAGCAAATTAGCAGATGGGCTCCTCATCTGCTTTGGCATCCCCAGCATTGCATTTAGTTTGGCAGCCTCAAAGTGGAGGAGCTCTTCGGCTCCACTAGCCATGTAACATGAGGGACCTCCCTGTACCTGGTGTGTTTGTAGCCATTCAAAAGCTACATATAGGAAAAAAGCACAAGCGTTCAAAAACGCACATCTCATTAAACCACAACAAACTCACTCTGAGGTTGCTGCATGGCTGCTGGGAGGGCATGCACAGGCACCAACCAATAGGAAGTGGTCAAAAGAGGACCTCCTTGCACACAGTCACAGGGCTCCTGCTTCCACATGCCCCAACCAGGAGCATTAATGATGAAGCATATTCTGAACGCACCCAGCTTATCTTGTTAGTCTAATGTGGGGCTTTGCTCTTAATACAAGTACATTAAGATGCTATTTTTCAGGTGGGAAGGCCTGGGAGGCCTCAGGGTTTTCACATCAACATAAGGAAAGAGGAGAAGCAAACCCATAAGAGCAATACGAAATCCTTTTACTCCACGAACTAGTGAGAATCAGGATACCGGTTTGTTTTGGCTTTTTTTTGTATCTATGTCAAATAATAAAAGGGTGTGATGTATTTCATTTCGTTCTAGAAACATAAGTGGTATTACCTGAAAGTATGATATCAATAAATAGGTTCACTTTCCACGGGGAAGAATATTATCCCACCAAAGCACATCCGTCTCCCTCCACCCTCACCTTTGCAATTTCTGGCTCAGAACTCAGTTTCTAACGAGTTTGTTTTTGTTTTTCCTGGGGTCACCTCTTTCAGGAGCAGCTGGAGGCTGCTACAGATGTCAGGCACCCTGAAGTGCCTGCAGTGACACCTACAAGTTATAGCAAGGAGAGCTTTAAAACAACTTCATGTACAGGAAAAACCTCTCCAATCATTTGCAGATTTTTCTCATTTTCACCACAGCCGCCTAAGTCTAATTGCAACACTTACACGGTACTTAATTAATATACAGCTTAGAGATATACAGATATTAGCACTTGTAGGGTAGATTTCATGTAGCTTGATTATCTTAATTACAAGCATTCTATTTTCTCATTTACTTAATTGATTGTCATAGATTTCCAAAGAAATTTTTACTGCCTTAAGTGAAAACAACATATTAAAGAAAACTGCTGAAGCTATCCAATTGAAACAGCAAAGTGCCACATACGACATGAAACATTCTACTGAATAATACCTGCTTACTTTTCCCTTGTTAAAAAGAGTCATTTATGAAATTGAAGCAGGAGAATCATCTGAAAAAGAATAATGAATATGTGTTATTGATTCAACTGCACCTGTAATAGTGTTGTCTCAAGCATCTCCTCTGATGACAGCCTAACTCAGGGAAAAAAGGCCCATTTTTCTGCTAGGTCTGCACATCAGCTGACTCTACGTTATAACTCTGCCTCACCTGAAAGAGCTAAGGAGAGCAAGAGGTGATTTACTCTTCACGCAAGGTTTATCCTTGAACATTTCTTCTGCAAAGGCAGCATTACACGACAAGCTGAGCAGAATTATGTGCAGTGGTTTTGTAATGCATGCAACTTTTATGCAGGGCAAGCTAATATCCCAAATTTGAGTTGCCCTAGGCATTATCTACCATATCTGCAGCCAAGCCAAGACTGCTAGAAAAATTATGATCTCAAAATCCTTTTTTTCCTTTAGGAGTTTTCTTACTCCATGATGTTTTGAAGACCGCAAGAAAAAGATCTTCAGGTGCATCAGTATAGCAGTAAAAGGAGGAAGCTGAGAGCTCCCTGGAGTTCTTGTGAAGAAGCAGCAGGAGGCCTAGAGCATAGAATTATTTAGCTGACATCCATCCTCCTGGCAATCACAGCCATCCAATGAGAGGCCACAGCCAGTACCTGGACTCTGATCCTGGTGCACTGTGACTGAGCTCCAGTCTAGCACTCACATGAGGAGGAAGGAGACATGATAAGATGTAGAATCATTAAGGTTGGAAAAGACCATTAAGATCATGTAGACCAACCATAAAGGTACAGCGGCATATGAAATAATCCACGTCTAAAGCAATTTAGAACATTCAGAAGAACATGTTAAAAGAAAACAGTGCCAAAGTGTAACAAGAGCAGAAAGGAAAATATTTGAAACATTCTAAATTTTTATTATTTATGCAACTTCATTTAAAATCCTTCCTCAAAAAGAATCTTGAATTGTTACACATTTCAGAGTAATCCATTATCCATCAGATCTTATCCTCATACATATTCAAAGGCAACGGAATAAAAAACTGGTCTCCATTATCTGCTGTACTGCAGATTACATTTGGATTGAGATATGTAAAGCAAATCAGATCTGATCCAAGTCACAGTGCAAATCAGTGTCATGGGGATTTGTGCATGCATTTAAAAGAGCCAAATTTGATCCTCCATGTCTAACTTAAGTATTACTCCTGTTCAAAGTGAAGTTGCCTGGGATAGCACCTTGATTTCTGGGGAAGAACACTATAATCCAGGCAGTACTTTAATCACCAGAAACTTCATCTCTTACCAAATGCAAGCAAGAAAACAAGTCAAGGAGCAACCTCTCCAGTTTCCCCTTAAACCCAATCCTGATGAATACAAAGTAGAACACAAGACCTGTGGGTTTGTGAGCTGTTCAGCACTTAACTTGTGGCAGGAGAGAGCTTTCTGTCAGTTCACTAACATGTTATATTCTGCTCATAAAAAGTCTGTTTGGCAGCACTAAAAAACACATGCCACCAGCAAGAACAGGAGCCCTGCAGGGCCATATCTGCTCCTTGCAATCACTGCTTTTTCATTCCCTAAGTTGCCTTTAGTTTTGCAGTTATTGCACTAGAGAAAAAATGGTGGTGTAAATTTCCTAAACGTCTTTCACCTAGGAGAATACCAATGATCTCTAATTTAAAGTAATTTTATTTCCCCTTGATTTTTTTTCTTCTGCACTTCTAATATGATTCACTTTGCTGCTGTTTCCCCTATGCTTTTCATTTTCCTTCCACTTTTACATGACACATCATCTTCTCACCAACCAACGTATCCACCCAAAACAACCATAAAATTGTACACAAAGAGATGGCCTCTACCTGAGGAGTTTACAGCCCTACATAGTCCAGTGTGATTCAGAGGACAAACAGTCCTATAAAACATATAGAATATACAACTGCTCTTTCAAGAGCCTTTTCTACATCACTACCTGCTCCAGCTTTTAAGTACATGGAAAGTTCTACCATCTTTCATCTTGCCTCTGCTGCAGAGATCACTGCACAACCTAACAGGTCTTGCTATCACGTTTTCCCAATTTTTGTTTGCTTTCCTCATAATCTTAAATAGCTCACAAGAATTCAAAACAATGTGGGTTTTTTTTCCCCCCACATTTTCAATTAATTAAGTACATCTCCATCCACAATTTCAGTCTTCAACCTTTATATCTGTTCCTGCTCCCCACGTTGCCTGCCCTTGCCTCACATCTTCCTAATGACCAAGCATCCAGCACTGAACCTACTGCAAGTGTATTTGCATGAAGGCTGAGCACAGCAGTGCTTTTCTCTCTTTCTCCATTTCTGATGTCTCAGGGACTGGAATACTAGATTCCTTTCACCAGACAGGACAATTTGTCTTACATTATCACATTTGAAACAGAAAATTTACTTTTGTTATCTGAAGCAGATAGCAAGTCTGCAGAGCTGGAGTAACTACAGACAGAGCAGGTATCGACATACCCATGTAATCTTTAAAGCACCTAGTTAATGAACCTCACATAAATTCCCCTCCTCCCTCCCCCACAAAAGCCACAGAAAAGTCCTGACCAACCAGGAGGAAGCCATCGAGGTCCACCGAGGCTTTATCTGAAGTTTGCCATCACTTTGGAACCACTTAGCTTCTGGTTTTATTAAACTTCAGTTGCAGGCTGGTTTGTGAAATGAAGTGTTACTGTCTCTAGAGAGTCCTATTATGTAGGAACAAGAATGACTTGGTACTTCCCAGGCACTATTTTATTCCAGCCATTTACAGCAGATCTGTACTTTGAATTACAAACTCAGCTGATGGCAAGGTTGATGATGGGCTGCTTTAATTGGTCTTTAAAAGCCAGTCTTATTTACTGCTTTGTTCCTTGTATTCAGCATTTCTGCCCATGGGGATGAAAGTAACATGCGAGTATAAAGAATATATACAGCACATAATTAAAACTACATTTTTAAATAGATGAACATACATGCACACAACACAAGTGTTGGCATATACTTAGAAGTGCAGGTTACAAAAGCATGCATTTTAATTTGTATTTTGCTGCAATTCAGCTGTTACTTAGAACAGACGGGTGAGTTGTGAAACATTTTTAAACTGATTTAATTACTTGTAGAAGTATCAGCTTGTGTTAATTAGGTGCAATAAATTACAGTGGTTCACAGATCCCTTTAAAAGGGAACACACAATACAATGATCTTTTTTCTCAGTATCAATAAGAAAATAAACTGAACTTTGCAAGCCAGTATTTCACAGCAGCTATTGTCTATCAGTTTAGCACCACAGAAATAAGATTAAAAAAAACACACAAGACAAAAATGTACTTAACGTGAGATATCGTCACCTATTTGCACCTCAGAGGGAGATGAGTCCCACAGATGTCATGTAGACCACACAGATATCCATATGCTCAGAACAAACAGGTTAAGCAAATGTAAACTGATAATGCTTACTCTCTACCCTAAACACCTTTCACGAGTGCAATCGAGGCTCCTAGAGTGGGATTACTTCTGTTGCCCTGATACAGGGCAAAGTTATTTGCTAAAACACGAGAAAGAAAGTGCAGGTACACATACTGAACATGTACTAGCCTAGGAAATATTCTTTCTTCACATAAGCACTTAAGTTCCAGATGCTGTCTCTCATCTTGATTTCCAGGGATATTCCTTAACATCAACTTCCACTCCCAAGCACCCTGCCTGTGAAAATAAACTACAAACAAAATAATGCATCCAATGATGCAGTAGATAAGTAGAAAAATCCAATAAGGAAAGCATCTGCATCTCTACTGGAAAACCAAACCAAAAACAGAGGGAAAGGATGTTGATGAGACTCCTTTGCAGCAAAATTAGGGATGCAGAAACTAGCAAGGAAGCCTTTCAATTGAGGATACAGGCTGGTCCTTATCATCTCTGAGGAAAAGGCTACCCTCACAACGTTGCCTGAGGAAGTACAAATGAAGAATTTCCCAACCCATTTTGATCCAACAGATCTTACATCCTGAAGATTTACATCAGCCTTGGATTTGGCTGCTTCCTAGTATGCAAAAATGAGGCAGAAACCTGGTAGAATTCTTGGTCACATCTCGGTGCAAAGCTTCCATTGGGGACCAACTTATTTTACCTAGGAGAACAATTCACAGCCCCTAAACTTTACATTTTGATTTCTAGGCGGTAAGGAGAGAAAGCACTTGGCACATGAAGTTGTCTCATTTGTGATAGATGATTATTTCCTGGACATTTTAGATGATGAAATGCTTTATTTTTTTATGCTTTGGAAATTGCTGTGCTGGAAATGCCATGGAAAACAAGCTTGCACTTTTATCTTCTGCTAAACCCAAGAGAAATATCAATTCAGAGGAGTACATAACATTGCATTCGAATGCTGGGACTGCCACTTCAGTAAGTAAACAAAAAACTGTCAGTATTAACCCTGCCACCTGCCCATGTTTTCGCTTTCCAGCTCAGACACTGATCATCAATCATATTTCATTCTCTTCATTTCCATGCCCTTCATTTTGAAAATACTTAACAGCTGATTTTTTTATGCAGCATAACTTCAGTAAGGCCATTTAAGGAAAAAAATGCTTAATGTAGTGCAAACAATTTTAAAGAAAACAGAAACAAATGCACTGGAAAAGTATTACTTGCATATACACACAAGCTGGCAACATGCACATGAAATACAGAAACAAGATGAGAAAAAACATTCTGAGGTTCATCAACACATGCTGAGAGGATGGGGTGACAGCTCATGAGAAAAGATTACAGCAGACAGCATTTTACCTATAGTGCTGTTGTTTATGAGAACATTATGAGCACAGATGATGTAAGGAGAGACAGACAAGGAACATGTCCCTGGGACACTCCCTGGTCCCTGTCTTAGCAGACATCAGTGGTTGAAGGCATTACGGCCAAGGCTGTCAGCAAACCAACAGAGGAATGAAATAAGCATGCCAAATGCCAAACCTGCTCAAAAGCAGGGAGTAATGGCAGAAGAGAGGAACAGCTAAGCTGGAAAGAGCATGTCAGCAAAGACAAGCCAAAGAAGAAAAGCAATGGAGAGCAGATTGAAGAAAGAAATTCACTAGTCCTTTCCATCTTCTCCTCACCAGTTCTCCCTCCCACAAATTCTTCCCCAATGAGCCTTCCCCAGAAAGAAATGAGAGTCTTTACAATTAAAACTTAGATAAGTTAACAGCAAAGCACTTCAACAAAGGATTGTTTCCTGAGGTACCTACCAGCTATGAATGTTCTGTAGCTGTGGTTTTTTTCCCAACATTTTGACAATATGAGTCTCTGGCATTTTTTACTTCTGGGGAAAATTTCTATTCAAATTTTATTTGTTTCTGAGTAATTGACATATTTTCTCCACTGGCTAGCCCACAGAAATGTCCCATTACGTCACTAAAGCATTATAACGTCAGAAAGCAAACGGAACAGAAATTGTCTCACTAAAGGAGCATGGGAGGATATTGTTTTGGGTTTTTTTTTGTGTGTTGGTTTTTCGTGAATAATGGCTAACAGCTTAATTCACTTTTACATTAATAGTAATAATGTTTTTTAATAAGCGCTAAAGAAGTGGAAGAAATCATGCTGGGGAGAGACACAGTGTCACGTCATACAAAAAAAACTTGGTGCAGATAAAGGATCAGTGATGTTAGGGTGGCACAGCCCTCCTTCCCACCTGGGTGATTTATCACCTCCTGGCCAATAACGGATATAGCAGAAAAAGTCACAGACAACATTCCAACTGAGACTTAAATACAATGACCAGACACAAATCTTAGAGCAAGTTTAAAAATTTGGAAACTAGGCTGCAGAATTTCTATTGGAAGTGAGACACTCCAGCTACAACTGTTGGTATATTTGAACCTTGTGTCAGATACTACTGAGGCTTTAGAAAAGTACGTGTTCCAAAGATCCACATTCACCACTGTCCCTGATCCATACGTTTATCCTCAGTTTTCTGTAACGAAGACACACATTTGTTTTGAGAAGTAACTCACAGTGGGTCAGGCAGCTTCACCTGGGGCATCTGCAGCCCCCTGGAACACATCAGACATTTGGCGGCAGATTTATCTCAGCAGTGCTTAGAAACGTTTCACAAACATGTGCGTACCCACACAATGATGCAATGCAGCACTCCCAAGAGGAGTAGCCTGCACTGTCTTTTTCCCACTACTCATCCTAACATGTTCTAACAATGCATTTAAATAATATATTTGCTATCAAATTCAAATTACAACAGACTTAATTCAGCTGTAAGTACGTACTCCATTTGCTTGAGGTAACATGTCACCATTGGTCAGAACTACTGAAGTTTGCTTTGATTAATTTTATTATTTTTTTCTGGCAAAATTTCTTCCATACTAGGTTGAAAGAAAATCTAAAATAGAAAGAAGTTGTTAATAAAACATTAAACTATTAAATTAAAAATAAATCTAAAAATAAAATCTTGATGAACCTCAAATTCATCAAAAAATTAGCTTCACCTATCTGAACTTTTAAATGGAATATGTACAGATACCACTTTGCCTCTTGCAAAGGGAACTTGTATCTTCCTTCCAAGTTTTTCCAATATCTGGAATACTTGGACTTTACACACACACAATCTTCCTCTGTATTACCTTACCATACACCCAGGCAGCAGCACAGTGAAGCCTACAGGAGAGGCAAGTTTTGAAATCCTCCACAGATGGCAATCATTTTGTTTTCATAAAAATTATTTGCATCAGTAGAGATTTCTTTCGTGGCCAATACAAAGATTATGATTCCTGCTAGATAAGCAGTTGAAGCCTTCATTTCCACTGTTTGTTATTGATCTGTGCTAGCTGGTGTCACCATGTACACTTATTTCTCTCCAATGAAACCTTCCAAGGGTTCTCCCCCAGATCTGGGTGCACGGAGCTTAAGTGGTTCGGTTTGTTTTTTTCCCAAGTGCTTTTAAAACCTGTAACAAATTGTTTAAGTGCACAGATTCCTTTTATCAAGTATTAGTAATGCTCTATTAGTTTAATTTGTGTTGACATACAAACAGAACCCAGGACTAATTGGAAAAACTCAAGTTCATAGTTGAAAAACACTGTGTGTACACATCAAGAACTAAATATTGAAAAGAAGCGCCAGTTACATACACACAGCTACCAGATGGGCTTGGAATTGTTCTCCACACTACAAATAACTGTGCAGGCACCAATCTGTGGCTTTGTTTTGTTCTTAACCATAGCAGTAGCTTTTAAAAATTATAAATGACTGCTGAGGCAAATCAAACCAAGGGAAATTCGTATCACCAAACATGTAAGAACTGCTCTGCAGTCAGTGCAGCCGCATCTCAGCCTGCAATGCTGGCAGCCAAACCAAAGTACTGAGAGTAACCTCTGACCCTTCCTTGAAAGGGCAGCTCAAGGAACCAGCAGCTGCAGACCCTATAAGGAGCCCACACAGGAAGTTGTAAGAGGATCCCAAAGATTTCCCAATTAGCAGATTGTCCAAGGAAAAGGAGGGCAAAGGGAAGGAGGGTGCCAGAAGGGCCATGAGGATGCACAGAGGGCTGGAGCACCTCTTCTGCAAAGACAGGCTGATGCATTTGGGCTTGTTCAGTCAGAAGAGAAAGCTCCGGGGAGACCTCACTGCAACCTTCCAGTACTTGAAGGGAGCTTATAATTGGGAGGGAGCCTGACTTTTCACACAGTATGATAGGACAAGGGGGAATGGCTTCAAACTAAAAGGAAACATTTAGATTAGATATTAGAAGAAAATTCTTTCCTCAGAAGGCAGTGAGGCCTTGGCACAGCTGCCCAGAGGAGCTGTGGGTGCCCCATCCCTGGAGGTGCTCAAGGCCAGGTTGGATGAGGCCCTGGACAGCCTGAGTGGGTGGGGAGCAACCAGCCTGCAGCAGGGGGGGGACTGGGTGGGCTGCAAGGTCCTGATCTATGATTCTATGAATATAAGTTAACTTAATATGTGGTTAATACAAGTCTGCTTCGAAGAGAACATAAATGGTGATGACAGCTGAGTGTAGGAAAAAAAAAATCTACAAAAAATCTCATGGGAACATATCAAGTTTCAAAGTTTTAAGGTATAAATCACTTTTCTGTATGTTGCCTTGGCAGTAATTAGCATAATAAATACACAAGGTGTATTTGTAACCCTGGGACACCTGGCATATGCAACAAAATGGAACTTTGGAATTATTAAACAGGCATGATTTCATGTTAGGCTAAATAACATTCTATGCTTCAAATAATCTGAACATCTATTATCTGCTTGTTCTGCTATACCACTTGGAAGTATAGCCCTCATTAACCCAGAACAGTACCAAACATTTTCTCAATGACAATTTTACAGCAAGTAAAACGTCATCATTAACTTGTAACTTTGAAACTGTACATCTAACCAACTGCATTTTGCTTGTAAATTAGAAAATAAATTAGTTTACTTTCTTGGACCAAGACCGAATTTTTAATTCAGTTTGCAGCAATTTTTTGCATCCAGCAGCTGTCTATATTTTACACTGGCACTGATGTGGTCTGCCACAAGGTCACTGAGTACTCCTGCAAAGGCATTTTTAGGTTTCTGCCATAGAAAAGGAGGTACATTCAGTCAACTACAGCAATGTCAGCTTTTAACATAAGCTTTTACGTTGCCTACAACAATTTATGTGGCGTGTACAAATTTAAAAGCCCTGGCAGACTTTGGGATGGAATAAACACATGTGGACACACTACAAGACCTCGCCCACAGTTCCTTGGTTAAAAAAAATATCATTGCCTATAAAAAAAGACCCTGCTTGACTACATTGACAACTAGATGTAATAACAAACAAACAAGGAAAGCATGAAGCATATCTGCACGAACAGTGCCAGACCCCTCCAATACACAGAGTCTTGTGTCTGTTGTGTCAGACTCAAAGAGTTCTCAACCTCATAAATCCAACAAGGGAACCCCGTTATACAGGTACACAGGTGTGTGATCACAATGTAGTTGTAAGTTGTGGTAATGTACAGAATGTCAAGTTTTCCATCCAAGACTGCAGATTTTTTTCTTCCCTCCAGATGAATTTAAAAAAAAAAAAAAAAAAAAAAAAAAAGTACAGAAAAGAATGCTATCAAGTACCACACAAGTGCAAAAGTTTCCTCAGCCTTTCAATCTTTCGTGAAGCACTGGGTTTACAGATGACTGGCCTGTGCCTGACCTGACAGACAGATTTACAAGGTTAGCACTGAGTCTAATCAGGAACAATCAGCAAACTCTTTCTCTCTGGTGTCATTTTCTGCTTGGATGGCTGTGCTGTGCTATTATAAATAGGAAAAGCTCGCAGCACAAGCAGGGTGGAAGACTTCAGGGAGATTTTAGTAATCACCTTCCATTCAAATCACACCTACTCTCTAATCAGGATTGGATTCTTTTTCATTTTATAGCCCCAGGTGTAAACTGAGCAGCTCATAATCAACAGAGATAGGGAGTGAAATTTTAGTCCCACAGAAGCTATTGTAAAATCTTATTAATTCACGGGGCCAAGATTTCAGTAATGGCCTTTCCCTCTGGATTATCTGTTCTAATTTAAGGTGGTTTGCTCCTCCCTCTTCTAACATAGGTCACTCTGCAAGTAGCGCCTCCAATTTATTTCCACGGAAAATGCAACAGCTGCAAAGAGCACAATAACACTATTTGATAGAGAAAATTCTCAGCTACAAAGCATTACTTAAAGAGCCACCACCGCTAGCTCTGTATTTTCGCTAGCAATGAACACGAGCTTGCATGTTTCATTTATGAATATCTGCAACAGCAGAGGTGTCCCATTGTGCCAATGCTGAAATGCACCACCCACTGCCTCACTGCGCTCACATCCACTGTTTGGACAACAGTTCAGCAAGTACTGATGAATGCCAGCGGGTGCAATTCTTTCCATACGAAGGAATTACATCTGTTGGCCTACACCCTACACCCTTTTCCTGACCTCTACTGCAACAGGAGATGCAGAAGGCATGTATGTGCATGCAGATGGGGGCTCACAGCCCCATGGTACCACAGCAAGGAGGAGGCAGCCAGAGGCTGGGCAGTGCTGGAAGCCTTTTGGCCCAGCTCTCTGCCACTGTCATGTTGTGTCTCCAGGCATTCCATTCCAGACGCCGTTCTCCAGTTGGATTTTGTCCTCGACTAATCAGTACCTAAGCACAAGCACAAAACTGGGCATTATCAAATGATATTCATTTGCCAGAGCAAAACAAAACAATTGAACAACAAACTTTCCTTGGCCTTTACAAGAAGCCATGCGGGTACAGGCTCTAACATGACAGGACATCAGCTTCGGCATTGTATTTTTTCTTTCCCCATATAGAACTCCTTAGAAAGCCAGTTCCCAGGTCTCAGAAATACCAACATAGGCCTCTCCCTTAAACACGCATTTCAATTTAGAACTGCAGTCTATTTTCCAGAACACTGAAAAGCTTCAAAACTGAGAAATATTATTATTATTTTTTTTTGCCCTTTGTGTGTTTTTATATGAAGCACAGAGCCCGCTTCTTCAAAGCTACCAGACACACGCTGGTCATTCTGGTTCATCATTTATAATAGTCATGGTGAGAGCCACAAGCACTACCTTTATGTGAAAAGACCATTGTGTCACAAAACAGCCCCAAATTCCTTTATGCTGAGATGCCGTGCCTCAATTACCTTCCAAGGAAACAAAGCCAGATCTACAGGATCTGCAGTGCACATAACCAATTTAGAAAAGCTTTGTGTTCAAAGAAAATCTTAGGAACCCCACCACTCCACAGCAATATTAGTAGCACCTTTCTCCTTAATTAATCTCGTTGTTTCATGGATGAGGGAGAACTAAAGAATCCTTTAGGTTCTTTTCAAAAGGAAAAACAGGTTTTTTGTTTGACAAACAGCATATATTTTTTTAATTCATAAAATTTGTTCTATGGGGGAAAATACAAAATAAAAATGAGATAAATGTACTGTCTATCTATTCCAATTCTATTTCTTATAGCTGCTCATAAACAGATCCACTTGCATAAGTGATTTTGTATACTCCTCCGAGACAATAAACAAGCCTAGCTTTCACATTTGAAGATTAGATGGCAAAATATCCATGTCCTGAGAAGGACGAGATTGCCTCCCTCTTGGCTTACCCAGTGAAAATTAAATATTTCTCCTTCTTGCCATGCACTCTATGTCTCTGTAATTGCTCATTGATCTGCTACTGCCTATATTCTGAACACTATTGGAAGCAAACAGCTTCACAAACACTGAGTTTGGTTCAGCGTCCCAGAGTTCAGTGACTATGCAAAGCAGCTTGACAAACAGCAACCTAGCAATCAGAAAGCAGCAATGAAACCACATCCTCACATGCGCTGTAACACTGGGTTTACTCATAGTGAGAAAATGAATATCTAAAATGTCTCAATGCTCGACTAATAAGCCTAGATATTTAATCATTTGGACTACTGTGTAATAAAACAAGCACAACAGACTTGGTTGGAGGTTTTTATAGCTTGAGCTAATCCAGTTGCATAGGGAATGTGAAGATGTGAGCTCCTGTTGCCTTTCCAATTTCTTATTTCAAAGCAATTAGCATTCTTAGTGCATGCACATGCATGAGTACGTCACTAGACAGCAGAAAGTCTGCCTGCTTCATGCAGTAGAAAAAACACCATAGCAATTCACTCAATAAAATTATATTGCAATTGATTTGAGAAAAAAGACATCAACTGTTATTGGTTATCAGCAAGGTCTCATTTTCTGCTGCTCTGAAAAACACTGTGTGAGGGAAGCATTTTCTACTCCCTGCTAAATAAAAACAGCATTTTCAGTGCACTCAATTAGCACTGTTTTAGGTCTGTATCAGATTCATCATCACAGCTAATTGATTTCAGGCACGGGCCAATCTCACCATCCAACATCGTTATGCAGAGGTATGTGGTGAAAAGGAAAACATATCTCTGATTAAGAAAAGCAGAGGGGGAGGCACATCATTTACAGGCTGCACACGGCATTTGCTCTCGCAGGAAAAGTGTGTGGTTAGAAATATTCTGAAGGAATGACCCACGATCAAATTTTACAAGGCTGCTTTGAAAGCCCCCAGATAGGATATTTTCAGTTAGCCCAAGCCGGCTGAAGCACACTCATCTTTACTTCAGAAGAGAATGCAGAAGAGAAAAATTCAGTGGTGTTTCCTGGCTTATTTACCTGCCACCCTTTACACCTGATAGGTCAGTCATGAAGTAGAAGTATGCTCTGGAGCAGAGAGGTTTATAGAGGAAATAACAGTAACAAAGTGTTTAATATTTCTAGAAAGCCAAAACAATGATCATAACTTGCTAGCTGTATCACAGCTTGCATACAGCTCCCTGTATGTGCTGATGGGATAATCTGAGGTCAGCGCTTACCAGAGGAAGGAAAGATGCACTCCTGCTTTCTTTGCCTAGAAGTGAATGTTACTGTAGCAGGAGTAGCTTTCCTAGCCCACAGCCCACGCTGGAATTCCAGCAGAGAAAAGGCTGGAAATGTCCCTCTTCTCCCACGCCTTTATGCAGGCACAAACCTGTCATTCCCCAGACCTGTTTTCATGCCAAGTTGCATGTTTATGTGTGTCCTCTTTAACACTTTGAAAATAAAACAGAGCTGTACTTCCCTGCATCTGCTGACTTTCATCTCAGTGCTACTACTCTGCTAGAACAGAGGGCAAAGCATGCCTGGCTCCACAGACAGAGATCAGCCCACAAAGCCTGCCAGTACCCAGCAGCAAGCAGCACCATGTAATCAGTCCCACAGAAACTTAGAGCCATTTAATTAAGTCCTGTTTTCCTGGTCTCAGAGAGCATTAAGCAGCAGCTCACCTGTTCCAGCTTCACCTCATTAATTAGAGACCTCCTCCTCTGAGTGCAGGCAGGTGCCTCAGGCAGCAGCCAGCCCAAGGCTGTCCAGCAATGCTGTAGCACCACATGCACAGCTCGTGCCATGCCACAAATGAGAATCACATCCATCTTCCTCATGTATACACAAAGAAGTAAATAGCTGCCGGTTTACTCAGACCATGTGGATAGGGTATTCACAAAACTAATTCCTATTAGATTTGGCGTGCACCATACTACATCATCCACTTTTACCACACTTTCTATTACAACCTGCAATGTATTTTTACCTCTCTTTCATTTCCGTGTAGTCGAGGGCAGAAATGAACTTCATTTTTCAAGGTTTTAAAGCTTAAAATGCCATTTCTCTCAGGCCGTTTTGCTTACATTCTATTAACAATACCTTAGCAGCAACAAAAAAAAACACATTAAAAATCTGCAGTAACACAGCTGTGACAAAGAGCACTGCTGCATGAATTTGCTGTCTCACTAAGCCAAGGAAGCTCAGGGAAGTATTTTCATGTTTCTGCTTCAGGCCACGAGTGAGCAACAACTGAAGCTTTATCTGGGTGCAGTACTGCTGACTGCAGTACTAAAGTATTTACATTCCTTCTCATTTATATATCTTCTGCAGTCGCAACCAGCGCGGCCTACCAGCACTTCTGACGGTTGCTGCTCACACTGCTGCACCTTTTCCCTCATGAGGGGCAGCTGGTGAGCAGCACGCCATTCTCCTCAGCTAATGTATTCCGGCTTCATTTATAGACCTGTGAAAAGCTACCCTGAATGTTCATTTGCACGCTTGACAAAGGCAGCTACATACTTTGCAGATGGACTAGTCAATGCTGGTGCAACATTTAGAGGAGCATACGTTAATATACGTAACAAAAAAATAATCAAACAGCAAAGGCCCAAACATGGCTCCTTCTGGTAGCAGCCACCCAGCCCCAGTGCTGCAGGTAACAAACTGTTCCACTGAGGAGCAGTGCCTTTTGATTTGCTCCCATTTTGATACAAAGGCTGATGGTAATTAACTGTGCTACACTGCAGCCTTCCCCAGTCCCAGGCAGGCAGCCCAGCCCTCAGCCACCTCAGCACAGTACCAGGCCTGTGACAGGGCTGATGTGGAAGAGACGCCGAGCAGATCATCCGTAACGCCACAGTAGCATCTCACAGCTAGGGAAAGACACAATTTTTGTTCATGAAAGGCTCACTTACCATTTGTTGGCTCTCTTCAGCCACTGCAGGCCAGGCTTAACTCAGAGGACTCTTCCACATGCAGCCCCAGCAGCCGCCGCACTGCCAAAGCCTGCTCCTGGGCACACAGCTGGTCCTGAGGGCACCAGCCACCTGGGGGGGCCTTAACTGTCCCAGCAAGGCCCAGCTGCAGCCATCAGCCCGTAGCTGGGCCAGAAGCAGCAGGTCACAGCTCCAGCCCTGCCCTGGGCCCCATTCTGCTCCCTCCCTCTATTCCCTGACACTGACATCCCTCAAGGATAAAAATGTTGTCCCAGAATAATTTACTGTAATATAAGCACTTCAGGAGTTGAAAGTCTTAAAAATGGCTTCAGCAAAGTGCTGTGAGCAGACAGTGTTTCTTCCCTTTCTGCTCCCCCACACAGGGAGCTAAATCCCTTGTACAGGTGCCACTCGTCAGCTAAACAAAAGCAACCAACATTTATAACATCACACAACAGCAGAAATGTCCACAGAGCAAGCAAATTCAACTGTGTTTGTGCAATATGCTTTTATTTTTATCCTTTGCAGTCATCTTGGAGTAATCATGTAAACAAGAGGATGGAATGGAATTACACTGAGTACGCAAGTGGCTCTAGAACACCTCAACAATTATGACAAGGCATTATAAATAACTTCTCTTAATAATATATATTTGCTGTTTTCAGTACATTAAAGAGCTGCCATTTATCTAGGATTAGCTAGGAAGTAGTTTAAACTGTAATGTCCAAGGAACTTGTCTCCAGATTGGATAATCTTCCTAAGATTCACTAGCTCCATAACATCTAGACCACAGGTTAAGCATAAGACTACTTGGATCGGAAATGTTTTCTCACAGGGTTTTACTGAATCATTGCAGAAAGCCCTATTATTTTTACTCCATATTGGTATTTTCCAGAATTTCAAGTAAAGCTTCGATTCTGTTCAAGTTTTCATCACCTGTATGAAACCATTCTCTATCGTTCAGGATTAGTCAAATCAGAGATGGACACAATAAGCAGTCTACCTTAACAACAATAGTTTAAAGTAGTTCTAGCTTATAGACTCCTCAAAAAAGTACAATCAAAATTGTCTTAACACCTTTGCTACCATATAACTCCTCCTTGCTCAGACTGTATGTATAGTACCATATACATGGTACTTCTAGAAAATTGAGATTATTCTAAATTTTAGCAGCCTCAGGCACATACTTAAAACATTAATGTCTTCAAGGCACCTCCCACACCCTTCAAAATCAGTTTGTGGACTGGTTTTTAGACACAATCAAAGCTTACTAATGCCTACTTGACTTGAAAAAAAATTAAAAAAAGCCCTAGAATAGTCAAAGATATACCTGAAACATTTTTAAATAAAGAGAGATTAACTGAAAATAGCATGTAATCAAGTCCAATAGTTTTCTTATTACTAGGATGTGTAATGCATAAATATGAAAAATAAAATTCACAGTTTTAAAACTAGAATTCAAGTTCAGCTAGTAATTCTCAATTTTTGTATTTATGTTAACTTCTAAATATAACATAACAGAGGCAGTATTATCATCCACAAGTACAGGAAAATAGTATCACTCAAAACTTTAGGAAAGAAGATATAAAATTCCTTTTGTAACCAATAAATATAGCCACCTGAGTGCATTTCCATAGGCTTTTCACTTAGGGGAAATCCAAATCAACTGCTAAGAGACATTTAGTAGCATTTTGAATGTTAGCAGCAGCGGTGTAGCTGTGGGCTTTGCTCGTTCTGACTTTGTGAATTGCTAGAGAATGAAGCAGAACTCAGTGTTTGGTGCGTTAATTTTCCTTTGCATCTAAGCTGGCTTCTTCGCAATCTCACAACTCGACTTGGGGTCAAGGGACAGACATCAGCTGACACTTAACTGAGCAAACCCAATCAGTTTCACTTCATCAGGAATCTCAGTGCCATCGCAGCCAGAGGCCTGCAAGTACAAACAGAAATATTTAGTGTATCACATTAAAAAGGAGTGTTTGACAGTCCTGGCTTTACAATTTCCCGTTACTACCTAGTGAGCAAACAGATTACTTGAAGGAAACCTCTCAGACTGCTTGATGTATTTTCTGTCAGCATCAGTCAATGTATCCTTCATTTTAGCTAAATCTATATTTACAAAAAAAAAAAAAAAAAAAAAGATGAAAAGGCTGGGAAATGAACAAACAAAACACCTTCCGCAGCTATTCCAAAAGGTCACTTAAAGACCAAAATTCTTTAACTTAAACTTTCCAAAGCCGAATATGCTTTTCATTGGAGCGTGCTGTTTTCACTTGTGGAGAGCAAATAACCTACATGTACAGAATCTACCTTTTGCTAGTGTGCTGCAGACACCAAATATCTGAAAAACCCTTATGACCCCAGCAATCGAGTCCGCTTGAAATACCAACCCACTGAAATTTTCAGCACGAAGCTGGAGGACTTTATGAAGAATAAAACCTAATGGTTGCAGAAGAACATCTTTGTGACCGTATCATCTATTTCTTCAGATCGAACAATTCAGAATCTTCACTAATGTCTGTTGCAGCACAAACTGGCACAAATTTACTTACGTTTAGCAAATATAAGAACAGTAAGAATATAAGAATATCTTGCCTTAAGTCTGCTTTAAGATAACACACACTATGTAGGCAAAATATTTTAATACTTTGATTTTTAAATACAAAATCAGACTACGTAGCTCAGAAAGTACATTTTTTAATTCGTTCTTTACCTATGTGGTAAATAATTAGAAGTAACATCAAGTATGTAATGGCAGATTATGCAAAATTGCCTTTGGACTTTTTGGCAGATCCCCCCCAAGAACAATTGGTTCACTCCATACAAACGCTCTTGACCCTCTGATACCCTCAATTTTTTGCAGCTGAACCTTTTCATAGAATTTGGTCTGTGCGTATCCAATATCAGGACAAACATTCTCAGACAACGCACACAGTGTTCACCCAGTGACATTATCCACTGAATTCTCACAACCAAAAATAACTTTATTTAGTAATTTTGGAAACATTACATCAAGCTACTTCTTTAAATTACCTTTTATTACACTCTCTTCACAGTGTATTTAAGATGCTTTATCCTGGTGAAGTAGCAAGTTGAAGTCTTAAGTCATCACCACTGGTCATAATTAAGATACTTCAATGTTTTATTAATTGGGAGTTTACTAAAATTTACTAAATGGAGTTTGAATTTGGTATGTAAACTATCATGATATAAGGAGTTAGTATTATTTTCCTCATTCTACACTCTTGCTAGCTGTAAAAATCCTTACATAAAGTGCTAATTATGCTACATAATAATGTTGTTACATTGCATATTGTCAAGATTATTTGTGTATTAAAGCAGCCTCCTTCCCTAAGTGCAGATAGCTGAATCATGCAGAAAAAACTTGATTCCATGTTAACCAAGACAATAAAGGAGATTCAATATGTTCTGCACAACTGCATCATTTTAAGATCAAAGATGCATTTAAATACACACAAGGAGATCAAATCTTAACAACAGACTCAGACATCGCCCTTAAATTATTGCCAAAATAATAAAGAAGTTCATTATAGACAAATATGGTTAAGACACAGGTTCTTCTTGTTTCCCAGAAGATTGAAATGCTTTGTTGCGTGTACAAAAATACTACACCAGAAAAAGCAATCTGCAAGCAGTGAGATACTAACCAGATTTCTTGTCCACAAATAGTAACTAATCCTAAACTAAAGAACACTTTTCAATTGAATTCTCTGAATGGATATAGGATTAGCCAGATTTAGACTTCGAATCCCCACGAAATATTTACAAGAAAATGTGTTTTAATCAAATTGTATACAAGTGCTCTCAAATCCTGCTAAGAGATAACAAAAACAAATGACAGTCTTCTTAGGCAACTCCACTACACAGGAGCAGGTAGAAATTGAACTTGAATTAAATAAATCAAGGGTAAGAATAAATTAAGATACTACTTGTGGTTATGTTCAATTCCTAGGAAGTTAAAAATGCCAGGATGAGACTTTGATTAAAAGTTAACCTTGGGAACTGTTACCTAGCCAGTAGAACTTACCTTAAGAAGGGAAAGAGACACTGAATTACAACTGACTATTAATTCTGATCTTGGTAAAGCCTAGGAGTATTCTCTCACTGGAATGTGAAATATGTGACACTGACTGCTCCCCAGCATTTAAGTAATAAATCCAGCTGAAACACAGAAATATCCCAATCTAAATTAGATGGTTGGATTTTTTTTTGTTTTCAACATACACAAACATTAACTGGACACTGTAGAATATTAAATGTTGAAGTTCAAAGCCCCTAATTAAAGAGCATGAATTAGAAACAACCCAGACTTCTATATAGACTCTGGTATATCTATGTTTCTAAATAGTCTTCCTGAGATGCCATCAGCTGAATAATAAAGTCATAGTCAGATGTTTAGACTACAAGAACAGATCATCTGGAAAAAAAAAAAATCAGCTTTTAAGCTGTATTTAGATTGTAAGGGCCATTTGAATTACATGTCCCACATCACGATCCCCTCCTAAAAGCAAACAGGTTCTGTTGACTTTACTGGACCGTAGAGGAATAATGAAGCTAAATTATTTAATTGTTAAAACTACTCAAATCTATATTTTAAAAAATGACATGGGAAGAACAATCCTGAATTAACACATTATCATCAGCTAGGTCACTTACTCTAAAAATGGCTTTCTACAGCCCATAAGAAGCAGCTGCTTTTATAAACAAAGCTATGATTCTGGAGACCTACTTACCTAATAGACACTCAGTCTAGCCTTTCACATGTGCCTGAGTCACTCTCAGCAAGGGGTGCTGAAAGCTAATTGGCAAGAGTTTGGTATTTACAGGGCTAATCTTTCAACATCTTTAGGTATCCATATTTTTCAATTTGATTTTGGAAGACATAGACACAAACACAGCACATCTATTCTGAATTAAGTTTTTGGAATGTTAAGCTATTAATTCATCCATCAGGACAGCATCAAAATCAAACAAAATTGGGATCCACGTTCCAAGGCAAAATGTGCACCTCTAAACAGTCACGGGCACATACCTGTGGTTTGACATGCTATATAGATAAATTTTTAATTGTGGATTCTCTGTTAAAAGAAAGTTGATGGGAAGAACTAAGGACAAGAGAGCAGTAGAAAGACTGATCTGAATTTAACTGAAATGCTGGCAGGTGTTGGTAGAAGTGGAGTTGGAACAATGTGTCCTCAGAACTGATGCGAGTTCCTCCCCCTGCAAAGTTATGGAGCTACATGACTGCACATATCCCTAACGCCCTGTCAAAACTGGTTTTAGGTTCTCTCTCTCACACACAGTAATTTCAATCATCTCATCTATGAACACACTTATTCAACAAAACAGTGAAAATGAGAGAAAACACAAACTGCACTAATGTTACAATAATTAGTTTCTTTCTTCCTCTCAACTTTTTGGACTATTTAAAACCATTTCCCTTGCACAGGTTAAGTTCTTTCATTGAGGACTACCCACAGTCAGCAAGGAAATTACTGCACAAAATAGACTTTGGAACAGGCTCCTCAGGACATGGGTCACAGCACTGCACCTGCCGCAGCTCAAGAAGTGTTCAGACAAACCTCTCAGAAATATGGTTTGATTTTTGAGTGGTCCTGTGAGGAGCCAGGAGATGGACTTGATGACCCCTGCAGCCGTCCCTTCTAACTCAGGATATTCTATGAATGACGAACAAGCGTTTCTCCTGCTTGCTCTTCCAGCTGTGCAGCACAGCTGCTCAGTGGCATTGCTCTGTGCATAAGCAACTCTCTGCAGCTAGAAGTTTTCCCTGCAGAAGAAGTTGACATACTCCCTCATATCTAAGTTTGTATGCAATTGTTCTCTAAGACTCCCCAACTCTTGCAGTTCCTCCTCCACCTTATCAAAGTCAGAAGTTTATTAATTATATGTGAATGTAATGAAACTTTGACAACTGCATTGGATGATGGAATCCAACTGATTAAAAATATACTAGGAGAGAGAAAAGAGAATGAGAAAGGGTGTATAAATACAGTTGCTTTCATTATCACGTATTCAGAAGAGTTACTGTTCCAGGCAGGAAGCTTTGTTCAAACGTTACAAGCTCAAATCTTTAGGAGTAGTTTCTTACGACGTTTTCTAACTGATATAGAGAAGGTCAGAAAAAGTTTTTCAGTTTTTGCCAAATGGTTGGCACAGCATTCAAAGCTATTTGAGAAAGAATCAACAGGCTGCTCTTTAATATGAGAACATTTCTGTTTCTGAAGCTGCATGTACTGTATGACTCATTACCAACTCTCACTTACCAACTTAAAAGTTAATGTTTTCAAGGCCTTTGGATCATCTACAATCTTCTGTAAGTTAGCAGCAACTGTAAAATAAAGTATGAAGAAAATGATTTACAGAAAATTGCATTCAACATAGCATCAGACCTTGTTCATGCTGGATTATCATCTTAACTACACATACATACATACATGCCTGCACATTAGCACTTGAATCATTAAATTACTCCCAGTTGTAGGGCGGATGTCAGCAGTCAGACTGCCATAAACCTGTTTGCTCTCTTTTGCTGTTAGTTTATGCCTGTGTGAATTGAGTCAGAGAAAAAAGTCAGACTGAGAACCTAGTGATAGCTAAAACTCAACTACTAATTTTCTGCCTAGTCTACTGCTCAAGATTGCTTAACAACCTGACAAATTCAAGCGCAAGGAAAGTTGCAAGCAAGCAGCAAAGGATAAGCAGAACCACAACTGTCGAGACTTACACTGCAGTTCTGCCAACAGCTTCGGCCTCCATCAGCACAAGATTCTAGGATAAGGCTGAGTTCACTTTCTCCTCTATCTTCTGCTTGTTTAATGAGAGAACATTCCTATTTCTGAAACTACTTCAGCTAGCTGTATGCTTACACTTCTGACTGTTATCCAGGCCAGTAATACCACTCATTCAGAACCATAGCAATCTGCTAGAGGGCAGTGAACCAGCAGGAGGAAAAAAAAAAAAAAAAAAAAAAAAGCCAGCAAAAATAAGGGTGATTAAAAAAAAAAAAGCTGATTTTTAAACTGCTCTCTCAGTGAGCTTGATCAAGATTGGCAATGCAACAGCAGTAAACACTAATTAGATATAGAGATCAAGAGAACAGAAAAGGAGGGAGAAAAGTAAACTCCTTTTGTATGAAAGCACCTAACATCCATTTTAAATTACAATGTTAATTCTTATGGTTGTGATTTTTATTTTTTATATGCAATGTTATTAACATTCATCTTCATCAAAAAATTTGGTTGCCTTTCGGCTGTTGGTTTGCTAAACTTGTTCCCCATCTTCATGCTAGATCCTGAGCTGAGTTCAGACTGATTAACTGGAGTGCCTCTGTTAAAAAGTCACTAATAAGGACAAGACATCAACATAAGAAAAAGGCTCCATGCTTTGCAGAGCTACTGAGACAAGAAATAAACAACTTAAGTAGAAGATTTCTTAGTACACTGAATAGGTAAGTATCATAAGACAGATGTTCTCCGTAAATAATATTTGCCACAGATTTTGTAAGGTGGAAAATAAGACTGTGGCAAAGCTATGTGCGAGTTGAAAGCACTACTGCCACACCAAGATATATAGCATGCATCAAATTCAGGTTCCTACCTCCTGCACTGGTTCTAATGCCACGGAGACAGTTTTCACTTTAGTGCCTGGTAGTGTATAATTCACTGCACATAGCAGAATGGAATTTGGCCTCATATAGGGAAATACAGTATTTGGCTAGGGAATTTACAGAGGTAAACAAATATGCCAACATAAGCTCTGTCACCAACAAATGCAAACCAAAATTTTGGGGGTCTCATTTTATCATTGAGATGGCCCAGAGTACTGTTTGTAGACGTGTACAAATTCAACTGAAGATGAAAAGATGTTTGAAACTAAAAACAAACCTTAAGAAATAAGCACAAGGTACATTCTGTATGGAACACTTCTTGGAAAGAACAATTAACTTTCAAAGTTAAATGAACTCAACAATAGTCATTACAATAGAAAGTCTTTCCAATTTTAAAGCTTCGTTATTCATAATCTTCTTTATTCTACTCATTATAAGTGGTTTTTATTTTAATCACACAATTCACTTACACAATCAGCAAGTCATTTTTTATTGCAGTACCTCCTACCTAGCGAAACACATGCAAATACACATAATGCTTTTTACTACAATTAATATTTAAGAATCTACACAAGAATCTCACAAAAAATTGTGCTGATAGTTCCTGAAAATATGATACAATATCTTAAAGCTTGTATGTCTTCAAAATCTACTACATAAGATCACACATTCAAGAGCAGTTCTATCTTACCCAAGGCCTCACAAAACATTTCTTTAAAATAAAGAAAGAAAAGCCAGCTTTTGTTAGCTGGCTTCAACAAAATAGAGATACAGAGCTACAGACTGTGGAAAGGTCTTGGATCTCTCAGGTCCAAAGATTTCTAGCTTCACCTATTACAAAATGATGAGCTTCAAATGGGCACTTGTCTTAAAGAGGAGCAGCTGTTCTCTTAATGTTACCCTGCTGCAGGACAACTATGGCAAGCCTGGCTGCTGCACCTGAATGCAAGAACTGCCACCTGCCTTTAGGCAAAGTTGCTGTTCCTACATTCGCACGTATTGCCCAGTTTATCAGCAAGTGTTTTAATAAACTATTGCACAGGGGACATATGCACTGAGGTCTTCACAGGTAGCTTCAAAATCTTAAAAAGATTAATGCTTTCCTGCTGATTCTTCATCAAGAAGAAATTCAAATCTTCAAAGCAAAAATTGCATAAGATAAACTATAAACAATAAATGTAAATACTTAATGTAAATGTATAGGAAAATAGTTAATTCTATTTACTTATCTTTATTAAAATCCATAGCAAAAAGAAGTGATATTTATGTGGGTGACGTTCTTGAAGAAAAACTGCTTTTCAAAGAGCAGTGCTCATTTAAAGTCTACAGTTTTCTGTGTTTGTCTCAACTTTCAATACGAACGCAAGCCAAAACCCTTTACATATAAAAAGCTGGAAAAGCATCACGTGGAAGAATATGAAATACCCTTTAATTTTGTTTCTCTGATAAGCAACAATTAGAGTGGGATGTGTTTAATCAAATAGAAGATTAGGAGAATTTTAAGAGTGATGCCAGATGTTTTCAGGCCACACTTGAAAAAGATAAAGACCTGCACTGAGTACATAATATTAGAATAAAAATTCACATAAAAACGGGAACACCTGCAGTCTCCCAAAGAGATATCTTTTCAATTTCAATTATATAAAGTCAGCATTGTTCAAGTAAAACAAGTGTTTCACTAGTGACTTTTGGTGTTATGTATTTTCTGGCTTTTCATGAATAGCAAGAAAAATGAGTTTGCCAGAATATTGTAATCAGTACCATTCTATCAAGCCACAACGAATGAAAAAAACAAAAAAACAAAAAAACAACAAAAAAAAAACCCTGTCTCCTGCAATATCTGAAAATCCAAGTCAGTATCAACCATAAATGAAACATGCATGATTACCTAGCAAAACCACATAGTCTTGTTGATAGCTTATTCTTTTTCCTAACTCCCTGCCTTCTTCTGGGCAGTGCTAGGTGTCTTGTCCTTACCAAGAACAAGGCCACCCAACAGTCTGAATTTGGATACATAAGTCTGCATTTCAGGAAACTAAAAATAAGGTGGTTTTTTTTTGTTTTTTTTTGTTTTTTTTTGTTTTTTAAGAGATAATGATGATTCTTTGCACCTTAGTGTAAGCCAACTGTTTTAGGTACTTCAGTAAGTAGAGGCATGCCCAATGCTTAACAGCTTAAAGATGTTGACTCAACTAATAGCTGGAATCTTTCAGTGCCTGATGTAAATAGCTACAAAGAAATAGCAGTAATGCCAAAACTGCAGGTGGCCATGGCATCTTGAGTTTAGTTATTTTCTTCTAGAAATAGAGCCTGAAGCACAGGCAGCAGGAGCCATCCAAGCAGCTGAAAATCCTTCCTGACAACCAGCTTGCAGCTTCCAGCTTCCAATTACTTGCCCAGAAAGTTTGAGATGCCATCTTCACTACAAAGGTGACATTCTCAAGGTTACAAAAATGAAAGTTAACACACTCCAGAGTGGAATACTCAGCCAACTTTAAATGAAATTATTTATTGCATTTAATACTATTATTACATATTTATTTCCAGAAGTTTAGGACTGTTATTAAACCTATGCAATTTGGATGATGAAGCATGCCGTGTCTTGGCAGATACCTGGAAATTCCTATCAGATACGCTAACGACAATAAACAGTGTTCCTACGTTCAAGCTGCTGCTACTGTTCAGCCCTGTTCAAAATTACTGGCTGCATCAAGAAAGAAAGAAAAATATCTCTTAAGCAGTACTGCTCTTAAGTGCCCACAGCTACTGAATTTGGTCTCTTTTCATTGAGGAAATTGATTTACTACGTTGACTCACTAACCCTCCCAGTGAGGTTACATAAAAAGTTCTCATATTCCTTAGATATGAAAAAATGAGCCTGAAGTTACTAAATGCAGATGAATCCAGTCACATCTGCAAATGCTATTGAAATCCTAAGGGAAAAAAGAGAAAAGTAACCATCTCTCTCACTCTCTCTCTACCTCTCTTTCTCCATGCCCTTAACAATTTTGTTTGTTTTTCAACTTAGTGAACAAAGTCACTAAGTTTAATAAATTTAATACAGTAATGCTCTCTTTCATCAGATGAGAACAGGTTTACCTTAGGAGTTTTTACGGAAGACTGTGGCACTGAGGAGGGAGGAATCATTCTCTCCACTGATGTTAAGCTGTTTGAAAAGCAGGGACATTTTAAAACACATCTCTGGATTCTACTTTATGCCTCATCTCTAAGATAAGTTTAACTGCAGTTTAAATTGACAAAGCAATTTTCATTGAAGTACTCTGAAGTCATGCCTTGGATACTGTACTTCTGAAATTCATAGCAGATCACTGTAGTATGCAATCAGCATTAACTGATAATTTGAAAAACTTGTTGGGAATTCGCTGCTTCCATGGAGCCTGAATATGCTAGATCCAACATTTTATTTTGCAGAGTGTATTCTCAAGACGTTTTGGCCATGCTACTATACAAGTCAGAAGAAACACGGACAAGATAACTGCACAACAGAATCAAGCAGTGATGAAAGAACCTTCGCCAGCAAAACCTGCAAGTAAATAGAGCACATTTCAAATCACGTCTTGGAGCAAATACCCTCTTCAAATGTTAGCAGCAGTTAGCACAATAGACTTTTGTTGTTTACAGCAATAAATGAGGTGCTGTTCAGCTTGCTTAGAAGGCTTCTGAAGGACATACAATCAACCCCTGCACCACAAATCATTCCAGGTTCTCTTGCAGGTTTTGTTCAGAGACAAATGGTTGAGTCACTCTGTCAGAGTAAGTGTCTGCACTTGTGGAGCATACAGTAGGATAAAAAGGTCAAAACCAGCATATAAATACACGCAACACAGACAGCTAATTGCAGATATAATAAATAAAAACCCCTCATAGTCAGTGTCCTCTAGCACGTACATTTATTTAGCATATACTACAAGACACTTTCTACTGTATATTTTCAGCTGACATAAGTGATAATTTTTAAATAAGTGATCAATAGAAGCCAACGTAACAGAAAAAAATCTTCAAGATCACAAAAAATTATCCATAACAGACTGAGCATACATGGGGCAGTCTCAAATAGCTGTTCCTCTAATGTGACAGGAGCTTGCCTAGTTATTTAGAATTCTTAACACAGCATGAAATCTAATGGCTTCAGAATAGGGAAAACTTCTGAAAAAGTTAAAATTAATGAGACAGTAAATAAAGCTATATGAATAGAGTACAACCATTTCCTGTACAATGCCAGTGCAGCCAAATGAGCCAGGGCCATCTGGCATAAACACAGACACAAGTAGCATCCAGTGTCTGAGACAATATTTCTGTGATGCTCTCAAAACAATAATGATTTGCATACTCTTCCACTTGATGAAAAATGGATGGAGAACTTCTGACACTAGTTTGACAATTTGGAGATCTATTACATATATATTCAGATACAAGGAAAAGCAAACATTATTCAGGTACAAAATTACTGACGCTAAAAAAAAAAACAAACTGAGAAAAAATGTGTTTAATAAAAGAAAATTGTTTATATGTAGTCTAGAATGCAGTCTGTAAGAAAGAGCAAGCAGCAGCCCCCCTTCAGCTGCTCCCTACTTCATCCAAATGTACTGCTATTCTATTAGAAAGGCTAAACTCAAAGCACCACAGATTTATTGGCTCTCCCCGATTGTTCCAAATATTACCTCTCCCCCAGATGCAGGGGTTTATTTTGCAATTCCCATCTGATACATGAGTTCTACTCAATAACTGCCTTGGGAGTCTACCAATTTGAGGATTAATGTTGTATCTTCCTGTGCAGGTCTCGAGAAGCAGGAAGTCTGAGTGACAAATTAGAGCTTTTCTCCAAAGAGCTGAATTTATGATGCATACTCATGAGGCAGTTTCACTTATTGCAAGACATCCATTGCAATCTAAATACTCATTTGTATTTCACACTGCACAGTGATTTTCATGCATTTGCAAGATCAGAACCAAATAAAAACCAAGCTTTGAAACCTAGCCAGCATTGGATTATAGTATATTATGCAAACAATTGTAGCAGTCAACCTTCATAGCTTTTTGGTAATGATTCCTCCAGATCTCTTGGTTATTACTATCTAGTGTTTTTCAGTAGCTCACAAACTGCAAGAAAGATTAAAAATCTTTCCAAAGGGTCAGAAAGGTCTTATAAGTGGGAATGCTTCTATTAATTCATCCATTCAGGAGGCTAGTCAAAATCCCTTTTGTTTATGTTGCTTGAGAACAGTAACAAGGGAAATATTAAAGCATTTTGAGATCTGTGACAGCTAACTTCACAAGTGTTTATTGCTGGAGGACTGCAAGGAGCGAGACATGGTTCTCATAAGAAAGAAATGAAAGAAAATAGAGAAATCAACAGCAAGCTTGGCTTCTATTTTCTGAGGATGCTATTGGATGCTGATAAGGGAGAAATATTAAAAACATTTAGAAATGTATTATTTATGAAGAGGCTGTCATTAGGAATTTATCAAAGGAAGATTAAGGCTCACAAATTTGTCTGAATTCTCTTTGCTGAATCGGGAGATATAAAGACAGAGGAAATGATTTATTCCATTTCAAATTTGATACTTTAATATCCAAGATTTTGATTTGCAGCTTTGCAGTCAGAATACACAGTTGCAGGAGAACAGCATTCATCAACAGAATAACAGAGTACCAAACAAAGCTCCTACTTGAACTGTGGAAAACTGAAGAGATCTCCTTTAGTATCTTTATGAACAGGACTGCAATTACATGGTGGTAGCAATTCCCACAGCTTAAAGCGATTATTAAAACCACTTGAGCCCTGAGGTTCACATGGTTTCTAAGTCCCAGTATAGCAGACACGGTAGAAACCAGGAATGCAAGTTTTCTTGTGTGTGTGAAGTACCAGGCAAAAAAAGTTAAGCTTATTCAACATCTTTCAAAAGACCTTTAAGGACATTTAACTAGTAGTTTGACACCAGTGTATCCTCTTCCAAGGGCTAGAAGAGAATTGAGACCAAAGTTTTGGCCAATAACCAGCTATGCCATGTTACTCAAGAGCAGAAGAGGCAAAGGCATGGAAGATGCATCAGGGGCATATACTCCTGACTTTTAAGAACAAATAAAGCCCTTAAGTATCCTCCCTCAAACCACAACAATAATGAGCTTGTGGAATAAGAATAGCTCCCAAAGCCCTTCACCTTATTATCCGCTAACATGGAGAATTAATACCCAGAGGTCACAGACAAAAACTGGAAAACTGAGTGACAAAATATACAAGATGTTTTTCTAGATAACTTGACTGAAAAATTCCCACCCAATTGAAAGAATGTATTTTATGAAGCAGAAGCACGGGAAGCATACACTGGAAGTGTATGGAAGAAGAAATAATTTTAATGCTAGAAACAGACCTATTTCAATTCTAGTAACACATGATCATCAAACACCCAAATTCTCAATTATTTAGTATCCACTTCTGATCCCAAGGCAAAGTATTACATTCAACACTTTCAGATCCCCTGACAAGAAAAAAAATCTGAAAATATGATACTTTTTATTAAATTAAAATAGAACTGTAGCAGGCAAATGGTACCATTTCCCAGAAGCTTATAAAAAAAAAAAAAAATGGAAGACTGAGTTTTCAGGATATTTTTGTTCTCCCATAGTGTGTGAAGAAGTCTGAGTCAAACTATTGCACATTTAAAATAGTGTCATAAAAAGATATGTAGAACATATCTGAATATTTAAATTCTTACGTATTCCAGAGTTAGATTCCACATGCATTTAATGGAGGTAGACAATACCTAGAAGAATTCAGAGGGCTGAGATATGAATATACAATCATAACTTCCCCTTCATTTTGAAGGAAAGTGTTTTGATAAACCTGAGTTTTCTAAGCCACAGCGCAGTCTCAATTTAACATCTGAAACAAAAGTTTAGATCTGCAGCCCAACACTCCTAGTTTAACAAGCCCAAGATATTACAGTATATCAAGCTCAAATTTTCTGTACAAACGAATGAGTCACTACCAGTGACTGAACACAGAAAGTAAGTGCTAGCTTTTAGACAAAGGTTTCACTGCCTCTCAAACAGCTGTCAAAATATCAAAGCCAGCTCAACAAGTATCTTTATCATGCCAGATTAGAGTTGAAATGTAGGTCTATACAGAAATAAAGCAGGTCACATTCTGCCATGCATATTATCACTTGATAATCTCCTCTCCTCATCAGATGTTCACATCTCTCCTTTTCTGAGTACTGCTATGAATTACAGAAAATGAATTATAGATTTTGTTCTGACAAAACTATTAAAATGATGAAATGGCAGTCAGGCTACTTCACTACCTTGTCTGAAACTTGAAACAAAAAATACACTAGAAAAATCTTGATTTCAGGAGTTAGGTTTTGAAATGGACTACCTCTAGTTTTAAGCACATCTTTAAATCCTTATTTTGACATACTAACTACTTTCAGAAGAAGTGAATGCCAAGGAAACAAACAACAATAACTAAATTACTGTTGAAAAGGGGAACATTACTTACACTGCTGTCTTAGCAAGTTCTGATTCAAATTCACAGCTTTTTTTTTTTTTTTAATAAGAAAAAAGAAACAGAAATGAAAGACCTTAAAACCACAACTCAGACCTATGAGAGAATAGGGAAAGCTTTAGGTTTATCACCTCCTGTATTAGGCAGAACCCAAACTAATCCCACTGATAAACAGATGAATTGTTCCTCACGAACTGGGAACTGCTTGACTGGGTGCTGAAAAAAAGCAGCCTTCTCTGAAAGCAACCACCAACTCCACCTTTTTTTTTTTTCCCCCTGAAAGTAGTGAAAAATTATTTGATTGTACCTTTTAGATGAACACATTTCTAATGATGTGTGTACAGATTAATTTGGTTACACTGACAACTTCTTACACATTTATGTCATGTCACAGCTCAGCTACTAAAGCCATTACAGCAGCTGCTGCTATTTACCCAACACAGTGTTCTTTTCCACCATCCTGAATGCCTGAGTTTCCATTACACAGAAAATTCAGTGAGGTGGGAATGTGCACGAAGCCAGCCTTGTTCACACAGAATAGTTTTTCAAATGCACCTTTTACACAGGACATATATAGCTAAAACAACTTTTAAGGAGCAATTAGATGCAAAGCTTGATTACCTAAGGGTGTATCTCAAACCTCCAGAACTCCCAACAGTCTAGTCATTATGAGTCACTCTTCAATGCATTAGCTCTAAATGAGCCAGATGTGTTGAAATATTTAAGTCCTAGGTAAGCTCTGGGGATTTTAGAGAGATTCTCCTATTGCTAATGCATGTGCATCTCTTGCTAAAGAGAAACACAGCTATGTGCACACACTAAAGGCACAGGAGTTTCTACATAATGCCTTAAAATGCAGCACAATTTCTGTTGTATGCATGTTTCTTTTCAGGGTAATAAACTGAAAAGTAAACAAATTATTTAGTCTATTCTTGAAATGAATTTTTACAGTCTGTTAGGGCATTTTCTCATTAGTAAGTTTATAAGTACATCAAGCTTTAGAATACATAAGATGTGATACACAACTAAAAAAAAAATATCAGAATTTCATTTTGAACAATTGACACAAGAAAAAAAGTTTCTAGTAAATTTCCCCAAAGATCATAAAAATCAAATGTTCTGATCTCAAACTGTGATTGATATTAAATGGCAAACCTATGCTGCCTCAAGTTGTAGTGCTAAACCAGTTTGTGTACCCTTAGCAATACTACTGCCCTTGGCAAAGCTATATATTTACGCAGTACATTTTCAATGTATGCAGCACAGTCTTATTTTACTGTAATCAGAAAATATGTTGGAATTAGTTGAACAAAAGGCATCACTTCATTCAGTTTCAAAGAGGATTAATCCAACACGACTGCAAACAAAACCAGATATAAGCAAAAGCATGATAAGAGGAAGGATACACTGAGCAACTCTGGGGTAGTTTCTATGAATTTGATTATCAGTGTCACAGTGGGTTAAGATCCTGTTATAGACAGTATAGTAATAAATTGCATTTCCGCTTTTTCACTTTCTCAGTGAAGTATGGAAGTTCAGCATCAGCACATAGGACACTATAATACAATCAGATGCTTCAATTTCATGTCCTTCAATACTCTTCATTAATATTATTTACTGTTTAATATATCTTGAAACCATTCATTCTGGATTTGGCCTGATACGCATTCTTTGCATTTGTGGTCAGCTTAGCTATCTAGAGTCATGACATTTTTATCCTAGATGCTGGTATTAGTCCTGTCTACTTACCACATTAACCACATCAAATAAAAATTCACACGCAAAAATCAACCAACCAAAAAAAAAAAAAAAAAAAAAAAGCACTCCAAGATAGCATTTACTGGAATTGCAAATATATAAGATGTTGGCAAAAATACTTGCTACAATCAAAATATGATCTCATTTAAAAATATGATCTATTCCTTTCTCAACTGCTTCTTCTAAACATACTAGACTTTTCAAATAGGGAGCTTTTGCTTTGCCTTACTGAAAGCTGCTTCTCTTAGTTACCAAGTGCCGGTAACTGGGACTGGATCCAAAAACAAAAGGCAGACATCAATTTGCCAGTAGGTAACGTTTGATGTATTTAAATGTGAAGGTCTTCCACGATTCTTGAAGTATTCACAGATACTTGTTGACAAAAACTCCTAAAATTAAAGTTACATTAATATAGTGAAGAACAACTGTATGTTTCTTGACTGCAAATCTAAAGCAACTTTTATTTAAATTTTGTTTGGGAAGAAGCATTTTTTCCTTCTAAATATCTATAGACAGCTCCCTTTAGATTCTGAAATTTCAGGATTGCATCCAGATGATCTACAGCTTTGATGAAATTACATACACAGCAGTGAAGCAGGACTGCAACTGTGTGATTTCCAACAGAACTGAGTATTTATATGATTAGACTTTCTTTTATGGAATAAAAAAATCTAAACAAAGCATAACTACGTGAAGGTTTACTAGCACATGCATAGACATTTTATCTGAAAACATTCTGAAAATATTAGATCTTTCACACGATTTAACAGCTGTTTCAGAGCTATATAAAAATACCTTATCAAGTAAATGTCTACATATAGCCACCGAGACTCACTTCCCCCCTGACCAATTCAAAATCCAGTCTTCTTTAAACTAATTTTTTTGTACCGACTCCCTTGATTTAGGGACCTCCTGTGTAACAGTGCTACTGTCAATGAGAACAGAAACCAGTCAATTGTAGCGAGAACTGAGCATGCAAGATGGGACTTTTACACGTCCACAGAACAGGTAGTCGAACTTACTGCTTATCGGAATGAAAATCTTCCGAGGATGACCGTGTTAATAAGTGAAGTGAATCCAGCAGGACTCAGAAGGTGAAGTGTGTTCATGCTAAGCAGTGAGTTCTGTAAAACCTGCATGTCAACTGGTCCCTATTAACAGATTCCGCTCATATATGGCCATACTTTTCACAGCAGCTTTTGCTGACTCTGGTTCAAGTATGCATTCAGAAAAATCAGATGTTATGTCAATAAATTGTTAAGTTCAAAACAAACATGGGTGTTTTCACTTTTTTTCTTTAATTGCAGTTTCTATGTCTCAACTTTTTTTTTTTTTTTTTTAAAGTAACTACAAGAACTAACTTAGAAATCTGCTTTCATTTCTTGTTTAACTGGTGATAGAACTAGAGGGAATGGCTTCATGCTGCACCAGGGGAGATTTAGGCAGGACATTAGGAAATACTACTTCTCTGGCAGAGTGGTCAGGCACTGGAATGGGCTGCCCAGGGAGGTGGTGGAGTCACCAACCCTGGAAGTGTTCAAGGAGTGTTTGGATTTTGTGTTGAGGGACATGGTTTAGTGACAACTATTGGTGATAGGTGGATGGTTGGACTGGATGATCTTGTAGGTCTTTTCGAACCCTGGTGTTTCTGTGATTCATATTACAGAGGCTGAATTTCTACGTGGTTCTGTTGAAAAGTGAGAGATAATTTATCAGCTGCTTTCAGCGTGTAAGAATCAGATCTTCTGGTGAAGAAGGTTAACCAAACTCATCTCCGCTATTCATAGTCAAGGAGATTATAAACCTTTCAATTTGGAGTGAACAAGGTGGCAAAATCATTTTACAAAGAAAATGAGTTTTGTAAGAGGATTTGCATTTTCAGCACCATCTGTTCTTTTATACGACTTACTGCTTTCAACTAAGGAAGTGAAATATTTTTCAAGACTGTACTGCTATAGAGGAGGTGACAGCTCAAAATGTGCTCAATTTCTTGTAAACAGATGTGACCAGGTCCTTCAAATCTTCACCTGCATAATCCAATGTTGCAGAAACTTCCCTTTTTTTTTTTTTTAAAAAAAAAAAAAAAAAAAGGAGTTGGTTGGTTTTTAGAATTCACAGATTTGTTTGGTAAAGATATCTTAACCAACTGATAGGGACTTTTATAACTGCAACACAAAGATCAAGCTACTGGTATTTCTCCAGCTCTCACATGCTTATCATCTATTAAAAAGCTCTGATTTTGGCAACTATATTTCTAGAGGCACTGAACAACCACAAGAAGAGTTGCAACTGCAGGAAAAAGAATACTTAAGAAATTAATCATATTTATCAACAGTGAATTGCTTTAAAAAATAAAAGTCACTGAAACACAGAATAGAAAAATAGAGAAGTATCTTTCCTCTCAACTGCAAGAAAACATTTCCAATTATCTTTAAACACAATTTTGCCCAGATTCTGAATTCTGGTATGCTTTTATTTCTGTGAACTCTACATGATACTTAATTTAAAATAACATGATATATAATTTCAGGGTTCCAAAGCATACTTTGAATAATCCCACCCCAAAATCATTTTATTGTTAAACAAAAAAATTAAGTTAATGTAGAAGTGATCAATCATTGAATTCTAAATGATCCTACAGGAGATTTGTTATATTACTCCTTTTAAATCAGTGAAGAGATCCAACTTCCAAAACACAATTCTTCAACTGGTATCAAAACTGGTTTGTTGAACAAACTATGCATTCATGGAAGCAAAATTATGACAAAGAAAACTGTGTAACAATCAACAACAGAGAATGCATTTTTTCACATTCATTTAACACAAACTTGTCACAAGAGAATAATTGCAAAGAAAAATGTAATTTACCTATAACTACATCGTGGCCATCAACCAGGCCTGCAGAGAACAGCTCCTGAGAAACACCATCTGCTGTGTCTGTCCAAAAGGTGAAGTAAGTATGAGAATCCAGAACAAGAACAAAAAGTATCAATCACCCAAAGCAATATAACAAAATTATATTTTAGTTTCAAAACACCCATAAGTTGCAGGCTTAAATTCAATGTTATTGTTCATTAGGAGGGAGAAAAAAAGGACCACAATTTTACAAGATAATTTAACTTAGCAGCTTCTA
Source organism: Tympanuchus pallidicinctus (assembly GCF_026119805.1). Classification (NCBI taxonomy): domain Eukaryota; kingdom Metazoa; phylum Chordata; class Aves; order Galliformes; family Phasianidae; genus Tympanuchus; species Tympanuchus pallidicinctus. The sequence goes on from NW_026294669.1 coordinate 18,006,995, forward strand.
CACAGCAAAAAGCTGTGATGATTTTATTGATTACAAATACCATACAGACCTTTCCACGTCACTAGCATATCTTCTCTATTCTTAAGAATAGGTACTCTTAGTGGTTTACAATTTCGGTATTTCCACAACCAAGAAAATAAACTGTTCTGGGGCATTTTCACTTGTGCCTCCATCTTCTCTACTGTATATCTAGATAGAGAAGTGTAATATCAGGTTTTCCTGTTTGTTAACAATGAGGCAAGGGAGTCACACAGTCCTTATTTTCTTTGAGCTCTGAGCTCAGAACATGTTTTATGTATGGTAACCCAGAAGATTCAGAGCTCTGGATGGATGTTGACTGCTGCAACTGAGAAGCTTAATTCCCAAGTCTCCATGCCTACTAATGGTTACTGGACAATTATTGCATACAGTATTTGGAAGGCTTAGAGTAAGTGGGAAACAGCAAGAACAAGCCTATGTTCCACCAAGGTATCAACTAAACATGACATGAATGCAAAGTGTCTACATGGAGTCCATGTTTTGAGGCAGCTGAACATTTACATAAACTCCTCAAGTAAAACACAGACGAAAAAACAGCATCACTGAGTGAGTTAGGATTTCTGTAGAGATTTGAGGGTGAGAATACTGGCAATCTCGGTAACTATTAGGAATAGTCCTCATGTACTTTATGATATAACCTGCATTTTTCAACCAAGTACAGACTTTTGCATAGCTTATGTAGCTGCTTAGTGAGCATTTAAGTAATTTTTTCAATAGCAACTAAATCAGGATGCTCTGTACCCAACTGAGTAAAGAAATTTTTCTTATTATTACTCATTTCCAAAATTCATGAGACATGCAAGTAGACAACAGAATATACCCACAAAACTACTGCATAAGATAGAGAATATGATATACAGGGAAAAAAAAGATGCCTGTTCCAATTTGGATTTTTTTTTTTTTTTAATTGGAAGCTCTGTGTGAAGACTATTCTAAGTATAGCGTATATTGACTTCTGAAAAAAAAAATGAAATATGTTCACAGCTTAAAGGGTTGCTATGTAACAAGGATGATACCTTCTTTCTCAACATATCATCCCCTTGCGTATTTTATTGCAATAATATCTGGTATCCTTCAAATAAAAATAAATTTTAGGACTTCTTAAAACTCTTAGCACTGGAAAGCCAGAGTTCTACAAGCTTCTACAAGTGGAATCCTAAGTTTCAGTGTCAGAATTTATTTCTGCTGATGACACATAAGCTACAAATGCAATTCAATTGCCAACTGAAGACATCTGAAAAATGGTGTATACCCCATATATTTTAACAGAACTTTTTATTACATAGAGCAAAGAAACTCAAATATTACCACTATCACCACATATATTTTCATAGCTACCCTATGCCATTTCTTGTTATGTTCTCCAAATGTTAAAAAAAAAAAAAAAAAAAAAAAGAGTAAATCCCAAAGCCATAAATATCACGATACAAGATCTTACATACCACATAGATCACTTGAGTAAGACATGAAATTGACAAAGTATACTGTAGAGAAAAATCAAACATACACGGTACATTATGCAACCTAGCCACCAGAATTTACACACATCTCACGTTCTTGTTCAAGTTAAGTCCAATGCGAAGCTCTGCATACTAGGGAACACTTCAGAGAGATAGCTTATATTAACCAGAAGTACAAATCAATTTCTGAAAAACCCTTCTGAACAATAAACAAATAATTCAATTGAAAGAGCCTTACCTCTGCCTGGAGTAAACTCAAAGCGTATATCATTAAGTTCTTTTCTGGAGTTTCTGAAAAACATTCAGTGCATACATTAAAATTTAATGAAGAAAAGCTTATTCAAACTAACAATTTTCAACTTTGTAAGTGAATTGCTTTCAGATATGTGAGGAGTACGCAGTTTTATGTTCTAGTATTACCTCAACTGGTGGGCACATCTAAGAAACTTTTTTTTTAAAATTAGAAAATAGATTTATTTATTTTAATGAAGAACCATGATTTGTAAAAATGGATGCAAATAGTTGCGTGAGCCTAGCCAGGAGACCATTTAGCTTTGCAGCGGGATATAAATTTTGGCTACAACTGTCACTGTGTTCAAGGGCCAGGCCCTTGCCTGTTGCTCCCACCCCAGGTCAGCAATAGCTGCTGAGAATCTCATCTTTGATATTGTCTGAAGGAAATGCCCAACAACTTTTACATCTACCTGCACTACTTAGAATTGCTAGATTTCTGCTATTTCTCACCTAATGATTTGTATTCATGATAATCTCTTCTGTTCAATACTAAAACTATATGAAATTAGCATAGAACATAGCATAAAAAAAATAACAGACTAGTTTCAGTGACAACTACTCAGGCCCTCTATCTAGACAATACAAATAGCATCGGCAACCACATTTTTGCAGCAAAGACTTTCCTCAACTTGAAAAATACTGCTTTCCCAACACATCCTGACAGGAAGCTTCACCACATTTTCATGGCAATGTTTTGGTGAAAATCAACAGAAAGTCTTAGGCTGAAAAACATCTGGAGAACCTAAAGGATGAAACCGAATCCTCTATTAATATTTTCTTTTCCATCTTCAAGAGACACTCTGCTATACTGGCTCTAACAGTTCAGTACAGTCTGACTGGCACATATCACCCTTCTTCAAGAGTACTCCAAGAGTACCAAAACATTCATTTTTTTAAAGCCTTCTATTGGAGATCAAATACACACAGAGCAGCTCACTTAAGAGACTGAAAAGCAGTTCTTGATGCATAGCATCTATAAAGCTGTTATGAAATGAATAACTTCACGTACTGACCACCATTCTCTCAACAGGGAGGTTCTTCATACATATAAAATAAGCAGCACAGCACGAAAACCAAAGGTTTTCTGCCTACAAGTTTGTTCCTGAGAGCGCTTTAAGCAGTTAAGCACGTGACACAGCCATAAGGGACTTACTACCCAACTCAAAGAATTCCTTTATAATTTCATATTGTGCTCGAAGCCACCACCTCTTGCACATTTTCCATTTCAATTTTAGTTAATAATTTCTACCACCTACAAAACATTAGCCTCTTCACTAAACAGACATGCATCTTGTTTTTGGAAATGGCAATCTGACTGAGCATAGGGATGAACTTAATTGCTATAGCATGCTTTTTCCAATGAATTGTTAAATCCACTTGAAAAGATAATAGCAACAGAATGCATTTTGCAGTCCATTATTCTTCTCCCCAGCAAGGAGGAGAACTGTAAGCAAGCTCAGATTTCAGCATACCAGGCCATGAAGTCTTGCTGTGGGAAAACTAAATCCAATACCCAGCTGTGTCTTAAGAGCTATTATCACTTGCTAAATACTTACAAAAATATTAGAGTCAAAAAGCAGCAACATGCAGGAAAACAAAAACCAGTGATTGGCAACATAGACAAAAGCAATATAGCAAAGCCTGAAAAATAAGTATGCCACATGCAGTGTTTAAAATGAAGAGTACTCATTTACTGAACATACTGAATGCTTCAAAGCTGAAGGAGTTTCAGGTTCCCAAAATTCTACTCTAAAAAGCTATGGGATTTAAATGTGTTAATACAAGCTGTGGATAACGCAGCTAGACTGGTACAGATTTACTAGGCTCATTTACTTCTGTTGTAAAATCTGCTGCCATTATATGGAATGATGCACTTAGTCTATTTTTATTGAAGAAAGAATTAGTATGAATCTCAATTCTCCAGCCCCCACCTTCCAAAAGCCCTGGATGGCTTCCTGTCTAGAAACAAGCCACATATGACCCATCTCTGAGCTCTCTTTTGGCACATCACTCCCCTCTGCTGAAATTTATCACATCTAATGAGCTTATTAAACTGCTGCTTTCCAAAAAAGGGAAAGTTCCACAGAAATTCAGACTACTTCTCCAAAATAAAATAAAAAACCTGTTTTGGCTGAATGTGGGAATCGGCTCAGACTTGCATACCCTCTCCCTGCATACACTTTTGAAGAAACAAATCAAAGGAATAACAACTTTTTTCACACTTCTGCAGAAAGAAATCAGGAAGTTTTGCTTATTAGCAGCTACACTGAATTGCTCCAGCCCGCATATCTTTTTTCACAGCTGAGAATGACTTCTGTAGATTTAGCACTCTTCCAGACAACTACTTAGAAACTAGTTCATTAGGCTCTCAGATTGCCTTTCCCCAAATCTCCCATAAAACATTCACCACATAAAAAGGCACCAACTCATTATGAACTCTCACAAAAATTACCCATTTTCTAACAGACCAACATAGCAATGTTACATCAGCTGCTCCCAATACAGACTGTTTCCTAAAGAAAGATGAAAATGAGGAAGTGAGTTTTATTTTGTTTTTAAATTGCAAAATGTCCCAAATAGAAGTTATGAGTCAAATTTGTTTATTAAAGTGAAGGTGAAAATTCAAGAAAACTCAGGTCAACTTTGCCACCTCCACTTTTATACTCAACTATTTTAAATTTAGTTGCTGCTTTCTGTTTAATTGTATACTATAATTCAGGAAATGAAACAAAGGAGGTTTGTCAAGATAAATTGCTAAAAGCTTTTTTGCTTATGGTTCCATTATCTTCCAGACATTTATTGATTTCCATAAATTACTGATTCCATTATGTATTTATCTACCAAACAGAAGATGCACTTGATTTATCCCCTAAAAGCTGTTCGCCCTCTTCTCCAGTTTTCAGACTCTTCTCTGGTTCTAGTCAGTCACTGTTACTCCAAATTAGTCTTCTAGTTCCCTTACTACTCTTTGGTGACAGCTGTTTGGGTTTACTGATTTATTTGCATGCAGTTTCCAAGTACCGTTTCATTTGTTCATCAGTTCTTTTTTTCCCCCCGCTTACATCCATTACAGCCTTATCATGCAGCAGCACACACCGGCTTTATTACTACTAAACAGAAAGTGGATTTGAAGAAAGGCACCTATATCTTCATGATTAATAATTTTATCTTCTTCATCATTTCTTAATGGTCCCTAGTTTCTCTAATGCATTTGTGAAAAGCATCTATTTCTATCTAAAATTGCAAACTCAGACCTTTTAGCCATCCCTTGTAATACCTCTTATATGCACCTTGCTTTGTGCCATTATAGACTCATATCCTTGATTATCAAGGATACAGACACCCCATCTCTTTTAAATAGTAAGTTCTAACTATTTTTGTACATTTTAGCACACTGCATTTTATTCTTTTCCTATATGTTGTTTTTAACTATGCAGTCAGTTCCAACAGGACTAATCTGCTTTAAATAAGAGCAACACCCAAATCAGCATTAAGACATTTTGCTGGACACTTGCCTTGCTACATCATTTTAGAATTTAAAATTTTGCACCTTAAAAAAAGTGTACCTCCTGATGAAAAAAAACATGGTGAAGCTTTGGGTTACTTGATGTGCACATAAAGATTGCTAGAGCTGTTTTCTGATTTTCTAGGAAGTAAGGCTTCATCAAAGAACCAGAAAAAAAGCCACGAACCAGCTTCATTACACAGTCCCATCCTGCCTGTTAGAAAAGCCTGTTTAAAAAGAAATTATTTGCGTAACGATGCTTATGTTCACCAAGACCAAGATTAGAGAATAAACAGCTGCCTAGATTGACATGGTTGTACTGGACAAGTCCTAAGAAGAGAAGAGAGATTTCAGGCATCCACATTTCAAGACACAGACATAGAAATGACTACTTGATAGTCTAACTCCTGCTATAGTAAGCATTCCACACACTTGATAGATGTACACTGATGAAATATTGCCTAATGTGTGAGATTAAGAACTCACGTTTGTGTAACGATACCACTGTAAACTGGAGATGTTAAATGTTGGTATGTCTTCTGTCCTTCAAAATGAGATGTAAATCACATGAGATTCAAGAAAACTGTGTACATTCTTCCTTCATGAAACAATTTTTAAAAACTTAATGTAATCCAAGAGAACGGTGTGCGCATGTGTGTGTAACAGCATACATTTTGTCTCTGCGTCTCTTGCTGAAAAAAAAACCAAACATATTTATACAAAGTTTAGCCTTGCAGGTGCTTTTCTCCGCCAAAATTATTTGAGCTGCATTAAAGCTAAGATGGAAGCAAACTAAGTTATGCTGGCAGTAAAAAAGCAATTCAGCTTAGGAAAAAAAGGGCAAGCAGTACAGCATTTGCACTGCCTCATTGCAGTTGCCACTGTAAATAAAACGGCAGAAGCATTTAAATGACCAGTTCATTTAGACTGAACGAAGAAAAAAAACAACAGAAATTCATGTAATAATGGAGCTGTTTAATCAGAGTGAGAGCTAGGCTGTACATTCTGGAGACGTACCCATTTGATCTCCATTACACGTCTCTGGGGCAAGATCTTTGCGTGTACAATGCAAGAATTGCAATTGCAGGAAAAGCCCAAAAGACAACAATTAACAGGCTTTTTTTTAAAAGAAGAATTTCGTTTCCATGTTTTCCTTTGTTATTCAAATGGAGGGGGGAATGAGGGTGTATTGTTTGTCCCTGCCAATTGGTATTCAAATTTAAAAGGTCATCTTCTTTTTCACAACTATTTGTCATTCATTTCTCACTTTCACCCGCTTAATGTACCCGGAATCCAGCAGAATAACCACCAAAGAGCTAATAAAAGGAAGTCTGTTTTCTAAGCTAATTTTGCAAATTAGAACTTTAAATCGCCTATTGGATCACATGAATACAATAGAAGAGAGTATTTACTGTAAAGAAGCATTAGCCTCCTGAGGATTCACCGCATGATTACATAAATCCCTTTCTGTTTAACACTGCCATGCTCAGCTACCATTTACTAATCAATATCCAGGCTCCTCCACAACACACCACCGCACTCTCGGGAGCAGATTATGTCTATTCAGCATTGTGAAGAGAGATGGTTCTTTTCAGCTTATTTCTAATGACTTCAGTTCAGTTCTAGATTAAATGGAAGGACTTTTTTTTTTTTTTTAAACTTTCAGTAGCAGCAGAACAAATGACTAAAGTCTGCCAGTTTCCAGATTGCCAGCAACCAGAATGGGACTAAAATCTCCCTATTTCAGGTTGGTATCTTACTAATACCTACCCTCTGAAGTCCATTTAAACTTTACCACATACTTCAGTGGCTTTCAAGAAACTTAGGAGTTTACAACTTATTCCTGTCCTTATACTCTATCAGAAGAAGGAAATACGGTTAGCAGAAATTAATAAAAACATTGCCACTACCATTTAATGATGTTTACACGCTCTTACATAAAAGAAGAAATCTGAGAAATGAAGAATATATTTGTAAGCTATTCTATTTCAAGAGGCAGCAGTAATAGGGATGGTAAAACACAGCGAAACCATGATTTCAAGGCTGAAAAGTAGCCAGTGCCATAATCAAGCACTGCCATTTGATTATTATGCTTTTGGAATGAGACAACAGCTATTAAAAATTCTGCTCGCCACCAACCACCCAGGAAAGGTACGTGTTCATCACCACTGGAAGTCACCAAGTTACTTGTATGGGTTGCAACATGATCAGTTCAGAACATGGCCCACAGCTCCCAGACAGTCAACTACTCCAGCAGAAGAAAACTTTACTATGATTTCAGCCAGAGCTGACCAGTCTCGAGGTACGTCTTTAAGACTTCTGTGATAGAAAAAGACGAGAAAGCTCTAGTAGACATCAAAATAACACAGCAGCTCTGCAAAAGTGTTTGCAATTTTAGAAGCTGCATATGAACATTGGTCCTTCCTCTGTCTGCGATACACAGCCCAAAATCTTCATTCCTCAACACAGAAATGTTAAAGCGATTTATTTATATACCTAAACATGCTTTTAAATTGGGTATTTCCTCCTTCTGCAGCTGCTGATGCCAGAACCTAAATCAAAGCAAAGTTATAATCCCTTCAATTTCAATTCCTTATTATATTCTATGATTTATTCCAAGCTAAATCAAACAGTAAACACTGGATGAGGTGTTTTTTTTTAATTTGTTTTTGAATCTCATTTCACAGTTTTACATTTCTCTACTTAGGTCCTTGCACATTTACTTAGTGAAACAAGCATTACCAGTCAAGGCTGGATGTGGCTCCAGGCAGCCTGGTTAGCAGTTGGCAACCCTGCCCAAGGCAGGAAGGATGAAACTAGATGATCCTTGAGGTCATTTTCAACTCAGGCCACACTATGATTCTATGTTCCTATGACCTATTTGTGATGAAACGAAGCATTCGCTTACATCATCTTTTTGGACCCTCACGCTTCCTATCTGCTCTCATATGAGCAGATGGAAATGGCTAGAGGTCTCAGTTTTATTACTGCAGAGTGGGCAACATTTGTTAAGTTTTCTCCTAAAATTGCTCATTCATTAAAAAGAATTTTGTCACTTTTTTAAGCCATGGTAAGTTTTAATTTGTGAAAAGCATCAATGTTTGTTAACTGGTTGAAATGCACTGAAGAGCAATTTCCCAAAAACTTGAAAACAACAATTGTTGTATAGTGGCACTTTTTCCCTATATTACTTGAGGTTTTTAGTTCATGGCCAGATGCAGTGCATTCAAATGAGCAATATGAAAACTCATTCACTGAAACTTGAGAAGTTTCTTGGATGCAGAAAATCAAAAATAAACTTCGCATATACAGTAAAAAGACAAAATGAAATAAATAAAAACTTCTACTGGTTTTTAAATTAGCCTCAGCAACATCACATGCAATTAATTGCCCACAAAATTTACGACGACAACTATGCAGATTAAACACTTAAATTCCCTGCCATCTAAATATTTAGACATGCAAATCTTGATAACCTACATTTGATAAGAAAAACAAAAACATTCCTTGGTTCAATAATAAACAATTGTAAATACAAACTTTTTTAAATAAAAACATTACCTATTAAGTGATTGTATATAAGCTAAGTTTTAGATGTGGTTGTTAACTGAAACATTTCTCGGTGTTCAATTTTCAGTAAAAATACAGCAAGGCATAAAAGCATTCTTAAATTGTGAATAAGAAATGCACCATTTACCATTTTTAATGAGCAAGCTCTGAAGGATATAGAGGTAAACATGGAAAACAAAATTAGAATCCATAGTTTAATCAAAGGTTCCTGCTTACTGATTTCAGTCATGATTTACTCAAGATTAAACGAGCTATTTAAATCAAGTCCTCCATACTGTGAAAATAAAATTCACTTCAGTAACCATATTCACACAGCAGCCTGAGGGAGGGCAAATGCTGTAGAGGTGATGACAAAACGTCATATAGGAGAGCACTCAATAGTGTTATCAGAGGTACAGTTATTTCAGGAATTCTACGGTTTTGTTACTGGATTCATTTCCAGCTTGTAGAGCAGCACTGTTGCTTTCCAGTCATAAATCCACCACGCAGCTGGGAGTTAGTCTGTGAATTTTGTCATTAAATACACCAGAGAACAGAAACCATTCTAAATAAACAAAAATAATGAAGAATGCCTAACCTTTGGTGTAGAACACACATCAATCCCCCTTCTTGCAAACCAGGGGAGCGTAAAAGTTTAAACACCAGAGAAGCCAGAAAGTGCACCATCAAATAACAAATAATTGAAAAATTTTTATTATGCAGAGTCAATTATCAAAGTCATTCCAGATCTTGCCAGAACAGATTCAAGGTTTTGCTTAATTAGATACTTTGTTCCTAAAAATTAAGCTTCAAACTTCAATACTAAGCACAGCTCTAGGAGGTATCTGCATGCAAGTGCCGTATTTTTGGCAGCAGCCAGGGTGGGTGCCTAAGAAACACTATAAAAGTGGGACATGGCAATGTTTCCTGCAACTGCTGTCCCAGCCACAAAGCATTTGTCATTTAGTAACTGCCTCACATTCATGTCATTTCCAAGCATTTCATAGGTCTCATGAATTTCTCTTCTACATCTTGGGGCAAGGAGTTCCAAAGTTTAACTACATTGTGACTTTTTTTTCCTCCTTTCAGCAGCCATTTTTCTCACATTCCTCCAGTTTCTGCATTGAGAAAGCGAATAACCAATCCCACCTCTCAGGCTTTATGCCATTGTGTTCCACACATCATATATTTTTCTGTATAAATATAGATGACTCCCTTCAGTGTTTATGGAATTACCCCTCTTCAAGCCTTTGATTATCCTTGATGATTCTCTCTTTAGCTTCTGAAATTAGGCCTGATGGGCAAGAATTGATAAAAAACCCACATACTACAAAAGTTGCAGGAAAGCAAATATTTGCACAGTGTAATAAATCGGCTTCATTAATATTTTTGTTAAAAATACACTTATCTGTAAACAACAGAAACTATCAGAATGGCTGCCTTAACATTCTGCCTTAGCATTTTCTCTGCACACTCTTTTAAGTAAGATATGAGATTTTAACTCAACTATCCCATTTGCCAGTGCTTCAAAGTAAAAAAATTTCTATTTGCCCCTTTTGTTCTTCCTCTGGCTTAATTCATCTGGTGAGCAGGAGCTGTATTAAATTAGGTCCTTGGACATTCTAAATTACAGTCAGTAAATTATCTTCCTGTCAAAGGAGCTAATTTAACCATCTTAGATTGCTTCAGATAATTTGCAATTCTTACCTATTAACCATTAACAAGTCTCCTAATTTAACATGAAATGTCTTTGTTATTAATCTAAATAGTCGAATCCTCAGATAGTGACCTTCCCAAACCAGGTAGTTAGACTGGAAATTTCAAGGGTGGTGATATCTCCTTTCTACCATGTCTCCCCAGTCACAGAAGAGAATCGTCTTCAGCCTCTTTACAGAGCTCCTGCCAGGATCCTCTGATGAGAGACATGACATGGAACACACGCAGCCTCACAAGAGAGAACCTGGACTGCAGATTTCATTCCTCCCCAACACCGAATGCCTGTTCCTCTGTGAAGCAAAGGATAAAGAAGCACCAACATATAACATAACTATAGCTTAGACCACGTCATAGTTATACACATGGCAACAGATCAGACAAAAACTGAGAGCCTGTTTCTTCAATTCATTACAAAATTCAAGCACAGTCCCTTAAATTAGTGAGGATGGAGGCCTTTCACAAGCTTTGCTCTGTACTACCTAAAACACTGTTGCTAATTTAATTTCTGGGGCAAAGTACTTCAAGACACAATACTGGAAAAGATAGAAAATAAATTGGAAAAAAAAATGCCATCTCCAACTGAAAATGCAAGTGAAGCTGGTATCACTTGGTCACAGTGTGCCTGAAATTCAGCTATGTCACAAGAACTCTGACAAGGGAAAATATTTCTCTAAGTTAGCCTCACTGAAACAAATACCCTCTCAATTGTAAAGGTATTAAATATAAGTTAGGGGTAGAAAAAAAATCAGATATTCAAGTTGGAAATTACCCAGACAACAGAATTAAATGCCACCACTCCTACAAACAGCACTATGGGATTCTTTAAAAATTATCTCAGGATTCAGATTGTGCTTCTTACCTACAGCACAACATTTATACTAAAGAGATGCTGGTGGTACTAATTTGGCATTCCCTACTCAATTACTATTTCAGTCTATCTCTGCTGCTTTGGAAATAATGTCAAAACTTGATCATCCAGCAAAAGAATTACTGAAGTGCACTGATTCTTCTGCCAGATTTCCTCCTTTGGGAAGGTCATTTTTAATTTCTGTATATATTATTAACCTTCATTAGAACATCATTTTGCATTTTTTTCCATACTATTATCATCATCATCTAACATTTGATTTTTTAGGCCTCATGTCTCCTCATCTTTCCGAAGAGAAAAATAAAGGAGCAGTTCCTTCTCCCACACAGCCCTAAATGGTCACACTGTATTCCATCACAAACTCTCTCCAATTGAGATAGCATCCATGCCAAAGGAGTCAGCAACACTAAAGTGTCATCAGTTTACTTCCCCACCATTCCTTTCTTGCCGAAGAACCCTGGGAAAAATGCCCTGTCCCTCACATCCTAGCCCAGTCAGCCCTCATCACACAGGAGGAGTTCACTCATATTCAAGATGCTCACTTTTTGCTGATGTCACCTTACCTTGTCTTTAGGGAAACAAAAGGAAAGCAGTGTTGAGATGAAATTTTCTTGAACCTTCTCTCACCATTTAGTTCCCTTCCTCCTCACATCTCCTCCATCATCAATCAAGTCATTTGTCTTGTATTTTTCTGGTATTTACATTTTTACCCGTATCAGTACTTATTTTTTTAAGCCGTAGTTCAAAGCATACTAAACCAGTGTTCTGAACTCATCAAGCTGCAGCAGTTCATATAACTTTATTGCCTCAAGCAAATTATTTTAAAAGAAAAAGCTTCCAACATTTTGGATGATGCACTAAGTTTTAAGTCTTCAGATCTAATGTTCACAATGTTTATCTGAATATCAAGCCATACTTAAAAAGCTATATAATGGTAGTTGATGAAGCATCACAGGAAATTGTTTCTGTCCACATACTGTAGCTAACTTGTTTCATAACATGTTAAAATGAACTGTAAGTTGTGAAACAAATCCCATAAAAGTCCTCTGATGTGCTCAAGTCTCTATCAGCTATATGGCTTAATGATCAATTCACCCAAATACATCAACAAAACAGTTTAAAGTCTGCACTGGAAATGGATAAATGCAGAAATCCCTGTGAATATATTAGCTATTTACTGCATTACAATTCTGAGAGAATGCTGCATGACAAAAAGCAAGCCAGCAATCTGAATTTTATAAACTACCAAATGCCAAAACTAGCAGTATTTTACTTTCAGATGCTCAAAAAAGGGTTGCTCAGTAACTATAACAAAGAACACCATGTAGGGGCCCGCAGTATCTTTCTCCACATACAACTACCATAAACATAAGCTCATTCACCCTGCAATAGCTGTAGGATCAGGATAGCTGGAATGCAGAAAGAGGCTAATCCAGGACTGACTGACTATGACTGAGGGCCTTCCAGATTATATCTTACATTACAGAGAGTTTATTTTCCAGAGGTTTTTTTTGTTTATTTTTTAATGAAATAATGCCTCCTGTTACCCTTGCAATAACAAAAAACAAACAACAGTTCAATTAGTGGAAAAGTTTACCGTTATAGTTTAAGCAGTAACAATGCTAAACCCTGCTGTATTCTGAACACGCTGTTTGCGTAACTTGTCACTTACATTAACTGGAGTGATACAAGTTTGTCAATATGTCACTGGGATGCCAGCCTCAACCCCCCCACTTTGTCCTTTAATTAGCAAAGTGGTAAGATTCAAATACTGGGACTCCTTAGGGCTGGGGAAGAAGAATCCTAATCTATGCCCACCGTTCTGTCACCACAATCATTGTTTTCCTAGAACTTTTTCCATAGATGATTTCCTAAGTAGCCCACCGCTGACATACCTACCCCCAATCTCAGTTCTCTACTTAGGTGCAACACTTACTGCCAGGCCCACTATTAATGTGCCTACTTTAAGGCCAAATAAGGCAGAACTTTTAAATGGATGTACTGCCACCCTCTCCCCACACATTGTACACCAACTCTGATCCTTTTCATATGTTCAGGTTTCCATCAGAAGGAAATTCAGATAAAATCTCAAAGATGTAGGATTTCACCCACCTCCTACCACTAAGGCAGGACACGGCCAGAGCTCTCATGGGACCAGGAACGTGCATTGCAAAGCATATCCTCCAGAATATAGGTCAGCTTATATTAGCAAAAACTCACTCTGCAAAATTACGCATCAGATTTTCTTTTTTTTCCAAGAAACAGCCAAGAGTGCTCCCAGACCCCAGAAGGCATCTCCTGTTCACGATTATTTTGCTTAAGGGAAACTGTTCAGTTCCTAGCACATAAAGTGTTTGGAAAGTCCAGTTTCTGTAGCTTAAGAGCTACAGAAAAAAAAAAAAAAAAGCATAATCCCTGGCGTTGGACTGTGCTAAAATTTTTGGCTTTTAGATATGCCAGCACTGCAGGTAACAGGATAGAAGCTCATTACTCTACAGGTTTCAGCATAGTTTGAAAATACCCAAGCATCTCACTATTACTTCCACATGTGGTAGTGTAAATTGGTCTGTTTTGTAAATAGTTTCATCTACCTGTATTCAGCAGAAAGATGAAAAAGAATATTGATAGCATAAACTGGGCTGTTATGTAAATGGGACAAGTAAACCGATTCCAAGTAATCTTGAAGTCTTTTCTCTCTCTACAATAAAATTTATTACTACTCCCTACAGTAAACAACCTTTGGCAGCCAATTTTTTTGCAGCTGTCACTAGAAAAGTAGTTTAAAAAAAAAAAAAAAGGGGAGATAATAGATTTTGGAACTTGGCAGTCATTCTTTACAGATATTTCTTGTGATTATCAACAGTACTTAAGGTTACTGTTTTAAAGCCACTTGCTGTGCAATAATCTGCTATTTTCTGCTAACATACTGGCCAGAGTTCTGTAAATATTTCTCTACTTGTCTTTTTATCCTTTTGTAAGCATAAAAATAACATTTACTTTCACTCATAGAAGCATTTAGGATGTCTGTGAGAGACTGTTGTTTCTTGTCAACACAAGGAGGACAAAAATGAATTTTAAAGAAGTGGCAGTAAGTTTTTTTAACCAAATTAGCCATTGAAGGAACATAGCTATAAATGTAGAAAGAGCCATCAAGTTTTTCAAGACAAATATACTTCTTACACAAGGATTAAACTGCATAATTAAGCATTACCAGCTCCTAGATTTAAATGGATTTTGACAAAAGGTGCCTTATTTTGACAACGTATAAATTTAAGTCAGACAACATTTTTGTATCCATTTTCTAAAATATCCATCATTTCTCTAGAGTGGCTGATCAAGCTTGCCAGTGAAAAACTTCTGAGTAGGCAACTTGTAATACGGCTATGGTTTATTTCTGTCAGAGACTGACTGCTGAAGTGTGAAAGAAACTCATTAAAAATCTCTCACTGTGATCCTGCACTGCAAAAGGAAAAAAGAAAGAAAATACTTAATGAAGGGTACATTTAGCCTGAAGCCACGTTCATATTCTGCTTTTCATTTTACTCTATTTCAGTAAGCAATTAAAAGACAGCAATTAGTCACAGAAATACTATTCATATTGGCCATACCAGGAGATTAAAGAAGTTAACACTTATTTTATGTTAATATTATGAAAGTAATGAAGGAAATCAAGAATAATAAAGTCACCTTACAAGAAATGTTAAAATAAATAGAAGCATCTCTTACCTTAATCTCAAGACAAGATTCACTGCACATGGTACTTCACTATATTCATCACTAATAGCAGGCTGAGACTATTAAAGAAAAAAACCCAAAAGCATTATTATGGGTGCCAAAGAAAAAAAAATCCTGAAATACTTGCCATACTAACAGTCCAACGTGAGAATATTTCACACATCCCCTAACTCTCAAAAACCTTTTAAACACTTTCAGTAACATATAGTTGTTCAGTAAAATATAGTTGATAGCAGTAAACTCCTGGATTTAAATTACAGAGATATAAATGACAAGGCCTATATTAAAGAACTGATCAGAAGAGCTTTTAATCCACCTTGTATCAAAACTCCAGTAACCTTTTAAATAACACGCACACAGAGTAACAAGCTACTATACTCATTATTTCTGTATAACTATTTTGGATCATAATCAAGTCTTACATCTATCCATCTGCTAAGAACTAGCAGCGTAACAAAGCAGGTTTCACAGTTTGGGGAATGTCTTCCACTGAAAAGTCAGACGCATCTTTCACACTATCACTCCTACCTCACACTGTGTTACTCTGTCCAGTACAGATTGATTTGAAATCACAGAGGAAATTCTAGTGTGGAATCCCCAAGCTTTATGAAAAAAAACAGAAGCATGAGGAACAGAGCAGGGCCCCAAGACATCTCAGCCCTGACTGGCAACTTGCACAGGTGCTGAAGCACATAAGGCACATCATAGGAGGTAACAGAACCAAATCAAGCAGGAAACCATTACTCTTTGTGCAGATTTCTGTGACACCAATGAAAATCAGAGCCTCCAAAAAAAAAAAAAATAAAATAAAAATGCAGGTGAACTGGCAAGCATCACCCACCCATGGAACAGGCATTTTTAGATAGAAAAACCCTTTTGCTGAAAGCCAATCAACTTAAGCCATTATTTACAGCATTGATGCTTCCTATGCTCTCAGCATGGAATTTTACTACTCTGAATTAATCCACTATACCATTGTACTGATCTATTTTACTTCATATGGCATTAAGAGTTTTAATTACAAGCTAGACACTGTGATACGTGTCCTGACAATGAAATATTATTTGGAGATCTTTCAGCTACTCCAGAAGAGCTATTATCACTCTGAAAAAAGGCAGCAATTAGTGTGATCCAGTTGAGAAGATTCATTAAAAACGGACAAATTACTTATCTTAACCAGTTCTTTGGGCAGGAAAATAACATCACTTTGAATTTCCTATCTATTTTATTCAATGTGTACTCAAATTAATTTCTACAGGCCCAGCTGCACAGAGCTCTGTCTTCATCAGTACTTGCCATACAAGGCTGCAGAATCAAACTAACACTCTCCCTTCAATTCACATTTTTAATGAGAGAAATTGAAAGAGAAATCCCTTCACTCAAAAGAAAAAAACCTGGAAGATGCATTTTTACCTCTGTGTTCTCCTCTTCTTTAACTCTTCGTGACTAGAAAACAAATGAGGTGAAGAATTAAAGATTCAGAAATACTAACAATTAAGACAGAACATCTTGCAAACTACCTGTCTTGACACAAATAAAAGTTACCTTCTCCTGAGAAACAGCAGCTTTGCCTTCTTCACTCTTTTCATCCATTTCATCATCACTCCATTCCCAGTCTCCATCTTCTGTTTTGTGGAGGTGACCACTGGAACCAGGCACTCGTCTAACCTACCAAAATATTAAGCGTTCTCCATTAAATAGACATTTTAAGTTTTCAATTGTGTCCTGGTTAATCAGTAGCTCTTCATTATTTTTATTCTATATTCTTTTTTAAATTTACTGGAGGACTCCCTGGCACACTGGAATAATTTCTAACACCAAGGGTCAGTCATTGCATGGGTTAATTCTTCCCACTAGTTCAACAGAATTCACATAGGAAAATGAAGGTGGAGGTAGGATACATTTTACAGCTGCTTCAGAACAAACTGAAGTAGATGACAACTGCGTAGTACAAACTAAATCATTTCAAGCAGTAATTCAAGGAAGGAGAGGCTACACAAACAAGGTTGTTCTTGGAATACAGGTCTTGACAACTTTATTCTGCTAAAAAGCTTTGAAATGTGTAAAAGGCACTGAGGGTAGTTTATAAGTAAAATTCTCCCTTTAAATACAAGGTAGGCATGTGTAGAGTGAAAAGGTAGGCAGAGATGTACCACACTAAACTAACTCGGAAAACATCTGTAGATTAATCAGTAGGTCAGAAGCCTCATAAGCAACAAAGATTGAGATTCAAATTCAGTTGCCATTTTGTTTTTTTCTGAGCCTGACAATATGCTTGTTTTCCCAGGATCCTGATCAGACTGAGCAAAATAGAAGAACATCCAGCAACTCTCGCCACGCATTGTCATGAATTAATGAGACTCGTAAGATCGCTGAAAGCACAACACAATAATCAGAAGTGCCAATGGGGCTTCTCTAATTATTGTACATCACTGAACCAAGATACTAAATACAGTTCATACTGCTCCACTTCAAACACTCATACAGGTAAGCTTCCTTACACTATTAATTCGAAAGGTTTAAAGCATATTCTTTTCAAGTAGAAAAAAATGATTTACTCAGTACATTGGCATGAGAAAGAAGAATACTAAGCATTCACAGCCAACAGAAGGAAGAACTAACATGGCAGAAATAAAAAAGCAGCTGTAGGCCACGAAGAATTATTGGAAAAGATGCCTAATAAACTAACTTTAAAATGAAGTTGCAATATGAACTAAATGGTATTAACTCAAAACTCTACATATCCTGTATGTTATTGGGGATACTGTCAAAAATTGCCTGGTTCAAATTGATTCAAATTTGGTTTCACAGATTCCTGTCCATTCTGATGTCATGCTCAGCATACTTCAGCACAAGGATTTAACTTGCTCTGGTGAGGTGTCCAACACTGATAGTTGGTAGCGCAGCTCTCTCTCAAAATGGTAAAGAATATGTTTTTTAAAAAAGAAAAGTCTGATTTCTGACTAAAATATTACTGGATTTTTTCCCCAACTTAACAAAAATAGAAATAAACTATAAATAGAAAATAAACTGATACTAACCTTATTCTAAATGCCTCCAGTTGCTACAGGCCACAATGTGTGAAAACACACAGCATGTGAAAGATTGCAGCTTCTTCTAAATTCTATTAGATAGAACTCGGGCAAAATACAGGCAGCATGAAAACAGTATAGGGCACTAGAATTTTGACCCTCTAGAAAAATGTGACATGGGTATTAATGTAATCCTTCTCAGTCTTCTTTTGATAGAACAGAGAAAAATAGATGGCTATTTCTCTACTGGATTTAGAGCAATGCAAAGTGGAAATAGTTGGACTTACAATACAAAAGCAGGAGTCTGAATGCAAGGGTCCTCTTTCAAAATCTTGTACATACACAAGCAGATATATTTGTATCTCCACCTACACTCTTTAACCCTCTTCCTTCACTTCATATATAAGCCTCAACTAGAGAACAGGGTGAAGCTTCCAGTGTCTCACCACCTTTCCATAGTCACCTTCCTCTGTCCTTACAATACTGCCCCTTCACTTTTCTCCCCTATAGAATCCATGAAAAGTACCCTACTCAGTTTCTCTGTATTTTGCACTCCTCTGTAACCAAGATGAAAAAAAACATAGGATATTAGGGGAATACTCAGTCACTTAAGGACAAATTCTGTACTGCCATCCCTGTTTCTCAAACCAGGCTTCTAATGCACTGCTCCTACCTCCAGCTGCACAGTAAATGGGCTCTAACTGTCTGCATCATCAGGAATTATCACAGATACAAGGGAAGGCAGCAGGCAATTCACATGGTTCTTGCAATTACTGATTGTCCTACCAGGAGCAGTCCTGACATAGGCTTCTGTTTAACAGCACGGACATAACAGCACAACATCCAACAACTACATGCAAACTTACAGAAAGATATAAGCCACAAGCAAAAACAAGCTTTTTCAGATACAATAGAGTAATTTAGAGACATTCACAGACTACTTGCACTAACCAAAATCTCTTGTGCATCCATTTTCAGTTGTTCTGGAAACTTTTTCTAAGTAGAATAATGTTAATGTAGCTTAATGATGCTGGCAGAGTCACAGGAAAAAGCTTACTGATGAAGATGGATCGCATTTCAAGCTTTTAAATAGATTGCCTTTTAATAAGCAATAAACAAATGGCTCAAAGAAAAGAAAGTTACTTCAAAATAAAATACCATGTTAGAAGAAATGATTTTCTTGGAAGGTGTCTGAAGGTAGAAAAACATTAGTCTAGACTTGTCTTTCATCCATCAGACTCTTTCCCACGAGGACACACATTCAAAGAAAATCGTACTTTCTGCTATAGCAAAATATTCGATCTATTCAGATCTCAAATCAATTCCCTCTTTCCTCCATCATAAACCTATATCACTAATATTACATATCTAATGGAATGATACTAAGTTTATGTTGTAATACATACTTATCATCAGCTCTTTAATACCAGTATCTTTTCAGATTTTCAGTGCATTTTTCAGAGCACATTTTTTAAAATGCATATAAGTAATAACATTGAAGTATTTTAGGAGAATGCTATCATTTTACCATCCTCAACTTGCATTTTAAAAACAGCAAAGAAATAAAACACACTGCAAAAAGTAAAGGAATAAAATTTACAGTATGCAAAGCTTTTTAGGCTTTGAATATGGAGCAGCCAGAGAAACATCTTACAGGATGAAAAATAAGGCAGTAACGCAGTTGAAATAATCTAGTAGTTTATCACACTGCGTCAATGGATAGTCCTGGGACATCCACCAGGGCTGCACAATCCTACATCTCCTGGCACCTATGTGGCTGCACACTGAGAAGATTCTAGTTATCATTCCTGGAGAAACACTGACTTTTTCTTTTCTGAACAAATTCTCAGCAAGATTCACAAACTGAAATAGCCCTACTTGACGTCAAACATTAATGGCTGTTTAAGCAGGGAGGCAGTGAAAAGAAACTGGGATTGCCTCCGGATTCTCAAAATTGTCTACTTTCACCCCTTACAATGAAGCACATTGTGACATATCAGAACAGTTTATGCTTTCATTTAGGCTCTCAGAGCAAAAGACCCAATCAAAGAATTAGTAGGGAGCACTGCTAGCTTCCAACCAAATCAGCTCCTGAATTTAGCTGGCACAGGCATTATAGCTGGCACAACATGAGAAACTGAAATACCCTTTTCAGTAGTTGTCCCTATTTGAATGAACTTCAGACAACAGTTCAATATCATCTCTGCTAAGAAAACATTGTAAATTCCCAAAAGTAATAAGGACATACCTATCCATGCAGGCTGCTCTAAAATTAGCACTTCCTATTTATTCCCCTGGTACCTACAACAGAATAAGCACAGCTGAATTCCCCTGCATGGAAAAAAATTGCACCCATTGACATTCCCTGATGCTTGCTGAACACTTACGGAGGCCAAACAGTATAAGTATCTGCAGAAGTTTCCATGGAAATAAATAGGTGGCATTTCTTTCAGAGCAACCTATGTATTTTTTGACAATCACACAAAGTTTTGTTACCATAGTATTATTAAGATTAGAAAAGCCCTCCAAGTCCATCTAATCCAACCACTCACCTAGCACCAATATTGCCTACTAAACCGTGTCCCTAAGTACTACATCTACTCTCTTCTGAAACATCTCCAGGGATAACAACTCCATCACTTCCCTGGCAGCCTGTTTCAATACCTCACCTTTTTGAGAGAAAATTTTTGAGAGAAAATTTTTCCAAACATCCAACCTGAACCTCCCTGGCACAACTTGAGGCCACTTCCTCTTGTACTGTCATGAGTCATCCAGGAGAAGACCATTTACATTCAGTTCTACAAAAACAGGTGTGTAATAGAAACATTTTGATGAAGAATAGTTAGACATATGTACTAACTGTAGCCTGTAAAACATTCACATTGCACAGTACAACAGCAGGGATCTGTGCCACAGGTGTGCATCTGTATCAAAAACATTACAGCATGGCCCATCAGGGGAAAGGAGGGAAAGGTCATCTATTTTCTCCTATCAAACTGCAATCCTCTGTGGTAAAGCTTAGATTCTTTCCCTAGGTAGTGAGCAGCATAAGCTTCTTTGAAATTCAGCAGCTTGTAAAAGTTCATTTAAAAAACACTGTAGTGGGCCAAAACAGGAGTGATTACAAGAGCTTGTGGGAACCTGATGGGCAACAGAACACTTGACTGTTATCTGAAGTGTATAAAATATATAGCTATAGAAAGCTGTGTTCACCCATGTACAACATATTCATCTGTTCTTTCACAATAATCTTTCTGGGTCACTGCAAGAATATATGGAAAAAATGGTTATAGCAGCTGCAGATCTAAGGAGATCACACATACTGGCAGCAATAACAACATCAAGATCTTTTCAAATATCAAGGATACCCTACCCAAACTCACAGACAGTGGAACATGATGAATGCCTCACAGGCCATCTAAAATTCTACTTAAAGAATCTCTTATTTCTGACAGAATTTGACTACCAGCTTCTTCTCTACAGAAGTATTTTTTCTGAAATGCATGTTGGAGGTAATCTTAAGCATTACATATTCTTCTCAAAATAAACTGCTGCAGGTAAACCAGTGTGAGTGAATAATGTCAAGTGTATGTGAGATGAAGCATTTATCCTATCTTCTGGTATATCCTGGGAGGTAAAAAAAAATAGCCTGAAGATGGGACAAAAGAAATTCAGTATCCAAGATGAGTATAATTTGAAAACATAACTTGAGTACTGCCTCAGAGTATACCACACAATAATCAACAAATAAATCCGTATTGTGTGCCCTATTTATCAACATTTTCAATGAGATTCAATGATACTTCACCCTTTAGAGATCAGATCAAGATCATCTGATTTTATCTTATAAAAATCAAGTGTGGCATTTCATTCACATGAACTATATATACAATATATTCTTCATCTGTACTGTGTTAAACTCCTGTCCTTTGGGATGAGGGGAGAGAAGGTGGGAATGGAAGTATTAAGAACATATCCGCAGTTTCTATCACAATTACAAATCCATGATTCAATCTGCTGGAGAGAAAACACCTTTGTAGACCTATGCAAGTCTGAAATGGTCAGTGGACTATAGTTCAACTTTCCAGTCATCCATGTCATTGGTGAAATTCACAGAGAAGTTCAACAGCATCAGAATGGATGCTTGTCTTCAACTGTCATCAGCCACTGGACTGTGGGTAGTTTGAATTTCTCCATATTCTCATTCTCTTCCAGACTGTTTTATTCTTCCCCCCCCCCCCCCCCCCTTCTACATCCATCACTTCAAAAATTAACTTTGTTTCTAGGCTAGTATCACTTAAAACAGACCTCCTTATGCTATCCTTCCTGTAAGAAAACTAGTGAGAGATCCCTTACCATCTGACTGGAACAAATCACATTCCATTCCTCAGCAAAGCATTGGCTCTTTGGACAAGACCAACACTTGTTTGCAACTTTCATGTGCAAAGCAGAATAGCTTTAAACCATTAGATTCTTCCATCACCACTAAGTAGTTGCAACACTTTTCTGAGATTATGATGCAGGTGATCTTTCTTTCAGTGTGGTCAAAGGGAATATGATAAAGCCTTTCACATCCACAAGTACCAACCAGCCTCAGATAACATACTGCTTTAGTACATTAACCTCAGTGCAGAAAAAAAGGTGAATAACAACAACCTTAATGCTGGTCCTAGCAAGAGTACACTGCAGGGGTTGCATTTGGAATATTTTAAGTATTTGGATTTTCTCTATTGCAAGACTGATAAAAGGAAGCATAGTTGTATTTAGCCCCTATGATGACAGCGTTACAACAGTTCAGAACATTCTCTTTGCCTTATCTCTGTGCAAACCTCTCATTTTACAAAAGGAAAGAAATAAACCAACAAATGCAGTGATTTATCCATGTTCACAAAGTAAATCTGAGACAGAACAATGAACCAAAACAAATTTTATATCCCTACAAAAATAAGGAATGTTGCATTCCTTATTTACAAGGAATGCAGTAGCTAAACAATGGCAATTAGCTTTAGTCAAAATACACAGCATTGATGGCTCTTTATGCAAGGATTATCTCTCTCAGTAAATAATTCAGAGGGAAGCAAAAACAAGTGAAAACATGTGCAATTCTAATTTGAGTTTTATTGTTAAAAAAAACTTAAATGCTCTTTCCAGAACAGAACTACACTAATTCATAACTTTTGCTAACAAAGAGAACAACAAAAGCCTTGAGCCTAACAAAGACAAATTAACATGTATTGGAAAACAGATTTCACAAATTGGAAGGAGCACATAGGGAGTTCAAAAAAAAAAAAAAAAAATTTGAATGACTGGCACTTAAAATGCACCCAAAGAAGCAGTTCAGGACTGTAACTAAAAACAGTTTGTATGAAGAAAAACTTACAAGCCACCATCAAAATCACC
This sequence comes from Tympanuchus pallidicinctus, assembly GCF_026119805.1. Lineage (NCBI taxonomy): Eukaryota > Metazoa > Chordata > Aves > Galliformes > Phasianidae > Tympanuchus > Tympanuchus pallidicinctus. Next base: position 18,030,593 of record NW_026294669.1, read on the forward strand.
ACAGCTTTAAAAGAGACAATATGAACACCAGCTGAACAAAGCATGCTTGAATAATGAGTGAAAAGAAATGACTACCACAAAAATATTAAATATCAAATTATTATTGTTTACACCCTTGCTGCTAGTTAATGGTTATTCCAGTATACATCAGTCACAAAGACAGAATAAAATTATGTTGGCAAAGCTATTTGTCCTCTTAAAGGAGGATACAGATAAATACTCCAAACACACAATAATATTCATAAGCTTTCCAGGACACAGAATGCTTAAGCAATTGAACATGGTAACCACAAATTCTGATTATCAAAAATCTGTTCAAAAATTGCATTCCAGAGAGATCTCCAGCAACAGAATGCAGAAACTGCCTACATTCCCCAAAGCTTGATAAAAACCAAGGTACAACACAAGAAAATTAAAAAAAAAAAAAAAAGTTGTCTTCTAAGCACTCATGTAGTCGCTGAAAGTAGATATTAGAGAAGCTGGGGAAAGAGGAACCTATTATTCATCTCTAATTCTTTTCCTTCTGCAGTCTCTTCACAAGTTAATTGTTGCAATGGGACAAGGAAAGGAACGAATATTTTCTGAATGTTAAGATCTCTACTTCCTTATTCACAGCTCCTCAAATCAGCAAAGAACTTGGCCCACTTACACACTTAGTATTTTATTCCAGAATCTAATTTTTTGAAAACAAAAATGACACGCCATGAGATACCAATGCATACATGCATAAAAAGCTACTGCATTACAAACATAGCACAGTGCATCATCTACATCACATATAAAATTAGTGTGTTTAGTAAGAGTAATTTCATGCATCTCATCTTATTTCCCATTCAATAGAAAGATTACTGAACTAATCATACTGATTTTTCCAGTATTTCAATTATTTAAGCTATTCCTACTGAAGTCTCTATGATAACTGAATGTTTGGGGTGGGATTCTAGTCAGATTTATATCTTTTACTCAAAAAAGAGAAGAGGTAACCTGAACATATAGTAAGCAAGATGCATTAGTGTACATAAAATTCATAGCCCTAACACGCATTAAACATTTCAGTTTCACAGAAGAAAGTTTATCATGCTCAATATACAGTTAACTTAGATCATAAAAGCAATTTGTTCCTAAATTCTTATAAGGAGGCAATTGTGCAGACGTGACTCACTTCACACCTAAAGTAGTCTTTGCGGAACCGTAATCGCGATCATTAACTTCTAGCTACGTAATAGTCAGTGCTGCACTAACCTTTCCACTTGCATTTCTACAGAATGAAATTTTACTTATTTAATAATTTTAACTAAATTATAGAAATTTTACTGGAAATATTCTTCTGGAAATATTACATCCCATGAAGTCAGATAGCTTAGCTTTTCCTAGGGACAAAATTTTGTCTTATTCCACGCTGATGCCATTCAGCTACATCTGCTAGTATGTATGCAAGACACACACAATCCCATGCACCCTAGAGAGCAAGCAGGACAACTTGGTTATTTATAGATGTTTTTCATTTACTGCATCCTATTCAAGTAAGAGCCAAGATTTTACTGTGAAACAAAGAAAAGAAAGTCCTTGCAGAATTCTCCCTCTTCGAGAGGCAGACATTCACTTCAAGACACACTGACCAGCAGCAGACTTCCTGCATGCTCTGCTCTCTATTCCAAGATGGTTACCACTTCTGTGGCAGAAAATTAGTTAATAGGTATAGCATACACATGACAGCCATGGCTGCAGGAAATGCAAAACTAATATCAGTTCAAAAAACAAGACAGTGCTCCTTAGGGCTGCTGAACTAAATGCTCCACCTATTCCAAGAAAGCTGATTCATTTTCTCTTGAATTTTAGTGAAATTTTGAAGAAAATCAAGGTGAAAGAAGTTAGCAGTGGTCTGGCAGCATACCTCAAACTAAGGTTAAAATACCCCCCATTCAACAATTGTTGGGCACACTGGAGAGGAAATGATTCTACATAAAGGCACAAGTGCTTACAGGATTGTTCCTTGTGATAGTACCTCTCCACTTGTATCGAAAGGCTCTAAGATTTTCATTCAGAAAATTATTATTACAAAGATCATGCTGTTAAATTTTACACTTTAGAACACTTCCCTATTTATGACACCAATTACACTCAAATATTTATCATCATTACTTCAAATAACTTTCGCAATGGCAGGGAAAAGCTACATTTCAAAATAGCGTCTCAAGTAGCTTTTCTAGCATACAGAAGTATAGAAGTTTTTGGATTCAAGAATAGTGAAACACGCCACAGAAAAAAAAAAAACCACACAACAACACTAAATCTCTATAGTTAAGGAAAAAAATAAGCTCAAGTTTCCAAAACAATTGACATAAGCTAGGAACACATTTACCATCACCTGACCTGGCACATGAAACTTCCCAAGTGTGGGAGTAACCAGCACTTTGCCTCTTCGTCCTTTGGTAACATCAATTACACCCCAATTCTTTCAGTAAAAGAGGTGACAGGAAAAGAGGGAATTAATGCTGATCGTTAGGCGCACAGACTGAAGACAAGATGGGAACCTGTCAACATGAATAAACACAAGCACCCCAAAAGGAATTCCAAAAGAAGCTGACAAAGTGCATTTATAAGCAACTTTTTGCACTTCTGGTATGTTCAAAAAGATTCCCTGATACAGAATCATTTATTTAACAGAAATATAACAGAATATATAAATATAACAGAAATAAAGAGTCTTGGCAGAATTGTGCTTACGTGCCTCAATCAAATTTCAGAGAGAAGACTGGCTAGGAAAACTTCAAGCATTTGCAATTTCAAAACTTTATAAAGTGATGGTCAGAATCAACAGTTTTTCAGTGGTTCCTGGAGCACAAACACTAAAGATCATCACTATCTCTCAGCCACAGAAAGTACATCTTAAACATTCCCTATTTCCTTAAAAGATATTGATACATGCAAAGGATTCCAATTCCAACTGTTCAGTGATCCTCAAGAAACTACATAAAGAACAGCAGTTTATTCCACACAACTTGAATAACATTAATCTGACATACACAATGTATGTATTACAGGTCCAATAGTAACTGGATCCATCAGTTGCTATTTAACATAATAAAAGAAAACATTAAATAGCAGCACACAAGTTTATTACTTGAAGCAAACAGGAACCCCATCAAACGATGCCAGCCTTAATCTTTCCATAAAATTGTAGTAATGGTTCTTTGCAGGAGAAAGGACATCACTGTTAAACAGATTAGTAGTTTTTATAGAAAATATAAGCTTTAAAAAGTGCTGGTATTATTTGGTAACAGACGGGATAGGTAGCTTTTTTGGTTTTGCCCTTCCCGCTGCTTCCACTTAAAAAAAAAAAATATATATATATATATATATCACAAATCTCAAAAGCTTCACTTCTCTTACAACTTCAGCATAAAGAATTTACCATGCCAATTGCTCCTGTTATTTTACTAGAAAAAAAAAAAAAATATATATATATATATATACACACACACACACTAGAAGTAGCCCATTACAGACCACAGTTTTGGTTTCAGCACATTTTATTATATGTATTTATTTCTCTCAAAAACAGACCAGTTCCCTTTGTGAACATCTTAAGCCTGTAGAGCAATCAGGTTTTACAAATTATGCCTTCAGCTCTCTTGCAAGCCTTTCCTGAATGTTTCCTAAAATACAAAAACAAATTTTAATCTCTATACCTATGCATATTTTTGCATTCCAATGCAATGAAGGAAACCAGCTTATCATCACATTTATCCAATCATGGCACTAACCTTTTACTTAAAACAGTTCTAAATTTAATCACAGTTCAGCATGTGAAGTAAAAGATAGATATTGGAGAATTCACTTTTCTATAAAATATTTTCACACAGAATAACATTAATCTTTTTGCATAACAGCTACACTGTAATCACATTTTTGCAAAAAGAATTTGAGGAACAAGAGCCTGAATTCCCACAAGTATATATCATCCTTTGTTCAGTAGACAAGATGCTTCCTCAAGAGATAGCTAGTCCTCATTTAACCCATCTCTCATGTCTGTGAATGCCCAAATCCCTTTGCTGTGGGCTATTAAGTTCCCCTGAGTTCATTATTTTGGAAAGTTTCATTTTTATTCTGATGTACCACTGCCTTTCTAAAATAACACCCGAGTAGTTCTAGTCTGTAAGAACTAGAAGGTGGTAAGATATTAAAGTTACTTGATGTTTTGACGTTTGCATTCCTTCCTCTTAAGACACTCTGTATAATAATACAAGTTACAATATAGGAAAAATCTTCCATAGTTTTAATTTGTGGGGTTTTTTTGTTTGTTTGTTTGTTTTTTGTCCCCACTTAGAAAAGAAGTTAGCCTTAACTTTAAGTGCTTCATGTTCAGGAATGAGCTTTTTAGGCTTGTTTTTTGTTTGTTTAATTGCAGGGTAGCCTAAGACATTGCCAGCAAGCAGCTAACATGGCATAGAAAGTAATTCTACAATAATTCCAACCTTTTGGGTCCAGACGCTAATTTTAAACTCTCAGCTTGGAATTAGAATTGAGATGTACAAGCCATCACTCAGGAGTACATAAAGCCCCTTCCCTTTGCAACATCTGTGGAGGTTTGTTGCTTTTCTGGGGAGCTTCAAATCTTCTATGCTGCCCACAATCATACATCATGGAAACTTGGATATGGTTAGAATTCATACCTGCAGAAAAGAATAGGCACTGAACCCTGAACATAAACAGAAGTTACCATTTATCTTCTACATCAAATTAATCATTATTACTTCTCTATGTTGTACAACCACACTTATGTTTACGTAAAAAGCACAGATTGAGAGGACACCGATGAATGAAGGCTTTACAGTTCCTGCAGAATTTCTTTAGGCATTTCTGGTGGGTATATTCCATACTTCAGACAACAGAACCTTTTGAATGAAGAACATACAGGAACTCCTAGGAAACAAACACACTCTTTGATGTACCCACCTTTCATGTTCTGAAGTCTCAAAGTTTTGAATTTCAGTACTTCAAGGTGACCTAGCCATAGCAGGTGAGAGCATCATCAGCATTTTTTAGTTTGTATGCCCTGAGTCAGTAGGAGTTGTGAATATTCTTGCATTTACGTTACACTACAAAATACAAGACCATCAAATCCTTCAATTCCAAGTAATTTCTAAATGATTTTTTTTTTTTTAATAATCCCAAAGTCAAGTGTAACTGGTAACCACAAAATATGGTAACACTGACATAAATTGTTATTCCATTTAAAATTTCATATTAGAACAATGGTCAAAATATTTACTTTGGGGTTAGGGTTTCATAAACCAAAAATGGAACGCACATTATTTTTCTTCAATAATATTAAATGCACCTCTGCTGGAATTAATGTATTTACAGCTATCCAGCACATCCTTGCAAAAATGCTGTTTGCTCTGAAGTGTGCAATGTCATGTTTATGGAACATTTATGATTACCTTCAGTGAGATAAGTCAATAAGGACAAACTGTGAGTCACAGATACAAATTCACCAATATTTGTTTTCTCCTTAGCACTGCAGAAAGGACTGCAAAAATTGAAACAACACTTAAGACATTTAAGATAGGAATTACTTTACAGTGTAAAGTTATTTACACTTCAAAAATGTGTAAATTACCAGTTCTACTCACTACTGGAATTAGTTACACCATTACCTTAACATCAAGAAATGAAAAAAAAATGTAATGATCTTGCATGAAATAACATTGCATGAAGGAGATAATTTGAAATTGCGTAAGTGTTCCCCAAATCTCTACTAGTTATTGAAGAGTTCCCTTTTTTGTTTAGTGAATAAAACTGCACAGGTTAAAGAACAAAAGTCTGTTGCAAAAAACAGTTTGCTTTAAATATTTATGATACCGATCACTGGTTTGCTTTACTAGTCAAACACAAGCAATATCATGCTCAAATGATGAATGTGGCACTGAGGAAAACTGAGTGAGGGAGGCAAAGCGATGAATTAAGAAAACTGCCAGAAACACTTAGAAACATTCACAGGTTACAAATGGAATACAGGGGAGAAACCAGAGGTGAAAAAAACAAAGATATTCAAAGCCAAAGAGGGAGTGGAGAAGTGAGCACGTTCCTATATGACTAGAGAAAACAATTAAAAACTGATACAGGTGCTTGCACCAACTGCCCTTGCACTCTGAGGAATTTCTCTCCAAAGTCCTTCTTCCACATTTTCACCAAGTCTTTTCTTTCTAGGATAATGTTGCTTAAAGACAGGAAAGGACAACACTCAAATTGGAGACTAATTTTTCCACAGAAACATCTTGTAGAGTGTTCCCTGCTCTCCTAATCCTGCCTTCCAAAACCAAGAAGTTTTATGTCAATACTGCATCATGTTCTATTAATGCTCCAGACCGAGTCCAGAATTTTAAGCTGATTTTGTCTTAAGAAACAGCAGTGTTTTGGAGAAATCTTTATAACATAGTAAGTGAGCCAGTTTACTGATTTAGTATGACTTCTGTTTTTCCAACAATATTTCTCTGTTTATTACTTCCGCTATATGAAGTTTCATTACCCAATTTTAATTAACAGCAAATAAGTCACTCCTTTAATTTCTATTTTAACAACTGTACTTTCAGACATGAACACGTATCTGTACCAAGGAGGATATTATCAATCAATTGAATAAAGGAATTGCACTGTTTCTTAAAGTAAAAATTTTAAAATCAAGTTTAAATTAACATTAGTAAATTAAGTTTACTTCACCTAAAAACAAGAAATCCTGACTGTGCTATACAGTGTGACCTGATAGGTAATCCCAGGAGGTTGCACAAGGCAGGTTTAGATTGCATATTAGGAAGAACTTTTTTTCCCCACAGAGAGGGCAGTCAAGCATTGCAACAGGCTTCCCACAGAGTCACTACTCCCAGAGTGGGTTTAAGAGGCATGCAGACATGGCACTAAGGAATATGGTTTAGAGAAAGGACTTAGAAGGTAAGAGTAATGGTAGACTCAATGATCTTGAAGGCCTTTTACAACCTAGATGGTTCAACAGTGCCACAGTTTTAATTCATACATGCCAAGAGAGACTTATATCCTCCTCCCCCTCTCCCAATCAAATTAAGATGCTAAGGCCTAGATGGTATCTGCAGAAATAAAAAAAAGCCAACTAAACAATTAAAAATACGGTAAATTGGCAAAGTAAATTAGTAGCCAGAAAGACGAAGGAAGATTAGATAGAGTTGGAATTAGGTCTTTTCAGGTCCCTTTCAATCCAAGCCAATACATGGCTCCATGATCTTCAGATGAATGGACTTCAACATGAAGAAATGCTAATAAAAAGCTATCTGTTGGATGGATCATGAGATCTTAATCTGCATTTTCCAATTCTGCTAACCTGTGTTCCTTCAACCAGGCCATCTACTTGCTTAAAATAACCACACAGCAAAGAAAGAAGAGAGAGACAACCTCATTTACAGCTTTCATTACTCTGCAGTGGAAAGCTCATTACTAGATAGGTTTCACTACCAGTGATACAGTCACATCAATAATTATTTACTAATTCTTCTCTGAAATCTACATTAGTAGATTCCCCTATGATTTTTATTTACCTTCAAGATCAAAGCTTGAAGATATCCTGTGAAGGGGGAAACTGATTTCTTTCCTGTCCTACTTGAAATATAAGGCTTGATCAGGAACATAAGAAAAGTTACTGTAGTATAACCTGCAATCATAATATATTCTGCAAGCACACTTATTTTTTTTTACTAAAAAAATAAGAGGCCCAAACTTATTCAAGAGATATAGCATTTAGAACTGCAGACCTTGAGCTGCCCCTAACATATGCTCCTATACCCTGCATGACTTTGTACATCATCCTAGAGGCAGCCCTGCTTGCTGTGCTGTGATAGATACAGCTGCCCTCTGCTGTCTATGCCTCTCCTAGACAGCACAGCTAGGATGCAGTTTTTGTCATACAGTTGAGTTACATAGTATGTAAAGTATGAAAAGGGGAAAATAACTTTATTCAAACAGTGCACATAAAGTTAAACAATCTTGTCCTGGAGCTAGTCTTGGTGCTAAACAGGAGTTGGACTTTGCATATACACTACTATGATCCATCTTTCCACTCTGTTTCCCTTAAAATGTCTATTCTGATTAAAACATTGAAGTTTCCAGTGCCTGCCATAATTGTAACTTCAACCAAGAGCACCTTTTAGCTAAATTAATTCTCCTGTAATAACACTGTGCTCAAGGATGTCCTGCAATCTATTCTGCCCACAAATTTCAAGTATGCCATCAGTACCAAGAGTGTGTGGGAAGGGTCTGGGGTTAAACAAAAGCCATGAAATTTGTGAGCTGAAATCCTCCAAGATTTATATGGTCTAATCAGAATAATTTATTTACTTTCTGCTTCTCTCAATATTGGTGCTGGTATTTATTTACTTCTGCAAATTTGCCTTTAAGAACTAAGAAGGTTAACGATTAAGTTCTCCGTATAAAAACAAAAATTATCCTGGAGTTATTCCATCAGTCTTTGAATAAAGCAGTAACAGATGGCAGCACTTCTTCTAAGTGATCCTATATTCACAGAGTTTTCTACAATTCAACTCTCCACATGACCTTCCTGACAAATTTTCAAAAATATACACAATCACAACTAACACAAGACGAATGGAGACAGGCAGAAGAGCCTATTCTACACACAGTAGAAGAAAGCACAGTGGGAAATCTCATAACGTGAAGCTGAACCTAGCAAATCACTTGTTGCTGTCTGCATTGACAAAGTAATGATGTGTGTTAGAAAGGTGACAAGTTCCATAACAACCATTGATTCAATTCAGTCACTGTATACTCAGGACCTCAATTCAAATACAGAGGCAAAAAAAAAAAAAGTCAACTTGTTTTGGAAGTCAGATGAACAGAGTTTGAGGCTTTGTTTCTCAGAGCAGAAACAAGTAAAACCAGCACCACCTGCACAAGAAGAGGTCGGAAGCGCAGCTGTATTAACAACCACCTTTGGCAAGGTGCATCTATCAGATTAAATCCATTATGAAAACAAGCAAATGATGCTTTGTTGAGGTGGTATCAGTACTGTTAGAGTCATAAAAGAAATCTACAGTGTAATGATATTGGCCCCACTATATGCAGATGATAGTTAATTTCTTCTACAGGATAACATGCCATTCAGAACCATTTCCCTAAATTAGATATACCACAGAGCTAGAGTTTCAATCCATCAGTAAGGCTATTTCTACTGAAATTTTAATAAAAGCTGCTATCACTCACGCTAATTATCTCCTTATGCTACCTGATTTTTTTTCTAGTAACTTACAACTCAAACACCTGAAGAGCTTCTATTAACAGTGAAGAACAATATTACCTTCTGAAAAATAGAATTTGAGACCAATTATTACTCAGAGCTGATTTTTTTTTTTTCTTTGAAACTAGTAACAGTTCAGACAGCTATAAAATGAAATGCAGATCCATGCTTTTCCCTGTTCACTTCATAGAAGTGGCAGTCATGCAGCAGATTTTGAAAATTAAAGAAACAGGATTAGAAAACACAAAATTGACACATGGCCTTTAGGGATACAGAATACTTACAGTTATAATTAATTTTTTAGTGTGACCAGATTTAAAAACTGACTGTGGAATTCTGGAAGCTGCTTCTCATTTTCTCTGTTCAAATATAGCAATTCTAGTCACAAATGAAAGAAGACTTAGCATTCAGTCCAAAATGAAAACTACTTCAACACATTAAAGCACGTATCTATAAAACAGCTTAGCAAGAAGTTACAATTTAACAAAGGTGTAACGCAGCCCTGACCCAACCACAACAAAGCAGACTATTCTTCTACCATAACACCATCCAGCATGAGGGAGGCTTCAGTCTGGCCTTCCACATCTCTACTGACGACACAAGTACGACCTTGGAGAGTGTCCTCTGCTTGTTAGACTACACTCAGCTTAGAGCATTCACAGCAGCCATTTCCCCAGTTCTTCTAGTCACGAGCAATGCTCTCCCAAGTGAGAAGTCACATTAATGAAACTCAGAATGCCCAGCAAGATGCAGAGTTAACACTCATATTTGTACATCAGTACTGATAAGCATTCAAGTAAGTTCTGCACAGGAACAGGCAAGATGTGTTCCTCCTAGGCAAGTCAGTTCTAGAAGAGATTTAGTATTAAACTCGATTACCTGAAGAACCAGGAATAGGCTTTGTTTCAAGATTAACACAATCAAAATAAAGAGCTACTGAGACAAAGAAAATACATGCACAAATTCCAAATATATAATTTACAACACAGTATTTTAAAACCACAGTATAAGAATTGTTTAATCTTATTAATTTGTTATTTGTAATATGAAATATCTTTACAGAGTTGAATGCTTTCCTCACAAATAGAAGCCACACCTACCCACTTTCATGATTTCCCCAACAGGTCTGAATTAATTTTCAGTCAAAACTGTAAGCAAATATAAGCTATAAAGGCAGCAGCAGAACATCAGAATGCTATGTCATGAGAAAGAAAAATTAATGTTAAAAATTACTTGAGGCTGCAGTTCAATGCAACAAGGCAAAGTATTAATACATGCGGTAAATGCAAGAAAAATTTAAATCCTACAGAGCAGATGCAATACCTGCCCTAGCACTTGTACTAAATGCCAGCTCCTTATCTTTTGCTCTAGACATTCTTTCTTCCATTGCAGGAATTACCCTTTCCAAGAGTGACCTCTTAGACATTTTTACATGGTTTGTGTGTGAGTAACCAAATTCTGCTTACAAAAGCTTTTTTTTTAATTATTAAAAAAAGAGTTTAAATAATAAAACACATTTATATTTTATAGTACCTTAAAACAACAGCAAAATTAAGTGAATTTTAAATTTGTAATGAATATTGCATTCTTTTAAAAACTAAATAATTCAGCATTTTCACAAGCTAAAATTTATTTTTTCTATTTTATGCTGCAATTGAACGACCTATAATTTATTATTCCAGCATCATGTAGCTTTTTTTTTTTTTTTTTTTTTTTTTTTCCTAAGAATCACTCGTTTTCCAAAATTTTAAAGAGTTATCCAAAAGGGCATTCAGTAACCTATTGCTGATGGTGCAGGAGAAGCTATCACACATTCATTTTGCAATTCCAGATGCTAAGTTAATTAAAGAAATAACTATATGTACATGGGTACATACAAGTTATCATATATTTCCTGCAACTAATATGAAGATACAGCTGGGAGATGAATTTAATGAGGTTCATGTTCTCTTAGAAACTTAGCTGATACTACAGCATGTCTAAATTACTCCCCTAACGGCTGAGAAGTAAAATGAGCAATGCTCTTTCCTCTCCACTCCGGGTAGGTCAATTCTTATGTGGGCACTGCTGCCACCTCGTGGCCAATCAGCTGTACTTTGCATTTTGCTGATACTGCACTGCTCAGTAAGCTACCTCTCCTAAAAGAAGCTGTTTTTCAGCTTTCTATTCCAACTGCTTATAGCTGAAACATCACCACTGATTTCTCAAGTTGCCTCCACCTAAAAGAAGAACTAGAAGGAACTCAAAGGACTCAGATCCTGCTGACAGCCTCTTTCTAGCAAGGACACCAGAGAGAGATATTCACAAATGCAAGAGAAAGAAGTGCCAGTTCAGTACACTGCTAAGTAAACAAAAATCCTACAATATCCCTAAAATTTGTGTACCAGCAAAGGCTGCAATAGTTCACAGAGTCACAGAATTGCTCAGGTTGGAAAAGAACTTCAAGATCATCAAGTTCAACCACAACCAAACCATACTACCCTAACTCTAACAGCCCACCACTAAATTATGTCCCTGAGCACCACATCCGAACAGTTTTTGAACACATTCAGGGATGGTGACTCAAACACCTCCCTAGGGAGTCTATTCCAGTGCTTAACAACCCTTTCTGTAAAAAAGTCTTTTCTGATATTCAACCTATCCTCCCTTGGCACAACTTGAGGCGATTTCCCCTCATCCTGTCACCTGTTACCAGTGAGAAGAGACCAACCCTGCTCTTGCTGTAAGCACCTTTCAGATATTGGAAAAGAGCCAATAAGGTCTCTCCTAGCCTTAGCCTACTTGTTCCCAGACTAAACAGTCTCAGTTTCTTCAGTCACTCCTCATAGGGCATATTCTCCACACTCTTCACAAGCCTTGTTGCCCTTTTTTGGACCTGCACCAGCACCTCAGTGCCCTTTCTGTATTGAGGTGCCCAAAACTGAACATGGTACTCGAGGTGAGGCCTCACCAGTGCCAAGTACAGGTGCAGGATCACTTCCCTAGTCCCGCTCACCACAGCATTCCTGATACAAGCCAGGATGCCATTGGCCTTCTTAGCCATCTGGGCACACTGCTGGCTCATATTCAGCTGACTGTCCATCAGTACATCAAGCTGTCAGGCAGCTTTCCAGCCTCTCCTCTCCAGGCCAGTAAGGTTGCCTGTGGTAATTGTGACCAAAATGCAGGACCCAACACTTGGCCCTATTGAAACTCATACGGTTTGCCTTGGCCCATCGATCCAGCCTACAAGGTCCCCCTCTAGTAGTGCCTTACTAGCCTCCAGCAGATCAAGGTATCATCTGCTTACCGTGAGTTCACTCAATCCCCTCATGGAGATCACTGATAAAGATGTTAAATAGGGGTGGCCCCAGTACCAAGCCCTGGGGGACATCACTAGTGACTGGCCGTCAACTGGATTTAACTCCACTGACCACAACTCTTTGGTCCCAGTCATCCAGCCAGTATTTCACCCAGCAAATTGTACACCCATCCAAACCCTGGGCAGCCAGCTTCTCCATGAGGATGCTGTGGGGGACAGCATCAAAGGCTTTACTGAAATCCAGACAGACCACATTGACAGCCTTACCTTCATCCATGAAGCAGGTCATTTTGTCACAGAATGAAATCAAGTTTGTCAAGAAGGATCTACCATTCATGAACCCATGCTGACTGGGCCCGATGTCCTGGTTGACTTTTAACTGATCCATGGTAGATCTTGAGATTATCTGTCCCGTAACCTTCTCTGACACCAATGTGAGACTGATAGGTTTGTAGCTACCACGATCATCTTTCGAGCCCTTTTTGAAGATGCATCACATTTATCAGTTCCTTTCTGAAAATGTTCTCCATAAAACATCTTCTTAAAAAGACTGCTTTTTGAAAGATGGGCAGAGAACACTGTCCTGTTATCTGCAGAAGTTTTAGCAATTTCAGCAGTGTCCTCATGCTGGAGCAATACTGTCTGTTTAACTAGTGTTAAGTATAACTTCTGACAGATTATAAATAGAAGTTAAAATTCTTTCCTGTTTATTAGCTCTTATGAACAGCTGCTGCCTTCAATACTTAAGTTTTAAAATACTTGCCTGCTCAGAATTTTTTAATTCTGTTGCACCTTAACTGGTAAACTCATTTACACAAGTACCAAAGGTGCAACAAAAATATCAACATATGTCATAGCTGTGCATTTAACTCAGACTCTGGAGTAAGGCTTCACAGGTCCAAGTAACTCAAGAAATCTCTTGTCAAGTTTGACTCTGACTTCCATATATTTGAATGCAACATTTAAAATAATACAGAGAAAAAGGTAATCCCCAATAAATACTATTTACAATATCTTCATTCTTTCTTTAGATAATGAAATAAATACATGTTCTGCAGTTTATGAACCTACATGGGCATTGTTCTGTCTCTTGCCAGCTGCATAATCAAGTCACCTGTATATTTCTAAAAGTGAGTGGGGAAAAAAGAGGATTTGGGTGATATATATTTTGACAACTCTCATGAGGAAGTCTAAACAACAAAGCTTACTGGGGAACAATAAACTGCAGAAACTATTCATCAACAGAATCTATGAAGGAGTGCATAAGAAAACAGCTTAGTCAACTAAAATCTAAGGCAATTATACAGTCCCCACCTTCGTTTGCAATCCAGTCAAGAGAGATGAAAACACTCACCTTTTTTGCTCTTTGTGCTATATTAGGCGTTCTAGTGAGAAGCTTTTCAATCAGGTATTCTCTGTTCTGCAAAAATCAACATTTGGTAAGTTAAAAAATCAATACAGGGGGAAAAAAATCATGTAGATTTTAAGGCAGAGCAAAATTTACTTGTAGGGTTAAACGTTTTACCTTGGCTTTCTGGAAAAATTTGCATTTTAAAAGTTCTGCTGCTGTGGGCCTGAAAGATCAATAATATATTAGAACAGGAAACAAAGATCCCTCTCAGTGAATACAGTACAGGGCGTTAGTTAAATCGTATGTCTCTAATACTTTTGAATTAGTACTGTATGAATGGGGAAATGAATGGCAATAGCTACTAAACTAATTCACACATACTTACTTACCATACATGAAAAAATTAAGTTTCCCTATGGCAAAGATACCAAAAAAAAAATATATATATCAGTACCTAAGTTGCCAACGTTTGCCTTTTTTCTTTTAACAGAAATGCATTATACCCTTAAAACAAACAAGCAAGCAAATTTAAAAAAAAAAAAAAAAAGTCAGGCAACGTGCTTCCTGAAGTGACTCAAATATAACTAAACTTTGCTCCAGAGCAGTGAAAGAGTGATTGTATTTTTAAAGATAATAGCATCAATACCTGTTAATTGAATTCTTTTATTTCAGTGATGCAAACAGGTATTAACTGTACTGACACTATTAACATGCTGCATAAACTAGAAAGTTATCAGGAGCATTTTAGAACTAAACAAACATCAAATCAACTGTTGTATGGTCAAAACCTAGACATTTTAACTTCACTTGCAGTTCTGTTCAATCTTTTGGTTTGAAACTAGATGATCTTTGAGATACTTTTCAACCCAGGCCATTCTATGATTCTTCTGATCATGTTCAAGTTTATATTTTTGACATTTCCAACAGGCTTTCAGAATCTTTCAGCTACTGAAATGATGATCCCAATAGAAGGTTTTACTGCCCTCTAGCCTCATGGATCTAAAGCTACATACCCAGACAAAACCGTAATATGGTGCTGAAAAAGACCATGGAGAGGGGAAAAAAAAAAAAAAAAAACAAACCTAAAAGCCACCAGTTTACTTGTTCATTTTTTTGAGTGTTTTTTTTTTTTTTTTGCTTTTTTGTTTGGGTTTTTGTGTGGGGGGGGTTTTGTTTTTGTTTTTAATACCACTAGGAACACAGAACCTTACTAATTCTGGGGTGTGGCTACACTTAGGGAAGCTGGAGTCTCGAAGATTCATAATTTCTGAACAAACAGAAGCAATATTAGCTAGCTTTTCATTTGAACTACAGCAAGACAGTGGATACAAATCAGATTAGATAAGAAAGGAGAAAACTTTCCTACAGAATGTTCTGACAAGGAAGAAAAATCTGAACTGCTATATTTCATTGAGGTCACATCTGATAAGGAAGTGAAGAAAACAGGAATAGTACACAGAACTGTTCACTCCTGCTAGAGATAGTGAAACTACTTGAATCATCAACAATAAGCATCCTGTGTAGTCAATTACAGTAGTTCCACAAGAACTTGTTTTGCTTCCACTCCAAAGTAACTGACTCTAAAATAAAGGAGTTCTTATTAGTGACAATGTGTTGACCACCATCCTTAGTTGTATTCCACATATAACCCTTAGATGGATAAAATGAAGGGGAGCCTTTTAAGAACCAATTTCTATGTCAAATTTTGAAAGTTCTGCCTCAAATCAACTTCAAACTTTAGGGTAAGTTTTAGTGATCCAGCACCATCATATCTCATTAAAAGGAATACCTGCAGTTAAAAACTAGATTCTTGGTAAAGTCTTATCCAAACTAATGTCCTCCATTGCTTCATCATTCCTTATGCAAAACACTTCTGAACAGGTCTGAAAGTACCTTCTTGGCTTGTTACCCACACTGGTTTAAGCAGTGAATTATAGCCAGAGACTGTAACCAACATTCTTTGCACTGAAGAGAAAAATTTTCATGCACAGATGCCCAAAAGAAACATCACTGTCTGAAAGATAATGCAATGCTAGGCATCTAATTTAACAGAACAAGCAAGTACATCTTCCACAACCGACATCACTACTGAAGTATCTCTATGCCAAATTAACTCCAGACTACAAAGAAACAAAAAATAGCAACAACCCTATAGCACAAGAATGCTCACTGTCACATTAAGAACAACTGGCACATAGATATCATCACCTATATGTGATGCTAACTGTTCCATTCAGACCAAACTTGAGTATGAAAATACTACATTCATGAGAACACTCATGTTTGAACTGTGATGTCAGATAACTCTGGGCATTCCTCTGCAAGGAAAAAAAGTCATTTTTAATTGTTTATGTTTTCATACCAATTTAATCTTTCTCTGAAAATTACTGGACACTGGAAACTTAAAAGAAACTTCACAGAAGAGAATCACAGAATTATTTGGGTATCATGGGTTTAAGGATCATCTGTTCCAATCCCACTGCCATACGCAGAGATGCTTTCCACTAGGTCAGGTTGCATATGACCTTGAATACATCCAGGAAGGGAGCATCCAGAATTTCAATAAAGATTATCCAAAACAAGATTTCATTCCTATATATGAGCAGCCAGCAAGTAGCAGTGCAAAGCATTAGGATTTGTTAATAAGACCATCAGTTGTAAAGAACATGGGAAAGACTTTTCAAAGCAGAATTTGAAGGATTTCAAGAATAAGGACAGTGCTATGTAATTTTTATTCCTTTTCTTAATTACATATATTTTCTACTATTGCTGCTTCCATCTTTTCAACATGGCCACTACATATCCTGAGCTTAATGCTAGTAGAACACCAGCAAAGACCTACACACCCACTCAGTCATCAATCTCTTCAGACCAACCTTTTTCCCCCAGATACGTCAGATATAAGTTTTTAAAAAAGTTATACACTGAACACTCTTGGGAAATAATGTTACTCAATGTGCCTTCTCCACCTCCTCAGCAAAGAGGCTTATGAATATGGGTTCACATAAAAACAAATGAAGGATAAATAAATTATTCACACTGGGAACCTGGGACCTCAGCAATAGTTTTTAAATAGATGGTTAGCATCTCCATTATCCTGGCTATCCCATTTCACCAAATAAAGAAAAAAGCAGCAAAGAAAATAGCCTACAGTAACTTTAGAAACTCTAAACAAGCTAGGAGCATCCCACCTTAGGTTACAAAAATATCTCTTAATAAGTAATTTTTTATGGAGACATTTAAGTTAAAGGCAATACTGAGCGTAGTAATTTAGTACTTTTTGTTCTAATTTTTAAAGGCCATGAGGTCATAATGTTTAGTTACCAATAGTTCTATCTGATCAATCTGAACAGCGTTGTTAGATTTACGGAAAATATCAAGATGTTTGCCTGAAATGGAAAAGATATAGAACATGGACTTTGATAAGAACAGGATATTTAAATACAAGCAAATGAGGTTAACAACTCAGAAGAAAACTTAAGTGACAATTCAAAGGCAATTTCTTCTCCCGAGATGAAGATACTGACAGCTGATATTTGCAAAATCCAAACTGTACACTGAAAGACAACAATATTTAAATAGAACTGTAAATAGTTGCTATATTTCAAAAAAGTTACACTGTACATGGCAATAAAGACCTACCTTTTGGAAGGATCTTTTTGAAGGCATAAAGAAATTAATTTTCTAAAGGATTTGCCATACTTTTTCATCATCTCCTTGTCTTCTACACCAGTTTCTAAAGTGGGAGGGTCATTTTGCAGTGTCAGCATTAACACCTACAGTAAACCCAAGAAAAATTACTGTAAGTAAAACCAAATCAGAAGATGTATAAATTAAGAGAATAACTGTTCTTCAGAGTACATACATTTAGATATCTTGATTTACAATTATAACAAAGTAGCGCTAAAACATCAAAATAACATTTCTACACAATCCTCAGAACAATTAGTGGTATAACTGTTATAAATAAATACATTAAAAAAATCAATAATGCAAACACCACTTTACAATTCTTCAAAGAAAAGAGAACATGTGGACTCCAAAACATTGAAAAAAAACTCTGCTTGGGTGTTGCAGCATCACTGGATGTTGAATTTCTGACAGGAATGTGGACAGATAAGAGTGAAACAGAAGAGGAATAGTAAGCAAGGTTGCTACAATCAGCATTTCTGCTGCACAAATTAAAAAATACACAACACTTGAGTGAAACATTACAAGATCTAAAGTACTTCAGTCAGAAGCTTATGACAGTTTTACGCCTGAATAACAAAATATGTTTTGAGGCTGTTCTGATAATATCATATTCGTTTTTTTATCAGTTATGTTAGACACTATTCTACACCGTTCTCCACCTTTTCAGAAGTAGTGCTGTGTACAGCAATTGCTATCAATTTAAGTAATTTAACATTACAGAACATGGTACATCTTCTCAATTTTGAACACCACTAGTAGTTACCACAGCAATAAAAAACATCAGCCACAAGGTTTTTCGGTAGCTGCTTTGTTTGTTTACTGTGTTTTTCCAGTAGGCTTCCCTGAAAGGCAACACTGTCCAAGCTCTTCTTAAAGTAGCACGAAACTCATTTCAAGAAAGCCCTCCGTCACTATCTTTATCAGAACCAGTAAAAAAATACATAAATCATTAACAAAATGATCAAACTGAGATGACAAATTTCATTTTCAAAGGGTAACTTAAATTCCAAACTTTCTGGTTTGACAAAATGAACAGCAACTTTCTCCTACTTTTAAAAACACGTATCAGATACCAGACTTGCAATTCAAATAATCACTGGCACACTTTTTCTGAAAACCTCTACATTGTACTATTTTAAAAGCCAATAGGCATAAAAACAGAATGAGGAAGCGCTGCCTTTATTGTTTTGGTTTCCACTGAAGTGAATGAAATACAAAGTAAATGCTATTAACAATGGCCCAAAGCCCAGTTTTCTAGGTCTTCCCCTTGTACATCACTGCCCTCATGCAGCTACTTATAGATCCTTGCCACCATTTACAAAATTGGCCTATCTTTAGTCATTCCTCAGAGAAAAATTCGCAGTGACAAAAAATGTTTAAACACACAGAACAATCTGAAATCCAGAACACTTCAGCATCAATATAAGGTGACATTTACTTTCATAGGAGGATATTTGTGATAAGGTGCTGCTCCTGTTGCTAACTCAATGGCTGTTATTCCAAAACTCCACATATCAGCTTTGAAGTCATAACCTCGCACCTGGAATAGAGCCAGAAAGGAAAAACAAGGTAGTGATGTCTGAAGTTCCAAAAATTAAAGACTAAGATTTTATTTTTGTTCTTAAACGTTTGTAATACCTGCTCCATTACTTCAGGGGCCATCCAACATGGTGTACCAACAAATGTTTTCCTTACTTTGTTACGAGTCATATCACCTCCTGTAGCCAAAAATGCACTAACACCAAAATCTGGGAAATGAGAAAGAAGTTATAACCAGTTAAACTACTAGTAACAAATAAAATTTCTCATATAGTAGAAGCAATGCCAGTTCTCTTGAGATAAAAGAGCCACAACTGAAAAAAAAAATATATATATATATATATATTCTTTCTCAGGAATTAGGAAAACAAAATGCACATAGGACCTACTATTCAAAATATGCTCTTAAAAGGGCATTAGTTTCGTATGGTCATTTAGCAAAGTCAATGTATCAGCTAGACAAACCAGAGGTGTTTCTCATGACAAGGTATTATTTTAGGTTGTCTCTGGACCAAAGAGATTTTTTAGTTAGTTGGACTGGTGCTGGTAATACAGCCCTACTTCATAACTTTGCAAGCATCCATTGTTCAAAGAATGCATAAACATTTTCAAGCTGGGTACTCTTAAACCTTAAAATAATACCTTTTACATTTATTTTTCAGCAGTAATTCTAGGCTGCCTGGACTATCATCTTTTTCTTTCCCAAATTATCAGCAGAGATTGAAATGTGAATAAATATTTTAGTTATATAACCATAGCAAACCTATGGAACTCTTTAACTCTGTGGAAAAGATCTCTTTTGTTTTGGTGTGGGAGGTTTGTTTATTTTATTTTATTTATTTATTTAGGCCACAGCATTACAGAAGAGCCTGTTCCAGAAGCACTGGACAGGCAACTCTGAGTCCACACTGTCACTCCTCACTGTTAATTTTTTCCAATGGCCACAATAAAGCTTGCATTCTGAATCACCCTTGTGGTCTGGATTTGTGGGCTTTATCATTACTTTCCATTAAACAGCCATTAACCATGGAATTCTGGACCTCTTCTACATTATTAAAACACAAATACAATAGACAAGAGAGAAGTAAACCACAAATAACATTGGTTTGTCCCTTCCAACCCCTACAATTCTGTGATTCTGTGATTCTGTGAACATATGTATTTTTAACTTTCCCTGCAGTTTATCTGAGGAATAAGAAAAATCATTTTTCCCCCCAAAAATCTGTAAATTATAGATTGGAGGGATTTCATTTGAATTTCTGAAAAGAGTGAACAGCTTCAGAAACACCTACTTTTAGATTTCAAATGTCCTAGTATCAATGCCATTATTTGTAACTATTTTTTGAAGAACGCTACTGTATATGAAGAAAAACTGTATAAGCAGAAACCAAAAATAAGCACATAATTGAGATAGAAAAAAAAGTCTTTTCAGTAGCAAAGATAAATACTTTGTATCAAACAATTGTTTAAAAGTCCTTCTAGGAGCCAAGATGCAGAGCTAAAATTCTGACCATCTTTGAAAAAGACACAAGCCAGAAAACAGAAGAGGGGGAGGACACAATGAAACAAGCAAAAACAAAGCAAAATCCCTCCTTGTATAAGCTTCAAAAGGAAGTTTTGCAATACCTCACTGAGAACCATGAGATAAGCATTTCATCAATTCAAGCAAACATTTCACTACAATTCTAGTCAAGCAATGTACACTTCTGAAAAAAGAAAGAATGCTTCTATGGCTCCTCAGTAAAAACAAGACATTCATGTCTCATTCCAGACATAGCTTTCAGAAATACACACTGCTTAATAACAGACATGACTCCACAGCAGCAAGCTTTCTACCACATAGCAGACACAGTATAATTGAAGAGAAATTTCATGAAGAGGAAAGGTCAATACATTACAAGGAAAGAGCTGAACGATCTGTGTTAGTTACTAAAAGTCACAGCTAACACTAAAGAAAAAGTAAGTTTCAGAAGTCACCATTCCAGTGCATTAGTAAAGGATTCTAAATTAACGTAAGCAGAGCAGAGGGGCTGGCCAAATGAGCATAGCCCAAAAGCCATTTCTCCTCTGGCTCTTTTACCAGGACCGGGCACTGGGCCAAGCTTCAGCCAAGGCCAAACCTCCTGGGCTGGGGGGGGACAAGGCCACTGCTTCCACGGCAGTGGGGCTGCAAAGAAGTTGCAAAGGAAGGCACAGGCTGCCAAAAAAATGTTTGCTCTAACAAATTTCTCAACTCAAAGGAGGCTCTAGATTTTAGCCTAAGGCTAAAGCTAAGGAAAGGTCAGGCTTTTGTCCCTAAAAAATTGTCCCTGCTAATTTTTTCACCTTAAGCACCTGAGGCCTAGATTCAACTTTTTTGGGGGGTATCATTTAACACAAGAGTGAACATTAAGAACTTCTGCTGAAATGAGCAAGTTCCTACAGACAGCTATGCACAAACCCAAAGTGGGCAATCTTCTGCAAGAATCCTCAAAACACACTATTATTATGGGTTTTATTCAAACTCATTTTCTTGTATGGACTGAACACAACATGCATACTGCCCACGCCTCCTACAATATTTCCACTGATCTGACTACGATTCCTCTGTGTTATATGCTCTATATTTCATCTTATTTCTGTTCTTTTGCTCGTTTCTTAGATATTTTGATCCCTGCTAGGCAATTCAGGTTTAGAAGGCTGTAACCCTGATAAAGTACCAATCATCTTGTTTGTCCAATCATCTTGTTTGTCCATAAGATCTTAAAGTCCCAACATATTTAATAACAGCAGTATGCTTGTAGCAAATATTTAACGTTTTATTTGTGAATAGGAAGCCCAAAATTTCCTGCTCTGAACAGACGAATTTGGTAGTTGAAAAATAAGTATACTCAATTTTAAACAGAACAAGAAAACGCATGCGTTCGTCTTCTCCTCTAGAGACACTGAACAGAGTCTCTGTAAAGAACCTCTGAGGTCTGCAATCAGGTCTCTGTAGAGCCATTCCTCTTATTTGAAGAACATACGGTCTACTCAATTTCTTTGAAGAAATGTATGGTCTTCAACATCTGTACAAAAACTTTCGTCAGAGAAACACTAGGCCAGGCTTTATTTGTGAATCATAGCATTTTGTTGTTCTGAGGGGCTAATGGACAACTACGTTTTCAAATGTTACTCTGTATATTAGCAGTATTTATTATAGGTAAGTCTTTTTCTCATAGAAACTTGGGGTGCAACAGAATGAGCAGTAAAAAGACAAGTTCTTCCAACAAACTAAAAAGAAGCCAGAACATAACAGCTAGATTACAAATCAAGTATCTATTCTTCAAAGATTAAAGGGGATTGTACTTTATCAAGGCAAAAAAGATAAACAAGGAAGAAAAGCAGCCTCTGACATTTAAACTGCCTTTCAATTAGTGTGCAATGTTCAGCTGCCCCATACAGTACAGCCCCATACCAACAATGAAACAAGTCTGATATTGCTGCACATTTTAGCTGAAATTCTGAAGTAACCTGGTATGGAAACAACATCTGAAAGACAGACATTCCACTTATCTATTTAGCTACCGAAATTCCTCAGTCCTGCATGCCCTGGCAGCACAATAAAAACTTTACTAGTTTAAGATGCCTGCAGCAAGAAGGAGGAAAAGGTCAAGAAGCCATATGCTAGAGCTGAACTACAAAAAGATAAATTAAGCTTGTGCTTGAATGTTATCTGATTACTGTGACAGCAGATTTGACTGTGTGTGGAAGTTATAATGAGAAGTCAGCAGCTTTTTCTTCAGATTGTTCATGAGATTTGCTTTGAGCTTTTATTTTTTTTTTCAGTTAAATGGGTTACCTGGACATCTACTCCTTTAGAGTACTGGAAGATCTACAAATTCTGGAGTATTGTTTGTCTAAAGCACTATAGAAAATGAAGATGACTGCAGGGTATAAACAAGTGAATAAATGTAAGTAAAATTCAAGCCTGTAGAATTGACTATTTACTTTATTGTAAAAGCCTTAAACTCCAATAGAAGAATTAAAACTGGCTCAGCTGCAAGATAATCTTTTCCCTTCTCATTTCATAAACTTCAGGTACTAAAATATTCAAGCCCTTCACAAGGTAAGCTTACACAAAACTTTGAAAGCATCCTTTATTTGAAACCAAAATTTCAGTTACAGCCATTCTTATTACTGAGGGCTACTAAACAGGAAGGTTTCATCCCTGGGTCATGAGTTATAAGCTGTTAAGGCCTGTGAGTACTCCTGGGGAGAAAAGTAAAAAATTCTCCAGTGAGAAGTCTCACATATTAGTGACTACTTCAAAGATAAGGTCCTACAAAAGTGTAATACATACAAGACTTTTCAATCCCCACCATTAGTATTACTTCCAGAAACATTTCATGAAATAAACCTAAAAATAAGAATCGCCACTATTTGCAAGCACTTTAAGCTATAACAGTGACTCTAAAGGAAGCAACAAGAGATCATTGATGTTTCCTGATATATTTGATTGGACACAAAAAAAATGATAATTTCTAACTCATATCATTAACCAAGCATTCTAAAATTGGATGACCTGCAGCTGCAGTGCTTCAAAAAAGGAATAGTTAAAAGTCAACAGAAAAACTTCTATACGTTGCCCCTACATCAGCTCCAAATACCTTTTAATTTAGCCACTACTTCTCTACCACTGCCATTACCTGCTATTTGTACAGAGCCATCTTCACCCAGCAGGATGTTGCCAGCCTTCAAATCTCTAGAATGTACAAATAAGAAGTTACCTTTACATAAAGAATACATATATTCATTTTTATGTAAAAAGAGACAAAAAAACACCTTTAAATTTCTTAATTTCACAAGATAGCATTTGAAAATATTAAAGGCAGAAACAGGAACTAAAGTTCAAAATGTAACTTACTTTCAATAAAACAGAGCGCAGAATAAATTAATGAACTCCATCTTTATATACAACCACACATATTGGCCTTGGCATAAAATGAGCAAGATTCAGGGATGCGTTTTTAGAACAAATACTGAGGTTCAGCTCTTTTGCCTCCTTTTATAAATATAACCTCACAAACTTTCAGACCTTTAGAGCAAGAACGAACACTTTCTTACATCCAAATGCCTCACTACTGGGAAAAAAAAAACAAAAAAAAAACAACAACCCAGTTGCCTTTGATCTGTTCAGAGAAAAGATCCAACTTCGAGAAAGACAAATAGAAAATACCATTTGTACATTTCTCTAGATTTCTATGCAATGGAATTAAGTTTTTCTATGGTGTACCATGATGAAAAGCTACTTGAAACTGAACCTGTCAGAAATGTGGTATGTTCTTAAACATCAACTACCTATCAATTTAACATATCACTCATAGGTAACTTAGATTAAAAGAAAAAAAATCTGGCTTTTGGGGGGGGAGGCTTAATTGCTTTGATGTTTTGGTTTGCTTTTTTTGTCCTTAATAGAAACATACATCCCATTCTTAAAGCACAGGATCTTTCATATACAAAATACCATAAACATTTAGCTTTCCAAAATTTACTGAAGGTAACATTTTGCTATTGAATATAACATAACCTGTTTCTTCATACATAAAGGAGAACGCATTGAAACAACAGAATAAAATCCATTAATTTTGGGAATGTCTCCAACTGGCAACTACTGCTTAAAAAAGGACTCCCTGACCTATCACAGCTTTCATCTCCCAAATGCAAGGGGTAAATGAAGGCGTACAATATTCTTTAGATCAGCGCTTCAGTGGTGTTGCACAGTTTATAAACTAGATGCTATAAAAAGGAGAAATCTCACATGCAATAAGGAGCTTTATCTCTTTTAAGCTTCTTCAAAAAGGTACACGGGCAGTTCGCAAATATGACCTCAAAGGATCCTGTTATCCCTAAAAGCTGATGGATATTCCTTCTGCAGCAACATTAGCTTAATAAAAATTACAAATTAAGTTTTATGACAGATCTTTGGAATTCCAGAGCAGAAGTTAACTATATTTTATTTCTCCATTTATCTTAATTTTCTCTCCACAAAAGGAAGAAACTTCTTAATTTACAAAGGCAGTTCATTTATAGGATGAGACAAAAGCAGTACACCAAAAGAACTATTACTCTGCTACGTCTCTACTAGCAGCATTTTCAGTTCTGTCTGCCGTGATTATTTTTTTTTCTCCTCTCTTGTAAAGAGCAGTCCTAGAAACGGAGAGCCCCTTGTTGGCACTTTCATAAAAAGGCAAATTCACTGCAGCAAAATTAATCAGGGAGGTGAAAGCACAGCACTTCCTTGCAACTTCTAAACAGTGGAAACAACCTGCTGATCACTATAATATGCGCATATAGAACACCCTAGGGCATCTGCACAATTTATAATGAGAAAGCCAGCAGAGTGAGAACACACAGGAAAACAATCATTTAGATATGTATACACCAAGATCTAATTTTCATATCAGTCCCAGCTTCATGTTTGGTTGGTCATAAAGAGAAATCTGTGCTATTAGACAATACTGACTATCGGGAAGAAATACATTTCACATTTAAACAGATTGTTCAATTGCCTTATATAATGAATGGGTTTATTATGCAACACAATATACAACTATAAGCCACAGATCATACCACAAACTAAAGTTAAATTAAATCTCTGGAATACCAGCAGTTACAGGAATACAGACCACAGTTTTTGCAGACTTAGTGCAGCACAGGCCTATGTTAAATATAAAAAGGAAAGAGAATAAAGTAAAATACAAAGAATTAGCAACAAACTAACAGTCAAGATTAACAGCAGCTGCCTGAGCATTATCATTTAAGAATTACTGATTGCATTCAAGCAATAGAATTTGCTTAACCAAAAAACTGCAGCTGACCAGTATCAACAGCACCCTATACATTCAACTTTGAAAATATTTTTCACTGTGTATATGCTCCTACCTGTGAATTTGCCCATTCTTGTGCAGATAGTCTAAACCTTCCAAAACCTCCTTAAGAATTGTTGCTATTATGGGTTCTTCAAGGACGCCATTTTTGTGCTCTCCTCTGTTGACAATATACTTTATTATATCAAGCATTGAACCTACATTGCAAATCCAGGTAAGAAAGAAAATATTTCAGATTCTTGAAGACAACATATTTCTTCATTCTCCCCTTGTTATTTAAGTTTTCAGCTAACTAGTTCTTAGAATAAAGCACACCATACTTTCATTCAAACAAACAAACAAAAGCAATGTTTTTTGCCAAAAATATGGTAATTGTTCATTAGGAAGACATAATTGATAAGTTACAGATGCAAGTCTAAAGCAAATTTAAACAGAAAAGCACAAAACATGTTTTAGTTTATTATCCAACTTAAATTATAGTTCGTGAATTTATGATGTAGGATAAACAGGAAGCTGCAAGACTAGGAGATAATCTTTGAAGACCAATGTTGTCTACATTCCTACTGACGCGTACTTTGACAACGAATTTCAGTTATTGCTATATCTTCTATCTATCCAGGCACTTTTCAGTACTTCAAAGTACACTCCCCTCAAAAAAAAAAAAATCACTGGTTCCTCTCAGTGCCTGCTTTTGAGTGAATAGAACAAGAGAACTGAATAATTAAAAGAAACGTGATGTAGGACTTCCCCCCCATGCTTTCTAGGATAACAATACAGATGTCTGTCGCCAACAAGACTAATTTTGAAGAACACCATGTGGCAGCTAGGAACCTCTTACTTTGGATTTCACTTTTCTAAGCCTAAAGTGCATTCAATTTAGTCCCTTTTGCTTCTTTCAGAACCATGTGAAGCTCTAATATTTTTCATTTATACCACAAAAGACTGTAAAAGGTGTTCAGTTAGCTTAGGCAATAAAAATAATTCGATGTGTGTAAAGCCTGTCCCAGGAAGAATAAGGAACTAGAAATACACGTGGTTTGTTTTTTTTTTTTTTTAAGAGGGGATTTGTAACTCTAAAAAAAAAATGCCACATTGACAGAAGTGACTTAATTCTCACCATTACTTTTCCAAACACAGTCTTAATATACAGCTATAACAAAATGATTCAGAATAAAAAATGACAGCAATTTGATCAACTGAATTAATCCCAGCAATTCATAGTATGTAAGATCAATGTACATACAGTCTTTTTAAGCTCATATATTCCTGCTATAACATTCAGCATGTCTACGTCTTAAGATCCATCCTATTAAGACTCTCACCCTTCCCCCGCTTAGTTTAGGTTAATTAACTCAAAGAACACACATTAGAAAATTCATACAATTTCCTTGCAGCTAAACAAGTAAAAGCAGTAACTTACCCCCACTTAGCAGCTTCATAACCAGCCAAAGCTCATCCTTCACCACAAACGATGTGTAATAGGTCACCACATTGGGGTGATTGCATTGACTCATTGCTTGAATTTCTTTCTGTAAGAAATACAAAGCCCAGCATAACACAGACAGCTATCAATTCTGCTTGTGTGAAGTAAAAGTTTAATTCCAAAGTGAAATACTACAACAGAACTGAAGTACGCAAAGAAGATGCATTAAGGCTCTGAAATGCTTCAATTTACCTATAGATCTATATGCAAGATCAAGTATCATTGCAAAGAACATAAGGGATGCTTGGCCAGGAGATACAGGTATAATTGCAACAATTTTCTTCTGATACCAGCTGAGAAGTTATGTTTAAAGTCCTATATTTTGAATGAGCATGAAGATGAAGTTGTGAGTACAGGCTGGACAACAGAACATGAAGGTGCTCAAAACCCACTGCCTTTCCTGTTCAAAAGCAGTACAAAAGGATAGAACAGAGCAGGAAGGAAAGAAGGACAGAAGGATAAAATATACAGAATCACTGGCCTGGCTCTGCTTACTCTGAGATGGACAGATAGTCTACGATGCCAGGCAATCAAACAGAAATAGAATAGGAACAATTAATGTTACAGACTGAAAGTCTAAGGAAACAATTGAGTAGAGGAGCACGCAATCACCAAAAGATGCACGATGATGTGGCACTACCAAGTAACACCATTTATGACACAGCTGTATGCATTAAAAATGACAGTCTTGTATCTTTCCGTTCAAGTAAGGCTTTTTTCTATTCAGTATTTCACGTAACTGTTCTGTTGCACCTTTCTGGCTGTTCTCGTTGTTCTGTCAACTCTTAACACAGAATCCTCTGAGCATCCTTTGAACCTGAGTGTCGAGCCTCAAAGAAGCTTTAGCATCTATAGCCCTACCTCTTTCCCCCTCTCTGCCTCTGGCCATGCAGCCCTAATCCATCCCTGGCATCAGAAAATGTACTCCTGGAGGGTGAGTCAGCCCAGGAGTCAATCCAGCTAGAAATTGAACTCTTAGCCTCCCTCCCTGAAAAGTAACTGCCTTCAGGTGGCTCATCAGTGCTCACTTGAGGCTACCACTAAGGCAGTCCAAACTAGGTGGATTAAAGATGCCCATAGATGCCATTTTGAACTTTTGGCCTCATTTCAGTGACTGTTTTTAAAAAGTTTTCAGGGAGTTATTTGCAATGCACTCAAGATCACAGCCCCTTGCAATAAAATGTTAATTACAGCATTAAAAATTGATTTCATCTCACATCTATTGGTGAGTATTGAGTCAGCAGCTTACATTTCAGCTAGTTACGTTGTCAAGAGCCCTCCTCCCCAGACAGCTTCTCAGACCCAAACCACAGCAGGATGAATGCCTGTATAGCTACCTAACTGAACAACTCACAACACAGCTTTTTGGTTTTTTGTTTGTTTTGAGCTGGGACACAATAGGCAGCTAAAAGAGGAGAAGAAATGTACATGGACACAATTCCCTTTCCCAGCAGATGCACCAACTTAAATGCAAGGTAAATTACTGCCTCACGTTCTCAGCTCAGCTATCCATACCAATCCCAAGTATAACTCTCCCATCCCTTATTACTATTTCATTCCTTATACCAGTTTATTGCATTACCAGCACAAGAAAGCAATTGTTCACAAAGTCTGCCTGCTGCTAATGGAAAGCGCTTTCAGTGTTTTATCTGCATACAAGAAATGGAGGCAGAAAGTGAACTATCACAGGAAACATGGCCAAAGGTATTTTGTATCTCAGCTTTTCCCGAATGAGTATTCGGGAAACAAAGTAGAAAGCAGATGGGGGGAAAAAGGGATTAAGTTTTGGTGGGAAGTAGTAATCTGTTGAGAACAGTTGGATGGTTGGGATGTTTGGACTTGATCATCTCAAAGGTCTTTTCCAAACTAGTTAGTTTCATGATTCTAATTTCAAACACTCAATTCTCTGCAGCCTCTATCAATTCAGAAAAGTAAGAAAATAGCACTCCATAAAGGTGTTATTTGGCTGAGGCCCATGTTATGCACCAGTGAAAGAGAAACATTTACTTAAAATATGCATCCTACGGAACAGTTTGTAGCAGGATGTCCAGGTGAATGCCCAGAAGGCAGTCTTCACATCCCATAGCTTTAGACATTTGACTGTATCCAAGCTAGAGGAGCATTTAAACTTTCAAGTATTTCTCATCCCTCTGCTTCTGTGCTTCTTTCTCCTTTGATCTTTAAGGTCTTTTCCAACCTGAGCAATTCTATGATTTGTGCTAGCATAAGCATTTGGGAACTGCATAAGGAGCCATGCCTTGGTTAACAGCTAACTTCTTTTCAGCCAGATTATTTCTGGTCCTGTTTCACTGATCAGCTGCACAAAAATGTATCTGTCTAAGGGCAGATGAGCGACACAGCAATAAGCAACCGTGAGACATCTACTTTTGGTGCTAAGCTATAGCATTCATGGGACCAGCCTCCAGCTCCAAGTGGCCAGGCAGGTGACACAGTTCCATAGGTGTTCCTGAAGGACACAGACATCTGGGATATAGCCACTCAGATTAGTCATGATGTGTTACGGGCTCCTCCAAGAACAATCCAGACAGAACTCAAATTCCTTGGTGAAAGATGGAGATCTGGAAATAGCTGTGTAAGGGCATTTAGATAAAGACTTCACTTTACTGTTATTAACCAGCTCCATGAGTGCCATACTTATCTGACAGTACTCCACTGTAATAACTAAGCCTTATAATGGATATAAGAGCTCCCCTTCCTAACAACACATAACACTCAGACACTCTCTTAAAGGCAGACCACACAACACATAGCAGGCTTACTACTGTAATGAACATACAGACATTTCAAAACAGCATTCCATTCACACTGTCCTGAGCACCTCAGAGAGAGCACAGACAGTAAGCCATTCTGTGGATGTGTCTCTTTTTCTCTTGCTGTTTTTTTCTTGTTAATGTTTTTAAAAGAGGAGATATGGGGATGGGAGAAGATATCCTTGTCAGAACAGTACTAAGGACAGGAACTTCTTCCTTGGCTTCTGGGGTTAAGTTACATTTAGCTTACAATAGTGAGAACACAAAATATTATAGAAAACAGAGTACTGAATTTCAAGAGTTTGGCTGTAACTTAAGTATTATTTAAATCCCTCCCCCACTGCTTTTTCTATTTTAATTGACAATGGCCCAAAACTTAAGTCTGCTTATGTGGACATCAGGCTTGCTGCATTTTCCCATGGCTCTGAAGGCCTCAGAGCTGAGAACATGAAGGATGTCTTTGCACACCATCCAGAAGTACTCAACGGCAGAATTACACTTAACAGCATGTTCAGAGAGCACTTTTGAAGTATCCCAATACTAACAAAAACTGATTAGAAAAACAAGTAATTGAGAACCGAGCAGAATCAAAAGTGTTAAAAAGCTCAAAAGCACTTTAACCAGCAAGAACAAAAATTAGCAGGGCTATCACAGTCTTGAAAGCAAGAAAATCATATATCATATATGGCCTTTTTTTCCATTCGCTAAACGGAAACTGAGAAAGTCAGAATTCATATTCAGCTCAAAAAAAAAAAATCACAAAAAAAAAGAAAACACAGAAAAGCATAAATCAGCTTTTTTTTTAAAAAAAAAAAAAAAGAAAAGAAAAGAAAAGAAAAGCTACCACGGACAGTTGTCTTCGTATTAAAAGATAACAGTATGGGGCCAGAAATTCACCAGACAGTGGAGATAACTCAGCAGTGAGAATACCCAAGTACTTGTTAAGGTAATCACTTACAATCTCGTAACTAACTGCCATCATCACTACACAATCCAGATATCTTTCAGAGTTTCTGCAGCTTTGGCATTTTATTTGTTTTGTTTTTAAATCTGTTGCAACTTTAGTTCCCATTATTCAAACTCTGACCAAACAGACCCATGTTTGACCATACCACATTAATTAATAGTTGTGTTTTTACAGAATGTTCCTTATGGGCTGTAGTAATTTATAAATCACAGCACAGCACGTCACTTTGGACAGAATTTATCTTTGAGTTTTCATCTGAGAGAAATCTCACTTCTTCAGAGGTAGTTTCCACTACCACAATCTTCTTAAAAAATAAAAAACAACGCTCCATACAAGCTGTTACATAAACTGAAGGCAAATGCCATCAATCACCGGGGAAGAGCATTTTGGGTCCTCTACTGTAAACAAGCCATTTTTTCTGAAGAAACTGGATGGACCATACCCTCTGTATCAAATTCAAGATATCTTTTGCACTGGCAATTCCCTGCTGAGGAGATCATTTCCTTCAGAGGCAGGAATTTCTGCATTAGAAAAAGCCCACAGTCTCTAGGCAGAAGTATAACCTGTGGAACAGAAGAGAGTATTCTCACTTTTAGAATGGCTTTTGGTTCTTTGATTCTTGCTATGCTGCCTATATATAAATAAGCAACAGTCTTGTAAGCACCTGACTAGGAGCAATAAAAGTAACAGTGGTTTGGAGTTTGTTTGTTTTGGACTTTTTGTTGTGCTTTAAAAAGAGTTTTGTGATTTGTCTGGATTGCCATGCAGTGCAGAGGAAGCGATCTTGTAGTCCTTTACAGGTGCCTCCCTCCTCTGATCAGTAACCCAAACAAACAACATTCCTTAAATGGTTTGCAATGGCCTACTGGATAAATGCACGTTATTAGCTGTAACAAGAGTTTCCTTGTGTAGATGGCAATGTAGCCATTCTTAGTTTCCCCTACAAAACGTATTATAAAATACTCAATTCCCCCCCCCCATTTATGGTGCTTTAAACATTAAGGAGACCTACTAAATTTTGCCTTGATTTTTAATCAGTGTTTAACCAATGGAAAACATTTTTTCTCACTGTTGAGAAGTGAGGGACATCAAGACAGTAATCTCCTGAAAACCAAGCATCCAGAAAGCAAAGGAAAAGATTCTTCCTGCATTTCTCAACAGTTGGTTATCCCAAAGGGATTCAAATTTGCACTTGCTTCTGCAGCATTAAAGAAATACACATTAATACAATCCATTTTAGGAGAAAGACACACATTTTAGGTTACTTTCCAGTCCTTTTCTGTTACCCTGCATAAAATATTTGCCCTCACTTTTAGACCAAGCAAATACTGAAATGGAAAAAAAAAAAAAAAAAAACCACACAAAACGAACACCACCTCCCTGGGAATACGTTTCCCTTCAATTTACTTACAAGTAACTCATCCATACTGGTTTGGCATTTTTCTAAGTTGATCCTCTTTATTGCTACACGCTCTTGCCGGGGTTTGCATAGCGCTGCCTGTACAACTGCTGTAGCACCACTACCTGAAAAAGGATAGAAAAGAAGAGAGACTTAGCAAAATAGTAGTTTAAACCAGCGCCCATCATAAGAATCTAGCAGTAAAAAGTTAAAATCCTTGGTCAACCTTTTACAGTACTTCCTCACACGCACATTTTTCTTCTGGGAAGTCAGTTTAAACACTTCTCAAATAGAGAATTTTTCTTCTGTACCTCAAAGCTTCTGTTCCACACTCCACAAACAAATTCCAAGATGACAACTTAAAATGCTGCACTTACAAGTCACACCCACTTCATATATGCATTTCATATAGCTTGGGAACCATCTGACCTTTAGACACATCAAGAACATCAATGAAGAACATAACTTTCAGAGTTAACATGATTTTAGTGTTAAATAGAGATTCTGGGCTTCATCAAATGCTGTGAACTTTGTTGTTTCAAGTCATCCCTGATTAGCAGGTTTTTGTTCCCACTATGCAATGGAAAGAAAAAAATATCATTGTAGTTCAACATGCCAAACCTTCCATAGTTTTGTGTGTTCCGGCTCATCAATCATGATAAGCTTAAATCATACAAAAAGCATGCTGAGTCTTGCAAAGAGCACTGGAGGCACAAACGTCACACTAACAGTAAGAAGGTACACGTTACATCTGTATTACATGGTCATACAATACACAAATAATGCTTGACAGAATTGAACAAAAATACTAGGAAAAATATTAAATCATTATTTTTAAAAAGCGTGATTCATGAACAGCAATAATAAGAAGTCTTGTTGCTTCTTTCATTAAGCACCCATTAACTTAGCTCCGGTCAGTACCACCTCACTAAATTAATCAGATGATTGCAACTAGTATTTCAAGAGTTGTGCCCTGTTCACACACCTTACTGCCACATCAAGTAGAGCCGTGTGTGCTTCCTCAAAGTAATTACATCATGCTCAACCATGCAGAAATCTAAAATCCTCTGATGAGTGGTTTCTACCTGTAAATCTATTTTAATATCAACTATGGATTCCTGGTACCTCACTGAGTTGGAGCCACATGCTATATTAGCCTGCTCAGACATTATGTTCTATTTATCCTCAGTAATTGGCATTTCCTAGAGGAATAGAAATTGCGAACAAAAAGCCTTTTGTTGTCAAGACCTACCAACATGGATACAGTTACCAGTTAACTTAAAACAATTGGAAGCTTTTTCCTCTGCAGCAGCAATACCTCACGACTGAAAGTTATTGGCATGTTTTAATTCCTTAATCGCTCTTTGTTTAGATATTTCTATATATTGTTCATTTGCATGTTTGGTGTTTTGGTTCCCTCCACTCCCTCAGTCTAAGCAAAGCTTTAACTCAGCATACAAGCTTTATTACAAAGTGCTCATCTCATCTCAAAGTCTCCACAGGATTTGCTAGTCGTTCTTTTACAGGACTTTCCTTGGTGCATCTTTTCTCTCTAAGCCAAGTACCATTTGCTACAAGTAGCAAAAGATCTTCACTTTCAAAATGGTTACATACAATTATCACATAAAAGACAAGCAGAAAAAGAGCAAAGAAAAGTTGTTGATCCACGTCAGAATGAAATCCTTCCTGCTTCCTCAAGTTAAAATAGAAATAATAAAATACAATAAAATAGCCCTGGCTCCAGTGTTTTCAACAAGAAACAAGGAGGATATCCACCAACTATCGGTGGGATGTGCATATGGCAGAGAGCCTTGTTCTGATCCTCCTGTGCACACAAGCCTTGCTGAGGAAGCTGTAGCTATGTCTCAGAGTGCCCTTTGTGAGGGGGCTCATCACTGTCTCTGCAGCCCTGCACAGCCCAGTCCTCCACCAGCAGCAGAACCACAGGATGCTCATGCTGCAAAAGGGCAGCTCCACAGCCCCCACCAGCCTTCGCTGCCTCCCATCAAGGGCCTCCTGCCTCTGACCTAGACTGCTCTGCCAGTCCTGCACGGCTCAGCACTGAGGAGCTTCCCGAAGTACTTTGTGGGGGACCCAGGCACTTCACCACAGCCACTGTGTCTTCAGAGGAAGAACCACCAGAGGAGCCAGGGCAAATGACAGAAGCATATCCCTCTGTCCAGGGCAGCACCCCCAAAAGAGGAGGGCCAGCAGCAGCACCCTGGACTTACCTCCACCATGCAAGATGTGGCAACAGAACCAGCACTACCTGGCACTCGCAGTCAGAGCATGGTTCAGGGAGCTGCAAGACCAACATCAATCTCTCAGTCTGTTTCTGAGAGAAAATAAAAACAACAAAAAAAAAAAGGCCCTGATATTGACAAGGCAGTTGAGGTTGCTGCCCCTACCCTTTCTCCCTTTCCTGGTTTTGGTGAAAGCCATGGAATCATGCATTTACCTCCACAATCACTAACCAGCCAGTCATGATGACAGTGCTAATAAAATGAGCACAGGCTGCAATAAATAAAAGATGGACCTCACGTTCTAATAATAATAATCCAATTATCAGGATCCTCTCATTCTGCTAGCTTCTTCAAGCTGCAAAAAGCTAACTTACCTGCAGAAAAATAGTGATCTTTGTTCTTGTTGTGTTTGTTGCTGTTGTTTTAAGAAAATGATGAATTGAGATTCACAGAGGACATAAAGCTAATTTGATTTGTTTCTTTCTGAAGATTTATCCCTTTCTATTTGCTGGCTAAGTAGTAGCTGACCAGCAGGATGATGGCAGGTAAGGAATGCCACATGTTACACTATGGAGGAATGATCAGTTGGACCAAATGACAGGGAAATTGAAAGCAGAACATCTATTGGAGGAACTACTCTCAAGCAGGACTGTTCAGCACTTCCTGAATCACAGCATGCATGAGAAAGCCAAAAGCCACTTCCAGTGGGGATAGCAACACTCTTGGTGCCCCTAGGATTTCATCAAGTCCCACTGCACCTATTGACTGGTCAGAAGGAACTACCCTCAGGTGGTTTCCCCAGTCACTTCAGAGGAAAAACAGATGAATAGAGAGAAGTGGCATTTACAGCAATTCATAAAGCTGTAGAGTCTGACCTCAGCATATTCAGAACCATAGCCATCAAGAGTCCAGGTGCAAGCCATTGTTACTGTATCTGCCTCAGCTTTTTTTGTTGTGTGTTGCGTCAGCCTCTCTCGCCAAGAGAAGTATTACCATCCAGGGACTCAGTACTGACCTCCTGTGCCACCATCCAATTTGTGCATCTTTCATATGCAGCCAAAACATTAAAAATAATTAAATTTTCCACATTGAGCAGCTGTGTCATAACTCAAACTCACACCTCAACACCCAAAAACATAAAAAATTTTTGCCACTTCCCACCACCATCCAAAAAGCTCCTTCCTTAGAAAGCAACATCTCCATTTACACCAGGATGATAAATGGAACGTTTTCCTTTGAAGGATGAGCCCTTTGTGCATCCCAATATGATTTTTTTTCTTTTTTTTTAAAAAAAAAAAAACAAAAAAAAAACTCCTGTCAGCACCATAAAGGCAACAGCCTGTCCTAACACTTTCACAAGAGAAACATTCAGCAATGACTTCATCCTTCCTGTTCTTCCAGGAATACTGAAAATACTATTCAATATCCATACAAATCCAGACATTTCAAAAGAAAAAAAAAGAAAAATCACACTGGAAACGCTTCTGAAAAGCTGCATAAGAAAACTGACTCTCATTGCAGGACCACAATCCCCTCATCAGGTTGTCATTTGAACTCTACTTTATGCAGCAAAATAAAATGAAGATTTGCTATTGCAAATCATATCTTCTGCCCAGAAAAAACTAGCTGCTAAGAGAGAATTATTACTCATTTCTGAAGTAGCACTATAAACAAATGCTGGTGTTGATTTAGTCGGTTAGCACATTTTATTGCTTCTCATTTGGATTGGAAGTAAAAATTTGGAACAATTCTAATAGAACAGGGACACGAACGCAGTATTTTCCTAGTTTTCCGGATGTCACCACATAGTACATCACTCTCTTCGGAGAATGAAGCAATCTACCAACACAAAGACAGTATTGCTACTGCAGTCATAAAGATCTCCAGTTAATACCACACTGCTGAGCTACAAAGCATCTTCAGCAAGTTCACAACAGAACATGCTTTGTTATGGATGCATGCTGAAAGCAAAACTTACCTATTTCTGATACCACTTCTCATGAAAAAATAGAAATGGCAAAGCAATGTAAATGCTGCCATAATACTAGTGACATTATTTGTCTTATTATTAGACTGAAGTAGCTCAAAAAAAATGGAAGAAAACCATGCTAAAGGAATAAACAAGTTTAAGTCCTGTCTACATAATAAAACGTCAACAAAACATAGAAGTGAAGAGGGAAAAGTTTATAAATCAGTTGTGATCCTTCTCAACCAAAATATGATCTCAGAAGTCTAAAGATACAGCCCAAGCTGATGATCTTGTTAATTACACTTCTTTAGGACAGAAACTACAATCAGAAAGAAAACAATATTTTTCTGGTCTGCTAAATTAATTGTTTTTGTAGTACTATAATTAAACAGGTATACTTGGTGCACAGTTTGCTTACAGCTATAATCAATTATATATCAATTGTTTCTGTTAAGTAAGCCCTCAGACATTCAACATTAAGATCCACGATCTTTAAGATCTTAAGTTCACACAATATCTGAAAGCAAGATCAGGAACACTGAAAACATTCCAATTCCAATGGTACATTACCATAGCTCAGCTTAATGATTATGTTGTGAAGTTTTTATTATACCAGCCTTCTAGGTCATCCTGAATTTTCACCTGTAATTTACTTCTGAACAGAATAAGTCCAAGGCACATACATATTCACGGGAATAATTAGACAAATGAAACAACTCAGAAATCATTAATTGTAAAGACAAAGGATTAATGGAGACAGCTAATTTATCATACTGAAGTTTCCACCAAGTCATTGACTAAAGTCATACGCTTAGTCAAATACTTAGGGTCAAAGGATTAGGAATATTAACTGTATCAACGTCACAAACTTAATACATCAATTAACAAATGAACAATGCTGACTGTTGAAAAATTGCACCCAACAATTCTTCAGATAAGCTTTTAAAAACCTATCATTATTATCAGCATTGCCAACATCTCAACAGCATAAGAGAAACTCTCAAGGAAAGCTTCCGGTCAACCCGAAATCAAATTAAACGCTAGAAGCATACACAGTACTCCATTAAAAATTATCTTCCCCTTCATTGACACTGTTTTCTGAAAGAGAATCAGTAAATGACACTGACGTGGCAGCTGCTTCAGGAAATATCAAATCCTTCCCTTGGTATCAGGTAACCTCACTATCACCCGCTTCTCCCTATATACTGTCCCAGATTTTTTCCTCAATAATACATTTTCTGTCCCATTGAAGGGTCTTTTTTCCCCATGACTACTTCACAGTCTAGCATTGTACATCTCAGGTACACATCAGATATGACAGCATAGTCTCCAGCAACAAGTACAAGCACAAGTGCAGGAAGCAGGTGGAGAGAGAAGGATCACACTGCTGCCATGTGATCCTACAGTTGGTGAGGAAGGAAGATAGCAGCCAAACACTACAGATGAAGACAAAAAAGAGAAAAGCATTCAACAAGTGCTGGTTGCTCTTATCATGGCCTTGTTAGTGCCAACAGAGAAAACACCATATGATGCAGATAGAGACAGACAAAAGAAATAAAGAGTTCAAAGCATGTTCTCTCAAATATTTCACACCAACCAGCATTGGTTCTTTCTGCCACTGCTGGATGATACTTTTTAACATCCAACAAGCTTCAGCTGAGCTATTCTTAAGCACAAAGGCCTTTAAACTTGCCAAGAAATGGAAATCTAGCAGAGTTGTCGGGATTTCATCGTACTAGCAAAACTACATTAAAAAGATTCACCAATTCAGAAAAGCTATTTCATCAAATTTCATCAAGTGCAACTTCATTCAGGAAAAACGTAACTTGTAATCTTGGAGCACTAGTAAGTTTTCTAGCATGGTATTTATTTTCCAAGTTCAACAAGCAGATTGCTCTGCTACTGTTCAGGAGCATACAAGTGATTTCAGCAAAGGGAAGTCATTAAGAGTAACTAAATTAACTTTATTTTTAAGCTCCATCCTTAAAGAGCCAAGAATCGCTATTATTATTACTGAAAAGAAAACCACCTTCCATCTACCACTGCTTCGTAGTTCTGAATTATTTTGAAAAGAAGTGGGGAGTGGAAAGAGAGAACCAGAAGAGTCTGGTTCATTTTGGTGTGAGGAGTCACAGAAATACAGCCTACATATATGGTCACTACACAAGTCCTCCACAACTCCTTCTCGTAGAGAACTCCGTTTTTTTCCCCCTCTACTGAATCAGAACAGACGTGGTTTTGTTTCAACTTAACAAAGAGAAGCTCCATTTGACAAGCAGATTCTGGAAAAAAAAAAAAACTGGTCTCTGACCTATGGGTAAGTAATTCTTCATTAAAAAAAAAAAAAAAAATCACAGTACAACAATTCTGATGTTTCAGAACAACATATGAATGAATGTAGAATTGCTCTCCCAGGTCTCAGCTTGGCCTCAAATATCAAAGTATCCTTACAATACTGGTCACAAGTAGTTGTTCCATTTCAGAGAAGCACAGTCTTGCTGTAGGGCTTAAAGAGAATCTAAATCATGCAATCCCTTCAAGTCTCCATACACTCTGCAGCAGAACTGTGGCACTCCTCTCCTCTTGTGGTACTCAAGTAGCTTCTGTGGAGCCAGGAATTTCCAGGTCTCCAAGGTTTTGGACATCCTCTGTAGGAAGAAGCTGGGAAGTAAGAGAAAGCAGAGAGGCACGAAAGCAAAAAAGTGACTGACAGCTTCCAAGAGCAAGAAACCATAGCATACTTTTCTGTAAATTACAATTATGTATTACTGTCAACTGTCTTGACATCTTGAGCATGTTGATTATGTGTTCCTTTTTGTTTGACAAATTATAAGCAAGATTTGCTGGTTACTTGCAATAGCAACAAAACCAAAGCAAATTACACATTTTTTTCTTGTACCAAATTCTAATAAAATGTAATCAAATGTCCTTTCAGACAAGTTTGAATTCTAATTGCATGAGTTATTAAAAGAAAGTTACTGTATTAGATAACAAAGTTAGATCACTCAATCACTTACAAAGCCTAATGACTTGGAAGAACTACAGCTTTGTCTGCAGTCTTGGTGCTTCTAATGGAGAAAGTTCATTTTCTCTCAAAAAAAGACCAACACAAAGCTCTCTTCCCCAGTACTGTTACTATCATTTGTAGACAAGTCAAACAATTAACAGTGCTCTGCAGAGCCTCATCTGCAGCACAGCACTGAGGATGCTCTGAAAGGTATTTTTAAATTGTACAATGACCATCTTCACTCTGACAATGGAATTAAAAGTCATGCTTTTTAAGTTATAAACAGGAGATTTAACATTTTTTAGTTTCTTCAAATGGTTATTAACTGACAGAAAATCTTGACCAAAGTCAGAAAGGCAATACGAGACTGAAGCTACAGCACAACTAAGGTAATTTCTAAATGAGTTGCCAATATAAAGATAATCCATCATGTGTAAGTAACCCTTTATTTTCTAATTAATTCTGCCTGTTTTCTAGGCAAATTGTGTTTCCAAATCAGTTACAGGAGAATATGCAAAAAAAGGTAACTTCAGAGCAGGAGGCAGCAGCCATGATATAATCTGTGCCTCTGTAACAGAAACTTCCCTCACGTCATCAGCACAGTCTTACAGACATTAAGTTACATGCAGGAGGAGAGCACTGTCTGCAACAGTTCTACAAAAGCAAACCAAGTCAATTGTTCATAAGAACTTTAGAGATCTTAAAAAAAAAAAATAATAATTTCATGCTGCTCTGTCCCATACGCTTCATGTAACCCATTACCATTAATATTAAGACTAGACAATTTTCACATGTTTATGTTGATTACCATTCACTTGCTCTGTACAGATTCCAACTGCTTCTGAGGAGGAATAAACCTCACTTGTTATATCCAGCTTACAAAAAAAAAAAAAAAAAAAAAAAAGAAAAAAAAACAGTAAACCCATTACACACTTTCAACAGCATTAAAACAAAGCAAAGGTCTCCCAGTTCTTCACAAAACTAAATCTAGCTCTCCCGTATTAGCAACTATCATTCTCATCTCTAACTACTACTGGAGAGCTGCTTTGGATTCTCACTGTCCTAACAGATATGCAACCCCTTTAGACTCTAAATAGATATGTTTACAAATAGCCTGGACAAATCTGAGTTAATGAAACAATTTCCTTAATTCTTAACTCTACCCTCCACATTTATAGACAGCAATCACAATGATTTCTTCCTGCTGCAGTAGAGATCTGTATGTAGGAATAACAGGAAGACCCTCTTCTTTCCAACAGAGTAACCAGGTGGCAAGTCAAACAGGGAACCTGATCTGACTGAAAACCAACCCAGGAGCAGAACTAGTTTTCTGTCAGATCAATGAGCTCCTTTCAGCAGTTGCCTGCTGGAGCAGATTAAATGCATCATGAAACTGCGCACCAAGAGTTCGCAGAGAACTGGCTAACCACCACAGAAATAAAACACACATGAAAAAACATCTCAGAAGCAGCGTACTTAAGGCCAGCATTTCCTCCCTAACAGGCACTTGAATCTCCTAAGAGTCCAAAAATAATCAGTAGAGAAGGGCAGGAAAAAAAAAGAGTTGTATCATTTGATATCCGTCCTGCGTGGCCTCATCCTTCACAACTGCATTTGGCCAAACACAGTGAGTAACATGAAAAGCTCACATTTGGAGAGAAACAAGGAGGAACTTCTCCCACCTGCCAAATCCACAGGCAGGACAGAAACAACCTATGTGACTAATATTGATTTTCACTTTCCATTCTTTGACCACCATTGAAAATTAAAAACCTTCTAAAGCAGTTGACCAAAATCATTTTGTCTGTGTACTAATTGCCATATGATACAAAGCCTATTTTGTGAAGTGTTATGACCAAACATCCTGGTGCACCTTTTCACCTGCAGAGCCCACAGAGATGCCCCGATACAGTTTATTTTTCTCATTTAAATGGCAAAGGACTGCTGTAACTGAAGCCATCCCCTGAGGACTCGACCCAGTTCCTGGGGGAGATGTGGGAGGTGCCTGCCACAGGTGAAGGGCTCTCTCCAGCCACTGGCGGCTGCTCAGTTTCTCACTGCAGCTAACAATGGTGTGGCTGCTGCAGAGGAATACGATCCAAGCTAGAGTTGTATTATTCCTCCCTCTCTCCGATAAAACCAATGGTTTAGGAACACCTCATATCTATTAAAATTAACAATTCCGGAGATGCTAGATACACATTATGCTCACATTTGGTCAACTGCACTGAATTTACAGGTTTTTTTGTGTTTACTGTTTTAAAACAGTATCAAGACAAAACTTAATCACAGTGGTGATTAACCACTGTGATAACCCACAAGATTTAAGTCACCGTACAAAACAAGTCTCAACAACTTAGCAGAAGCTCAATACAAGTCAGAGAAGTTCACCATGTACATGAACTGAATATATGGTTTATGGATCATATGGTCGTATACCCAATATGACCTCCATTTCCTCACTAGGCTTCACTTTAATTAAGGAAATATTGATATTTAACAACACCCACAGGTACCCAGCAATACAGTTTCTCTTCAGCTGCAGATTTGCTACACCAATAAGCATTCATCCACTGTAAGGGTAGGTGCTAAAGTATATGCATATTACATTTCTAAATATATTAAATTAAGAATTTAAGCAGAAAGGAGAAAGACATT
Organism: Tympanuchus pallidicinctus; assembly: GCF_026119805.1. Classification (NCBI taxonomy): domain Eukaryota; kingdom Metazoa; phylum Chordata; class Aves; order Galliformes; family Phasianidae; genus Tympanuchus; species Tympanuchus pallidicinctus. Next base: position 18,073,105 of record NW_026294669.1, read on the forward strand.
TACCCAGAAAGCTCTCATCCAGCCATTTTATGAAAGATAAATCTCATGACTCACTTTAGGCAAGGCTTAACCCAGCACTTTCGGATGCTTTTCTTAAATAAAAACTAACTCGCCTTAGAAGAGAGTCCGATCCTCAGCAAAGATACAGCTTACACAGATAGAATCAATTCTGCTTGGTGAACTTCTATCCGTTCCCATGCTGAGTAAGAGCAGCCAATAACCCTGCACTGGGGCATTCACTGAGTCATCCCAGCTCCTCTAAGGTAGAAGACCTCAAACGTTTTGTTTCTGCTTATGGAAAACAGCCTGCCTGATAACAACGCTGTGTGCACAACCTGCAGCCCCAATCAATAACGCGTAGTTCTCACTGCCACCAGCCTGAAAGCCATGAGCAATTGCTGTGCAATACTGAAGACAGCCAACAGCACGACCAGGCAAGGCTCCCAGGGGTTGCTTCTTTTATTCATTTAAATGGTTTGAAAGAATAGCAATCCCAGCCTTAGGTCCAGCCTGTATCACCTGCAGCATTTGCTCAAAGTTCAAAGAGTCACGTACAAACAAAAGCAAGTTTTCTCACGGTAGCTTCCATTAGCAACAAGCAGCGGCCAGGTCGGGAGATGAGAAACTTCCCACTGCAGGGACTGCTAACAGCAGTCACATCATCACAGAGCACATCTCAGGATAACACAACCCAAGTACACAGACGGAGATAGAGCCCATCTGATGCACGCTGGATGGCAAGAACGACGTACGCAGCAGCAAGCCCCTACCTGTGGGGCTGCGTCCCACCGCCCTCCGGGACAGAGGTCTCTAGGATGGACCTGAGCGGTGACACCGCACCGAACTCGCGCGCGAGCCGACATACACGGGGGGGGGGCCACGAGGAAAAAAGAAGCGTGCACGACAGCAGCGGGTCTACGGGCGAGAAACACCACCCCCAGGGAACATCAGAAAAATGTAGACTAATCGAAGTGGATGCGCGTACATCTGCGCGCGCCGCAAGCCACGCGGCGCAAGGAGCGCATCCGCAGTTCCCGGGGTCCCGGCAGACAGCGGGGGGCTCCGCGCCGCCCCGAAGCGACGATGCGGCACAGGGCAGCCGCCGGGCCGCACCGGGCGGGGCGCGGCGCTTTCTAGAAGGAGCCGCCGCCCCCCGGGGCCGCGCCGCCCGGCGGATAAAGTTTGCGGCAGCCGGCGGCGGCGCCACTGCAGCGCCGGGCGCGTCCGCCGCAGTGACCGGCCCCGGCAGGAGGGACGCGGCTAGGCCCGGAGCCGGCCGCCGCCGCATCCCCTGCAGCATCCCCCGCCACCGCCCCGGCCGCATCGCCGCCCCACCCCGCCCGCTCCACTGACCGATAACCTCCTGCAGCTCGTAGGCGTCCCTGCAGATGGGCCAGCCAACGGGCGGGGCGGCGGGCGCCGGCTGGGGCTGCTGGACGTGGACCGGCGACTCGCCCTGCTCCGCCATGATGCTGCCGGAGCGCCCGGGCACCCGGCGACCTTCTTCAAACTTCCCTTCCAGCAACACCTTTCGGCCGCTCCCTCCCTCCCTCCCGCCCCGCGCAGCCGGCCGCCCGGCGGAGGGAGGAGGCAGGGCACCGAGGGGGAGGAGGCAGAGGCGGGCGCCGCCGTCGGCCCCGGCCGCTCCGCTCGCCCCGCGCCGCCGAGGAGAGGCCGGGCGGCCGCCTGCGGGCCGCGACGGGCGCTCGGCGCTGGAGATCGCTCTCGCGCGTCCCCGTTTCGCGGGGAGCAGCACGAGGACTCCCCGGACGCCGGCTGACCCGGCGGCTCGCTCGCTGCCGTCCTCCTCGCGCATCCGCGAGGCTCCCGGCGGCGCGCGGCTGGAAGCGCTGCGGGCACTCGGTTGAGCGCGTGCAGGCCGCGGCCTGCGGGAAGAGCCCCGGGCCGCCCCGAGAACGCGGGGATGCTGCGGGGTCTTGGAGGAAGCCCGGGGCCGACGGGGATGCTGCCGGGGAAAGCACCTGTTAGGCCAACTGCACCAACGTGCAAACACCTCTGTAGCACTCGCTTCAAGCATAAAAGCGTTCCTGCCAACAGCATCACTGCTGCACACTCATATTTAAATTTGAAGACATGAGCAACCATTTGGTTTTGGCAGCTTTGGGCACTCCAATCCCGCAAAGCAGTGGAGTGGCCTTACTCAAGCAGGGAAGCGATGCCACACTGCTACACCTCAGCACAGATGCAGCCTCACACTCACCAAGCAGGGTTAGCACACAGCTGGGAGCTGTTCCCACAGCCAACAGAACTGAGGGGTCTAAACAGACAGGAGTCATTGTTAAACTTTTCTACCTCTCTGCATGATGAGACAAGATTTAAAAAAAAAAAAAAAAAAAAAAAACCACAACCAAACAATCTCTGAGTAGATGAAACTCAGGAACTTAAACTGATATTAATATAGCATACAGTTGTGTTTTTCTTTCCTTTCTGCCATCTTAGCAGTCATTCATGTAGTACCAGCAGGGTGTTACCTACTATAGTCTCACTCCTACTTTGAAAGCTTCATATTTCAAAATCCATGGGATTCAGAAAGCAGTAAGAAAAAAAGTTTCATCGTAGATTTTAAAAATTTCCTATTACAGTAGGGGAAATATTGATGGTAGGCGGACAGTTGGGCTAGATGATCATGGAGGCGCTTTCCAACCTTAGTGATCCTACAATAGGGATTTAAGGTCATTGGAACTGATGATGAAAATGTGAGCTGGAAATCTCTCAGAGCCAGCACTGATTGATGTCAGAACTGAATCTCAAAACTGTTGAGAAGCACAAATCCCAGAATCACTAAGGGTGGAAAAGACCTGTAAGATCACTGAGTCCACCCCATCCCCACCTTGCCCACCAACCACATCGCCATGTGCCACATCTCCACATTTAGCCAACACCTCCAGGTATGATGAGCCGACTATCACCCTGGGCAGCCTGTGCCAACACTTTAACTTTTTCCGAGAGAAATAATTTCCTAACATCCAACCTTAAGAGTAAGAATAGCTTCATATCAGGTCTCAGTTTGCACAGGACATCTAAGGAGTTTAGTGCTTTGGGAGTTATCATTTTGCGGCAACACACCTGTATAAACATACATATGCTTCTGTTTGGTTGAATCTCAAGAGAATTTCCCCTAGGTAGCTGTGGATCCAGACATGAAACCAAGCACATGTGTACTTTATCCTCCCCATCTCCTCAACCCATCGATATTCTGAGTACTTTATATTCCATTCAAAGTTGAGACCCTGATCCTAACAAGGAAAAATTTCCACAGAGCAACAGTAGGATCAGAACCATAATGTGATATGTGTCTCTTGGTTGTATTATTAACTTCTCAGCAGGATGGCTGGAATCTGACCTGACAATAACAAGCCAAACCCTCTCTCTTATCTATAAATTTACTATCTTGTTTCAAAAGAAAGCTATTCCTACAAAACAAAATCAAGTTATTTATGTTTTGCTGTGTTGCTAAGAAGGCATAATGAAGAATGAATTCTTTAATAACTGCTTAGCATTTCATCAGGTCCATCAACAACTTGCAAATATGGGCTTCCATTTTCTTACAAGCAGCTGTTAAGCTTAGTATGGAAGCCACTAGCAGTAGGTAAATACTGCATGTTTTATGCTGAAAAAATGATTCATTACAATTTAATTTTTAAAAGCAAAATCATTAAAACATTTTCATATACAAACGTTAGAAATTATCTCCCACAAAACTAAAGGTCAACAAGACTTGGAAGAGGATATATCAAACTGTCATTCGATATTAAGCTCAATGCCAAAACTAGGCAAACTCGTTGTTAGTAGAGGAGACCTTTCTGCCAGCAATAACATGGAGAAAATAAAAGGACAGCAACAGCATAGGGCAAATCAATCAGCACTGAGAAATGGTTTCTCACAAATGATGGCAAACAGCCAGCTTCTCCATCTGCACTCAGCTGTTGGCGGGTGGTGGCAGGGGATACTTTTAGTTCCTAAGCCATGAATTCCAGTGATGTTGCTGCCATATCACTAGCAAAATTGCTAGAATTTAGCATCATAGAATTACAGAACAATGTAGATTTTTTTGTCCCTGAACTAGCAATACAACTTTGGAAATTTCCAGAGCACACTCACACTTTATTGAGATGAGCAGCTCTTACAGGGAGAATTTTCCAGGAGGGCAATTTGCTATAGAGTGGAACTGGCGGGAAATGCTCCGCGCAGCCAGCACAGCATAGGACTCAGGTTTCAGATTCGCGTAAGGTAACACAAAGAAAAGCGACAGCCAGCCCCAGCCCTCGAAACGGCTGGTGTGCAGCAGCCGGCCAGCTGCCTTTGGAAAGCAGGGCCCCTGCTGGAGGCTGCTGGGAAGAGCCTTGCAGCTTTAGAAACTTAAAGCAGTACAGCCAATAGCGTTTTTTTTCCTCCCCCTGTTGCCCAAAAACTCCGATTAAAGAACTATCTGCAGATTTCGGAGATTCAGTAGAAAGAAAAAAAAAAAAAAGAGAGAACTCAAAAATAATAAAATAATATATTAAAATCACTGTACCACAAATTGAGGACATTTCAGAACAGTCATACCCTGCTTGAACATGGTTTGGTCTTGTGAAGTGCTTAAAAAAAAAAAAAAAAGAAACAATGCTGAACCAAGTCTCCAAATAAAGTGAAAAAATGCTTTACATAGCCAGGCTACAGGGAAAAGTAGCAATCGTCAGAAGCCTACAAGCCAATATGGATAAGAGTTAAGCAGATGCTCAGACCCTTCAATGGCTCCGACCAAACAATAAAAGCAACAGGCACAATTTAAGTAGCCATATGAACTAGCACAAGCTAAAACAGCAGGAAGAACAAGAACCAGTCTCTCTGCTATCACCTTTCTCTCTCAGAGAAGCAAGTGAAACAAAGCCATCCCCTCTCACCTAAAAATGGCCTACTAATATGATTATCACATAGTATAGCACAGCTGCCTGCAATTTTGTACCCTGGATTTGGAAACCTCCAATTTGAATAGAGGGATGGCTGTGCTTTTAAACATCATGAGATATGAAGGCTGACACAACAATAGCTGGTGCTGATGGGAGACAACAACATGCTTTCAGTCATCCTTTTACTTCTAGCAAACATATAGTTTAGTAGGTAACATTCCTATTATTGTTGCTAGCATGCTTGCTTTCATAAAATCTTGCAGTGTAGGCCAGTTTCTGCTGACACAAAAGACGTTAGAAAAGATGTTAGAATCTTCTATCAATATGCATTAAGAAAAGAGTCTTGATACCCTGGAAAACTTCTGATTCTGCAGTCACTGTGTCAGCTGTGTTTTTGCTAAGTCTCACTGTTAATGTATTTCAGGGCATATTTCCAAAATAAATCACCTTTTCTCCTGAGTTAAAGGCCGTAATGCTTTTTCCTCTTTTCCTCCTGCACCTCCCTTCTTTATAAAGCTCTGTAACGCGTTCTACTCAGCTCATTTCCTCCTTAAATTCAGGATGTAAGACTTTGTGTTCTGGATATTAGTGGTTGTTGAACCAATAACCATTAAGTCATAGTTCATTGTTACACACTCACGTTGACCTTCTAATTATTTCCTTATATGCTATATGCCAAGCTGATATCAGCCCTCGCAATAGAAGTTCCCATTGCTCATCCGGTAAGTTCTATCAGCACCACAATACCTGCCACTGTGATGAGTGGCATTTCCTCTTAGAAACAGGATGAAATACCATTCCCTTTCACGTAAAAACCAAACCTTTTCCTTGAGTATTTTCTTATTTGCTCAACCTGTTTTATAGGTGGCATAGACACAATAAAAGCCTGTCTTTGTCTCAACTACTCTGAATTTAAGAGACCACAACAGGCATATTGAAGATCTTGCATAAGAAGTAATAAAGCCTATGCAAGTTTTTCAGCAGAGAAGGGGGCGGACACTCAAATGTACAAGAGTGTTGATCAAAGGACTTTCATGGTTTTCATCACTGTAGGCTATGACCATCTCAGGCATAATAATATATTAGTATCTACATACTAGAAGGCTGGGGAATACAATTATTTGAATTTTACAACGAGAAACAGAGAGGGCTTAAGAGATTTGCCAAAGATCATACAAGATGTCTGTAGCAAAACTGGGTCTGTAACACATTTTCAAAGGATAAGATTTCATACAGCCTCAATTAGCTGACAGCTAATTCCCAGTTTGGTTCAGCTGAAAAAAATAATAGCTACCTCACCATGCATCCAAACAGGCAATAGAGAGGGAAAACAGCATTGACATGAGAAACTGTGTCTTAAAGCAGGGAATGGGACATGCTACCAATTCAACAGGAACTGTTTTAGATTTATTAGATAGTCATGAAATGGCACTAAATCCCAAACATATAACATTTTAAAAGTCTATTCATCAAAGTAAATGATACTCACCTTTCCTCACTTTCCATTTATAATAACAGGAAACAGTTTGTACTTTACTGGAAAGCTACAAACTTCATTTCAGCAATGTTTATAACGTGCTTGAGCTCTTGGAATTGAAGTAGTCCAAAAATAGAACATTTTAGTTTTGAGAATGCCGTCTGAAATAATTTTGTAATCTAAATACTCTAAGTAGGCTTATGCATGAAACTTTTAAACCAAACTGTTAAGCAAATTTTTGATGACTTAAGTTTCCACTTTTCTCCTCCTACTAGAAATTGTGGGTTCAGTAGCAATGGGCAGTTCAGTGCCTTCTGGCAAACTGAAATTGCAGTTGAAATAAGACTTTCTCATTTTGTGCTTCCTTTCCAGCATTATGATTGACAAATGACAAAACTATCCAGAGCCACCAGCTAAGAACCCTTGCCTAACTTGATCTTCATAAGAAGTTCAGTCTCCTATTTCTCAAAGCAGCTCGCTCTGCTCTCAGAGCTTTCAGGCTAGCAGGGCTCCTCAGATACCCTGGAGACAGCAAGCTGCTTCATGAAGAGCTCCTGCTCAAGCAAGCTGCCTTAGGCAGCAGTACAGGCTGAGCTCCAGATGAGACAGGTACCACAGGTGCTGAATAGCAGCAGGTGCAGCAGCTACACCCACAGGGCAGTGGCCAGATGACAAGGCAGGGGCAGGCCAAGGAAGAACAGCCAAGGTTAGCCAGTGATCTGATAGCCAGTAGCGAAGCCTGGAGGAAAAGGGAGCTCTGTGGTGAAGCAAGGAAGCCAGAGCTGCAAGGCAAGGTCAGGGTGAGCAGGGTAACTGGGCTCCAGCAAGGAACCCAGATAAGGACCCTGAGCTTACAGGATAGGCCCCAGGCAAGGGTCCTTGGAACTCTTTTACATAACTCAGCTGTTCTCAGAGCAGTTTAATAGGAGAGAAAGAAGTTTCAAACTCTACAGAACACCAGCCACTAGGGCTTAGCACCAAGAAGCCTCTTCTGTTTCACAGGTTGGGTGCTCTCTACACCTACTGTTGACATCCAGAGTAAATGGGCAGAGCAGAACTACTAGCAGCAGAGCTACAGATCCAGATTCAGGAAGATGCCTATTGCTTTAATTCCTTCTAGCCTGAGAAAGCACTGAAACATGCCAATCTATCCAAAGGGAAAAGATCAGAAATTGCTATCCTTTCCTACTTATCAGTCAAAGCTCACAACTCTTCCCAGAAACAAGACAAGCTATAAAACAAAAATCCTGTAAGAAACGAGTAGTCTTCACACCAGGAAAATGAAAATTACAGCTAAGATGTTAAAAATAGAATCAAAATCTAAAGAAACAATCTCTCTTAGAACAGTGAGAATACTGTAAGATTCCAAATACTATAATTGCTTTTTCTCCTATCTGTAAGAGGAGCTAAGATGTATAAGAATAATATCCTTAAATGTTCACAGTGTTAAAAAAATAACATTTGTTAACTTTAGGTTTTATTCTTCCTTAAAAGACCTTTACCAACTGCTTTGGGGCTTGCACAATCTTTTAATTAAAAAAAGGAGACTTCAAACATAACAGTGTAAAATGCACTCTTTTCTAGTTTACATGTTATTGTTTTTACAATTTTCTTGAGTTCTAATTTATCCACTGAAATGCTGTAATACTACAATGCGATGAAAAGAGTAGTAGTAATAGCAGAGTGGTAACAACCCTAGGTTACAGCAAATGAGAACAAATTGCAAATGAGAACTAAATGCAGAAGCCATCAACACAGAAACAAGGGAAGAAAAACTGCTTACCTTCAGGAAATTTCTGGTAGGCAGGGACCTCCAACAAGGTAACCTTGTCTCCACTGCCAACCCTTAAATGAGTACTGGGGAGAGGTGGATCCTGGCTCCACCCCTTCCAGTCATTCAGGGGCATTACATGCACCTGAGCTGCACTGGGTTGGCCCTGCCTTCCCACCAGGTGCTCAATCACTGGGTCAGGCTGTGACTTGGTATTTCTGCTACAGCCATGAATAACAGAAGCCTAAATGTTTCCATGCTGATTTTGCTACACAAAAAACAGAAATCAGGAGTTTAGGCACAAACTGATCTTACGATTTTCTGGCATGTTACTGAAATGGAAAAACACCCCCAACGGATACATTTTTTCACAGATTCTGTCAAATAATAGCCCTACATTTGCTACATACTGCTAGGTATAGCAGACCAAGAAAGCACTCCTAATTTTTTTTCAATCATTATCAATACATCAGAAGCAATCAGCACAGTACATGAAAACCAGATGCCCTGGTATAAACAAGTTTTGCCATTATAGCTTGTAATATGTCCTTTGCAAATACAGCTGTGAAAAAGAAAGCTATGACCTAGTACTCTGCCCAGCATGACTACACTTACAAAACTAGCTACAGAAGCAAAAACTCCATTTTGACCCTTCTGATTGCTTTGCTTATGTGGGGGCTAACAAAAGCTGGATTTTGCCACAGTACACAAAAACATACATGGAAAAAGTGCCAGTCAAATGCAGTTTTTCCTCTGCTATCATGAACACAGCTTTCTATTGCCACTGATTACACCAACATGTAGAATTGTTCTGATACGAAAGCACTCACTGATGAAGGTCATTCCAGTTACACAGAGCATCAGCTGAAATGATGCAGTTCTGGAATTTGATCTTATAGTGGCAGCAGAGAGAGTGGCATTGGAGAGGCCTGGGGTGAATATTACTAAATAACAGAAAGTGAGATTAGGACAGCTAGAAGCTCCCAGGCAGCTGGAAATCTAACCTTACAAAAACATCAGGAAGATACTTACATACAGATTTTATCTGAATCTGCAGAGTCAGAGAAATAAAAATATTGAACTTCTTGGAGTAAAGCCTGATAGTAACAAAAATATCTTTAGCATATCATGCATATCAGAAACTATTTACTTAGAGTAAGTTTACTACAAACTTGTATTACATAGACAAGCAAAGCACCATGTGTATATTTTAAACATAAAAGAGTCTTTCAACCGTACAACACAAAAGTAAAGTGAAACTTTAAAGAAGCCTGTTTAAGCTGTGCAAATTGAGGAAGTCTGTCTAATATTCTGTACTGGGTTGGGTTATGAATAAAAACTTCATTCCAAGAATTTTAGGAGCCCAAATCGTGGCTTGTCTGGTGGCATGTTGAAGCAGCTGAAGTTGCCCACTTCAGGAAGAAATGTATAAAAGTTTGGAAACAGCCCAATGTTCCACACAGGGCTGAGAAACAGCACAACCCTGTGGAAAGAAGAGTGACAGCTCAGAGTCGAGAACAGTCTGCAGGTAGTCCTGACAGTGATAGCACAAATGAGAGAAATGCCTAGCATACAGAAAAGAAAGAAATGCTGTGTAAGCCTTTGCTTCTGTGAATGAACGAAAGCAAGAGACAACTGCTTAAATAAAGACTAGTTCAAAAACTAAATTACAGTTCTGAGCAAACTGTGGGTTGTGATTGATAAAAACATACCTGAAAGGCAGAGTCTTTAAGGTTAAGGCTGTTAGCACAGTCTGGGACAGATGGTGCCCAGTTACACCTACCAATTCTGGAGTAAGATCTCAGCTATATTTCAATTTTGTTTTTAAAGATAGAAAAATGTATTAAAAGCTATAGCTATGTATGGCTTTAAAAAGCAAACAAAAGAGCTAGTAAGATTTTATATTGGCCTTGTAGTTTCTGTGTTATCAGATTAACTATGGCGGTTTCCCATATTCCGCAGACACAATTTCAGTGAAAACAAGAGTATCCTGGTGACTTGAAAAAAAAGGCAGTGGTAAAATTTTGCTTTGCTTGTTTATGTTGTCAGCAAAAATCTATGATTTAATATTCTCAATTTCCTGGAACAGACATGCTAGAGGAGTATCTCAGCTAAGCAGCTGATTGACAAAGTCAGACTTGTTTAGCTGGGTAAATATTTGAGGTTGCAGTTTACATGGCACAAGTCTCAGCAGGTCATAAAAAGTTCGTTGTTTTTTTTTCCAATTCAAGAAATTAGCTGAAAGTTGTTTTAGAGTAATACCATCCATACTTAAAGGGACTGTAGTGATATTGGTGTGTTCTGTTTCATTAGTCTCATATCCAGTTATTTAATAGTGCAAAGCAGAATTTATCAGCTCTATCAATGAATCATTGTTGGGAACCTACAGACATTTTTAATAGAGAACTGGAATATTAATAATGAAGAAGCTGGAGGCAGAATTAAAAATGGGTTGTGTAAAACTATGAAGAAGTAAAAATCTTCAAATAGCAAGGTGGTGAGTCCCTAGGCATAAATGCCTCTTTGAATCAAATAAACATGGAAATAAATCATCAAAGATATCACAGATGACAGCTATGGTTACCACTCCATCCAGAGACAATGGAAGGAACATATGGCACCAAACTCAGCTCCCAGAAAGGAAGGAGAGCAGCTGCCTATAGAATGAGATAAAACCAATGGTTTGTTGACATTGCTGAGGCAACATCGCAAAATCCCTTGACATATGAAAGAAGCAGAACAAATGAATTTTCCATATAAGTAGCAGCAATGATATTTCTGCTGAGATTCAGTCAATGTCATTTTTAATCTCTAAGCCATTTAGGTAGGTTCCAGGCATTACCTGCAATTTTTAAAAACCTCATGCATTTTTAAGTGTTGTCCAGAAAGAAAGCTGATGCACTAGAACAGTCTAAGGACTTCCATATGGTCACTTATGCCAAACCAGCTGAAGGGCATGGACTCCTTTGTCTACTATAAGCTTTTCAGCAAGAAGATACCTGATTCCAAGAATCTCTAAATGACATGGTGAAGGAAGATCAGATAGGTTTTGCATTTGCTTTTACATCTCATAGTTTTTCTCTAATAGGAAGAAACACAGTGGCCTTTAATAACAGGAAAATAAAGGAGTATTTCCCACTCTGCTTTGTCAGACAAGGAATTAAGTACCAGTTTTCTTATTAATTCTCCCAAGCCTCTTGTGACAACAGATAGAGAGGGTTTTGTTACCTCGCCTGTAAATGTACTTCTGAAGGTATATAAAAGCAATTTTTGCTGCTTGAAATAGAGTAAAATGTAAATTCAAATTTGCAGGAGTTACATTTGCAAGATATATTTCTTCAGTACAGCAAAATGTTTCCATTTTAATGGAATAAGCAATAGAAAAGGATTTTTCTAACACTTACCATATCTAATTTTTTTTATATTCCCTGACACTGTTCACTGCCTGAATGCAGCACTGAACAATTAAACAACAGTATATATATTATCTAAATTAGCAGAGCATTTTTTTTAGATTCAGCTGTTGTCTGACAAATATTTCAAATCAAAGAGTAAGACATCTTTTAATTAGGATCTTACATTCTAAGCTGTAAAGAGAATTAACTATTCTAATCACACAGAAGATTTTTTAAAAGTACGAACAAAATAGTTCTATTTTGTTTAAATTCACATTTGCAGCACAGACCATAATTTTCATCTTCAAAGCTGCTTAGAAATTCTGACAAAGCACTTATGTAACTTTGTAACTTCTGTGAAGAACTTATATATCAATTAGTCAAAAAACTGGGGGGAAAATTTAAATCATATTAAAACGTTTTCACTCCAAAAAAAAAAAAAAAAAAAAAAAAAGAATTGCCAGATATATTCACAGAGAACCTAAAGGTACCTCATGAGAGGTCCAAGACTCAACTTAAGTGTTTTAATGCTCCCTAGTATCAATGCAGCAAATGAACCACATGAATGACAAGACCCTTCAGGAAAATGCTCCTGCTCACAGTCACAGGCCTGAGCTGGAAATAGTGCTCTTCATTCACTATCACCATTAGTTCTGTTTTCTCAGGAACCATATCCAAACATGTATAAATACTTGTACACACCAATAACAGTGTGAGACTTCCGATTGAGTCTCAGGGTTCAAAATCATTATTACTTTTACATGAAAATCTTATATTCTAAGGGCTCTGACTGATTAAACTTCTACATAAACATATCCAACAGCCTGTCAGGGGAATTGCAACCTGGCACGTCTATTAGGAAAGTAACCAGTATTGATTTGTATTAGTGCTGATCTCATATTCCTCAGCAACATTCAGGTGACGTTTCCACTCTCTTGATAGATTATAAGCTTTTATCTTTTGTAGAAGCAAGCCAGACAAATCCAAAGTACCATTACTTTCAAATGAGAGATTTCACAACAGGAAGAGTTTGTTTTCTCAAGTTTTGGAGCACTTTTAACTTCATGCCCCTGTAAGCTGCCAAGCAGACTAGCCTGGATGCTAGAACCACTTGCTTAATGGAACAAGAGAAATAGCGCAGGCAGACAGAAGGCTTCCCCAGGCTGTAGAATCAATATAATCTCAGACTCCGCATCACCACCTTATTAGTCTTCAGTTCCACTGCAGAAACTGCCACAGAGCATCATAAAACTTCAAGGAGACAATGAATGTTTTCAGAGCAGCACTCTGTCAGCCAGATGACAGTGCTAGATACAACCTATAATCACAGAGGTGATGGGGCTGTCTCACTTGCAGATTGTCAGTTTCTAGATTTGTACATTAATTTTCAATTCCCTTTCTCGCCTACTCTTTCCTTAGAAGTTCAGCTAAGTAATTTGCAGAAGCTTTTATTATTTTTAGCAGGTGGATGTCTGTATCCTTGCTACTTACAGATTGTTCTGTAAGCACAGAGTCAGTGAGGTTTTGTTAGAATATAGCTTATGTATATGTAGCTTATAGGCAGAAATAAGGTTGAGGGAGGGAGTAATAGATTTTATTTTAACTGATAGTATTGAGATGAGGAGGACTTAGGTCTCAGGTCACAGCTTCTTCAGTTCTATGTAGAAGCAGCAAACTTGGAGATAGACATGGATCAGAAGCAGGAACACTCAGGGACAGAAACACACCCTTACATCTTTCATGGAACAGCCACTTCAGCTCTGATCTCTCAGCTCTCATCCCGGGCTGTTTTCCAAAGAGTCTAGGAATACATAATTTTGCTGCACATGAAAAATTATAAACTCAGACTAATTCTTGCTTCACAGTGCCTGCTTTTGTTCCAGAGATGCTAATGTTACATCCTACAGCCCCAACAACTTCTCTGCTTCCTTCCTTGCCAATTATCCTTTCCTCTCAATTGTTTAATGGATTTAAACTTGGTTCAGTTCTGCCCTAGCTGTATTTTGCCAGAGTTTGAGTGATTCTACTCCTGAACAAAAGCAAGTCAACGTGTTCAAAAGCCTATTTATTCTCCCCAGATCTGAGAAGCAAGGCAATAGATGGAGAACAAGCCTGGCCCAGTCAAATCTACAGACAAGGGCTTGACAAGGGCAGAAGCAAAGCTAGATGCAGGACCAGAGACTCCAGGTGATGCTCCTCACAGTGGTCTGGTGCAGGCTGTACCAGAGCTGGCTTTGTGCACAGGCAGCAAAACCCCTAAAAAGAGACCTTGCCTGGCATCGCACTCAAGGCTCTGGAAATCCTGTAACATCATTTGAACTCTGTTTTGTCCTTTAGGTGTTCAGATTTGCAGAGGATATGGGCTCATGTAAAAAAGATAGTGCAGATGAATATTTTATACTAGATAGCCTGTAGTTCTTCACAGTGATCAAACTGAAAAATTCCGTAGTTGTTTGTGTAATTACAATGACATTTTTTAAAAATTCTTGCCACATGCTGGAAGCCAGCTGGTTGATAGGTCTACCTGTCTCTTCCTATTTCTGGAACATGGTGAGGTGAGATGGGAAGGGTAGGCATGTCAATACAGTGTTTCTCCCCCCATGTATTTGATCCACCGCTATTTTTAATCATAATCTTTCCCCATTCTGAGAACATTACTTCTTTTTTAGAAGTAATGCCTTTCTAGGCATTTATCTTTAAAAATAAGTTAAGGTTTAACAGCAGAATCTGAGTGCTGAGAATTACTATGTAAAATATTTTCCTTTAATTAGAAAGGACATCTAGGTGTCTTTCAAACAAATCTTGCAGATTCAAATACATGGCAAGAGAGAACAGATGGAGAGAGAATCATTGTTTATTTACTTGTGTTTAAGTATTGTAGATTGAGTTTCATTTGAAGAGATCTTTTCCAACTCATCTGCTACTCATTCACACCACTTTAATTCCCTTATGTATATCTGGATAAATAATGAATAGTCAGTGTAATGCAGTTGGTGTACAATGCAGTAAACAAAGCCTTTTGAAAGAGAACTGCAAGACCCGACTGATTGCTAACATTAAGGCACTTGGAGTAGATGCATGTTACTGAAATCACATTATCACCTTTCAGTCCTGCACTTTGGAAGCTTAAACAGTTTTGTGCAGCTCTTTGGAATTGTAAAATAAATAAATAAACAAATAGATAGATAAATAAATTCTAATACTTTGATTTCCTCTTTAAAAAGATGTGCCCAGAGGGCTGGGGAAAAGATGTCTGTGCCCTCTCGGAACAGCCCAGTTCTCTCATCTTTGTGGGACAGGGATAAGCCAAGGCACAAGCAGACGAGCCAGACAAAGTAGTCAGCGTCTCATAATGTGCTGTGCCATCCTTGGACACTTCAATGGTTGGGGGATCTATGGCTCAAGGCATGGCTAGGCTGGATTTTGCCCTCAGTAAGATTGTCCTTGCCAGGAGGTTTTTGTTTTGTTGTTTTTTTTTTTTTTAGTCTGGGACAGGAGTGTCAGCATTGCTCCAGGCATTCCCAGAGTGCAAAAACCTCCCAGCACAACAGGGCTGTGATTTTTCCACATCATATCAACAGACCCTGGGCAAAATAACTATTTAAACTAGGATGATGGAGCTATTTGTATCTGTTTTCACTGTGAAGATACTTAATAAAAATCCCCTTTGTGAAAGTAGAAATTGTGGACCACATAATGCTTGAAACAATAAGGTATTGAAATAAGAGCTGAGAATGGAGTTGCATCTTTTAATGAAACTCCCAGACCATGGTGGAAGTTTCAAGTCTATTTATGGCTTTTACTGTAAGAAACACCTTGACATAATTCCATACGCTGCAAGAATCATCCAGGTAACCTCTCCAATCTCATTATGCCAACTTAAGTGAATCCCATAAAAATTAAAGAAAAATAAGTGTTCTTCACCTGTTCTAATCATCACTGTGATCCAAGCCTTGGAGAAATAGAGGAAAAGAAGAGAAAGTGGAAATCGTATTATTTTCCAGGACCATAGTTGTGAGAGTGTTGTAACTTTCATCAAGGCTATATAAAACCTGTCCCCTGCCTTCTTCTGTACTCCTTTGAGCAATTGACATGCTTGAGGGTTGATCACTGTCATTTTTTCCAGACCTTCTTCCTGTTACTTGGAGGTAACTGCATACATGAGCTTGATGTATTAAGTTTTGAAGTAATATTTACTTTTTTTTTTTAGATAGGAGTTTCCAGTAAAGCAATTTTACATAAAAACTTCACATTTTGATGTTAAAACTGCAGAAGGAATTTAGGGAGGCAGAATGACACAGTGATCAAGACACAAAAAGAAGTGGTAGGGCAGTCAGCTCTCCTCTTGCCTTCCCATAAGTGGAAAAAAAAAAAAAAAAAATCACATTGGTGACAAAATATACCACAGTACTTTTCAAAGGCACTAAACTTTAACAAAACTCCACAGCTACATGTGAAGAAGGATCTACCTAATCTCTAAACTATCAGAGTCCTTCGTTATAGCATTTCAGCATCCTTCATTTCATCAACTTCATTTTTTAATCACTGATCCTTTAGTTTTTATAGAAAAAAAAAAAAAAGGCAAAAAAAAAACCCCTCTAGAACTACTTCTTATGTTCTCCTAACTCTTTCAGCAGTTTAAAAGTCATACTATACTTATATTGCAGCCTTGGTGGAAATACTTTTCCTTCAGTGGGTACTTCAGACTTCTATGGAAAATGAAAGTACTAAAATCCACAGATTTAACACTGAGACAGGAGATAAAGATTGACTGCCAGCTCTATGTTCAGATGAAGGCTCTATGCAACTAAAAGCAAGTGATCTCAAAGGAACAGCCACACAAAACTGTGTAAGACAAATCTATAATTAGTAAGATCTGTTATTTGGATACCATTGAAATATCAGTTCTTACAATGAGGTGGATAAAATACTTATCCCATGAGTACCTATGTCCAAATCATACAGAATTTTTTTTAATGCCTAATCTTTGATAGCA
The DNA here is from genome assembly GCF_026119805.1 of Tympanuchus pallidicinctus. Classification (NCBI taxonomy): domain Eukaryota; kingdom Metazoa; phylum Chordata; class Aves; order Galliformes; family Phasianidae; genus Tympanuchus; species Tympanuchus pallidicinctus. Next base: position 18,089,657 of record NW_026294669.1, read on the forward strand.
CAGAGGGAAATTTCAATAAATATTTGTTTCACCTTCTGTAATAGCAGTTAGCTTACCAACTGATGAGCCACCACAAATTAAAATCACTTATTTCCTGGCAGTTAACATCATTACCTCTGTAATTACTTGTGGAAGTTTGAGGCTGTGTGTACTGCCTTGGCTGATTTGATCCCATCTGATCCATGGTAACATGCCAAAGAGAGCACAATAGTTTTCCACTGCCTCTAATGTCCTTCTCTTCTATGATCAACCTGCAGGTCTCTGGCAATGAATTCGTGGATTAAGTGAGCTTTTGCTTTTCCTGAATAACATCATTCAAATTTAAAAGGTGGCTTTTTCTTCTTCCATCTTAGTAAGAAATGCAGAATCAATTTACAAAAGTTATGTGGTGCTACTTGATCCTAACCGTCTATGCACTGTTATTTTTCATCTCCTATTTTATCCTTCTGTTCATAATTGGGTACTTGTGTTGGACATATAATGACACTGAGCCTCAGCAGTTCCACTTCAAATATTTTAATTGTTTCAGTGAAGAATGAAAACATCCATGAGTAAAGATAGTTTTCAGAGTTTTGTTGCTTTGGTTGTTGGTTTTTTTTGTTTGGGTTTGTTTTGGTTTTTTTTTTTTGTGTTTTTTTTTTGTTTGTTTGTTTGTTTGTTTTTAGGGAGGAGGGAGGAGAAAAAAACTGTTACTCTTTTTTCCACACTAACCCTTACCTAAATAAGTCACTTTTGCAGATGCCTGGCAAAATCAAATTGTAGTGACAATGTAATGTGATACATCCATCACTAGGACCGCAGTCTGTCCTTAAAGGAGAATGGATTTACTCATTAAATACATTTCTTTTATCTCCCTCTGCCATTATTGACCACTTTACATGCCACAAACCAACAGAAAAGGTCAAGTCAGTTGTCAAAATGTTGACTGAAAGAAACCCTATAGAGAAAAACTGCAGAAAATCCTGTCCTCTGGGTCTGACACAACAATTTGGACTAATGCTTTGTCCTTATAAAGGAACAAATTTGGCTGAAAAGAACAAGGAACTGTGCAGTTGAATGCAAGTTTCTTGATGATTTTTAAATGAGTTTTTGTAGAAATTGGAGGCTCCAACTTTTTCCCAATCTATAGCTGAAAACTGAATTCACAGTGAATAAATTCAGGTAAAAGCAATTTTGTGGATTTTTTATTAGATTTCCAAATTGCACTTAATTCTTGTATTCGGAAGAACTCCTCCTTGAGACCAATTACCATCAAGTAGAAAAACCTCTACCTGACATGGTATTTGAGCTGCAGACTGCTATTTATCTGTTGTATATCATTAATTTAGTGAGGCACATTTCTTCAGGAGGCTTTCTAGTGAGCCATGTAATTGTCCTAAATACAGATGATTTATCAGCATCTCTCTAGTTCTCCAGAGCAGCCCAGCCTGTGATCATCTGCCTATCAAGTATTTCCCATCATCTTCTCTGACCAAAATTCTTCTCTGAGCAAAAGAATTTATGTCTGATTATTTCTTGACCTACTTCTTCAGGGATTCCTATTTCTTGATACATGAGCATCTCAGTGGTGACCTTTCAAACTATGAAGCGATACCAAGAAATGAAAAGATAGCTAATTCTGGATGAGTGCTAATGGCAACAGTCTGCAACAAAGAAACAAAAGCAGGCTTCTGTCAGTCCTTGTCCTGTAGATCCAACTTGTAAAGCTGATATTATACAGGAGTCTGTGTCAGTAAGCTTTAAACAATGTTTCTGAAAAGGTCAAGTCGTGCATCTTGGCAAGGAAATATTTCTAGATTAAAAATGTATATAATTACACAAAGTAGAGAGTGGTTTATTAAGTCTTAACTCCTACAAGATGGAGTAGAGGGATGCAAGATGCCTTAGTGCCTAACATAGTCTGTAGAAAACACTACAGACTGGGAGGAAATAATTGATACCAGATATAATATATATAACATTATTACTTATATTATATACTATACAAGTAGTAATTGATACCCTCCGTTCCTAATGCCAGCCCACGGGATTAATATCTTGATGAAATTAGACACTAATGAAAAATATCAGACATGGAATATACATTAACTATTGCAATTCCATAGAAGATACAAAGAATTTCCCTACATTATGTTCAGCAATTCTCAAATTACATATCTAGATTGAGATCAATGAGCTCATACTGGAAAATACTGTCATTTTTCTTAAATAGCAGTTTGCCATTATAAGACATAATAACCTTGAATATTCAAGTCAGAGAATTTTTTTCTTTGATCCAAGTGGCATCAGGTTCAAGAACTTATTCAGATACATATTCAGCAAAAATATTACATTTTTAACACACTGATGATAAGGCATCTATTGAAGATGACAAGATGTTTCTGTTATCAGAAAAACACATCATTTAGTAGCCATGAATTGCCATCAGTGCCCTTGGTACATATTTATGTATGGACTGTATGGCCAAAATGGCAATCCAGCACCCATAACTGATTGCAAATAAAAGAACCTGTGGCTCTGCAAGAACATTTATATTCAACCATGAGAGCGCAGACATACTCCCTAACTCTTGCAGAAGATGGGCGTAATAAAGCACATGAGCTACCTTATTAGATCATCAGTAACGTGCATTTTTAAAAAGCCTCTGAACATGCATGGAGACATGATCAATAATATGTTTATAAGAACTTGTCACTAAATAGGAGAAGTTAACACTTCTGAAAATATGGTAGGCATCTGACTCAAGAATTTTAATCTTAGAGTCTGTTTTCATCTATAAGTACGAGTCTTAATGTAAACAGATGTATGCCAATACATGAATGCTTCAGTGAGCAAGTACTAACAGACAGAACAAAACATTAAAACAATAGTGAATGAAGGTACATCCTTGTAAACAGCTGCTTATGTTGCCTTGGAATTGATTTCACAGTATGGAGCTATCCTAAGGAGGTACAGTGAGACCTAATTAATATTTGCAGCACATTGTGTCTGGGTGAAAAATTCTAGTAGAGTCCTAAATTATTAGTGTCCACATGTCTTCTGTACTATTAAGTGTGAAGAACCGTCCAGGTCGCCATAAAGCACTACATAGAAACACAAGGATATTGGCTGTAAACCATCTCAATTTGTACCTAAGTCCTACTTTTAGTAGCAACTTCCTTTCAAATCAATGACAATCAAATAATGCATCAGGGCCAATATTGTATATCAGGAGTTCTTGACTTTGCAATACAAGATAGTTTAATTACTTGTGAGAAGATAAGCACTGTTCCTACAAACAAACAATACAAACAGAAAGCTGAAGAGATGCTAAGAGTCATCAAAAGGACATTGTCTGTCAAAACATATGAAGAAAGGGAGGGAAATGATAATTGATCTCCCATTTTAAAGGATGTCAAAGTCATTCTTGCTTCCTTCTAAGATACTTAGGAAAGTATTCATATAGCTACAAACTTAGTATCAATATGTTACTAGTAAAAAAAAAAAAAATCACAACTGGAGTTACTTCACCTGTGCTTTGCACAACTGGTGCAATGTGTTCGTAAGAACTTGTCACTAAATAGGAGAAATCCACATTTCTGAAAACACAGTGGGCATCTGACTCAGGAATTCAAGGTTATCTATTCAGTTTTAATCTGTTTTTTCTTGATGTACGAGTCTTAGTGTAAGTAAACATGTGCCAAAGGTAGCTTGGCAAGTAGAATTTGAAGTCAAACTCTCTGATATTTTCCAGTTTTAGTACATTTTAAAGTGAAAAAAAAAAAAAAAACAAAAACAAAAAAACCACACAAAAAACCACACAAAAAAAAAAAAACACAAAAAGACAAAAACACACAAACACAAAAACACACACACAAAAACACACACACAAAAACACACACACAAAAACACACACACAAAAACACACACACAAAAACACACACACAAAAACACACACACAAAAACACACACACAAAAACACACACACAAAAACACACACACAAAAACACACACACAAAAACACACACACAAAAACACACACACAAAAACACACACACAAAAACACACACACAAAAACACACACACAAAAACACACACACAAAAACACACACACAAAAACACACACACAAAAACACACACACAAAAAACACACACACAAAAAAACACACACAAAAAAACACACAAAAAAAAAACACACAAAAAAAAAACACAAAAAAAAAAACACACAAAAAAAAACACACAAAAAAAAAACACACAAAAAAAAAACACACAAAAAAAAAACCACAAAAAAAAAAACACAAAAAAAAACACAAAAAAAAAACAACAAGGTAAGCAGAAAACTCTTCAGAAAGCATCATTAATCAGATGCAAGTTTAGTGTGATGGTCTGAGGTTTATTTCATAGTCCAGTTGTTAGAGATCTCCTCACACTGAAGGGCAGCCTTCTCTGTTCCCATCAATGTCCAGAAAGGAGCCAATTCTGGGAGCTGGCTATTCAAGGCACCTTAGTTTGCAACAGGCTGTAATCATACTGCTGTTGAGTTTGTTCATCCAGACACTCCATATCACCATAAAAAAAAAATAAATAAATCATACCTAACTAATAAGATGATTCCCCTCATGAAGAAAGTCAGAAATTTAAGCACCTTCTTCATATTCAGAAGACCTGGAATACGGGAATTTATAAAAAAGGAATTTATAAAAAGCAACTCCTTCATTTTCACCTCATTACTCTTCTTTTTAACTCAATAACAGTCTATTTATACCAAGGCCAGTAGGAGTGATGCTCAGAGCCACAGTGCTTGTCATAACACACAAGCTGCTGCTTGTTGATGAGTATCTGACATCCTATAATCAAACAGCATCAGTTTTGCAAGTCAGTGATCAGGTCAGGGGTGACTTTAGGCAGCAGTGCCACCAATCATATTGCCTGCAGCTGGTGTGGGAAGTCTGTGCAGAAGGAAAAAGGGAAGGATGTGAAACACCTCCTTCTGAAGAAGCTATTTTTATTCAAAAATCACTTTGGTGTTCATTCTGACAAGCGTCAACCAGTGGAGAAGAATGCACTGCACACATGGAAGGCTCAGCAGTAGCAAGACAAATGCCACTTTTCCAGAGATCTCTACAGAGCTTTTTTTCTCCTAAACTGCAAGAGAAGCATAGGAAAATGAGGCTCACCCATGCTACTTCTAGTCATATGGCCATCACTGTTCCAGTTGCTACTGGTGGCTATTAAGTTAACTGAAGCATTCAGAATCACAGTTGCTACAGTATCATACTTGGTTTGAGCACTTTAACATGCACAAGTATCTTCAACTATGCTGAAGGAAGCTAGAACTCCCTTTCTAAGCTAATTAAGAGCAGGTGATAACAAGGAACCGTTCTTCTCACTAGTTAATTGCTGCTGAGCAGCCTCAGGAGTGTGAGCCTCTAGGACAATGATTAGATTTACAAGAAAGGAAAGCACTGACTTACCAGAGATGTGCTTCTGGAGGAACGAGAGGACCTTACAGCAACTTCATTCAACGCAACGTTGCTTCTAACAGATATCCTAGGTGGTTACTATTGCTATTGGATCTTCCATAACTGAAGGTCACTAGTTACCATATGAGGCAAATATTACAAAAATGTCAAACTTACGGTACGTACTGTCAGTTAAATAAGGACATCTAAGGGCTGTCCTGGGGGAACCCAGGAGTAAATTAAGAATGTAGAAGAGCTGAGCTGCCAGGTCATCTGAAAGTGTCAGAAATTGAGTTAGAGCTAGAGCCAGCACCTTAACTCTGTCCAGACCAAGACAGCTTGGATGATTAGAAGTTTAAAACTAATTACCAAGAATCCCAGCGATGATCTGCCAGCTTTGTATATACTAACAGGATATTTATTTGCAGTGGAAATGTTAATGGCTGTATTTTCATGATTTTTTCCTGTCCTGCAGACAAAAAAATGTGCCTGCTTTGTAGCTGGAAAGGAAGTAGAATTACAACAACATTAAATGACCTCCCTAAGGCCGTTCTGTGTTTCTTTAGCAAAAATAATAATGCTGTAATACTATAACAGGATAATAATAACAGGGTAGCAAAGTCTTTGGCTACATCAAATGAGAATAAGCCCAAGTGCAGAAGCCACAGATGCAAAAATGAAAGAAAAGAGCTGCTCACCTTTAGAAGACCTCCTGCAAGAGATGCCTGCACCTCCACTGCCAACCCTTAAATGAGATCTGGGAAGGGGTGGATCCTGCCTCCACCCCTTCCTGCCACGTGGGTGCATCACATAGACCTGAGTTCCTCTGGTTTGGCCCTGCCTTCCCAGCAGGTGCTCAATCACTGACTCAGGCCGTGACTTAGCATTTCCACTACAGATGTGAATTCTTATTTTTTGGCTCTCAGTCTAGTTCTGGTCCCTATTCTTATCCTTGCATCTTAAGTAATCATTTTTTCTAAGGTTTTATAGATTTTCCTCTGTACAAAGCATTTATGTCATTCACTTATGTTTAAGTTCAGGAGGATCAGTTGACTGTGCTTGAAATAAAAAACAATGTCATTTCTTGTAAACCAAAATGAACATAAAGAAGAAATTCCATTCTCTGGAACAAGTATTTATATGGTTAGTTGTTAAGCAGCCCTGCTAATGCAATTTTACAACTGTATTTCATAGTATATTCATGCTCTTAAGTGCTTCTGAATTCTTCATTTTGTGTAAAGCACTTAATTCTTCACTTCAAGAAACTCCTGTATCAGATTGTTTACACAAGCATCACTGAAGACTGGCCAAGCCTGTTATGTCCAGAAAGTGTAAAACAAGGAGAGTATGTGCAGATAATCAGGTGGGACTGAATTCATCAAAATATTGCCATTAATATATTATTTAAAGCAACTTCATTATGTTCAATACAGGTAAGTATTGAGGAGATATTTGCCATCTCCATTTAAGAAAGATTGAAGTATTCCCAGTTAATCAAATATGCTTCACTTGCTGGGCCCATAAATAAATTTTAAATCGGGTTTTTAGAAATCACAGAAACCACAGGCTTCTGTAGTTGCCAGAAAACAATATATTAAATCTGCTTTAAAAACTTATCCAGTGATCCTCCCAAACTTATAATTTTGTTTTAATTTGTATATCATGAAAATAGAATAAGTGTGTAGGGTTAAATAATAATAATAAATAAATAAATAAGAGACTAATGTTTATTTATTTTCAGTAAAATAGAACCTAATGTTATCTAGAAAACTTTCTTTTAGGAAATTATCCAGGAGAATAAAGCACAGTGAGAGAGAGAATTTTTAAAAAATTATGTTTTAAGTATCCCAGCTCAAGTTCTCTAGACTAAACAGAAAAAACATGACCAAATACATTTTCAGTCTTAAAAATGCAATCTACAGTAGATTGGAAAAAAAAAAAAAAAAAAAAATTAAACTAATCATGTATCATAGGAGTCTACACTAATTTAAAACTGGAAATTAATAATCACTTTGGATAAAAGAGCAAATATGTCATTAGAGGCAAAGAAAAGAACGGCAGATACATTGTGATTAAAAAATATATCTGTCATTGTACTGACAATACAGCATCAGCTGTTTGTCTTGGTAACTCTGTCAGAAAGGACATAACAGAGCTCATTAGAGTTGTTTCAAGAAGAAATGGTAAATCAGAAAAAGATGATCAATCAGGGGAACAGAAAAAACTCTCCCACATAAGCAAATTAAAATGCCAAGAATTGCTTGCAAAGATAAGTAAGAGCATGGTAGACAAAAATATATTATGAACTTGCTTAAAGCTTCCTGCCTGTACTAATTCTATAAATAAGAGCAAGGCAGCATTAAATTAAAGGATAAGAGCACAAAAGTAATGATGCCAAATATAACCTTTGCATTCACTGATGTGAGGAGAATGATGAAGACTGACAGATGATAGTCAGAATGTCACTAGATAACAAATATCTGGAGTTGTAACTATGGACAAAACTGTCTAAAGGGTATTGAGCTTTTGAGAGATTAATAAAATCTCCATTAGATTAGGAAGAAATCTGAAGTATGTGTAAACGTAGTGTGGAAGACAAAATATTTTTGTCATCTGACAGCTGCAGAGAATTCTGAAATACTTTGTACTGACCGCTGACAGATGAATTGCATCCTGGGTGTGATTCAGACTGCAAGTTCTTGGCTTGTTTTGGGACACAAACAAATATTAAGTTCTTGGCTTTATCTTCTGCAAGTATTAGCTGCCTCAAAAGAACTGGCAATCAGTCAATTTCAATGATATGCAAAATATGAAGTAGCACGTGTCTGAGGATAAATTTCAGGCATCACTTTTCAAGGCTGGGACTCTCCTTCAAGTCCTGCTTCCTATGACCCGCACTATGTGTCAGGAGAAAAGCTGCCCAGCCTTCTCACAAGCCACCCAAGGTGGCTATACCTGCCTGAAACCTCTGTCTGGGCTGGATTCTCAGCAAGTCTGACTCAACAGACATTGCTTCAGCTTTCTGCAGCTCTGATCTAAAGCCACCATTGTTTCTTCCTACTGCACTATAATGCAATAGGCATAAAGGTCAAAGGCATCTCTGCCAGTATTTAGATACTGCATAGCAAATTTCTTGAAGCCTCAAAGTGTCGGGAGAGGCACGTGTAAAATCTTGCCAAATTGAAATTGCAGAAACTTCAATTTCTAAGGTATGTTTCCACTTTATTCATGGGGAGACCAGTTCTTTTTCAGGCTTCTTTCCCTTCTGCAGGTGAGTAACAAAGGCAGGAGGTTACAACAGCCCGTATTAGAGAGGAGCAGGCTAGATGATGGTAAAAGGAAGTAGTTTGAAATTAATTATGTTTTCAAAGTCTCACATCTGAACATGCCAAGATACAAATAGCTTTGTAAATAATAGTGTTTCATAATATATAGGTTATTTAAAAACAAATAAACTTAATACAGGTATAATTACTCCTAATGGGGCACTTAAATGGTGAGCAATCACCCAGTAATTGCTTGCATTCCTGCGATGACAGCCTGCACTTCATCACATTAGGCTTGTCAAGCTAGACCTTGGGCTTTACGCTAGGCTTCATTTTAACCAGCTAATGACCACAAATTCTTAGCAGCTTGATTATGCTAGGATCTGAAAAGGTGTTAGTAAACAGTGTGTGTTAATATAAAGCTTTCTCTAGCAGAACTTCGGTGGAGCAAGCACAGCCACAAGGTGTACAAGGATACCAGCTGCCAAGTGGGCTGAAAGATTTTCCATGGTGGAGACCCCCTTCCTCCCAGTTCTCTGCCTGGCAGAACGGATGGGATCCGGCTGCCAGCGCATGCCACTGCCTGACATCTCATGTGCCAGAAAGCTGACAGCTTCCAGCTCCAGCCTGCACACTGCATGCACAAGGAGGCCACATTTCCAGAGAGAAAAGTTTGTGTCATAAAGCCAAATCCTTCAGGCTTTCAGGGAATTACTCAATATCACAAACGCACTTACAGCCGGCCATTTTCCTCCAAGATTCTGATTGCCAGTCTTCCCAGGGACAACAGTTTTGCTTTTTTTGTTGTTGTTAACTGTAGTCTTAATTTTGTATAATGAACTAGAAATATAGCCCTTGGGTTAGCTGTAACATGTGGTAGATGCTGCACATGCCTTAGTAAACTGACTGCTATTTTACAACCCCAGTAGGAATGTCCCAAGAGAATATTGTGTGCGCTATGTGCATGTATCTCAATTAGTTGCAGCAAACCAACCTTCCCCCTCAGGAGTCTGTCTCAAGCCTCACAAAAACATCAGACACAAGTCAATAAAGAGATGCTTTTTGCCCATTCTGGCTGCTGGTTAAGTGGCAGTCAGCTCTCTTCAAGTTAGGGCATCAAAAGAGAAATTATTCAAAAGCAGCATTAAAAAAAGATATCTTTCTGAGTAAAACCTCAGGCATAAGGGAGTAGGCATACAATTCTATTTTCCTCTAACTGCTAATCTTTCTTAGCTTCTAGTCTGTCTTTTTGTTGATCCCTAGCAAGTGGGAATTTAGGTGTTTACTGCTGAAATTTGGAGTGATTTAAAATGAATGCTTAAACATAGTATAGGATTTTCAAAACTAAGTTATTCATACATTACTAATTTTCTAAGCAGTTAATACTTTTTAAAGAGCTCTCAATTTATTAGCCCATTTCATATCTTACAGCATATGAAGAAATGCCAAGTAACCCTTGGAGTGTGCAGTCAAGATAGATGAGGATTAAGTCCCTACAGTGAGCACTAGGAACAGCAGATACACAGCAACCTGAAAATTGTATCCACATCTCTTTTGCCTTTAATTAATGCAAGTTCACTGTTGGAGTTCCTTTCCTCTTTTTATTAATCCCTTATCCACAGTCTTTGATCTCGGTGACTCTAGCCATTAGGACAGCTTATGTTTCCTTGATTCTTCTGAATCTGACTTTAGACTCGCAGGGGCTTTCCAACCAGGCTCAATAAGCAGGGTGCTGGGGGACAGGACAAGATTACCCTGCAGGCATGCAATAAATTTCCAGGTAAGCAGAAAATCCCAAAATAAGTAACCAGCCAGCTCTCTAGCTCATACTTGTACTTCTGTTTTTATTACACATTTCTGAATATGCATTTCATCTCTTCCCCTCTTCCCCCCACCCCCCACACACACACACGAGCATCAGTGCTTCCATGCTTTTTTTGTTTTTTTCCTGCCTGCTGGCCCAGAATTACCAGCTGCTCTGCAAGACTATAGGGAATACCTGTTTGTACATTGGGCAGAGGCTAGGAAGGAAGGTCAGGGCTCTGGCCTTGCCTGCAGCAAAAGAGGAAGATCAGGATAGAATACCAAAATACTTTCATAGGAAAAAAATTGCTTCAGGTATGTTCTCTGTTTCCAAAGGCAAAAAGTGAAAGTAGTTTACTGTTCTGACTCAAGTTGCTGCCAGCAGTCAAATTTTCATGCATCTTTTGTTTCTGGTTTGTATTTCAGAGATAACAACTGTCCCTGAAGCCAGGAGAATGAGGAGAGCTCTGGATACACATCCATAACTGTCTGTGAGGAAAATTGAAATTGCTCAAATCCTGGTGTGGCTACCAGCATCACCATACAACTTGAGAGCATCAGAAAGAAAGGAATGCTAACAGACTTTGAGACACTTCAGAGCTAGTGCTAGAGCTCTGTGGAGAATACTGTAAATAATACAAGGCCACTATGATATTTTTTTTGTGTCCAATTACTTCACTTGTTTTGAAAAAAAGAGGAATGTAAGTTTCAATCTGTACTTAAGGCAGCAACAAAAAGAAAAATGCTGTATACTATCCCTGTGTAAAAATTAATTTCAAAGGAAGCAGTAGTGTTTCACTAAGGCAACAAGAAAATTTCAGGAGTAGGATGCTTGTAATAAAGCTCCTCAGAGTTGCAGGAAGACTAAGCTGTGTTTCAGCTTAAAAATCTTCCCCTAGTAGCTGAGATACTTAGAACAGTATACTCCTTCATGTACCTCTTTTAATGTTGCTCCCTTTTTAAGCAGGAAGGTTCTTAAACTCTGTTAATGCTCCCTTAAGAAGTCCTGACATCAAGGTGAATTAGATACCTTCAGCTAAAGGAAGTGATAGACAAGAATTGATGTGCTGGGAAAATAAGGCCGTGAGTCATGGTAATGAAAGCATCTCTAGGTGTCCCTAGTTATCAATATTATAGCAGGTCTGCAAAGGGAAATATATTTCCTGCCTTAATGGGTAACATTGATAGGATTAAAAGGGTGCGGTTGATTAGCATTATCTGCTCAAGGACAAAATCACATTAAAAGTAGGAGGTCGTAGGATTTAAGGATTAAGAATATTGAAGTTTAAAAAGAACAGCAAACTCAGGAGTCAAACTTCTAGGTGGTCTCTTCTGCCACAGTATCAGTTATTTGGCCAGGGAAATAAAAGTGGAATGTGATTGGCAGATAAATAGTTGAGTTATGCAGAGACATATTCGTTCTACTTTTAAAACCACTTAACAAATCTTTGCATTGGAAAGATTTTTATTTTTAAAGGTTCTTAATAGCTAGCCAAGACTGTTAATCTTTTTCTCAACACCAGTCCCAATGTGTTATCAGAGACAGATGAGATGAGGGACAAGAATTCACTGTTAACAGACAGCATTAGAATTGACAGATAATGCCACAGTACTCACCTGAAATGGGTTATCATTTAAGTAGTAACAGAAGAACTCAGTGATAATCTCAAGAAGATATTCTCCATACAACTAACATAGCCATGGTGTCTGCTGGTCTGTGTAGCCCTGGCATAAGGAGACAGGTGGAGGTGGGAACAGATTAACCGCAGCCTCCCCAAGAATGTTTGGGTCTCCGCTTCTGAGAGCATACAAGCTACTACTGTCTTGATATTCTCTCTAACCCAACTTTATGGCATGGCTATATTGGTCACACTGCATTGGCAAATCTCACAGGTGAGGAACTGTTATTTTTCTGATGCTTTTAGCTACTAGAATGGGAAATAGCCCTTTCTAAGGAATGTGGTGTAATGCTATGGAGAAGATATCTGATCAGCTAATACCTGCTCCTGCCAGACAGATGACAAATATTGTTAGATCAGCCACTGTCAGGTGCAGTTCCCTTTTTAGCAGCTTCACATGATCCATGAGCCAATCGATGGCACCAGAGCTTGAATTTTTTTCTATTGTTGCTGCCTTGTGCTCCTCTGAGACAGGAAAAAAAATACTGCTCATGATAGGCTTCTCGATGCTCCTTTCAGTTGCTTCCCCCCCAGTACCTGAGCCTTTTGCACAAAAAACAGAACTGATATAAAAGAATGAAAAATTGGTTCTTCTTAGAACGCAAATTCTATTTGTGTTCTAACTATTTCCTCAGCAATATACATTACTTACAGATGGTACCTTTTCATCCCTAAAATTGAAAATCTTTGAGTGTTATTCCAAAACCAACTGGCAATGGCAAAATCCTTGCTCATGCTTGCATTCACTTCATTCCATGCTATGTTTTACTAGATGACAAAATGTGCTGAGAATGTTATGGTAAACACGCCAATTGTCTTCAATATTTGTGGGTGAGTGAATTTGAAAGCGTGTTTTAGTAGCCTGCTAATTCCTGTTTGAAACATCCTCTGCCTGTATAGTTGATGCTGTTTTTCCTCTTGCTTTTTTGTAATCAAATCAGCATGAGACCAAATATAACAGAGTGCACTCAAACTTGTTAACTATCTCAAATTATACTGCAATAAAAATACACATTCTCACAACTTAAATTTAGTGAATGTTGAGTTTGAAGAGTGAGTGGAAAATTAACCACACAGACAGGAAAGGGCAGAATATAAGCAGTCAGGTGAGAAAGAAAAATGGCTTAGAACGCAGTGAGAAATCTGGAAAAGGCAAGCGTTAGAAAAAAATCATTGATGCAGAAAGTAAAAACAACAATTTCATTCAAATACCTAAATAATATTCTCATTTTACAAAAGAACACCTCCAAAGCATTGACTGGTGGGTCTTTTCAGTTATTGACTGATGGAAAAGGAAAATGAAAGCCACCACTGCCAACTTCAGCTAAAAGGAGTTGACAAATTGACACTAACTGCTCCCTCACATGATGACTACTCATGCTGTTAGCAAAGCAGCCCATTCTTGCAGACGCTTATACTTTGCTTAATGTCCAGTGTCAGTTTTTAATTCCTGGTTTGCTCTATATTGCATAGTTAATTTTGCAAAATAGACAGAATTTACCAAAAGGACAGCTGTAAAGTATTTTTCCAAACTTTATTTTTAAAAGTCATCAATTAAGTATATAAATGCTGACCAGTTCTATTGAGGACAACGCATTAATATTTATGAAATGAATTTTCTTTTTCTAATACCCCAGAGGCTGAGTCAAAGAATGGTAGTGTAAAGCCCTACAAGATGGGTTACAGATTTAATCCCAAGACTTTGTTCAAATCCTATGCTTTCTGACTAACTTATAAAATATTATAGTTGATATACTTGTTTTACTACAATATTATAGGACAAGGAAAAGTTACATGTATTGCAAGAAATAGAGGATTAAAGCAGCTGTATTGTGACTTTACTACTTGACTGATTTCAAGTGATATCTAGAAAACTACATAACAGCAGGCACAGTGTACGATGCAAAAAGAACATGCCAGGGGAGCATTGATTTAACCACGCAGGTTAATCTAGAAACTAAGCATTTTGATAAAAATGGCAGAATCCCCCTTCCCATATCGAGAACTGTACTCCAGAAGACTTGAAAATAATATATCATAGGGAACTTTACACGACTCAAAAGGGTGGCATTAATTTAAAGACGGGCAAATTATGAGGGGGGCATTTTGCAATACAGTACTGCTATGTGTGTGTGTCAGTTCAATGACAGTCCATGAGAAGAGCTTTTGCCTGTTTGAAAACGTGTTGCTATAGTGGAATGCCTGCCTCCATTGTTTCCTCAAATCATTTGTCACAATCCCACTTCAATACAAGAAAATTTCCCTTTGTGACCCAGGCAGCAGCTGACCCATCCTAGCTCAGCCTTCCACTCATAATGGCTGTAGTTTTCCATCCATTCTGGACCAGAGTGGTGCAGTCCCACATGTGGCCAAAACTGCTCTGAAGAAAAGGGTCAAACAACCTCAACTTACTGTAATGAGATGGGAGAGAACTGGCCTCATCTGTGTCATTCAGATTCACTCAGTCACATCAGAACATCTCTCTCCATTTTCTACCTGCCCCAAAGGGCAGAAACAAAAATACGTACTTGGTTATCGAATCCACTGGAAGGTGCAATAGGATAAAGATCATCTTTTCCTCATTTTAAACTGTCTCTCTACCTCCCTTTCCTCCCTTCTACTGTCAACACTTTGGGCCCCAGCCAGCTTGATTTTCATCTTCTGTTACTACACTAGATGCATAGCTAGAAATTGAGTGCATTGTGGTTTGCATTATTTCATTTGTTTCTATCAGCATTGCCTTCCTGTTTTAATTACTTGGGGTTTAGTAAATTAAAACCTCTTTCATCGATAAACAATAGCAAACTATGATGCTAATAAACTTGCTAATTAGAATACTGTGTTTAACATCAAGTTATACCATTTTATTTTCTTCCCATAGAGAATTCTTTGCAAGAAAAATATTTTGATAGAAAATAAACATCAGAAAAAAATCTTTATTAAAAAAGGCCTGTCAATGTTAATTGATACTATTTAGCTACTCTCACTTGCTTGGTTTGGAGTTCTCCTATTTAATTTAGCTGTCTGGATACAGAGCTTGCTTACCAGGGAAGCTCCTGAGCTTTTACAGCTGTATTTATCATTGTCTTTTATGAACTTAGTTAGCTAACAAAAAGTGTTTTCCAGTACAATTTCTATTTGTGAAATTTCCTAAATTACAGCTTAGCCCCTTTCATTGTGCAGAAGGTTTCCTCTCCATCATAACAGAAGCTGGAATGGCAGCAGGCAGCACTAGTGAAAGAACACTTCACAGCACATAGTTTAATATTGCAACTCAGTTCCCATACAACGCTCAAGATCACCAACCTCAACGGTATCAGCTGTTGACTGGGAAATGAACGAATTACAACATCCCTTTTGTGTCTGATGCATTGAAGTCCCCTGCATAAGTTTTGTTTCTGATAAATACATTCGTTGTCACATTGGATCCGTTCTGGTCAATTCTTAGAAAGC
This sequence comes from Tympanuchus pallidicinctus, assembly GCF_026119805.1. Taxonomy (NCBI): domain Eukaryota; kingdom Metazoa; phylum Chordata; class Aves; order Galliformes; family Phasianidae; genus Tympanuchus; species Tympanuchus pallidicinctus. The sequence continues at coordinate 18,105,299 of NW_026294669.1, forward strand.
TCTTTGACTGTAAGCATTAACAAAAAATAGCCTTATTCATTCCATTACTTCTAATTTGCATGAAACCTAAACGTACTGTAAATACAGCAAACTAACAACAACATGATGGCAAATAGAAAATAAACTCATCTAATTGTCTTTTCTATCAGCTTGCTAACATTCCTTTGAAGTTAGAGATAAAATTTACTTTAGGGATAAATTGTACACAATGATTTAAAAGTCACAAAATCTCTCATGTCAAGTTGCCTTTTCTTACCCTAGTCCTAGTTTCCTTATGGATTCTAGGCCATAACACAAACACCTTTTCAAAGGTGTTTGACTTCAGAGGTGTTCAGACTTCAAAATTTTAATTTAACAAGGAAAAGAATCTCAACAAAAAGTTACATTAAAGATAATAAATAGAAAAAGTTTCTGATAACCCCTTTTAGTCCAGATAATAAAATACTTACAAAGTTAAATCATAGTATACAGACTATAAGCTTAAACCTGTATGTCTTAGCAAGTACTTCTTAAAGGATTCTTTAAGATAACTTACCCACTTGACATTTTTCTTTGGCACTCTAGAGATGACCACCTTTGAGGTATCTGCTTTACGTAGCAGGAGAAGGAATAATCACACCAGTAATCTTTCCTGTACAAAACAAGAAACATCAACACAGAGTTACCACTATCTCTCTAGAAAAAAAAAAACAATCACCCAGTAATGGAGCCGATTCAATCTTCTCAAGAATAAGCATAACTGCAGCAAATATAACATTACATGCAAATCAGAAAGCTTTTAACGATAGAGATGTATAACATAATAGAAAAAAAGCACAATAATGATAGCAGAACAGCAAAAACCTAAGCTGCAACAAGAGAGAACTTGCTCAAGTACAAAGCCATCAGCATGTAAAAAAAAAAAAAAAAAAAAAAAAAAAACCTCTTACCCTCACAAAGCCTCAAGTAGGTAGAGACCTTCAGCAAAAAACCTGTACCTCCACTGCCAACACTTAAATGAGGGCTGGGAAGGGGTGGATCCTGACTCCACCATTTCCAGTCACTCAGGGGCATTACGTGCACCTGAGCTGCCCCGGGTTGGCCCTGCCTTCCCACCAGGTGCTCAATCACTGGGTCAGGCCGTGACTGAGGGCTTCCACTACAAGGTTCAAAACCATTACTGTTGGTTACCACTTTTTAAATCTTTTCTTTAAATTAATATATAAAGTGTTTGATAAGCTAATATTATAAGAATGTTTTCACAGATGAATTTTTTCTTAGTGAAGTTACTGTAAAACAATTTTAGTGGGTGTATGGGGACTAGTGAATCACAGCCTGAACCTCTGATTGATCACCTGAGGCAAGCAATGAGTCAGCCACAGGAGCACAGGTGAAGGTAATTCACCCATGCTGCCAGAAGTGGTAGAGCCTGGCTCCACCTCTCCTAAACCCATTTAAGAGCTGAGAGCTGGGGAGAAGGATCTCTTCTGGAGAGTCTTTCTACAGGATTTTTCTACACAAGCCTAAGATGGGTGAGTGTCCTTTTTTGCTGTAGAATAATAGTTATGTAAGCTAAGCTCTTGATTATGTTATATCTTCTGTATATTTGTTGGTAGTACAGTGGGTCATTCAGAAAAACTTTGAAAATCTTTTTGAAGTTTGCCTTATCCTTCTGGTAAATATCTCCAAAACAGCACTATGAATTTTTCTTTGAGCTTTTAGAGGCATATCATTTCCATAGCAATGTCACGTAGCATCAATATAAATATAGCAACTTATTTGCTGGGAATTGTTACAGTGTAGCAGCAAACTATCAAATCAGTTCTTCAGGCCAAGGGCCTTCTGTACATGTTTGCTTCCTTAGTGTACTGTTTATATGTTAAGGACTATTATGGTATCTATTGAATAAACTTCTTAATGAGTATTTAATGTTAATTATGGAGATCATGCTAAATTCCCTGAGAACTCTCTATGGTTATTGTTAAGTCATGGCCTGAAGCACTGATTGAGCACCTGGGAAAGGACCCAGTCAGTCCTGGAAGCACAGGTGAAGGCAATTCAGCTGTGCAACCCTGGCTGCACCTCTTCTAGGCACCATTTAAAAGCTGACTACCACTGGGGAAAGATCTCTGGTTTGGGATTCCTTTCTTGTGGTATTTTCCCTGTAAGCCTAACTCTTTAGCAACAGGTGAGTATTTATCTTTTGTGGCACCTTTTTATTTGTGCTAGTACACTTGTTATTATGCCTTCTGTATTGCTGGCCTTCTGTGTTGCTCTTTCTGATTGTTATGTTCTTCCTGTAAGATCAGTGCAGGCACTCTACAGCTTCCATGTTATAGGCAGTGAGTATAAGAGAGAGAGAGCTGAGGTAACTTGCTCTTTGACTAGCAAGGGCTTAAGTAAAATTCATTTATATTCCTCTGTGTCTGCTTTGAAATAAGGATGCTCATTGACCTGATACAGATGCTGACATACTCCCTCTTAGCCTAGACTATGTTATTTATTTAAGGGAAGATTCCTGTTAAGATGGAGTAGAATAGAAAAGAATAAAATTTCTTGATTGGAAGAGACCTCAAAAGATCAATTAGTTCAGCTACCTGACTACTGCTCAGCTAACCAGAAGTTAAGTGCTCTGCTACTGAGGGCATTATCCAAATGCTTCTTGAATCCTTACAGGTATGGGGTATCAGTCACCTCTCTAGGAAACATACTCTGGTGTCTCACCACTCTCACATTAAAGAAGTTTTTCCTTGTGTCCAGTCTGAATGTCCACTAGCACAGCTCTGTGCCATTCTTGCGTCTTGTGTTATTGGCTCCCAGAAGTAGAGCCTAGCCCCTCTCTGCTTTTCTGCTTTCCTTCTCTTTCCTCCTTCAGGGATCTGCAGGGAACAATGAAGCCACCTAATGATCTTCTCTTCTCCAGGCTGGGCAACCTAATGTCCTTGGTCTCTCCTCAAAGGACTTGCCTCCCAATCTATCATCAGCTACACTGCCCTCATGGATGCCTTCAAGGACCTCAACGTCCTTTTCAAATTGAGGAGTGCAGAACTATACACAGTATTCAAGGTGAGGCTATACCAATATTAAATTTGGGTGAATGCTTCCTGTAGGTGAACAAGTCCTCTTACCTTTTCTGCTGGATGCTTATTTTGATGCATAAATATCTACATTTTTTAATTAAAAAAAAAAAGTTAGTTAAGCCACTGATTAATCCAGAAGGCATTGTGGGTGAGAATGAGTTGAAGAATGATAAATCACTAGAGAGATCTTGTTAAAGTGTCTGTTACTGACATAAAGAGTTCCTCGTCTACTCTCAGGGTGCAGTCATGCACAGTGTGTGGCAGCTCTGGGACTTCAAGTGAGACTAAGGACTCAAAAGAATACAGATTGGCTACAGCCACTCTAAGTCAAAGTGGAGGCAAAAGCCTGCTAGGGAGGGTAAAATGATGACACTTGTCAAAGATTAAGTAATACATCAAAGCATGCAACTGTTTTATATAATTAGAACATAATACCTATATATAACATCTGACAAAATATGGTGCTTTTTGTTTTGATAAAAGAAATAGAACCCATCCTTTTTTCATAATCAAGGTGGAGAAAACATCAATTTTCTGTTGATTAGTTACCCAGCATGAACTAGCTGAAGTGAAAATACACAGTAGAGCAGAAATGTAGCTTGAGAAGCCTGTCCTGCTTTGCATGACTCTGGGCAGAAAGGAGAAATTGGGTACTGCAGTGAGAAAATGCTTAAAGCCATACCTAAATAATTTGCTGTCCAGTGTTCACTGTAGCTGTGCTCTGGTAACAGAGGCAGGAGACAAAATAGTGTCAGCTTCCTTTTACAGGCTTATGAGCCTATTTACAGGATGCAGTAAGTTATGTTCAGGATAGAGAAGAGACAGCATTAGAGTACTGCCAGCAGGGAGTGTGGCCACTGGGTGACCAGTCTAGCTGTCTAGTACCTTTGCCAGTTAGCTGCCTTATCTGTGTGACTTGCCATCTTGAGAGTGCTGACCTTGGCAGTGAAAGCAGGGAACTCTTTGATTACTATCTAGAGCTTTAAAGCTCTAGACTTGTATCTGCACTTGTATCACACAGCCATGATGTGCCCAATTTTAACCAATCCTTTGATTTATACTTTTGCTTCCAATTCACTTAAGTGAAATAACCTTACTCTTGCAATGTTGTTACAAAGAAAAATGGACACTCTGGCTTAAAAATGTCAGAGTAATATATTTTATTTTATGATTTGAGGAGATGAAAATGTTAATCTGATAAGTTGGCATTAATTGATAGTTTCAGTCAAACCAAACATGCACAGGTCTCCCTGTACACTTATGATGAAAGTACAGCAAATTTCTAAGGAAGACATTTAAAGCCATGTAATAAGAAAATAAAAATCTATTGCTGGCAAGTTGCCTGTCATTTAGCACTGAGGCAGCTAACAATTTATATCTGGGGTCTTTAAACCAAATGCTAAATAGCAATGGCCTCATTCATGTGTGAAACACAAGTGTGTTAACAGATGACTAATGATTAATGTATAACTACATTTAAAAGAGCATGTGAGGAAAAAGAAATAAATGAGATAACTGGGTAAGTGTTCCTCTGGGCAGAATATAAAAACCACCTTGGAAGCTGGCTGAAGATGACCAGTAAGTGAATTTAACTCTGAGGGTGAATTTTAGAGTTCTTAGGACTGTGGTTAGGTAACACAGTGGGTAACTCAGGCTGCCACAACTGATACAAAACTTCCAGCCATTAGGAGGCAAATACTGATCTCTCAAACTTGCACTGTCAATGTAAAACCAGTGTAAGTATTCTGATGGGTTAGCACTGAAGTAGCTGCCTTTTTATGCCAGATTAGTTCTCTGGTCAGGTATTGTCTGTCCCCTTGCAGCTGATGTGAAGCTGGCACAGACTCCAAGCTATGTGCTCATTGTAGAGTCTGGCACAGCTATGTGGTTAGTTAGTGCTCGGATTTTGCAGTACAAGTAAGTAAGGCTGGACTACTTCAAGTCTGCAGTCCCCCAGAGTATCACTAGATGCTGAGACAAGAGCCGTATAACTCCATGCAGCAATAACCTGAACTGCAATAAGGTTTGAAAAGTTCTTTTACTATGCTAAGTAGATTGTGATGAGATTCTAGCTCAAACCTGGCCACACAAATAGGCATGAAATGGATCTATCTGAAGTGCCAAGTGAAGTGTAACACTGTAACTAGTTCAAATGAGATAAAATCAGCCCTTTTTCTGTGTGCGCTAAGAGCTGGCATGTAAAATTAGAAACTTTCTTTCAGGACAAATCAGTCAAAATGGATGTAAAAGATTGACTAACTTTATCATAGTGTGCATACAGTCTAATTAGCTTACCACAAGCTTATGTTGTTAAGCAATGCTGAAATTGTGAGCTATGACTGTATCATAATTACAATGTACACTTTGTCACACTTTCTTCAAAGCTAGAGCAGGAAGCCAAACCAAAGTGAACAATAGAGGAAAAATGTGGCATGGATATATAGTGACTCAATCCTTGCTTCCTCTTTTCCTTCTGACCAGTTACCAGTTCTCACAGAGCAATTCTGCTTTGGGTCAACTTGAATTAGAGCCCAGCACAATGCACAAACTCTCCTGAGGCACATAAACCATTCTTTCAACTAAAGCTACTTGTCCACACATCATCTCACAGCAGCCAAACTAATTACAATTGCATGTCTTCCCAAGTATCAAAACCTGCTTGTCTGCCAAGATAAAAACAATTGGAAGACTGTGAAGTGATATAACCTGGGGATACCTACTGCATGGATGTATTTTTAAGCTCTATTATGCAGAGCTCTGGCAGTAAATTCAGTGTGTGCCACTTGGTAACTGGGTGAAGTCAGACTAGTTTATTCAGTTCAACAATAAACCCATGTGGAAATCAGGACTGATTTGAATGTCTAGGATAGATCTCATAACAGACTGCTGCTCAGTGTGGTTTTACTTTTTGGGTGAAGCGAATTAGGAAAACTGACATAAGTAACAGTGCAAAAAAAAAAAAAAAGGAAGCCCCACACCTGTTGGGATCAGCAGGCATTCAGAAGAACAGCCTGGAGTTATGGCTGGCAGCATGATGCAATTGTAGGAATGCTAACAGGCTCAAAGCAGTTTAAAGGTGCAATACAAACTCCTGTTGACTGCAGATGAACCACAAAAAAAAAAAAAAAAAAATGGCAGTTTTTTTTTTTTTTTAAGAAGGGGTTATTAACCACTGTAAATTAGTGAAACTGTTTTTGAGCTCCCCTGTAGTATCACCTCTCCACAGCACAAGATTCGGGTGTTTTCATTCTGTAGTCTTCCCTTGGCTACTTCCACATGATTGCTGTGGTAATATGAAGTCTATTAAAAGGTTTTAAAGGTCACCCACCCAAATGTTTCAGAAATGTTTTCAGATATCCTTAGAGAGCTGTTGCCCCCAAATAATTCTACTCTCCCAGAAAAGCCAGAGTAGTATTAGTTGCTCAGTGGGAGTTAACCTCTTTTTGTTGTTGTGGCTAGGTTCATTTTGCAAAGACCAGTTCCTTGCCTGTATCTGCATGTAAGCAATACAAAATTCCAGTACCAATGAGCCTCTGCAGTGTCTGGGAAAGAGCTATTATATTGTATTAGAAACAGACATAAATATTAAAAATATTTGTACTCATTGGAATAGCAAAGTACGCTGCAGAAATGGATCACCTTTAGATGCAGAATAATGATATGAATTTTCCAGTTAAAATTAATTCTCAAATGCAATTATCACTAATTAAGCCAATGGTTTTCTGCATATTGTCAGCTATTGAAACTACCTGAAGACTTTATCAATTCAAAATTTTATACTTCTGAGGATACATGTATATATCTCTGAAGACAGGTCAATGCTGAAAATAGAGAGATCTGGAAGATTTGGGTCTTGTAATTGAAGAGAGGCATATGCGAATATGCAGGAGCCAGCTCAGATGTTGGTGAGAGAGCTGGAAAATGAGTTCCCAAGAGAATCTCTATGTCAGTCAGACCTGGTGTGAGATCTGGCTGTGAGGGCAAGGGAGAGAGGCAGGAAGAAGGAATGTAGACAGCAGCCAGTTATGGTTTGAGCACTGGTTAAAAGTCTTGTGGATTTGAGGAAATAAAACATGCTATCTTATGCTCAGAAAAAATCATGATTCGTAGGTAAAGAAGGCTGTGTTAGAGGCATGCGACTCCCACTGCGTGTTTCACTCTAAGCTGAAATCAGCAAAGCCCCACCTTCTAGCAGGTTGCTCATGCTGGGACTCTGAGCAGGATCCTGAGATAATTATGCATGGGGCTGGAGCCAGCAGAGCTTGTAACTTTGTGAAGGGCTCAGGTGGGCACTGGTGGTGAGCTCCACAGCTAAGGAAGTGAAGAACCAGATAGCTCTGAGCAGTGCTACAGTCCACACTTTTTTTTTTTTTTTTTTTTTGGATGGTTTGAACAACTGGGTGTCCATGGAGTAGCCTCCAGCTACCAGCTCTTTTCTCTTTGCCCTGGAAGGGACCACTGAATCAGAAAATTCACAAATACATTGTCTGTTGGCTCAGCAATAAGCCAAAAGCATCCAATAGCAGATTCACCAGCATGACTCCTCAGCCATCTTGCTAAAGCATTCCCTGAAACATCCTCACAATGTCCTACATGGCAATGTTCACCATATACAAAAATGACAATTTTGTTAAAACTGTAGCATTTTTCACTGTATGGTTGTGCTGTGTGTTTACCTTAGGATTTTCTTCAGCGTAGAACTGTCAGCACACAGATGTAAAAAACAAAACAAAAACTATTTAATTAGTTTTTCAGGAAAGACAAGTAGAACTAGTGGAAAAAGATAAAATAAAGAGCAAGCTGGCAGCAAACCTACAAGCGGGATGACAAAAATTCTGGAATGTGCTCTGCAAAGCAGTCAGCTTCTCTTGGAATTCAGTAGCCAGCTGGAGAGTGTGATGATGCAGAGGAGAAAATTGAAGCCAACAAAAATCAAGTGAGGCAGGTCAGGATAGAGGATGGTGTGGGAGAAGTGAACCTAAGACTTGAAGTATGTTTGTCTATGCCTAAGCCACTTAGTCTATAGGCCAGAGGCCACAACAGCACTGAAATTTGCTTTACATCTTTCCTGTGAAATGTAGCAGATACAGCTATAATTTTCCTCTTGTAGGTTGTAGCTGCTAGGACCAGGCTGTAAAATAACAAAGTCATGATCTACATAAATGCCAAGAGACTTTTTATCTAGGAATAGAAAGCTGTAGCCCTCACCTCAGATTTACTTCTGCCGAGGGGTGTGCTCCAGACACCCGTCCGTGCCTCATTTACTGCTGTTTGGTGCATGGGTTTAAGTAGAGAGGCGTTTCAGTGGCTCCTTTCAGCTAGGGCTCCTGCCTTCAGTCCGACTCAGTAGGAGGATAACAGTCGTGGGTACCGCTAAGGGCGGGGGCTCCCTCAGTCGACACGGATGCTCCGGGTTCGGAAGGGCTTTTTGCGCTGCCCCCCAGGCTCTCCGCGACGGAGGAGGAGAGGGGAGGGGGAAAGTCGGCCGCGGGCAGCCGGCGGGGCCGGCCCCGAGCAGCCTCAGGCAGCCGCACACCGCGCAACGGCGGCTGGCGGGGAGCGGGCGGGAGCCAATGGGGGCCGGCGTGGCCGAGTGACAGGCGGGGCGGCTGCTACCCCAGCCGGGCAGTCGGGGCGGGGAGCCGGCATCGTCTCTCAGCAGCAGCATCCGCGGGGTTGACACGCGCCCGCATCCTCTTCTCTCCCCCGGCAGCCGCGGCGGGAGAGGCCGGCCGGCGGAGCAGAACGGAACGGGGGGCGCCGCGACAGACAAAGCAAAGATGGCAGGGATCCTCGCCTGGTTCTGGAACGAGCGGTTCTGGCTGCCGCACAACGTCACCTGGGCCGACCTGCAGAGCACGGAGGAAGCCTCCTTCCCGCAGGCGGAGGACCTCTACCTCGCCTTCCCGCTGGCCTTCTGCATCTTCATGATCCGGCTGCTCTTCGAAAGGTAACGCGGCGTCCCGGGCAGCCGCTGGCCGCGGGGCCGCTTCGGATCCTCCTCCCCCGGCCTCGCTGCGCCGCTCCGCGCTCCGTTCCCCGTCGCTCGGTCACGTAGCTGCCCGGTGAGAACAGGTCCAGGGGCCGACCGGCGGGGTCCAGAGCCCGCGCCGCGCCCTGGCGCTAGGAGGCGAGGTCGCCCCAGGGACGGGCCCAGCCCTCCACCTGCAGCCCCGCGCCGGTGGCGGGAGAAGGGCCCTCGGCTACCTGCGCGGGCCGGGCCTGCGGGCTGCCGCCCACCGGCCGTGTCCTCGGCCTCGCGTCCTAGGCCGAGCGGGAAGCCGTCCCGAAAGCGGAGTTCCCTCGCGGCTTCGCCGGAGGGCTCCCGCGGAAGGGCTGGGCTGTGGGAACGAGCCGCTCGCAGCCCTGCGGGCGCCGCGGAATCGCGCCGGAGCCAGGCTCGCCCTCGGCTCCGCTGCCGCAGGCTTTGCGCGCGCGGCGGTTTAAACCTGGGCGCCAGGTGCGGCCGCGCGGTGTAACGGTCAGCGCGCGCCTGAGGCGAGGAGCGGGGGCGGCCGCGCGCTCCCTTCCCCGTGGCGGCGGTTGCAGCGTCCCACGGAAGGCTGTCGCGGTGCGTTAAGCCGCTGTGAAAGAGCCGGTCCGTGAGAGAGCGCTGTCTGCCGAGCGTTCCCCAGCTCTTGTCAGGTTCTGTTGCCGAGTTTTCTGGTCAGTGACAGACGCGGCTGCTTTCATCGCTCAGGTGAGAGGACAGTAGGAGCAACAAGCTGCCTCCTGCTGTCCTTAACTTCCGTGTGGCTTCTGCAGATTGAAAAGACATCAAAACTTGTAGCCTGGCTGAGCTGATTTAACATTTATCCTAACGCTGAGGTAGAATTACCCTTTGAGCACCAGGAATCATTTAGACAATGCCAAATCATTTGCTTTTTTCTTTTGCTGCCTGTGCAGTGTGCACTTCTCATCCAGGGAGGTTTTCTTAGCAATTATTTGAGAAAGTGTTTGTGTCTTTTTAATTTCACGTCAGCTTTAAGGCTTCGATGTGAGAGTAGGCTCGGGCTGTCCATGCGGTGTGGAGCGACTGTGACTTTTAGTGCAGAGCGCTGCAGTGAAGCAGGCTGAGCAGAAGCGGCGGGACCTGCTCCCACTGCTCGGAGCAGGAGGACTGTCTCTGAATGATGGATTGTTGCTTATGGTTGCTTGGCAGCCTATTTCACCAGACCTCCGTGTTTTGCTTGTGGAGAATAGTCACAATGCCTTGTGCTCATCATTAGTGAGCGGCTTGCAGTTACTTTGGTTGATAAAGCTTTCTGAGAACTGGAAAGGACAAGAGAGGGATATCTGAAATGAATTGATAATTTTTCATTTTTCTGTGTAATATAACATCTGCTTTTTTTTTTTGTTAGTTTGTTTTTCTGAAATTCATCAGTTGATAACTGATGTTGCATACACTACATCCTGGAGCAGGTTTCTGCAGGTCTGTTCACTGATTTTGCAACAAAATCACTTAACGAACAAATCAAAATAGATGCTGTGATACATCTTAACAAGTTCTGTGTGTACTTTCAATTCACAGCTGTACTGAAATACTTCTAACATGAGTGCATCTTCTTTCTTTCTTATCTTTCTTCTTTCTTTCTTATACTTAGTATAGGTACTCCGGTAACTCTTGATACTGGTAGGCAAGTAACGATGTGGTGCTGAGAATCTCAGTAAGCATTTTATACCTATTATTTCAAACTGTTTCACAGTAGCTGGCTGCTTGAGCAGTGTGGTTTTACTTCCCTTGCTGTGTAAAGGATGACCAACTTGCCAGGTCTTAAAGCAGTAAGAAACACACTTCAGGGGGAGCTATGATTTGGACTTTGCATGTCTTACAAAGTTCTTTATGTCTGGGGGATAATACCTGTCATGCTAAAGGTTAAAAGTTGACTTGATTTAAGGTATACATATATTATACATATACATTTTGGTTACATATTTTTGTGTGCAACTGAGAATACAGAATTTGAAAATTTTGTTCTATATATATTCACCCTATTGCTAACAGAATTAACCTACTGGTTGTTTGGTGTGGTTTTTGGTTTGTTTGATGAATCAACTAGCAAAGTCAGGAAAAGAATCTAGATCCTTCTGAAGTTATATATATTGTTTCCCTTTCAAAGAAACCATTTTTCCTGATTTCCCTATCCTTGACCTACACTCACGTATGAAAGAAAAAAAATAGATTAGAACATTAAGTATATCCTCTAACAGTTGGATCTGCTGATGATGAGTGCTTTAGAAATAAGCTTTGCTCTCTGAGGTAATCTCATAACTGTAAGATTTAGCGGCTCTACCTGATGAGGCCATCATAGTTATGGATGAGGTGCTAAAATACCTTAACAGCCTTTTTGTTTTTCCCTTCCTTCTCATCTCCCTTAGATTAAACACCAAGTTGATTTTAGAAACTGTAACTGAGCACAATGATAATGTTACCTAGTAATTTAGAAGATTATTTTGTTTGGCATTGCAATGGAAACATATTTCTTCATAGTATCCATCAATTTTGTGTTGTTGTGTTGTTTGCTTGTTTGCTGTTTTTTGTTTGTCTGTTTGTTTTTACTAAGACATGTTAGCAATTAAGGATCCCCTCTTGAATTATCTAACGCCTTCAGCTCTAAGGACGTAATGTAAGTGCTTATTGATACTACTCTCTCAATTCTCTCTAGTTCTAAAGCAAGCAAGACAGGTTGAAGCTGAATTGAAGCTGATCTTACTAATAGCATAGTGCTGTAGTTTTGGTTGGCCTAAAAAGATAAAGTGCCATCTGTTGTTCTGAGCGAAATATAATTTTTCATCTTTATTTTATGTGATTCCAAACATTGTCTGCTAAGAAGCAGCAGCTCTGCCTATCCCTCCAAGACTGTCCTCTGTGAGAGGAACATATGAAAATAAGGTTTGTCAGTGTGCTTATCTGGCACAAAATGAGAGGGTAACACTTCTCCCTTTTAGAGCCATCTCAACGGATTGAGGTTGGCTGAATTCTCCAGAAGATGTGCTAACTAAACACATTTCTGATGTGGTCCAACAATCTTATGTCTGAGTCAAGTAATGTTTTTCAGTGCTTTCTGTATACCTGGCTCATGTTCTCTAGATACTTGTGTCTCATGTTTGCACAGTAGTTGTAATATGCTTTCTGGTGCCTTACAAGCAACAGCTTGAGCTCAGATCAGATGGGATAGCTGCCTAATTCACCAATCTGATCTTACAATTCCTTTCTTGTCCTCTGGTATCTATGTCTATGGATTGTTTCTTAAAAGTGAAGATGATCTTCCTCAGCTGATGGAATAGCTTGATGTGGTCAGGTATAGCTTGACTATAAGGAATAGCAGTCTTCCAGCAGCACTGATTTAAGCTGATCCAGCCTCATGGTTCATGATCAGTCAGGTCAATACACTCTAGACATTAAGCGTATGGAAATTCATGACTTTTGTTTGAAATTTTACTTTTACAATGATAATTCAGCCTCAAAGCTAACCTCAACTGACTCGTTTTTAGTTCAGTGCTGTATAATTCCTAGTGAGTCAGGGTAACATGAAGCAATGAGCAGGTGTGTGAGTGTATGCGTCTGTATATATGGCAAACTGTCAGAATTGATTCAAGTGGCAATACATTAAAGCATTGTCAGTGTCTCTGGTATACGGGGTGTGTGTGGATGTTTGATCTTCATAATCCTTAAATCATCCAGTAGTGGTGATTTATTGTGATTACAGGGAGGTTAGAGAGGATACTGCATTTGGAATGATAAGTATGGATGTTGTGCATTTCCAGCAACCCAAAACCTCCTCTTGGTTGGTTGGGTGAGGCAGTGACTGTTATTTCTGCCCATCCTGTGTATAGGCTGCAATATTATTAGATTTCTTGCGTAGTTCCCTGTGTAGTAGACATGATCTTACTGTTCAGTTGTCATTCACCAGTGTGCAAGTGGATGCAGATGTTCACTGACAGTAACTTTCTCCTTTTTTTTTCTTTCTTTCTCTCTCTCTTTTTTTTTTTTTTTTTTTTTAATCTTTATGATTTCTTTTTTATTAAGAGAATCTGGGACTTTTTTTTTGCTTGGATAGTTAATTCAGTTGAAACTGAATTGGACATTGATAACTTCCTTATGAAAAGACATAGAAAATAACTAAAAAGCAATTTATTTCATACTTCAAATGAATTTCCTTTTAAAATTATAACACCATAGCATTAATAATAAATACATTCCAAATAAATGTGTACTGTACAGTGTTCATCCATTTCTCTGTGTTTCTCTCAGTTTAGTTGTTAAGCTTCTACCATGTATTTTTGTTTTTATTTCATTGAGTTGGTATTTGGGCTTTGGTCGCTAAAACAAGTAGATATCACACAGGAAAATGATTGCTTCTAACTGGAGAGGAAGTCAGTCTATCTTGGCATGGATGGAGCTCTGCCTTGCCAGCTGTGACCAACATGGTGTATACTCACCCTCCTCATGGGCAACTGTTGGCTGGTGTTCCCCTCTGTTGCTTGGAAGAAAATATAGGCTTTTGTGTTTACACTTAAGCTGGGCATATTCCTTTAAAAGAAAGCAGAGTATAGAAAAACACATTCAAACTGTACCTATTTATAAAGGGCTATTTATAGGTGAACATTCATGCCAATCTCAAAATTAGGAATTAAATTGGAGATATGTGTTGAGCTCCTGGAGAAAACACCATTAAAACCAATTTCTAAAATGTCCAGGTGACAGAAGTATGACAGCCAAGCCACAGTTCATCTATGGGAAGGGTTTCAATGACAAGTTACTAGAGGATACTGGGAGTTTATTACTTGTGCAGAGCTGCTATTAGTGGTGTTCTGTCAGAGTGCAGACTACTACTGCTACTGTTAGCAACTTCCTTTCGCTTCTCACCTGGATTCTTGTAACAGTGCTTTTTGATCCAAATTGCCGTGGCTCTTTCTGTTGCTAATATTTATGCCTCTATCACTGATTAACAGACATTTGCTAAGAATTTCTTCTTGCAAAAAGAAGAGCTTCTAATATTCTGTGCTTTTTCAGCCTGGAGAAGAGAAGGCTCTAGAAATACCTGATGGCAGCCTTTCAGTATCTGAAGCGGGGCTATAAGAAAGAAGGGGGCTGACTCTTCATCACGGTCTGTTGTGAGAGGACAAGGGGAAACAGTTTCAAACCAGGAGATGGGAGATTTAGGTTGGAATGTTGTGCAGTAAGGCACTGGAGCAGCTTGCCCGGAGATGTGGTGGAAGCCCTGTCCATGGAGACATTCAAAGTCTGGACCAGGCTGGACGTGACCTTTAAGGGTCTCTTCCAACTCAAATATTCTGTGATTCTATGTCTGTGTACTAGTTTCTTATTTAGTCCATAGAAATTATGTAGTATATTAACATTTGGGGAAATCTGTTCCCTTGATTATCTCTGCTACTTGTCAGCAAGATGAAGAAAATGGGGGTGCCAGAATTGACCAATGCTTACTTGACCATTTTTTGTATTATTTTTTTTTTTTATAACAGTCAAAAATTATTCCATGTTTACAGCGGTTTTGACATTTTGGGGGTTTCTGTGCCTGTCTCAAGTTTAACTTGAAGTTTTTGCAGGGATGTTAGATTTACAGAACACATGGCTTTCGTGAGCAGAGTAACCTGAGATAACACTCAGCAGTAGGCGTAAGCCTGTAACTGGCACCTTACAAATAATCAAATGCACGCGATGTGTATCAGCAGTTCTTTGGAACTGTTTATTTAACATTGTGATCTCTTTGTAACCTCTTGTACCAGTGACTCCCTTCACTTGTTTAAAGAACTATTAGATGTGGGAAAGCCAGCAGGGATAGGCATCCAAATGAGGGAAAGGAAGAGGAATATGTAGGTTTCCTCTGCAAGGAAGTCTCTTCGGTACATGATGTCAAGTTGCAGTCTTCAGTAAGGATCATCTGGCAGTCACTGATTTCTCATAGGGATGATACCTTTCCTGTTATTATTCTGAGTAGTGAAATGGTGACAGAGGGGAGAGTTGAAGTATTGATCACAGCCAGCTGTCATCTTAGAGGTGATTTTCATAGTGTTGGTGGGTCTGTAATACAAAGCTATGTCTTCTGTACTAGAAGCAGAGAGTGAAATGTAATGATTATTTTTTTCTGCACAGTTAATATATCTCACAGTTCCAAGTTTTTCCTTACGTAAACTTCATAGTGCTGAGCAGTAGTGAAGCTTCCTGCAGCTGTTACTGATATCACATAATTGACTTCTAACTCTCAAGTTACTTGTCTGTAGAACTAAGAAAATCGAAGAGCTGTAAAGAAGCATAATATGCCATTAGATCTGTTGTATGTTATGTAGTATGCAAGATAGATACATATTTATATACCAGCTATTAATCCAAATTACGTTTTGAATAAGAAAGAACAGAATGCTGAAATTCTCCTAATTACCCTGTATTAATGAAGTACCTTACAGGTTCTTTAGTCTAAACTTAATTTTAATATTATAAATGATGTGCCTTAACACTTGGTCTGAAATGATAAAAAGCCATCTTTGCACTTAGAGGTCACACTAGGATGGATAAAGGAATATATCTAAATCACTTGCATTTTCTCTCAGTGCAAGCTTAGTAAAAACTTACTTCTTAACAGCACCTACTCTGTCTTGGTTTCTCTTGCAGAGAATGGGGACAGAAGGGAGTAACCTACAGTACAGTAAAATTAAATATATCAGTCTCACTGACATAGTTACTCTAGTGCAAAATAAAATAAAATAAAATAAAAATTGAAATTAAAAAAAAACATGGGTTAGACCCCAGGAAGGCATTCACTAGTATAAGATTTTTAGATTTCTGAGGCTGTTTCTGCATTTATGCATGCAGTATTATTTGTGTATCCTTCATAACAAGCAAGTTGCTATATTTTTAACATCAGTGAAGTGACCTGGAGAAAGAAGTGGCTTTTATTTTTTTATATTTGGTGTGATCACACCTGCTCATTTCCCATCCCCTGAGATAATATTTACTTGTGTAAGCAGAAGGATGGGAAAATAAAACAAACAAAAAAATAAAGCAATAGAAATGAGGCTAAAATCCTTACTTTGGAATTTCCACTCTTTTCTTCCTTCTGATGCTGATGGTTTTCAATTCTGAGAGACTTGTATACGTAACTTTCACTAGATCTGTTGCTTACCATGTCCTTGGGATTCTCGTCTTCACTGAGAAGAAGGTGGAAGTGAGGGCTGTTCTTACTTCTCATTTGCTATGGTGTTTGGCATTATGACTGCATTTGAAAGATGCATTTGCACTGTCCACAGAGCTGTAGACAAACTGTTGTGCTGTCATTAAAGCCTGAACAAGATAGACTCCTTAAGAAAGATAAAATTTAGCCTTTATATGGCACCTTTGTAGATGGGCTGTATAAACATTGAATGCTAGTCTACACCTATGGAGGTTAAAGTAAAACAAAGCAGAGAAAATCAAATCTACATGAAAAGAAATTGAATTGAGAAATGATGAGGATAGCTCTAGCAGCATAAACTCAGATGGCAGTGGGCTCCTCTGACTCACTGCTGTAGGGAAGAAACGATCTCAGCTGGGGAGCTGGAGGGCTCCAGCCTCTTGTGCTGACTCAGGGCATTACTGTACAGTGAGTCATCAAGACCAGAGTCTTCTGCTGAAAACAGAGTTTAAGCTAAAGGTATGTAATGAGAAGATTCACAACTTCATATAAAGGTCATGAGTAGGAATGTGCCTGTTGACAAGCTGTTCTGTAGTTGTCCACTAGATTTTCTTGGACTTCCTGCTGTTTACCACTAATTGTCCAAAGCATGCAGCTGAAGAAGATTATCAGGTCCAATTGGGTGTATTTATTCCCATTATGGACAGTGTTTGTTGGAAAGAAGCCTTTGGGAAAAAGAAAGGTAAGTGGTTAGACTGTAGGTGGGAAGATGTTTTGTATGTATTGAAGCAAGAATTGGGTGGTAATTGTGCGGTTGATACTTATCTGTCAACTTTTCCCACACACCTAATATGAGAAAAGGGAGATAACTGGTATGATAACGTAATATTCTGAAAATATGAAAATTTCCAAAGCCAAATGCTGCCTGGGATTGCAACACCAATTGTACTAAATTAATTTTGCAGTGATTGCATTGACATGATTATGACAAGTTGATCTGCAAATGGAGTCTTGGGAGTAATAAGTTGAATGTGAGCCAGAAAAATAACAACAGATTTCTGGGTTGCATTGGGAAGAGCATAACCAGGAGAGTGAGGAAAGTAATGATCCCCCTGTTATTCAGCACTGGTGAGGTCATATCTGAAGCGTTGAGTTCAGTTTTGGTTTCCCTGTATAAGACATGAATGTAATGCAGTAAGGCCAACAAAGGTCCACTGGAGCACCTGATGTATCACAAAAGACTGGGAGAGCTGCAACTGTTTAGCCTGGAGAAGAGATGCTTTAGATGGATTGTATCAGTTTGTACAAATACTTGATAGGGAGAGTAAAGAAAGCAGAGCCAGACTATTTACTGGGGCAACATGCAACTGAGGTGCAGGAGATTCTGTTTAAAGGTAAGAACAATTTTGTTCCTTGGATGGTAGTCAAACACCGGGACAGAAGTTGCAGAGCTTCCGTCTTTGAAGGTACTCAAACAACTGCACAAAACTCTGAGCAACCCACTCAAGTTCGCCTTGCTGTGGGCAGTCAACTTGGTGATCTCCAGAAGTCCCTTCCATCTGTAGCAAATACTGTGAGATCACTACTGTGCTAAATGGCATGTTTTCGCAATGCAGGACTCGAGTCACATGGAAGTCCAGGAATGTATGAAATTGATAAACTGTAGTGGAAGTCTGAAGGTGAGGGTTAGGTTGGAGTTCACTGTAATTCTACAAAGGAAAATTAATTTAGGTGGAGCACACAGCATTTGATAGGTGTGGATTTTCTGTTTGCCATGGAATGGCTTTTTTGATTGCTTCTATTGTAGTCTGGCATGTGAGCAGACACGAAGTAAATCAAGAAATCTATTTGCATGTTCTCGAAGACAGCAATTAACTTGTGGGTGCCCTAAAATGAAGTCTGAGTTGCTGTGTTATAAACACATTCTGTTCTCTTCTAGGATCAAAACTTTGTGTTTCCTATAGCACTAAATGTGATTATAGCAGGCAATTTTGAGGATAATTTCAGTTTTGTTCCTCCTAAATTGATTCTTCTCCACATCATAATGTCTTCAGGATAATTTTATTCTCAAAAAATTTAATGAAAGGGATACTTTAAGAGACAGAGTACTCTTATGTCCCCTGTTAAGAGGAACGGAGGTCATGTCTGCTGGAAAAGCTCTTACTGCTTTTGTTTTCTGGAAAATAGTATTAAATCAGCTTTAAACAAAAACTGGGAGAAATTAGTCTTCAGTTCCACACTGCTAGTTGCGCATATAGGCAATATATGTATACTTGTAAATATGTTTGTGTACAACATAAAAGGATGTATAAACTGTATTGGCACTGTGTCACTCTGATGTAATACATTTTTCCTACTTTATTTAAAAATCACTAAATTAAAAAAAAAAAAAAAAAAAAAAAAAAAAGCAGATAAGGAATGTTGACTGGTCTAGAAAACTAGATATTCCAAAATGTGATTCTCTGGGGTTATAATGAAGCAGTTTGACAGATGATAGAAGAACTCTATCTGATAGAACATACTCTATATCCTACTCTATATCCTAGTTAATTAATGGGGCATTACTTTTGTGTGAGAGCATGAACCTGGAATTATTAATTTCTAGAGCATTTATGGAAAATATGACAAATCTTTCATTTTCTTCCAATTTGGAATGAAAAGGAAATTTAGAAATGTGAAAATTTCCTCAGAAACAGATGTCCTGACTTTCAGCCAGCACGGATTAATAAGTTTGCTTACAAGATGATTATATGGTACAAAAAATGAGGTCTTTATAGCATTGCTAGCCTCTGGAAACATGTTCTTGACCAATTCCCAATTTTAGACTTATTCAGCCTGCACATGTATGAATGCTACCTAGAAAATAAAAATAAATAAATAAAGATAAAAGCAAACCTCTTAACAGATTGATTTTGTTGAAAGTGGACTCTATCCTGATATTTTGTCTTCCATTGTCAAGATGAAAAGTCCACTAGTAGAAATGGAGGAACATCTCTTTGTATTGCATACTCTTCCAGTGAGAGGTGGCTTCGAGGTGTGAAGAGAAAATAGCATTCGTATCCATCACAATAATTTGTGTTTTGTTTTCTTTCCTGATTGGAATAGTTTAGGTATAGCCGGAGAGAGATATAGAGCTTTAAATACTACTAGCAAATCTCTCAGAGCAACGTGGCTGAAAGAAAACTGCAGTGATATTGGCTTTTCATGTTTTTAAATGCATTGTAGTTAAATCTTTTGCCATTTTCTAGGCTAGTGTTTAGTGACATATATCTCCAAACAGCCATTACAACTTTAAAGCATTACGGCTGTATTAATATAGCAATAGAATTTAGGATTCTTTCAGATCTTCTATGGAAGCTGAATATTAAGAGTTCAATAAGAATGCATTATTTGAGGACAAAACATATTCCTTACACCTTTTAACAGTCTCTTGCACTTCTCCTCTTATAAATGTATCTCCAGTCTCAGAACAGATTTCCCTCACTTTTCCGTGTTATCTTAAAATTAAGGTTTATCCTAGTATTTCTTGTTTTGCGTTTTTCTAATCTTTTTCTCCTCTTTTTAAGGCCTCTTAAATGTTCTCTATTCTGCAACTGCTCCCTTCTTATTCTTTCTTCTTATTCATCGTCCTCTTGTTGATTTTTCTCTTTCTTTGAACAAAAGCTGTCTACCTCTGCCTTTTGTGCTGTTAGAGTGCATATCAACCTTATTCAGTTTCCACTACACCTTGATGGAAGAGCATTAAGAGCATCGAAGACTCCTAAGTTACGTTCTAAAATGGCTTTTAATTATAAAAGACAGAGCGAGTGCAGTGGTGTGTAGGAAGACAGGTTTGGATTGAGGGAGGACTTCAAGCGGATGTTAATTTTGTCAAGGGTCTGTCTTACTCTAGTTTGCTAGAGTAAGAATATGTTCATCAATTTTGTTGCAAAATCCTCCAAGTGTTTATTAGGAAATATTGCAACTTCTTTCTTGTTTTCTCTCTGTAATGTCATCTATCAGTACCAGATAATATTCCTTGAAAGGTGATTTGGAAGTGGTATTGGATGGAGAAAATATCTGAAAAATAATCAGCTTTCATCTCCCACATCTCAGACCAGAGCATGGTAGAATGAGAACTCAAATGCAGAGAAGGAAGTAACTGTCAAAGCAAAGAGGATGCTTGCTATGTGGTCCATAAAGTGATTCACAGAGTAGGGAGAAGGTAGCTTGGATTTAGGTGCTTAATGTCAAGTGCTCTGTGAGTAATTTCCAAAGGACTCCTGCTTCTCTTGAATAGTCGTGGGTTACTTTAGACCTCAACCAGAATGGGACCATGTCACAAAGAATACAACCCTTGCATTTCTAAAATAAACCAACATGAAAGAAGCCTCAGTTGAACAGCCTCCAAATCCCTTCTGGCTTTGCAGTGGTTTTGCAGTCCACCCTGTATTAGGTCTTTGCAACTCAGAAAGATCCATTCTTAATGCTTTTTTCTTTTATATATATATAATTGGAAGTCCTACTGGAAAGAGGAGTCATATCAGCAGTTTCCAATATCTTAACTTTTTTGATTGCTGCTGGTATTGTCTCTTGTAAGTAAAATTCCAAAGTAAAAAGTAAAATTCCAAGTAAAAAGCTAGATGAGATTATCTTCATTTATAAAAATGGTCTTTGGGATCCAGGTGTTACCACTTCTACCTGCTCCTCCCTTAACGACTTGAATTAATTTCACCTGGAGCTTCTGTGAATCTCTTCCAAAGTTTCAGGCCTGTACACTGAACACGGGCCACTGAATCCTGAACCGTGCACAGAGAACTGAGATTGCAACAGTCAGAGTTTTTCATGCTGCCTGCCCAATGGATTCCTACAGTAAGGAACTGTAATTTCACAAAGCATCCCAGAATCTGCATATAAGATTAGCTGACTCTCTTGTATTATTATTATTTGCTTTCTTATATCACTGTTAATATAAAGAGTTCATTAATTTTGTAAACCTGAACTTTGTGTGCTAGAGGAGCTTTGTCATACAGCCTTATTTGATTGTTTATGTATTGGGTAGACTGGCTGGTGGTAGAAATTACAGTTTGTTCAAGAATGGTCAGACTGATTTATGCCAGTTGGGGATGCATATTACTCTTGCATATGATTTATTTACTCACAAAGATCCTGAATATGATCTTCTGCCAATATAATTTAGGAATTAGCTTCCATGGTGTTCAGATGTTACGTTGGTACAAAACTTCTGTGGAAGATCAGAAATTGTGTTATTATATATAGATCTGCATAGCTCTTTGATTATTGTTTTAGAAATTATGAAGTGAAAGCTGCTTAAGCTCTACAGCCAGATGGAAATCAAAGCAGTCACATTTGTTCTTTTTGTTGTTATTGTGTGTCAGGTTTTTTGAAGGCGTTTTTTTTACTTTCTTTTTTGACCAGTTGCTTCACTCCCTCTGCCCACCATTTTTTCGGAACTGATAATTTGTGTGCACTGCCAGAGCATTGTTCTGTCTGCAGACCTCACCTGCTGAAGATTCGTTTAGTAGACAATAACTTGGTAGTGTCTTGATTTCTCATCCACTCCCCTCTCTCTCTTTTCTGTGAGTCTCTGCTCTTGCATAGCATTAAATGACTGGTCAGTCAACAAGATCATGTGATAGGCCTCCTTTTCTTCGCCTTGCCCCTTTGAAGAGCTTCACTAATACTGACAGTAGGCTTCAAGTCTGCAATTTGATGACTGGCTGTGAGATGGTACCTTGTCAATGGCTTTCCACAAGCCCTGCCCCAGGTCTGCTCTTGCATGAGGCTGCTTCACAGATGAGTGTCAGATACAACTGTAGTGGTAGCAGTGGTTGTAATTCCTATCAACGCATTCAGAGTTGCCTGAAAAGAATATCCCAGTGTTCCCCAAACAGGGACTGGCAGTCCTGCAGGGTGTCTGCAGCTTGTTCTGAACTGTTCTGGAAACTGTGTTGCAACTGCATCATGCTGCCAAAGTAATGATATAAGAACCTATTAAGAGCTTTACACACAAAAAGTGCCCTCCTTAATCATGATGTGTGTTTCACATGTGGCAGTGTTGTTATTTAGAGAATAAACTTCATGTGCATATTAATTTTAATTAATTAATTTTAATTAAGTATAATTAAATAAGTTATAATTATGACTTCCAAAACTGTCTCAACAAATCTTGCACTCCTCACACCAAGGTGCTCTTTTTGTCTTGTCTGCTACTGTTGCAGGTATGTTAAATGACACAAAAAGTCTTCTGAATGAATATATTTGCATGATGAAGAGAAAAATGGAACACATTGTCTAGATCCACCTTGAATTTTCTCACATTTCACTTTAACCATTATTTATTATCATTAATTATTTTCAGGCTCTCTTTTCTCTTGACAAATGCCACCCCACAACCATGATCACTTCACAGGTAAACAGAAGTTAACCTCAAAGATTAAACACAGGAGTGAACTCTGCATGCACCAGAGCCTTCCCAGCTCAAGCTCAACACTTCTGAAATGTTTTCATGCTGTTTAGTGAGAACCATCATGAAGAACGAAAAGCTTTCAGTACTTTACTGCAGGGTGACCCATTCTGCTGAATTCTTGAAAAAAATATTCCTTTTGACCAGCTAACTGAGTTACCAAGTTGTAAATTTAGTGAAGGTCTTAGTTTGCTCTTAGGCATTATTTAAGATGTGGTAAACATAGTGCAGCGTACTTTGGCTCTCAGCTTACGTTTTTAGGTTAGGTCTCGATTCTTCAGCTGGGTTATTTCTTGTATAAATGAAAGTGATGTATAAATGTCTTGTATAAATGAAGGGATTATATGTAAGTTCTTTCAGTCCTACTGTGGTACAGGCTGAGGAATTTTAATATTCTAAAGCCTCTTAAATAATGGTATTAAAATAATGAATAATGAAAACAAAAGTTGGAATATCTCTGCGCCATAAATAAATATTTCCAACTTGAATGACTGATCATGACAAGTCAACCCCCTCATGTGTGAGTAATGCAAAAAATTCTTGTTGAGATACAGTGCAGCAACCACATGGCTTATGGTGTGACAATCTGCTGCTCTTCAGCATTCTGACAATTCTGTTTCTCACTTGAAATTTGAAGTTCAGGGAGTCCATTACTCTCTAAATTCTTTTTCTTCTATCTAGATAAGAACAGTTAACAGAGGCTGAAGACCAGGAGTGGAACGGGGCAAGAATATGGAACTGAAAGGAGAACAAGGCCATGGTTTCTAGTGTGTAGGAGTAGGGAGAGAAGCTGAAAGTGAGTAAAGATGTGGACTGGGAGCAAGAGAAAGGGGAAGGCATGACCCATGTGTGTGTCTGCATGTAGGAGCAAAGCAATGTAGTCTTACCAGTTTGTTCATTCACACCAGAAACAATGTGAGGTATGCTTCTAAATTCAAACGAACATGAGAATACTTGTATCCTGGGAAAAGATTTTGTGTGTGTGAATTCTTCAAGCTATTGAGGGATCAGCTCTGAAAATTCCTGATAATTATTCATTTTTTAAAAAGTCCTAGCTGTAAGAAAGCTTTTTTAATCAGCCACGTGAATTTTTATTCAGATCCATAGCTATCGCAGTACAAAAACTACTGCTTAAGTCACCCTGAGAAATTAGTGTGTTTCTCTGATGGCTTGATTAGCACTAAAGGGTATTTTGTAGCATTAAATATAATGTGAAATAATTGTTCTTGCTTGATGTTGTATTTTTAGGAGAGATGCATGTGTGTCTGTATGAGAGGAATATGGTGATGGTTCCTAGCAATCCAGAACAGCCCTGATTGTCGGGGTCATCCAGAAAGACAAGATGCTTTCAGTAATTATAGACTTTCCAGGTGTGGCAAGAACCCAATTAAGGAAAAGAGCTGATTTCTGAAAGATTGGTTGTGTATTTTCAAAATAACCAAGGCTTGAGCAAGAAATGCACAAACTTTAATTCCTTTTTAGAGAAACACCAAGTTAGGGAGATCTTCTGTTAAGTCTGTAGTTAGGAAATTAGTCACAAGGTGCTTTAGTGATTCAAAAGAAGAAATTTAAACAATTGAAAAATTGTGCTTAAAAGTTTCTGCTGAATTAAATAGAACAGTGATTCGAATTTCTTTTTAAATATGTGAAGGAATTTCCAGCTTCATTTTTTGTGTACACTTTAATTTTAGGTGGTATCTTAAAAGAAAAATGAAATTTGCTGTTCTGCAGATAAATTTAGGGAACAGTTTTTAATTGTGTTGTGGCTAATGAAATTACCAATCTGTGAACAAAACTGATCGAATAACCATTTTGTTTATCTGTTGAATGGGATAGAAAAAATTTGGATCTCAGACCACATTTCTTATCCCAGTTGAGTATTTAAAAATGAAAGATAAATAAAGGAAATGTCATTTAGATAAATCCAAGTGTTCTGTCCAACCTTCATTAAAAGGAATAAGAGAAAATGAATCTTCTAATTTTTATAGAAGCAAAAGATCTTTATTAGGCCATCGTGCATGAACACTGTTTGAGGAGAAGTACTGTGTATTAACATACAGACTTCAAAACTGAGTAATTTACTTGGAGTGAGTCACAGTATGATGGAAGCTGCCATTGGACCACGCAGTGGTTCCAGAATGGTTTTAGTTTGGCAGTTTTCTCACAGATGTTCATTTTTGACACCTTCCTTGGTCTGTCTCCTCGAATATAATTCCAGCACTGCTGTTTCTGTACCAGAACATTAAGCAGTGTTTGTTAGATTGCATTTAACGTCCAAGTCCAGACGCCAAGGGTGCTCCTGGGTTCAGGTTTGAGAGTCCACTCCTCTTAATATGTCACTGTCAAAACAAACCACCAACAAAAAAATAACCCAAAATCTAACGAAATAACAACAACAAAGAAACCCACAACCTTTTCCTCAGGATTTCCATAGCAGTATGTCTATGGTACTCAATTATGGCTTGCTGAGGGTGAAAAACTCTCCAGTAAAAGCTTAACAGTGACTGTTACAGGTAAGGTCCACCTCGGTAACAAAGGCCAGATGGGCTGACTTAGATGAGTTGTGTGTAGTATGGCCTTGGTTTCAGAAGAATTTAGTCAAAGGCAGGATGGCTAAACTTGAAGAAACATCAGAGACAAAAGTGTCTGTGTGCATTCTTGCATTCAGGATGCATTCTGCTGTAGTCCGCCACTCAGCTATACCTGCTGCTCCAAATAGCTCTTGCAGGTGGTGTGTGGTAGACTTGAGATTACTGGTGAGGGAAAAAGACCTTGCTATCACAGTAGAAACTCCACTGAGCACCTGTGCAGGGAGAGAAATTATGATTATTTCTATTAATTCAGGCTAAAATGGCTTGGAAGTAGTCATGCATTTTGCCAGCTAGTTCTGCGCATTTCCCAGCAGTGCAGCTCACTGGTATTCCCCCTCCCTCTGTCTGGCAACGTCACGTTCTGTGGCACTTATCCAAGTGAAGGTTTGGGCACGTGGCCTGTCAAACCAGTTAGGTTGGCCATCTTTGTGTTCTTGCAGTATTTTGTCAGGCAGCATATTGCATGTGGAGAGATGGAGTTTGACAGTGATTTGTTCTAGGATTCAGCTGATACAGAACTGCATTTCTGTTTTTGTTTTTTTTTTTAATAATGAAACTGAGTGCTTCTGCCTTGGGTGGCAGAAGGAGAGAAATGATTAAAAATGAGTATGCTGAACTGATTTGGTCCCTGCGTTTTATGAAGGCTGATAAAACTTAATGCCTCTGTGACAGTGAATATATGAGGTGGTTTTTTTCCCTACAAGAAAATTATATAAAACATGTACAGAATGAATAGTAAATATAAAAACTAATATTATAGTTACACTCCGAAAATTCAGTGTCAAAATGAGATATTTGTTAGGTTTCTAAAACTGTTCACTTGCAAAGTGTAGGAGATAGACTAGAAAGAGTTCATTTAAGAATACTAAGCTTAAAAAAAAAAAAAAAAAAAAAAAAGACAAAAACCCAGTAGATGCTATGATGTTTTCCCCAGAAGCACAGAGATTCCCCCATCTCTGTCTTTTTCTAGCCTTTCTCTGCTCCTTTCCTTCCTCACCTGATATGTACATGGCATAAGTAATTTGAGACCTGTATGGCAGATCTTGTTAATTGATTTATTCAGTAACTACTGAAAGCTAAAGAGAAGGGGTGTGGGGAGGAATAGCAGCGAGATTGGCTAGGAAAAGATTTGACCTAGTTTTTCCAATCTGCATGGCTCTGCAGGCAGATTCAGCTCTAAACCCGCCTCTGTAGAAGAACATTTATTTATTTGTTTTTATTTTGAATGTTCAATTGTGGTGGATTAAAATGTAAAATTTTGTTGTTACTGATAGTGAATGGAAATACGTGCGTATGGGGAGAAAGAGAGGAAAGGAATGCACGTCTGCTGGTTTGATGTGGGTTTTGCTGCTTTCTGCTCTTCTCCCTCAGTCCCCCATCACTATTCTCCCTGTGTTTGATAGCTGTGACATGAAACGCTTAATTTTTCATCCTATCTGCAGTATTTCAAGGTGTGTGAAGCCCATATTTTTACCTTTGTGCAACAGTTGGTGTGACTCTTCTTTGCATGCAAAGTAAACAAGGCTGAAAGAGATATTTTAAGATCAGTTTTTCATAATGTCTCTAAGCTCATCATTTTGCCTTCTTATTTCCATTTGTATCAAGTGATTGAAGGCTCTGCTTGGTTGGGATGTTTGTTTGTTTTAATTCTCTTACTTAGCAGCGGAAGACCAGAGATTTAGAACTGGTAATGTAACAGCAAGCTGTCTCTGACAGGCTGATGCCCAGTGCTTTGACCATCCAGATGCTTTGGATGATAAGCATTAGAACAGGCTTCTGAAGGAGGATAGTCATTTGCTGAGAACATGCATGTATTTTATTTTCTATCATTCAGTCGCATTCCTTTCAGAGCTGTTTGTTAACTGAAGTGTTTCAGACTGACCAGAGTTTTACCTATTCGGTGCATTTGCGATAATTGGTTTTGTTCTTGATCCATTTACATCTGTCACAAGAAATCCATACCCTCTTGAAAATCAGTCTGTTATTGAAGTTGCTCTAAACTTGTGATTATGCCATCATTTCAGCTGTTCTGCAGAGTTCAGCTTTTCTTTGTGATCCTTGACGTAGGTATGGAGGCAGTGGTCACACTGCTCAGGAGCCAGGCTGCATCAGTAAGGTATCTCTAGAGGACAGTGACTAGCATGCTTGTCAAGAAAGTGATTGTCAGCCAGGATGCTGAGAAGAGGTGCCCACTCACTGTAAGCTGCTGTAAGCACCCTTTGAAGCATTGCAGCTGATGATCTGACGCCTCATTTCCAGATCTATATGTACTATACAGTCTTGGGATATGGTACTTCTTCATGTATCCTGGATGGAAACGTCACATCTGATTTGTTGTGAAGGGAAAGCCAAGCATGATCTATAATCCTATGCAAAGTTGGTAAACATCAAGTGCTCTTTGCTTCCAAAGCCTTGTTTAGTTCAAACACTATGCAGACACTGAATTGATAAGTATTCTGAATGGTTTGGGATATAAGTAACATTGAGGTGCAAGTGCCAAAACTGTTTGGGTGTCTGTGAGATCTGTAAATGCTTTTTCTTTTTTGCCTGAGCAAGCAGTCTGTATGGGGAAGTCTTTGCAATCAGCCTTGCAGCAATTTTACCTAGACATTCTCCCACTTGGTTCCATCTCTCTTCTTTCTCTTGTAGCCAAGCATTATAGCACAAGGCAGTTCCAATTTGGCAGTAGTGCATACAGCCAAACGGGAATCTCTACTGCAGCTGGGCTATAGATAGGGTGTTGCTTTAGCTGGCAAACTAGCAGATCATCCAAATAGCCTTAGTTCTTGTTCCTCCAGACTGTTTCATTCATTCGCAGCAAAATGCTCAATTTACTTAATTACCTAGAGCAAGGGGATAAATATTCAACACCTATGGAAGAGCTAAAAAGAGCTAATGAGACAATATGTATTTTTCTCAGTGTAGCTGGGTGGGCTTTGATATTAGGACTAAGTTAACCTTTATACAAGTTTCTGTTTTACTGTAGCCTTGGCTTGTCTGGTCAAAGCTTAGTTAAAGGACAGGTTGTTTTTCCTTTTGACCTTTTAGTAATACTTCTAAATAAGAATGCACTTATAATCAGGACTTTTAGGTAAAAAATAAAATTCACAGTCTACTACTGGTTATACTTTTTTTTCCTAATTCTGCTTTAAAATATTATTATTACATAATTACAACTCTTACAGGCTCCTAATTTTGGTTATTAGTTTCCATTTCTATTTTCTAACAAGAGGGGCAGAAGGTCAGGTTCCTTTGTAATGTGGTGTGGAAGAAGTTGCTTTAATCCCAAGCAGCATGCACTGTGGCTTCTTAAATCAAATAAGACAATTCTATTGATCACAAGGAGATGAGAAGGAATGGCATTGCTGAAAATGGGTAACAAACATTTGCCGCTTTTAAAGTTGGAAATAAATGTTGTCTTAGCAGTACATTCCTGTGAAAACCCTTGTGCTGAGCTGAAAATAAATAAAAATGTGACTGTTTCTTTTCTGGCCTGTTTCGCTGTACTAAATATGCTTGCAAAGGGATACAAAGAGTAAATGGTTTGAAAAACACCTCAGACAGGAGATTACTTTTGATTGCCCCATGCCGCAGCAATTTCGGTTTCTTTTAGTTAGCAAGCAGCTGCTCTGTGCTGGGAGCCCCAAAGCTGGCTGGGAGCTCTGTGTGGGGCTCATGGGATGTGTGTGTCACCAGGGCTCCCTGCCTGGTGCTGATAGCTGCAGCCGCCAAGGGATTAATTGCCAAAGTAGTGTTTTGGTGATCCACAAGCAAATCCTATTATTTGTTAATAGGATTTGATCTTGCACTGTTTTGTCCAATCACTAATTTTTTATCATGCATTAGGAGTACAATGAGATGCCTGTAAGCTTTGTTATGAGCATTTTGTGTGAAAGATTTGCTGAGCATTTGCAATGGTGGATTTTGCTTTGGAAAGCTTCAGCACGGAAGACAGAAAGTAGAGGCTTAGAACTTGCATCCTTGCAAGGATTGCTGTGCATCCTTGATTCTGGCACCCACCTGCTCCTTGGAGGTGGTGAAGCTAATAGAAACTCAGCACCTTCATCCAGAGGGCTGTGGGCCCTGCACTCCACCGCTGCTTCCCTGCTCGTCCTGGAGAGTGCCTCAATGAGGTGGCAAATGAGCCAGGAGGGCATTAAGAAAATTCATGCATAATTTGAAATGGAATGAAAAGATGGAGCTGAAAAATGTATAGGGCAGCTTGAAGCAGATGTGAATTGGTTTTGTTTGAATGTATAAATGAACAGTCTGCATTGTATTTAATGGTGACATGATGCAGGTAGAAGCTACTTTGCAAGCAGATTGCTGAAGGTGTCGGTCTGAGCTGTTTCAGAGAACAGCTGTTTCAGCTATGAATGCTTTGTGTAATTACCATTTTTTTGTATATACTTCTTTGTTGAAGTACTTCTTCCACGGTGACTAATCTGTAATAATTCTTTTGAGTTATAGATACTTTGATGTACTTTCATCTCTTATTTTTCTGTTCTATCAGAAGGCGATACTTTTGTTTAAAATATTAAAATCAAGTTTCTAAAGGACAGTATGAGTGAGGTTCTGTAATGGCTTCATTTGAGCCTGTCCTCTCCTGGTTTGGTTCAATCTATGGTGTTATCTTTTCAGGTCATCACAGTTTAAGGATAAAACAGGCAAAAGTATTTATTGTATAGTTTGACTGTATGCTTCTTCAGAAATACAATTTATGAACACTTGAACATATTTGTATTTGTGTGTCTGTGTGTGTGTGTGAGTGTGTGTTAGAAGTTAATTAGAAATAAGTTGAACAATGAAATTTTTATCCTAGTTGGAAACAAGATCTTGTTCCAGTGTTGTATAAAAAATCTGGACAGAAATGAAGCTCTAATTCTTGCTGCTGACACTCAGGCAATATGTAAAAGTTTGATTTTTGTGTACACTCAGATTTTGTATATATTTGAATACGCATGAATATGTGTGCATCTATTTCATATGTGTGTCATGATGTTTTTTTTTATATTTAGATGTTTCAGTGATTGAATATAGAGGTGTACCATATCTATTCTTCCTGTTCTTTTCTTATCTTTTCATATCATTTGGGCCATGTGTCTTTTCATATGTAGATGTTTTAAAGATGACTTTTTGATTTGATTATCTTACACTTGGTGCGCGCACACGTGTGTGTGTGTGTGTGTGTGTGTGGATACATGTATATGCACATGTGCACAAAAAAAATGTATGTAAATGAGTACCTTTGATCATCTTGTGTGGCTAATACCTGCCAGCCAGGATAAAAATTGGTTCTTCTCTAAGTACTTTCAAAAGGTTTGATGATTTTGTGACCTCGCTCTTAGAATGAAAGTTTAACTTCTAAGTCGAACCAACTATGTCTACTTCAGGTGCTGACAGAGATGCAGCCATCCTGCTGTGAGGCATCTGTGACCTATTCCCTCTTCAAAGGGAACAGTCTTCACTCACCAGAAAAATGATTTAGTCTGAGCTTTCATCTCAGAGTAGGAAAGTTCCTGAAATACATCATGCTTCCAGATGGAGGGAGGAACAGGATTTGCACCACAGTTATTGGTTTGTTACTAAGAGCGAGTCATAAATTGAAATCCTCTCTGCCGTACTCTGTGGCAGACTCAGGAAGGCACCCCCAGGAAGAGAGCCAATCAGACTCCCGAGAGAACAAAGAGGAACTTCACAAATATTTAAAGGCTTTGTGGCGTGTGCTTCTCTCTAGACTTAAAGTTTGTGCCTGTCCTAGATAGCACAACAACAATGTTCAGGAACAAAGTATGTCTGTAAGCTCATTTTTGTTCTATGTCTTGCTGCAGGCTTTAGGAACAAAATTAGATGAATTAATTTTTGTTAGAGTTGTCACTGGTGGTTCTTAACTCTACTTTTTATTGTTTTCTCTCCTGGTAGAAAATAGATTGGAATAAGGAAAACAAATGAATACAATAATTTAAGGGGAGAGTGGTATCATTTAATGTCCTGGCTAGGTGCTACCATGGAGGAATCTGGGAGAGTAGCACTGGCTTTCTAGTGGGCAGTTTTGTTGTTTACCAAAATGAATACTGAGGCTTTTACTTCTTCAGACAGTTGCTCTGAGACACTTGGTAACTTTTTGGTCATTTCCAAGCTGTAGGTAACTGCACCTTCTTTATGCATCTTAAAAGTTGCCTTGGAGGATGAAGGGAAGCTGCACTGAGTATGTTCACATGTCAGGAGGCTGGTGGATGGTATGCTTTGGCTGCAGCTTCTATGTAGATGCCACAGATTGCTCACATATTTTGGTTTGTCTTTCTCATTCGCATGTTGACAATGTGGCCCGAGTAAAAGATAAAGTGATGTTGCAGGGTCTTGCAACTTAAGAAGAGTAGGTCACCCTAATAACCTAATTCGATTATGGTAACCTACTGTGACTATTAAAAATAAAATAGCCATGTTCCCTTTCTACTGTATTTCTCCCTTCCATTTTCTATGTCCATTGTTTCAAATATTTGGAGAATGGTTTTTTTCCTCCATTGACCTCTAGCAGTGGGCTAGAATTCCAGACTTGAATTTTAACACTGACCTTGACTTTTGTGTCCTTGTTTTAACATATGCAAGAAGGGTAGGAGTGATATATTCAGGAATTGTATCATCTGTACCATTTAGAACCTTGGTAGTGTCTGCTGAGGTCTGCTGAGGGGCGGCTCTGTCTCTAAGTAGTGTGTGGGACTGCAGCGTGTCTTCCCTTGCCCTCTCTTCTCCCTCTGCCTAATCCATGCTTGGAAAGTTACAGTGACAAAAGTCTTCATTTTCAGATATTGCAGGCAATTGACAGCTGGCTGGAAAAATCTTTATTTGTGACTTTTCTCTACATTTGTATGGTTCTTGCTTTCTTGAAAGATTTCCATTATTTTGGAGTGCGCGCTCTCTCTACAATTCAGTCTTTTAGTCTCACAGCTGCAGAAGAAACTAAAATGCTTTGAGCTTTATGCATGTATATGCAAATAACATTTTTTTTTAATGCTTCCATGTTTGGAAAACATGTGCTGAGACTAATTCTATTTGTGAGCTGTTGGATGAGGTTTGTCTCGTTTCTGTTGTTAGTTACTAACTGGACAAGCAACTATTACACTGCTGGTAGAGGTGGTACTGGAACTTACCCATGTCTGTGACTGAGAACTCTGCTCTAGTCAGGCTTGTTGATGAGCTAACCCAAATGTTGAGGTAGAGTTTTCCTGAGCCTTTTCAGACACTGGAAAAGTGATTATATTAGTTTGGTGGCTCAGTGGAATGAAAAAATAATAGTGTGTGTGAACAGAGAGTAGCAGGAGGACTGTGACCAGCAGGGTCTGGCTGGGAGGTTGGGATGGGAGCTAGGAGGAGCGCAAACCCACATTGATTTTACTGCTCAGGGCTTTTTGAGATTGGAGCAAAAAAAAAAAAAAAAAAGGTAATTTTTTTATGTTGTGCAGTGTGGAGAGATGATTTTTAGACATTTATGTTCAGTCAAAAAATGAAGCCAGAAAATTCAAATGTGTGCTCAAAAAAAGAAAAAAAAACAAAAAACAAAAAACAAAAAACCAAGTTGTTGAATGATGACAATAACTTGTTTTATTTATTTAAAATAATGTCATAGCACTGCAAAACAAAAAACAGTAGACCTGCAAGCTGAAATGCAGCTACTCCTTTTTATTATTTTTGTCATTTCTCAATACAACAACTATTTTTCCCCAAAACTGTTGAAAAATGTCCCACTTTCTCTTCTGTAGAAGTGCACTTGGACTGCAGACTTTGAGTCCCTTATTGCCCCCAACCAGATTACTGTGACCAAATTCTCTAAAACTGATCTATACAAACCTATTTTTCACACACACGTATACATATGTATGTATAAATGAATATATAGCATCCAAAGTATGAAAAATACTTAATGCTGAATGCTGTTTTCCTAGGATGGAATGCTGAATTTATAGGGCACTTGGCTTCTGAAAAATTACCGGGGTGTTTTTTGAAGGTGAAGTGTTGCTCCTGCAAGCAGAGATGCAGTTTTACTGAACCACTTGATGTATCTGTTAATGTAGCCCCAAGTGTTACAGGCAGACAGTTCCTCTTAAGCCTGCCTTTTTAATCCATCTTCAAACTAAGAAGAATATTCTTAATTCTGGCATTCTTGTCTAATTGCCTCTAATGTTAATTGAAATTTTGTATTCAGTCCCAGACCCACACACGTAAGAGTGGGTGGGATGGGAGGTGTCTGCAGGACAACTTGCCAAAGCCCCAACTGCAGCCAGCGCTGCCCACTGCATTGAATGAGGTTGGTTGCTGCAGGTACAGAGCCATGGGGAAATAAATTGACAGCGTGTTTCTAGAGCTGCTGCCCTAGCTATATTTCTGAGCTCTCATCTCCAGTACTAAAGTAACCCCCTCAGTGGCAGAAATGGATAAAACTGGGTGGCAGAAAACAGTCAGGAAGAATTTCCCAGGCTGCTCACCCTCCTGTGGCATCAGGAGCGACCTTGGCTGCATCCTCACTGGGGCAGTGAATCCCAGCAAGCCCAGCCCTGGTCAGTGTGGTTTTGAGCAGGAATGGTGCTTTCAACTTTAACTAAAGCATTTATCTGGTTTGCTCTGACTCTTCTAGAAGGATTTAATGGGAAATTTACCAATCTAGAATGGAATTTTCACACTAATTTATTGTTTTTTAATAGTTTCTGTGAAAGATCCTAGTTGGTATCCCTAGCTCGCCTCCAAACCAACCCAGTACTCCAGTATATGGCTGCTCTCCTATTTATGGTAGCTGTATCTACAACTGTATATTAAAAAAGAAATCAAGTTGTAGTTGTGAGTTTGACCATGTCAGTCTTTTCTTTCAAAAAGCAGAACTCACAGAAGCGGTACTGTAGCTTAACTGATGTGGTCACAGTGCAGCAGTCCTAGCAGCTGGCATTGTGGAGAGGTGTCCAGCTAGCAGAGGAAGCCTGACACGGCGCACACACACAGTAATTCATCTGCTTCTAGCCCTCTCTGCTAGATACTAGCAAAGACCTGCACTTGAGAAGTTTTGATTGTGCTTCCTTATTTTAGATAAGCTGTTTCTCATTCTATGCCATTAGCTCCACTGGCCCTCATCAGCCTGCTGGTCTGCTACCAGCACTCCCTAGCATCCAAGGGATGTACAGGTGCCTTTGCTGCTGCCAGTAGGATCTTGGCTTTGGCTCTTGTTATGAGGGGTGAGCTTGTTTGAACTTTGGTTCTTGTTATGAGGGATGAACAAATGGCTTCCCAGCTCCATAGTTGAGAAGTAAAAGAACATTTGTCATTGATGGTTTTCTTTGTGTTTTGTTTTGCTTTCTAAGCTTTTTAAAATGAATTTTACCATACTTATTAGAAATGCTAAGGCTGAAAGCATGCATGCTTGTTGAGAAAGTTTCTCAGGTAGAAAACATCAACAAAAAATTTTTCAGAACTTTGGAGAAAAAAAAAAATTATCCATTAATCATGTTTTTCCCTTTAATAAGCATAAATGCTTTCTAGTAATTTGAGCCAAAGAGAGACAAAACCTAAATCATTCAGTAATCTGAATGTTCCTGCAAGCTATTTAGTGTTTATTTTTTTATAAGCGTATGTGGATTCCACAGTGCAGAGCTTTATATAATTTGATGGGAGAAATGGAATAATGATGCTGCTGCATCAATAATGGGTAATGCATCTCTAACGTGAGGAGAAGAAACTGCATCACATCTCTTAGATGAAAGGCATGCATATACATCTGTTCTGAAGTCACTTCAGGAGACTTGGGAATAGATCTTTGAAAGAGTTGGCTCCCGTGAGCTAAACAGAGAAGCTAACTGGTTCAAAACTCTTACCTCTGCTGCAGGCCCTGCATCCTAGTGGTGCTTCTGTAGCAGAGTGCGTTGAGAAACATAAACAAAATTCAATTCTGAGCATGATATATTGAAGTGACTCCTCAGACTGGGACCAAGCTCTTTTCAGTGGCTGTCAGCAACGGGACAAAGGGCAACAGGCACAGATTGGAAGCTCGGAGGTTTCATCTGAACATGAGGAAATACTTCTTTACTTTGAGGGTGACAGAGAACTGGAACAGGCTGCCCGGAGGTGTTGTGTATATCTCCTTCTCTGGAGATACCCAAGGTCTGCCTGGATGCTTTCCTGTGCAACCTACTGAAAGAAACCTTCGGCAGGGGGCTTGGGCTTGATCTCCAGAGTTCCTTTTCAACCCCTCTGATCCTGTGATTCTGTGGCATAGCCAATGAATTTATCCAAGGACTATTAAGATTTTCTGCATTTTGTGTTTGTGTGTTTGTTTTAATTACTAACACAGGTAACTTCTGAATTAAATAGGTCAGCTGTACAAAAAGAACAAAAACTCAGCTGTTGTTGGTATGTTGCAGCAGTAAATCTGTTCATTGTCTGCTCAGAAGCAAGCCTCTTTTCTCACTAGTTCTTGTAGTTGGAATTGATTTAGATTGCCATTTTAAAACTGCATTGTCTAACAAGTTAGACAATTGCAATCATAAATCCCTGGAATGATTTGTGCTTAGAGAGCATGAAGATGAGCTGGGAAAATCCGTTCCACATCACTTTCAAAAGGAGTGCCTAACTCTTCAAAACTAAGTTGGGCACATATTTAGTACAGAGGAATTTTTGCATGTTACAGCTGCATTCTTGGATATTTATAAATATACTAATAGGAAAAAAATGATTTGATGTATGTCTTTAAATTGTAGGAATAGCTTCTTTTTTTTGTTATGGAGATCACGGTTGGCTTGTGTTAGCAGCATCAGCAGTCTTTTATGCTAGCACCACTTGAACTGTGCCTGTGCTCAAGTGAGTTTTTTTCTAGATTCATAGAGATGCTATATGCAGGTTGGCAGAGTTTACCACTTCACTCAAACTAGAGTTCATTCTCCTTGGAGACGGCTCAGAGATGTTCTGCATAGCTTTAATTCACCACTGTTTTTCCAAATTTGTCCATGAAGATGTCGCCTCTGCAAAGGAAGGGGATTTACTCTACTGCTTCCTGTGATGCTTTTAAAAACTATTGTGTAATGCAAACTTTGTTCGTGCTGATAAATATCAGCCTCAAAGGATAATGAAGGCCATAGCAGAAATGCTAAGTCACAGCTTGAACCAGTGATTGAGCACCTGGTGGGAAGGCAGGGCCAACCCAGTGCAGCTCAGGTGCATGCAATGCCCCTGAACTCCACCCTTTCCAGACCTCGTTTAAGGGTTGGCAGTGGAGGTAAGGGTATCTTCCTGGATAACCCTGCCTCGCTGAGGCCCTGTGAAGGTAAGCAGTTCTTTATTTCTGTGCCCGTGGCTGCTATATTTGAGCAAATCCTCGCTGCACCTTAGGACTTTGCTACTCTGCTGTCATTGCTGTGCTTTCCATTGTGTTATAGTGCTATAAAGGCCAACCCTAAAATGTCTGGTTAATTCTGAGTTTAAAATGACATGATTTGTCAAGATGAACAGCAGTGAGCTAAATGGGTTATGGTAATTAATTAATAAGGCTGAAATGTGCAGTTAAGGAGCATAGAAGCAACTGTGAATCATTGGAAGCATTTCCCTTACTCTTTTATTGAGGTTATTTGATCTATGATGCTCACATTGTTTCCAGTTTGTGTGTCCAGGAAGATTTATGTTTATCAAGAATCTGTCTTGTTCATATTTCTAAAGTTTTCACAGGATGTGAAGGGTGCAGAGGGTGGAACCAGCATATTACTGAACTGTGACTTTTTGAATGTGAGAAATTGCACTCTCGTGTAGAGCACTCGGAACAGTTTCTGAAGAGTGTGAATGTCTGGGCTTTCGTTTTATCTGGGACTGAAGGATGGGTGGAAATTCTGACCTTTTCTTACACTGTATCGTGCCTGCTATAACTGCTGCAAGCAGTAGCTATAACTTCCTCCACCAGAGCAAAGTTCGTTCAATGTTAGGCTTTTTAGAATCATAGAATACATTGAGTTGGAAGGGAGCACTGAAGGCCACATAGCCTAACTCCCCTGCAGTGAACAGGGAAACCACAGCTACATCAGGCTGCCCAGGGCCTTATCCAGCCTCGCCTTGAAAGTCTCTAGGGATGGCGCATCAACCACATCACTGGGCAACCTGTTCCAGCGCTTCACCACCCTCACTGTATAGGATTTTTTTTTATGTCTAACCTGAATCTCTTTGAGCTTGAAACCATTTCCCCTTTTTGTGTCACTACAGACCCTGCTAAAGGATCTGTCCCCTTCTTTCCTGTAGTTCTTCCAGTACCTGAAAGGGGCCACTCTCAGGTCAACTCAAAGCCTTCTCTTTGAAAATCCCCAGCTCTCTCAGCCTGTACTTGTAGGAGGGGTGTGCCATTCCATCCATTGTTTTTGTGGCTCATCTCTAGGCACACTCCAACAAGTCTGTGTTCTGGTTGTGGGGGTTTTTTTGTTTGTTTGTTAGTTTTTCAGTTTGTCCACTTGTTCATCTGTCTTAACAGCAGCTGAGTTTGTAAAAAGGACATTTGCTAAAGAGACAAATGGAAAAACTAGTGTGGTACTTGATCAAATTTACACGTATTTTTCATGGGTCATGAGGCCTTGCTGTCACTGCTGAGAATATTTGAGTTGAAAAATGCAGAATCCAAAATGGAAACCTGTGGCTGCTTTTGGGAGCTACATGGTGCTTACAAATGCCTGTCATATCACAACAGCATGGTATTTATTGGCCAGCAAGGGCTGAGCATTTTCTGCCTGGGTACTCTGTAGTAGCCTATGTTATCTGAATGGTTCTTTTTGGATTTGGTTTGCTTTTAAATATGGGTTTAAAAAATGGATGAGGAGGCTGCCTTTGAAACGGTTCTTGAATTCTGAGTTTAATTTCCTTATTTGTGTTATTTCATTTGTAGATCCAGAGTAGATGGGACTGCATTTGGCAAAAAGCGCTTTTCCTTTTGATTTCTGTGTAATTGAATACCAGCTTTCAATTCAGCTTTACTTCAGTAAGTTGAGAGATTGCTGAAGTGTTTTCTTGGATTTATGTGTGAAGAGGAAAGCAGGCATTGTTCAGTTCTGCTCTTACTCTTCCACAATACTTCTTCTCTTTTAATTGCAATACCTTATGCAATAAATGTCCCATAGATTTCTGCTTAGGGAATTGAAGACCACAGTAATGCAGAAATGGAAAAAGTGAATAATGCTATTAAGGAGGACAGCATTTGACAAAACAGTTTCTGCACGTATCGAGCACTGCTTTTGTTTTGTTATTAGCTAACTTGAATAGTTATAGAAAGTGATTAGTGAGAATTATGATTACGATAGGAAATTAGAGATTCTACTGATTTGAATTCTAACTTGTTTTTCAGAGTTAAAATGAAACTGTTAATATTGCTAAGTTTGAAAATAAGTTTTCAAAAAAACTAAAAAATCTCATATTTATCTGTCTTTGTCCTATGTTTATTCAGACTGGTCAATAGCCAGGCATGTTTTAAGAATGGCGTTTAAGCAAATCCAGCAGCAGGGTTTAGATTTAAATGAACATCAGCTCAGTGTGAAGCTTGTTGAAATTGCTTTCAGGAGAGTTTTTCTAGTGGGAACTCTTACCTGCTTTTGACTGGAGCAAATTTAAAACTTTTTCCTTTTAAATTACCATCTGTAGGGAACTGCATTTCTGTTGGAGTTCTGTCATTTCTCTCACTTCTTTCACTAGAAGAGTTGAGAGGCTTTTTTTTTTTTTTTTTTTTTTTTTTTTACACAGATATGTGCACACTTATCTACACCATCTCATTTTGGAGGAGACTGACTTTTCAAGTGCCCACAAAAACCATCTGAAATAATTTGTAAACCTTTATTTGTACTTATTTAGTGAATGTTTTTTGACATTGCCATTGATATTGACAGTCAAAATTGGATTCCTTATTGAATACGTAAAGCTGATGAAGTTCTTTACTTGTTTTTGTTCCACCTACATCACTTCTCTACCTTGTCTCTACTAGTACATATTTTCTTGTGGAACTTTATGAAATTAGCTTGAATTGAACTCATAACTGAGTGATGTTCTCTTTACAGTCTGTCTTAAACTTGTTTCTTGTTTTATAAGATTTTTTTTTTGTACAAAACATGGACATAAAAAGACTGGGAATCTTGGTAACTATTACATGGTTGGAGGAATTAAAAATTAAAATTAAAAAGTGAATTTCTGATATCAAACTCTGCGTTTCATTAGATTGTTCAGCTGCACCTTTATGGTTATGTGGTAACAGTGGCCAGCACTGATTTGATTTGATTGTATCACATTGAACTAGAGAGTACAATTCTTGCTGGCTCTTTTGTTTTAGACAAAAACTGTCCCTTTGATTTTAATAAACGTATATTGAAGTATAAAGGACACAATCTTCATGTTTCTTATTTAGCTATTATACAAATTCTGTGTTTATGTACAAGTGCAGAGTTGAGATTTCTTTTTAATCAGCTTGCTGTCTTATGTGTGCAGAGGCAGCAATTTTAGTTCAGTGCATATACTGGTGCTTGAATGTAAGAATATCACAGTTTTAAAGAGCTTGTGGTCATATTCAGGTGCGTGAATGTAGACCTACTTCTGAACTAGTTGTATTTATTTTTTTCTCTGTGGCAAATGGAGCCTGAAAATGGAGTTTTTAGAATAAAATCAAGAATTACTGAATACAAAGGTGTTTAGGAATCTGATGATTTCAGAGGACAGTGGGATCCAGTGCTCACTTCAGTTACCACTGCAGCTGCCACCACTTGTTAGAAATCAGCAAACCTTATTTTACCCTAGAGTTCTCTTTCAGCTGTATGGATTGGGGCACTACAGAAATATAGAACAAAACAATGTGCCTGAGGAGTTTATACGTAAGCAGACATGTAATATTTCAATATGATTCATTTAAGTAGCATCCTGAATTATTCCAATTCGAGTTTTCCTGTATATTTTTCTAACTGGGAGACTTCTTATAGTCTCACAGTCTTACAATATTCTCTGCTTGTGAGCAAAGGATAGGAATAAATACTGACATGTTTTCTCTGAGAGTATCTTCCCCTTTCTTTTCAAAGAAATTGTTAGATTCAATATATCTGCGCATGCTTTGCTGTGATGCCATGGCTGCCATCTTTTGTGCTGTTGAAATGGTGTTTCTGAGTCCTCTACTATTTAGATATACAGAGACTTTGTAGTTCTTATGGGGATTCAAGAATGGTACTCATAGTTACAAATGGTTTACTTCTTAAACGTAATGTTGAGCTTTGTAAATTTTGTAATTAAGTGTCTATAAACTCGGTGTATCCAATATAGACATTTAGAAACTGGATGATTTTATGGATTGGAGTTTGAATCTGCAACGGCTTTGTGCTATAGCAGAAGAACTGGGGAGATGTATTTCGTGAGCAAAATCTCTGAGCCATGAGCTCTATGTCATTTGAACTTTATGGTTCAGAAAATTGTATTGACTGGGTAGCTTCATGCTTATTGCCTCTAAGAAATTTGTTTGAATTTCCTCTGTGCAAAACAAGTTGTGAGGCAATAGCTGCTCTGGAAACTAATCTGAAAAAGACTCTGTTTGAAGGAGGAGAACACTACATTCTCCTTGTTTCTGCAAGCTACCCTGCTCTTTTTTGTAGTGGTGCTTGTCTGGAAGGCATTTCTCTCACGCTTTCTTTGTGTGCTTTTTTGTCTTCTCCAATGTGAATGAAAATCTATCTATCTAAAGAAAATCTCTATCATGCACTCTGTGGTGGAGTTCGCTTCATCCTTCAAAGTCTTGTTACTTGTCATGCAATCACTTGTGTGAACTTTCTTTTAAGCTATTAGGCTAACAATTGTTTTGGGTTGGTTTTATTTTTGCAGGTTTATAATATTTGCACATTTATCATGTATGAGTGATTGGTAACAGTAATGAAATAGATAATTGAAGGGTTTCACTTACTTTCTTTTTTCACTCTTCTGTTTCTTGTAGGTTCGTTGCTAAACCATGTGCCTTAGGCCTTAAAGTCCAAGCCAACGGACCACAGAAAGCTCAACCTAATGCTATCCTGGAAAAAGTTTTCACAGCCATTACAAAGGTATAGTATTTATGTAATAAAGGAGGATATGCCACTGTAAAATATATCTGAACAAAATGACACTAACTGCTGTGCTGCATTTTTACAGCTAAAATCAGGACATGCAAACATTGCGGTTGTTGGTATGCCAGCTTGAGCAGTTGTGCATCTTTGTGAGCTTTTAATTTATAAAATTTATAAATTAATAAATTTATAAAATTATTTAATAAATTTATAAAAAATTTATAGAAGTACTTCTCAGGTGCCATATAGCCACTTTTTTGTTTTGCTTCCTCCCTTTTTTCATTTTAGGAATTTCCACAAATATTTATTTATTTATTTATTTATTTATTTGAATAAATAGCAGATGATGAGATGCCTTTCTGTGTTTTCTATGAAATTTTAAAGCTAATCCTTCCAGGGCAACTGCTTGAGTGCAGGGTGCTGGTGGTTTTCTGGTCTCGTAGCTGTTTGCATTGTGTTTTTTGTCTTTTGAACCTGGAGGGAAAAGCTAGAAAACTGAAACATGGCATGTACTACTCTTTTCTGTAGAGTAGTCAAAGACAGACCAATTTTGTTTGTCTTGCCTCTGCCTTGGTTTGCAGAGCCATTACCATTCAAATGAAAGTCAAGTTTCATGTTTGCTACTTCGGAGAATAACTGTGTAGCTCATTTTACAGGAAAAAAAAAAACCCTCTCTCTGTTTCCAAGGTGATATTCCATCTGAATTTGTCACTTTCATGATTTCATTTTTTAAACATTATTATGTGAAAACCATGGGTTATATCCTCTTCTTTACATGTCAGTCAAACAATCTTCACTTCTGTAACTGTCAACAGGACAGAAGATGGAACAGACAAAGTATATGGAAAGCAAGGGAGCGTTTGTAATCCCCACTGCTCCAGAAGTATATATCACATTATCCCTGCTTATCACTATTTTCCAAGTTTGATGCAAGTTTTCATTCTGCTACCCTCTGTAAATTCTTTAGTAAGAAACCACATACAGTATTATAGCATATGTCAGACTTCTATATTAATAATAGTCACTATAAGCATATTTTGATGCGGATGAGTCAGCAGAGATTTCTATCACGGGCATTTTATTTCTGCGTATCCATGCGTCTTACAGATGGCCTCTAAGTGATTGGAAGGAAGTTAAACCAGCTTTAAACTTGAAGTTACTGTAATTGGGGAAAATAATTTTTATCCATCTCTGTTGTATAGCATCCGGATGAGAAGAGGCTGGAGGGCCTCTCCAAGCAGCTGGACTGGGACGTACGCAGCATTCAGCGTTGGTTTCGACAAAGACGCAACCAGGAGAAGCCCAGTACTCTTACAAAGTTCTGTGAGAGCATGTAAGGAAACTGTCTTTACGGCACAGTCTTTAGCTATATAGCTTGACAGAGATCAGAAATGGAGGGATAAATACAAAAGCCAATTGAGTACTTAAACCTTTTTCCTTGCATTTCTGATTCTGGGGTGGTCCGTTTCACTAGTGCATTTTCTTGAGTATGCTTAATCATTGGAAGCTAAAGATTCCTATGGTTTCTTGAAGTTATTTTTTTACCTTCAAAAGTTTGCTTCTAAGGATTATTTCTCAGAATCCAATTGTTCTTCAAACTGATTATCTACACAGGTTTCTTTTTCTCTATTGTTTCTAGTATCTGAGTCATATTTTTATGCTAGCTGGATTTAGCATAGTAATACTTAATCTGCATGGAAAGAGCAGAAAAACCTATATCTACTTAATTCATTAACATGTTTTCCTTAAAAGAGAACTGATAGACATTGAACTTGGAAGAAAAAAAAAAAAAAAAAACCCAAAGAATACCAGTTTCTTTGAAAAAGTTGATTAATTACAAGGCTGAGCTCTCCAGCACTGGTGTAATATCACTCATTCAATGTGGAAAGTCACACATCTAAGGCAAGTTTATATGTTTCAAATCAAGACACTTGGCAAATGTTACCATAAACAAACATCAGGTTTATCACACCCTGTTGGTCAAGCAGATGAGTTATAGCTGGCTTAAAGCCAGTTATGCTTTTTGCCAGTTGGGAAAGAAGTTTTAGGTAAAAATGTCAGCAGCAACCAAGGAAGCCTGTGTGAATTAGAAAGTGAATCCTATTAGTTTTAATCTTTTTTTCCCAAGCTTATTTTAATTCCAAATAATTTCAGCCTTTTGGTAAATAAAGGGAGTCTATAAGAAAGAAGGAGAAAGACTCCTTAGCAGGGTCTGTTGTAATAGGACTAGGGAAAACAGTTTCAAACCAAAAGAGGGGAGATTTATATTGAATATAAGGAGGGACTTTTTTTCACAA
Source organism: Tympanuchus pallidicinctus (assembly GCF_026119805.1). Classification (NCBI taxonomy): domain Eukaryota; kingdom Metazoa; phylum Chordata; class Aves; order Galliformes; family Phasianidae; genus Tympanuchus; species Tympanuchus pallidicinctus. The sequence continues at coordinate 18,148,912 of NW_026294669.1, forward strand.
TTCAGGTGGTGAGGCACAGGAACAGCTTGCCCAGAGGAGGTGATGTATGCCCTATCCTTAGAGACATTCAAAGTCAGGCTGGACCAGGCTCTGAGCAACCCGATCTAGCTGTGGTGTCCCTGCTCATTGCAGGGGAATTGGACTAGGTGACCTTTAGGCATCTGTACCAACTCAAATGATTTTATGATTCTATGATTTCATTAAAAAATTGCATGTAAAGAAATCATAAAAAATGTGTTGCGGCATATATTTATGTATATGGTAGTCTGCAGTGATTTTGTACTTTCCTTGTGAAGTATGCTGTTATATTATTTTGTACTCTCTCATGTGAGGAGTGTAAAACACTCCACTCTCTCAAGTGTTTTACTTAAACTTTATTTTTCTGTGGAGATGACAGGAAAGTTCATAACATGATCCTGAATATATGATGTGTTAAGGCATTTTTTTCCAAAGCCAAGTCACAGATGAAATATTATTTCAGTAGCAAATGTTATCATTTTCCAAGTAAGGATTCATTAGGAGAGAAATTAAAGTGCTACTCTTGAAGCACATTGTCTCTCTAGCTGAGGGAATTTCATTTTTTCTATTTTAGAAGAAAAAAATTGTCTGAAGATGATAGTTCTTTAATGAACAGATGAATATAACTGTCAGAATTCTTAATTAATTTCTGTGGTATTTACAGCTAAAAGCCACACTACTTAGCCAAAGAAAAGCCAGGCAGAGTGAGATTATGGGTGAATAGTGAATGTGTTACCCAACAGCTGATGGTCTTAGAGTAGCTAACTTTTGAGATCACTGAAGGACAACCCTTTTCTACAAGGATGATGTCTGTAAATTATACGCTTTTCTTGTGTAACTTGCAGGAGAGGTTGTGGAATCTGGAATAGAAAAAATAACTTTATTGCTGATAGGCCTTGTAAATCTAGGGGGTTTATTTGACAGCTTCTGTAACTGGGGCCAAAGATTTCGCTCTTGCCTGAGTGGCAGTGTGTTTGGGCTGACTTAGAGGGCTGAACTAGCCTGACCTTTCTGAGAGCAGCAGAGCAGTAGTGGAGAGCTTTTCTGTTTGCAGGAAACTGCATGCAGAAATCAGTTGTGAGAAACGCTTATCACTGGCTGAGTCTCATGTAATGCCTACGAAAGTTACCGGTGCTGAACTTGCTCCTTTGTGGTGTAAGTTATGGAAAAAGTGTGTGGATAAGAGCTGGGAATGCAAATTGAAAGGTGAGATCAAGCTCTGAGCACTTTAACTTATGTAGCCATAATTATATGCCAGCTTCATTTAGAGAGAGATGTTGGGTGTTAGTTCCATGGGCATACTTAACAATAATGACATAGTTGCATTTCCAAGAAGAAGCAGGTTGATGTAAATCATACATGAACAGTTCAGATTCTCTCAGCTCGTGGTTTGCAGAGGGTGAAGCAGGAGCTGCCTTTGCAGCTCCATGTGTACGTGCTGCTGTGAGAGCAAGCTGTTACCTGGCCCCAGGAGTGTTCCTGTGGCAGCATTTGCAGTAGTGCCACATGCCGCCAACTGTCCCTTGTCACACTGGATAGAGTCATCAGCAGTCAGTCCACACAGCACTGGAAAGTCAGGGATGCCTTTTTTTTTTTTTTGTCGGAAGAATCCTTGTGTGGGTGGCATCTTGGAGCTGTGAGCTGTAAGAAGCGTGTGTTTCTGTGGCAGCCGTGGGAACAGTAGCACTCCAGTCCTCCAGTAACACAGCGCTGAAGGGTGGTTAGTAGCCTGCCAGAGGGTGAAACCTCTCCTTGAGTAATCTGTGGGCACAGTGTGAGTGAAGCAACAGTGATCCCCACCCACACCTTCAGCTGTGGAGCTTCTGTTGTCCTTCTAGAGGAGATTGCAGTTTTTCTGGCAACAGACTACATTGGCTGTGACTTGGGGATGAAAGTGACAGAACCCACAGTAAATGTGGAGCTGCTTAAGAACAACTCCAACTCTATTATATGGAGTCAGTTCAATTTACAGCTAGTGAAAGTGTTTTTGGGCCCAGAATTACTTTTCCGTCCTGTGGAGGAGAAGACAGTTGTTCAGAAGGGACCATTTCTGAGCACCTAATCTTTCTTAATGGATGTCTTGGTTACTGTGAAATGCAGAATAGATTTGTTAGGACGAAGACTGAGAGTGGAAACACACTTGGGTTGTCATGAATGACACACATGAGCCAGGCCCCAGCATATTGAAACAGTAACTTATTCTCTATGTTTCTCTGACCATGTATTTCTCAATTTCTCTATCTCTTCCTTCCTACACCCTCAGAAGTATTTAAATTCTGATTCTAAGCACAGTGCTGAGCAATTCCAAAATCTGCATTTTTCTTCTCCAAAAAATTGAATAGGTCCTTTCTTGTCTTCATTACACATCCAAGGAATAAGCAGATAGAAATTAAATGAAAATGGAGATTTTTATTACTGTTTATACACACTGCCTGTGCAACAGTCCTGTAATGAAAATAAATTACTTTTGAGAGACCCTTAACAGCAGTCACTTCTGAGAGTTTTGTGTCTCCATCTGAAAGAGAAAGTGCCATTCAATTATTGGAGCTGTGGAATCCACTCGTGGTGAGCCTTCAAGTGGCATCATGTACTTGTTTTAGAGTTCAGATGTTATGGTTCTAAGCATGTATATAAAAAAATGGAATTGTTGTTATCGCCAGGTAATGATTCATTATCGAGTGTTATTCCAAAGACAGTAATAAATGAAGTGCAGAGATTTATTTTATTAGCAAGTTGAGTTGTTTTTCAACGGTTTGATGATTTTGAAATGAAACTTGGAGCTAATAATGTAATGTTTGTAGTTGCTGGAAAGTCATGCAATTTCTGTTTGTAATGCTCAGGTACTAGCGTCAGGGGTATGTCGTGCATTGCTTTTTCTCTCGTGGGACCACGGGCAGTTTTTCTTCTTTCTCCATGTTAAAGATCCAGGGAGCATAAAGGAGAAGAAAAATTGGTGATCTGTGTGCACAGTGGACTTTTCTACTGCTGTGAATTTCTGCTGCTTTTTATTCCATTTATTCTGTGCCCAGGGTGCAGCCAAAGATAAAGAAAAAACAAGCTTTCTCTGAAGAGTAGGGGAAGGTCTTTGTGTTCTGCTCTTTAAATGTGCAGCACATGAGAATACACAAAGCTTTTCTGAAGCTTGTGTAATTTCTGTGTTATTCATGTTGAATATCTGCAGTACTTTACAAGAATAACAATTGTTTCTATGTAGGGCTGTCAGTCAATGATACAATGATATAAATTGGACCAGATGATATAAATTGGACAAGACTCCACTGGAGCATAGTTCTGGCACAGAAATATATATTTTTAAAGTGTCTGGCCATTAATACAAAACAAAATCCCAGATATCTCTTAAGGGGGAACGTTATATCTGAAAATAGCAGGATGAGAATTCATGGCATGAATTAAGCTAGTGGAAAGGGATCTTCAAGGTGTGCTGGGGTTTCTTTGAGAGGAGGTAATGCCTGGAAGGCCTTGAATGATGGTTTTACTGACTGCCAAACAGAATGCAGGACACACAGTGCCTTTGTTACTATATCTGAAAGACAATGCAGTGGTGATTCCAAATGACTTCCAGGTTCTTTCCCATTTCAGTGTACTGTGCTTCTGCTTCACACGAGGCAGCAGGCACCTCTACTGTTCTCAAAGGGGGACAGTATTGAACAAACAAGCATCTTGCTCCCCTTCCATGTCCAAGCAAAGGGAAAAAATATCTCTGCCCTAAGTTATCAGACTGGGATTTTGAAATACTATCAGATACATGACTTGTCTGTCCTTCAGCTACATAGGTAGAAGTAAGTTGGTTATGAGAGAGGTTTTCATGGTTTCCCAGGAGTAGCTGGCAGATATGTGTGGACAAGAGTGTTTTTGGAGTTTTTTTGTAACAGTCTGTGTTGGAAAACATGGATATTCATATACTGAGGAGTGAAATCTAGACAACATACTTTTTTTCTTAAGGAAATGATAGTGTTTAAGAATGCTGCTTTGAGGGAGATTGCTGTATATATCTACTCTTATATGTGTGCACGTGCATATATATATATATATATAAGCATAGAATATTTTTTCCACTTGTGCATGTTTTTGTGGAAACTTTATGGGCAGTTTGCAGCTTCTTGGTCTTGCCTTTTTTCTTCAGCAGCAGAGTAACTCTTCTACAGAATTGTACAAGAAAAATAACTATGCGAAGGAAAGAAATTGAGACAGCTGCTTAGTTGTTGGAATTCTGAACAGTGCTGATAAAAATCTGAACAAAGAGCATAAAAGAATTCATCAGTCTGTGCTTTGTGTGTAGCAAAAAAAGCACTAGAAAACAAATGGGCATCAAAAAGCTTCTAGCTCAGTATTTTGAGTAGCCTCAGGCCCACTTAAGTCAGCTAAAAAACACTGCTGAATTCAGTGATCTTTGAGATGCAAGCAGAAATATCTGGTAAATGGTATTATGAGTCTGTTTACTTCTGAGTTGTCAATACATATTTTCAGCAGTTTCAGTGCTGCTTGCAGCAGAGAACTGACCATTGTTTCACAGCTGTAAAAGAGAGCAAGGGACGTCTGGAAAGCAGAGTTGCTCCTGTGGGGCGAGTTGCTGTTTTTCTGCCTTCTATATGTGAATACAAAGCGTACACCCAAAATAAGAAGGAACTGGGCCATCATCTTATTTGCAGCATTGCCTGACAAGCCATTTAAAGGTTTAGTTTCAGAGCCTTTACAAATAAAGGCCACTTTAATGGTGTTTCCCAAATATCTCTATTTATTTATTTGTCTATCCATCTTTTACTGAATATCTTATAACTAAGTAACTTACATCTTCCCATTAAAATATATGGGAACTTCATATCAGGGGCTCCTAACAGCTGTATGGCGTTAAACTGCTGGTAAAGGTGAATTGGTGGCTCTAAAACAGCCATAAAATGCCCTTAAAGCAGGAACTGATAACTCTTTTAACAGTTAGAAGGAAGTAAGGAAACACGCTGTGTGATTTGTAATGTGGAAATACTAGGGGAAGAGGAATTAATTAAATAACAAATAGTGTTATGTTCTTGTAATGTTCTCTTACTATAGTTGTGGGTTGTTGTTGTTTTTTTGTGACGTTAATTGTCTTTCTAAAAATAGCAGCTTGAAAGTCAGCTCTGGTGGTTGCTGCTTTTTTTCACCCTCAGTGAAAACAAAGCTAGAAAATTAGGGTATGCTTTCACTGCAATGCTCTTGCCCAGTGGTCCCATCTCCTATGGTCTGCACTTTACAAATACTGATCTGCTACTGATCACTTCTGTAGTGATGCTGCTATCCCTTGCCAAAAGGCAATGCAAGCGTTACTGAATGAATAATTTACTGAAAAGATAATTCATTACAGGCTTTACTCTAAACACATGATAGGTATATAAAACATGCCCAATCTGACTCTACTAGCTGTGATAGTCTTGTTGTCCAGGCAGGACTAGTGTGTCCACATTGTGCCACAGGGTATGCAGCACATGCTTGATATGAGACTATAAAAGCATTGTTCTGGCAAGGTGTATACATCAGTCTCTGTATTTGAGAAACTATGATGGGGGAGAAGTAGGAAAAAAAATCAACTACGCATCATCCCAATGTTTTAGAGCTATATTTCACATGAATGTAAAAAAAAAAAAAAATCCTGGGCATCTGCTACCCAGAGTTCCAGTGCAGAGTGCTGTGGATATAAACCAGTCCAACCTAGTTGGTCTCCTGCAACATTCAACTCTGTGAAATGTCTGTGAAAGGATTTATGTGTGAGGTGATGTGAAAGTAGTATTGGAGTTAGCAGCAGAGGCTAGCTCTCTAGAAAAGCTGTCTTTGAAGGAAATATAATTGTTGCTTGTAAAGTCTATTGAGAGAAGTTCCTTGTCACCATTCCCCAAGTGTACTGCTAGATTGGTTTGAGTGGAACAAATTGTTCCATTGCCATTTTTTTAAATTAAAATTTTCATTAGATGTAACATGAAAGTACAATGCTTTGCTGATGCAAATTTCAGGGCAGTAACTGTGTAGCTACTAAAAGGATTATGCTGGAGACCAGAGACAGTGGATGAAGAGCAAGTGTTGCCTTAATAAAAGATAGAAGCATATGGAAATAATGGTTTGTATAAAGAGAACAAAGAGAAAAATGTCAACAGCCTATTGCATAGTGGAAAGAACTAGGAGATGGGTAATGGAAAAGAAGCATACTCAAAATTGAGTACTGAAAACAATTTTTCACACCCTGAGTAATTAATCAGGATTTCATGTTTCTTTCTTTCATTGCTCTCCTAGGGCAATAATTCAGCAGTAATTTGTAATCAGAGATTGTTTTGTGTACTTCAACAACAAGACAATTCAGAATTGTGCTGATAAATAAATAGCTTGCATAGGAAATAGTTGCAAAGACCATTATTTTTAATTGCAGAGCATCAGATTGCTAAAACCAGAGTGTGGAGGTAAGGGAGAGAAGAGCCATGAAAACAAACAGTGTTTGAGTTGTAGACCGTAGCAGGGAGTATGGATTGGGGTGTTGGTGGAGTTGGGTTTTTGAGGCAGGTAGGAGAGGGAAGATGCAGGCCTTCAGCGGAATGTGGAGGGAGCTGGAGTCTGTGAAATTGTTCTGGAACAAGGAAGATGTGACCTTCAGCATGCAGGAAGTTTGCAGTGCTGTAGGTAGCAGGGATGTTGAGTCATAATTCTCAAAAATGGGAGTCAAATTGAAGTTGTCTAGCAATAGGCAACTACAATATGGAGAGAAGTAAAGCAATTGTGGTCTCTTGTGGGCTTGTAAAGTAGTGCTATTTTATCTGTAAGGTTTACATCTGGATGATGGGGATCTGCTCTGCATGGAGCACAGGGTCTGGAGGGGCACACTGTACCTGGGCTACCTCCTGCCCTACTTCTGCACTGATGTTGGTGGCTGCAGGGCTGCTTCTCTTGTATTTTCTCTCTCCTGGTTGCTGTTGCACGTTGTTTTTTCCCTTCCTTCAATCTCCTTTCCTAGATTCGCTCATAGCATGCTTCTGGCAGCAGTGGGTCCCTCTGGAGCATCTGGAGCTGTGTCTGATCTGATATGAGGCAGCTGCAAAGTGTTGTTCACAGAGGCCTCTCCTGCAGCCCCCTGCTACCACATTCTTGCCATGTAAACCCAATATAAGGCCCCACATACATGAATAAGTTAATGGCTGGCAAAACAAGTGATCCTGATTTTTAAAATCATATGCACACAGTGCAGCTGCTGAGAGAAATTCTAATTCTGCCGTAACGCTGTCTGATGAATCAGGACTGAATATTATATCTGTGCCTTCTTTCCGCTGCACAGCTTGCTCAGCACTGGTGGTTCCAGATGCCTGGAGTGGGCTGGGTGTCACACCCTGCAGTTACAATCTGATTTGCAATGAGTCTATGCCTCCAGCTTTACCTCTGGGAGCATTTGTATTCTCAGGCTTTGGACTGTTCACACCTCTTTGCTGGCCAGACTGGCAGGAGTAGCTTAATTATGTATTTTTTTTAATTAACTTGTTGTGTTCTTTTGTGGTGTTGCTGTCTCTCAGTGTCTCGTAGAGTGGTTGCTGAGGCTGACTCAGATTGCCATTTAGCAGCACAGGCTGCTGTTGCTGCTCCCATCAACTGTAAAGGACCCTCCTGGCCTGGTCCTCAACCTGTCATTGCTCTGTGCTGTAGCAGGCAGCTGGCTGCATAGTTTTGTCGTAGCTGACAGCTATGTCAACCTGCATAAAAACAGTATGTTTCTTGGTTAGATTTTCCTCGTGTGGGTCATGAGGTACTAATATAAACATTCTGGAGAGTCATTTCTTGTGGTAGAGGGGGTTATACATACATGCACCTGAGCACAGAAAGGAAGATATGGAGGTGTCAGACAGAAACTCTTAGGTATTGGTACAGCAGAGTAGGTGCGGGGGGGGTGGGGGGGGGGGGGGGGAGAAGGAGGCATTGCTGCATGTCCTCATCCACACTGTCCCTTCCGGTACAGTCAGAAGGAAAGATACAGTGTGGTGGAGCAGGGCAAGGCATGCCATGGGCGCAGGGCATGCCATGAGTGCTGCCAATGCTGTTATCTCCAAAGTGCTTAGATTAACAATGGCTAAGAAAATTAATGCTTTTCTTTTGAACAGCTACTCCTATGAATATGTTTATACTCTCTGTCTAGCATTCCTATCCTTATTTCTCAATTTTCCAATAGAAAAATTGTGAGTCTGCCTCTGCTTTTGCTGCCCTGCTATCCCACTACATTAGAAAGCTGAACTGTTGTGTGAAAGGTGAGATAGAGGTAGCCTTCTTGTTACTCGTTAGTCTGCTGCTTCAGATGTTCTAGTTATTTAGGGACACATAAAGCAGAGCCTATAATTGGGCCACATTGGCAGTTTTGCTGATGATTTCTTTCCTGCTCTATCTGCCATGCTTATATGTGAATCTCATTTATGATCTTTATTTAACCTTTGTGGGATGAATCTTAGGACATTTCTGTGCACAGACAGTTGAGTTGTTAGGTGTCGGGAATTACCAGACTTCTTCCTTTGCTGTTCTGCTGGAGCAAGCAGGCAAATGTCCATGCTGTGGCATCAGGTGATGCTCACTGTATTTTCAGACTTTGCTGTAAGCACTTTTTGTTTTGCATCTTATGGAATTCCCCTTTTCCCTCAAATTGGATTACTTAAAGCTTTGAATTCCCTGCTCTTACTGCCTTCTGTGACACAATTTTTAATGTAATTAATAATTTTAAATTAACTCAGATACTAGACCTGCAAAAAAGATGCCATCACTTAACATTACCACTGCACATTAAGCAAGGCTATAATGAATTCAACAGATTTCCTTTCTCTTGTGGTTTGTGTATGCTCATCATTATTTTATGTTATGGAAATTAAATAACTCTTCCCTAAATTGTAGTTAATGCATGTACTTGTTTAAAATCACAGCTTAAATATAGCAGATAAAGCCAACTAGAGGAAAACTGCACAGGCTGCAGTAGCTGCTTGTTTCTTACATTCCATTTGCCTTGAATGGTGCAGCCCTTGACGGTGAATGAAGCTGACTCTTCAGTTAGTCTCAGATTTGAAACTAAGTTGTCAAGTGTCTCAGATGGTAGCTCAAAGTGAAAGAATGTGTAGATCTGGGATTTTTCTGTGATCAGTAGTGATCACAGTTGAGCAAGTGCTCAGTCTGGGATACTACAGGCTTCAAGTCTCATTCTGGGCTTTTTATTTTCCCACCTGCAGTTGGGATTCACAGGGTTTGAAAACTGACTCTTGAAGATTTGTGAAGGATCTGTGAATTCAGCACCAGGACTTCTCGAGTTTCTCTGTCTTGACGCATTTGAAACTTTAGGCATTTTTCTTCAGTGTATGTCAGTGTGCGTGTCTGAAACATTTATTTCTTCTGACTGCTAGTTTTCCGTACTGATTTCTCCTGCTCTTAAATTACTATCAGCTCTGACTTGTTGGCTTGTTTTTTTATTTGTTTGTTTTTTTATTTTTTACTTGTTAGTTGGAATACAGATGGGATATTAAAATATTTTATTACTGCTAAACTTCAAGGGCTTTTTATTTCCCTGAAAAGTAATTTTCAGTAACACAAACATTATTGCCAAAGTAGAATAACAAGTGGTGCAAAATGGTTCTTATCAATTAAATGAAGACATTTCATTTCTCAAATCTGTAATGTTCTTTATTAAATCTGTGGTATTTCCTTTAAAAGTACAACAGCTGTGTGGAAGAAGAGAACACTTCTCTTCTTCTTCCCCATTCACAATATTCTCCTCTTTTGATGTCTTTAATCTTGTAGACAGACAATTTAGGATACTATTTTTACTGCATTTATTTTGTTTGCTGTTCTGCATGTGTAGATAGAGCAAATGTTATTGGCCAGCTTTACGTTGAATCCACACAGGTTTGGTCCAACTGGAGCTCCCCAGGGATGTCTTTTGTAGCAAATTGTTGTCTTCCATGTGAGATTACGAACAGCACGGACTCAGTTGTCCAAATATACTTGGTATGTTTTTGTTTCAGTCTCCCTCTCAAGATAAAAATTTGAGTAGGATGATTTCTCTACTGATCACTAATCACAGTCAACGTGTAAAAATAATATGCATTCTGAAGAATAGTGACAGTAAGTTCTTGTTTTACGTGCAGCAGTCAGTGAATTGGCATTCGAGTCTTTTACTTCTCTCTTCTCCCTCTTATTTAAGTTGTCTCACAGTTTTATGATGCATTTAATTGCTTTTCATTTCGTAGATACGTGTACTATGTGCATCTGTTCACAGAGATGTAATTATAGCGGAGAATTAGCTTCCAAATGTTTAATATTTTTTTCTTAGAGGCATTTAATTACATTGCTTTTTGTGTTAGTAAGTTGTCTGATAATGTACTTTCATGCTCTTTAGAGAAAGCTGAACTGATTATTTGTTTAAAATGTAAATAGTTTGTAAGCCAGTGTGGCAGCTTATGATATATTGTTCTGTTTTGTTTTGTTTTTTAACTAAAAGCTGAAAGCTATTGACTGACTTAGGTCAAGAAAATGCCTGCTTAATGCTGCATTTGTACTGCTGTCAATCAAACGTTTTATGGAAAAAATTTCCTTACAAGGCAAAAAAAAAATTAGTAGACTATTGGTGGTTGTTTTGTTGTTTTTTTTTTTTTTTTTTTGTGAGATATGATCAGCACATCCCAATTATGTCCAGAACTGTAAGGCAGGTGATACAGGAGTACTGTTAGCCTGAAAAAAAGTTAAGCAGTAGGCTGTGAATGTATGCTAGCACTGGTCTCAGTAAGAAGGCTCATAGAGTGCAGGTTGAACACAAGAAATTTTCTTCCCATAAAGCTTCTAGGGTGAGGCCTCAAAACCAGCTGAAGATGAGACTATCAGACAGGAAACAGTGCAAGGTACTGTAAAAACCATGCCCTGAAATATCAAATGCTATCCCATATGTTAGTTATCTAAAAAGTTTCAGACTACCAAGTATAGTTTGGTTGGATAATACTTCTTAAATGTACTGGCATTTTGGCTGTTTAAGTTGTACTCTTATGACAGCACATTTGCACTAAACATATTAAAATGTCCTGTCCTTGGCTCTTTATTATGAGCTCAGAATACTAAAGGATAATGTAATGATCTTAAACAAAAACAAAAAAAAAAAAACAAACAGCCCCAAACAGTAAAAATACAACAACAAAAAAAGTCTTTGCTCATTACAATGAGCATCGTGACTTTTTTTCTGATGTTTTAGTGATGCAACAAGTCACAAGAAGGAGATAGTGAAATAGGAGAACACAAGACCAAATGCACTTCAGGATGTAAATGGGACAATAAAATGAAGGACAGTGTGAGGTTTGAATATAATGTTTACAGACTTTGTTAATCCTCCTGTCTGACCTATGACAACACTGCTACTCAGCACGGTTTATCAGCTGAAATGCAGTACTGCGTGTGAAGGAGTAACAAACCCTCTCCAGAAGTCTGATCTAGACTGGTGCAATATTAAGGATGTATGGTAGCTGTGCAGACATAGCACGTGCTGTACTGTTGGAATTACGCTGCACAGCTGGATGGCTTCTTTAAGAAAGTGGAGAAATAATCCTTTTACCTTACCTACTTCTTGGAAGATCCACACTAGTAAGTCCAGTATCTGCTTTAGTGGGCTAAAAACTAGTCTGAAGCAAATGAAATAATGCTGCAAGAAAGTAACATGAGAAAAAAGTGGAAATAGCTGGTATTGGTTTGTCTAAGAAGATAGTTACCTGTCAGTAAAGTTGCCTTACGCATATACAGTGGCCATCACAGCTTTACTAGGTGATTAGTAAGGCTAATTACTAGGTGAGAAGCAAATGTAATTTGGAAGTTTTTGTTACTTTAAAACTGGAAGAGTGTGGGACAAAGCAGCTGTTGTGATTGCCACAGAAAAGCTGAAGGACCATGTTCAGAAACACAAGTGGCATGTGAAATTACCAGTATGAATGGAGACTACAAGTTTGAAGTGTAAGGACCTTGGATTTGTTCTCTCATAGGTTTGTGTCAGCTGTGTACATTGAATGTCACTTTTGGGGAAAGCAATTTTGTCAGTCAGAGAGAGAATGTATGGCAGCAAAGTCAGTTTTCTTTGTGCTCTTCCCACGAGCTTTCCAGATGATAGTAAGACAACTTGGCAGGGCTAACAGATCTCTGAGGTCTTATCAGAGCTTTATTTCATGTTGTTCTCTTTTGGATGCAGTTGCATAACCATGAAACAGAAGCTACATAACCTAGAAGGAATTACCAAAACACCTATTACATCGTGCATGTTTTCTGGTGTAATTATATAAATATGCTCTATTATTTATAAAACTGCATCACTGTGTTTCTTTTTTTCTGCACTACTAAATTTTGCTCTTAAGACTTTCAGAGCTGTTTTTTGAGCATACAGATTTAGGACAGCACTTGTCTCAAATGGTACTGTAACATTAAATATTAAACAACTGTTTCAGATTGCAGCAAAGAGGAAAATCAGATGACAGCCAAATCTTAAGCCATAAAATTGAAGAGGAAAGCAATGAAAACTTCTCAATTCATCATACCCGCTGTTTTGAATATCTTAATGAGCTATGTATAATTTTCTCCTTCCTCAAATAACTTCTTAACCATGGTTCTTGCTTTTCACGTGGTTGCTTCAGTTAAACTCAAGAAGGGCGAGAGCACTTCTTAAATTTTAATTAAACTGTATAATTCCAATTACATTCATCAGACTTTAAGAAAGTGCAGGAAATTACCATTAAAAGAGATCTTGGGAGGCAGAATAGTGGAACAGTAAGGCTGCTGCCATCAAATACGCTGTTACATAGCTTCATATGAGATTAGTTGTCAACATTCAAGATAAGTATGGATTTCCTGGGGAATACAAACTGAAGAAGAGTTCCACTGCCTGGATTCTGAATCAGTGGAAGGCATGCTGTGGGGCAGAGCTATGCTCTAATTGTATTTCCAGTCTGCTCTGTGTTTTGGTTTTCCATGTATATGTCTGTCATTTCAAGCACAAACAAATGTAGGATTCACTAAAGCTGTTTATTTTAAATATGTTTAGTAGGTGTAAGAAACTGATTGCAACTAGGAATAGCAATTCCAAATCTCTGAAAACTTGCATGCTTTCTTGACAAGGGAGATCTTATGTAATCTACAGAGGTAGAGAGACATTGTGTTTTGCAGTGTGCTTGTTGTGTTTGGAGGCTATATATTTAGTTGACAGTTGTCAATTTTTAGTCTTTTTCTCGTAAAGTAGCTGTGCTGAGCTCACTCGCTGGGTGGCTTATTATGGTGAAAATAGCATCTTTCTGAGACAGAGCATGAACCTGCTGTGCTGAGCTCCGCAAAATGTGTGTATTTGGGGGAAATTGCTGTAGTTCATTGCTCAAACAATTCATTTTTATTAGCTGAAGTTTAATTTTACTTTTTGGAGCTGAAACTATTCTCCAGTGGTGTGCCCCAGGGATTGATGCTGGGGCACGTCCTTTTCAGTGTCTTCATTGATGATCCAGATGAGAGCATTGAGTACACCCTCAGTAAGTTTGCAGGTGACCCAGAGTTGGCAGGAAGTGTCAATCTGGCTGGGGGTAGCGAGGCCCCACAGAGGGATCTGGACAGGCTAGATCACTGGGCTGAAGCCAATTCAATGAGGTTCAGCAAGACTAAGTGCCGGGTCCAGCCCTTCAGCCATTGAGGCCCTGGAGCAAGCCCAGAAAAGGGCAACGAAGCTGCTGAGGGGTCTGGAGCACAGGCCTTATGAGGAGCAACTGAGGGAGCTGGGATTGTTTCATCTGGAGAAGAGGAGGCTCAGGGGAGACCCTGTTGCTCCCTGGGGAGGTGGTGGATTCACCAACCCTGGAGGTGTTCAAGGAACATTTAAACATTGTGTTGAGGGACGTGGTTTCATGAGAACTATTGCCGATAGGCAGATGGTTGGGCTGGGTTGATTTTCTCTTTTCAAACCTTGGTGATTCTATGACTCTATGAAATTTTAAGGACACAGCAGCATAGCAAAGGGAACCTCATCTGAAGTACACTTGAAATCTGTGAAGTGCTTAGTTAGATGTGCACTTAAATAGTTTTTGCTGAATTGAACATGACTGGATATACCAGCTTAATTGGCAGAGGCTCTTCAACTTTTCCATTGCCTTAGTGTTTGTAACACGCTGAAGCATATTTAAAATTTCATTAGTGGCTCAACATTAAAGAGTAGAGGGGTTTTGAAACTGTATTCTGGATCAAGAATGCACTTATGTGTTGAACAAGCACTGTGAGATCTGTTGCTGTGCTCTCCAGATGATTTAGAGTATTCATTTTTAGACCACATTGGAAAATAAAAGTTATTCCAATGGTAGAAGCATGTTCTACCATGACTCTTTGCTGTAGTGTGTCACATCCATACTTGGGAACACCTGGCCTAATGAGCACTAGCCCACCCTGAAGAGTTACCCTAAGAGGTAGGATGCAGACTTGATCTCACTTGTGCTAGGTTCAAGCAGACCAAGCACAAACCTGGTTCACTCGGGTAGTTTTGAGGATGTGATAGTGCAGGGCTAGAGTGAACCTTGTAAACTCTATTTCAAACAGACAGATCAAGTCTTCCAGAACACTGGCTCATTGAGTGCTTGCATCTGGGTTAGCTGGATTTAAATTAACCTAAGAGTCTTTTCAAGGAGTATGCTTTGAGTGTATTTGGGTTATTCAAATTTTCTGTCTGCGCAAAACTGACTGAAGTGTTTGAAGTCTGGGGACCAGAGCAATCCTCACAAAACAGAGCAGTTTCAGCTGCCCTCTCAATTAAATGTTAATTGATGCAATAGTCACCCAGAATGGGGTGCTTCACCAAGTGTCCTCCACTGTTTTGTGTTACTGGGCCAGTGAGTATTGCTGGGGGAGAAGGGGAACAAAAGGTATCTTAATATAAACCTTGTGGTGCTTTTCCTTAGTTAGCTGAGCTCTGCTACTGGTGCTTCTTAACTTTTGTTACGTACAGCAAAGAAACAGTGGATGTGTTTCCTATTCATAACTTTCCTTCCACTTTCCTATATCAGTGGGTTGCAGTGAGACCTGAACAGAGGGAAAAAGAGATATATACTGCAGACTGTGACTAATAGATTTAAATAGAGTAATTGGTGTGAAGGAAATGAACTGAGAGCTCACCTTGGACAAATATCTTTTGCATTATATGTGTTTATCTTTCCTCTTCTGGACTTTGAGGCAATTGTAGAGCTTTACAACAAAATTCCAGTCCCTGTCCTTCCTCTCAAGTCATAGAATATTTTCTGCCATATAAAACAGCTTCATTAGAAGAGATGGTCCTATACATTGTAGTTTCATGGCTAACAAACAATTCAGAGGCATGTGAGATGTAACAAGACAAAAATGAACCTAGATTTTACAAAGCCTGGCAGATTTTCTTACTGTTGGGCTACTGAATAAGAGAGTTTGAGGGAAAACTAGGACTGCTCATACACCAGTAAAAGAATCAAGATAGTTCTAGATTACTGGCTCTGCATCACAGTAGGAAAGCAGGTAAAGAAATACCTGATAATTCCTGGTGTAATTCTAAAGCGAAGTGATCTCTGTGATCTTGTGTAAATTGTTATTGGTACATCTACCAGTTAAAGATGTTTTTTGATTCTGTAACTGAAGCTGAAGGAAGTGACAGCCATTGATTTTTGTCTATTTGCTGTATGTATATCTCTTCTGATTATAATGCCTCATGAGTGGCATTTGTTCTGTGAATGATTTTACCTGTTGGCTTAATTTAATGTGGATTTTATAGATTTCAGTGCATGTTGATTTGTAGATAACTCGGATCTAACTTTCAGGTTTAAAAAGACAGTTATGTATAAAGCATGTTGCTAAGGCCATTGATGTTAGCTGAGCAATAGTTAACGTGTAACATTTACTCCAGTTTTGAACATAGTTTCTTAGCTACTTAAATCAGGTATATCCACTGCATAATAAAAAACATTGTAATAACTTAAAACTAATTTTCTCCCAAATCCTTATGATTGAGCTTGATGCCATATGGTATTGAATATCCCTTTGAACAGTTTGGACCGGTGTCTTGGCTGTGTCACTTCCTCTATGCACTCCTTGTCCTCCTCGATATCAGGGCAGCATGAAAGGCAGAGAAGTCCTTGGCTCGATGTAAGCACTGCTCATCAACAACTAGAGCATCAGTGTGTTGATGGTGGTATTCTTATCCTAAATCAAAACCACGGGGCTAGCTGCCCTGAAGAAAATTAACTCTATCCCAGCTGAAACCAAGACTTAAGAATCTATTTGACCTTGGGCGGTGGATGTTTTACTATAAATTGCAGCAAGAAACTAACTACAAGTAGAGGTAAACAAGATGTGAAACTACTTGGAACTTCTGTGTGGGTATTGACTCAGGCAAAGTTTTTCTTTGAAGCCCATGAAAAGGCAGCAAGCTAACTGATACAAAGCAATGGAAAGAAAGTCCTCAAATCCTTGTTGCACTGCTTCTGCCAGAGCTAGCTGATTAATAATGGCAAAAAAGCTGGGGGCCAATTCTGACTTAAGAGTTTGATCAAGCCAAATGTTGGTTCTCTAGTTTCTGCAGATGTTGTTTACTAGGAATGAACGTTTTGCTTTTATTTTTTTTAATTATTTAAGTTTGACCTGTGTATAATCAACAAGCATTGAGAGTGGTTAGGTTGTTATCTACAGATCGTTTAGCTAGAAAGATTATCACAGTGGAAAGGGATAATAAAAAAATGAGTGAAAATGCTCACCCATGTCCTGGGCTCAGAGGAAAACTCCAAAGGGAGCGATCTCCAGGAAGAGATCCTTCTATGGTGGCAGTCAGCCCTTAAATGGGGTCTAAGGGAAGTGCAGCCAGGCTCCAGCCCTTCCGGTCACGCAGCTGAATTGCCTTCACCTGTGTCCCACGGCTGAGTCAGTGCTTGCCTCAGGTGATCAATCAGAGTTTCAGGCCATGATTCAATGGTTCCCATACAGACCTGCTTTTTCTATAACCTAATTCTGAGCCTTGCTTTATTCTGATAACTAGCTCACACAATTTTTTGGGAGGATTGAGGGGAAAAAAATAACAGGTAAGAAGACCAACAGCACGTTATCATATATTGTATGTGTATATCACCTGAGGAGCACTCAATTAGTTGGAGCAAGCTGATGGTCTTTGGCAAACCCACCTTTTGGCTCCAAAAGCTTCTCTAAGCTTCAGAAATTCTTTGGTGAGGTAGTCCAGGATTTTAGCTTAGATCTGTGGCTGTGGCAGTACTTTGGATTGTGAGTGGAATGGAAAATCATTGTTTCTGAATTTGCAAGACTTAGGAAGGGGTCTCCTCGTTCCTCTGAGATGCTAGCTGCAGTAGGAAAATTGTGAAATAAAGGTGATATTGAGGGGATTTTAAATGTAATATACCAAATCCTCTGTGTGAGGGATCTATCACACATATATATGATCTATCATACATATACATATATATATATTTTTTTTATTATTTTATTTTATTTTTTTCCAGTGACAGTCTTGAAGCTTTCACTGGAGGAAGTAGATGACTTTGAATTTAAACTGCATGTTTCCTAGCCATAGAACTGGTCTAATGAGAAGATGTTACCCAAATAAAACCTTGCTTCATGCTGCTATCTATGCAGTTTGTTCCATGTAGTATGAAGATTTTTACCAGGAGACCTACTCTCACCTCCACCTCCCCTTCACCCCTCAGAGTACTCTTTTTTTGCAGTTCTTAATGAAATTGCCATCATGTAGGCTGTGAGCTGTGTTGCTGGTGATACTGAACCCTTCAAGAGATTGGTATTTATATAATACCAAATGAATAAATAATCTCTGCAATGCTCTGGAGGTTACAGGATAAGAGACAATTTCTGTGCAGCTGAAGTATCACACTTTAAATCTCACTGATATTCTTACGCACTCTTGTATCAGCTTGTCATAAAGCTATTTATGTCTGATAAGTTTCCTTCTAAACACTTGTAAAAGTAGCTTTGAAGAGTAAGATTTGAATTAACCTCTTTTTTTTTTTTTTTTTTTTTTTTTTTCCCCTTAGGAGTGTTTTCAGGTTTGAAACCATTCCAGTAATGTCTGAATGCACTTTGGTGGCAATTAGCTGTAAGCTAATAGTTTTGCATGTGGACAGAAAGTTATCCTGTAAAATAGATAATTGAGAATGATTCACTCAACAGTATTGCCTCACTAATGAAGCTAAATTTCATCTTGCTGTGAATGTTATGAATAGTAAGTCACTGGTATTTACTTCAAGCATATTTGTGTGATTGCTCCAACCCTCTGGAAAAGGACAAGGGCGAATGGTTTTAAACTGAGACGGGAAGTTTAGGTTAGATATTAGGAGGAATTTTTTCACTCAGAGGATGGTGACACACTGGAACAAATTGACCAAGGAGGCTGTGGATGCCCCATCCCGGGGGGCCTTCATGGCCAGGGTGGATATGGCTCTAGGCACCTGGTCTGGTGGTTGGCGACCCTGCCCATGGCAGGGAGGTTGAAACTAAATGATCTTTGAAGTACTTTTCAACCCAGGTCATTCTATGATAATTCTATGGGATGGGAAAAAAAAAAAAAAAAGCAACAACAACAAAAAAAAAACACACAGGGATTCCTGTAAGAATTTCCATTGCATAAGGCTTTTCTTTTACTTTCTTATACTTCCACTGACCTTTCTGTCCTAAACCGGTAACTGGTCAGAAGGTAGGTAAATGCTCAGTATGCTGCCTTTTATTGTAAAAGGGAGACAGCCATAGTAGCAAGGATGAGTTCTTAGGTCATTTGCTGAATTCTCTCCTTCTGTGTCATTGTTCTCTTTACTTTTAGTTTGTCTCTGAAAGGAGACTTGGAAGCCCAGCAGTTATTTCATGTGTGCTTTGGAATAGGAAGCTCTCTAGAAAATGTGTAGCTAGGAATCTTTCTGAAAGCAGACATAAGTTACAGATATGTACCTATGTTCAACATACCTATCTGATGCAAATGCTCTTGCTGAAACTAAGAGTGAATTTCTGGAATCTGCTCTGCTCAGTTCCTCCTTGCTGTGTGTTATGCTTTTCATCACTGAAGACCATATTTTGTGTGCAGCAGTCTAACATTGCCTGTTGAGAGCTGAATGCAATTTCTTATTATTGTTGTGCTAAATAGGAGGTCAGGTCCTGTAGAATAATTGCAGTAAATCTTTCTTTTTATCTGATTGCTCATTAACTCTGGAGTATCAGAAGTGATTGCAATCCTAGACATTAATTTTTTATGTGAAAATCAAAGTTCTTTGCACACAAGTGGCTTAATGTTAATGCTGCTCTCCCAAATAAAAGGCCTTCAAAATGCATCTCCACAGAACCAAGTATAACTCTAAGGACCTCTGAAGCAGAGTAACAATGGAACTGGGAAGTATGGAACAAATGTTTAATTTAAACAAGTACTGAATTGTCACCTACTGAAATAAGTTCTAATTATACACAGAAGTATTTTAGTGAACTAGAGTGCAGCTTTCAAAACAAACAGTGTTATTAGAGTGGAATTAATGAATCCCAGCTTCTTGCAGATCTCTTTCATATTTGAATTCTCTGCTTAGTAATAACATTACAGTTCTCCCCACTTAGAAGTGATGAACACTGTCTTGGATTCTTCTGTTTTCCATAAGCTTGTAGGTTTTCCAGTATTTAATAACACGTGGACTTCCCTGCAACAGACCGGTGAATTGTCCTTTGTTCTCTATTAGTAGTTTTTATAAAACTTTTCAGAACTTAATTATCCTTGAAAGATTTTTCTCCTGATTTGAAATTAAATAATATTTTCATAGGGTGGGTGGGAAGCTGGGAAAAAGCTGGCAGATGAGCAGAATGTTCGATAATGAAAGTTGTAGAAAAACAGCCCAGAATTTTGCTTCTACTTCTGTTAATGTGACCAGGATATGTTGGGTTGGTGGTGCTGTAAGTAATGGTTTGTTGAATTGTGTAAAGCTGGTATCCTAGAGTTAATCTATTGTACCTTTTGCAGGTGGAGATTTACATTTTACCTTTATATATTTACCTATGGAGTACGGTTCCTGAAAAAGGTAGGCACTTGCATTATTATGCTTTCATAACACGTCACAGACTCTTCTGCAACCTTACGTAGATATAATGTAGAGCAAAGGCATAAAATTGACATCCACCAGGAACAAAAAATTAAAATTTAATTTGCATTCATAAAACGAGTTGCCATTGGCACTAACTGCTTAACAATAAATTAATTGAACAAAAAAATCCATGGATATTGCGAGATGCCTAGTTCACTTTATTACTTTTCATTATTGGCATTAAACAGGTAGTAAGACTTACTAAAGTATTCAGCTTGGCTTTTGCATCATTCTTACTTAAATTCCTCTGGCAGAAGTTGATTTTTAATAACAAGCCAAATCTATTAGTGATTTTAATTATACTATTTTTTGCTTGTTCTTTGTCTGGGGTACTTTGGAAAGATGTATCGTGGGGTTTCCTATCAGTGGTATGTTTCTGGTGATTTAAAACAGAGAAGGACATCAATAGCCTCTAATTGCCCTTACCATAGGTCCATTAACCTAACCCTTTGTTGTTATCTATATCTATGGTGCAGATTTTTATGGCATTGCTAGTTCCCCGAGATTTTGTACAAGTCAAGCAATATGTGTGTAAACCTGAGAGATTGAATTTAGCTTTTATGCTATTGTCATTATTTCAGTCTTCTGCCACATATACTTATTTCTTCCACATAGGCCTGTACACAAATTAACAAAATTATGACCATATATATATATGTATGTATATATGTATATGTGTGTGTGTGTATGTATATATATATATATATATATATATATATATATATATATATAATTTGCCTCATCTTCATAGTAACATTGTGTAAGTAAAAGAAAATAGAGGCTTTTTGCTGTGCATCAGACACCAAAGACTTCACTGGATCCACTTAGGGGGGAAATCTAGATTTGCAAGAATTAAAATCCAAACCAATCAAGCCAATTTGCCACACTGGTTTTCAAGGTCCTCCTTCTAGTAATCCTGTCACAATTTTTTTTTTTCTTTACAAAGAATATATTGCTTGGAAATACAGAATCTTGTTGAAAAATCTTGTTTAGCAAGTTGGTGCAACCCTCTCAACTGATGAATTGATTTACAGAGTGCCTGGGAGATTGTCATGGAATTTCAGAGATACTGTGACTGCATTTCATTCCTGATTTCTGGATATGTTGGCAGCAACTTGTTTGTGTCTCTTAGTAGTGGGGCAGAGGTGGTTAAAACTAGAAAATGGTAATGACTGACTTGTGGATTTTTTTGAGCAGTTGTATTTGCACTGTCAAGCCACATTAATCTGTACTGTGCAGGATGTGCCTTTCTGCTGTGGGAAATAACATCTCTTTCTCAAGACTATTATACAGGGTTTTCCAAGTGTTTTCTCCTAATACTAGCTTTAGCTGCATGGTTATGTTGTCATGGCTTCTCTTTTTGTAGCATTTTCATCTACTGTTTTGTAATTTTTGCCTAGAGAGGAGTCTGAGAGGAAGCCCCATGGTGGTCTATAGCTTCTTCACAGACGAGCAGAAGGGATGGGTGCTGTTTTATGCACTCTGTTTAAAGCAACAGGATCGGAGGGAACAGCATGGGTTGTGTCAAGGGAAATTAGGAAAATGTTCATCACCAGTAACTGAGCACTGGAACAGGCTTCCCAGAACAATGGTCATGGCACCAAGCTGGATCCAGTTCAAGGAGTATTTTGACAATGCTCTCAGAACTATGGTTTGTGTTTTGGGCAGTCCTGTGTGGAGCTAGGAGCTGGACTCAATGAGCCTTGTGCCTCATCCCTTCCAACTCAGGCTATTTTATGCTTCTGTGATAAATTGCTGATGCTAAAGCCACTGGTCTCAGCTGGTGAAGGAAAAACTATGTGAAAGCCTATGCAAAGGCATCTGGTGACTTAGGGGGACCTAGTGTTTCCTAGAGGTTTTGAAATGTGAATCAACTGGTGTACAAAAGGCTGTCCCTAAAATACAAATTCCAGTGTCTCTTTTATAGTTTCTCTGTTGGCTCTTGGATTACCAAGCAATGAAATACTCTGACCTCTGTATTCTTGTCCTTCCCTTCTGACCTGTCGTGGTCTTCTTTTAACCTGTTGCTCCTTTGCTTTGCTGCTTATGCTGCTGCTAACCTACTGGTTGTTTTTATTCACAATTGACTTTCCTTGGTTTGAAGGTGACATTAATCTTTTCATGCAAGACTGGTATGGAGACTGTCAATTACTTAAGCATTGCAAGTTTTGAGGACCTTTCCAATGTGCTGGCCCCTTGCCCAGAGGCTAATTTCACTTTCTGGATGGACTCTTCCTGAAAACACATTTCTTATAATGCCCACAGGACCTGAATCATTACTACTTTGTCTTCTGCTGTCACCTTCCCTTTTAGCTACGTTAGGTAATATTACTGCATCAGTGCAATGTCAGCAAAAGAATAGACTTGTATTTCCTTGTGTACCATCAAATCACCTGAGGAAACACTAAGAAGGATATGGTGCCAAACCACCATTCTTGCAAAAAGTGTTACTATGTCTTTGGTGGCTTTATACAGCTGACAAGCTTATCTAGTTTATTTGGGAAGATATGCTGATGTTTAATAAGCAGTAATTAGATAACAAACTTATCAATCCTGTTTTAGTCCTGAAACTCTGAGTGCGTCTGTCAGCATGGCACACATGCTGACATTAATTTATTTTTAGAATGGAAGTTTTATATCTGCCTTGGTTAAGCATCTAACGTGGAGAAATATGCATCAGATTTCTGCTTTGCTCCTCACTTCCCTACCCCCAGGCACATGAAAGCTAATAAAGCTGCAATTTAGAGCAGCTGTATATCTCTTCAAAATGCCATTGCAAGCTTGTTTGCATTACTCTTCATTTCTGCAGTTAATGGCTGATCTGGATAAAAAGAGATCTGATGATTTACTGCACCCAGTAAAGCAACTTGTAACTCCTGGTAGTAGCAAGTGCAAGTGATGCGACGTATGAATTCTTTTGCCATACTGTAATTGCTGAGTACGTTGCTGGAAGTATTGGAACTTCCTAATCACTGAAAGCCGTCTTCTTATCAAACTGTTCTCTTGTTATGTCATTTTCCACTGTTAAAGGTGGGAAATGGGAGAGGGGAGAAGAGCTCCACTTCAGACCTTCTAGAAGTGCTTTCTTGAAGCGCTTAGGTGTTTGAAAAGAAGACTATGAAGTGCTTATTCTTACCTGTGTGCTAAATAGGATGTGGCCTGTTACTACCCTAATGTTCTGTGTGCACTTAGAGAGGACATGGCTTTCTAAAGTTTTTTTTTTTTTTTTTTTTTTTTTTTGAGAAAGGATGGCCTATTCCACTGCTGAGGAGAATTGGTGTGTTCTTTGTTTTCCTGGAGCAGCATAGCAACAGCACTGCACATAGGCATTTTGGTCCTGGAAGATTTGTAAAACCATTGAAAATGCCACTTTGGATTGCTTGTAAATGAGAACCTTAGACCTAATGTCAGACCACCTGTGTTTGAAATGCAAAAGAGAATTTGTTACTTCTTAATGTGGTGACTAATATTTTGTTTACTGTTATATCTTTATCTCTTGACCCTAGAGATTGTTAACCTCTGAAAAGTAATTAGCTATTGATTCCCACAGCAGTAATCAACTCTGTAGGATTTATATTTGGGGAAAGAGGTATCTCTAGAAATTGAGTTCATATCCTGTGGGAAGTAAGAAAAGATGGGGACTTGGAATAGTGTCTCATTTACCATTCTGGTTTTGGAAATTTTCTTCTGTTTAGCAGTTTTGTAGCTATTCTAAAATTTGTCATCAAACTACTTAGTGGCTTCGCTGTATGCTGTCTTGCACATTTACCTGTTTATTTAGCTGTCTGCACATTTATCACTGATGTTTCACCTTCAGTTTTCTTTAGATTCTTGCTGTATAATCAATGAATATACAGATGTTATAGTTACGAAAATATACCAGAGAGTTTAGCTAAGCAGTTATTACACCAAAACAGAATAGATAAAATGCTTACCCATATCCTGGGCTTGCTAAGAAACTCTAGAGGAAGGGATCTCCAGAAGAGACCCTTCTCCACTGGCAGTCAGCTCTTATATGGGTCTAGGAGAGGTGCAGCCAGGCTCCACCCCTTCCTGCAGCACAGGTGAATTGCCTTCACCTGTGCTCCGTGGCTGACTCAGTGCTTGCCTCAGGTGATCAATCAGAGGTTCAGGCTGTGATTCAGCAGTTCCCATACACTTGCCACCCATATAGATAATTTATTTTACTTTTAGGGAGTTCTTCTATAGTCTTGCTATAGAGAGAACTTATGTTCAGATTTGCTTTTGAATTAATTTCAAACATTCCATTCCTTCCCAAGGAAGTATTTCAAAGTCATCTGATCTCTTTGGCCTTTAGGGAAAAAAGAAACTTCTTTAAGACAGGATTGCCAGGCATTGTTCTCTCTGTATCCTGCTCATCTGTACATCAGGGCTGTTTGCTGATACTTTAAAGACTTCTGACCAGACTAATGATATAGCTCACGTGCTCTCTGAAAAATGAGGAGTTATTATTACTGTAAAATTACTACTGTATTGTTCTGTGCATTTTTATCATTTAATTTTCCTTTAAATGGAAAGTGCTCTTAGATGACAAAGAAAAGAATATTGCATTCTGGCCGTATTATTACAAAGTCATCTGCAATACTGTGAAACTTAGACTTAATTGAGTCACTCTTCCTATTTTAAAGAGCAAGCGCACATTTTCATTAATGTGAAAGGGAGATTTCAATGTACTCAGTTCACCTGTTTCTGTTTTAGCTGTGTAGTATCTCAGCAGGCTAGTGGGTTGCACAGCATACAATATAGATGCTGCCCTGTGCTGACTCAGTAAAGCAATTTAATTCTGCCACAAATTATTTTGCCTAAAAAAAAAGCAGTACGTGAGGCTATTCTTTGACACTGGTGTTCTTTTTCATTGATTGTTCCTGCAAACAATATAGCTGTGAAGCTTAATTGTACCTCTGTGAAGCCATGGAAGGTACGGATTTGATTGTTTACTTGTTTCTCTCTCTTCCTGGTCTGGCTTATGAAGTTTTGGAAAGAATAACCTGACCTTGGAAAGTTTGACATGTTTGAGACCTCTGATAGATTCTACCTGCAATGCAACATTTGTTTTCTAGTCTCTTTATTTGAACACTGACCATGGAAATCTCATGGATTATCTGACGATGAGTGGCTGAAGGAAGGCACCTTGCAATTCTCTTGGAAAGGCTAGCTTGTTATAAGAGCCCTCTTCCCCCATGCTCAGTTTTTCTGTATAGTGCGGCCCAGAGTTTGTTGGCACTGGAGACAGCAGGACCATTCTGGGGCGAAACTTCATTTTATAAAGACTCTCCTCTTTCTTTTCCCATGTATTTCTCAGCTAACTCTTATTTCAATATATTTCTCTTACATTTTGTTGTCAGATCACTGCACTGCTTCTCAGCCCTTCCTCAACTGCCTTAATTAGTATGAGGAATGGATTCTGGGATTCTGGGAAGACTGCAGGTTTGGTGTGGTCCTATGGACAACAAGACGTCTGCTTTGTTTCCTTCCTTTTCCATTGCCATCTTTGTACCATCACCGTTCTGTATTATCTACAAATTTTCCCAAAGAAGCTGATAGCAGTACATGGCCTTGATTTAATGATCTTGGTCAGTAGTCATTTCTGCCCTAGCAGAAATGCACCAGATTTCTCATCCTTCCAGGAGTTATTTTTTCCCTTAATTTCTCAGAAATAGGAAGATAATCTGAGGAGTTTTATTTTGGTACACCACAATTTCTGAAGTGCTAACAGGAGCAGGGCTGAAAGAAAGTAGAAGGCTTTTTGAGTGAAACAGGCAAAATGAGAATATCAGTGATGCTCCTATTCCAGCAGTAGGGCACTGCTGGCAGTAAGACTATCAAATGCAGATAATGATGAGCGATTCTACAAAAGCAAAGGAAGGGAGAACAACACACTAATTTAAAAATATATCTAGAATTGAAATTTCATTTTGTTTGGGATTCAGCTGGCAATATTTAACTACCACTGACATCAGAGTAATAAATGAATGCTCTGTAATCAGGAGTTTGGAGACTAAAGCTGATAGGGAGACATGCCCAGTCTCATCAGTGCTCGTACCTTATGCTACTGCATAAACAGCCTGACTTCCAAAAAGATAAGGATTTTTCCATGTTCCGTTTATAAAAATAGCAGATCCAGATAGAATATTTCTGGAAGTGATTTAGTTAGGCAACCTTAGGATTAAAATAATTTAAATTCATTTGGAAACTAAGATGGTTCATTCATACCTATAGCAAAGCATTTAGAACAGTACTCTGCTATTGCTAGGGGCTTTTCCTGTTTTGCTGTTCCGATGAATGAAGCAATCCTTTTTTCCACAGCTAATTGCACTTGAGGAAAGAGTAGACATTTTATATTAGAGCAGGTTATTAATAACCCAACTTGTGCTTTGAATTGCCGTTATTAACTTGAACTCACTATAGAGGCAGTGCCTTGAAGCAGAATATCTTTATCCACATTTAAGCTAGTGGGCCTTTAGATCACTACGTATAAGAGCTTTGAGTCACAAAACTGCTGTTTTACCTTGTAAGTACAAGGAAAAGGAAGCTTGCTAGTTAAACAAATACATTATTGGTAGTTCAGTAAGCTTTTTTTTGTTTTGTTTTTTGTTTGGTCTTTCTGTGTTACCTCATCATTTTATCTTAAGACGTTCACATCGTTCCTGACTGTTGGTGGTCTCAGTTTCTGGCAATTAAAAATGACAGACTTTAGCACAGGAAAATATTCCTTTGGGTTCAAATCTAATTCAGAGTATTGCTTCTGTTTTTTTTAACTGCTGCTGTCTTAAATACAGTTTCACCAGGGATTATATGTATTTTTTTTCCCTACAGATTTACAAATTTAGGAAAGCAAGAAAGGCAGCCAGTTCTCTTACCCAGTTACTGTTTGTTGTGCACAAAACTTACTGTTCATGTTAATCCAAAATTTAATTAAGTTTAGCACCAGCATAGTTCCTCTGCTCTCATCTCTACCAGCCACTCTTCCTGTTACTTTTTTTAGCAAAATGAGTTGCATTTAAGAGCAAAAAATACAAATGGATCAAATACATCTGAAGATGAAAAATGGAAACACCAGAAAGTTTGTATTTATGCACAACCTAACAGGAGGAGAAAGGGAAAACGAGGAGGAAGTTACATGAAAGTTTGTGTAGACTTGGCCAAAATAGTTTCCCAAATCTGTAAAGATGTCCATCTTTCTTTGCCCAAGTGAAGTAAATGTTCTCACAGACACTGACTCGGAACAAAGCAGGAAAGAATTTCCTTCAAATGGCATTCTTATTTTTACATTAGCATTTTCCCCTATGCTTCTGTTATGTTAGAGAAAATTGCAATGAGAGATTCTCTTCATTGGGCTTTTTCCCAGGCACTACTGAGTGCTTATGGCATAAAATCAAATACACCAAGAAATAATTCACTACAAAGGACACCAGCACCTTAAGTGTGAATTGCCCTGATCCAGTCAATATGACGTCAAAAAAAGGCAGCAGGTATCAGGAATGGGAGTGAAAGGAGCTGTTTTAGTCAATCCTTTCCTTTGTTGCTTAGATTATGCCTTATTTTAGCTGTTTCCACGGACGAAATTGCTCAGAAACTGCTCCCTTTCTAGAGACCGCCTTTGGTGTAGCCAAAGATGGGGGCTTTTAACCTGTCCATTGCAGAAAGCTGTCTGGATGAAGCTCTACATGTGAGCTCATCATGTGAGACTTGATTGTGTGTCTGTGAGTAGGCTGCTTGTTATATCAAGGCTTTAGTGGCAGCAATGTGGGGAGATCTCTGCCAAAAGATTTCCTCACCAGCTGCCTGTGATGGCAACAAATGCTCTTGTATCCTTAGGGTTTAAATCTTGACCCTGTAACCTAGAGAAGTTCTATTTCTATTTTTAAAAAATTTAAAATTAGCCATTGCAGTATCTTGCTGACTTTCAGACTGTCAGGGATTTGAGACCTTGCTACAATGTGCTGATGCTAAACTACAAAAAACACTACAATTGCAGGAGCAGAAAGTGGAGGGTGTTGTGTTCTGTTTTTTTTCCATGCAACTACCTTAACTATCCGGGTTTGTGCTTGGAATCATACCTCAGTGACGTCAAAAAAAGGCAGCAGGTATCAGGAATGGGAGTGAAAGGAGCTACTCTCAGGAAGAATTGTTTTGTTATTTGAGATAGACTTCTCATTTTGGGCCATGGCTCCTTTATGGCATGCAGTGAGTCCTAGGAAGAAAAGAAGCTCACAGGGGATTCCTAAAAGTCAGTGTCAGTAGGAGAAATGTAGGAAGGGATAAATGTTTCCCTTCTACAAATAGCATGGGAGTCAGCAGCTGGTCAGCATCAGCCAGAGGTACTTTTACAGCAGAGCAGCCACAGATAGTAACTACAATTACAGAAAGTAGATGTGTAATGGTAAGTTTAATTGCCTTTGGATAACTTAAGTATCAGAGCCCAGTGCTCTGAAAATCCAGGAGCTCTGTAGAAGCTGCATCCTGCAGGAAAGCAAGGAGCATTCTGAGATACTACAGTTCAGTACTGATCTTGGAGCATTACATAGCTACTAGGAGTGAACTGACCAATTATCTGCTTTAATAATTCCTTCTTAGGATTATTACTAGTTGCTTAAGTGTATGATAACTCTTTGCAGTTCACTCCCATGGCAAGCTATGGTTTACCAAGTGTAAACTTAGGCAGTTTACATAATCTCTTTTCAAAGTGATTCCAGGACCACAGTTGCATATTGCCTATCCTAATAAATTCAGATGTCCTTTTAGATGCAAATTCTAGGTTAATTGATGTGGTCTGGCTCTGCAATCAAAAAAACTCAAGGCAGCTGTAAAGCTAACAGATTTACAACTGCTTTGTTTCACCAAAGGCATCTGGAATGCTCTGCTGAATGGCTCTATTACATTTTATGCATTCTTCTTACTGTGCATATAGTTGTGTCACTAGGAAACCTGTTATGCACAAATGAATTGGGACTTTAGCCCAGCTTCTACAAAATTTACGTAGGCTTTCAGCTGCAGTAAACCGTCAGAGCACCACTGATTGCCCAACTTCATGACAAAAGAAATTTTGCTTACTAAAAAGCAAGCAGAAGAGGAAGTGCTGGAACAAGAAGGTACTCAAATGAAAACAAATTAGTTGATGGCCAGACTTGCTAGTAGGACTGTTGGCTGGCTGATGAGAGCAAAGAGAGGAAATGCTGTAGCTACCAGCTTCTCTCCAGCTGCAGAATTCCTTGGTTCTGTTTAAAGTGTGCAACATTTCATTCTAGGACCTCTGAGTGTCACCTGCAAGAAATGGTGCAGGCTTCTTTTCTCCCATCACCTCTATCCTTATGTAGATATTAGAGCCCTTTTCTACAGCTACCTATTCCTTTTGCTGTTTTCATTTTAAATTACTGGGGAGTAATTTTCCACATGATTTCTAAGTTGAAATTGGGATTATCAGCACAAGACCAACGTACATTGTATTTTTAAAGGGGAAAGTGGATGTATGTGGTACACTGAGTTTACTCTGCCTTTCCAGATATAACTTATGTAAATAAATCCAGATTTGTATTCATATTTTTCTAAAAATAATTTTGTGCACTCATACATTTGCATCTGAAATGTCAAGAGCATCATTCAATGATTGTTGTTAATCTTGGCCTTGGAGTGTGTCCTTCTGTATATTTTATTATTTTGAGTTTGTAGAAGTATAATTTTTAATTATATTTGGAAGTCAGCCCTGTAGATTGCTGAGGGGAAGGGCTGAATTTTCTGCATTACAGAAGTGCATTTTTCTGATACCTTGTTTTCGCAGACATAAAGCACTAAACTCAAGAACAACAACAGTTCCATAAAAACTTATGACAGTTTGCTTAGTTATAACATATGAAAAGAGAACCTTAGGAGATTCACTGGCAGTCTATCATGTTGTCTTCAGTTATGTTGTGAATGGTGCCAAGAAATATGAATGATTGCTTGGGTCGTTAAAGAATGATGAAAATGCTATTCCTGTTGTGAGAAGGAAACAAAACCACACGTCACTAGAAAGAAGAGGATGCAGCTTGATACAAAATATTCTAGATTCTTCTGTTTTCCATTGTCAGTTCTTGCTGATTTTGTGGGTAGGGGGAAATGTGTCTTTAAGTACTGGTCCCTGCGGAGAGACTTTTCTGATGACTCCGTGGTTCATCCTGCCATAAACAAAACCAGCCAGTGCCATCAGCTGCTACGATTGTGCATAAAATACCTGTCACAGCAGCCACTGGAGGCTGGAAGCTGTCTGATAGAATTTTTAAATGGGTGAGAGAATTTTTAAGTGGTATGATAAATACCTTAGTAGCAAAATAAATACAATCATAGCAACAGGTGATATTACTGTGATTCATATTCTATCTTACTGATGTTGGTTTTTGAAGCATGACGAGAAAAACACATTTCTAGGTGAGTAGAGTTTCTGAGACATGCTAAATATGAAGTCCTTGGAGGCTGGGCAAATTTAGTGGAAGGCAATCAAAAGTTGACACAGAGCATTTTGGTTGTTCCTCTGCAAATCTTCTAAATATCAAGGCAAAGTTGAATTTTCTTTCTGCTGGAGATAAAGTTGCTGCAAAATGCTGATACTTGTTTAAAAAAAAACAACGAACTTCACATCCTTGTAGAAAATTAATAAGTAAATAAACTGAAAGAGTTATGGTCAGAATATTGAGCCTGTTATCAACCTCTGAATGATCATGAACATGCAGCCAATGCTTGAATTGGCATAATGAAGCCATGGATCTGCCCAGAAGTTCAAAATACAAGTTAGTTTTCCATTTGAAACTGAAAACTGCTGATATGTGCTGGGTGTTTCCAGCTGCATAATTTCTCTGAGTAATCAGTTTGGATGGCTCAATAATGTTTTACAGGAATGTGTGTGTCTCATCGCCAGGATATCAAATGAGTTTTTGGTTGAGAGAGCCTTTCCAGAAATCTGACACAGAGTGAGGGTTTGAAACCTTGTATTCCCCAGTCGCTGTCCTGCCTAATGTAATGGCACATGGTGGAGGTCTTGTTTTCAGCTTTGTCACTTTATACTGTTAACCCAGTAAGCTCTATTGCTGAGTGCTGCAATGAATAAGATGTGGAGCAGTTTTGATAAGTGTCTCTCAGCTGCCCAGTACTTTGTCGAATAAACTTGCCATCAGAAGTCGCAGAAGCTACATCAACTGTATGACTAGGATAACTGATTTCAGTAAGGCAGCTAGCTACCTGTACGTGGATGGAAACACAGGCTAGTGCTAGTCCAGTTTTTGTGTGGTTAGTAGAATCTACAAGCTTTACCCCTATTCGTAACTGTTTTACCCCAGTGAGGCTATTTAAACAAGGATTCTAATTTCATTTTGCTTATATAAAATAATAGCAGAGTATCTACTCAGCATTTCTTGGGTATTTTTTAGTTGAAGCAATGCTTGGAATACATTCAGAGAGCTAATAAAGAGGCTGAATGAGTAAAGGATGCTAGTTACAATTCAATGCATTTTGCTTATTTTAATAACGTATCAATACACTATTTATGAATTATGTTACCAAGGAAGAGCTTCTCATTGTTTTCCTTTATAGTTTTTCCTTTGAAACAGCATGTATCTACTCAGCTATGACTTGTTTTATAGCAATTAATAGCTATGAGTTTCTTCTGTAGCTAAGAAAAAGAAACACACTGTATTTGTATGTTGTGCACAGGAGCAAGGGTTTTTGTTGGTATGTATTTTCCTTAAGAAAGAATGATTGCTGTAATCTGTATTTACACTGATCTCTGTTGAGCCAAGAAAGAAGAAGGGGAAAGGCCAAAGGAACATAGGGCCACTGTGAAATTTGAATATGAGAGACTCACTGACAAGTCTCTCAGCTTTAGCATAGTGGAGCAGTCATTTTCGCACAGCAGTATGGTGTCTCTAGAGTGGGAAACCACAGAAGGATACTTTGGGTTGCTAACAAGGTGATCTGACTTTCTAATGTCAACAGCCATTCAGCTTATCATGCCAAAAGGCTGCATGCATTGTAGAGGAAGAAAAAAAAAAAGTAATTCAAGTAAATCGCTTTAAGTGAGCACTTATTCAGCTAAATTATGTGCAAGAGGAATGTTTATTAACATATTGAATAAGAATAAAATTGGTAGGTTTCTTTAATTAAAGTAAAAAAAGTGAAGAGTGAGATACTATTTAATTTTAGTATGTTGAAGGTCAAGTAAATATAGTTAATTATGAATAACTTCCACTGATGTTATGAAAGGTGCTGTTAAATAAAGACTGTAAGTGGAAAATTTAAAATGAAGATTTGAAGTCTCCCCTCCCCTGCTGTTGCAATTATAGATAAGCTGTAAAGCTTGGAATATGGTGGAGTGTCCATCCCCACAAACAAGAGATTGCAGGCAGAATACAGTGAGAGCACACAGCTACTACTGAGGAAAAGAGGAAGTTACACATATACGAGATGACAAATGTTTAGGTCTAGGGATGAGAACAAGCTATGCACAGTATCTTGGGGGCTCAGCAAATAAATGCTAACGAAAAGAAAAGCTTCTGGCCTCAGCTGAAGTACTTAGTTATTTGAAGACCAACGGCCTGCTTTAATTTGATGTAAGTAGATATATGAGTGCTGTGACACATTCATGTTTGCACCAGAGTAAGGTGGGTAGAAATTTGATGTATTATCCTGACTTTAATTAATAGTGCCAATTTCTGTTGCGTTAAATAGAATCATAGATAGCTGTAAGGGACAAAATTTTGTAAAGCTGTATCCAAATGTATTAAGCATGATAAAATCTTGGCCTTTTCAGATTTTGGAGTAGGGACTATGTGTGCATTGAATGCTCAAAATTTCTGTGTTGTGCTCTTTTTGTCTTTGTAGGAACAAAAATATTCTAATTTCAAAGGCAACAAAGGCATCTTTTCAGACTGAGAATGTCTTGCTTTTGTTTGAAATATGGTATTGTGTATAAGTAGGCTTTCCTGAGGTGCGGGGATTCTGTTATGGCATGCTTGGATTTTCGCATGCTCTATTCAGGCAAAAACAGCTGGCCCACTGCCTTTATTCATCCATGGGAAAAGCTGGGAGATTTTTCTTACTAATCAGGGAATTGAGGAAGAACTCCTTTGGGAATTACAACGTGCCCATATGATCAAGAGTGAATCAGGTGCATAACAGCTGTCTGATACTTGAAACTGTCAGCTAGACGCTGTTTTGTAGAGAACTGGGGTTTGATGTCACTAGGCTAAAAGATGTGCCTCTGGAAGTGTTTCCTTAGCATGTTGCTCGTTTCAACTTTATAGGCTGCAGAAAAGAAAAAATGAGTGCCAGCAACACTATTCATCTTTTTCACACGTATCTTATTTATCTATAGACTCATGCTTCCAAGGATGAAAAGGATGAAACTGAATTACTGGGCAAAGCAACACCAATACATGTGGGCACAACTTGCCTGCTTGGATCCTAATTGTGCTCAGCACAAGTACAGATAGTTTAGTGAGTGACAGAGCAATGTGGAGTGAGGTGAACTGTGAAAGTAACTTCAGCTCTACACTAACAATCATTGTGCAAAATTGTGTGACCCACATGTAAGTATGTTCATCTTTAAAAACACAAGCTGTTCATAAAAAACATGCATGCAATTCACTTACCTTAAACATACACATTTGATGCCTGACTTGCCAGCAGTGTGGGGAAGACATGGAGAGCTTCTGTGTTTTAGAGAATCCAGCCCATGACCTCTGTTTCCTGTATTCAGTGGATTCTGCTGGGCACATATGAATGAGAGGCATATTCATGGTTGTTTGTATTACTGTGTGATGAACTAGAATTTAATTTGTTATTTTAAAATAATACTTCATCAGGTACTTATATTGTCTCTCTGATAAAATACACACAGAAATGCCTTTCAATCAAATCAACTATGGACTGTATGGAGAATAGATCACAATGGGAAGGGGTTTATTGTGCTACCTTTTTATTTTTATTTTTTATTCATCTACTTTAAAAACTATCCTTTCACATTGAAGATTCTAGCAGCGTTTTGAGCGAGGCATACAGTTTTTCATTACTTTGGGGCTAGTGAAAGCCAGGACCCAATTAGAAGCTTTCTTTACAGATAAGTAAAGGCAACTAGAGGCTTCTGCTTAGCATGCAAGCATCTCAGTTGTTCCCTTGTCTAGAGAGGTTTTTTTTTCTTTTTTCTTTTTTCTTTTTTTTTTCTGGAAGAATTCTTGAAAATTATTCCTTTTAATCACAGAGTTTGTAGAGAGGCTTGTTGGAGTTTTGATAGGTATTCCTGTAAGGACTGTAACATAAAAGAAATTTTTTCCTTAATGCTGTAAATGACAGCAGTTTTAACAGCAGCTTGTCATCCTTCACTGTCATTGATACTGTACTGATTGGTCATTTTATGTTATATAAGGGAAGATTTCAGTGTTGTAGGGCTGGTGCTTTGTGACATAGAATCATGCTTAGGATGGAAGGGACCCAATAATCAAATAATCTTGTTCTATCCTTTCTGCTTTGAGCAGGTTTGCCACCCACTAGATCAGGCTGGCTGAGACACTGTCCAACCTGAGCTTGAAGGCCTCCATAGATGGGGAATCCACAGCTTATCTGGGCAAGCTATTCCTGTGCCTCATCACCCTCTGAGTAAAGAATTTTCTCCTGACATCTTACTTAATTCTTCCCTATTCTAGTTTAAAGGCATTCACCCTTGTCCTATCACTATCAGGCTTTGTAAAAAGTTGGCTTTCCTCCTGCTTATAAATTCCCCTCTGGTACTGGAAGGCCAAATGAGGTCTTCCTGCAGCCTTCTCTTCTCCAAGCTAAACAAGCCCAGCTGCCTCAATCTTTCTTCATAAGATGGCTCCACCCCTCTGATCGTCTTCATGGCCCTCCTCTGGAGGCACTCTAAAGTCTCCATGTCTCTTGTGCTGGGGTCCCAAGGCATGAATGCAATACTGCAGATGAGACCTCAAAGGGGCGGAGCAGAAAGGGTCAATCACCTTCCTCTCCCTGCTGTCCACATCTCTTTTGATACAGCCCAGGATACTGTTGGCCTTCTGGGCTACAAGTACACTGTGCTGGCTCATGTCCAGCTTTTCACCTACCGAGACCCCTAAGTCCTTCTCTACAGGGCTGTACTCAATGAGTTCTTCTCTGTCTGTATATATATCTGTGATCACCTCAGTCCAACTGCAACACCTCACACTTGGCTTTGGTTGAACCTCATTCAATTCACATGGACTCACTTTTCAAGCTTATCCAGGTCCATCTGGATGGCTTCTCTTTCTTCTATTGTATCAGCTGCACCACTCAGCTTGGTGTGATCAGCAAACTTGTTGAGGGTGCACTCAATCCCACTATGTCATTGACAAAACTGTTAAAGAGCACTGATCCAAGACACCTGTGGGACACCACTCGTGACCACCTTCCACCTGGACATGGATCCATTGGTCTACAACCATTTGGCTGTGACCATCCAACTAATTCTTTATCCACTGAATACTTCAGCCTTCAAATCTGTATCTTTCCAATTTATAGTTAAGAACGTGGTGCAGGACTGTATTAAAGGCTCTGAACAAGTCCGGGAAGATGACATCAATTGCCCTTCCTTTGTCCTACATATTAGTTACTGAAGCTTTTAGCAGTTTTCAACTTCAGGATGCCCTTTTGTTATCAGGCTGCTTGTACTTCATCTCTTTCCTAGGCATTATATTTCCATTTTTCTTCTTATTCTTGGTATTTAATAGCACACTCATTATGTTTGCCCAGAAAAGATCTGTTGCAGAGTCAAGTGATAACGCTTTTCTTCCTGTCTGTCATGAGACTGTGCAGGGAGAGCTGGGCTTTGCTCAATAGTGAGTTTGTCTTGTATGGGAC
The DNA here is from genome assembly GCF_026119805.1 of Tympanuchus pallidicinctus. Lineage (NCBI taxonomy): Eukaryota > Metazoa > Chordata > Aves > Galliformes > Phasianidae > Tympanuchus > Tympanuchus pallidicinctus. The sequence continues at coordinate 18,184,944 of NW_026294669.1, forward strand.
AACTTAAAGGTATATCCTCTGAGCATGCGGTTCAGCTGAGTCCTGAGAAAGGCAGCATTAAGTCTTTTCTGGTTAGCTTGCCCTTCATCATTGTGTCCAAATGTTACATCACAGATCCTTTCAGGATTCTCTCCTTCCAGCTGAACCTGCCCTGTGTATCCTAGAGTCGTAAGGTTCACAGAGTACTAGGCAAGGTGCTTATAGCTCCTACTAATACTATGTCTTTAAGGAGAAGTTAAATTCAGTTTACGGCTAGGTTCATTGTAGCGGACAGAGGGGAAGGCTGAGCGTAAATTAAGTGCTTTCTCTGTGCTCTTCACTAAAGCACACCAGGGCAACCATAACCCAAGTCCTATTCTAGAACAACAGTTAGAGTTGAATATGAGAAGCTTAGGCAAGTGGAGGAGAGACTGGGAAGGAAACAGAGGTAGGAGAGTAGTATAGATACCCTGCAGTCTTAGCCACTGTTGCCTGCCTGTTGCCCACTTAAAATCTAATTAGGTTTTCAAACAGCAGATCGGAAGCATTTTTTATGAGAGGGTAGCATGACTTTCTGAGTTGCCTTTGGCTCAGAAGCAGATGTTTTGTAGCGTATTGTCTCTGAGACTTAATAATAATGCATTTATTATATTGTTTCTCAATTTGTGGTATCCTTTCAGGATTTGTGGTAAAGTCTTGATGGATTCTTACAGTGAAACCTCTTTTATTTAGCATTCGGTATTTTAATTGAACGTAATCTCTACATCTGCAGCTCCTATAGCAGGCATCTCTCCTAAGAAGCCTTAAGATGTCATAGTAAAGGAGAAAATTATGGATTTTTTTTACTAGCACCTGTAATTTAGGTAGTAAAATAGTTGGGTAGGAAGCATATCTTATTTCTAGTTGAATGTGATATGAAAGACAGTCACAGCCTGGTTAAACTTGAGTTCTCCTACAATATTTGGATGACTCTACTTTAAGCAGCTGTCAGAAAAAATATTTGAGATTCGATGTATTATGAAGAGTTGTAGGTAGAGGGGCTGTATCTCTTTCAAGATACCTTTTTTGTTGTGTGAAATGGGAAGAACTCATATTGCAATAACTATTCAGGAGGTGTTTAAACCAATGAATTGCTTACATGAAATTATTATTTCAAACAGAGGGGTGGAGAGGTTTGAATGGACTTTCACCATTCTCACAGCCTCCTCCTTGTAAGAGATGCGTCAGAAACTCGTAAGAGATCTTTTATTTGTAAGTGTTGGTATTCTGCTCAAGCTATTGTAAGAATTATTCATTTCCACTTGAGGAGCAGAAGGGAGGAGGGGTACGTACAAATTTCTTCTCCCCTCCTCTTCCCTTCTTTCCTCTGGACATATTCAAAAAAGTAGGAAGAACCTCTAATAGTCAAATTTACATCACTCATAGTCAGGAAAGGTTCTGAGGATATTCTAGAAGACAAATCATAACTAGAACTTATGCATCAGTTGGGAATTGGGCTACAATTCTGACTGTAATTTGTACAGTCTTCTGATATGGTACAAATCCTTCCTATTTATAAAGACTCTACCAGCTTGATTTTCATCATAGGGCATTAAACTCCAGAACAGCATTCCTTTTAGTGTTTCTTTTATTTGGTTTGATGCTCCTTACAAACATTGCATTTTGTGTGTGTGTTGTTATGCTTTCCTGAACTGTACTGCTCCGCCTAATGGTGAAAACAAGAAAGTGCTCTGTTTCATGCACAAGGGGTTTGTGTGAAAAAACATGGTGTCAGTAGTACTTAGTGCTGTAACAGCATGTGTGTTTTAATCCGGGAGACCTAACAATGTTCTGCAACCTTTATACTTGGATGTAGGACAGCTAATGATACAAATATCCTGAATCCACATCTTTCTTTCATGTTTCTAATGAGATAACCTGAGACGCAGTCATACTTTGCAAGACATGCACATTGAAAAGGAGTTATTTGGTTACTGTTGGTTTGGCCGTGTTCTTACTGCCTATTGTGAAAATATTTAGCAGCTGAAAATGTTGGGTAGAAGAGTTTGTTCACATGATGATTTCTATCTATAGTCCCATGATTGCACAGGAAAAGAGAGAAAAGCTAAATAACATGTACTTACATGGCTTTATCTTGTGTGACACTGAAGAAGAAGCATTGTATAAATCTTGTGCAGTCAGGAGAAAAAAGAAGAAGAAGAAAAAAAGACGCAAAAGGGTTGCATGTCTCTAACTCAAGTTTTTTAGTTCGTCCTGCCTTTTGCAATGGAAGAGTGTGGTTTTTTGTGACAATAAATTTGTCTGAGGCACTTTTTATGTTGCCCTAAGATATCAGTATTTTCCATATGGCAACAAAATCTATAGTCTCTGGATGGTCATCTTGTCAGCCAGCAAAGCAAAAGGCATGATTCACTCTCTGGAGTGGATATATGGCTAGGATTAAGTATTGTGTGAAAGGATGCTTATACATAAGGGAAGTTCTTGCAGTCTGAGGTTAAGATTTCCTGTGTTGCTGAGAAGGTAATGTGAGATCTGACCATCTGTGCACAGGCTGATTGTATTCAGTCTGTACTCCTGTAAAAGCTATTTGTGTAAGGTCATAGTGCACTAAATGAAATTCTCTGTGCATGGGCATTTTGCCCTAATATATGTGTGAAACTTTAAAAAATCTGCTGCTTGTACTGAGTTCTCAGATCCTTTATCCACAAGTGCAAATATTATGCTGTATCAATAGTTTTGTCCCTCACTTGTTTTAACCATAAACACTTACACTGACCAAAATTATATGTACAGACTTTTTTGCTTTATTTTCCTTTCTCTCTCAGACACCCTGGCTTTGGAATACCAGACAGTGCTGGAATGGTTACCCATATCAGGTAAAAGTACTGCCTAAAACCAAGAATGGCATCTCTGAGGAGCTCTGTTTTTATTATGATAGAGCTTTATGTCAGTATGTTAGTACGAACTACTTGGTACTTCAAATGTTGCTAGATGCTCCTTGTCTTCCTGTGTTCAAGAAGTGAAATGGGAATTTAACTATCACACCTGTTTTGACATGAAACACATGATCCGAAAAGAAATCTGGGAAATCTACCTGTAACATCTGCCACAGTGGAGAAGTAGCCATAGTTCTGAGGATGCTGAAAGTTTTAGCAAAGCCAGAAATCTAGCAGAGTGGCAAATTCAAAAACTTAGTTACTAGTCTTAAATGGGGCACTTACACTTGCTGTATTTAAACTTATGCTAGAAGAGAAGAGTCCATCAGAAATGAGACCATCTAATAAAAATCATTTTCAAAATCTTTGTCCCAGAAACAAAGACATCTACTGACTGCTGATCAAGTAGGGCAGATCACAGAATCACAGAATCACCCGGGTTGGAAGGGACCTCAAGGATCACGTAGCTCCAACCCCCCTGCCCAGCAGGGCCACCAAACATCCACATTCAGATCAGGTTGCCCAGGACCCCGTCCAACCTGGCCTTGAACACGTCCAAGGACGGGGCATCCACAACCTCCCTGGGCAGCCCGTTCCAGGGCCTAACTACTCTCCTTGTGAAGAACTTCCCCCTAACATCCAACCTAAATCTTCCCTCCTTCAACTTGGATCCATCAAGTAGTACTGAGTGTGGATCCTTATGCGTTGGGTTTTTCATTTGTTTTTTGGTTCTTCTTAAATAGGTAAAAGTTCTAACCTGTTGTTTGTTACAATCCTTTTGTAAGTTACTCAGCACAAAACTGCAGAAATCCAAGTGGACTTACAGTAGGTGTAGTCAAATGAACCATTTGGAAGACAACTTACACGTAAGAGCAGAACTGTCCTATTCAAGTCTTCAGGGAACTGAAATCCAATATGTTAGCTAAGTTAAACACACTATTTATCTTCTCATGGAAGAAAGCTATGATGTCATTAAAATCCCCCCTTCTCCTATTACCATTGTATGTGGGCTTAGAAATATTAATGTTATTGTTAATAAAGTATCTGATAATCTTACTACAAATTTTCACTGGTGAGTTCTCATGCAAAATGAATGTAATAGTTGCAGCCTATTACTACCACTGTTAGCTCTTATTCTCTTCTTTTTTTTCCTTACACCTAATTAAAAGCGTACTGACAGTGTCACTTAACCAGAAAAGGATTATATTGGCACAAGCGATGACTTTAGTAGACTGATTTTGAGTGTGCACAGTTGTCATAAAGGATAAATATGTATCTACATTTAAACAACCCATATAGGATGTTCAGTCTGCATCTGAAAATTGTTTGGCTACAAAGTATTGGTCTGCAAAACAGAATGGGAATAGAAGAGACAAATGAATTGCCTCTTTCTGATTGAAATAGCTCTTACTCTGCTCGGGTGTGTGGTTGAGCCAGTGCAGAGTGTTCAAAAGGTAGTTCATCTAATCCCTTTGGACATGCCCGCAGAACTTCTCCTGTGCTAGTGAACATTGTCACTGTTACAGAAGATATGGCTAGCAGGGAAGCACAGTCATGAGGAAATTAGAATAGCTCCTAGGACTGTCTCACTTTGGCTCTATTTAGGATCTAAATAGTTACCCCCTTTGAAGTTAATTTTGGTTATGAATAGGTTCCTGTGTATTGTTATTTATATTTTTGCTTTATTGTTTATTATTATTTTGCTTTATTTATATTTTTGCTTTTAAACATCTGTGTAACCATGTTGTATATCGAACAAGATGCTTGGGTAAATTTATTTATTTTCTTCTTCACAGATGTTAGTGTGTTAGCAGATAACAGTCATATTCTTTAAAAGTTGTCTTTATATTAGAATGAGTTAAATCTGTTTAAAACTCACAAGGTTTCTATCATAAACAGATGAGGTTATATACGAGTGTTACTTTAATTTACTCTAACATTGTTTCTTTTGCTGTGCTTTAAACATACATTAATGATGTACAGCAAGATGTTTCAAGTAATCTTTTGTAACAGTGATATAAGTGGGAAGAGTTTAGTTTGTTCTGGGTTTCCAATGGGCATCCTGATTTTTTGGTATTGTACTACTGTGAAGATTTAAAAGAGGTTAGGCTGGGAGTATATTTTTCCAGAACCATCAAAGTTTGAAAGAGGAAACATCATTGTTTTTCTTACATAGGATCCTTACGTATAATACAGTAATCCATCTGTGATTAAACATCTCTTGTATAGACCTCAGCTGCCCATCATATCAGACTCTCTATTAACCTTTTCTCATCTCCATCTTTCAGCCACTGATGCCTGACCTTCATTATTACTACATTGCTGAATTATCATTCTACTGGTCCTTAATGTTTTCTCAGTTCATTGACATCAAAAGAAAGGTAAGAACAGTGAGACTGAAAACACTGAAGGCTTTGATATTCATCGCTGAAAAACTGATGCTGAAGGGCTTGTTTCACAGTGTTCGTTGTTACTGTGATGGGCGTAATTTTCTGCACGTGGGATGAAGAGCCTGATGTAATCAAATATTCAAAGGGAAATTGCATCAGCTGAAATCTACTGCTCTTATAAAATGACTTGAATGCAATTGATCAAATATATATATTATTTCTACTTAGAGCTAAATGATTAGATATCAGTGATGGAGCAAGGCTGCCTCATAAATTCACAGTACCGTTTGGTAAGATCTGTGAAGGCACTGAATTTATTTGCCTGCACAGACAGGGTAAAAACTGAAATGTATTTAATAATAGAGTGATACTACATATAACCCTTGGTTATAAAACAAAACCAAACCTCTGCAGCAATGCTACAGAATTGTTCAGATTACTGCTGCAGGACTGTGTTTATCTAATCAGTACCCATGTATCCATTTCATCTTTCTGCACTGCTGTTGATTGTATTTCCCTTTCTTTGTGTACTTCTTGAGAGAGCAAAATTCAACAGCATTGCATTTGCAACATTATATTTTTAAAGAATATTTAATAGATTCCTGACTAGTTGCTTTCCTTACGTGAAAGGTAATTGGAGGTACTCAGTCAGCATCTAGGTATGCTGAAGTACAGTTCTGAAAAGAGCCATTGTAGTAGGCTTTCATCTTTCATCTTGATATGTCTCCTGGGAAAAAGCTATAGCGTTTGCACTTGTGACTTGGAGAGTTTGTTTCCATTGTTGAGCTGAGCACAGAGTCTGATACTGTCCATACATAGATACAAACAAAGAATCTTTTGTATGTCTCTCGTTTACTTATAAATGATTTATAGATAAATATAGATATATATGCACGCACACACACAAAAGGCTTCTCAGCATACTGTTTTGGAAATGGAAGGAAAATGGAGATGAATTAGTGAATGGAGATGAATTAGAAAATGGAGTGAATTAGTCTGGTTGCAGCTAGATTACACCACTGTCACAGATTTACAGTGAAGCTAATTCTTTTTGTAGCTTAAACAAAATTGGTAACTAGGATAACCGGACTGGAAAAATGCTGCTGTGTGCTGGTGTCAGACAGTAAAATTTCTCTGTGGTCAGGAGCAATTACAAGCTGACAAGAAAACCCATGAGTTGAATAGTGTTAACACTGAGAGCTTACAGTAGTTGACAACAAGTAGTAGCACATGCTGCTGGGCATCAAGGCAGTGGCAGCCGTCAGCTGGATCACAACACAATGCCAGAATGTCTTCTCTGACGAGACAGCTCAGGATGTAGAGGGATATCATACAGACAATGTGCTAAGCTAGTGGGAATATAGATGTTGCTAGGAAAACATGAAGCAAGCCTCATCTCCGAGGTGAACTCCTATCAGACACTCAGGAGCATCAAATACATGGACATATGTACCAATAAGGAAAGGCTAGAAGTTTTACAAGTGCTCAACCTGTAAAGGAAGGCAGAGGTGAGAAGCATGATGTTGGTTCAAACTCATGCACTTCAAAGATTTTGAGACAAAAGACTGGTCTCAAAGCCAGTTTCCTGAGGTGCTCTGCACATCACCAAATTCTGACCTGAATAGGTCAGGGTGTAAAAGTGCAAAAGCAACTTCTCTGAAAAACAAACAAAAAAACCCCTACCTAGTGGAGTACAAGCTTGACAGAAACATCAGCTCTTGCAGCACTGTTGTAGTTCTCCTTTAAAGAGCATGTTTAATTTTAAAAATGTGGAAACTTCTTAATCTGCTATACAGTGTGTGATACAGTGACACCGTAGCTGAAGGAAGCAGGAAATTTGCCAGCTAGTATCAGACATTATGGTAATACTTCATGACAGTTTATGCAGAACAGATTAACGGTTCTCAGTCTGAGAAACACGTTGAAGTTTTCTTGCTAGAGTGAGAGGAATACTGTTGTGTATGTTGTGCTTATCATTTTAGATGCTTTTAAGTACAACAAGGTCTGTTTTGTTGTCTGGAATGATCAAAAGTGCCCTCATGCAGACATGAGCACTACAGGATTTCAGCCAACCCACTATTATGCATCCAGCTTTCCCAAGGCAAGGTGCTGTAGGTCCTTACTGAAAGTGCCAGCACTGATCACTGGCGTAGCTCCAGTCTTTTACTTTGTGCAGCTCAAGATAAACGAACTTCTGGTTTTCAGTCTTTTTCTTTTTTTTTCTTTCCTAACAAGAAATTCATTATTTCAAATGGTTACACTGATTTTTAAATAGCTGTTTATCTTTTTTTTCAGATGTTATAACTTCTACCAGATTATCTCTGCCTGACTGAATAGATACAAACAAAATATTAAGCTCTAAGTTAAGGCAATGATTTTAATAGGTTAACTTTTATAGTTTGTGTTATGTTATTCGCTTCATAAACATATACTGTGTATCTGTAATTATATTCTACCTTTAAGGATTTCGTATTTTCAAATACTACGATCTACTGTCATTTGTTTTGGTGTTTTATTGTGTTTGTTTTTTCAATTTTTTCTCCAGTTTCCTGTACTCCTCTTTTGTAAAACACACAGAAAGAAGATTGGATTGGCTAACAAGCCTCTGATAAGTTTTAAAAGTAATCAGGCTTACTTAACATTTTCTGGTTACCTGAAGTATTCTTTGATAGAATTGTCAAACTACCCTATGTAACAGAAATCTTGTTTCTGGAGCGTTTGTGTCCAGATTGAGGTATTAGGTCTGCTTAGGAGTAATCTGTACTGTCAGGAATGCCTTGAAGAGTTCCCAGGAGGGAATGGAATTCTAGTCTTTGTAGAACGTGAATGTGGCATCTATAAAAACAGAGGAATTATTTGGCTTAAGACTTCTTGCCTCATTTGGACTGCCTATGTGCAAATGTAATTACAGTTAGCAGGAAAATGAAGAAGTGCTATAGCATTTGCAACTGAAGCAGGTAAAAGAGCTAGACTGCAATATGGCCATGTGGGAATGCTAGCCCTGGGGAAAAGGGTAGATGCTTTGCTTTTTTGAATATAGCAGAGTCAAATGGTCCCCATGGGTGGGTTTGTGTTTACTGAATTGACCAAGATGCCATGTTTTTGCTCTCACTTAAGACCCTCAGAAAGAGAAATAGACTTTAATTTTCCTTGTATTCAGTTCTCTTTAAGGAAATGGAATGTAAACAATGGTTTGAGATGATTGCTGCATGTGTTTGATCGCGCTCCAGACTGCTGGAAACCAAATCTGACTATGTCAAAATAGGATACAATTTTCTGCTTTTAGTCAATTCTTCTTCGTGTTGCGGATTTGCAGGACAGAGAAGCCTGTAGTACTTGACAGCATTAAACATGGAGTGTAGGCTAAGAGTTCCTTCCCTTTGTAGTTAATGAGTCAGCTCAAGCTGCAAGTTTTTTCACAGACTCCAAGTATGCAGTGCCATGCATGCAAGGGCTGGTCCTAGAAATGGCAGTGCATTCCCATGCACAGCAGGCCCCTCTCCGTTACCAGAGACAGGCAAGGTGGCACTGAACAGTCACCTGCAAACACTAGAGAGAGCAAGCAATGGGCAGCTATAGCCAGGGCTATCCCTTTGTTACTGGGAGCTCACCAACACTTTTCCTGCAGGCCCTCAGACCTTCCCTCCAGGCTCTGTCCCTCAAAAGGCTGCAGCTGCTCAGATTCAGTTTTCCTGCTGTTTCTCTGCAGTGGGCTTATCAGCTGGTGACAGCTTAGTTGGAATCAACTGCTGCAAGAAACACAAATGCTACCTCCCAAAGCACTTGGTGAGGAGATGAGCCTTCCTGGAGGAGCTGTTCCTTGTGGCTGTCTGGATCTGTTCTCTCTGCATTATTCACTTTTCTCAGTCTTGAAGTCCTGCCATTCTGGTTTGATTGTGCTTTAACCCTGTTGTTATTTTTTAATTTATTTTTAATCTAGAAGTCACACAACTGCCTGAGAATGAAGGCAAGAAAGAATCTGTTTTTCTCTAATTAGAAATAATTACATCTTTGCAAGCTTTTTTCCTGTTTTAGCAACAGCCTTGTATGAGAGCTGCTTTGCTACCTGGGCACCCAATGCCTGGAGGAACTCCCCAATCAAATGGTCCCGTGACCTTTTCTTCAGAGTTTTGATAATACTTTCTCACAGATTTGAACGTAGTTAAGCAAACTCCAGCCTCCAGCAAGACTTAATGATTTTTAAACTGATTTTATGCCTTACAGAAAAGAGTCTCATGCCAGTGTATCCTGTTCTCCCTGTAATCAGCCTAGGAGTGTAGGCCAGGTGCAGTAGTTTTTCCCTTTGCTTTGCCCACTCCTAAGGATGCATCAGAGATTTTGATATTCCAGGAGTTTTACTACTGCCCATATTTTTCAATAGTAACAGTTACTTGCTGACTCTGTTTGAAGTTTGAAGACTGGGCAATGTGCATCATTTGGAAGATAGCAGCTTAGATCTTAGTAGGAGGATCTGCACTAGCTCATTTGAAGACTTTTCTGACCCTGCTATAGTGTAAAGACAAAACATTAGAAAGAAACAAATGAAAACAGAAACTTGGGATTCTCAGCTCTGTGAGACTGCTCCGTTGCACTTGGCAGGTGACTGTCAATAATTGCTCATAGCACTGAGGAAATGTGTTGCTTGTACTTCTGCAGCTGTTTGAACTCTTGTAAATGATGCACTATTTTGCAGATTGTGTATTACTCAGTATATAAGAAGTAAGGTGTTATTTGATTTGTATGTACATAAGTTTTTTCATAGTAACTACAGTCTGGATGTCTATGAAATTACATTATTACAAACTGAGAGACACAGCTATTTTCTAGCTTTTGATAATCTTTTCGCATTTTGTTATCATACAGTGGCTATTTTATTTAGTCAAAGGAAAAAATATCGCTGGTTAGGTACTTAAGTAGCAGAATCTTCCTGCAATGTAACCATAATGCTGGATTTAAAAACATTCATCCATTTTTATGTGGGTATACTGAATCTCACTGTTTATTTCATTGTTGTTTTTTTCTTTTATTTTTTTCTGCTTCTCGCTGCTCTAGGATTTTGGCGTCATGTTTACACACCACATTGTAACAGTCACCCTGATAACCTTCTCATATGTAACCAATTTGACACGAGTGGGAACCCTGACCTTATGTCTCCATGATGCTGCTGATGTTGTCCTAGAGGTGAGACAATACCTGTGTCATCAATGTACGTGATATTTACTATTCTGAGAGCTCGCGTGTCAGTGGGTAGAATCTATTTGCTATGCAGAACATGTATTCCCTAAGCAAAGAGGCCAGTTCAAGATGGTAATGTTGATTAATATAGTGTATTTCCTTACTGAAATGTATTACGCTTGTAGCAGTCCATGTTTGTGACTTTAGGCTGATTTATTCTTTGATAAGCTGCTTGTATAGAACAGTCTGATGATGCACTGCCAGGAAGAGTTGCAGATTTTAAATATAGCATGAAAAAATCAAAAACTAAAGATTATGAAAAATGGAAAGTGGCTGCTGTGTGGGATAGAAACTCCTGGCTTGACCTCTCTGAAGTGATGAACTAAGGGAGAATCCTGCCTCTGGAAGAATCAAGGGGTCGTGATTTGGTTCTGCTGTTCTTTGCTGAGCAGAGGGCATGAAACAATGTGCTCATCCTGTGCAAAGGCAGTGAACTCACCTCCTTCTCTGGATGACTTCCAAATTCCTGTCCCCACACCTCATCTAGATGCCAGTATTAAGCAGATGGCTTTGGAGAAGAGGGAGATGATTTACACTCTTTTAAGACAAGATTATCTGTAAAAAGATGATCTGTAACTTCTTTTGCAGCAATTTAGAGATTTTTCTCATGAGTAATGCTGAGATTGTGATGTGGACTCTGCGTCAGGATCAGATAATAATTGTTTTTGTCTAAAAGTTTTTGTTGTTGTTGTTGTTGTTTGTTTGTTTGTTTGTTTGTTTTTTAAGTATTTTCAAGGATCCTTTTATGCAAGAACATAGCCTCACTGCATTATTCACTTTTCTCAGTCTTGAAGTCCTGCCATTCTGGTTTGATTGTGCTTTAACCCTGTTGTTATTTTTTAATTTATTTTTAATCTAGAAGTCACACAACTGCCTGAGAATGAAGGCAAGAAAGAATCTGTTTTTCTCTAATTAGAAATAATTACATCTTTGCAAGCTTTTTTCCTGTTTTAGCAACGTGTGTAGATCTATTCTGCTGGCTGTTAATTCACCCAAACCTTCTTCATTCCTATTTTCTTGCCAACAGAAGGGCATACTTGATGTTGTTCATTTCAGATCAGACCAGTGCCTGTGGAACTGGAAAACACTGAAGAGTAGCTGGGGTAGGCTAGCTAAAATCTTAGCTTGAACACACTGGGATATATATTTTTGATCAATTCCTCTGTCCCCCTAAGACAAAGAGAGATTGCTATTCTCACGATTTGAAAACATAAAGCAAAGTCTATTTTGTTATGTGAGACAGCCTTTTGCAGTCTTCCTGGTCAGTTTTTTCAGCTTGTTTTACCTGGAAATACTAAAGCTGCTTATGAAGTATAACAATCATAACCAAAACCCTTGAGAAACATTTACTAAGGGGGTTGTTAGAACTCACTCAACATGCTCTCTTCTGCTAAGTCACAGCCCCTGTGCCATATAAGACAAAATGAACTCTGATATTATTTAAGGAATGTTAATGCAGAGGAAAATAAATATGTAGCTGCAAAAGAAGCTGATAGAATTTCTTACTGTGATGGATCAATTGTGTACCTGACCTGTTTTGGAGATTCTTAAAAGCATTCTGAACATGGTTGAGGACACGATGGGCTCTGGGTGTTACTTCTTGAGCAGGGGGATTGGACCGGGTGACCTCCAGAGGTCCTTTCCAACCTCAGCCATTTTAAGATTCTGTGATACTCACAAATCTGTACCTCAGTTTAGTTTATCTTGGATGCTCAAAGCAGCCTAGCTATGCCAGGATAGACTAAGCATAGAATCATTGGCTTGCGTAGGAAGCCATTATATAATCTTTAGCTGAAATCCAGGCTACTGAGAGAAAATTTCAGCATCCCTTCTAAGTTCAGTTCTTTGAGAGGCTTGGGCTATCTTTGCAATGTAGTACAGCTTGCGGGTTAAAAACACTTGGAACTAATCTGCTTAAGAGTGTAAAACTGCTCTTATTTGGGACCTTGAGACCTTCCAGACCCAATTCCCTTCCTACTTAATGAATGCTATGTTACTTTGTGTTACACTGTCTTAGGTGGCCAAATTCTATCCAAGGACATGCACTTTACCACTTTTTTCTAGTCCTTCCTTATCAAAGTTGTTTATAGATCTATGTTTTGAGTATTGATAACCCATCACCTGTACTGTTTTTGAGAAATACTACTACAAGCTGCTGTGGCAATACCAGCTTCACACTCTGTAAAACCATCTTTTTTTAGTCTGCCATCGTGGGAATACTGAATTTCCAGTTATCTGAAAATCATTATGTTAGTAACTCCTCTCCCTTACATGTTGGCATCCAAAGTGTTATCTTTTCCTTAAAACAGCCAAAGTACAAACTGCTAGGAAACGCATTCATGTCCAGTAGAATACAGGACTGATTGAGAAGGCTTTAAGACTATAGGGTTGATTCAGGATACTAATGATTTCTTTGCAGCACTTGAAGCTTTCCAAATATTTCATAAGCTTCCTAATTTGTTTTCTGTTTGTAAAAATATCCTTTATGTTCAGATTTTGAATAGAAATATTTCAGAATATTTGAATAGAAATATTTATGTAACATCAAGAAGTGCTGGTTGGTTTTGGCATGTGGATTGTCTGATGTGAGCATTGAGCGTTTTCAGGTTCATTGTGTTCATACCAATAGAATCAAACAAAGCAGGACTGCCTCTGACCATTTTAGATAGTTCTTTAGTTTGAATTCTGCACTCAGAATAGTATTCTCTATGCATTGTGGTTATTTTTCTCCCTCCTAGCCTCTGAAAGTCTTCACAATCAAGCATTTTTTAGATAGGGGAGCTGGATATGTGTCCCTTCTCAAGGAGGCATCCAGTGGACACTAAATTAATCTCTTGATATACTGCATGGTGCAGTGGCTCTGTACACTTTTGACACAAAGCATAAGAAAGACATGAACACTCTGGAAGCAGCATAAGTGCCTTAAAACAAGGTTGTATGTGCATGCTTTTTTCTTCAGGAAGAAGAGGACAGGGAAACTTCAGGTAAGATCAGAGTTTTAAAGAGTTTGAGTGAATTGTATCTGGTTGACTCCTTGACCAAGGAAGGAGTCAGAAGACTGCATGAAGACAAATGACTGGAGCATGTAAAAATAGGCTTATGGCAAAAGGTTAGGAAGCAAAGAGTTTTAGATGGAGGAGGAGGACATAGGAGCAATACAAGCCTTGGGAAAAGATTTGGAGAGAGGAATACAAACTTAAAGATAGCAACTGCTCTGTATAAGCTAGAAAGGCAGGAGAGATACTGTAGGAGAATAGAGGCTGTGGGGCACAATTGAGCATTTGAAACAGAAATGTTATATATAGCAAAAAACTGGAAGACAGAAGTATGGGACAGCTGAAAGATATATAGTTGCCAAAAATGAAAATGCAGCCCAGTGGGACAGACTTGGATTGCAGCACTGTGGAAAGATGAGAGAAAGTAGGTTAAAAGGCTGCTGACAAGGATAGCATAAACATAGTGGGGCTCAGTACAATCTTTGTAAGAGTTTTGTAAATTTGAAACTGTAGGATTTGTACAGTTTCAAATAGGAAATGGAATGGAGATGAATGAAGTGAAGGAAATATTCTGGTTTTGTGCACTTTTTTTCAGGAAAAGAAAAAATTCCAACTGCTTGGTAGAGAGGAGTTCTGAGGTTTCTGTGAGGCGGCCCAATGAAAATGTTGGTCATTTAATCAAAATTTGTTTTATTTTTATTTTTATTTTTTTACAACTTATACACAATTCAAGAGAATTCAGTTGTCCTCACGGAAGTAAACAGACATTTCTTTCTTTTACAGGCTGCCAAAATGGCAAACTATTGCAAGTGTCAAAAACTGAGTGACCTTCTGTTCCTTACGTTTGCAATTGTCTTCATTGTCAGTAGGCTTGGCATATATCCTTTATGGTGAGTAAGCACATCATTTCCACCAAATGCTAAGCATCAAACAGATTTGAAAATAACCGTGTTGTAATTGAACATGATTTGTTGACGTTACTCTGTTTCCCAAAGCATCAAACAGTGTTTCAGATATAACCAGGTGCTGTAGTTGCCTATTTGCTAGACTGCCATTGGATTTACAGTGTGCTAGACAAGAAATGTGGGGCTTCTGCTGGTTTTAAGTTAGAAGTGAATTGGAAATTGCATGGCTTAGCAGGTAGTTTCTTGTGTTGGCAAAAAGTAGGAGAGAAAATAAAATATTAGTTGCTGAATGCACTGAACAGATGCTAAGCTTGATCTTTACATTAGCTTACAACTCATGCTTTATGAACATGTTCAGCTTAAAGAAAGCACAGAGCTAAGTCCAGTCCTGCTGAGATCAGTGTAAGGATGTTATTGTTGTGGAGATCTACAGTACTGCAGGCTGTTCATTTTCTACCCTTCTATCCTTTCTACCCTTTTTGTTGGAGGTAGTGGGAAAGCTCTGTAGGACATGCATCTTTAAGGTAATTGTATTGGTGTTAATGTAATCTCACCTTTTCCCAGACAAAGGTAGCTGCTTGCGTGTGCACACACATTCTCTTCTTAGGTACATACACCTGAACACATACAAATACACACAGATATTTGATTCTTTAGCTGGGATCTTCAATATCCAGAAGGTTGCAGACTTTTCCATACTGGTGGAGAAATTCATTGAAGTTTTTCTGTAACTATAGTATTAGTTACCTTTGCCTAAAAAGGAAATGCTCTGCTATAGGTGCATGTGCCCTATATATGAGCAGGGCTGGGAGAAGGCATTGACCTTACTCTTTTATGCTCAAGATCCTTCTTTTATCTAGTGCAAACAGAACTAACTGAAATTTCCACATCTCTGTGAGACCAGGAAGGATCCATTATTATGTCAGAAGATAATGGCAGTAGTTTTGGTTTTGGGAAGCATCAGAAATGTTACCCTTTGCAGAGGTTTATTTAGAAAGATTACAACCAAATTCTTTATTTAAGCAGACAGAGGATGTATGGATACCAGTATCAACCTCTCTTATAATTTCTTCTCAAATCCTGTATGATGGTATCTCTTTATGGCTTTGTTTACTGCAAACAGGATAAGCCTAAGGAGCCCTTAAGGTGTTTTATCAGTTCTGATTAACACTAGAATGTAGAAGTCTCATTTAGTGGTTAATGACCCCCAAAAAATAATATGATAATGCCTGACCCCTACTGTGCTATTTGTACAGCCCCATAACAGAAGGAGAAAATGGTTAGACACACAAACTGCATTTTTTAAATGCATGTTATTTTATTCCAAGGAGCAATGATTTGTTTCTTAAGCATCTTCTCTTCCTTTTCCTCATTACTTCCTTGAAGTTAACTTGGCCATTCATTGAATTTCGCTAAATGAATTAAGTTAACTTTTTTTATCTGTATGATCTCAAATAGGAAAAACAATAGCATTTCTGATCATAGGATTTAATCTAACCATTGCAGACTGCTTTATATTGGGAAATGCAGGAAAGGCTCAGTCTGATTATGGCAGCTTGAAATAGAAGTGCCACTGCTCACTTCTCTCTCCTTTGATGATTTAAAAACGGTAATAAATTTAGTTTTTTCTGCGTGCTTTGAGGTGGGATTTTTTATACAGCTAACCTGAGAGGAATGCAGAGCATGAAGGGATGAAGTTAGGAAAGAGGAAACTCAGCTAGAATTTAATCTGGCAAGGAATGTCAAAGGCAATGAAGAGGTCTTATGTAAATGCAGAGATGACAAAAAGGATGACTGTGGTGACACAGAAAAAGTCCAAGTCTTGGCCAGCCTGCTCTAGATGACCTTGCCTGAACAGGAATGTTGGACCAGATAATCTGCAGGGGTCCCCTCCAACCTCAGTCTTTGTGTGGCTCTACAAGGTGCCTTATGTGTTTATCTGTAGCACTAGCAGAGCAGTTAAACCACTCTCTGTGTTATTTGAAGTTGCAAAGAGAGAACTGCTGACTTTAAATATTGTTATTTAGACACAAACTTTACCAGATCACTGCTTTGTGCTTGCTGTGAAGACAATTTGAACAATGAAGACTGGATTAATCTTCCCAGGGTGCATGATTTTGAAGGAGGACATTGATCTTGTACATGTTTAACTAGAAGCATCTGGCCAATATGCTTTTTCTCTTGAGATATCTTAAAATCATCAAGGTCAAGATTTTCCCATCCTTTACATCTCTACTGTGGTAGTCAAGTTTTTGAAAATCCACGCTTTAACTTTTAACCTGAGACAATGAAAATAACACTGCGTTTGTAACCAGAACTGAGATTCATACCCTGTAATGCACACCTCATGCTGTCAGACTTGCAGTCCTGGAAGAGACTACCAGCACAGCATTAAGTTACAGAGCAAGCATAGAGATTTGAGCGCTGCTTTACAGGCATGATGCTTTGTGCTGTTCAGCTGGGGCATGTCCATCCATTCCTGTATATACTTGGTACAAGCAGCAGTTCTATAACACTTCTGATTGAACACTGTCTGAATTCTTCTCTAAAGAGTAGCAGTGGCCCACTGTACTGAAAGCAGGATGAAAATTGTGGTGAGTAGATCTGGGAAAGAGGGACAGAAAAGAGCATTGTGCGGTAGCTTTGGGTATTGTTGTTGACTCCCTTGGTACTGAATACTGGTTTAATGAGAACATCCGATTACAGCTATGGGCAAAGTTAGTTGCTAGGTGATATAGACAACAAACTTATTTTTACAAGAGTAAAATTTGTTTGACATACTGCCTGTGTAATACCCATATTTTGTTCCTGTGGTAGAAGAATGCATCATAACACTGGAGTGGTTAGGTGGTATCATTCAGAAAAGACTCATAAAATCAGAGAAGGCAGAGGGATTGCGTATAGCTAACAGCAGACAATGTACTCTTGTTTCACAAATAGAATGGTTACACTAGCGATCCCTTTGCCTTTCCTCCTGCTTAGCTAACCAAAGCCATGTTTATCTCATTTGAATCTGTGAACAGTTTAGCCATTCACCTAGTCCTTGTGAATATGAAATGGAACTGTTAGCATTGTATCACTCTGAGTTCCACCTGGAACCTGATGCTGTTCATAACAGTGTTTGACATTTCTGTCTATGTCTTGAAATTGTCATTTACCTGATTTTTATACCCTTTCAGTTAAAAAAAAATAATAAAACAACAGCGACAAAAATCCAGCATTTCAGCTTAGGAAATTTGTCTATTTAATAAATGGACAGTGGTGATGGTATTTTTTTTCCTAACAAAAAAAAGTCCTTGCTTTGAAGCTCATGCAGTCTTTAATATGCTTACCTGCATGACTAAGAAATAAGAGTATCAGGCTCTTTTGAAATCTTATTAAACTATGAATCACAAGTTAGCCCTAAAATGCCTTCTAACAGAAAGGAATAAATGGAAAGGTATCTTCAGAGGGTTCTCTTGCTGGAGTGCTAGTTGCAAGGATGGCTCAGTTATAGGGAAGAGAGTATAAGTGTGATGTATATTATTTGTGATTTTTGACACTATCATTTCTCCAAACCAAAGTATCAGTTTACATACACTTAATGCTTATCCTTACAAACATCCATAATCACAGAGTTTGGAGGCAGTTTCCTAGTTCTTAGCTTAGTGGGAGCATTGCACATGGGAGCCACGGTTAGTAGAAATTAAGTATGGGATGCATGAGCTTGTATCTCCTTTTTCTATCCCCTTTTTCTATGAAGCTGTAGTGCTATCTTTTCATCCCCATTAGCTTGCATGTTGGCAAATTTGAGTCACTGCAGTGGCAGCAAGCCAGAATACATAGTTTTGCTCTCCTTTTCCTTGTTGCTGAATATTCAAAGCAGCAAAATTTGGTGCTTGATTAATATTATATAAATATGCAAATTCCTCTAGCATAAAAACTAAGAGGTAAAAAATAAAATAAATAATTGGTGAGCATGTAATGTGAAAGGAAGGCTGTAATTTATAAGAAAACCTCCCCCACACAGGAAGGCAAATATCCAAGGCAAGGTTCCAACAACGCTGCTTAGGAAGCACAGGCATGAGCTTGTGCTCCAGCTTTGCACAAGTGCCATTTAATTCTGCATAAAGGTGCTAATAAAGAATTCAGAATGTATCAAATGCTGTTGTCTGAAGGTTGTTTAGCAGCATGGCTAAGACAAAAGAAACAGGCAATTAGGTATATATTTAGCAGTATTTCTACAGGCATCTGGAGTTCATTTCAGCAATAATTCAAAAACCCCAGGATACTTTCTTCCTCCTGCCACTAAGTGAATGTAGGAGTAAAGCTGCTATTTTCACTGACAAGACATTTTGCTTGTGAAATTCTCCCACTTGCGCATAATCTCTGTTCTAGCAAATTACAACATAAAACATAACTCTATGTAAGTTGAGGGAATATGATGCCTTCTCAAATGATACAGCTGTAAAGAGAATGAAGGCAACCACAAACTGAAGACTTGACAGAAGTGACGTCGAGGTCCTGGTTGGTCTAATACTGTGGTCATACTGTGCAAAGCTGTTACCTCAAGCTTTTCTTCATTCCATTAAGCCTTGCACGTTCTTTTCCCTAATTCTCAAACACTTTGTTTTGATGCAGTTGTGCATGTGCAGTTTTCTCTCTGTTGATAAAGGAATGGTTTGCTATTTAATGTCATTTTGTTTTTATTTCAACTCCAAGGGGAGTTTTATTATACTCCAAGGAGCTGTAATATTTATTAATAATTATTAATCATTTTTTGAAGTGTACAGAGAACAAACGGGCTCTTACATTACAGGAGATGTGGGTCTGAGGAAAGTAATGCGTTACAGCAGCCAAGACTTCCAGTCTTTCTTTGCTTGTTGCGAAATCCTTGCTCTGAGAACTGTGAAATTCATGAAGTTTGGGCTGAAGAGGAGTCCCAGAACTACTCTCTTACTGTGCTTATCCTTCCAGAATATATGTGTTGTGTTTTCTTTTTCTGACAGAGCAGTTTGAATAATGCTGTGAAGAGTTCAGTACCTGAAACTAGTTTCACAAGGTGACAGGGTATTTTACAGAGCTTGAGTGGAAAGCAGTTGGTGTGATGAGAGACATGAGGCTACTATACTCATTTACTGTTTTACAACATGTTGAAGTAGCTACAGAAAGGTGTAACTTTTCAATTGAAAAAAGGAAGGGAAGGCTCCAATGAAAGCAAGGCTGATGCTTACCATGTGGACAGTGCTAAGCTGTGTAAATTCAGATTCCTTCATGATTCTCAGAATAGTACTAGTATGAGGTTATTTTTCACCACTTTTGATTAGTTACAGGAAAACTAGAACAAACCGAGTTGCAGGAAGGTGCCACAATCGAAAGTAAAGGGAGCAGGGTAATGGGGTTTGCATTCATTAGGTCTGTGAAGTGTCAGTGTCACACAGTGTAAATTCATTGGCAAATGTTGTAAAACACCAGTAACTTAACTGTACAAATGTAAGTGAAAGCTTGATTCAAGCTAATTATAAAGAACACAGACATCTTCCTCCTGTCCCCCAAAATCTCATCTAGGTAGATTTGGTGTTACCCAGGTGCCCTGTTGTTGGCCTCTTCAGACACCCTTGATGCCTCCAAAACATTAGAAGCTGTGAGCACAGATAAGAAAACTGCTTTAGCTACATGGTTGTCTTGTTTAATATTAGTTGGTGCATCTAACTGAATCTCCTGTTTGTGCATCTGTTTGGAAAGATTCTGTCAATAATAATGATAATAATTCTCACTGTTTCAACCTGTCTTTTCATTGACTCAAAAGTGCAGTTACTAAATAGTTGTGTTGTTTTTTTTTTCTCCTTATGACAACAAAAGCTATATTAACACAGGTCTGCCAGTGCTCAGAATAACTACTTGTTTTCTTGTTATTCTTTTTTTAAAGTTTTTTAAAGTTTTGTTATTCTTCTATTTTTAAAGTTCATGAAAATACAGTCTGGTTCATGGATGATTTGTAATTGCCTTTTCATGGCAGTGATTATCCATGAGCCAGACAGGCATAGAATGATCCTTGCTGAGTTAGAATTAACTTCTGTTCACCATGGTGTGCTGCAACAAACTCTAGTTACTTATTACTATCTCTCTTATCTCTGCATGACCAGCTAACTAGCCCTTCCTGAATTTCATCATTAAACAACAGTGTGGGATACAGCCATGTTATTAATGCACACAGTGGGTCTCCAAACAGTGATCCAGTATTGCCAGTTTGCACTGTTCTGTCTCTTTCCTTTTATTATGCAATCTGTTTCTCTCTGAGTGAAATTACAGCTTGAGTTATTAATAGGGCAGCACAGAGCCCCCATCAGTAGCAGCTGCTGAAGAGATTTGCTGAACCTCTGTTTTCTTATGGCCTTGTCTTTTTTTCTAGCTGATTTTGACTGTTTCTGTGCATTTCCTAACATGCAGGGAATTTGAATCATTGTCTTTGATCTGTTTTTCTTTCCCAGCAGATTTTCTATTGTTTGGCCCTTTGAGCATGTGTATGGTGGGAAGGCAGCATGCGGACCCTGACAGAGGCACCCTGCTTCTTTCCTCTGAACATATTGGCAAAACAGAAAGCTCAAACCCACAAGCATCCTACTGCATCAAAACAAGATGTGGGCACTAGCTAAAGCAAGAGTTCTGGTTATTTACTAGGCATGGTGAAAATCTAGGTAACCAGATAAATCTCATCTGTCCAAATCTCATCTAGATTCTGAATGATCAATGTTTTACTTATGATGGCCTTACTGATTCTTACTGGATCCTAAAGCCAGTGAAAACGTTTCTATCCTGACTGATATTATGTATAGAGCTGGACAAGCATCTCTAATTGCTCTGCAGTAAAATGAATTACTTTCTTATTATGAAAGTATATTGTTGACACTGTTTTGACCTCATTTTGCTCATAACGTTGTCCAAAATAATGCACAACCTAGATTGTGGGTAGCAGATATTGAAAGAATAAATTCTTATTTTAATCCAATGTATTTCATTACTGATGTTATTCATGGTGTCAGTGAGTGGATGCTGCAGAAGTAACAGCAAAAATTACATAATATCCTTGTAATTCAGGTGCCCTGTAGTTTCAGCAGGCAACTTACAGCCTATGCACTTAACAGCGTTTAATAAAGAGTTTTTGCAAGCTAACTAAAAAACATTTGAAGAAAGCACTGACTTCAACTCTTAGCTCTGTAGCAGAATATGTATAATGTCATCCCATCTGCTTTTGACAAAGTGCTACTCAGTGATGTCCTTAATAATGCCAAATAATGCCAATTTTATTTCCTCAAGTTGTTTACAGCACTTGTGAACTCAGGATTATGTGAAGCAAAACTGAAGTCTTTGGAATGCTGGGTTAATAGTGATGAGTTTACAGGAAGGCTGTAAGAAATTGAAAGGCTGTGTATGTCATTCACCACTGCGGCTTTGCAGCATAAATAACAAGAAGTGGCATTTGTTCAGTATTTCAGTTTTTAACACTTATGTGTGATCACAACTGGAAAAAAATGAGATGAAAAAGGATTTTATCAGGTCTTCCAAAGTCAGTTCTTATTTTTAGTTTTTGTAGTCTGTGCCCTGTGCCAGTAATAGTGACTTCTGTTGTTGGGGCAGGCTGTTCAGTCAGTGTTCTAACTTTCCTTTCTAAAACCTGATTGAAAACAGGACAAAAACAAGTGCTGGGGCACTTCTGTTCAAAATTATTCTCATGAGTGTAAATGTCTCAAGAGAAGGGAAGCAATGTTGGTGATGTTACTGTGTCTAGGCACTTTCTTATATGTTTTAGCTGCTTTCAAGTCAGCTCCTCAAGGCACAGTGACTGAAGAGCACAGTGGCTGAGCTGAGGAGTCTGAACTGAAGGGTGACTCAGCGATGGCAGTCATCTGAAGTCCTCCAAAATTGCGTTGTTTGCAGGAAGGAGGGAAAAGAGGCTGGCCATGATTTTTATCTGGAGACAGATGAGATAAAAATTTGACCCAGTTTTTGGGCTGCTTTCTTCAAGAAAGACATTGAGACTCTGCAGCATGTCCAAAGAAAGGCAACAAAGCTATGAACGGTCTGTAACACGAGTCTTATGAGAAGCAACTGAGGAAACTGAGATTATTTAGTATGGAGAAGAGGAGGCTCAGGGCAGACCTTATTGCTCTCTGCAACAACCGGAAAGAAGGTTATGGTGAGGTGGGAGTCATTCTCTTCTCCCGGGTAACAGTGATAGGATAAGAAGGAATAGCTGTATGTTGCACCAGGTAATGTTCAGGTTGGATATTAGAAAAAAACTTGTTCCTAGAGTGAAGCATTGGAACAGGCTGCCCAGGGAAGTGGTGGTGTCAGTGTCCCTAGAAGTTTTCAGAAAAAGGCACTGAGCAATGTGGATTAGTGGGTGTGATGGTGATGCGTTGATGTTGGACTAGATGATCCTAGTGGTCTTTTCCAACCTTAATGATATTATAATTTTTAAATATAATCCATGATGTTTTCACCATTTATTTGAAAGATAAGTCACTGATAGATGCTACCATCACACTTTTTGAAGCATGGATTTAAAAATGATACTGTTGCTACAGGGACAGGTTCTCAGTAAAAAATAAAATAAGGAATTCAGAGTGCAGTACTCCTACTACTGATGGTATGTAAGCCACTTGAAGGGCAATAAGTGTCTGGCAGAGGGGCGGCTGTGGCTGTTTTATGAGTTTTGAACAAGTCCTATTTAGTTCCTGCATTGAAGAAAGTTTGGATCATCTTTTCTCCTGAAATGTTTGCTGTGCCACGTAGCTGAACTCAACACAGTGTGTCTGTGCTCCAAAAGTAAGAATATTCCTCCCACACAGGTACTGCATTTACTTAACTGAAAGAGGCATCAGAAAGGCTTTTATTTTCTGATAGCTTGTGCTGCAAAAATAGGAAACAGTCCTACGTGGTTACATTAAGAGCCTTTCTATTTAGAGAATACTATGAACTCCAGGCGAAGGGATCTTGAAATATATTTTCTGTTGCTTGTATAAAAATTTTATGTGCTTGAAGTTTCATTCTTAGCAAAAGTCATTTCCCTCTGCTGTGTGCTGTAATCCACAGGTCTTCATGTAAGCATTTTGCCAGGATATGTTACTGGTAAAACATTTTGCTGAGTATAATCATGTTCAGCTAGGAAATTTGAATTCTTTTCATATCGTAATGTCTACTGAAAGACTGTCCTGAGGTTTGAGCTTGGATTGTGAAGATGTCTCTGACCTTGTATTCTTTTTTTTTTTTTTTCTTCCATCCACAAGGATAGAAATACTAATATTCACGCTAGTGCAAGATCAGTTAATGGGCAATAGCTGTTGATGAGAAGATATTGAGTGAAGAGAAAAGCACAGCTGAACATAGGACAGTGACAGCTTGATCAGAATGGTATCTTGTACAGTATGTCAAACATAAATAATTTCCTGTCTGTAGCAGCTTTTTTTTTTTTTTTTTTTTAAGTAATTGGAAATCTTATTGATCTACACAGGATTTAAAATAATATGATCTCAGGGTTGGGGATGTGATTTCTGCAAAGAGGTACTGTTGCTGCTTAGTGTCAAAGCAGAAGCCACCTGTCTGCACTGCATCTGAGCTTGTATGAGCAGTCAGACCTCAGCTGACTTGAATGTTTTCTGGTGTGACACTGGAATGGATGAACAGAACTCCGCATGATCATAGGATCATAGAATGGCTTGGGTTGTAAGGGAGCTCAGATTATCTAGTTCCAACTCTCTGCCAAGCTGAAACTCAGAAGAGTGAGAAGTTGGTGGTACAACCTTTACATACTGGATTTGCTATAATTAAATATTTAGCTGTACTGCAGCTTGAGAACTCTGGGATATGCAGTTGCTGTAGTCCAGTTTTTCTTGAACTTAATGGCTGTTTTACTTGTCATTTTATACCCTTCTTGGGTAAAATGTTGGGTAGCTTGTTTAAGGTCATGCATGCAGAAACACCTATTAGATCACCCATTGTGTGTAAAGTTAGCTTAGCATTGTTAGTGCAAGTAACTGGGGCAGCCTGGGATTTGAAGGCCTATTGTATTTCTATGAAGGTCTAAATAACAGTGATAAACCTTGACTACTAATGAACTGTAGACAGTATATCCTGTGGCTGGCCAACATGTGCGTGTGTGTACTTTCATGCTCTTAGTGTTACAGTGTAGTCCATAGTGGTTTATAAACAAGCCCATTAATTTAAGTTAATTAACACGCTCCATCATCTTTGTGAGACAGATAAGCATTGATACTTTATATACATCCTTAACAATACATAAACTGGGTGAAGGAACTTGAGAATTTCTTGGATCATACAGTAAGTTAATAGAAATACAGAATCTAGGCCTCTGACTCTTTGATCTCTGGTCTTAGTCACTATTTAGTATGTATAATGCAGAATAAGCTAATACATTTGTTATACCTTTTCCACTATAGTAGCAGCATGCCTTTCATTCTGCTCATTGCATGTGCAGTCTGCCGGGCACTGGGCAATGTTGCAGAAGTTAAGGCAACTTGAACTAGCATTCATTTCAGCTGCACAGTTTCTGCTTCTTTTGAACATGGTAATAATGCCCAGCGTGGCAGTAACCCTGCTATGCTTCATTCTGCAGTGTTTATCATGAATTTTCCACCTGCCTGGAACTACTCTTTTCACATGGCCTTCTTTCTTGTCTTCTCTTATTTGTCTAAAATCCTTTCGGAAGCAAACAGCAGATTTTGCGAATTCTCAGATGAATTTAAACATGCATTTTACTCTTCCACCTCTCCAACTCTTTCTTTATCTCTTCTTCCTTCACCTCCCTTTCTTTATTTCATCCCAAGTGTACGACAGGTGATCCATCTTGTCTGAGTCAGCAGATAAGCAACGTGGGCCTGTTGCTGATAGCCTCCTGAGTACTGCTTATTCAGCTAGAGAAGTTAGATGGTGATTGTTTCGTTGTTTCTGAAAATATGTTAATTTTGTTCTGAGCATTAAATTAGAGCAGTACAGTAAATGCAGAACTGTTTTGCTTCAGCTACAAGACATTTTTCCAATGTCTACTCCATAAACATAAAGCATTCTGAAAGCACAACTGTATATAAGGTTATAAGATCCTTTCATTAAATTATGAATCATACATGTATCTTAACTTAATAAAGCAAAAATAAAAAGCTAAAATATTTATTATGAAATGCCTTACATACGACAAGGCCAGAGTGTTAGAAATTGCTACCTGATTTGTGGTCAATGCTATTCATATATACATATAAATCATTATGCTGTACTCTAACTTAAATGTGTGTATACATACTTATTATTGCTTGGACTGATTTTAATGTTTTTGGAACGGACTGTAGCTGTGGCAAGTGTGATTATTTAAAAAGTAGAGCTCGGTGTCCCTAGCATTTCAAAAGTGAGCTCTGCTGTCCTGAATCCTTGCAGGACCTCAGTTATGTCCCTTTTGCATTTGGACAAAGCACGTCGGTTGCCATCTAGTGACTATAGGCTGGTAGCTAATTCATACAGCTATTCCCTGGAGAGGTTGCAGATCCCTATCGCAGCCTGGGAATCTGTTTTGAAGAATAGGGTACTAGTGCTTGGAAGTTGCATGCAAAGTAACAGTCCCCATATATGCCACTTCTTTCATGTTGGTAGTACACAGGTACCAAACCATGTCTGGAGGAAGTCGAGATGAAAAAAACTTTAAGGAATTAAGCAATCATTGTTATTAATGAGCATTTTGGTTATTTAAGACAGCTGACACCTGCCAGCTTTATAAAAGAAGAAATGCATGCTGAGAATCTTTCTTTCCTGTATGTAATGTCTCTTAAGTGACATTAAGCACTATAAGCCAAATTTTGGTGGTGATTCTCTCTAGAGACATGAAGTCACTGCTGCTGTAAGATGAAACTATATGGATAGACCCCATCTAATCTGTATTTGTCATCTTGATTTAGAAAGCGCATCCTTTGAGATTGCTGGCTTTAAAAAAGTGTAATGATTTTTCTGTCCCTTTCTCTTCTAGGATATTAAACACTACAGTATTTGAACTGTATGAAGCTCTGGGCAATTTTCCTGCCTTGTGGGTCTTCAACGTGCTGCTTGTGGTTCTTCAAATTCTGCACTGTTTTTGGTCTTACCTAATAATAAAGGCAGCCTACAAAGCTATTTCAAAAGGCAAGGTAAGACAGCACTGATAGACTTCTGTTACTATTTTAACTGTTTCAGTATCAGTACGTGGTCACTTTTGGGGTACTTTTTCTTTTTGAACCCTAATACATTACTAAACATGCCAGTTCTGTTTTTCTTCTTCATGCTGGTTAGAAAACTGTTGGCTTCCCAGCTGACAGTGATAATAATAATAATACAAACTGAAATTCTTCTGCTTTTGCTTGTGGCAAGATTACAAACCACAACCTCTTTTGTTTTTTAGTTTTTATGAGACTCTGGGAAGGACCAGAGGATTCCCCCCAGCAAGACTGCTTGAGATAAAATGTAATATCTTGTTAGCATTGTTACATTTGATGGGGAGATGTAATTCAGAAAAAATGCTAACCTCATTCCACTTTGTGTGCACTTTGTCTGCAGAAACAATACTTGTATTTAGACTATGAATGTTATGCCTAAGGATTGTCTAAAGTACAGTGTACTCTGTCCTTAAGGACTAGAGCTCATAAGTAATTATTTTAGATGTGTAACCACTCCCAAATGAAACAGGAACTGTTCTGTAGATAACTGCTTTCTTTGAATGTACTTCAGAACTTGGCCTGTTGTTTTGCACCCTCTCTTACTCTGTTTGTCTATCCTGTCCCTTGTGCTGCATTGGAAGGCTGGAAAGTGGAACCCCTTGCATGTAAGTTTCTTTACATTTACTATGCAAAAGATACATTCTGCAAAATACTGGAGTGTTTGTTGTTGCTTTTGTTTTTGTTCTGCAGTTTCTGTCTGATTTATTTATTTATTTATTTATTTTTATTCATCGCTTGTATTTAGATATTTGAAGGAAGGCTGTCTTTTAAGGCTGTTTTTACTTCTTGTCTGTGCATCACCTAATATTCATAGTATCTTGGTGTTACAACCATTTTTGTACATAAATATTGGCAGGATAACAGCTACTCTGGTACCATTCAGAAGGCATACATGAGAATATACGTCCTCTGCCTTGTAGTTCAACCAAGGAAATTTAGGTTGTACAAAAGCAGAGTCAGACACTTGCAGCAAGATAGTGACCATGTTAAAACTGCCTATACATTAATCTAGGACTCTTTCTCTAGATCTTAACGTTCTTATTCATTTGCAACCACATCCTCTCAGTTTCTACAGTAAAATAAGTAGTGCTATCACAGTGCATAATGTATTACTGTTACCCACCTTTGAAACAGCCCAGCGATTTATTATCACTAAATTTGTAAGTACTCCTGATAATCTGTTTCTTACTCTCATTTATACTTCAGAGTTTTTTAAACCTAGATATATATTTTTTTAAACACCCTCTTCAGGAATTACTCCAGTTGATTATTTTGGAGATAAATAAAGAGAATTAAGTACCGATTCAATATAGATTCATACCAAGGTTTAAGTGCAAAGACCTTGGTATGTTGCTTTCTACATTTTTTTTTTTAAGTGGCTACATCATAGGATTTTCTTTTGATTAACTGGCTTTTGAGTATACCCTACCAGAATATTTAACAGCAAATCTACTATATTAAGAGAACTCAAATGATGGTAGAATTTTCAGGTGATCAATCTCCCCTCACTTGATCTAAGGTACATCTCATTGAGCCAATTCTCTTTTGTCTGATAAAGGTGTAATTCTAAGTGTATTTCTATATCTGCAACAGCTGTAATATAAAAGTCGCTGTATATGAGAGAGACTAAAGTACTCTGTTAATTGAAGCTGTGTAGTATGGTGTGGAATTTCCAAGCACAGCTGAAGTCCAATTTCACCGATGCCAGAATTGTGACACTGCTAGACATTGACACTAAAATCCAGCTATACAGGTATATATATATATATATACAGGTGTATATATACCATAGGTGTACATATAAAGGTATATATATATATTTCCTTATACCTGTATAGCTGGATTTTAGTGTCAATAGGTGTGTGTTTTCTTTTTTCCTCCGCTGGCAAACAGTGGTGTTGCTCAGGTTTATGATATAAGGTCAGTAGCAGCGCTGGGAACCCCAAAGGGAAACAGTCATTTCTGAAACAACAACTAGACAAAAGAATTGCCTCCAGGGCTTTCTGGAATAGAGGAGAACTACTGTAATTAAAAATTATGTTAAGTGATATTCCCTGCTATGTGGTTGTTTTGATTTCTTTGGGGAAAAGTCTTGCCATGTGTTTTCTAATTCTTGTGTCCGTTCACTGTTGTAAAGTCTACTGTAACTGTCAGATGTGGTGATCTATACAGTATTGGTAGATGCTGACAGAATTAGGAATCTCAGCTATACAAACAGGGATACAAACAGGAGTGGAAAGCTGCATATTTAAGCTTGCAGACAACTTCAACTTCATGCCTCTTTCTGTTCATCTGATATAATTCTACCATTTTTATAGATTTTCAAGCCCACACTGGATAGAGATCTGTGATAAACTCTTACCTTATTGCTAACACTGCTTTGAGCAGGAATTTAGGCATAGACTTCCCATGGTCTCTTCTGACCTGAATTATGGGCAGTTATTGGGAATTATATGAGACACTGGCTGTGCCATTGTTACCACCTGGGGGAAAAAAAGAAAAACTGAAAAACCCCAAACCCTTAAGAATTGAGCAGACAGGGCTTTTTCTTTGCAGGATTTTCTTTTCTGCTCTCCTTTTTCCTCTCCTTATCATGCCTGTTGTTTTCTTCTCCACTTCTTGTCCCCCCTCTTTTACTTGTTTCGGGTGCAAAGTCAACTCAGGGATTCTGAAGGGACCTAGTGTTCAGCTCTCAAACTTAATGATCTTCACTTATGACCCTCAACGAGCTCTACTGAAGAGAAGAGTAGACCCTTTAGCCTATGGAGTAGAATTCATAAAATAAATAAGTATAAATTGACAGGAATTAAGTTCAGCTGGGAATTAGCAGAAAATCATTAGCAATTAAAGCCAGTATGTTTTTGAAGCAGCTTTCAAATGGAAAAATTTTGCAGATGATTGAACTTGCTCAATTGCTTGTGTGGTTCCTGTGATAGGAACTCGACTGTCCTGTGTTTCCAACCACCATTTTCATCCTTTCTCTAAGATCAGACTGCAGTTACCTGGTTCAGTGAGCTATGTTTAGGCTAATACTTCCACCTTCTACTGCTAGCCCACAGCACATTTCTTGTGAGCTGTATAGTCTCTAGAGAATGACTTAAGAAGTGAAGGGAAAGAGGTTAGTGTGAATATTTTGCTTTTATCCTGACATTATCAAGTCAAAGAGAAGTACCCCAAGGGAAGCACAGGAATCCCTGTACCAGTGATGAGCTTACCGATCTATTGAAGACATAGAAAATAAGGTTGTAGTGGGAGGGCAAAGAGAAGGGGACTAGGCTGAACTAGGGAGTTTGAATTGTTGCTTCCTTTAGTAGGTACCAGCCTTTGCCTTGATCGCTGTGCTCTTCCCTCGAGATATTACCTTGAATGCATCAGTGCAAAGTTCTTACCTTGCCTCTGCTCACAAAGAGTGTATGTACTAGCAGCTGTGGGAGTGAAGGGAGTTGAAGGCAGGAGGAGAAATGTGCCAGATCTGATACCACTTTCAAATCTCCAATTGAAAACTGTTCGAGTTCTCTGATTCCAGCTTGCATCAAAAAGCTCCATTCTTTCCTTAAAATTGTCTACTGCTTGTTTTTTCTCAAATTCTACAGGTAACAAAGGATGACCGAAGTGACATTGAGTCAAGCTCAGATGAGGAAGAAACAGTACCTCGTTCAAAGACCCTGCACAGTACTATCACCACTAATGGGACTGGTGGTGCCAATGGGACAAATGGGTATCTTACTGGTAGCACATGCTCAGAGGAGCATTAATCTTTGAGTGTCACAAGACATAAACAGGATGAACTGTTTGCTACTGTAAGTAAATTAGAAGTTGTGAATGCTGTTTCTTCATTTATCTCAGCATAAAAAAAATTAGGAGTATTGAAGCATTCTGATAGTGCACTGCCATACTCCCTGTTTGTGAATGAAGACGACACATCATTCTGTATACGTAGGTAGGCATGCTGTATGTGTATGTAATTGACACAATGGGAGCAGTATTTTCACTTGTACCATATTTGAAATATTATTTATTCTGTATTCTTTCTGGGAACTTCTGGACAAAAGGGAACATCTATTCTCAAACTTTATCTCTTGGGATTCTCAGTGGTGGAGAGTATCACGCTCTGATCTCTTCTGTCCATTCCTGTTGCTTTTGCTGAGTCTGCTATAAATAATAACTGCTTTATTTGTTACTTACAAAAGATAGAACATAGCTTTGCAGATTCTAGATCTGCTTCAGATATTTTTGTTACTTTGTGTTTTAAAGTGCTGGTTTTGAAACTGCTTATCGAATCACACTGGCCATTCCTCCAATATAAAGTTTTAAAAGACTGGATTTATATGTTGAATGCTAGGTAATATAATCAATTAGCAATTAGGGAAAAAAGAACCATTATGATTGTGGAAATGTTACTTTAGAATAACCTAAAATTCAGAATTGGTGGTTAATTGCATTAGAAGTAGTTTTGATTAGTTGTGCAAATGTCCAGAAGCATTGATGTCAGCAGTTAGGATGCACTCATTCTTGCCTTTTATTTTTTCTTGCAATTTTTGACATCTATTATGACAATCAGCTTTTTACACAGATTCCATGTTGAAAGTGCACCATTGTGAATCCAGAACTCACTCCTGAAACTATTCTTCCAAGTTCATAAAGATGAGAGCAGAGAATGAAAAAAGCAGCAGATGAAGTCATTGCTTCCTTGGACACAGTTTATTCTAGGTATCGTTCTTAGAGACATTGCCACTTTTTTAGTAGGCTGAAGAGAGAAAAGACAGAATGCCATACATTACTAGAAGTAGTTTAAATGCATGCAAACTTCAGCAAAATTCACTTAATATAATTCTTAACATAAAACTTTGAAGGTTCAGCACTATTCTATCACTTTTATAAATAAAATTAAGACTGTCTGCAAAATAATTTTGCTCTCCTGTTTCATCAAGGATATATAAACTGTGTCCTGAAGAAGACAAAATAATACCCCAAATAGGTATTATTTTAACATGATATACTCACTTGTTCCTAGATCAGAGTTTGATATAGGATGCTAAGGATCATAAAACTCTTGCAGGACATTTTTCTGTGATTTGTGATAGCAGTGCCAAAAGTAGGCAAGGTTCTTGGGCAACAGACTCTATGCAACCTACTGTTCAACAGTATTGTGTATGTGCACACAGAACCAATGTGCTTATAGACCAAAGACATATATATATAAAAGAAAAAAAAAGAAAAAAATATGGAAGGAAGGAATAAACCAGGAAAAAAAATCTAACGGCATGTCTTCTGTATTGAAAGGGACTGGAATGCTGCTTTCAGCAGAAAGTCTAGTCTGGGAAATATTTTTTTATTCCTTCTACCTATGCAAAATGGTAAAATAAAGATGGTTTCTGGCATCATAATACATGTTTAAAGACTCTATTGTATACAGAGTCCACTGAAGAAAGTTTAGTTGCCACTTCTCTCTTTTTTTTGGGGGGGAGGAAAAAAAGCTTTGTTCTATTCTACCTGTGAGTCTTGAAAACTTCTGAAACTTTTATTACTCATAGGCACCGTTTGCACATTAGCAAAAGACACGCTGAAAGTAAGGACAGAATAGTATGAATGAAAATCGTACCACCTCTTAGTAGAAAACAAAGGTAAGAAAACAAAAAAGTTCTAAATCATGGGAGAAAAAATGTCAGTTTTGCTACTTATGCAGCATCCTTTACTATTCAGCAGTTTCATAGTTTGTATGTCCCTGAGCATATCTGAAGGAGAAAGGAAGTCTTATTTAAATCTCCCTCTCCTCTAAAAGCTTCTTTGCCTCTAATTTTTTTTTCATCTGTCTTCTGTGCCTCTGATTTTAATGCAAGTAACACATATGAAGATAGCATGTAATACAGATGAAGATACCGTGATTGCAATAGAAGCTATCCCATCCACAGTATTTGAATGGCCACTGTTTAAGAATTATTGTTAAGATTATGCTAAGGTTTTAAAACAAAATGATCTTGGGATTTATTGAATAAGTGTTATTAGTTCTGAAATCTGACTTGCTAATTGACCTGGTCATTGAGAATAACAGTATCATAGAATAACCAGAGTTAGAATAGACCCACAGGGATCATTTAGTCCAGCTCCTGGCTCCACACAGGACCACCCACAATTCAATCCCTATGTCTAAGAATCTTGACTAAATGTTCCTTGAATTCCGGCCACATGAGATTGTGACCACTGCTCCACAGGAGATTGTTCCAGTGCCAACCAGCCTCTGGTGAATAGGCCTGAACATGCTTCCTTCATGATGTTCATTTCTATCTCTACTGGATTTCCCTTTTGCAAAGATAGTTACAAAACTGGCATTCTGGCAGATATTTTGTCTTATATGGGGGCAGAATGTTGCTCTAAACTGTCAGTGTACATCTATATTATTGTAACATCTTTGATATCTGGACAGAAAACAGTTCCCATTAACAATCTCCAAACAAGAGGCAGGTAACGTTGATCCCTGTTGATCCTCACCAGCTCTTTTGTATAGTATTGAGTCAGACCTACAGTCAGTGTTACAAACGCAGTTGACTAGCTGCCTCTGGCTTAGTGTATCCCCATTGTTAAATAATGTAACTTGGATTGAAACTTGGATTGAAATTGGTTTGAATTCCAAATTAAGTTGTATCTGTTATGCACTAAAGCATGTAAATACTTACTGTGGTTCATCTGACCTCCAGTAACTTATCTCCTATAAAACAGGCTTTTTGAAGTCTATTCATAGCAGCTTAGAATAAGTATAAATATGTCTAGAAAATAGGCAGAGTAACAGGGTCAAAAGGCATGTTTGTGAAAATGGGGTGAGAGCAAAGAAGCTTCAAGTACTTAACTAAACTTTGCTAAACAATTTTTGATGGAGATTCATATAATTTTTTATCTGTCCTTACTGAAAATGATCAGGTGTTTTAGTGATCATACTTGGCAGCGTGCTTTGATTCATTGCTTTGGCCAATGGATGTCAAAACTTTGGCCTAATCTTCCAGACAATATCACACACTTGTTTCCTTTTCAGTTGAATTTGTTTGCTTCTTTGCTGAAGAGGTTTGTGAGGTGCTTTTGGAGGCCGTTACATATGTAAAGGATAATCACACATATTCCTGAAAATGTATTAAAGTGATTCGCATGGCTCATGGTAAATGCGATATCTTAAAAGGTTATGTATATTCATACCTTCTGTAGAATTTAGAAATGAGGGTTTGTATTCTGTAACCTTTTTGTCTTCAACCTTTATGCTCTCTTTCTATAGTACAGTACACGACACAGTGGTTAAGATGTTGAAGTAGAAAAATGAGGAAGTGATGTGTAGAGTTTGTTAGTAAATGGTAGGAATTTTTCTTTCCTTAGCCAGTCCAGAGTATATTAAAATAAATTCAGGTCTCCCTTTGCTTACTGCTTTTCATATTGTCATGTTTTGTACCAGAAAAAAAGATATATATTGGGTTTTTTTCTTAAGAAAACAAAACAAACGCAAACACTTAAACATTGCAGAAAATGGAAGAAATATCTAATGAAACAACAATGGTGAACGCTGGAGTAATTTGGGTCTTGATTGTTGTTAAATAGTTCTAGTTCTATAATACCAAAGTGTCCCATGCTGTTTCCTTGTTGCCATTTTGTATTTTTTCTATGCGTTATTTAATTCCAGCAGAGCTGAAACAGGTGTCACAGCTTCAGATATGTTCAGCTCCTGTTTCAGATTGGGACCATTCTGTATGATTGCTGATGCCAAATCCTTTTTCTGAGATCCGAGTACATGCACTAAAGCTTTGCTTACAGTAAAATAATTCTTGTCTTAAATCTGTGTCTGTTTTGAATGAAAATCACTTCACAGTTCTGAATGGACCAAGATGGCAAATGCTGTTACCCTGCAGCAAATGTCAGTGATCAACTAAGAAGCATAATGCCTGTTATGTTCATCTTTTCATTAGCTCAGCCTTCCGTATTCTCAGATAAATATGGGCTAACATTGGTTTTCTATAGTTGATGCTTTGGTATTTTTTTAATCTATTTGCTACAACCCATTTTTGTATGTCTCCTACTTGTCTACTACTTATGACATTTGTTGTAAGAGAAGCTGTTGAATACTTTTTATCCTTCCTGTAATGTAAAACCTGTTAGGCCTAACTTCAGTGTTCTGCAAACTACAGTTGCCTTTAAACCATAAAGAAAAACCAATTTGTATTATTTGTTTTGATGGGTTTGATTTGGAGCAGGGATCTAATGGGAACTTCAGGAAGACAACCTTATTCTTTATTTCTTTTCTTTTTGGAAAACATTGATGGAAGTTTGGAAAAGTGACATATGTGTGTAGCCTTTAAATTGTAAAGATTTCTGAGTGCAGTTGCAATGAAAACACAGTGTTTGAATGTGTCTGTACAGAATTCTGTTTTTGAAATTGCTTTCAATTTGAAAAATAGATGAAAAGGCTATGAAATGATGTTTTGCAGCTGACAGTGATTACAGTGATTATATATGAGATGGAAAAAAAAAAAAAAAAGAAAAAAAAAGATTCTCATCTAACCTAAAATGATCTATGTAATTAACGACATTTTATAGCTTCTGCTGAACTTCATCTTCTGGTAGTCCCAGGATTTAAGTTTCATAGATAAGCTCTCATGTTGTACTGTGCATGTTGACTGCCTGTTGCAAGTCAGGGTTAGAGTGAGGCAGATGACACTACTTCAGCTGTGTTTTCATTACAATCTGGTGCTTGAGCAACTCTTTCAGAAATGCAATGATATGTAGGAACTCCACAATCCCAGACACAGTGATGTGCTAGCTAGCTGAAAGTCCTTTTATGTACAGCTGTTGTGTAGAAATTTGGGAGTTATTTTGAGTTTGACTCAGTTTGGTTTTTTCGTTGTTTCTTTTTATATTATGGACAATAAGTATTCCTCATGAAGTCTCTGGAACCAATTAATATTGTGGGTTATTTTAATTTGGAGACACTTTCATAATAAACATAAATATTAGGAATGTACTG
Organism: Tympanuchus pallidicinctus; assembly: GCF_026119805.1. Lineage (NCBI taxonomy): Eukaryota > Metazoa > Chordata > Aves > Galliformes > Phasianidae > Tympanuchus > Tympanuchus pallidicinctus. Next base: position 18,220,616 of record NW_026294669.1, read on the forward strand.
TCAGTTGCTTTCTTTCGCATGACATGCAAACAAGTTTTCCTTTGTTTTGACTCATAGTCTGGTATCCCCACTGCAGATGCCAGCATTTTTAGGACAAACCAAATGTGTCTTTGCAGCGCTTGTCACTGTGGTATTGTCTGGTATTTCTTGGTTGAGATGGTTTATATCAATAAGTGTTAGAAGAGCAAGTTCTCTCTGTGAAAAAGAGACATTTTGCAAGGATTTCAAATATAAAATTCTGGAAGTTATCATTTCTGAATGTCCAGCTTTACTCACTTCAGAAGAGCTGTCTTTTTCTCAGTCTAGATGGACTTCATAGATGGAGTTTTATAAAAATGGATGTTCTTTTGTATGTTTCAGGTTAGACAGTCAGTTGGTAAAGCAGCAACTCTTGTGTACTTAGTTGGAATTTCTTTCATATGCTCACAGTTTTAGAGTTTAGAAGATACCACCATCAAGCAGCCTGTGGTGCAGCACTAGAACACTATGAGGAACTACTTTAATGATGAGATGCATAGAAACACTCATACAACTTCAGAAGAAAAATTAGGTAATGTTTTTGCAAAACGGAAGTACCAGTTATATAGGAATATTCACACATCAGGTGGAAGTTTTTCTTCTGGAAGACAATTAAGTCTGGAGATTTACACTGTATTTCAAGAACTAATTACTGCAGTTGTTAATATGTCACCATGGTAATATGTAGAAAAAAAATCTTGCAGATTTAGTATATCATTTAAATTCTTGTTAATTTAAGAGATGTACTGGAAGATTTAGTTATTTGGGAATTTATCCAGTTATATGCTTAATGTCTTTTTCTTCCTGTTCCATATGTACCACTCAACTTACATAGCACAGGTAACAGCAAGTGTGTACAGAAAATGGTTCAGAATAGCATATTAAAAAGCAAGCAAGAAAGAAAACAACAAGAATTTCTTGGTGTTCTGCCTTCAAGTCTGTAAAAATCTGCAAAAGCAGTGTGGTGGTTCTCAGAAGAATGCAGGAGGTCTGTGCTGCTTCGGAAGAGCTAAAACAGTGGCTGCCCACAGAGGTTGCTATTTGTGAGTTTCCTGCAGGACAGGAGGTGAGTGGAAGGAATCCAAATATGTAAATGTGCTCAAATTTCAATGTGACTCAGTAGTTCATCACACTGTGATGGGCAGAACCTGGGAGCATGCATAGAGGGATTTTCTGCTCTGCACCATCAGTTCAGGCTTTTCTAGTGCAGGTGGAGGGTGCTGTTTCCCTAACTCATGCTGATGTTTTTTTGGTGCTCTTTTGTTGTTCTGCATGATGTTATTTGCACCTTTATCTTATTTTACACTGCTTACCTTTGTCAGTATGTTGCCTCCTGAAGTGTATTTCACAAAAGAGAATGCCAATTTGTGCTCAGGTACGGAGGAGCCCTGGATGATTTTAATGTGATTATCACAGGTTATTTTTTCAGAGATCCTATGTTTATTTTATTGGGGAATTTTAAAGTATAAACACACCCTTTATTAAAAAATGTAAGACATATCAAATGAATAATGCTATGAGTAGTGAGAATGAAATTAGAATGCATGTTGGGCTAATTTAGGTGTCAGAATTCTTACTAGTGATTGAACATTCCCTCTGCACTCTCAAAGCCATTCCCCAGTGAAAACTTAAATGCTAAGCAGCTGCCTTTAAGTTTGATAATACTGAACCTTTCTGTGCAAGGCAAATGCAAATTAATTCTGCAAACGAGATTATTTTATTTTTACACGTGTTCTGTGAAGCTTAGCTATGCATATGTTAGAGGGGCAGAGGCTTAGCACTAGAGAATAGCTGGCTTTCCCTAGTTAGTTGCTGCTGGTCTGTTGGAGGAGTCACAATATTTGCTTTGCTTTGCACAAAGGAAACAAGTGAGGCTGGCTGTAGGAGGCAGCCCGTGCTTGTGGAAACCATTGAAGAACGTTGTGAAAATATGCTTTAGAAAGTAGTATGCTAGTAATATGCTAATAGAAGAAAAGCACAGAAAGATTTTCTTGGAAGGTCCTACTTTCATGAAATTCAGAGTTAATGTTCAGTGTGAGACGCTATGGATTTCCACATAAAACAGACTGCAGAAACCCCTAAGATTAGGTACGCTGGCAAAATAAACAGATGGAGGTAAAGTGTTCTGAGGGAAGAGTAACCCTACAGGTGCAGAGACAGTGGGAGAAAAAATTGAAAATAAATAGAGCTGACAAAAATTTTGGAACATTAAGCACAGCAAATTGGACTAGAGCTTGTATTGTTAGATGTCAGGAGAAAAAACTGCCAGTGCAGTTGTGAGACAATCTGAAAAGGTAACGTTCAGAAGGAAAGATGACTGTCTCCTCTGTACAGCTTGAGTGCTGATGGTCTCAGTAGCCTTCTTGATTCAGAGATATCAGAGCAGCCATCAAAAGACTGATTAATATATTTTAAAATAGGTAATGCTTCAAACACTGCATTTTATATGCAAAATCAAAAAACAGAGGCATTGTAGCAGACTCTTCAGAGTTGCATTAGGCCTGAAAGTAAGGATTATCTGCACTCAAATGAGCGTTCAAATAAATAATAATTTTCTCAAAGTTAGAGTTTTGAGTCTACAGTATTTTAGCATAAATGAATTGTTCAAAAATCAAAATAGAAATAAAATCTTAAAAATAGAAGAGATTCCTCCACACACCCCATTACTGGGAGTCAGCTTCCTTAGTTTTCAGTTCAGTGAGGCATCTAAGCACACAGCTAACCTCCTCCCTGATTAGTAGTCATATAGACACATTTCAGTTGCCTTGATGTCACTGAAGAGTTGTGCAGCTGAAACTGTAATCAATATAGACATAAAATAGAGTTGACATTCCTGTTTCTTGGAGTATTATATTCCATAGCAATCTGCACAGAAATGATGACCAGATCTGACCACCTGCTTAGACTGATTATTCATCTGGGGGCTCTGCTTGTGAGAGGTGATGACCCAGTAAGTCAAAAACCCCATAAATAGGAGAGGTCCAGGAAAAACAGATTCCTGCCTTGCTGAAATTCCCAGGGCATCTGCCTGTGGCCACTGAGATTGCTGACAGTTAAATCTTTAAAATATCTGTGTGCTACTCTTGCAACCAGCACAAAACAGAGCTTTTGTGCCATATTTAAGCCAATTTTTGCAGTCTTCCCACTTAAATATCAATAATTAAGAAATCCTGAAATCAGGAGAGAAATTCTGATCTTTCCTAATCAAAATTTCATCAGCACTCTTCTGTGTCTACCAAACTAATACTTTTCAGTCTAATTTCTGGGTTCATTTGGAAGATTACGTCCCCTTTTAACTCCAAGTGACAGTCATGTTAATTACTGCTGCTCTCTTAAGGTATCTTTGAAAGAGCTGCAGAAGGGTTTGCTATTTTCTGGTTGTATTGGCCTAATCTCTCATCTGTGTAATTTTAATCTAATTTAATTCAGCCAAATACTGACCCTGCTATAGCTGCCAACATCGAAGCATCTTGGATTACATGCTGTGCACTCTCTGATCAGAGAAATAAGATCAGCAGTGTTTGCTACTAGGACTTTTGAATTGTTTTCACAAAACAAGGATCCATTAATTCAGTTAAGGTTCCTTTGGTGCCTTCTGTGCTATAATCATTCACCTTTCTTCTTTCTTTATTCAGTTTTCCTTCCTTATATATGGATTTCCTGTTTTGTACCAAACAGTACAGTTGAGAAATTTCAGTTGAAGGAAATTTCAGCAGGACCAGCTGAGGCAGAAAAACTAATATTCTTACATAAATTGCATGAACATTGACTGCAAATTCGGTATTCTTGATTTGTTGCAGTGCCACTAGTAGAGTACTTAGTGAAGGTGGTGCCTGCAGTCCCAAACAGACTGTCAGAACCATGGGCTAACTCCTGAGAAGTCTGGAGCCTAAAATGACAGATAATTGCTGCAGAGTTGCAGATGACAGCATTGAGGACTGCGTGTCAGAAGCGATTTACCTTTCCTGTAGAAGCAGGATTTTATCAGATGGCTTGTCTGTCTATGCGCAAAGTATAGGATAATACAGGCTGGTAAGTCATGCTAATGGTGGCTAATGTTAAAATAACAGAATAATCAGTTTGCTGCCTTGTCTTTGCATTAATGGGTCTGTGTCGGACTTGGAATTAGACACGCAAGCTTGTTAGCTTCATTTGGAAGAGCAAGTATTAGCTACTTATCTGTTCTTATTTTTAATAGATGACATAATCACTTATTTAATAGGCAGTACACCACTCACAAGGTCTCCTCTCTATCACTTCTGCGTTCTCCTTGCTTAGCCAAAAAGTTGATGTATGCAGTCTGGTCTTAAATGCCTGAAATCTTTTTGGTAATGGCCTTTGGTTTTAAGTAAATAGAACACACTTCTAAGTAAGTCAAAGCAATAGCAACAAATAATTGGTATTTGTTTAACAGGCCTCTTTCTCTGCTGAGACAGTTATTCCAGCTGAAGCTCTGGTGCAGAAGATACAGGATACTGAAGAACTGGGCCCATGATGCAGTACTTGGTGCAAAAGAGTTTGTTGAGCCAAGTCAGCCAACGTGCATGTTTCCTTACCAAAAAGTGAGTCAATAGCAATTAGCATTGTTCAACACACTGTGATCTGAGAAAAGGGAAATTGGATTAACACTAATTGCATCTTATTTCAATTCATCATTTCGGTGTACAGACACTTTAAAATATACATAAGGCCATATGAAAAACAGCGTGCACTTACATGATTAAACATTATAACATAATATCCCTAAAAATGTAGCAATCTAATGCTCAACTGAAATATGACATATCCAATAGTGTTGAAACACCAATAGCTGCATTAGAAATCAGCAGCCAGGTAAAGGGGAGAGCCACAGATCCATGCCCCACACTGAAGGAAGGGTGAGCAGAGCACAACTGTTATCCTACTACTGATTATCAGCAGCCAACGAGACAACAAAATAGCATAACTGAGGACTGGGGCAAGCTCACGTTCACTAGGAAGAGTGTAAAGAAGAGATGAGATATTGCTGTGAAGAGAAATTGCACTGTTTCAGGACAAAAACAGATCTGTGGGAAGCCAGGCTTCATCTGGAACAACTTGCTTGGAACATCTTGAGCTTATAAAGCTCAAGATTCTGAAGTGCTTTCTGTGGATAATTTTTAGATTGATTAGAGATAATAAGAAGAACAAATTCCCACTGTCTGGCAATCAAAGCTGTTTCCCAAAATATTTCAGCCATAAAATCCTGTTTCAGCAGTAAAGCATAATATATAATTGGGTTGCAACTCTTTCTTTCAACAAGGTAAGAGAGTATTACAATAACTTATTTAGTATAGATTATTCATAAGGATAGAACATATACTGTAATCTGCCTGTGGGACTAAATGACTTATGTATGCACAGGTTTGTTATATCAAGTTCAGCAGGAATTTAAATCACTCACAAATGAGTGCATAGTGATTTTAGAGAATTATAACAGTGGGACTAATTTAGAAAATTTCAGGGTATTGAATAAATTCATAAAGTTTACTGAAGCATCAGGGAAGATACTAAGTAATATAAACAATTGAAACATGATGGAAGCACAGCATAACTTCTGTGTCCTTCTTAGTTATCATGAGTGTAGCTAATACTTATTCATTTTGTCTCAAATTCTGCCCTCAAATTTACAGTGATTCACAGTTAATATATCTTAAATCCACTACTTTTTCCTAGATTTTTTGCATTGTTATGAGATAAATTTGATGAGGCTCTGAGCATACTTGTTGATGAGTACTAGCAGTTTTCTCTGTAGTCAGTAGTAGTAGCTGGTCAGTGAATTTCAGCTTGAGCCTCAGTAGCTGAATACAGGTAGATAATTTGAAAGAGAAGACAATATTCAGGGCCGTGCAAATTATTTATTTTAAATTTATAAAAAAAAAAATAACCCTTTTCTGACTTTGGCAAAAATAGAATCTCTCTGATCAAGATAGCCGTGATCCTACTAAAAGATAGAACACTCCCAGCTGGAGGGAGATGGACGACTGTCATAGTCTCTGAGCTGCATTTTGCTTTTAAGCTCAAGAGCTTGTCCCATAAGCTCTTTAAGACACTTCAGTCTGTGTGCTGTTCAGTATTCTGGGGTCCCAATAATCACATTTATTGAGTCAATATATATTATTATTCCTAGTTGGCCCTACTATTATTGGATAAAGATGTGTTGTGCAACTTCATAACAAACATGAAATTCCAAATTGACACATTCCAGTGTGTGAAGATTTTTAAGTGCAATTGCTAAAGGCACAAAACTTTTAAGCATTTATGACAAATATTCAACTAGCATGTAGGCTGTTTGAGATGTCACAAGTGTGACACACACTACTTTGTGTTTCATAATAACAAATATACTGCATATAATTCCTTTCTAGCCTTTACCCACCTTTGGAATGCCTAGCTTTTTTCTAGAGGAAGCAAAATCTACATCTAATTTGCCTTGGAAAATATAAACATTCATTATTCAAATTCCAAAAGGAGTTGCAAAGGTTTAAATTACACACAATAAACATTTTAAACTGTAGTGCTTGCTTTAGGGGTACGCACAGAATATTTACAACCAGGCACATCTCTTCTATCCGATATTGCACTGGAATTTACATGCCTAGGAATTATTTATCATTTATTTTATGTTCTGTGCAGAGCAATCTTGGCAAAGTAATTTCATTAGAAGCCATAAACAAACTACTCATGCCTGGAATGAACGTGAAAAGAAGAAATGATGGCAGATGGAAGGAAAACAGCAGTAAGTCTGAGTGCTTGTCTTTGTTAGAGCCTTTTTCAGTGATTTTTTTTTCACCCTGTGAAGATGACATGCTTCAGAGTGCACCTAAGCAATATGTAAGCTCCTAGTGGGAAAGTTCTATTTGAAAGCATGGCAGTAAGGTGGCTGCATAGTGCTTTTTTGCTTGCGCTCAAGAGCTCTTAAATATTTCTTACCAGTGCAGCTAAGAATTGCTTGGCACAGGCAGATGCAGAAGGGTAGGAACATGCCTGAAAATGAATTCAGGCATTCTGAATTAGAGGGATGACACAGTTAGTGAGAAGTCAAAGAGATAGGAATTTTTAACATGGAGGATGAGGGATTCTATATGAGAAAGGTGGTAGGAAGAGTACCAGCAACACGAGTAATACAGTAGTCACAGCTCCCATGAGAGAAGACAAGTAAGAATTACAGAGCTAGTGGAATGCCTTTAAACTGGCTGGTCTACTAACTCAACTGAAAGTGTTTCAGAAAACGTTGTTTTTTGTTAATAGTAACAGCTAGCACAAATGTTTTTTGTTTGCTTGGGACTTTTGTTCTGACTGCCCACCTCACACCCTCTGCTCATTTGGTTTCCACTTTCCTTTTGGGATGACAATCTCAGAAAGCAAACAGAAATAATACATTACTCATCTTTTGTAAAACTCTTAAATGAAAACTTAGCTGTTTGCTTCATATCCGTATTTAGAAGTCTGAAAACACTTAGTTGAGGAAGCAGTTGATTATAATGTTGTTCCAAAAATGATCTAAAATGTTCTGTTATCACAGTGGACTAAAATACTGTTTTAATTATTTTTCTTTATTTAGAAATTAGAGAATTAGAGTAAGACATGGATAAATACATATTTTCACAGCACAGGAAGGAAAAATAAAAGTGCTTTATAGCTAGAAGCAATTATAAGTTAATTTTAAGTAGACTGTTTAAAAGACAAAGCAGTGAAGGCTTTTCTGATGTTGGCAATAAATGCAGAAAAATTGTTAGTTTCTCTCACTTTCAGCTGGAACTCTGATATACAATCCAGAGGAGGAGTACACGAAGTCACTAAAACAAGAAAGATTAGAAAAATCAGATCACTTTTATTAAAAGCATATGTGCTTTTTCCAGACTTGTGAATTATATAGATTGCAGACTGTGTTCTGTTTTACCTTCCCTTATTATTATTTTTGAGGAATCTATTAAATTATTTTCTTTCAGTGAAGACAAAGCTTCCAATGAACACACAATTTCTGTTTGTTTTTTTTTTTTATTTCCAGACCTCCTGCTTGGTGCTGTGCTCCTGTTTCAATTGTAGCAATTTGCATCCTGCCTCAAAGACTGAAATGCATTCCTAAACATTTCTGTTGCTCTGCAGGTGGGCATATTGAAAACTGATGTAGCCCAGCAAGTGATAACCTCTTCACTTCAACACAGTTTGGACTTAAATTAATGAAAAATGAAGTCTATTCCGTCTGTACCCAGAGGCACAGAAAGACTGGTGCATCCACCTGTCCCCGCATCTCCCTCCTGCTTTGCTTGATACAAAGTAAACAGCAACTTCACAAACTAAGGACAGTGCAGGTAAGCAGTGAAGTTTTCTTTATAAGCAAGGGTAACTTCATTAAGAACATATTAGTGCTGCATTTTTTTCACTCTTAAGTTAGAAGATAAAAGTTACAAGTAAACTGTACTTATTGTTGTTTCTCCCTTTTTTCATATATACACATCAGATTCTGTCCTCAAATTTAAGAACTTAAAATTCACATACCTTCATAATCTCCCTGTTCATTTATGGAAAGGGTAAACACATACGGCTTGTCGGGATCTTTGTGGTCAATATGTCTGAATATAAACTGTAACTGCTCATCTAAAGCAAACAAACAACTCATTAACACCACTAACTTTGGATGGAGAGCCTAAGTGATGAATCAAAACATAGTATTAAGATACAGTTAGAATACTTGCAAATTCAATAAACCTAGTCTCTTTGCAAGACAAATGTATTTTAATATACCACCTTTTGTCTTTTGAGAGGCTTACTTGGAGTTGGCAGTTACTGAACATTGCTTCCTTAGCTTTACTTTATCTTTACAAAGATATTCAAACTGCTCTTACATAACAAAAGCAACTGGGACAGTGACACAGACCCAGACTATGCCTGCTAATCAATCAGTGCAGGTTGTCAGTGATAAGTGGTGTATACAAATGTAATGAAAGAAAGGAAAATGACTCAATATAACCCACTAGAGAAGCCCAAGGAAGCATATTTCAGGCAATTCTTCTGTTGTGCCAGCTGCGACTTCTCTGCATAATCCAGTGTTAACCAGATTATATCAGAGCATTTGGAAAACAAAGAAACTAACATAACTTACTATGAATTCTGCGTATTTCCAATCCAAGTCGCTCTTCAAACAGCTCTTTAGATTTGCACAGTCGTTCCACTCTCTCCTTAGTGGCTTTGTTTTTAGATGATATTACTAGAATTTTAAAAACCGCCAAAAATATGAAAGTAAAGGTTAGCAAAACACACCAACATTGTGAACAGCAGAAAAGTCAAGTGCTAGCACTGAAAACAATTCCTCCTCTGATTAAGAAACTCTACTTACTTTCCTTTTTCTTCATCAATTCTTCTTTAAGCTTTTGTATACTGTCAGTCAACTCCTTCTTTTGCTCTTCTTCGTGGTTTAGATTAGATTTTATTTCCGTCAAATGTATTTCATTTTCTGATATGTGTTTGTTTTGCTGGAGAATCTCTGACAGGAAACAAGAAAATATGAACATTTACGGCTGATTAAGTATGTCTCCACTATTTAGTAATTATCTATATAGTTTGTGATTATTTATTTGAATAAAATCTAGTGAAATGCATGCTACCTCAGCAGGATAGAAAAGTCAGCATGACTGAGAGCATCAAACATTGTCATAAAGTAAAAGTTGTTCAGAAAAAAAGCAACAGAGAAGCAAGCTCCTCTGATGCTTCAGTGACATAGAGAAGGTTTCTGGTGCCAGAACTGGTTACATCTTCAAAACATGAGGATGATGGATCTTCACAGATAAATTACTCAACAGAAACCCCTAAGGTAAGGAAACACTCACTGATATTATGATGCAACTATTTTTTTCTGAGATTCTGAAATTCAGTTACAATATTTTGAACTAATACTCCTAGATAGTCAACTGCATTTTATTAAGAGGCACAAGTAACCTCACAGTATTTAACTCTACTTTCTGGTTTTAAGTGTAATTCCCTGTTCATCCTTCAGCAATGAAAACACTGTATAGAAAACTTTTAATCAGCCTTTATCTTTTCTGAATGAGCAATTAAGTTCTGCAGCAAATAGCTCCTGACTTGCAGTTTACACCCCGTGTCTGAATGCAATTGGCTTTGATTCTATCTTCACTGTGACTTTGCAAGTTACCTTTTAAAACTTGAAGTATGTCATCCAGCTGTACTCAATTTCAGAAAAGTGAGACAATAAGTAAAACACCATACTGTACCATTTCTGTACTCCTGAATTTTATCAATCATCAGGTCCCCTTCTTTCAGCTTCTTGGTCCATCTCTCTGTAGGGAAGAGACTGCAGTTACCTGATGAACTCTGACAGTAACGCGGAGAACACGAGACGCCATGAACGCAGGCGTTCTTACCTGACAGCACCTGTATGGACTCCTTGCACGAGTCTCTCAGTGCTAAAGTCTGATTGATCTGTTCGGTGCCATAAACGCTTTTTAATTCAGTCCAAAATTCTTTCATTTCCCGCTCAACGACTGTTATTTCATCTTCTGTCTTTACAGCAGACATGATGCTTCAACGCATAAGCAAACGCTGAGCCGAGACGCAAGCCAACAGTAGCAACTGTACCCAACGTTAACGGGAGAGCTCCAGGGTCCCGCGTGAGTTGCCAATAACCTTTTCCTTTACGTCGTCTCCGTCACCAACCAGTGACGGCGGTAGCTAGGTTTCCTTTGCCGCCGCAGCGGCGGCTATCCTGGCCAGAAGGCTCCGCGCGGAACAGTACCGGCAGTTCCCGCGGTACTGCTGCCGCCGCGCTCCTGCGGCTCAAGCCGGGCGCCCCCCGCGCGGAGCTGCTGGCAGCGGCCGCACCCGCAGCTTTCAAACCTCGGGCGCCTTCCCGCCTCTCTAACGGCTGAGCGCCGCTCCGCAACAAGCGCGCAGTCGATTGGCCCGGAGTCCTTCCTGCTGGCGGCCGCGGGGCGCTCTGGGAGTTTTCGGGAGGCGGGTCGGTCCCCGTGCTCTTCGCCAACCGCTGATGAGAGCCTGTGGAGGCGGGGGCGGCCGAAAGGGCGGCTATGATGTTGCTGCGGGTTCGAGCCGGGGGCTCGCGGTGCCAAACCGTGTGGGGCTCGCCCCCTGCAGTGCTTACACACGCCCACTTGCGGGGCAGCGGCGAGTGAAGTCAGTGTCAGCAGTGGAACAGGACGGCGCCTTTATGTGCCGCCGAAGCCAGAACTCGTTCGGTATCCAGTTAGAGAGTTCCGAGAACATGCTTGGGCAGCCCGCTGGTGTTTGCTGGTACCCCAGTCACTTTTTGATTCTCCAAACCCAGGTTATCCCGTAGGTGGGGAGTTACTCATCTGTTACCTAAAGAGAGACAGACCGAGGACTGGGCAGTCCTTGGTAGCAGCAGAAGCAGAGTCCTTAGTGCTGCCTGTGCTCAGTCACGTTTTGGCACCGCCAGTGCTCACCGACACCACAGCCCACTTTCCAGTGCCAGTGCTCCCTCTGGGCTCTGGCTGAGCACTGCTTGTGACCCAGGTACCAGCCTTTGATTGTTGTGGGACTTTCTTAGTGATCAGCTTGTAGCCGTGGCTAATGAATTCCTGCTTTTTACTTAATTTAGTGCCGTTTGTATGCTCTCAAAATAATGTAAATATTCGTGTTTTGAGGATTGCTATCTGAAGCCGTTAGTCTTCCCTCCCTGAAGCGCTAAGCGCAATCTCAGCTGAAGCACTGTTGGTTGTGTTATTCTTGGACAGAGTTACTGCTGGTGGATAAACCCGTTGTGTTTCTGTCTCAGTCAACTTGGACACCTGTTCTCCAGTTTCCTAGCACCAGCAGCACCAAAAGTAACATTAGACTAGTGTTCCCTATCTTCTTGAGGCTTGTATGCACTAGGGTTGGGCTGGTTATTACAAGTACCGAGCCATGTATTGATTTGGGCACAGCATATGGCTTTTTTAAGTAGGACCATTGCTGTTCTTCAGGGCCAGGTTGGTTGTGGCCCTTGGCACTCTTATCTAGTGCCTCATGCTGCATTTATTGGTTGGCAACCCTGCCCACAGCAGGGGGCTGTAACTAGGTGATCTTTGAGGTCTCTTCCAACCCAAGCCTTCTGTGATTCTGTTCTTTTCCCAACCCAACCTTAGACCTAACTGAGTGAACTGAGTGAAAACTGTCAGTATAACATTTAAATGTCGCCCCTGATACAACTGCCTTTCTTCTTTGGGCTCCTAACTGTCTGAATATGCTATTTTCCTAAATCTAGTTGTTAAGCAAATACAAATTCAACTAATCTAAACAAACGCTAACCTCTAATGTCTTTTGACAGTCTGATTCCATCAAAAACTAACCCAACCTAACTCTGGACCAGGAATTTGTTCTCAGATGTGTTATTTTCTAAATGTTTGGTGTACTCAAGCCATGCAGTAATGCATGGAAGAAAGTTTTGACAGTGATTTACCCTGTTTGCATCTCTGTGAGATTTGCTGTAGGCAATGCAATTGTTGTGATTTCCCCCTTTCTGTACTTTTTAGTTCTTTTTGGGTGTATGTGTGTGAAATGTGGTTAAAATTGTGGTGATGGCAACAGCAGGTGACAGATGCTTGCAACCAAGCTGAGGGGCATGCTTCTCCAAACAAAAAAGTCTGTAGCTTTATTGTATTGCTAGCTGCAAGTCCTTACCTGATATTGTGGTGCTGAAGACAAGGTTAGGTGAGAGTTTCAGCGCAAGGTCAAGAAGCTGCTGCAGCTTGGATGGAAACTGTTCTGGGTACATAAAATTGAGGAGCTGGTGCTTGTAAGCAGACTCAGCGTGGCAGGCCTCTAATCTCAGTGGGCTAATGTTGATAGGGTTAGTTTCAGAGGCTAGAGAATAGCAGTAAATAAGGCAGAGTGATCTCATTGGAAAGGGAACAAAAAATTACAGTGGAGGTTGTTGCCCTAACGGGTCCAGACTCCATGGCTTCCTTCAGTTTATGAAACCTGAAGGCTAAGTTATACTTTTTACTCGCTCTTAAACTCTTGATTGCTTGTGGTACCAAAAACGTACTTTCTCATACTTGAAATTATAATAACATCCCTTAGCTTTGACTGTTTCAGGAACATGCCAGAACTGTATTCTGTGTTTTGTTTGTATCATTTACATCATTACATGTACAAGTAAACAGGAATATATACAATATTAAAGTCTGGCAGTTATTGTTGGAAATGGAGTTCCAACAATATAATAGTTTATACCAAGGAAAGAAGAATTGCAGTAGCTAGGAAAGATCAGATTAAGATCAGATCAGAACCAGGAGAAAGTAGTTTGTGCTAGCTTTTGCTAACTCTCCACTGGTTAGTCTGGCCCACAGGAGTCCAATGTTCACCAGGGCAGCATGGGTCCTTGGTCCAACAAGGAGTGCTTGAGGGCATGAAATGTGAAAGAGAAGTAAGAGCTTCTTGAAAGACTCTTCTGTTCTGTAATCTGAAATTAACATGCATCTTCTTGGTGGCTCCATTTGGAGAATATCCATACCCAAGAAAATAGCTGTCCACTGTTGTGTGGAGGGTTTTCTAGTTAATCCTTGTAGCTGGTCCAGTGCCAATGAAAACACTGACGTGGAAATTAATGTTATTGTTCAATTAACTAAACATAATGGAGCAGAAATTTAGGCCCAGTACATAGGCTCCCATTAACAGTGATTTAGAAGATGTTTGCTTTGACGGCTTTTCTTTCCCTTGCAAACATTTGCTTTGCAACGTCTGACATTGGTTATGTAATGTTTGCTCTCATGTGTAGGTGTAAAGTAGCTGTAAACATTTTGTTCATTCTCCTGTGGTTCATCAACGTGATTTTGTTTCTTTGTTATTACCAATAATATAGAACATCTTTGATTATCTTTGTTTTTCCATATCTTGGAAAAATGAAGCAAGTTGCAATCTTTTTATGTGAGCAGAAATGATTTTAAAGGGTTTTTCATGTCAAAAGCTTTGATGTCAGAACATGTTTTGAATTATTTTTTTCCTTTCTATGCAGATCACTAGTTTTCCTTGCATTTGCACTTGCTAAAATACAGCAAATAGTTCTATTTTATGTATTATCTCAAGCGATTCAGAAGACTGGGAGCATTACACAGAACAGGAAGGAAAAGCCTATTGAGGAAGTAGCTCTTCATTGCTGGAGTTCAAAGTTGTTGTTAAGTGCAGTATTTCAATAGGTGTTTCTCTGTCTTGTCTCTGCTGGTTGCAGGAACTAAGAAAGCCTTGGATATCTCAGCCCTTTGTGGGTTGCTAGATGCCACGTGCAGGTCAGCAGTGACCCACGCATCAGCTGTCCATGCCTGCTGGACAAGGCAGGATCATGAGAGCTTCCAGGCACCACAAAAACATCACCTGAGCTGTCTATCTCACAGAAATCTGCTTACCTCTTCCCAACCCCTCCTGCTTTTTGTTTGTCAGATGTGGACTTTTTGAGTTGGTTTTTTTTGGAAACAAAAAATGCTTATAAATTATAATGTCTATAAAATGCTTTTATAAACATGATACCTCCTGTATATCCTAGATCTGAATGTAGGAGCTGCTGAAACAGTCAGAAGGAATGTAGGAGAAAACTAAAGTTTATTTATATGTTTGCTGTTAACTGTTAACAGCATAATGGTGTATTCAATAACTGTAATGGGTTGTCTTTCTATCTAAGCAGAAAGATAATTATCAACATATGAATCAGCAGCAAAATATTTACAGTGAAAATGGATGTCAGGGCTCTAGCATTTGTACCTGAGGAGGGTACCTCACTGAAGTGAGGCTGCTAAGACAAGCTCCTTCAGGCTCTGTGTCAATGGAGCATCTGGAGAGCCAAAGGAGTGCCTGAGCAGATCTGAGCGGAGGAGGTAGGGTTCTGCCTGAGCAGAAGGGTTCTGTCCTGGTGTATTTTTGTATCCAAGTGGTATCCAGAAGTAGTAAAAGCATGCAAAAAGTTAATGGAAAGGTCTTGCATGTCTCGTGTCAGAGAAGCCATTCTTCTGATACATTATGTAATGATGGCATTCCAGAGAAACTGGAAGGTGAACTATTTTATTGCTTGGTCTCTCCTGAGAATGCTAAACTGTATCTTGATTGGAACTTAGTGCAAAACATTGTTCTTAACAGTACAGTATTTTTTTAGACTTACCTCATTACAGTTGCTGTTAGATTTATACTTAAAGCTAGTTATTCTATATGAACTAGACTGAAAAACAGGTGAAACCTCAGTTTCTCTGTATTTTTTATGTGCTACACCCACGCCTGTACAAAAGAGTGATTGTTGCTGTTGTTGCAAGTCCTACTTACCTTTAAAGGAGAGATGCTTTAAATTTGCAGTGAAAAGGCATTTCCTCTAGTGATAACTTGTAAAAAGTTATTTGAAAAAGATGTTTCTGAACTGATCATTTCTTGGGAAGGATCTGGGAGAGGTCAGAATGTTAGTTCTCACCAGGTTACTTGCATGGCATTCCCTTCTCTGACACCCTGACGAGCTGTAAGCCATAGGGTTAAGAAGAAACAAACCCTCCCATATATTTGCAGTGATCAGGCTAGGAAATACTTGTGTTGAAATATCTTGGAATTTTGTTTTTCAGAGAGTTTTCCTTGAAATCAAGTGAATAATTTAGTCAATGTACAGAAAAGTACTTTTCTGTACAGTTCATATAATTTTCATTCTCTTTTTTAAACTTACGGGTTTCTATGTGGCTCAGTGCAACTGGTAGCAGTAAGTGGTATAGGTTTTACATCTGGTAAAATGTTTCTAAAAGCAAACTATTAATGGCTAAGTAAAGGTGAGTCTGTGTCAGGAAGAGAGGTCTTCTAAGTCCATTTAGTGATCATGCCTTGTTTGTTGAATCTACTTAATGATTCCGTGTGACTTCCCTGACATCATCATAAAGCCCTGTTGAGCTTCATTGTCCTCGCAGCAAAACCAGGGGAGCAGTGACTATCTGCCTCACAGCTTGTGTGGGTTAGCCTTAAAGCAGTGAAGGTGCTCCATGAATGCACAGAATTACATGCTGCGTACAGTTTGCATATGAGATGATGCTATCATCAGATGCTTGGTATCCATGTTATCGCTGGGGAAGAGCATTTGTCATGCAGTCACCTTATAAATGAGCATGATCTTTACCTATGCTAAATTTAGTAATACTAATGTTGATTGGTCTGATGTGTGCTACTGTATTATTTGTTCCGTGTATTTAAAATCAGACTGTCTGGCAGGATCTCAGTGGTCCATCATGGTGGACCCAAGTGCTTCTCTTGGAAGTACACTGGATTGTGAGGCAGCGTGGAGCATTTCTGCTGGGCTGGGGAGCAGGCCGGGGGCTGCAATAGGGCAGGTTCAGCTCCCTGTGGCACAGATGTGTAGCACTTGTGTCATAAACAAGGTGTGTGAATGGCAATACTGAAGGAGGTGGTATGGAGGCTAAGCATCATCTGCAGCACGGGGGTTAACATGGCCTCCTTCATCAAGGAAATACTTATTTTCACTGCTCTGAGAAAATTGCCTTTTAAAAAATGAATCTGGTGTCCAACAAAATTGTTAATGTATGGATGCTTGTTGCTTTTTACTTTGATTAAAAATGAGCTGTGCAACGTATTAGGTGCAGTATGGTAGCCAAATTCTACTTCAAACTGTGATGTACAGTTTTAATGACAGTTCTGCAAGGGCCAATCACTGTGTATTCTTTATACAGGCAACACTTAATGAAGTATACACATTACTAATGTCCATCCTGCAGAGAAATGAGCTGTGAAAAAATTCAAGCAAACATGTTCCAACTGTTCATACAAAGGATTGCATAAGTCACACATTGTGTTTCCACAAAACTTTCCCCACAATTTGCTGCTGATCAGCATGTACTTCGGTTACTTTCCTCCAATTAAAATTTGCAAACAGACCAGCTTTCCAGTGGTAACAGAGATTCGGAGCCACGTGTTTCAGGAATGGCTGGGCACGCCACACCGATACAATATAAAGGCAACGTTAATCACCTTCTCTCTCACTTTTTAATAGCTCCCTTCTATGGTTCTCATTCTCCCTCAGTAGAGACTTAAGATTAAAAGAACTTTATTATATTTCAAATACAGTTTAATCAGTTTAATCATGGATCTCCTTCATAGCAATGGAGTGCTTATCATTCAGCATTTACAGAGAGACTACAGGGCTTATCAGGATTTCCTTAATTTTATGTCACATGTTGGAGATCCTCGGAATATATTCTCATTTTATTTTCCTCTTTGGTTTCAGCTCAACCAAGTGGTTGGTACTAAAATGATATGGGTGGCAGTCATTGGTGATTGGTTCAACCTGATATTTAAATGGTAAGAAGCTGTATTTATTCTAAAATTTGCTATCTCTATGGTTTCTATATGGTTAGCATATGTTCCTCAAGTTTGGAAAGTGTTCTGTTGATGGTGTAGGGGTAGACTTTTCCCCATAATTTAAAATACGGTTTCACGATGAAGATTTTTAATGGAAGTTTGAAATGAAATTTTGCTAGGACAAGAACCTATAGCACTGTTATACAACAATTTTGCCAGTATAGTCTTTTGTGTTCACTGTAATGTTATTGATCATGCTTTGCTGAGGTGTTCTTAGATAAAAATCTTTTTATTGCATTTCTTCTTCATTTTATTTTATTTTATTTTCTGTTAGGATTTTATTTGGCCATCGTCCCTACTGGTGGGTGCATGAAACAATGATTTATCCCAATCAGTCAAGCCCATGCCTTGAACAGTTTCCTATAACATGTGAAACTGGACCAGGTAAGAAATGTTGGAGATTGCACTGAAACATTTAATACGTATGCTGGCTTTAGGGGTAAGTAGAGGATGTGACTTAAGATGATTTTGTATGGTATTAAAAATATGAAGTAGCCTATGGATACTTAATTTCTAGAGTATATGCTGCAACCCTGGGAGGAGTTCCAGTGTTCATAACAGCAAGGTAACAGTTCAAGTTCCAGCATGAATATTTGCTGAATTAGGCCACTGGCTACTCAGATTTACACAGGTGTCTTCAACTAGCTCAGGTATGCCATAACTTGATGTATATGAAAAAAATACAGCAGTTTAGTTTGGCACGTTCCATGTAAGTGTGTTGCTGCAGAAAAAGATAAATACTACTTGAACTTGTTATCTCATGTTCTTTATATTGCAGTGACTCTTTGGGGAAAAATAATATTGAGTACTGTAAAAATATGACAATTTTGTAAAGACATTAGTATTCCACTAGCAAATAAATGCTCTATTTTTTAACCACAGTCCAAGTGATGGAAAAATGCTATGCTTTCTGATCAAGATACTGGCTCGTGCTGGTACAGAATGGGTAATCTGTTACCTGCTTGATTACTGGCAAATATTCTAGATTAGAAATAGATCAATCTGCTAAAAAAATTATATTGAGAAAACAAACTTGAAAAGTAGTTAATGTTCTTTCTGCCTTTGGTTTTTCCTGAATCATCAGATGCCTGAATAACTGCCAGTAGACATTTTCTGTATGCCTGTTACAGTCATCATTTCTAAGCTTAAACTTTTTCCTTTTTGTTTTTAACTTTTTCCTTTTTGTTTTTATTAGGGAGCCCATCTGGACATGCCATGGGATCTTCCTGTGTCTGGTATGTAATGGTAACAGCAGCACTTAGCTACACAGTGAGGTGGAAAGAGAAATCAGCAGTTACCCTTCACAGGTCAGTATCTTTCCATTATGGTAACTCTTACTGATTTCTGTTATCATGTTATGCTTTTAACGGACTTATTCTAACCAAATATTCATAGTAGGTTTTATCCAGTTTGTTTAAAAAAAAAAAAAAAAAAAAAAAAAAAACCCCACAAACAAAAGCAAAACACTGCAATGTACTTCAAGTGAAGACAAAGAATATTAAGAAAAGTTATGCATTTCTATAGGTCAGTATTTAATAACTTACACACATTACATCACGATCTCCCTGAATGAGCCTCGTATTAAAGACTGCATCAGGTCTTTAGTGTCAGAAATGTTAAATTCTGTCAATTTTTTACATGTTGGATTTTTTTCTTCTTTTTAATACTGAGTAAATTTACTGCTTCCATGGTAGTCATTCTTACCCTATTTGAAAGCAAACACACACTGCTAGCTCTTCAGCATGATGGGAAAGCCCTGTAACGTAAACTTTGGTGTCTGTGCTTTCCAAGTTTGGCAAGGCTGTCCCTGTATTAAACTAAATTAATGATATTTTGTGTTTGAATGTGCCTTTATGATGCTAAAAATGTTCAAAGCAATAGTTCTAATTTAACTTGCCTTTCATCACTAAAATATGATAGTGTCAAAACTACTGAAGTCAATTCTTGCAGCCCTGGATGTGGCTGCAAGTTAACTAACTACTCTTGCTAGTATTTTAGTACTGACTTCCAGTCTTTAGTCCTATGATTCTAAACTTCTCTACTTGTAAATCTCTGCTTGGTTAAAATATGAGCCTGACACAAATGCACCTGATATAAATTATGAGATGAAATATCAGCATTTTTAAGCGTCTTTCTTCTTCCTCCTAGACTGACACGGTCATTACTCTGGACTATTTTTTGGATTATCCAGATCAGTGTGTGCATCTCAAGAGTATTCATAGCAACACATTTCCCTCATCAAGTTATTCTTGGAGTATTTGCTGGTAATGTTGCTAATTTTTCTTTCCTTCACATATGCAAAATCCGAAAATTCTGAAATATGAGAAAAGGCAAGAGATTTTGAGTAATGCTACTCAACGTGCATTTGTTGTGGTACTCTGCAGTCTCTGGAAGATAATAGTCTCATTGTGAAATTTGCAAACTGTGTAAGGCAGTATGTGTCTGCTGTCTTTGTAGTCACAACCTGTGTAAGAGCTGCTGTTGAAATCTGCATTGCTGCGCCAGTCTTCAAAATTTTCTTCTAGAAAAGGAATGTTCAAGTTTACCTCTAGTTTTGCAAAGGTTGTCATGTGGATGATGCAGTCTGGCCTAACACGTGTCTTCTATAGGAAAAAAAAAAACAACACCTGGTGCTTGGCATTTAACACTTCTTTTCCAAACCTAACAGTTTTGAGAGAAAAGTCTTTCCATCTACCACAGAAGTGCTAAATTGTGTGTATGTGAATACATTTGTATCTATGTGTATTTCTATAAATGCATGTGGATACATATGTATATTCTGTCTTCAAAAGCCAACTCCTACAGGGGCACTGTAAGAAGTACTTCCTCAATGTTAGTGTGTTGTTCCCTGTAACACTGACTTTCTTATCCACAGGAATTGTCGTGGCAGAAGCATTTGAGCACACTCCTGCTATTCAGACAGCAAGCTTGAGAATGTACATCAAGACAAACTTGTTTCTTTTCATCTTTGCCCTTGGTTTTTACCTAGTCCTCAAGCTTCTTGATATTGACTTGCTGTGGTCTGTCCCAAAGGCCAAGAAATGGTGTGCCAATCCAGACTGGATAAACATTGACACAACTCCCTTTGCTGGACTGGTGAGAAATTTAGGTGCATTCTTTGGCTTAGGTATTGGTATTAATTCAGAAATGTTCATCACCAGCTGCAAGGGTAAAAACAGCTGTAAGATAAGTTTCCGCGTATTGTGTATAGCTGCTTCTTTAGCTACACTACAGCTGTATAATTTTGTTAAGATACCTACTCACACTGAGTATTTGTTCTACATTCTCTCTTTTTGTAAGAGTGCAGCTATGCCTCTGACTGTAGTCGCCTTGGTTCCATACTGTGTCCACACGTTAATGAGGACAACTGATAAGAAATGTAATTAGATAAGGTTTCCAAATGGTTGCAAGTGCAAGGATATGAACTGTTCAAGAGCCCTCCACAAAGGCAGTTCTAACTCATGTTAACCAAGGGGGATGCCACTGCACCTTTGATGTGCTCCTGGTAAGTAGTCTGTATATCCCAAATCAGTGCGTTCAAGAATGGTTTTGGCAGCTCAGAAATATTAAGTAGTTGCTGACTTTATTCCTAGAAGCATTGCAATGAAGGATGCTGCAGTATGGTTTTCTTAAAGTAAAGTATAATTGGCTAGCTTTATTCAGCTACTTGGTCACCTTTTTGTTCTGTCCATTGCCAACTAGATGGTGCTTTGGGCCTCAGTGGTATATAGTGGTACACAATATTTAATTTTTTAACATGTAGATGTGTGCTAAACTGCTAGCTAATGGAGTGACAGTATTACACCACCTGCAACTGTACAACTGTCCCCGAGCACTGCGAAAAAAAACAATGCAGTTATCAGGAACATTTCTATAGGTCTGTCTTCTTGCGCTTCCCGAGCTAACAGCTTCTGCTTAAGCCAGATGCAAAAAAAAAAAAAAATAAAAGAAAATTTGTTCCAATTAGACTCTGTAGAATATATTGTTGCATTACTGTGACTTTTGAAATTTTTACTTTTAAAAATGATCATATAAATCATGAATGATAATGACTACACTTTTGATGTTGAAAATACATGAGTTTGATGTAGTAAATATTGTACTGCTGCACGTCTACATAGAGCAACAAATATAGAAAGCTGTCAATCACTAAACTAGCTCAGCATACTCCCTCAAGAATGTTGTTCTTGCTCCTGTATTGCACGTGTAAATTAGTTTAATTCTGTCATTTCAAGAGTCACACGTCAGAATCAGTTACTGCTTCTGAAAATCATGAAAATGGGATTGAAGAGTAAGCTTGGCTTATACACAGAAGTTACTAATATGCTAAATGTAAATTTATTACGTAGAACTGGCATTCTATAAATGGAAAGCCACATGCTTTCCCTTTTTTCCCTTTTTGTTCACTATTTGTCACCTACTGTTGCGTATTTACTTTCACTGCCCAACCTCTAAGCAATATCAGCCTTACAATACTGAGTATGCATGCAGCATAAGGCTATAAAACAGGTAATGAGGGCTGTGTGTGTGTGATCTGATAGCAGTACAGCTTAGAAGATGTTAGCATGGTAATGCTTTGAACTTCCAGTTAGTAGTGGGATGTAAATAATCTTATTTAATTAGGAAAACGAGGCAAATTTTATTTGTCCCTTGGGAGTTCACATGATACAAATTTCAGGGACATTCTTTCTTAAAAGCCTTCTAAGACTACTTTTACATTTTAAAAGTTTTTAACAGTCTGAAGAGTGCTCTGCTTTACATAACTGCCATTGTTGTCTTTAATGATTCTCTGAACTCTTCTCTCACAGCATGTGGCTTGAAACCAACCTTATCTATAATTACGAGTCTTTAAAATTTAAGCAAGTATGACTAAGCTAATGGGACTGGAAACAAATAATGAAGAACTAAAAGACAGCTCTGGCAAAGATTTCTCCTACATTCAGTTTGCTCTTCAGTGCTTGGTTATTCCCTAGTAGAATGTAACGTACAAAGCAATAGAAGGTTGGTCTAGCTGTCCTTCTGTCTGTCTATCCTGGCCAGCAGTAGGAGATGCTCTATACATAGCAATCATCCATCTCTAATTTTTTTCTGAAACTACTGAAATATTACTAAAACTAAGCATGATGGGAAAACTGAATAAATGCAGTTTAGTTTCATTTTACCTATAACTTCATAAGTTAAACTGTTGATATGGCAGTAGAATAGGCATTTTCTGAGCAGCTGTAGTGTGTTGGGCTACAGAGTTTTGCGCTTCTGCCTTAAAGAATCTCAACAGAGGGCTCCCAAAACTTCAGATTGGCTAGCTCTTTCTAGAGTGGTGGGATAAAAAATGTCAGATCAATCTTGAGATTTTGACAGAATTAGTAAATGAGGAGTTGGCCATTTCATTGATACAGCAAAATAAGTCTATGTGTCCCTTAGGCTTTAGTGAATTTATCACAGTTGAAAATTACACCTCAAGCCTTCTTTAATAAGGCTGTGGCAATTTAACTAGGAGCTTTCAAGTTGTTAAACATTTAAAGTATAACTTCATCAGGCTTTTGTAGCTGTTCTAAATTAGCTTTCTGTATAACGAGAAAGCGCTTACCTGATTCTCTTGCTCTCAGTAATGGGGTCCCAGGAGAAAGTTAATCTTTTATTCTTGACTTAGAAGTCTTCTAAATGGGATAATGCAGTGCCAAAAGTCCTTCTGCAGAAAGATCCTGAAAGATTCTTACTAACCTGTAGCTGAATTATGTGAAGTAGCAGTTGAAAAGGCAAATGATCCTCACTCCTCCTACAAACTAGCTCTCAAGCTGGCACTGCATCCAGTTCACAATGCTTATTTTCACCAATAAGCAGCTTTTCTCTTCCTCCCTCTCCTCCTTCCTGCCTAAACATTCTTCCCTCTGCTAATAAGACATGTCACTCTGACTGCACCTTAGTCCCTTCACACAGGTACTAAAGGAATTTACAATCAACTGGTTTCAATTGCACACAGCTACAAAATGGCAGGAGGTGGCAACCAAGAACGGGCGGGAGCAATGCAACTTTTGTATACTGTGAGTACCTTCTGTTAGCAAGTACGTCTGTATAATACATAACTCCCAATATGTATTAGTCACCTAAAAATAGTTACCTCACTGAGAAGAGCAGCTTAATTAGCAATTGTACCACCCAGCTGGGCCCAGGCTAGCATAGCTTCATTGGCCTTCTCAACAGTTCTGTACTGCAGAGCGGATCTTTGCTACAGACATTAGCTAAATACACTTAAATATTTGCTGTCTGCTGTGGATACTGAAAGGGTAAGAGATGCTAATGCACAGGGCAGTAAGAAATGCCAGTCATTCTGTAGATAGTTTCACTCCTGAGTCCCCACACCTAATTACTGCTTTGAAACATAAAAAGGCTATGATAATTAAAACAGAAGGTTAATAATGAACTTCCTTGTTCATTTGCAGTTAGTGATCAGAACACAAATTTCTTTGGGACAAATAGCACTTTAAAGTCAATTATGTGGTTTCACAAGATTCTGATGAAGGCATTCTGTAAGTGGAATTGCATAAATCTGGAAATTATTTTTTGCTGCATGGAATTAAGACATGGATCCTACTGAAGTTTTCAACCTTCCACCTTTATTTAATTTTTAGCAGTTGTACTATTCCATAGTTTTATAATATATAGTTTTATGGGGTGACTTGTTACAAAGTGGGGGAAATCTACACACATGAACTGCAGATATCAGGATGTTGAGAATTACTTTTCCAGTTAATACTCTACCTTTCCAAATCAAGATTTAAATTTTAATACTGTAATTTGTCTCAGTATTCCCAACCAATACTTAGTAAACATATTCCAGGAAAAAAAGTAGTAGTACTTATTTAAAAAACTTTTACAGATACAAGTCTCTGGCAGAGGAAGATACTTCCTGATCTCTGTTGTTCTATTTCTTAGATATGCTTCATACAAACAGCTAGTTAATTATGGCTAAAAATTAATAATTTTTTTCACTTTTACCATTTCTGTAAAAAATAATTTCCAAAGGCATTGCTGTGCCTTCTGAAGAAAAAAAAACAACACATTATCTATCATTGTCTCAATAGAAGTGATTTAAATAACTGTGCCAAACACTTATCTGTAGGATTTTACATTGATTTATCTAAAGCGTTTGTTGATATTCAAAATCTACTTGGCAGCTTTGGTCAGAGCAGCGTGTAGGAGAACTGAGACTTACCAGGCTATATTCCTCATCTGAGTTATTTATTTCCTTACTGTTGTGAAGCTGCCTTCTTTGTGAGCACTGGTTTTGCTGGAAGGGTACTGCTACGTCAAGCTGAGGGCTCCATGTGTTCGCTCTGTACCCAGGGGCAACCTGGCCTCTTCCAGCATCACAGCTGAAGTAGGCGTGGAATGAAGTGGTGCAAAGGGTCAAGGCTTTGTACCCAGGAGGAGGGTATCTATTATAATCCTCACTAGAGCAGAACATCGGGAGGAATTTGAACCCTTCAGTAATACACTTT
Organism: Tympanuchus pallidicinctus; assembly: GCF_026119805.1. Classification (NCBI taxonomy): domain Eukaryota; kingdom Metazoa; phylum Chordata; class Aves; order Galliformes; family Phasianidae; genus Tympanuchus; species Tympanuchus pallidicinctus. Next base: position 18,245,518 of record NW_026294669.1, read on the forward strand.
TGTGCTTGGGATTGTTTTTTAATTCATACAGCTTACCTCAAAAAGTGGCAGTTTCCAGGACATCAGAATGGATTCTTCCTTGACTGCTAATTAAGGGAGGGACTGAACTGTACAGTCTGACTGCAGGCGGTGCCAATTTCCCAGCTCACCAGTGAACATCTTCCTATTTTCAGGTTTTCTCTCCCTTTGCAGTTGGCTGAGAACTATTTCCTGAATGCATTAGCCTATGCTTAACCCCCTCCATGTGCCCAATCAACTGCTTAACCAGAAAGCTACATAGATTTAAGTTACTGTGTAACTCACAGTACTGCAGAGCACTTTTTAGCACTGAGGGGTATCAACATACACATACCTACTTCAAAGTACTCGTTCAGATAAACAGTCTTTGAAATGCAGCATCGCAGCAATTCAGCTAATTGGGGCTCCAGTGGTAACGAGCTTATAGTATGCTCCTTCCATTGCCATCAGTTCATCATGAGTGCCCCTTTCAATGATGATTCCTTGTGACATCACAGCAATGATGTCGGCATTCTCAATTGTGGACAGGCGGTGGGCAATGACAATGCAGGTGCGCCCTTCTCTGGCCTTATCCAGTGCTGCTTGCACAGTCTAAGAGCAACAAAGAAAGCATCAGAGTGAAAATGGGCAAATCAAATTGGGGCTCAGAGCTGGAGAGATCTGATTGCTTCAGACTAATTAACTATATTGTGCAATATTTGTACTAAAAAGGGAAAGGTAAAAATACAGTAAGAATCAAACTGTAAGGAAAGTCTTTTTTTCAGCTGACACGCTCAGCTTGGATGTGCTTCTAAATTTCTACCAATTCTCTAATATCCAAGTGAGTGTGACCAAGCCAAGGAATTTATTGTCCAGCTCTCAGGCCCTGCACTGCTGTTTTTATTGGATATTCAGACTCATCATCAGATGCTTCTGTGGTGGTTTAGTTTGTTTTTATGTGCAAAAGCTGTATTTATGACAGATTCCCACTGAATGCTGTGAAACCCAGGGAATTACTATGCACAGTAGACAGAAAGTACTGCTTCTTAATGATAGTTTAAGAGTCTCTGTAGCTGGCTATTGACTTTATAGCCATACTTCCTCGATCTTTCAAAAAGATCATTAAAAGTGTAAGTGCTGAATTAGCAGTGGTCATGTAATGACCATTATGCTGTGGTAATGTGATCTTTGTACAGCAGGATGTCTCCACAGATCAGAAGGTGGCATTGTACTTTGTAAGCCATTGCATTAATTTTCCCTTATTTCTTATCATTGCAAACTTACCTTTTCACTTTCTGTGTCTAAGGCAGATGTAGCTTCATCCAATAATAAAATTTTTGGATCTCGTATGATGGCCCTCGCTATAGCAATACGTTGTTTTTGCCCACGAGACAGCTGAGATCCTTGAGCACCAACGTTAGTTTCATATTTCTGAAAAATATGCCAAAGGAAGATCTTTATCTAGCTGTAAACAAACAAGTGCACAAGCTCAAGGAGCAGCGGAGGAGAGAGGCGGGAGTTCTGACCATTGCTGTCTCCTCCTTAAAGAATCTGGGAAGACAGAAATACTTTAAGAGCAATACAGATGTTCAGGGAGATATCTTTGAACCATGTTTTGTAGTATGGTAAAAGGCCTGAAAAATTTGATGGCAAGATGATGATTGATTTGTGTGAAGCAAAAGAAATCCCTGACCTAGATTTGGGAGAAGAGGCTAAAAGAGACTGTGGGGCTCACTGGACAAGAGCTTTGTTTGCGTGCATAAATTATATACGTATCTTTCATGTTCTTATCATTTATGTCTGTATGATTTCAGTGCATTTAAATACCTCCCCCGTGTGCATAAGCAGCCAGCTTCAAGTGTTTTGACTGAGGTATTGTACCCTAATTGCAGGGCAGCACTCCCACAGCTGAGAACAGGATCTGTATTTCCTGTATAATACTGTATAATGCTTACCAATAATGCTGTATAATGCTTACAACACTGTAGAATGCTTTGACTGCTGAACATGATACTTCCTCTTTTTTCTTATCAATTGCTTTGAGAATCTTCCCTTTTCTCCTAATTTAGAATCATATTATTTTTAGTCTTAGAAACGTTTGCCTACTGTGTAAGAAAACAGAACAACTCACACCTAAGCTCTCGGAAACAAAGAGTGGTCTTTTCTCCTACCATTCTAGTTGTAAAGGCAAGACATAAAATATTTACTGCAGCAATTTCAAATGGTTTTGGTGCAACCCTCTGCAACGACCAGCTGAACAGTGTGCCCCTGCAGCCAAGCCTCAGGTGTACTTACTTCAGGAAGTGACATGACAAAATCATGCAGCTGAGCCTTCTTGGCTGCTTCTATGACTTTTTCCATTGTCGTGTCCTTAGTGTTACTGCCATACTTAATGTTGTCAGCAATGCTGCAGTCAAATAGCACAGGTTCCTGAGACACTACTCCAATTTTTGATCTGAGAAACTGTACATTTACTTTCTTGGTGTCATGTCCATCTATTAACTACCAGGAAATAGGAGAAAACATAAAACATCATTCCAAAATGACCTGCAAAGCCAGTTAGTTTACAGTATAAGTAAATTATTTGTTAATAAACTACAAGCAAGACTGACATGAGGTAATTTGAAGTATCTCTTACATTTGACCTCTTTATACATGACGAATACTTTCCAGCTGTGTCTGTGATCCAGCCAAACTCTATACCATCTGATTACTCTTAACTCCAACTGAACTTTTACTGCCTCAGGTTAGGCACATGTTTTGTTGCCTTGCCAGGCTTAATGATCACCACCCTTATTTTTGTCAAAGGATGAGATTCTGACTGGATGATAAAGTTTTTATAAGGAAGAGTTATAAAAGCTAGATAACTATAATCTGCAAAGAAGCTGCATGTTAAAACTATATATTAGTTAGTGAAGTTCCAGATTCCACTGCTTCAGTCAAGCTTGATTCTTGTTTGTGTTCCCGCAACATCAGCCACACATTCATACTGGAGCTACCAACGTGATTTCCTGAGGCCTTTATAATGCAGGAGGTGAGTAGTGTTCTTATTTTTCCTCAGTACATCTGAGATGATGCCCAGAGTTTGAACAGTCCTCCTTTGAAAAGGAGCTGAAAACCCAACCTGCATGTGTAGAGACACAGTGCTAGGTTCCACGTTTGGACACAGTCAGAAGAGTCCATGTAGCATTGCTGAAGACAACAGTACACAAATCATGTTTTCTCTACTTACCACACTTCCTTTCTCAGGATCATAGAAACGCTCCAGAAGCTGGACACTGGTGCTCTTACCACAGCCGCTACTGCCAACAAATGCCAATGTCTGTCCAGGCTTAACAGCTACAGTCAGTCCTTTCAGGACCTGAATATCAGGCCGCGAGGGGTATGTGAATTTACAGTTAAGAAATTCAATGCTCCCCTTAAAATCATCCTAGTGAAAAAATGAGAAACACTGCAATGATCTCAAGCTCAAAACTGAGTCATAAAGTAGAAAACAACTCCTCCTCAAATTCATTTCTTGCATCTGTTATTCAAAATGTTATAGCAGTGCTCGTGAAATTAGCATAGAAAGAGTCATTATAAACTTACTGGCACAGCTGTTCTACAAGGTGAAGTCATTAGTCATTAAACAGAAGCTCTACTGACACATCCCTGTACTACACCGGCCCGAAGGAACAAGTGGAAGTGGGATTACCTTGCCAACTAGTAAGTTACTCATTTTAATACAGATACTGTGTAAGTACAAATTTGGTGACTGTATAAAGATATTTGTGTGAAAAGTTTTCGTTTTTGTTTTAGATCTACTAAACTTTGTGATGTTAAAACAATATGTGAATTCTGGTCAATTTAATGTATTTGGGACACATATTTCAAGAATTCCTTTAAAGCTGAAAGAAAGCTAAATGAAAAATACATCTTTTTAATTTGCTACGTCTGAGTTTTCCACTGACCGAAAACATTTTCATTTTGTCCTATTCAGAATTTTTTTTCCTTCTCACAAACGCTTCCAACTTCTATATGAACTAAAAAAAAAAGCATTACACGGTGGCTGTAATAACTATCAGAAAGCAAAAGCACACTGTTTGGTGAATCATTCGAATTACTGCTATTGCAATCCACAGGAGTTTTACATAAATTCCTAATAGCCATGCTTTATGTTACTCTTGCTGCCTATTACAGAGCTCACTGCTTCCAAAAGAGCAGATGTATCAATTATTTGGACAGAAGAACCTTACTGTAAAGTAGTGATCCCCAGTGTTTTTAAATTGTTACTGCAACTTCAGTGCTTATTTTGAGCTGAGTGACATCTCATACCACTCATCTATCTCCACACTTACCCATTTTTCTCCTTTTTTGCTGTAAACACTGATTTTAGGAAGCCGATCGATGAGTTGAAACAAGCGTGCAGCAGATGTTTTGGCTTTAGCATAGTTCGGGGTGTAGGAAGAAGCTCTTCCCAAAGAAGTCCCACTGGTCACGATTGCAGAGATCACTCTGTAGGAAAAGTGAACATGGTTACTCTTGGGCAGCCATCAGGAAGCTGTGTGCTCTGCCCAAACCAGCACAAGGAGAGGAGCCTGTGCCTGGCCCCATGCAGGGTCTTACCTGAACACAAAGCTGTAATGGAGCCCCTCAGTTTGAACCAGAAAGCCTCCATATCTGTAAGATACGGAGTTGGCTATGAACACTACGCTCTGGGCGAAGCCAAAGCAGATTCCATAAACATTTGCTTTTTTGATTGCAGCTCTGTACGGCATATCCAGGTTCTTCTCAAAAGCATCAATAAACTTTTTTTCTTTCCCTATCCCAGCCACAGTTCTGATGTTAGAGAGAGCTTCACTGGAAATCTGGAGGAGAAAAAAAAAAAGAATAGTAAAATGCTTATCCCTGCTTATCTCAAGTAATTTTATTTGGAAATTGGTTTAACAATGCTGTCGTTTGCCTGGAGTTCGTAAGTAGTTTCATGGTATGACATTTCCTGTGTTTTCAGCACACGGATGTTTTTATCAAACAGAAAGAGATCTCAATATATAAACCATTACAAAGTATGCCATTCAATTTCAGGGTATTTCTTATGGTAAAAATTAAGGGTCACATCTGTTGCATTATTACACAACTTGAAGCAGAAAATAATTAGGTACAGTGCATTTGTCCAGGCTGCTTTTCTATGTTTTATGTGGCTGGGGAACAGTCACAGTGGAGAAGCTTTTTATTTGGATGCAGTGCTGGGAAATAAATTAGACAACAGCACCAGATATAATCAGTCATTGCCAAAACTGCTGAAGCACTGAATGCCCTTTTCATCCCAGCCTCTGAGTTGTTCTATTGAATACAAGCTTAAAGCTTGACTCAGTAGTAAAGTCTCTCTGTTTAAATCCCCAAATTAGTTCCAATATAATGTTTTATTACTTTTTGTAATTAAGCCATCCTGAATGTGAAACACTGGTCTGGCCATAATTCTTCGTTGGCTTTCTAGAACTGATGATAGTTCCTAACAGCCCTCACCAAAGGACCACGTGTGCCCTGTGAGCATTATTATTATTATTATTATTATTATTATTTTTGAATTCTAGAATTCTAAGGGGCACCCTGAGCTACTTGCAGAGCTGAACAGGGCAAGGGTCCCATCCACCCATTTGCTGCACAGATATGGACAAGAGGAGGCTGAAGCCATGTCTCTGAGAGCTTAGCAGGGTAAGAAGGTTCAGGTGTGGCAGGGTGGGAGGTGGGCTGGGTAAGACATTTGATGGTCAGAATTTGAATGGAGGAATGGGGAGGGTTGGCAGGAGTGAGAGATATGCAAGAATCATTTCTAGACAGGATAAAGAATTGTCTGGGAGCTCCATGGAAGGAGCTCTGAGGTTTTGGGAGAGCTTATAAAGCACACTTTTGATGCTAGAAATATGAGAGCCTAAAGAGTGGGGAGAAGGCTAGTGCATTACTCAGAGAGCTAATATCTGACATGGTCTTCCTCATGTTGCCTGTCCTCTAAATCTGTGTTTCTGATACAGTTCAGTTTCTGCCATGTTGAACTAGGGTACATGTATTTAAGAAGGATCGGATTCTGGGCAATGCACCAGAACTTACTGACTCAGAATTAAAGTCAAAGGAACTTCTGTGTTTCAAGTCAACAGAGCAGCCCACTGCTCTCCGTGGTTAGGAATGAACTCTGTGAGAATATGATGTTCCTTTACCTTCCATACTCACCCTGTCCTTATTTGGTACATGAGCTGGGAACCTGCTCAGCTAGAGCAAAATTAAATAAACCTATTCTCAGCCTAGGAGATGGGGCAGTCCTCAGGGCCTTGCAGCTAACAGGGCATGGGATGCTGCTAACTGATACTGGAGTCAGAGTAACAGGGAAGAGAGCTTTAGCCAGAGATCAGCAAACGGGCATTTACATAAAACCTGATAAAAGTGGAACAGACAAATGAGAGAGTTGTGTCTACCATCCAATAACATTTGGAAAGTCATGTGCTCTAAGTGCTTTTGAGATCAGAGTTCCCAATGGCGTTTCAGTAATTTTACAAGCTAAAACATTGCAACTTATTTGCAAAAAGTTGCTAGTTTCAATGCATTTGAATTACTGATGGTCTCAAATGTCTGGTTTTCAACTGCCCACAACTGCAAATACAAATTAGTTTTTCAGTAATGTTACCTGCCCAGTAGCTTCCAGAGCTTTCTTGTCCTGAGCAGCAAATCCTGTCAACATTTTAGCTTGCACAGCTCCAGACAGGGCCAAAAATGGCAGGAAACACATTATGACCAAACTCAGTTTCCAGCTGAAGTAGAAAGCGATAATGATGGCCACCCCAATGTTGGTGAAGGAGTTGATGATCATTCCTATCTGCGATCCAGTTGCCTTCAAAGAAAAGAAAAGGAGATGGCTGACCTGTACTCCAATTGTAATTTCAATTATTTTTAAATAATTTTTCCTGTAAAAGCTTAGAAAACTCTGAATGATATTAAAATACTGTAAGGCATTCACTGGCTGCTGACTGCACTGGAATTTAGCCAGTTCAGACATATGGCCTCCTATGAATTGTACTAACAAGACTGCAAATCTCTAGCATTCTTCTCATCACCAAAGTTTCCAGTAAGAACTGAGAAAATGCTTTCTGATGATTGTGAGAAAGATAATGTATTGAAGTGAGTCCCCTTGATTCCTTATCTAAGTACTCTTTTCAGCCCCCACCATTTATACATCTAGAATTAAATAATAAGCAGAACCTTTTGTAACTTAAATATTAACACAACAAAGTCTTAGCTGCGTTTAAATCACTAAGAAACACCATTAAAATGTGCCCTGAAAGAGGCTGTACAAACAGAAGGGGTTTGCAGCTCCTTTTTCTGGTCCTCTGGAAACTGCTGCTAACAGGGTTTTTGGGAACCTCTTCTCTCATTCATCTTTAAATTCTTAGAACCTCCAGAAATAGTAGTTTTTAAAAACTAATCCATTATCTTCAGTCAAGATGAATCAGAACAATTACTTGTAATAGAAACATCTGTCTGTTTCCTTCTTTTTTTCTAGAAAACCACTTGCATTGGAACCAAATGAAACGGTTCACTTCTAACAAAGCATCCATTCAGTGAAGTATACTAATAGCTCAGCATAATTTAATCCTCATCTCCTAAGGAATTCAGCACGTGGGTTGAGTGGGCCCCTCTCCCAAACTGGAACTCACACTGAAACTGACTGCCTGAATCCCCAGCTGGTGCACCAGCCAGTCCTGTCAATTGGTTCTTTATGTGGGCTGTCGCTTTAAATCAAAGCAGCAAGGAACAGCTTTGATACAGCATGAACAGTATCATCCTGTAAACAAGACTGGTGAACCTTATGACAATACCAGCCTGACGTGCTTTTGAAATAAACACATAAGCACTGTAGCAAAGAGCTAACTCATCTTCAGAAGGAAAACAAAGAAAGCTCCTTGATGCTAATTCCAGTTTCACTGATGGCTGATATTAATTCAATTTATTTTTGTGTAATTTTCAGGTAATACAGACACCAATAGCGGTCAATGAACTGTGATCCTAGTTATGCTTTTAGGTAAACACAGTGGTAATAGTTCCAAGTTCACAGTCTATGATAAACGGCAAAAGCTTAATTGACTGATCAAGGACTGGCCTACGCTGACTTTGCTGTTCTCATGCTCGTTAATTTCTGTGATGATGTGTCAGAATAGGCCTCCAATCTGTGCTTAAAAGAATTATGAAGGTCTTACCCCTTGGACCTGTGATGCATCCGTTGCAAGCCTCGTAGTCAGTGCCCCAGGGCTGTTCCTCCGGTCATCAAACCAGCCGATGTCTTGCCCTAGCATAGCCTGGAAACCAATTTTCCTTAACCGTCTCGTAAGCAGCTCACCAGACTTGGCAAAGTTGTATCCCTGGAGCACAAACAGTAAACAAAAAGGATTGTACAGAGAGATACACGCAGAAAATGGGATCAGAAACAAAATTTACTTACGTTGCACTGTTATTACCTGTAAAAACTGTGTAAAAAATGAAACAATTCCAACCAAGACAAACAGCAGGCAGACACCATTGATCTGGACTTTTTGTTCTTCCTCATCAAGAATGGAGAAGGTCTTCAGGGGAAAAAAAAAAAAGGGAAAAAAAAAGGATAACATAATATTAGAAGAGCCTGTTTTTATAAGACCACCACCAAAGGAAGTTACAAGCTGAGCCCAAGGGAGAGGACCGCATTTGGTCTTATTGGCTCAAGGACAAGTTCTGGTGACCTAGGAACTTACTGCTCTCCTCTGAGTTCTGGCCAGGAGGAGAGGGGACAAAAGGAAGGCTTATTCTGCTGCCTTTGGGCAGACGTGTCTTCCTAGGAGGTGAAACATCTGTATGTTCATTGCTGTTTACAAAACCATTTGTTCATGACTCTACTGCTCCCCCAAGAATCACAGTTACCACACAGGGCTCTCCCTCCCCCCTCACAAATGCCAACTTCCATATTTCTCTAGGCTACACCTGGGTACAGAATATTGATTTTTTTACTCCTCTTAAACAAGTTTGTTACAGTCTCTGTTTGCATATACTGATTATTTTCCGTCCATGCATAGTTATAATTAATCACACACACACCAAAGGTCAATAACCAGAAGGGCAATAACATTAATGGCATAGAGACAAAGCAACTACAGTAGCCTCCATACCTCCTCTCTAATCTATGACAACTGTAACCTTATTGAGCCATACAAAGTACTCATAAGCAATTACACCTTAGGATGGCTTCTTGCATAACACTAATCGACGCCATAATTGCTCTAAGTAGGCTTCAAACGAAGCCAGTGTCTTTTACTGAAGGTGTGTGGATACAAGCCATTTGCTCACTGATGGCTACTTGAGGAAGAGCTTTAGAACTTAAAGCAGAGCCCCTCCATCCTCATCCACTCCAATCTCCATTATATTTTCCTTTTATCTGTTGTTCTTTATACCTATCTCATCTTTTCCAACAACTGCTGGTGTTACTGGCTGCTGCTGAAGCAGTGGAACACATCTAAGAAGCCATTTCTACCAATTACTTTCCCTCACAACAGTTGATATTTATGTCAGTTAACCTACCTGAACTGCTGAACTGCTTATGCTACTTGGAGGGATAAGCCACAGCTCGTGGCTGTACTTCTCCACTAATGTTAAATTCATTCTAATTGGATTTCTCTCTTGCTATAAATTGCTTAATCTCTCACCTTCTCAGCCTATCCTCTGCGCAGCTAGAAAAGCCATGCACTGAAGTACATGCCTACGCTCACCCTAAACTGAGAACGGTAATTGTCCTGCAATTAAGAAGCAACAGTGGTTGGAAAGAGATCTCTGTACTGCAAACAGTTCAAACATATTTCCAATTGAATTTCACTGGAAAATGATTAATTTCCCATGCTTGGACAGTTTCACAATGAGAACCATAGAACAGCTGAGAAGAAACAACCAAGTGTTCCCTGTTGTAAGCTTCTGATTTGAACAGAACAACTAAAGAGAGACATGCAGTATTATCCAGCTCTTCGCTGACTTCTTAGGACTAATTTTTTAGCACCTTCAAAAGGCAGACTTTGCTAAATTCACTCTTTCATTCTGCAATTGTAAGGACTTTTTCCCATTGTTTCTCTAGTCTATTATTCCCACAGCATGAGCCCACATACCTGGCACAACATCACTGCAGACAGTCAAGCAGTTTGAAAGGCAGATGCCTGTTCCATCTGCCTGCCTTCCTTGGCAGCAGGCAGAAATTTCTTAAATTTATGAATAATAAAACACAGATATTGGACTTTGCTCATGTTGGCTATGGCTTCTTTTTTTTCTTGCAATGTCTTTCTTTTGATGAACTCAGACATTCAAGAGAAGGAATTCATCCACAATAAAGGAATTCAGCATCCTATAGGATGACTCAAGTCTTGACTTCGCAGTGTTAGGAAAACCCAACTCTCAAAAGGAATCAAAAGTTAGACTGATTGCAGACTATACAAAGCAGTGCTCCCCTGCTTTCTAGTGAACCTTAGTGGATTACCAGGGACAGGAACGTCTCCTGCTCTGCCCCTTCCTGGCAGGGGTAGACCTGCCAAAGCAAAAGGTCATTCATTTTTTCCATAGACTGTTGACTTATTAGGAGCATTTCCTCAACCCTTTTCTAATCAATAGCTCAGAAGCTGGAGCATTCATTCACTTCTTTCCTGCCTGAAAGGATTTAATCCTCTAGTCCCTAGGTGTGTTTCTACCCTTTGTATCATACATTCTTTGCACCCAAAGGTACTTAATATGACCTAGATGAATAAGTGGGGATTACAACACAAGTTTTGCCCTATCTCAGATTATTACCTAAACCCCAAAACTATATTAGTATTCCCATTTTCTTCCCAGCGAATGTGTCATTAGTTTACCCAGTAAGAAACAGCATAAATCCTCCTGATTATTGAAAGTTTATGGCACTTACCTGGGCACCAGTTAGAGCAGTACTGAATTTCCTTAGGCAGCCCTCCAGTTTCCAACTAACTTGACAAAGGTTTTCCCCAAAAAACTATTTTACAAAAGGAGCAAGCATCCTCTCTACTCCAACAAGTTTTTGAAAGAAAAGTCATAGCTGAACTCTTCAAAAGTTTCAGGTGAGACTGTAGAATGTGATGGTAATGCATCCCTTAGCAGATGACAAGGTGTCATGGTTCTATGTTCTTTGTTTGTTTGTTTGTTTTTTATTTTGGGTTTCAGTATTCCACATCAAAACATCATGTAGTGTACGGGGCATTAAAGTGTCACTGCCCCAATCCCAGCTACCTATCCCTGTACATTACAGCAGTCACAGGATCTGGCCCTTCCGGGTGGGGGGCGCTCTCTTGCTGCCTTGCAGTGGGTGCTGGAGGCGCTTTCCTGGCCGTTCCAAGCTTTTCAGGTTTGACTCGGTCCCGGGAACTCTCTCTCTCTCATCTTGTCTGATTTATTAATCTCAGTTTCAATTAAATTGTATATATTGTGTTATTTTGTATTCCAATATTACAGTAAAATAAGTTTTCCTCCATAGATTGTTGCCGCTGCTTTTTCCTCCCTTCCTTCCTTCCCATTTTTGTGGGACTGGGGTGAGGGGGAGGGCAGAGGCCTGTCGCCCCTGTCACGGACATAGATTGATCTGGTCAACTCCGTGACACAGGGTTTAAAACACATTCCTGTTTCCTGCTTGTCTTTCAAACTTGTTCATTCAAGTCTGCTTTCTGCTGACAGGTGTGCAATCTGTTACAACAATTTACCTCTCCCTGGGAATTGTGCAGGGAAAACGCAGCAGAGAAATGAAATATGTGAAGAAAAATGTGAGGTATTTTTTGGGTATGATCCAAGGCTTTCCTAAAAGCCTGGCCAAGACTTTAGAATAAAATTTTGCATGGAGGGACCTCTGCACATTTCCCTCCTCACTGTATCTGGATCTGAGGTATATCTTGTTTAATTTAAAATAAACTGCACATGTGCAGTAACGTGCTCCCAACAGTTCATGGAAAGCAAGGAAGACAGATGATGAAGCACACATGAAAAACACTAATAAACCTGCTCCTTCAAGAGAAAGCCCAAATGATAGCAGAATGGCAGTTGCATATCTCTACCAAATAACTTTTCATAGATAAGGAGGCTAACTCCGTTTACTTGACAAGACCTAAAGATTTGCCCAAAACATGCCAAGTACTGTGCTGCAGGATCCTACATTCTGCTTAAGCACTCCAATACACTTTCAGACGTCAGCTTAACATACCCCAAGAATCTGACTGAATAGCAAAGCGTAGAGTGGGCTGAGCGCTCCATTCACAGCTGCTCCCAGAGATCCTATCACCATGTATGGCCATTCAGAGGCATTATATTTCAAAATCCGGGCAAATGGGACAGGTTTGACATCTTCCTGCTCCTCAACAAGTTCCTGAAAAAAAGATTGGATTTATGAAATAAATGCATTATCCTGGTGATGCTCTCCATATGGCAGTGAGATACAATAATTAGCCTAGTCTGTTAAATGGCTGCCTCCAGTACTCAAATAGCTGCTCTAGCATTATATGGGAAGGAGCAACGATGGGCCTTGGCTGCTGACTGGAGCTCTTTCACAGGGCTAGGTATGCCTTGTTCAGCTCAACGGATTCCAAATTAAAAGGTTAATTATGAGCAGACTTTCTGCTACTGAAATTCAGACTGTTCCCATTTTGCTGCTTCCAGATGACGTACGATGCAACGCTCAGTATCAAAACTTAAGCTTTTTCCTCACAACGGCCTTTTAATCTCTCCTGGAATGTTCTTAAATATTATTTTTAAGCATTATGGGTGGACACACTGATCAGGCTCTGCATCAAATTAATAGGTATGCAATAGAACTAGAACAAAAGAGACCTCAAACAGATATCTAGAGTCAAGTTTTATACATGCTAATTATGTCTCCCTTTTGTGAAACATCCTCAGGCTACAGACAGAATTCCCATAATTACTCCCAATAACAGCAGAACAGTCATCATCAAATTACAACTTACCCTGCAGTTTGATTGTGCAGTTTTTCTGTAACAGTCAGTGTGCTGAGCCCTGTTCATCTCCCTCAGTTCACAAGGCTGGAAATGCCCAGACAAAACTGACCCTATAAAGACCTATTTGCTGGAAATGTGCGAGGGTGAATGAGTGGGAACATTTTGTTTTTCTCTTCCTTCTAAGCCAGTGCCAGAGTGACAGCACTGAAGCTCTCTTTTTAGCCACAGAACAGGCCCAACAATAGCAATAACAGTGACTTCAAACTGCTGCTTTCTGCACTAAACAACTGAGGCCCTGCAAATTGGTGCAGGGAGTTTTTTAAACATTTCAGAAACTCACTGTGTGTATTCCTAAATAACTGGTTTTATTCTACATAACTTTAATGCATGCCATCTTTATTTTCTACTCCACTTAACTGCACAAGGCACTGCCACTGAATGAATTCTGGGCAAGACTGCAATGAGGGTCTCTTTTGACTCACACGCTTCCAGATGATGTTGAGAGGAAAAGGAACTCACTGCATTAAATGAGAAGAAACAGCATTTCTATTGCTAAGTGGCTACACTTCACTGATAACATTTTGCTTTTTGTTGGTAAGTCAGCTTTTCTGAATGTCTTTTTCAACTTAATCTACAGCCCATTTAACAATTCACAAAAGCTCCTAGTCTGCAAGAAATTTTATCTGGACCAATCAACATAAGGACCATCAAAATGCAGCCTAGAAGATACAGAGGATAAGACCTGAAGCTGTGACTTCAGGTATAAGAAAGCATCAATCCAAAAAGTCATATCTGCCTGTAACAGAGGCACATATCTGTAGGTTCCCATTACCAAGCAATATAAAAGATACCCCTTTTGGTTGCAATTTAATAATGAAGTATTAGGCTTAACCTTTTTTGCTTGTCCATCATCTTCCTCATAAGACTTAAGATACACAGACTCTGCCTGATCTCCTACAATGGATAATGGAGGGTCAGGAACCACATTAGAGAGCTGAGATCTAGACCGCTGCCGAAGTGAAGCTCTGTGAAAGAGGACAAATATGGTCAGTTACTCACAGCTCAGTAACACGATTCTTGCTTTCAAAGCAAATGTAGTTTTCATAACAACATCAGGATTCACTGACGCAACTTACGGGAATCCCACTGACGTTTTCCTTATTCCATGCTGTCTCAACGTTTGAGACGAAACTATCTCAGTGGGAATAAACACTATTCAAAAACCTACTTTGCTCAGACACTGTCTTATACGTGACCTTCACTGTCCAAGATCATGCTATATCCTACTCTGTTCGCAAACGCTGTTAAGACACCAAATCATTTCACCATTATTACTATCAAGTAATACAGTCCAGAAACAATCCACCACTCCCTGATGAAACGTGACCCTACAATGTAGGAGATGTATTCACTTGAATGTCTAACACAAGCTTACCTGAAAGAAGTAGTTAACATCTAGGTATAAGATAGTCTGGCTTGTAAAATGCTTTCATTTTTACCAAGAAAAAGCCATAATATAAATGTCCTCATATGTTGCATTGATTTTTCAAGTAATTACACAGCAAGTCTTTTTTTTTTCTTCAAAGAACTGACTGAAAGTGCATTAGGTAAAATAAATACATGGCTGCATGATTGTAATATTAAAAATGGAACATCGAAACAGAAAGCCAAAACTGACAAGGGAAAGGTACTTTGTCTAGAAAGTGGAATAAAAAATGTCTATTTATCCATGGGCTTTCAATCATTAACAGATTACCCAAGCCCTTTCTTTCCAAGTTGACTTTGTCTTAGTAAAACGATTGCAGCCCCTTCACCTCTTATTAACCAACATGCAACCCAGCAAATAATTACTGCTATTGGGATTTTTAAATGGTGGAAAAAATATAGACAGATCTGAAAACATACTGAGACTTAGTGACTTTTAAGACTCACCGCAAACTGGCACGATAGCTTCCTCTTCTGAATGACTGGACTTCCTCAAGATTTGGCTCAACCACTTTATTTTCTGCTGCTTTAGAATACAGCACATACAGTTCTTCAGTTTGTGCTAAATTTGCATACAACCTAACTCTTATTTAAAAAGTGCAATCTCCAAATCGTAACTGAAATACTTTGTAGAAAGTGAGGAATATAATACAATGTTGATGCTCGACCTGCATATACCGTAAATTTTATATCTGCAGTATACCTCATGAAGATAATTAAATATTGGGCTGTCTCACTTGAGTTGTGACTCCTGAAGGCTATTGCCCTATTTCAGTACTGGGATTGCTCTCTTCTTTTAAGACAATCATCACCAAGATATGATTTTTACAAAATTAAAACAAGTCATTCTCTTAGACCTTCATTTCCAAAAGCTTTGATTCAAATTTGCTTCCAGTAAAATAAATAGAGTGATTTCAGCATAGTCTGTAATTTTCTTGCATTGCAAATGCAGCATGTCTGGACTGTCAGCACAAAATCAAGATATAAAATGGTAGGGTATTGCAGGTCAGGATTATTGTTTCAGGGCAGATCTGTATCAGGAAGGCAATTCAGTGCATATGCCTTAAAAACTTTGGATAGAGCTGTCAATGTATTATTTTGATGAATGCTAAATTTCAGCCATAAAAATATCCAGGGAGAGTGGGAAAAACAACTAGACACTATGAAACAGTAACAGTAATCTACATTCTCTGGAATTGTATATAGTTTTATATAGTTTTATAAGAGAAAGCAAGACACTTACATCCTGTTGCTGCTCTAGCAAGTGCTGTCTCTCCTTTGCTTTGCAAGGTCACCAACATGAAATAAACCCCTTTTCTCTTCAAGAGTTCTTCATGAGTTCCTCTCTCCACAGCCCTTCCGTGCTCGAACCCAATGATGACATCAGCAGCTTTGACAGCAGACAGGCGGTGAGCTATCGAGATTGCTGTGCGGCCAAGGTGAGCCTGACAGGAAACAAAACCAGCCCCAGTGCCAGGAGAGCAAAAGGAAACCAATTGGAACCAATGCTATATAAACTAAAGTTTCTCTAAACCGAAAGGAGTCTTTCAAGTGGTTTTATCTGACTCTGGCTTGAATTCTATCCACAGTCCATGTATTACCCACCAAAAAGGAGACAAAACCAGACATCTGCAAAGTCCACAGCTTATAGTGGGCCTCTGTGCTGCAAAAATTTAGTTGTAATCAGACAAGTGTCACACACAATAGAGAAAAGTGTCCTTCTTGACAGGGATGCAGTTGGCAAAATTTTGACAGTCCTTAGCATCTTATTACTTACTTCATAACAAAAGCCATAAGGAGTTTATTGTTGGACCAAGAAAACATGGACCAGATCATAATTTACACTGAACAAGATGGAGCCTAGACAATCTCCCAGGACAAGCAGCTATCTCTGGACAACAGGAACTACTTATCCCTGCCAACGTCCCATTGTAACGTTCATGTCTTGTTAATAATGCAAAAATTCTAGTGCTGCATACAAAAGCTATCGTTAAAAGCTTTTCACTACATCGTCTGCAAAGTGCATTCAAAATAATTTCCGCTCTTATAGGTATGATTTATGCTATAATATAGCAGACCTTTTGAAGTGCTTCCTGGACAACTGCTTCACTTTCATTATCAAGTGCTGAAGTAGCCATATCCAGTAGCAGGATTTTAGGGTTTCTCACAAGGGCTCGAGCAATAGCTATCCTCTGCTTTTGACCTCCGCTCATCTGACTTCCACCCTCTCCAACATGAGTGTCAAATTTCTAGGAAAAGAAAAAAAAAAACACTGCATAACAAAGTCTTCTATTAAGAATCAACATAAACATTGTCAGACTTGTCCTAAGAGAAAATATAAAAATCTTCCATTTTTGAAACAGAAAAAATCTCACTAGTATATCAGACAAACACAAAATAACATTATTCATAATGAATAATATTGTTGTAATATTGTTTTGCCTGAACTGGGGTACCAACCCCCAAATCAAAAGCATGTATTGATAAAAAAGTAAAACGTTCTGGTTGTGCTCAGAACAACTATATCAGCAAGAGCTGCAATGGAGAGGAAACATCTGCTCACTCTCCATCAGATGACTCACTAACCAACTTGCCACGAAGCTGGACATGTCTGCTGATGGCATGTGACTCAAGAACACTGTCTCTCTGATCATGATCATATGCTAATAGTACCAGGCTCAGCTAGAGAATTAGATGAACACACAGCCTAGGGTCAAGAGAGCCAGTATAAATGTATAATCATGCATTATATTAATTAACTTGGTGAAATCCATGTAGTAAGACCTAATTAACTCTCATATAAGAGAGCAGGTTGCTGCCTACTCTCCCTTTTAATCTGCCTTTCACAGATGGTTGTATTGAGGGGAAGGAGAAAGATTCTTCTATTTTACGTCAAGTTTTACTTTCAAGGCACAGTATACCTGTGGCAAGTCCATGATGAACTTGTAAGCATTGGCCTGTTTGGCTGCTCTGATTATGTCTTCCATGGTAGCATCATCCCGACCATAGCGAATATTCTCTGCAATCGTGGTAGCAAACAGCACTGGCTCTTGCTCAACAACACCAATCTGTGAGCGCAGCCACTGGATATTAAGGGAACGAATGTCATGGCCATCCAGAGTAATCTGCAGAATCCAAATAAAGCAAAGGCAAGCAAATAAAATAAAATTGAGGGACATATTCCCTTCAGTTCAGAGACAAAGAAACACAATAAGAATAAAAGACCCGTGGTGCTGTTTTTCTATGCCCAGTATAAAAAATGTCTTTCATACTTGAAAAGCTGCAGTGCAGTGGCAGAAGTGTTTGATAGTTCTTGTGCCTAGGACTTGTGCCCTTTATTTATTTCCCTGTATCTCACTTTTCTTGATCTCACAAATAAAACCAAGTGGAAAGTACTCATCAAAACCACTCTCTTTAAAAGGACTAACTAATTTGAACATACACAGATAGAGCTTTTCATCAGTAAATCTGAATTAAAAGCTCCATGGAATGCAAGGCAGAAAAATCATCCATCCTCATCCTCCACCATCTCCCTGCAGACACTTTTTAAGACAGGTGTTAAGACAGGGAGGGATTTCTATTTTCTAGATCAATCTACTCCCAGAGCCCCAGAAGATGTCCATGCACCTTATTCTCTAGTCCCTCTCTCTCATTTATGGAAAAGAATACTTTTAGACAAATTTATTCCATTGTTTCTATGCTGGGGAGGAAACTAACGATGAAGAGACCTTATTGTAAAACACAGCAAGCAAAATTTTACAAAAATATTCCTAAGAAAAATAAAGGTTTTAGTGAGCAGTGCCACTGTATTTTCCATACATTTCCTCGTCCCCATTAGGTTATACAGTGACACGTTCTTTATGAATATTGAAACTTTAATCTTTTGGCATGAGCAACACAAGAAGAAATCACAGAAATCTTAGAACACGCTAATGAATCTGAGCTCTATATACATGAGATTGGCACACTATGCTACATTAAATTGGTTCTTTTTCTCTTACACACTTAAATACAGGTAACTACGTCTGTGATTTGTGCCATTTAGGGAAATAAAAACAGAATGGAGCCTATTAACAAATGTAGCTCATATTCTTAGCCAATCCATTATTAAATGGTAATGACACATGCAGAAGCACATTGGAAGTACTGTCCAATAATGATTAAATGTTCAATACTGTGTTTCCCAGAACATAAGATGGATTATCTATAGGTACTGTTTTCATTCAAGTTAGCACTGAATTTTTATTTCACCCTAACGGTTTTTTTCTTTCACATAATTACTCTTGATAATATTTATTCAGCACCCCCTTTCACTCTTTTTTTTTTTTTTTTTTTTTTTTTAGTGATCAAAATAAACATTAGGAATCGTCCTTTCCCTCTCAGAGAAGAAACTCTTTCAAGTCCCAGTAATACAGGAACCCCTGCCAGAATGAGACACTCACCATGCCATCAGTGGGGTCATAAAAACGCTGGATGAGCTGTATTATTGTACTCTTTCCAGCTCCACTAGCTCCAACAAAAGCCGTTGTCTCCCCTGTTTTAATAACTATGCTGAGGTTGTCCAAAATCTGGAGAGAAAAAAGAAAGAAAAAGAATCCATCCATTCTGACTCTCATAGCAATATAGCCAAGCAGCAGGAGGAAATCCATACAATGTTCTTTATTTGAAAATGCAGATTCTAAGCAAATGTACAAAATTTAAAAACAAAAAAACTAAGAAGAAAAACAAAACTAAGTATATTTACATTGTTTGAAGACCTTATAAATGCAGAGTGCTGTTTTCTATGACAGGTATCACATTTTGATCTTTCTTTGTTCTTGCTGTTCATCAATAAGAACTAGTCAATACCACTGGAGAGCCTGGCAATAAATCCACTTTAAGGAAGAGTCTATATGAATTAAGAATGCCTGTCCAAGGACAAATGTTAAGAATATAGAAGTGAAATTATACAGAATATTCCAGTAATTCACACGCTTCTGGGTCTACCCAATATTATGCTTTTTTCTTTCTTTCTTTCTTTTTTTTTTTTTTTTTTTTTTTTTGGAGGATTTGTCAATTCAAACACAGCAGCAATGAAATAGTGGGGTGTACAGCCGGGGTTCCTGTACCTTTTCCCAGATGCTAACTGTCATATAATGCATTCCTGGGGTAATGGAAGATTTCTAAAAATCTCCTTACTCTGTCCAGCTGACTGCTTTGTGCCCTATTATAGCCAATGTTGATACATGTGCATAAAATGATGTGCAGATAAAATTGTCCAAAACCAGCAAGTTTATGTTCTGCAGCAAGGAATATATATGACAATAGATATTTCAGAATGGTAAAACAAACAATGGTAAATAGAGGAACACAACTGATAGATAAATTACTTAGTTTACTTTGAAACAGGGAGTCTAAAATTGCAGAAAGAGAACCCTACTAAAAATCTAGAAGCTGCTGGCAGGTTATTTTGTTTGTTTTCAGTAAATGTATTCACAAAAGGGATGATAAATAATTACCTTTACATCAGGTCTGGAGGGATAATGGAATGTTACATTATGAAATTCAATTTCACCTCTTACTTTATCCAGCTTGTAGCCTTCTTCAGACATGCTGTCAATTGTGGGTTTCTAGGGTAAAATTTATTGTGTTATTTACTTGTTCCTGAACAGCCAACACTGTTGCAGTAGTAGATAAATGTTTTCAACACCGTACAAAGCCAGAACATCTCTGAAAAGCAGTTGGTTGAATTGAGCTAGCAGCAGAATCCGCCCCAGGGCTAGCAGGTAAGGGACATGATGTTAAAGGCTAAAATAACCAGGGAATTGTCCCCACTAAGTAGTGCAGGCAAGATGAATGCACCCTCTTTACTGCATTTGCAAAGCCTACCACTCAGCTTATTTTTCCCGGAACAGAATAGCTGCATGAATTAAGCATTTTAACTAAGTCAATTCAGGCAGCGCCTTGGGACTGAAATGACAGTACTTTGCACCTATAAACTCTCTCTTAAACCACTGAGGAAACAATAACTTGCTGAAATACTGTACACTTCGTCATTTTGCATTTCAAACGTTCATCCCTGAATGCCCCATCCTAGGAGAAGGAATCCTGAAGCTTTTCCATGACGTGCTTTGGGTCACATATACTTTTGGCCAGGCTCAGATGTTGTGGACTGACTGTACAACATGAGCAGAAAAGTAAGAGAAATTTGAGGAATCCCAAAGAAATCATTTTTTCTAAGGATAGCTTTACAAGGAAATTTATGGAAAATCTTAACCACAGAATAAAGAAAATTCAATAAAACTATGATTAAAACTATAATAATATCAGTATTTGATAACGGATAAACTTTTTTTTAAATGGAGCCTAGCAGATAGAAGAGAATTTTAATATTAGAAATGTGTATGTTCTAAGATGTTAAGAGTGGCCAAAAGCTTTCTTTTATTAAGACATTCTACTTAAATTCTGATATTAAGCTATGAAGAAAAGAGTTTCACTGACCCTGCAAATGAGAACATCAGTATGATCACACTGAAGTTAAGTGCCAGAGATCACTGCAGAGGTGAGATGTTAGTATCCAGTTACAATCTACAAATGCAGCAAGCAGATGATCTAATTTATCACCCTTCTCTAGATGAGAAAAAAATCTCATTTCTGTTTTCTTTTTACCCTGCAGTTATCTGACTATCTTGAATGTTGCGATTAATCCTTACTGTTGCACATCTTCTGTGCTTTTAATTTTTTTCTCTAAAAAACACTTCTTACTCATCTCTTTTTCAATTATCTTAAAGGAAAATCTTTAGATAATTAAGTGCATCTATAAGACATATGCGTTATCATTATTATAGAACACTGAAAGGTTACAAAAAAGTCCATCAGTGTTACCATAGTTATTTTAGCCTTCTTTATATACATTTACGTGATCTGTAAAAGACAGGCAGCATTTTAATGTGTTTACACACTTTCAGCACAATAACTCCCATCAATGACCAGATACATTAAGTACCATTAAGAAATCTACAGTTTTGCCAGCCACTAAATAAATGCAGATACAGAAAGCAATCTTTATGAATAAACATCGGCAGCTCTCAGACCTTTCTGACATAGAAATGTAGCTACGTATGTGATACATACAATCATACATTACATCTTCAAATGTACAGATATGTATTTCAAATACACATCCGTACAGAGAATACTGCAATTAACTTTTTTGAATGCTGTGAGACCTCTCCCTGTGCTCACTGGGTGCCATTTTAATTTTGGATAGCTCTAGGATGGGTGACCCAGAGTGACAGAGACTCCTACTGGCAAATGCCAACAGCATCACATTTCACACTATGTGGTGACAGTGAGGTAGGTACCTGCTGAAAATCTGACTGTAAGGCAACTGTTGCTTCCTGCCTGTACACTTTTTGTGCTCCAGCACCGATCAATAACTGTGTGCAAGGAGGTATGGAAGTAAGAAACAGCAGTAGCTGAGGTAAAGCTTCATTTCTCAGAAACAGGACAGTTAAGGAATCTGTTCAACACCCTCTCTAAGGATGTGTGCATGCCAATCAACCTTTCTATCCCACATCTAATTTTTCTTTAATTGCTCTCATTTTTCCTAGTCTAGACTGCTGACATACTACTTCTGTTTGAGACTTACTTATTTTTCTTTCCACCAGTGACACAGCTTAGAAATGTATTACTTACTCTATCTATTGTCTCAAAAATGTTTGCTGCAGCCCCGCGTCCAGTGGCAAAGGCTTCCAGGCAGGGAGATGCTTGACCGAGATTTAAAGCTCCTACTAAAACACCAAAGAAAACCTGTAGAAGTGGAAGAAGAACTTAAGAAAATCTGACATCAGGTTTTTATTACAATCCAGAACTTAGGCAGGCAAATCAAACTAAAATGGATTAATGAGTTCTTGTGCATTAACTGATCTACAGTGATTCACCACGACTATAATTAGCACACAAAAAAAGGCAAACAAATACATCTTAGAATCTCCTTTTAAATACTGGAAGACCACAAAGAGGTCTCCCCACAGCCTTCTCTTCTCCAGACTGAACAAGTCCAGCTCTCTCAGCCAGTCTTTGTAGGAGAGGTGCTCAGCCTTCTGAGTATCCTTGTGGCCCCTCCTCTGGATTCTCTTCAAAAGCTCCACATCTTTCTTATGGGTCTTATACAGACCACAAGGTCTGGACACAGTATTCCAGGTGGGATTTCACAAGGGCAGAGTAGAGGGTGATAACTGCCTCTCCTGTCCTGCTGGCCCCACCCAGTTTGCCTTTTAGGCTGCAAGTGCACACTGCTGGCTCGCATCAATCTTTTCATGCACCCAAGAAGGATCCTCAGGTCCATCTCTGCAAGGCTGCTCTCAATGAGTTTTTCTCCCTGCCAGTCAGTACACTTATCCAGGATTGCCATGACCAAAGTGCAATACCTTGCTCTTGGCCTTGTTGAATTTCATTACGGCCTTGTGGGCCCCCTTTTCACACCTGTCCAGGTTATAACTCAGCTAGTCTTTTGAATTCAACAGACAGTAGCCAAGATACAAGCAAAAGTTATATAAAACAATGCTACTGTTAAGAAAGAAATAAAATCACACAGGAGTCAGTCCTACTTTGAAGCACACTGGTGTTTACTAGACTGGCTGAAATGAAAGAATCTACTGTATAAAGGCTGTACTGTGCAAACATCTATATGGTGGTATGCAGATCATGCTATAAATTCATACTGCAAAATAACTTCTTAGTGTGGATGAGTCCCAGGGGAAGTAGATTACATTCATGTCAGAATCCATCAAGAACAGGAGAACAGGTTCTGTAGCTTTGATTAGAAGAAAAAGGCAAGGACTTTCTTAGTGTATCTAAAGACACCAGAATCGTTGATGCACAACGCTTTAAGGGACTAGGAAAATAATCTTTAAACATTTTCTACATATCACTCCTCACTCCAGACCTCCAGGGTATGGTTGAAAACATGAAGTAGAAGAAAGATGACTGGCAAGAAAGAGAAAGGGGAGGATAATAAATAACCTTTCAGTTTACAGCTTCCATTTTTCAGCTACTGGGCAGCTCCCCTCTCTTTGCTATTTTTCATTAGAAAGCACTGAAACTATAGTTGTGTACAAGGCAAGGAAATAACTTTTTACAGCACTATGTTGCATCATCACTGGTGTCAAAAGGAGTTGCAAATGATTTCCTGTGAGGGACATCTTCCTTGAACAGAATGACTCAATTTTACTATGTCCTCAAAATAAATTACCAAGCTTCACTTAACAGGAAGTTTTGCATGTAGGCTGCTGGTGGTAGAGAGCTCTTATGTTAGGCAATTGATAGAGAAGAATCAGAAACTGATGTCTGATCAGAACACTCAGGACATATCAAGGTTCAGAAGAAAATTACTCTGGTTCTGGACCAGAGCTTGATACTTGGGCAGCCTTGGTTTTAAGTGAACAACCGAGACATCTATAGATGCTGGCTTTATTGCACTTATGTCATCGATCTGCTAAACAGCAACTGTGCAAAAGACCACCAGGAGATTAATATGCTGCCTTTTTTTTTTTTTTTTTTTTTGTATTAAAATACAGGAGGCGTAGCTACATGTGTCTTGATAGCATACGTATTTACAAGTTGCTTATCTATGGCACCGTATGGGAAATCTACAAAAGAAATGGTGCTTCAAAAGACCTGGAACCATGACAGAGAGGTTAAATTTGATAAAATTTTTTTTGGTTGGGTTCTTCGTTATCACAATGTTTTTACCTTTATCAACAAAATAAAAGCTCTCCTGAGATGGCACTACCGTAGAAGCCACATGCCAGCCCACACTATGGGAAAGCTAGTTTCAGGCCATGGCATCAGGCACATTATTCTGATCAGAGCACACTAGGAGGCATTTTAAGTAAATACAGATTTTTAAAAATCTTATTCTGGTATATCATCTACTTTCATGCATATAATGAGTAATGACTTTATTTATAAGTAAACAGATATGAAAATACTACGTCCCAGAATTAATCCTTTAAGAAACAGTCAAGAAAAAAGTTGCATGGGTACCTGTAGCAGAGTGCCGGGTGAATATTCATCATCTTCAAGGACAAGTTTAGAGCCATACCAAAAGGCTAATGCATAACACAGGAAGATTACAAACCACATGTAACCAGTGAATAATCCCATTATTATTCCTTTTCTGATTCCCCAATGTTGAGCATACACTAAATTCTTATCATATCTGTAAAAAGACATAAAAATAAAACTGAATGAAATGAACTTGACAGCAAAATTAATACGAACAAACAGCAAGAAAATGAAATTAAAGTTCTCTTTCCCAATCCAACCATTTTTTAAATCATGCTAACATTCCTAATTTACAGCGGGCACAATAAATTGAGGTCTTTGTGGGAGCTATGGTACTCTGTAATTACTATTCTTACTTATCTTGAAAGTGCACAAGATTTTCAGATGTGCAGCAAAGTTGAACAATAAGTTCCTACAAAGGAGAATGGCTTGAAGATAGTATTACTTATGTTCTGCTTCACCAATTGCATTATGAACAGATTTTGCATAAGAATGTTACTTGAAAACTAGATTTCTACAATATAAATGCATATAATTCTCAAAACTAACGGATGGCTGTTGTTTCAAAACTCTAAGACTAATTGCTACGGTCACGTTTCTACAGCAGAAAGAATGCAGAGATTCTTGACAATTTGTCTGAACAAACCTCTCAACTTCTTTCTTCTCGCCACCAAAAGCAGCTACTGTTCTGATGGATGAGAGCACTTCATCAGCCACAGCCCCAGCTTTTGCATAAGCCTTCAGTTCTCGGCCTGTCAGTTTTGCCACAGCCTGTAAAACCACAGGAAATTACACCTGACCATGATAAGCAGCTCTGACCATCACACAGTGCTGCATGAGGTCACCTCCCCTGTTCCTGCCACCGGACTCACTGCTCATTCAAAAGTTTGTCTTCTAGTGTTAGGACATATATTTCTGTAGCATGCGTTTTGTCTAACAATTATCCCAACAGCTCTGCTTCAAATACCTAGAAAGAGCAGCAGACAACAAATGCTGTCCCTCTTTTCCTCTCTCTCTCTCTCTCTCTCTTGCTAGCTGCATTTTAGCAGATCATAGAATGATCATGCGTGTGTCCATCATGGCGGGAGGGGTAGGATCAGCAGGAAGAGCAGCAGTTTAGCCAGCGTAGCAGAGCTAGCTTTAGGAAGAACAGGTAATGGTACTAATGGGAGAGAAAGAAAATACATGTAGCCCATCACTATGCTTTGTCTCTTGGGTACAGCACCTTAGAGCACACTGGATGCTGAAAGCTTACTTGGGCTCAAAAAGTGCTCACGTTGAATGTTATATGTAAACATACCATATTAGTTCAAGAATTAAATGTTCCTGGAAATTGTAATGTTATTATTTGCTTTTGTTCTTCAAATACTCTACCCTAAGGATCTGTTAGTCACTTTCTGAGATGAAACCATGCTAAACTGATGTTAAGTCAGTTTTCTTCGTGATAAAAAACTAAAACTTGAGCTAAGGTTCACAAAGAGGAAAGACTTAAGTGTGGGTACGTGAAAGACATGGGGACAGAGAAAGAACTGAAATGGGGAAAATGACAAAGCATAAAGGGAATGAGGTCAGAAATAAATTGCAAACAAAGGAAAGATGCATTCTGGAGTTGATTTTTTCCCTGCCAGAACATTGCTCTTCCACTTTATACTGAGTCATCATTCACATCATCTTCTTTGCAGCCAGCGGACAGCAAAAGGAGAGCAGGAAGAAACAAAATTTGTTACAGTTAGGCCGGAATGCTGATAGCAAAATGACAGCAACTGTTCCTACGTGGAAGAAGAGAGATAGCTAGACAGGGGGCTGAAGCCAACTGAAGAGCATGAGAATGTGCAGGAGGAGCAGGAACTGCTGAGGAAGGGAAAGGAGATGATAAGGCATAGGATCCTGTGATTCCCCTCTTCCATCTGGCTCCTCTGCACAGTCACAGGGAGGTGCAGGGTGTGGGCAGAGAAGCAGAACCAGAATGACTGGGAAAAGACATAGTAGTTGCCAGGAGTAGGGATATCTTGAGGTGAGTCTGAGCAGCTGTTTTGAACTGTTTCAGAGCTCCAGGACTGTGTCATCTCTAAAACCTTAGGTGGAAAAACTAAGTCTCAAGTCTAATAACCATTTAAATCCAGCATGGAATAATAGACAGATGCTGCAGGCCTGTTCTAATCCCAGCAACCCCACTATCCCTGCACATGCCCCCACAGAAACAATGCTTATGTTCCTGTCTTAGATGCTGGATATTAGATTCTGGGAATAAGTGAAGTAGGAGTGAAGCTCCTCCTTAGCACACACACATCACAAAATCACAGAACTGATCAGTTCTGCCAGGACCAAAATCTGACTCTCTTGACTTTAAAAGGTACCAGCATTCGCCCTAGCTCTATGGCATGACCTTCCCTGTTCAATGTACCTGTCTTAGTTTCATCTGGGATGTAATTTTTTTCCTCAGAGCATCTGGTATGATGCTATGTTTTTGTTCTAGGAGAAAAACACCACACTGGTGTTTGTAGCTGCTGCTAAGCAGTGTTACAGAATTGTAAGGGTTGGAAGGGACCTCCAGAGATCATCGAGTCCAACCCCCCTGCCAAAGCAGGTTCCCTACACCAGGTCGCACAGGTAGGCATCCAGGCAGGTCTTGAACATCTCCAGAGAAGGAGACTCCACCACCTCCCTGGGTGTTCCTCTTCTGTTGTACAGAACCAAGGCCATTCTCAGCAAAGGGCCCAAGGAGCTGGGAGAGCACAGAATTAGGACAACAGACTCAAACTGGTCAAAGGGATATTCCATACCATATGACATCAAGCGGAAGGAGTTTCGAATGGTGTGGGAATTCATCTCTCTTCTGCTGCTCAGAGGGTGAGGTGGGCCTCAGTCAGGGGGTGGTGAGCACTGCTTGTGCATCACTTGTTATTTACACTCACATACATATAGACAGTCATAATTATTATCCTTTTCCTTTTGTCTACCTTAGTAAATAGTTCCACCTCAACCCACAAGTTCTTTTTTCTTTTTTCTTTTTTTTTCCCTGATTCTCTCCTCCACCCCACTGGGAAGCAGGAGACTGAGCAAACAACTGTGTGGTGCTTAACCACCTGCAGGCTTAAAACACAACAGCACCTCATGAGAGTGAACCTCAGACTATGCACTTACCAAGCCATAGACAGCTGCTCCAATCCCAATGAGGGGACTGACTGCAATGATAACCAGAGTCAATTTCCACCCACTGACAAATCCCAGTAGGAATCCAAACACAAAGGTGGTTAAGCGCTGGATGAAGACTGCTACTTGATCAGCAATAGCCTCATTAATTTTGTTAACATCACTGTGAGAGTAGGGGAGAAAAAAACAGAAAGGTCAGTGAGAGTGTATCTGCATATCTTTCCTTTGTATTGCCACATTTTGCTTTCCCTTGCAGAGGGCTTTTCCAAAAATGCTCAGTTACAGTAAGAAAACCTGGAACCTTTACAATGGCAACCGGCATTTATTTTACACATGAGTACTACAGAGAAAATTCTGCCTTTTCCCAGGAAAAGCCATCCTGCCAGCAGTCTTGCTCACCGCTGTGCCCCAGCTGATGCAAAGGGAGCAGAGACATCTCAGCTGGATGCAGCCATTTAATAGTATAACTGATATGGCATATCCCCATTGTACAGCACTAACTGCAGCCTTGCTGAGGAGGTAGGAGGAAGGCTTTAACTGTCTTCATCATTCAACCTTACACCAGGCAGTTTGTTCTCTGAATATGACGGAGTGGAAAAATAGAGGGATACAGTATCGCTGGACGTATTGGGAAACCATGACAGCTGTGTCACATGTGGGAGAGCAGTGCAATGGTTAACATAATTCGAACTCCATGCAGCTGCAGAGTTCATTTGGTCTCATTTACATATTGTCATTACAGAAAAAACATCTCAAAACAAAATAGCCATTACACTTCTGCTGCTCTTGGCTACTCTCACCCCTGAGAACAGGCGAACCGGGAGCTCTAGAAACAAAAAGGAGAAAGTGGCACTGATGTTTAAGGTGCAGATTTATTAGTACGGTCCTCTACTTGAAATGTGAGAGTGCTGAGTTCAATAACATGCTTACATTTTCTTAAGAACTTTTTTTTTTGCATTCAGGAAGCTTTTAGAAGGCTCAAGAAAGTGTTATCCTAACAATCAGTGAACCGGGTGTTATTTATTCAAGAAATACGTGTCTGTTTCACCTTTTTAGTCATATTCCTCACAGCCAATTACATTTCGTATTTCCTCTTCATTGAAAAACAAGAAAAACAACACAGAAAGTCATAGTTACTACTTGTAAAGTAAAGTAAAGACAAAAAAATTCCCTTCAACTACAGAAAATCTTTTGCAGCTGTCCCTATTATTATGCAGGCAAGACAGAGCACAAGGAGCCACCTAGAGTCAGCATATTCATCTTGCAGCTTCTTTAAGTAAACAGGAACTACAAAGCAAAGAAGCAAGCCTTACAGTCAGCTTTTCTCAGAGCTAAACGTTTACCCAGACGTTTTCTCCATCTACCCTGGATACTGGATTTCTAAAGGTAAGTGCTTGTAACTGCTGCTTTAGCAGAAGATTAAGCAAGTCTCACTCTTTTCTTTCAAAAGCCAAGAGCATAGTTTGCGTGCAATTTTCCTTTCCATTAAGTGAGAAGGCTGAAACCCTTAACTCGAACCTCAGAGGAATACGTGCTGGCAGCCTAATGGGAGACTCAGAAAGGGCTGGGTACAGGAAAAGACAAAGGAGGAGGTAGCAAAAATAAAGAAACAAACAAAAAAAGAAATAAAATAAAGAAACATAATTGTAGCATAGCACTTACTTCCAACACCTGGGAGAAAATTAGCCTCGTCCCTGCTCTCTATTTTGTACTAGAAGATGTTTGTTAAACGCCTAAATTGGCACTCTGGTGTCTGGAAGTGCACAAATGTTCTATGTAGTATATTTTTTCCAAATTACTTACTCAGAAATTCTTGTGTTCAGTTCTCCTACAGACGTGCAGTCAAACCAGCCTATATCCATTCTCATAACGTTCCTGAAATAAGCCTTCCTGATTTTCTGTATCTGACGAGCTGCAGCCATAACCCAAAAGCAGATCTAGGAAGAGTATAATGCAGTTAACAAATTGCAATGAAGTCTTTCTAGTTTCTACAAACAGGAAAAAGCAATTTGGCTAACATGGAAAAAAAAGAAAAAAAAGTAATTTGACTATCAATAAGCTCAGCATCAGGTAAAATACATACTAGCTACACATACAGACATTGGGCTATTTTATGATCTCGATCTTTAAATAATCCAACATTTCTTAAAGCCTCTGGATGAAACTTTTATCTCTGTTTTGACAGAACTGACAAGGTCAGTCTGCACTGTTACATAAATGTCATAGGAAAACAGTTGTCCATTTGCTGTAAATAATGGAGGTACGGAAGCCATTCTACCTCAGCAAAGCACTCAGCTTTTAGAAAAAAGAACAAGTGCTTCTCGTGATTATAAAAAGATTCAAAAGCAGTGAATTCAAGCAGATTGTACTGGAATTGTCCAAGCTTGTAGCTTATCTCAGTCATACGGTTTGAATCAGTACACAGAACATACAGAGTGTGATTCTATTCCAACACCAATTTTACTCTATCACCCTGTAATATCTCCCTTGCAGAAACACAGAGCTCAAGTTAGCCTACTTGGGAAACTGCATGCCCTTTAGCTATTTGCAGGAGAGCATGCGGCTTCCATAGTAACCACATTCAAGCAAATATTTCTTCTGGTGTGAAAGCAGCAGCACGCAGTCATCTCACTGGGTTAAATGCATCTGTGTACTAAGGTTTGCATGAACAAATCCTAAGTCTCAGATAATCAGACCTAAAATATTTCATCCAATAGGTTTAGAACTGGGCTTGTCTATCCTGCTAAAATACGATGTTGACTAAGCAGTTAAAGGGAATACAGTAATGACAAACTTAATTATTTAGTGATTTAAACCTTGAAATCAAAATAGAGAGCAAAATACTGACTTGGAAATATCCTAACAGAAGTACGGCACAACCAATTCCTCCATAGTAACCTGCAAAAGTGGTCATTTCTTTTTCAATGTCAAGCAGTCTAAAAAAATAGAAAAAAAAAAAAAAAAGAATTAGCAATACAGTTTTTAGTTTCTCACATATTTCAAATGTGGTGTGTCTTCAAATTTAGAGTCAAGTCAGCTGGCGAGTCAGTTTGTTTTGCTACGAGAAGCAATTTCCTGGTCCTGAGGCTATTGTTAGCAGGTGCTGGTTTGCTTGATACTCCTGTGGCACATGGCTGGGAGCTGGCAGGTACCAGGAAATCTTGCATCCTGCAACAGCCCTACAGTGTGATAGGGCCAGATGAGAAGCCCCACAGGTCTGTGTGTTTGGCAGCAGCACAGGTAAGAAAGGTGTTTTAGGCAGCACCTATCAAGCAAATTTTCATTAGATGTTGAATTACCTTATTTTGTACCATTATACCAATGAATAACAGTCAAATTTAAGCAGTGTTCTACAGGGAGAAATGAGGGCGGTTGAAGCATATTCAGATATTACTTTCCTGCTTACCTCAAGTGATCATCTCTTTTAGCAGAAATAGTTCTATCAAATTACTCCTAATATCTGTAAAGTGCACTGAATTGCTGGTATTACACTTAGACTACTTTGAAACAAACATTTTGGTTAGTTACTGGATATTCTTTTAGATATTTTTTAAACATTCTGCAGAGATCAAGTTTATTCTGTAGGCCCAGAATTTAGTACTCTCCCATTTTAAGCCAGAAGGGAAAGTATGTACCTGACTTGATTTCCAGCAAAATACAATCATGAAAATAACTCAGGTGTTTAACATAAATACTTAGCACCATTTTAAATGTTTTTATGTATCCTGCCTGATAGCTAGTTGGTGTTTCAGAGGAGCAGAGGTCTGTAGCAAATTCTGTATTATATTTGCCAGTCCCTTCTCAGGGTTTGGTTTGGACAGCTTGGATCAAATAATTTGGCTCCAGCCACCTACATTTTGGAATGCAGATCACTTCCCATATGCTCTGAATTTCAGAGATCATTAAAGAAGTAAGTTTTAATTCTAATTATACACCTAATCTACTATTACTCAATGACTAGAGAACTTTTGGAACAACGTACTGAAAACCAAGCCCTAAGAACAGTTAACAGGTTCAGATTTGTCAACAGGTATGTCTACATGAATGATTCATCTGGACTGTCTTTATTATAATAAAAAGAAAGAAAAAGGCAGTCTTAAAGGACAGTTCATCAGACCTGCCTTAGACATCTCCCATAAGCCAAGACGAATTGCATTCTAGAAGTGCACGTTTCAATGACTAAAGTTTAGTTGACTTGCTCAGATGCCAGCTGGTACCTATAAGATAAACACCTTAGTGCTAACCAAAATGTCCAGAAGTCATTGTTACCTATTGGGTCATCAAAGAAAACACATCAGTGATTTCAGAGGCACGCAGGCATACATTATCATCACTATCACTATCAAAGAATATCCTTGCTGACATCTATAGCTGAAAGATCAAGACCCAAGCTGGACTTCTCTCCCTTCAGCTCTGAAGCAAGACTCTGTAGCAAGAACCATCCCTCCTTTACCCATGTAAACTTCAAAGGCTGAGCCAGGTCTTTTGTAAGAATACATTCTACACAAACCACAATAACACAGTAGAAGAAACAAGCATTTCTACTACTTACCCACATCTTATTGTGCTGTTCCTTTCATTCTGATGAACAGTACCATTAATCCACACTATGGTGTTATTTACACATGTTTTATTTGGATTTTTAAGCTCTTGCATTTCAACGTCATATTCAATGAACGTGTCTGCCATTGCACCAAACACGAGCAACATGCCTGGCTGGGCTGCTCCATGAAGAATAGCACAGAAGCTACCAACAACCATCATTAAAATTTCCAGAGGTGAAGAAAATCGAAACTAAAGAGACAGGAAAAAAAATATGGTCTCATGCTGCTTGTATGCTGATAAATCATTAATCAGGTGGATCAGATACAAATCCTTTCTTCTTAAGAGTCATCATTTCTTCAATATAGAGAGAAGAGAAATATCTCTCTCCACTCTAATAGAATTGTACCTGTAATTACCGTCTCATAAATTATGATGAACTCCCTTTAAGTATTCGACAGCAGAATCTGATCATGTGAAGGAATGTATAGAATCATAGAGTATTATCATATAATATTAATAAGGCAATATCACTCCACATTATCATCATTCCAGACTATCTTAAGAACAGTAATTATAATCCACATATGTAGTCACCTCTGCAGTTTTCCCGTGAGAAAGGAGAGAGGGAGAAGGAAGGAATGAAAAAGCCTCTGGACATTTTGCAGAGACTCTGAACAGAACTATGCAATTTCTCAAAACTGGGTGCTGTGGTAGAAATCCACTTCAAAATTTCAGAACAAATTCTCATAGTTAATAGCCTAAATTGCATTGGTTGAACTGGGTAATTGTGCACTGACTCTTAATTTAGGAGAAATATATAGAAACATGACTTAGCATGCAGTAAAAAAAGGGACTGAGCTAATCACTAGTGCTTACACGGGCCAAGTGCATGCACACACAGCTGGTTACTCAGTTAAGTTACAGTGACCTAAATTACTTTGGTCATGATCGTGTGAAGTCTGATTCTCGGGTTAAAATCAGGCATAAATACATAGACTAAACTGTACTTACAGAATATTAATATCAAATGCTATTGGCCAGCTAAAGAACCAGTTTAGGTTCTGTAGGTGTTATAATGTGTTTGAGAGAAGAAGGGGCAGGAATTTGGAACACATATCAAAAAGGTTACTGGGACAGAAACACGATAAAAGGAAAAACAAGTCAACATACAAGAAAAATTAACAAATGGTCTTTCTTAAAAAAAAATTAAAAAAAAAAAAAAAAAAAAAAAGGAAGCACACTATCACTGTTTTGCAAACCAGAAAGCTAGTTCCTAGAGATGGAAAGACTTGTGATTCATCCTGCAACAGCCAAAAGGCAGAAAGGAACGCCCCAGTTCTACCCCTGGGGACCTGGAGAACATCCACAATGGCAAGCATGAACAGACTGTTCTCTCAAGCTAAGATCTGAGATACCTAGTCAGGTAAAGTACAAGCAGGATGTCACTGCTTGTGTCCAATATTATTCAGGATCATTTTAGTTTGGACACATTACAGGCTACTTGCATAAACAACATGTGATAAAAAATACTAAAAATCTCTTTGCTGCATGCTGTTGGGTTGGGTGTTTCTCTACTATGTTTATTTCAAAATTGTGACACACTCTATGGCTCTCCAGGACAGATCAAATATACCACCTATGGCTACATATACCACACAGCATTGTGCATTTCCAAGTTTTCTATAGTAACCTGCAGGTTCTATATAACATGCTTAACAGATAATTATTACACAGATACTGGTAATTAATACTCAGCTAACGAAGAAATAGTTCCATTAAATTCCTACTGAATAGTAGAATTTCATGCCAAGTGGTTTAATTTCTTACAAGTTCGACTTATTCACAGCTATTCTCCAAAACACCGTATACATTACTACCATTTATTCTTCAAAACCACACAGACATTTATATCCATTGCTTTCATTACCAGCTGAAAGAAGCCAACACGAATGACGTTTTCTTTCTTTTTGGATGACCTTCAAGAACAGAAAACATACAATTACAAAATTGCATTTAGTACAGATTCTGTTCTATATGGAAAGATAGTACACAGAATTGAACTTAACTCACTTATCATTTTTCTTCTTAACAGAAGGTTCTTCATATGCATAGAAATTTCTGGCAAAGAAAGGATAATTTTTCACGTTAATTCCTCTATTCTCTTGGTTAGTTCTCTGAAATTACATATTATTTGAGACATTTTGCCAAGAAGTTTTAAAGAGACAAGCTGTTTCTTTCAGATTTCTTTGGAATCAGTGATTTTATGGTAATTTTAAAGTTTAGTTAGCGAGTTGAACAGAGGTTAGGTTAAAATGATTTAAAGCTTTATGCACTGTTGCATAATCAGCTCCTTAAAACACTATTTATTTTTGGCTTATTTAAGTCCTTATTTAAGACAGAGAAGCCTTCTTCCATTTCCCTCTTACACTATCTGAACATCCACATTCCATATAGCAGCAGAATCTCACACCACTACACAGCTTCTCTTTAAGTGCTAGCATTATCTGCTGCTGCTCTATATGATCCATAAAACTCTAAATGTCTACTTGTACTATAATGGACAGCATCCATAGTATAATAACTATCACCATCATTTATAAAGAAGTAAGGAATTTTGTATTTGGATATTTTTTTATTAGAAAGATGAATTCTAGTAGTATTTGCTGTAACCAGAACCTGGAAAGCCTGAAGGAAGCTTCATACGTGTGTGTTAGAACTCCATGTGCCTAGAGAAGTTGTAGTCTCTTTGCCTGGAGACGTTCAAGACCCACCTGGATGCCTACCTGTGCAACCTGGCCTAGGGAGCCTGCTTTGCAGTGTGGGTGGACTCAAGGATCTCTAGAGGTCCCTTCCAGCCCCTACAGTTCTGTGATTCCATTGTTTCTATAACATTCCAAGAGAGCTTGGGTTTCGAAATAAAGGGCCATCGAAATGAAAGGACCATAGTAGATTTTGAATTCTGGGTGAGTGCTCTCTGGTATGGGCAACATAGCAAGGACAAAAATTAAGAGATGGTCTCCCTTCCCTGTGTCAAGAGTAGCTCTCTATCTGCGTACAGTGTGCCAGAAATAGCTGGCATGAATTACATACCCACTAGCATTTCCAGTCAGCTACAGAGTTGTCCCAGGATCTAGGAAGAGGCCTTCCTCTTATCCCCATTCACATCTCAGATCATAGTTAAGATCAAGATCTCTAAGTCATTATCTGCCTAGAAGTTTATGGTTTAAATCTTAATATCTTAATTATGTCAGAAATTTGTTCACACTTACGGTCTAAAAGTTAAGCCTGAAGAGAAAGCAAACAAGGCTAATTCATATTCCTTAATTAAGGCAGATTTCCTCCTAGAGAATAGCTTCTTATTAAATACCCTATATTCTATAAGTGTGTCAATTTGATTGGATGATATTAACTTTGTTGAGTTTTCCTAGAAATATTGATTGTTGCACTTGTGTATACGACTTACTCTGATTTCTTGAAGCTGTTACCTGTTAGGGAAAATAAACGCACAGTCCGGTTAATAACAATTATCATTCACAAATACCATCTTCCATAGGTATGAAAAACAAGTCCTAGAACCCCATGGGATCTGACTGCTCCTAAGTCATAAAGCATCTTATTCCCTCTAATATATCCAATCAGGGAGAAGAATTGACAAAAGTCTAAAAATGCCCTGGCAAGTTAATACCTATTTATGCCTATTTTCTCTTGAAGAAATAGTCTCAAGTATTCAATTCCCAAGATGACAGAGTGTGTTTCATTAAATACGTTATTCATCACCAATTAAACATTTGCCACAAGTCAACATATTTTCATTGCAAACTGTTTGCCAGTATGCAGCTGTGTAGCTCACTTGGACACTGCCTCATTGCCCATGTGCGTTCTCTGAGAGGAGGAGCTGAAGCTCTTGCCTTCCAACAACAGATCCTGCAGAAAAGGGGCACCTGTGCCCCTAGAGAGTAAGAATAGACAATGGGATACATTCTGAAAAACCATAACTTAGAGAAATTGAATTATATTACAAGATACAGTTGTGCTGTATGGCAGCTCCTTAGTTTCTAAATGGTTTTGCATTTTCCAAGGTAGCAATGCTAGAAATAAGTGGTCTGAGTTTGGGATTGAAGGCACATCTAATTACAACTCCTTTTAGGGGTTAGTAACTTTATTTGGCTTTATCAAATAATGATTCCATTCTGCTCTGTTTGTTACATAAGTATATCCTATGAATCCCAGACATTTCAAAGAAGGATTCATACTCGTAAAACTATTATTAGAAAGCATAATGTGGTGTTAGAAAAGAAAGAAAAATTGTTGTTCTCATTTTGTTAGAGTTTGGCAGCTGGTGACAGCTGTAATGGTTTGAAACCTTTCCTTGAGGATTTATAGAATAAGAAAAGCCTTAGAGGAAGTTTCCTCTGCAGGTTGGTAATGCCAAGTGTATTACACACACAAACACACAAACAACAAGCTGGCTGCTGGGAGGGATTTTAAAGAGAAAACAAAAGATCTGCTGAAATAGAAACTGATTTAGAGAGCAAAATAAGCATGCTTTAAAGGTAAAGAAATCTTAACCTATAAACCTGAAGAGGGAAACAAGAGCGTAGCAATGCTATTCAAGAGAAAAAGGAACTATGGTACAGCTTTCATTTGCCAACAGTTTCTATGCATGAAGAAAATTCGGAAGTACAATTGGTAAGTTCAATTTAAATACATTATCTGTACTTAAATTGAAGGAAAGAAACATGTAATAGTTCACTGTTACAATTGCAAAATAAGAAAAATAGAACAAAGTATGATTTTCATAGCAAGCAAAAAATACGTATGGACAATTAAACAACATATTAACCTTAGGGAAAAAGCAACGGTAATGTTTGAATGCTTTAGGAAAATTTTCAGCTTGAAAGAAGCACAGAATCTAGGGAAAGCTGCAGAAGGTGGTCAAGAATTTGAGGCTTTACTGCAGTTATGTGAACATGGTAAAAAGTAAGCCTGAGGAAATCTGATACTTAAATCAAACAAATGAAAAAGCACCCCCAAAGGGCTCCCAAGTAAAGCTGGCTATTAACTATACCTACAGTTGCAGTGTTCTGCTGTTGATCCAGAAAGATCTAATACTTAGTAATATGTACAAGAGACAGTTATTGAAACAAACCTTGCTGGAGATTATAGGGCAGAAGAGATCAGTCAGCAGGTTGCCAGGAGCATTTTAAAGCACCAATGTTTGCTTTTGGAAAGGTGCTCTAACAATTCAATGAACTGCTCGCTACATTCAGCAGAAGACTGCATTTCCAAGGAAATTGAGAAACCAGAGACAACACTTTATAAGACAAAAAAAATCCTGGCTGTAAAAAGAAGAGGTTTGGTCCCAATAGAAAGTCTTTTGTTGAAGTCCCAGAAGAAGTAAAAGCAGCAACTACATTAGACAAGTTAATAGACAAGGAACAACTGTTCCAGCACAACTGGATAAATATTAGCTATCTGGGAAAATTTCTGAGAAGCTAGAACAGGCAAAAAGTTTTCTGTCCCTGAAGAAGAAGGATATACCCCTTCACCTGTTCACTGCCTTTTCACTTCCCTCTCAATAAATACTAGAGTTCAAAGTACTCCAAGAACTGAAACTGCCTTCAGCCAGCAGCCTCAGTTAAACATTCAAAACACTGCAGGGAAAGGGAGTGGGAAGTCTGTACAGCTTCAGCACACAAATAGCTGCTCATTTCAGCAGGATGCAGGGCAGCGTGCTGGGGTAGCAATAGCTGGGGAAGAGATCGGACTTCCAGAATACGTTCATGTTTATTTCTGTCACAATCATAGAGCTGTGGTTTCTGCTGCTCTATTGCAAATTTTAAAATCAGCTGCATAATCTGCCATACCAGTCTTGATTTTAGGAATACATTCAAGCTACTAAGAGAATAATTTCCCACACTGTCTTCTTGGAAGCAGTTATAACAGATTTGAAGTTCCCAGCAAAAGCGTACGCTTGACTCTGTTGGAAGGAGATTAGCTAACACAGGACAATAATTTCTGCAAAGTGCAAAGCATTTGACAAGGATGGTTAAAACCGAAGAATTATCTGACTAGTACAGGCAGATAGAAGGTGGGAACATAGCACCTTTTGCACATGAAGACCAAAAAAATCACATGTACCATCTGCTAATGGAACAGCTGCTTTTATATTTGAAGATTTTGACAAACTCTACAAAACAAAAATTAATGCAATCAAGCTCAGAGCCAGACCGAATACTCCAAATGTCTTCAGATGCTACCATCACACTCACAGTTCTATAATATGTCATATTTCAGATAAAGATTGAGAGCAAAACTCAAACAGTGAATTATAGCAGATTAGAAATCCAGACTTGGCACTAACAAGCAACTACTAGGTATTTTAAAGTGAAGACAGATCACTGATCACTGCTGGTACACTCTACTGCCATACAGCAGGGAAAAAGGCTTGAGGAAGTGTGTTATTAAAAAAAAAAAGTAAGTCTTGAAAAAGTTCAATTATTGGCTGCAATTTCATGATATACGTTGTTATGTGATGAATTCTTCTGCAAGCCACAATTTTAGTCTACAAAACATCACTGTAAAGTTCTCACAGAACAAAAGTTGCTGAAGGAGGACCATAAACATAAGATGTCATCTAAGCTGGGGAGAAAATATTTAACATAACGCAAATTAGTGTGATTTCTCTTCTGATATTTTTGTTAATGAAAAATTCCTCCAAGAAGGTCTGCCTTTGAATGTTAGTCTGAACACAGTTCAATTTTCTCTCAGTAATCTCTCATAAAATAAAATCCCTATGGTCTTCATCACTATCTCATTTGACTGCTCTAAAAACCTGATGAAGTAAAAGAAAAAAGAGAACCCAAGATAAAAAGTTACTCATCAATCTGTTTTGTTCAGAGCCTGCCCAAACCACCTATTTTTTTGATGAAGCAGGTGTAACTGGGAGTGAATGCCATATTTGTAAATCCCAGTAAGGCCCACGTTATTACAGGGGCTATTTTTGCATGACCTCAAGCATTTTGTTATTCCCTGGGAGAAGATTTTTAATGAAAGCTCAAAGAAATCCAGAGTTAGGCACAGCTGGCAGGGATTTTGAAAATACAGGCTTAGATGCTTACTTAGGCAATCTGGTGATACTTGAGTTACAGAATCTTCTTGCAGACCCCTCTTACTCTACATAGGGTGCAGATACAGATGTACATCGAATTGTACTGCACTTTATTTTCCCTAATGTGCTATTGCATGGCTTTGCTATGCATTATGCATTTAACATAAAATTGCAATGCCTCTCCCTTTGTCTGCTCTTCTCAAGTCTTACAAACAGAATTCAAAATATTTATGTAGCAATTTCTCTTCATTTTTTCTCCTACCTTACTCTTGCTGCATTTGCATATACAAACTGGAAAAAGGCACATTACCAGAGAAAAATGGAAGAGGAAAAACTCTGATGAAGAAAAAGAATGCAGATTCTTGAAATGAGATGTACACACAGCAATATCTCTTCAGTATTCTGCCTAAAGAGGTATGGCTGCACGTATACATTTATTGAAAGAACCTCTAAAAACCAGGGAAGACAAGTTCCTGGCTTTCTATCCATTTACTTGTACACCAAGACACTGAGTAGGCAGTGCCTAGGTACCTAAGGATACCTAAGAAATTAGGTAGACATTTTGAATATGTGATAAGAAAATATCATCCAAAGGGAGAAACTGTTATAAACAGCTTTTTCAGAAAGGCTCTGCAGACAGCACACCTGTAGGTTCACAGAACAGCAGCGGGTACCACATAACTGTATTTATTCCACAGACTATTACCTTTGTATTCTATATGACTATTAGCTCCACTTAGACCACCCACCACCTCTTCTATGCTTGATAAAATCAGGCGACTGAAGAATAAACATCTTACTTTTACCGTCCAAGTCAAAAGCATAGTTATCTTCTCCCAATTTCTTCATGCTACGCAGAATAACAGGATTAGACATGATGGTTAGATGATCAAATCAGAAATCCTTAAGAGAAGGGGAGTGGAGAAAAATAGCATTAGCAAGCATCAGTCCTTGAAAGTACAACTATATTACATTAGACTCCTGTTTAACTCAAGTTTTGCCATCATCACAAGGCAATGCCACTGATTGCAGTGCAAATTCTAAAAGTGGAACTACAGTAGAAAAACACATCAGAGAAGTATGTCCAAGCCAGCCCAAAGTGCAACTCCTTTAAAAAGCTTCAGTACTACCTCTGCCTTAAATGAGTTGCCCCAGTGGGCTTTGCAGTTTGATGCAAACAGCCCTCTCACCATCAATGGCCATATTAAAATCAACTATTGGTTTTCTGTAGATGCCATCCATGGATTACAGCCCAAGATATTAATAACAGATCTTGTTCCGATTTATTTTAGCAATCCTTACTGCTAAAATAAACTCTTCCTAATGTCTAATTTGAATTTTACATGTCAGAATTTAAGCCCATTGCTTCTTGTGCAATAGGGAAAAAATAGTTCTCTTCCACTTTGCAAATAGGTTGTTATTTATTTGAAGGATAGTAAGTCTCCCTGTTGGTATGAATAAAGCAATTCAATTCAATTTTCCTTTGTTGGCTGTATCTCCCAAATCTATGATAACCCTCACTGGTCTTCTCCAGATTCTTTCTTGAAGTGATGAGTGTATAACAGTACTGAGTCTTACCAACACTGAGCAAAGGAGAAAGACTATTTCATGTCTCACAGATTATACTCTTGTTTACACAACACAGTATGATATATATATATGGCTTTTTTTTTTTTTTTTTTTTAACAAAAGTATCACATTGTTGATTCAGTCCGTGTTCCACAAAAAAAACTCATGTTTTGAAAGCAATTTGTTTCAAAGCCAGTTGTTTTCCAAACTGTATTTTCACAGTTGATTACTCCTGTCTGCTTTTATCAGCATTTAATAACATCTCACATTCTTCAGCCCATTTTTTCTGTTTGCTTAGACAAGTTTGGATTCTAGTCCTGTTTTTCAGCATATCTGCAGCTTATCCTACTTTTACATCATGCTCAAACTTAGTGAATATATTATCCACCATTCCATCCTTGCTTTTGTCAATATTACAGAACTATACCAGAAGCAAGACAGGTATCTGCAGAACTGCAATCAATACATCTCTTAATTCAGACATTAAATCATTGATTGCTGCTCTGTGGATGTAGTTTTCTGGCCTGAAAGTATCTGATGAGCAGAATTTGTTGATCCATGTTTGTTGACTGATGTCAGTAAATCCTGATCCCCTCACACTATACGATGCCCTGCTCTGTGAACCAAATTCTCTCTTTAAGGAAATGGATAAAGCCAAATCACCACTGTAACAGCAAAAAATCTGATCAGGACTACAACAGTCACTCACAAAGTAAAATTACTGGGATTTTTTTTAATTATTCATCTCCACACACAATGAAATAATTTATAATCTTAATAATTTTTTTTCCTGTTCCCCCAAACAGATGGTAACTGGGTCAAACAAGGCTAT
This sequence comes from Tympanuchus pallidicinctus, assembly GCF_026119805.1. Classification (NCBI taxonomy): domain Eukaryota; kingdom Metazoa; phylum Chordata; class Aves; order Galliformes; family Phasianidae; genus Tympanuchus; species Tympanuchus pallidicinctus. Next base: position 18,287,246 of record NW_026294669.1, read on the forward strand.
GTTACTTCCTTAGTTAAAGTCTCAAGCATGTGTGCACTGCCAAGTTCACATTTTGCTGTTTTATGTGACAGAAAACACACACAACCTGCTTCCAACTAGAAAGGAAAGCATCACACACATATTGCTGTTTCACATGAGACATTATCTGCATTTCACTCAGCTGTGTTGAGCACATGGGAAAGGATTTAACAAAGAATTTCCAGATAAGACCATTCAGTTAATATTGAAATAAACATAGCTTCCCATAGAGTGAGCATACATTCCTGGCAGTTTAATGTCACTTGAGCTTTCACTGAAGAAGAGAGTGACAATTTTCCCCAAATGGAAAAAAATATATATTAATTCAGTCTTCCAGTAAAAACACAAAACTTGTTCTACTTTCTCCTCCCTGCCTTTTGCTGTACCTGATCAGTTGAAGTAGTCTTAGACAGATCTCCAAAAACTGCTTGTTCAAACAATCCTAAAGATGCAGAAGTACCTTGAGGGGAGGAAAAAAAAAAACAACATAGGAAGATTCTCAGTGAGCTCACTTCTGGCAGTTTTCCCAATGATCACACTGTCAAGACTATTTATTTTAAGCATGAATTCAGGTGAGAGGTTAGAACTAGAGATCCCAAGACATGGTCTCTCTGCTCCACTTACAAAATATAACAAGTTTGACAATGGTAGCAGAGACTGGCCAACACTTCACAGTGAAGTAATTCTAAGGAAAACAGCTTAAATATGCAATGAGCCTATGGCTTGTCAGCCTTTTAATCCTGGATACATGTTTTTAGTTCATCTTTAAAAAAAAAAAAAAAGCAACACAAAACTTATAAGTTTTAAAGAAAATTATGTGTGAGAAAGACTATTTTTATTACTTACAGACTTTTGTTCAGAAAATTAAATCATCATTCACTCAGTTAATATCACAGCAAATAGAAGTATCAACAACACAAGTTTTCTACTACAAAAGTTCATCACAATGGTAATTTTATCAGCAGTTTGTCCTTACGCAGAAGCCGTAATTTGTTCCTAAATCTAGTAAGCACTGCTTTGCTTTGTTTAGCAAACAAGTAATGGAAATGTACAAAGTTGGTCTAACAGCTGATTTTACACTGAAGTCAGTGTTACTGAAATTGTTACCCAGATTATAAAATAAATAAAAGTGCATTTCTGTTTCAGAATGATAAAAGACGATGTCATGCTGTAGGTTGATGAAAATGGCAGAAGTAAAGCAAAGCCCCGTCATTCTCTGCCTCATCCTCTTTTAAGTATTTATTATTTGACCTTGTAATCATAACATCTATATAAAATTTTGTGATAGAACACTGTAAAAATCAATTTGTCCTTTCAATGCTGGCATAGAGCATGATGCTGGGAAGTCTCACTTTAGTGCTTGCTTTGACACCATATTTTAACATTATGACATATATGACCATTTTTTATTTTTTTTTTAGTCTGAATTCTGATGCTGTCTTAAATGGGAAAAGTGAGACATGAGAAAAAAAATGAATGACTAGAGTAGGGATTCTTGCTACAAACACTCCCTACAGCTAAACTTTCTGGAATTGTCAAAATTTGTCAATTAATAAAAAAAAACGTGACTGTTCCACATTTCTGAAAGAAAACACACTTTTTCCTTCCTGAGGTTCAGAACATAAAATATTATCCATATTCTACCACAGCCAGCAGGCATCATTCATTACCTTACATTAATACAGAACAATAGCATGCTGAATTAGAATATTGAAACAACATTCCTTTGGGTCTGGAAGTTCATATGGGGACCATTTACACCTTGAAAAATTATGATGCTGATGTCTCCATTAAGAGTGATTTAGATAACAAAAATCAGAGATAACAGAAGATTACATCATCCAATCTACCCGAGAGTGCTAAATAAAAAATAGCAACAGAGAATATGTCAGAAAATTCCCTTGAAGTGAATTTGCATTTTACCACTATCAGCGAAGTTATGACTGCTGGGGTTTTTATAAACAATTATATTTAAGGAAAAAATCCAGATTTTAAAGAGAAATCATTTGAAAACGCAAACAAAGGAATGCTATAGAATAAAACTATATTCAGACCTTCTCCAAAACCATTTGAAATCTTTTTCAGATCAGATCTTTATGCAGAATAAATCCTCATTTGACATTACGGTCTTTCCTTTTCTGTTTAAATCCTGGTTGATCAGATATTAATGACAGCATACATGCAGAAAGACACACTGCTTCAAAATATAACTTGAACAATTTATCCATCATAGTCCCAATTCAAAAAACACTAATTGCGCAGATTAAATTTAGCATTCAACTTGGATTATTTTGAAGGAAAAACACAGGCACCCTTCAGTTCAAGAAGTTTCATCAGTAATCTATGACACACTAAATGTGATGGATACGTTACTCACCCGTGGCTGCGAGAGAACATGAAGAAAATTGGAAGAATCCCGTTCAATCAGTGAAGCACCCAAACACTTCCCATCATGTTTTCATTACTCTAACCCATCTTTAAATTGAGCATTGGCTATTTGCACCTGGGTCAATAACCTTGTGGTCACACTGGTTACAGTTCATTGACACTTAACGGCGGGTTTAAATTTGACTAATGTAATCTCACAACTTCAAGTCAGACCTCTTGGAAAGCAGTTATACATGAAGAGACCATATAATTCTCTTACCAAAAAAAAAAAAAAAAAAATTATTCACAACGAATGTATGGAAAGAGACTATTATAACTTCATTTTATGCTATATCACAGTATAGAATTACTGTATTAGCTACGTGGTTTCTAATCCACAGCTCACCCCAATTCCACAGCTATGAAATTTTTTACAACTCCTCCTTTAAAAGATGAATATTTTTAAGCAAGGAAAACACTTAGCTATAGTGAATTCTCATTGGAGATGGTCTCTCGGTGGATTATTCAATAAGGGACTTTGGTGAGGACAATGCTGTGGCCCCAACCAATGACATCTGCAGGGTTTAGAGAGAAATAATAAGTACGGTTTAGTTCTCCTCTGAAATCAGTTCTCATTACAGAGATCTTTGTTTGATATGATAAGATGGAAAGGTAACACCTTAATCTTAGTCACTGTTGGCTTCCCCTCAGGTCTGTGCCCTCAGACTTCCCACGACAAACCTCCTGCAAAAAAGTGCCTCAGGATCTAACATAGCTCACCCGAACTCTATTTTTCTAGTTTAGAATCAGTCCCACGCACTTAGCAACAGCATTATCAAACCTGCTGTCATCTCCCACTTTCATAACAAAAAGTGTAGACAAGAAGTCTACATCTTTGCTAATGCACACTGCATAACTTGGTAAATAACAATATCTGAGATAACATCACAGAACTGATTATTTCATCCACCATACATTAGAATCATGAGAAAAAATAATTCCATGCAGTGCAGGGCATACAAGCGCATTGGATGGAAGGAAAATGATACAGCAGAGAAGATATCCACTTCATTATCCCCCCAGCAATTTCTCCAGGACCACTGTGTCCAAAGGTCATACAGTTGCACCAGTTTTCCTTTCCAAAGCACTCAACCAAAGTCACACTTAAACACAGTCCAGCATCTGTCCAGCATCTCCAGTTCAGTCTTGGTTTTACAGAGCCAGAGTACAGTTTAAACTATACACAAATTACTTCAGTCTTTCCACTTAAAGGCTTTGCTAGTGAAGTGGATTAAGACAGTGATGGATTGGAGCTAACACCACCTTAGTTCTTGCAAAGGGCTCCACTAAATCCCCACTTTTCTCAACTTATTAACATAGAAAGTCCTGAAGATTAATAAATTCTAACCTGACTTTATGACACGGGCCAGAAAAAAATGAATGCATGCTGAAAAATCATCCACCTGTGCATGGAAGGTAGAGAACACAAAGCATTCAGTTTTGGTAATACAGAGTCACCTTCCTGATTTACAACTACAAGTGGAAAAACTGCAGTACCTTCCATCTTTCTCGCATTTTGCCACCTTCTGATGTTCTAGGAAGAGAAAACTCTCTATTGCTAAATTCAATCCCAGAGATGCTTCACTGAAAGATGAAAGCAACAGAAGGAACAGAGAACAGATGCTCCCACTCTTGCATTCTGATTGAGAACACATGCAGGATCTCCAAACCAAAATAGGCAGTAGATATTTACTTCATGAAACATAAGCAGTAGTGTCAGGTTAAGTCCCCTCGTCCTGCCCTGCGTTGAAGGGGAAACATTCTGATTACAGTTCACACATTCTGATTACAGTTCACACATTCTGATTACAGTTCACACATTCTTACACTTCTTTACGCAAGAAGAAAAAGATTACAATTCATTGAGCCAACTGCAGTAAAATAATTGATTCTTCTTTGAGTAGATGTTTATGCCAGTATACTATCAGAGTTACCCTCTTTTCGGGATATTTTCCAGCAATGCACAGGGAAAAGTGAATAAAAATGACTCTTATTTATTCCTGAGCAGATAATTTCTGTAAGAAATTAAAGTCAAAGTGCTCTTTTGGCAGAGGACTCCTCAGCTTCAAGCTGCAGTCTACAACATACTGATATTTATCACAGTACTGAACAGAGCTAGTAGAACACAGCTAGCAATTGAATAAAAAACACTTCCAAAGCTTCATAAAGATAATCAGAAATTTAGCACTGTATGCTCACAGTAGCAGGTGACTACACTTTTCTACCAGGTAAATAGATTCAATCTGCCACTGCAGACTGAGGTGTCAGATGTTCAGCTTGTTTCAGTGTTTTGTGATTGAGGTACATATGCAAATAAAGCAGTCTGGACTAGTCTGCTGGACAGAAAGCATGGAGCAAATAGCTTTTGACGCTTTATTAATTTATTTGGTAGGCATTCACAACCAAATTAATTTTTATAGCTAGCATACAGTAGTCCCCAGGCCAAGGAGCCAAACATGAGATGACTTTCTCCTGTGTGTAATATCCCCATCTGAATTGTGCCACATACACTGATATAGCACTTCAGATGGTGAGAAGTACAAAGCAAACCTCAACCTTATAGTATGCTTCTGCTTCTGCACTGTGCTTTATCTTCCCTTCTTCCGATCCTTTAAAAACAAAGCAAACCAATTTGTTGTCATCTTTATTTCTCCAGGTGTTTGAACATATTTCTTACTGTTTTTCGCTCCATTTTTTTTAACCTAAATAATATTAAGTTGAAGCGAACTCTCAATCCTTCTTCTGGTACCCTGAACTAAGGGAAATTTTAGTTAAAATGCAGTTTTGATACAGTTTGCAGACTGAAACATTAGTCAGAAAACTTCAACACCTGTTACTGGAGCATCCATTGTTACATATTGTTTACAAAATTCATTTGAAAAAAAGAAATGTCAGTAATAAAGATATTCAGAAGACACAGACAACAAAATCAGGCCAAAAGAGAACAGCCTTCTCTCAGACTCTGATCAGGGCAAAACCTAGAGGATTTAGGAGGCTGTAGGAACAATCAATATAGGCACAAAGCTGGTCAGGTTGGAAAGTACCCACATTCCATGTCTTCATTCTTTTCTTGGCACACAGCATTTATACAAACACAACATAGCATTCATTTTGTACAAAGCAGAATGAATTTTACATGGAGTTTGCTGATTTGAGATTTATGCTATTAAAAAGGAAATTACGTAAATCTTTTGAAAAAGTTACTACCTTTTCCAAAGAAGATCTTTAACAAGTATTCTACGCACAAACCTGCTTTCTGCACCTAAGACAAAAGTAAGACTTCCTCTTTCAATGGGTTTTATCATTTTTGCTGCAAACAAAAAGATCTTTGTTGGCAAGAAACCATCTTCCTGTTTTGTAAACAGATTACATTTCTTCATAATGAAATGGCAAATTGTTGACACTTTTCTTACAGTGAAACAAGGAAAGTACCTCTGGGTAAATGGGCTTGTTTATGTGAGTGTGATTTTCCCTTGCTATGGAAAGTATAAAGTCCAAACTGGTGATTGTCCGGTGGATGCTTTCAGGTGGGAAGCTAGCACACAGAATTAAAGAAACATTTCTTCTTCCATGGTTAAGTCTGTTTAGCCTCACTAAGTCATACTGTGTTTATGTCTTAGTCACAAAAACACAGTATCGTGGAATTGCAAAACAATGTCTAGAGCTGTTCCCACAAGCAGGTTAGGAGGCAGGCAGCAAGGCAATTACCTCTACTTACTTACTCTATTTCTATAGTTACTCTCGCCACCTGCTATTGAAATATACTTGAAGCAGGACACGCATTTGCTTGTCCCTTTGGCCTAATCAAAATTTGGCAGCTGGTGTTTTTGCCATTTCAAACGTTTGTGCAAATAAAAATAGCAAAGGCAGGTTCAAGACTTCAAGAAGCAAAACAACAAAACCTGTAAATTTTATCAATTCAATGCAGTGAAAGTAAAACAAAAACCTTTCAGAAAGTTGTTGGTTACCTCAGCTGTTCTTCTCACAGGATAGCATCTCACATGGGCTTGCCTGTCCTCAGCACCTCAGCTCTCCTAGATGCTTCTGGAACGTTCTGGGGGCTTCTGACCCAGTCCCTCCAGGAAACTAAAGGAAAATATAATTTTTCTTGATTTAGCCTTTTGTTTTTGTGCTCCTTTTGTTTGTGGCTCCTGAAACAAACACAGATTTTTTGCTTACTTCTGCAGATCTTAGATCTGCTGCCTGAAGGTCAGCGCTGCACCTCGCAGTCTCACCTGTAAGCTGGAGTTGGAAACACAGCCTGTACACAGCACTCTTAAAACACTGTCATTACAGCACTTTGTTAATCTGATAAAAAGTCTTATCAGCCCACCGACGAACCATGAGACCAGAATTTAGCCTCACACTGCACCGCCAATTGTCCCATGTTAGCACATGTGCCTGATTCTGTGGAAAAAAAAAAGACAACGCCTGGCTGAGCTTTGTCTTCCAGCAGCCTAGCTGGATTGGCCGTTACTTTTATTTACTGACCAGATCACAGGTCCAAACTGTGCTTTTCTTACGTTAACCTGCTCTCCCTTTACTTAGCATCTGTGTCACAGCTGAAGAAGCACGTGAAGAAACGCAGCCCTGCGTCCCGCTGCTCCCTCGGGCTGTCCCCGCTGCGGCCCCAGCTTCCCACCTCACTGCTCAGTAGGGCACGTGGGCACGCGGTGGGGCTGCGGCCGTGCAGGCAGGGCTGGCAGGAGCTGCAAAAGTAAAGAGGGAAGAAAGGGATGGAAACCAGTCGCTCTGCTAGGTTTTGTCCTAACAAAGCAACAGTGAAACACCACACAGGGAGAGCAGCTGCCTAATTACTTCACTTCGCTTTCTGCTAGACTGATGCTGCAAAGGAAGTTAAGCAACAAAACCCAGCAAATGTGCACTGCAGATTTTGCAACACTGTGGGTCACTTCCAGCCCGCACACGGAGCTTACACCTGTTGGTGTAAGCAAGCACCACAAGCAGCCACAGTGCTTGCAAGGGAAAATAATGTGATACTGTATTCAACTTCAACACTTTTGAAACAGTGAATGATAAATTATTTTTAAAATAAAAATATTTTAAAATGTGTTTCAAAATATTTTTAGAAGAAACATATAAAATAAAAATCTTGTGTGTCAGAGCAGAAAGCAGCTCTATCTGCAGAAAATAATATCAACGTCCCTGTTCCTATCACAGTGCTTAAAAACATGACAGACGTTTGCAATTTCCTTTTAAATTTTTTTTGCCAGAGGAGAATTTGGCCATTGTAAATGCAAACTTCTTTGCACCTTGCCCTGCAGAGATGGACTGCTGGTAGGTAAGCTTTGTAAAGATCTGCAGTCTCTTACATCAATTTCAAATCATTTTTTTAGCAGATTGCACTAGGTGTCTCCTGCTTTCTGGGCATAAGCGTTTATGAAGACATGTAACTGAATTGCTTTCTTTAAGTGGAATTTCATCCATCACCAGCTGCCACTTACAGCTTTACTATTAAGTCAGTTGGAGCACAACCATAGGTAGGGAGCTCTTCCCAAACATGGTTTGCAGTGCTGATGCTCCTGAAACAAATACAGATGCACTGCTTCTCAAGAGTCTGGCATTGACAACAGAGGATTTTAGTAAAAGAAAGTAAATCACTTTTACTGCCTAAACTTACTGAAGTATCCATAGAAAAGGATGATTCTGTGTGCTGCTGATCTTGGTTTACCTTTTGTTATCAGCTGTCCCAGTCTTTTTCTGTGAACTGACACTAAATGCAAACATTTCTGTAGGTTTCGATGCAAATGTTTCATTTTTGCTACTCTTCTCCAGAAGGTGTTTCTGCCAGGTATGTTTGATGGGAGCTGACTGACACAGTAGCACCTACTAATATACATTATGCTGTGTAACTCTCTTACAACATATCTCAAGTTCTCTTTTTTGCTCAAGGATTTTTAGTTGTATTTCTAGCACAAACAAGATGCAACTTCTGTGTCGTGCCCACTTCTCTGAACAGCTGCAGTTATCCAACTCGAGGAAAAGAAAAAACAACAACCAATTATACCTTTAAAACTATCAGCTTTTCTTTTTCATTTCAGAAGAGCGAGTCCAGAAGACTTCAGTAAAAATGTTTTTCTATATACTACTCTTTCTCAGCATCAGCTCTCTGTGGTGGTACTGGAAGGCAAGAAATGGGGCAAAAGTTGCAAACCTCACTGGCAAATATATATTCATCACTGGATGTGACACAGGATTTGGAAATATGGCAGCAAAGACTTTTGATAAAAAGGGATTCCGTGTTCTAGCCAGCTGCCTGACTGAAACTGGAGCCAAGGAGCTACAAGCTGCAACTTCCAATCAGCTTCAGACAGTGCTGCTGGATGTGAGAGATTCAAACAGCATTAAGAAAGCAGCAGCGTGGATCAAAGCTGAAGTCCAGTCAGAAGGTAAGCGCCAGGCCATTTGCCTTCATAAAAAAATTTTAGATAAAATAAGTGAGTTTTCCCCAAATTAGTGTGATACGTTCACTGTTTACTCTAATTACTGCTAACTTTGAGCCTTAAATCTGGTCTATTATGACATACCACAGTACTTAATCCTAAATTCCAACTTCCACGTGACATTTCCTCTCTTTGTAAAATGACTTACAATTTGTTTGAATTGTGTTTTCTCAAAAATGTGCCAAGTTTTCAGCCAAAAGAATTTTTTTCCGCCCACAAAAAACAATTAGTAGTCAGAATAGATTCATTTCCATTTTGGTCCATCACTGCTCCTGTAAAGTCACACACAGTTCAATTAATCTACCACATTAGGTAAAAATTGCTTCCTAACTTTCTTCTTTTTTTCCTTGCAGGTCTCTGGGGACTTGTTAACAATGCTGGAATTATGGGGCCAACTGCTCCTACAGACTGGTTGGATATTGAGCATTTTAGAGAGCCAATTGAAGTTAATTTAATTGGGCTCATAAATGTGACATTAAATATGCTTCCCTTGATAAAACAAGCAAAGGGAAGGATAGTAAATGTATCCAGTACTGGAGGTCGGCTAGCATTCTGTGGTGGAGGCTACTGCCCTTCAAAGTTTGGGGTAGAAGGATTTAATGACAGCTTAAGGTATAACACTCACCTGCAAGAAAAAGACCACTCTTCATTTTCTAAGGCTAACAGATGACTGAAAACCTGCACATGCAGAATAGAAGCTGATTTACATGTCTGACACTTGATATAAAACTTAAATATATTATAAAGTTTGGGATAAGTCTTCTTGAAAGTACCTTTTTTTCAGCATAGATTATGTCACTTTTGAAATCTAAGATACAAATCCTGTTAGGATGGTATTTTTGTATATTTATATGTAACTTCTTGTAATTTAGTTACTCATGGGGGCCTTTTTGGAGAGGAGATTCCACTCAAGGGAACTGAGATGTCTCTGCAGGAAAAACCTGATCTCCTATAAGCGTATGTCCTATTTCTAAGTGTTTATAAGACACACACACAGCAGACAATTACGAGATGTGGCCAGAAGAATCTTGTACCAGTTTGGAGAATTAGATGGAGATCAAGAGGGGTTCATTCAGACATGTAAAATGGCTCTGGATACTTACATTTAGGCAGTCAGATGGTCTTACAGGCAAGTCTGACAAATTACAAACTACTGGAAGGGGAGCTGGGACATGAAATACAATATGCCAGTCATTGTCCATACATGTTCACACTCAGTGAAGCAGTTAGGAGAGTTCATCCCTCTCTCATTTAGGGATAATAGGCTGAAAGTTCACACCTGTGCTTTCCACACAGTACTTAGATGTTGACATGCAATGTAAAGACAGAAATAACAGTACAGAAAAAACATCCCACCATATCAATAAGAATTTCTAATGCAATTAAATTGCTGGGCTGTCTTTGCAGAAGAGATATGAAAGCTTTTGGAGTTAAAGTTTCCTGCATTCAACCTGGGCTGTTCAAAACACCGCTAACGGATCTAGCAAAGATTCGGAAAGAGAAGGAGGTTATTTGGAATCGGCTTTCCCCCGACACTAAAAAGCAATACGGAGAGGACTATTTTCAGAAAGGTGAAGTAATTTCCAGGCATTTTACTAAAAGCAGCAATGTATTTCTCGCTGAGAAAGCCTTCAAAGTAGCTTTATATCTTCTAATCACTATGACTTTTTGAAAAGACTGCATATTAACAGTTACTCTTCAAATGCATCTGCATCACAATATGGCTATTCACACAAAAACTTGTGCAATGAAACTTTATTCAGATCTCAGTTAAAGATTAATTATTTGCGTTGGCATGTAGCTTTTGAGCAAACTCCAAGGCAAAAAAACATTCATCTAGTGATGTAACTAATGTGCTTGCAGTGTTTTTCTGTTACTATTATTTATTTAGTAATCAAATAGGAGTAACTTCCCTTTGCTTTTACTATCCCCAGCAGTAGTGATGCCATGCAGAAATTGTCTGACAGACAGTTCCTGAGGTGCCTGCTGACACTTTCTTGTACAGAAGCTACTTGTCTTTGGGCTTTTTGTTCCTCAAGTTTCTTTAGTACAGTTGCATTTCACAGATTTCTGCAAAGCAATTACCTTACTACAACAGACTTAGCACCACAGCGTTTCTATTTCCATTTGCCTCTTACACAGTTAGGTTTATTCTGAGATACTACCATTGCTAGTTACTTGGGGAATACCTACGCGATTTTGCCATTGCTGTTTCACAGTGAAGAGTACCTAGGCTGCTCTTGGGGTAAACTGTATCACAGGTCATTATGGACAGGGTAGTTGATCTTCAGAAATTACTATGAATTCTTCTAAAACAAGAAACAAGAAATACCAACTCCTTAGTGAAATTTCACAAATCAACGTGGGATAGAGAGTTAAAAGTCACTTTTCCTGGCTGTCACTGAATGATCTTTTGTTTGAGTTTTACAGATGCAGCAACGAAAGAAAAGCTCTCAGATGCCTGCCTTAACACTGACATCTCACTGGTCGTTGAGTGCATGGAGCATGCTCTAACAAGCCTCCATCCATGTGCCCATTATGTAGTTGGCCAGGATGCCAAGTGGTTTTGGACTCCTCTTTCAAGAATGCCTGCAGATGTACAAGACTTCTTACTTCTGAGAAACAGAGAAAAGCCTGCAGTTTCCCATAGAAATTAAATCTTTGTCCATATATTCCCTGTTGCATACAGGGCTGATTCCACACGACCTGTTTTTTATATTAACATGGTACAAACCATACCTGAAATGCACCCTCATGTCCTATAAATGTAAGAAATACAGCTACTTCTCCAAAATTTGCTACTATTAAAAACAAAACAAATAAAGAAAAACCACCCTTACTTCTTTCTTTTTTGTTTTTGTTTTTGAAGTACAGCATGCTAAATCCTTAGGATCTCTAATGTCCAGGTCTTCTCTGTGTTGCAAAAGGATCCACAGATACAAAAGTACATCATAGATATGACTACAGGAATCCAATACCTGCAGTTTAGGTAACTAAGAACCACGTATTTTGTTGAGTTGTTTTTTTTTGTTTTTTTTTTTTTAAATTCAGACTTCAAGTCTGAAACATTGTATATTTCAGCTTAACAACAATGGCCCTGTGTTTTGTGAGGTGCAAAGCAGCTCTTTTCTTGCTCAGCTCCTGACACAAGTGCCTGCTATGATCTGGCACTGCTGCAATTCATCATGACAAAGTCGCCACAGAATGCAGAGGTCCAATCTCAAGTCTGCAGCTGCATATTGCTCAGGAGTTGTTTCTTACTCCCATGCAAATTGGCCAGTGACAAAAAAAACATTTTCCCCACGCTGATCAATTCGCATTAACACAGCCAAGCTGAAGAGCAAGCTACCCAGTGGCTATCCTAATATTGCTGGTTTTCAATTTAGATTTTTTAAAGCTTCTAAAATACTTTTCCTGTTTTTCTCAGTGCAGCTTATTCTCAGTGCGGTCATCTCATTTATAACTGTTATCTGAAAAAGTCATTCTTTCCAAAGCAGATTTAAGGTAAATAGCCCTGAACTAACTATTCCTACCGAGGCAAATAAATAAATAAGATGTTTTTCTATAAAGAAAAGTAATAGAAAATCAGTGTAAGTCAGAGCTGCCATAGCTGTCTCGGGTGTTACTGGCTCACCTGACCCAATTCTCACGAGCCATTAACTTCCCAGGTAGAGCTCAGAGTGTCCCTATGACTGACATTTGTGGCTCCTGCAGAAGCAGCAGCATCAGGCCCTCATTATGTGAACTTAGCAGAGAACTTGGTGTCATTCTCACAGTCTCTTTCTCTCTCCAGAAGTTAAACTATATTTTTCCATCAAGGTTACACAACTGACATTGAATAGGAAAATAAAGTATAGAATGGCAGCGGCTGCTTTGATCTGTATCAGGTTTAGGGACTGAAGTTTGGTTGACTTACATCAGCCCTTGTCAGACCACAGGTCCACTGTCAGCTGCTGCAAGACTACAGCACTGCAGCGATTAACATCTGAAGTAAAGTTCAAAAAGAATTTGGAGCAAGGCACACCTGCTGTAAGTATATTATTTAGATTAGAAATGCAGAAAAAATATCAATTGCTTAATGTACTCCCAAAGTATCTTTCTTTTTACAAACAGCCACATTCTGGTGGCATACTCTCCTCTGCAACCAAACACCTCATTTACTTGTATGCATGAAGAGTGGGGGAAAGGAGCTCTGCTTATACATTCAGACAAAGAGCAGAGGGATCAGAAGAGCCCAGCAGACTTTGGGCCAGTCATATGTTAGCATTCTTAGCAGTCATCATATGTTAGAGGCTTTTTTCATAAAAACTGTAGAGCAGAGCTTCTAGAATTTGAACTTTTATTTGAAACACAATTTATTTGTTTCATGTACCATAAGGCTGCCCTTGGACTAGAACAAAGAATTTTGTTCCTGCAAGTTGTTAAACACAAGGTAGTTTCTTCAGCCTTTGTTCCAAAAAAACCAAGTCCTATCAATAACAGCTCATTCCATGTGCACGAGTAAAGAGAGAGGTCTGAAATAAGCCCAGTTAAATCAATGGAAAGATTCCTGCTCATTTCAACACAACACACAGTAGTTTAGTATTCCCTAACGAGTCTTAGCAGTCCCCTAGGCTCTACAGATGACTATATATAGCCAGGAAAGCTTATGCAGCAAAGGGAGGATATGCTGAGATGGAGCTTAGGTGGAGGATTAACAACAACTAATTCCCTAAGATAGAAGCACCACAACACAACACATTATAAATAGCGAGGAGAACGACTGTGCTCGACAGCCATAAAACCATCATGCTGAATTTACAGGTTTTTGTGAAAACTGAATCATCGTGCAAGTGTCGGTGCACAAGCTGATGAGTTAGCCTCAAGCAGTTTCTACGTTGTGACACCGAAATAACCGGTGAAGGCCACTCATGAGAACCTGGAGGTACATGGTGAGCTTGCAGATGTCTCCCCAGAACGTGAGTACCAGCACAAGAGCAGAAATGGTATCTAACAGTGTGCAGGATTCATTATATGCATTTGCAGAGTGTTTAAGAGGACAAATTAAGCATTTGGTTTTGAGTGCACAGCTCAGAGAATATGCAGTCTCTTCCTTTCCAGTAAGGATTTTAACCAATTATTGCTTATTAAGCACCTGCAGGGTCTGAATAAAATGCTAACTCAGTAATGTTCTTTAGAACATCTGGAATCTTTCTCAACTCCTTTATTAATTACTGGTTTGGTCACCAAAGGGTTTAGAAGGCTTTATTTGCCCTGGCATGGTAAAAAATCTGAACTGTGAGCACTACAAGTAAAGATACTGAGAAATCAGCCCTCATTTAACCAGACTGACTTCACGTCCCAGCAAAACACTCAAGAGAGTTAGGATATGTATTTCTTTTAAGATGAAAGATTAAGGAAGATCGTTATCTGCTGACCTCTGAACTGCCGTTGTCCTCTTTACACAGCTGATAGGAAAGTAGCCCTTTCCCATGAAACACAAGTACAAAGCCCTGCACACACAGGAATAGCTCATGTAAGAGTGGGAGGTGTGATGCATTTGTGCCTGAGTACATGTTCAGTTTGTTAGCTGAAAACGAGGCAGTTTGTAGCACAGGCAGCGTGACTGATTATTAAAGTTTGTACTGAACTGTACTGTACTGAACAGGGCACAGCCTGACAGTGGAACCTTCCCCATGTGTTCCACGAGGCTGCTCCTGAAGAACAGAGGCCCTGCACTTCCTTTGCCAGCTCTTCCTCTGTGTGGACGGTGGGCCAGGCCACCCCACTGCAGAGCACTGACTTCTGCAGGGTTTGCACTGTGAGCACAGTGCCAGAGGAAGGAATCCAAAACATATCCAGACCCCAAACCTCATCCAGCCTGAGGTTCTCTGGCACAACTGCCAGCATTGCCTGCTGTGGGAGCAGAACAGTCTCACTCCCTGAAGCAGGGTGCTTCAGTTTCCCCTCTGCAGAGAAACAGAGGGATGCTGCTATTTGTAGTCATCTGAGTACCTTAAAGGGCTCTAACAGTGTAGTCACACTGCTTTTCTTTAAAACCAATTGCTTTTATAATGGCACTTGTGTGTGCACAAAAAGCCAAGCTCTATTCCAAGAGTTCTCAATCTGCCAGGCAAATATCAGCATTTTAATGGAAGGTAAAACTTGCCTTTAGCTATTTACTGGCTACACTGGTAATAAAAATTCAATATTTTTGGAATTATATCAAAGCTCTTGAAATATCATGCTGACATTTTCCCTAGAAGCACACTCTTTGCTACTGCAAGAGCTACTTCAAAATTGATGTGCTGCTGGCAGAGAAGCAGCATTTAGTGCTACACAATTATCAGACAAAAACTATTTCTTGCAACATTGCACATTCACAGAAACAGACTATTTTCTCTGAAGAAAATCTTAACTGAAATTATTTCCTCTGATTCTGACTCCAGATTTCTTTTACCAGATATGACATCATCCAGCAGAATAAATTCCACCACAATATTCCTACAGAGAGGAGCCCTTTGTGGTGCCCAGCAGCAGATGTCCACATGCTTTTGGACACTGAGAGCCTGTAGGGAGCCACCTGGTGCAGATGTGCACACAGCCCAGCACCTATGGGATGGATGAGCCATGAGGTTCCACACACAGCACAGCTGTCTCAGTCTTACAGCTCCTCTCTTCCAGCTGCTGCTAGCAAAACTTAGGGACTGATGCTAACCAGAACAGTTCCATGCATTTCTCTCCAAGGAGTAAATGTGTAGCCAAGAGCCCAGCCTAGTCAGATGTCTCCACAGAGACCCTGTTGCAAACTAAAGCTGCTTTCCAGCAGTGCAAGCTCTTTGCCCACCATTTCCCATTTGCAACACAGCCAACGAAGATGTAATTTACTACTCTTGTTTCCAATTAAAAGAATATTTTCCCTAAATTTTTAATTAAGTCATTTTATTTAGTATTGGGAAAAAGATTAAGTCCTAAAATGATGCATCACAGGACTAGATTGCTGGGTAGCTGTTTGATTTATGGACTTGGGGTTACAAAAGTCTGCTGGTAGCAGCTTCTCTCTGTTTCCAGCTTCCATTCTAATCCAGCAGTCATTGCCTGGCACATCACATTAACTCAGAGGTCCATATCCATGGCTACAGAAGCATGCAACTATTTAAAGTAATATCATTGAGTGGAACGTTGATACCCCTAGAATCACAGAATCACAAGGTTGGAAATGACCTGTAAGATCATCTAGTCCAACCATCTTCTCATCACCACTGCCACCACAAGTACTAAACCACATCACGCAGCACGTTGGACACCAGACACCTCTTGAACACTGCCAGGGACGGCGACTCCTCCACCTCCCTGGGCAGGCCATTCCAGTGCCCGATCACTCTCTAAGAGAAAAAGTTCTCCCTTATGTCCAACCTAAACCTCCAACCTCATCATTCATCAGCTACGTGACTGATGTATTCAATGAGTCCAATATTCACTTACAGTTTGAGACTTTGCCCACTCCTACTTGATTAGACGGTGACTTGATTAAAATAAACCCAAATAATTCCTAAAGCCAGTGGAAACAAAAGCACCAGAGGAACAAGAACACCACTCTAGCAACCAGGTCTTCCTTTACCACTAGTGTTTTAAGGTAACATGGATTTCACACGAAAATTAGCCAAACCCCTAACTTCAGACAGCTGTGAGTTACAGAACATAAAAAACACAGACGGCTTTCTCTTCAAGTACTTCCAGGATTTAAAAATAATAAACTCCTTCATTTTAACATAACTGTTAATTATTTGAATACAATCACATGTTCCTTCTTTGAATATAATCCCTTGTCTGCACCCGGACCCATATGTAGGCAGATAGAGCCTAAGTGACTGTTCGGTACTTGTAAAAAAGTTTCTTTTTAGCAAGACATCCAGAAAATACTGACCATCTTTCCCATAAACGTGAGTTTAATTAAATACTTCATCGCACGAAGAAAATACAAACACAGTAACCAATTGTGAAGACTTTCAGATGTCGAGAACTGCATGCTACACTCATAAAAAAAATATTTGTAATAAATAAAAGAGTATCCTCACTCCTGAGTTAGGGAACTTTGTATTCCCTCCATCTTTTTTGAGAGCAGCACAGCATCATGAATACCCCCATTTATAGATGCAAACAATGTTCCCATATAATACATCTTAGTTCACTCTGTATCAGTGCTAGACAGGCAGTGAGGAAGGAGTCAGAAAGCCCAGACATTGCCATAAGGTCTTTCTTGTCTTAGGAATAGAGAGTAAGTAGCTTACTATGATGCAGCACAAATCACAGAACAAATTAGAGCACCCACCACTACAGCTTGGATTTCTCTGGACATTCCTAGGCTCTCTCTGCTTCCACGCTAGATATTAGAAGAGCAGACTGTTTGGCATCATGTAGACAGTCAAAGAGGATTATCCTTCTTCCCAGAAAAACCCCTCTCTTTCCAGTATTAGCACAAATAATTGCCAGTTTCCTTCCTACAAAAAGTCACCATCAGACACTACTGCGAGAAACCGTGCAGTCATTCCTTTCAGCCTGAAATATCGTGAGAAGATGGGGCTGACTAGGAAGACAGGCAAGTAAAATTTGAGAACAGTGAAAAACTGTTGAAAAGGAGGTCAGGAGAAGGTTTTGCCAAGTCAAGCATTAGTCATGGATCACAATCACATTGTGTAAAAGCTCCACCCATGCTCTCTTACAGTGAGCTGGATGGAGTGCAACCAGAAACAAAGCCCCTCATGGCAACTGGGTCTTAGGAAGTTGGGGGATTGGCCTAACATGTTTACTTTGTTGCATTTCCAGATCACTAACACTTTCCCTAATAGCTCTCATTTTCAGACTCACTGCACATAGTGATTCTGGCTTCCATACTTTCTCTCATCATTTACTGGCTCATCAGAGACCGTCACAGAGTTAGAAACCTGAATGGAAAGTTTGTCTTCATAACAGGCTGTGACACCATACTTGGAAATGCACTGGCCAAGTGGCTTGACAAAAGAGGATTCTGTGTTATTGCTGCATGTGCCACTGAACAAGATGGCCAAGAATTATGGTCCTGCTCCTCACTCTCCCTGAAGACAGTGAATCTGAACTTGGCTGACTCCAGCAGCATCACCAGGGCTGTAGAATTTGTGACAGAGGAAACAGCAGGCAAAGGTAAGTGGAAAGGTCAGCTTATAGAAAAATAATTCAGTACAACCAAATGTGGTCCAGCTAAGAGTTCTGGAGCCTCTCTGCTATCTACAGATGAGTTTTTCCTCTTACTGATGAAACACATTCCCTTTTCAGTTCTGCCACTTCACAGCTCAGAAAGATTTTCTCCAGCTTTTGGGCAATTTTGCCAGCAGAGTGCCTAGAACTACAGCTGTTCAAACCAGATCATTCCCTGATGTGTTTTTCAGACTTTTTGGTGCAGTTGGAAAGTCTCAGCAGGGGGAGGGTGCTAACCAGTACCAGAAAGCTTTCTTGTCAGTAAAGCCAGCCCAGACAGTTAAAAATGGCTGATGCAGGGCTCCTACAGTAACCAGAAGAGTGTTTTTGCATGGCTGAACAAGTCTGATTTTTGTAATGCACTCAGTAACAACTGTAATGACTGTAATATCTAAATTCTTGCCTTTTCAGCCAGTTTTCTTAGAGTTGTTACACAGGTAGCTCTTAACATCCCTCTGAGCCCTTAATATCACTCATTCACCTCTAAGCACTTGTCTAGAACAAAGAAGAGTTTGTCCTTGGATACCTGTAAGTTGAATTAAAAAGGCATGGCTGAAGTGTTGTTTTTAGCACAGGGTGGTAAATATATTGACCTGTAACAACATACATGTTTCTTTCCTGATGCCAACCACTTAGACAGGGCATTGTTAATAGCAGCCAAATGGGATCAAGGCACTGTAACTACCAGCTGTACTACATAGTTGTATCAAATATTCAGTAGGCTGATAAATTAATTTAGTATCTAGAAAAGCAAAATACAATATCTTCTACCTCAAGGGGACTTTCTTCCTTCATTATGCAAAGTTTCAGACCATCCTTGAATACAAAGAATAAGAGCAAAATCAAAATAATTATTAGACCTTACCTTCTCAGAGAGGCTGATCTCACACAGGCCTCTGCCTCCAAGCTGTAGAAAGCAGCATGCTCCTGATCAGGGTAACCACTGCTGTCACCTTCTTCTGAGCAACTCTTTACAGAAGCAGTGCTGAACCTTCGGCCTCTCCCTCCAGGCACAGGCTGTCCTTCCAGAAGCGTCACTATTTATCTAAAGCTCTTCAAGTAATTTATAAGGTAGTAAAGCAGTATAATCAATACACAGGGTTAAGCTAACATTTTTAGAAGCATTGACTAATTCTTTATGTTTAGTTTAGACCTTTAGACCCCAGCTCAAGTAAAACAACCTTTCCACTTTCACACAGCGCTTAGTTTTCACAAGAAGATAAGTGCACATTAGGAACCCGCATACCTGAGTAAGTAATAAAGGTCACTATTGCATCCCATTTCTCCAACTGAAAATATTTTCCTATCTTATTTTAGAATAATTGCCTAGGATCTTCTGCACAGGTGTACAGAGTAGACATCTACAAGCAGGCTCTAGACTTCATCCCACTGAAGCTTTTGCCAAGGCTGTTTGGATCCCAATGCTACATAAGAAACCCAATGGTAAGATACTGTCACATACAGAAATGAATGATTTTGGAATCTTCCTAGGGCTTTTTGGCTTTGTGAACGCTGCTGAAGGAACAACATCTGCAGCACCAACTGACTGGCTAAGAATTGATGACTTCCACTCAGCTCTGAACGTTAATCTACTGGGATTGATTGAAATCACGCTCAAACTTCTACCACTTCTGAAAAAAGCCGAGGGAAGAGTAGTCAATCTAATCAATTCTAACGGCTTCATGGCATTTGTAGGGGGTGGCTACAACTTGTCCAAATGGGGCATGGAATCTTTCTCCGACATGTTATGGTGAGTAGTTAGAAATACATGCATGAATCCAAGAACAGATTCTAGATGTGCTGAGGGAAGGATGCCTATATGTTTGCCTCTTCCATTTTGTCTCCGTTAACTTTGCCTAAGGAGCAAAAGGAAACGAAAAGGGTGATGGTCACCTGTTTTGGATACTATGAACACAGCCACCAGGAAACTGCAATGGGAAACATTTGCCTATGGCTAGCACACAGCTACAGAACACATTAACCTGCTGCATATATACAAGGGAATCAACAGTACAGCCTAGCCAGGTCAGATGCTTCCTGGACACGTTGTACGTAAGGTTCACATGCTGTTTGGTATGTACCAAATTACCAGACATAGGTACATGAAACATGAGGACCTTAGACATGTTGCATGTGCCTCATAAGAATTACGAAAGTGTACATGCAGGTACTTCCAGCTGGAGCCTGTCTGAATTCCCTTTTGATAGTACGGAAATTACGAACAAAATTATGTCTCATTCAATACTGTTAACCAAGAGGAAAGAAACTACCTACCTGAAGCATACAGATACACAGTGATTTCAAATGGTTTGTACTGACTGCAACACGTAGAAGCATGATAGCTTAAGCACAGCAGTAGATACAATTATGGCAGTTACGGTTGTTTACATTTGGTAGGTTGTGTGTGACAAACAGCAGTGTACAACTATAATACATTTAGTAGCATGCAATCAAGGTAATTATTAGCAGCCTGGTGTTGTGATTCTGATAAGCACGCTCAGATCCCTGAGCTCTTAATAAGCTGCTGAGGTTCTTCTGCAGGTTCTTCAGAGGCCACAATTAAAGTACAGGTGTGCTAGGTGTATTCCATCTGGCAAGGCCAGATGCCTTGGAGAAGACATTTGACTTCACAGCAGGGGTCTGATTCTCAGACACTTAAGCCTTCAGTGTATATCCTTTTCTGCTGGTTCTACCTCAAAGGCCCTGAGTTGCCTTTTTAAGCTCTCAGAGATCAGTGATTGCTCTCTGCCCTTCTTCCATTTCTGCAGACTGTCCCTGCCAAACAGTTTCTGAAATCAGCACACCAGAAAAAGTCACTCTGGCACCAGGTTACAGTTCTCCTACTAGGGAGTTCATCCAAGTCTATAAACTAAAGTCACCGTGCATTTGGCTTACTAATGTCTTATCATAGCATTATTACATTCTCCACCATAAAGACTATTAATTCACCAAGTATGCTCATGCAGCAATTAGAGAAAATGACTTTTTGTCTCAACACATGCACTGCTAAAGGTATTTGTGCAGAGTTGGCATTTCAGTTCCCTTTCCCCTACTACTGTTTCAAAACCTTCAGTACTACTAAACTTAATGCCGGTATTTTTTGCAGAACAATGGTGAGCAGAAAGCCTTATCTTCACATGGGCTCAGTAACAGAGTACTCTTCCCTCTCACTGAATAAAGTTTTATCATACCCCTTACTCATTATTTGTCTATGCAATAACAGTAAAAAACATCTATGTAAAACTTTTCCAGCAAGTAAAACACTCTGTATGTTCACAACAGAATTATGAAGGACTTATGCCAAACTATTAATCTCCTCTGTTACCAGTTTACAATCTATTTCATTTTGCACTAATGCTTCACAGCAGTCCGAGCTAGGTGATTACAAACAGCAATCAGATTATCAAAGGTATTCATTACTTCAGAAAATTAAAGTGAGCAGCCTTCACTGATACTAATTGTGATGTACTGCCTCAGGTTGGCTGAGGAGCAGACCAAAAAGCCAAGTCTTCACAAGGTCCACAAATGTTGGTTGCAAACAGTTATGAATGCTTATACAGAGAACCATATATTCCAAGGCAATATAATAAAAACTAGTGGCTAGTGTACACATGGTCAACTTCTTTGCATGCTTTGGAATCCAGCTGCTTGAGTCTTTGAAGCTATCTGATAGAACAATGATGATTTTCATTCTGAGGGTGTTGCATTGCAACTCAAATTTCATAGAGGGAACCACGCTGCCAGAAAGCACTCTGACCTTTACTGCACTAACGCTTAATCATTTAACCATAGCCATTTCACCGTAAGGTGCAAAATAAAGTCCTAACCCAATTGGAAATTTTTTCTCGCTTTGACTTTTCACTAAGCACCTTAATGATCTGTTTCTCCTAAAAGCTGATGTGCTACAAGAGTAGTTTAACCAGATAGAGGTGGGTATCACATTCTTTACACCAGTCCAAAACAGATCACACAGAAAAGCTGCAAATCTACCTGATGTTGCTTTAATTGTTAGTTGTGTTCTGCACTTTTACAGTGATAGGTACAGCACTGTGATGCTAATTTGAACATCTCATAAAATTATTCCAACATTTGAAGACAAGAAACTCTCAAATACTAATTAATGTGACAGACTTTCAACTTACGTATGTTTAATGGCTATGCCATCATTGGGTGTTCAGAGACAGCTTTCTGGGTTTTGTTGTTTTGTTTTCTTCTAGGAGAGATATTCAGCACTTTGGAGTGAAAGTAAGCATTATTGGGCACAGTTTCTTCAACACAAACGTTAATTCAGGAATCATGGTGAGAGACCTCTTAAGACTTTGGAACAGACTGCCTAATGAGATCAGAGATTCCTACGGAGAAAAATACTTTTCTGAATGTAAGTAGGAAAAAGAATGTATGAAGGCTCAGGGAAGGATATCATTAATGATTCTAATTACCAGAAAGGGGGAGTACAGAGATAATGGAAGCTTGACTCTTCAGTGGTGCCCAGTGACAGGACAAGGCAGGAAAACTGGAATACAAGAGGTTCTGTCTGAACATCAGGAAATACTGAGTGCTGGAACAAGTCACCCTGATTGTGGAATCTCCCTCTTTGGAGATCTTCAAAAGCCTCCTGGACATGATTCTGAGCAACCTGCCCTAAGCAGTCCAGCTCGAAGAAGGCTTCGGACACAATGACCTTTGTAGATCCCTTCTGACCTCAACCACTCTATGATTCTGTGAATGTTTGTAGGATTTCATAAGCTTTAGTTAGGAGTTCATTGATGTTCATCAATGTGTATGGTAGTATATGGTAGATGAGACCAGTTCTATTGGTTCCCCTGGGAAATCAGTGACATGTGATGGTGTCCCACCATCCTTATTTTCTATGTACTTAAGAGGCAGAATATTTAGGCACAGGAGGTTTAGGGCTGTGATCATGCACTATGTTTATGGCTTAATGATAGCTGAAAAGTTCTGCTGCACATATAGTAGAAAGGATCTGGCTCAGAATGTGGGCCAGATTTCTCTTTACCTGGTTCTTTGGATTCCACAGCACTTCTTTGTCTCTGCTCTGCTGCAACTATACCACTTGCAGTACTTGAGCCGGCAGTTTAAGACAACCCTTATTATAAATCTACAGAAGCTGTAGAAAAACCTGTAAATGAAATGAATCCTCTCACACAGAATGTTGCATAAATACTTCCAGTTTGTTTTCTTCTTTGTAGATAGAAAAGCTCAAAGATCAGTGAAAAGACTGTGCAACTCTGATATTTCTAAGGTCATAAAATGCATGGAACATGCCCTGCTAGCAAAGTACCCCAGGACACGATACGGAGCTGGATGGGATGCAAAGTTCTTTTGGCTGTTCCTCTCCTATGCCCCGAGCTGTTTATCTGACATGCTGTTTTACATGATGTTTCCAGTTCCAGGAGCTAGTGGGAGTTCAGTCCCTGGAGTTCTAATCAACATTTAGTACTATAACCAGCATCAACACTATGGAAATAACTCTGAATCCTGAATCCTCTCATAACAGTTGACATCTCCTCTTTACAAGTTACTAGACTGCTTAAATTTCCTTCAGAAAACACTTCCTCCTACTTACATGAAATTTCAGAGTTTGTAGATAAGACTCGTAAACCTACCATGCTTTTTTGCCTCCAGAGCTGATACATCTGTAATATCTGCATGCAAGCAAAGTTCAGCTATAAATCTGGTTAATACTACTCATTCAATAAAAAATTTGTTGCTTTTCTTATTTAAATGAGAATCTGTTTTTCACTTTGACTTCACCAACATACACGTTTCTAGAGAATTTGAAAAGAAAAAAAGAAAACCACTGGTCTTTCAGAACATCTATGTTATACACGTACCTTACAGATTGTGCTTATTCAGATTTCTATTTCATGAAGCTTGGTCATGGCCATATTCAGGAGTTGCTTCTGGACACAAGATATCAAATCAAATAATAACAAAGGCCAGCTATTGCAACAATTTCCAAAAATTACAATTGCAGTATTTGACCACATCTAATCACCTGACTATTCAGCTGTGTAGAGACAAAACACAAGCTATTTTAAAGGTATGAAATTACAAGAAAAATCAAAACTAAACAGTTCTCCATTACTATTCAAACAGAGCAATACTTATATCTTAATAATTACATTTCAATACCTGTTCCCAATACCTGCATCGTTTATTAGGGAATTTGAGTTCATTTTGCCCTCAATGTGCTTTGCAACCTAAAAGGATTATTATTTCACTCAGTAGATGGTACAGGTCACCAATATATGCTACAGCCAATTTCTCTGAATGTACAAAGAGTATGCTCAAAATGATGAAGTGGCAGCTGAAGTTGCTGTGCCTCTTGTACACTATCTTTATCAGTCAAGCTACTGACATGCTGGGCTTCCTGGAGATTTGAAAATTGGGAGGGTAAAGGTTTTATTTGCTAAAGACCTGCGCTGATGATTAATCATTAATGTGCAATTCAATTAAGCTTAGAAAAATACCATGTGCAGGTCAGAGCACCAAATGTAAGAAAAGCAGTTTCATCACTGTGCAGTGTGTGTGTGTGCTGAGGGTGGGAGAGCCTATACAAGAAAGGGACAGAATGTAAAAATGGTTCAGGCGCTACTTAAGTATTTCAAGGAGGTTCTATTATCTAGCAAATGGTTTCAAGAAGAAACTTATTTTACTTCATACATAGAGACATGCTTTTTCTAACTGGCCTGACAGCTGTAGAGAAAATGTAACATTTTAATTTATTAGGCCTATAGTGCCCAATTAGAGAGATGTGCTGAAATCTCTAACGAGCATTCTTTCAGACAACAGAATTCCAAACTTAAGAATTCAGCCAGGGACTGGCCTCATGAGGGAAAAATAATAAAAGTGGAAAATGAAGTTAGGAAAAGAATCTAAAGATTCTGTTCAGCACAGTAACCAAAACATATTTACTCTACTGAGATGAAGATGCCCAGTTAAAGCTTAGGAATCCTTTGCCATCAAATATATTAAAAAATCAAATTTGCATGCCACCAGTCTCCCAAGAATGATTTTCTTCTACATCTGGAAAATAAAAAATTTGCAGTGAAGAAAAAAAAAAAAAACCCTCTGATAATACAGCTGATGTATAAGCAGCAGGACGTAAATATCGAGGAAACGCTAGCTCTTCCTTCTCTCTTTAAAATACATTGAGGGATTATTAATCCCTTCCTTAATAAAAGTAACCTGCCTTTAATTGGAATTATTTCTCATAGCTCTTCTCTAGTATGTAGTGTTCCAGATTCTAAAGGAATTTTCTGCAGTAAAGCAGTCAGGTATAATATCAGACCAACCTTTAGATTGCTTATGTCTATACTACATTAATAACTGGTTTACTGTAATCAATTGTAAGATTTTTCTGTTTCAATGGCCAGTTTATTTAACTTATACATGTAAGGGAGTAATGATAAAATATTAGTGATTTTATATAAAAAACTTTAAACAGTTGTGTAAAGTCACAACCTATTCTTACCTGAATTTACCTAAAGCAAGACTGTTTTCATCTCAGCGTGCACTGAAGTCTCCACAGTGGCAAAATACATACAGCATTGACAAAAAGTTATGGAATAGGAATATGATAAAATACATTTATTAAATTTATTCAGCAGCATTATTTTCCAGTAGTCTTTTCTAATGAAAGTACATTACAAAATAATTAGAAGCATTCTAATTAGAGATAGTATACGTTTTGAGAACTTAGACATAAAACAATCAAATAGTAGAAGTCTCAATGATTTTAATTTAGGAATTTTTAAATTATATGAGTAACTAGTTAGAAATGCTACATGTTCCTGTAGTGGTACTCAAAGTTACCTCAAACTGTTCACACTATGGAAACTACCTTGGCTAATTAATAGAAAAACTGGTAAGACATACAGTATATGCTGATAGAAGGTTATGAAAATAAGCAGATTAACTACAAAGACTGCATTAGTAGAAATTGTTTCCCTTTCTATTAATGTCCACCTCTGGAAATAAATAGTCAATAAAATTAAATTTTCACATTAAAAAACCTGAATAATTTCTTAAATGAAGCAGTATCTTTTGTATTTTGCTGTTTAGAAATAAGCTTTTACAGAAATCTAGCTACTTCATTTAATAGTACAAATAACTTCCAGAGACTCCAGCTAAGAACAGAGCTATTCCACTGATGTACAGGAGAGAATCTCATTAAATTAAGCACTCGTGACACTAAAATCTAAATATATCAAATCTTTTAAAGAACGCTATTAATTGAGTGGTTTTAATTGGATCCTAGTGGAAAAGTATGTCTAATGGACTGTTTTATTCCAGGCAGTTAAAACATAAGAACAACAATCTGCACAGATAGCTATTCAGCATCATGATGCTGCATTGACTTTTGCTTAACACAAGATAAACAGAGAGACTCATTTCTACATCCAGCAGATGATAAAAAATGGTGGTAAGGATGCCCAGAGCACCAGTAGAAGTTTTAAAAGGTACTGTTATAAATATACATGCAAAAGATCCTGTAAATCAGTAACTCACCTATACTCACCTTGTTGGTATTTTTAGCTTAAGCCCTTACTTAATGAATTTACCCCATCTTTATGCAACCAATTCCATACAGATTTCTACTAGCAAAAAAACAAGATAATCTTTGAAAAATTTACAAATTTACAACATATTTATAACATTACTTTCAGACAGGTTCAGTGCAAAGATATACATATAGTACACCATGATACTTGTTCATAAAAATAGTAATTGGCATTTGTCAAAAAACAAGGCATAGTTTCAACATACATCTCCAGCCGCTGACTAAAAGATGTATATATTTTTATAAAGCATTTGAATGTGAACCTTACTCTTCTGTTTATAAAAAATATATGTGCAAATGGATGTGTCTCATTTTCCCTACATCAGTTTACCTACTTATACAACAGAGTCCTCCTTAACAAGATTGGCGGTGTCTTTAAATGTATCCTCTGTTGCTGTATAAGCTAATGGCTGGTCTCTCTTCAGAGTAATCTTGGGAGGCAGTGAAGGAGAGGAAGGAGGGACATTTTCTGTGTCCTGTTGCTGTTCCTTCTCCATCTGAAACAATAATCATAAAGTCCAGGTTTACATTCTAATATACAAAACATTCAATCTCAACTTTCAGAAATATTAACTAAATATCCAAATATTTTACTAAGTGATATGTGAATTATGCAAATCACCACCTAACAAAAGTCAAATACTAATTTCACCTCAGAAGGTTCTGCCGAGGAAATAACTACTTCAAACTTATTCTGCACACTGGGATTTCTGTTTTAATGGTTACTGTCAGTCCAGTAATAGCAATGGTAACATGAGACTAACTTCACAAGTCCACACGTGCACACACGAATGTAGATTACACTGGCATCACTACTGTTTGCAAATTATTATGCTTATCATATTTGGGGAAATAAACCTCTGGTTTTCTCAATCTCTCACTTCGTTCAGGCAAAAACTGCTACTACTGGCTCAAGTCAGTAGAACTCAAAGGCTTCATAACTCACCATGGGAGAATTCCTTCAGCAAACATCATGCAGCATAACATCTTAAAAGAAAGGTCTCCTCTTACTACATGGATGGAAAAAAAACCAGGACTTTCATGTAAGCAGGCTGCAGCCTGTTTAACTATGTGCATGCTAAATCTAGGACTGAGAGGCACTAGACACTTTCATACCAGTTGTAGTACAACAGGCTGCTTGACTCTGAGCTGTACAAGAATGCACCTGCAAGCAGAAACCAGCACATGGGATCCAGGAGCAAGAGTTGGTCACAGTGCTTAGCTGGGAAAGCTGAGAGGCAAGCAATGCTGCTGTACAGCCTGAACTGGGTGTCTGCTGTGCACTCCATTCTGTACAAAATTCGGTAATTTTTCTCAAAACCATGTCAGATCCATCTTGACCTGGGCAGGAATTTCTACGGTAGTTCACTTAGCAGTAGAATTTGTCCATATCCTTTATCCACTAAAAGTAAAAACTAAGTCCAGCAGTGCATTAGCTGAAAAATAGCATAATACAGTATTAAGCAATACCTCCGCGTATATTGGGTTTTCAAAATTAGTGTTTTGTTTCATTTTTCTCTTGAAGAAACTCCACTTTGATTCCTGAAATATACAAATTAATAAAGCTTTAGACATTTTTTTCACCATTTCTCAGCAAAATGCCAGCACAGGTGATGATTTTCACTGGGATTGACTGCTAACTTGGTAATTTCAGCTGCATGTTCTCACGCTGCTATTGTAATTTTAATTAATTGCACTGCTTTAAATATTTTAATGCCTGTTCAAGTTTCAGTGTTTTCTGGCCATCTTTAACATGACAAATCATAAACACAGGAAAAAAGGTGAATGATCTAGAACTCATCTTTTCCCTGCAGATGGGAGTGTGAGTCTTATTTATCTTGTCTGACTGCATCAGAGACTCATCACAAAAACCACAAGAGGTCACAAAAAAGTATTTGAAATGGTCATTTGTATCATAATTCAATACTCAGCTTCTACTTTCTCACTAGACAACTGGCCTCACTATATAATCCAACAGATATTTCTAGCAAAAGAAAATAAATAAATTCAGTTTTTTATTATCAAATAATCAAAATAAACTTTTAGTCACACTGTACCTTCACGTTCCAGGCTACCTCTTTAAATGCTATGTCATGTTATTCAAATGATCTCTCAATTAGACTTCTTTGTCCTTTATTATTGATAACGTTTTTCTACTTGAAAAAGCATCAAGACATCAAATAAAACTAGAGCTCCATTTTACAAGGCATCTCCCCAGAAAAGCGTGCATTTGAAATCCGATAAAAGATAGGAATGGAAACAAAATGGTCACATAATGTGTCCACTGTAACTCAACAGATACCAACAGATGAAGTAAGTAAGGGATTTAGCTTTCTTCTCTGAAGGGTAACTGGCAGTATTCAAAACATTAGACCAGAAGGCAAGACTAAGTTAATTCATTAACTATCATTCCATGCACACCCCCAAAAAAGCTGAAGAGTCAAAAACTGTCTTGAAACAGCACAAGAGAAATTACTGAAGGACATGAAATTACAATATCAGGTTGATGGAAATGTCATTTCAAAGCTCAGAGGTGTTTTTTTAGTGCACAGCGTGTAAAGAACATGAAAACAAGACACCATCAGCTCATGGAGATGGATTTGAAAACATAAAAAAAAATGTATCTTTCATGAATTATAAGAAATCTAGATGAGATAATAATTGGATTTTCATCACTAAAATGTCCTGTAAGAACAGAAAGGACAAATGCTTTAAATATCATTTCTAGTAATTTTAAATATGGATAAAATTAATATTTTCAAAATGGTTACAATACACAATGAGTAAATGTCATACTTCAACTTTCAGTACCAAAAAGAGCTGGGTTTTCCCCATTTCAAACAAAAACGTACTTTTCCTTATGTTTTCTTTTGGTGTGTTATAGAAAAAAAAATATTCCCTGCTGTTTCTGTTGAGGTACAGCAGTTTTAATATAACTGTTGAACGAAGTCCCAAGTAAAATCTTAGTTACATTCATTTCTGCTGGGAAACAATGACCATTTGTAGCCTTACATTACAATTTTCTGACTACATGACAATTTTCTGACCATTTGTAGCCTTACACTACAATTTTCTGATCTGCCCTCAAAATGGAGCACAGCAGACAGTGAAAGAAAATCCTCCATTCCACTCTTGGTATCTTGGTGAGCCAGTCTGAGTTTTTAATCTCAACAGATCCCCACTGTGTGCCCATGGCCATTCTACACTTGCATTCCTTTCCTTTCACTTCCTGATCAGCTTGAAAATAATTTAAATTGTTATTTGCCTTTCTTACACTGCAGATGCCAACTTGATGGCCTACTTACATAGAACACAAACTATGTTGCAGTTTCCCTCACAATTCAGTTCCTCTGATTTCAAGCACAAAGGAAAAAAGACATCTGTAGAACTACCTGAGGTGTGTCTGTATTTGGAGGCGGTTCTTTAGGCCTAGCAGATACTGCAGAGGCATACACAGGATTTTCAAAATTTTCATTTTCCACATTACCAGCTCCTGTAACCTGGAGGAGAAAAAGGCAATTCAACTTTCTTCAAAGAAAACAAGGTTGTAAGAAAAATGAAAAGTGAAAGGCAAGCCTAGGTTTCTTTTACCTGTGTTGGTTGAATGACTGTAACTTCACTGGTTCCACCAGCTCCACTATCTCTGGTTGCATACATTGGATTTTCAAATGTGATTGGCTGTTTCCCTGACTCTACTGCAAAGTTTTCATTCTTCAGAGGAAGAAAAAGAAAAAAAAGAAAGAAAAAAAAAGGCAGTAACTCCAGCACAGTGAATATCTCCGCACATCCACACTCCCACTTTATAGACCGATTTTTCATTTCAGAGAAAAAACCATGTTTACTTTCACAGGGTTAGACAAAATCTAGCATCTATTGAAAGCATAATGTGAAGTTTACTATAATTTTTTTTTACTCTCTAACTTAATAGCATAGACCACGCTGTGTTTCAGCATTACTCCAATTTCTAGCTGAAAAAAAATATATACAGTTGACTAATAGAGTAGCTTATGATGGAGAAAGATGACTTCCATAAATCACAACTTCAGTAGGGAGGAATTATCAAAAATAAATATTTCATTTTAGAGGCTTCAGACTGACAACGAAACTATCAAGCAGCATCTGAATTGTAAAAGAATGGGATTAATTCATCTTACAAGTATTTACCACCACACAGGCACAGTCACCCAGGGCTAGCCAGTCAAGCGCTAACAGCTGGAATGGTAACAAAAGCAGTACAAAATCCTAGCCAGGCTCAGTTAACCTGCTATTTGTGACAGCCTCATCACAGGAATAACAGGAAAGAGAACGAGAAGAGTACTTCAGCAAATTCTTTAAACCTGCCTCATTTCCACAAGCAAATGCCCCATAGCAAAAAGTTTCACATCTGTGCTTTTTACCTCACAACGGCCTAGGCTAGCTTGGCTAAGAACAGTAACACTGAAAAACATTCCTCCAACATCCATTTATGCATAAGCGACGTTAAAAGTTCAGAAAATACATCCTATGATTCTTTGCTGCCGTAAACCAAATTCTTTGAATTTCTTTCCTGGTAAAGCACTATTTTTTATTTTATTTTTTGCAAGCTTGAATTATATAAAGC
Source organism: Tympanuchus pallidicinctus (assembly GCF_026119805.1). Classification (NCBI taxonomy): domain Eukaryota; kingdom Metazoa; phylum Chordata; class Aves; order Galliformes; family Phasianidae; genus Tympanuchus; species Tympanuchus pallidicinctus. The sequence goes on from NW_026294669.1 coordinate 18,318,555, forward strand.
GCATTAATGGCACTTAAGTAGAAATATTTTGTAGCCAGACCTGGATATTACAAGCAACATAAAAACTGCATTAGTTGGGCTTCAGCATATTAGGCTAGAAAATTGTAAAGTACCATGAAGCTTTTCCATACATGAAAAAGAAAACAAACAACTGATGTGATATTCAAGCCTAGAGCTATTTCCCTGTATTTACTGAAATGTTCACATGGTTATTTCATTACAAAAGCTGCCTAGTTCTAACAATCAGTGTGCTTCTTTGTCTGGAAAAAGGTCATATTATGAGCTTGTCTTCACTAGCTGTTTCGTTTCATTTTATTGTCAGTTATATTTGAAACTTAACATTAAAAATTGAGGGAGTTTCCAATGCAAACTTTGCAGCAAGCGCTTACTATTCAAACATGCTTGAAACTTGTTTAGTAGAAGGAAAAATCTTTTCAGCACTGTACATATTGTAGCAAACTGGGGAATATATTCTTCCATAGGAAAACTATACAGAACAGGAAACACAATGATATGCTATTTCTCAGATATGCATAACAGCATATGGATAAAGTAAGAGTTACACTCAATGATGTCCTCAAAACTTAAACCTGATTTGCTTGAACTCACTAAAATAAAAGACAGTCCAAGTATAAAATTGCTGTGCTAAGTAGTATATTCTATGGTTAGTCCTGAGTTTCACCTCTGAATTTTCCAACATACAATTAGAATTTGAAAACTATATATTTACCTGTTCTACAGAACATGAAGGCCCTCAAGAAATTCCTCCCTGCAATATTTTGATTTGTCTAATTCATTCACTGTATTCACTAAGAATAAGCTGAAATAGTAAAAACAGGCATTTGACTTAATTCCTACTGTATAAATCTTGAGAAATAGCAGCCACGTTATTTTAAAGAACAATCTGTTTTCATTTTTAGTTTATAAAAATCTATTTCAGAAAATCTGTGTGTTCATTTTTCTTTTTGAGCACATTTATCATCTCACTATGTTTTTTACAAAGAAGACTTCCCTCTGTCAGCTATAAATGACACTGAAAGGACACAATTAAAAGATATATATACTAAATCTTACCATTTGCATTGCTCTGTCTATAGCAGAGTCTCCTTCAAAAACAGAACTTCCTATGTCCATGTTTACATCTGCACCGGATCGGAAAGTTACCCCATTACCATTTTCAGCTGATTTTACAAGACTGCTTAAGCTACAAAAAAAAAAAAAAAAAAAAAAAAACCCATATTATACAGAAAAGAAGTTTATAAAACAGTTTCTTTTAGTTATTCTTCTAAGCATATCCATCACTTGGAATTTTTGCTGGCTATAAGCAAGCTAATGAGACCATTTATACGTCTGCATTAGTTCAGTAGTTTTTCTAACCTGTTACCCTATTCAGAATGATCACACATCTTCACACGTGCCTATGTAGACACCAAACAGGCTCAAGAAGTTACATTTTGACTACTCTTACTTCACTGTTCTTTTACAGACAAATGTATAAATTAATTCCAAAGTTCAAATTAATAGAACCTGATAAAAAAAAAAATGAAGCTGCAATGGCATAAAAATTTGTGGATATAATTCCAGATATCATGAAGATACCTATAGGACTGTAAATGCAAATATTCATTCTCCATATAGGTTTACAGAGGCCACAAGAACACAGTTTGCATAAGAAATACTGGAAATGGAGCCGGTGTTCTGTGTGTATGCTGTATTTATAGGAAATACCTAATACAATTTTTAAAAGCTTAAGTCTAGGATTCTCATACAAGGACAAATCCTGAGTTAGGGGTAACAGCTATAGCCTGAGTAAACTCTGCAGTTAACATATGCATTAACCACTTAATGAGGAACTTAACAATGGTTGCACAATGGTATATTTGCAAGAGAAATGAAAACTGAATCTAACCTCACAGACAAAAAAAAAACACAAACCACAAAACAAATGAACTCTCCATTTCACATATATGAGAAGTATAGCTGAAAAGTGATGAGAAAATTTCCTTTCAACAAAGCAGGAAGCAGGGAATTTCACTGTGTAGTTTAAAGACATCTCACAAACCCTTCGTCCTACAGGGTTAATTTGCATGAAAATTTTGCCTCAATTTAACTACAGGAATTCATAAATAAATTTAACTTGTTCAGTACACTTAGTGCAGTATATAGAACTGCATTGAAGAAGCAGTTGTAACTACATCTGTATTCCTCATTACAATAATGTTATCACTCTGATTTAAGAGTTACTACCGTGAAACCTGTGCAAAGATGTAGCTTGATTGGCTTAAAGCTAAATACAAATACATCTTTTTTAACAAAATTTTTATTTGAAGCCATTACAAATCATTTTAGTTCATCTTCCTTCAATTTAAAACATCAAATATTTTTAAATTACATTTCACAAGGCTGGTTTTCACTGCATACTGAGACTGTCAGGACAGTAAGAGCCTACAAAATGCACAGATATCACATGCCCTGAAAACAAAGGTTCTCTGCAACTTCCCCATGTTTTCAAACAGTTGCAGAACTCCACCATCAATGTTATACAGATCTCTTTACCAGAGAGAACTGTGTTTTCTGACAAAATGTTATAGAAAATTAAAACATATGTAACTATAACCTTCTGCAGTATTTTGAACTGAAGAACCAGATCAAGTAAGCAGACTGCTATCTTGCTCCTTATTTAAACACTAATTCAGAATGTAGAAGAGTTTGACAATAGTTCTTTGTCCGCTGCTTGGAGTAAAAAATTCAATGAGGCTGCCACAAAACTGCTGATGCCATATTCCAGCGAAACAGGCACATGGCAAACAAACTAGATTTTTCAGAAATATTTGCGCACAAATACATTCTCAGTGCTCAGTCATAAAAGTCTTTGAAACATACCTTGGTAGTTTGGGAAGTGCTGGTAAAATGTTGCCTGTCCGTCTGTAGTTAAAGAAGCCTCCAACTGCTAACACTCCAATTATTATGATTAGTATGACTGTCAACAGCACTGCTACTGCTGCTATCAAAGACAGAAAAATAAGCAAACATTCAAGCAACAAAGCTGCACATACAAAAGAGCCCAGTGAACTAACTATAAGCTTATCCTTCCACAGCTATGACTGTGAGGTATTACATATTCCTTAACTCAAAACATTAAGTGTAATATATAATTGAAGCTTACTTGTTCCAGGAGGAACTCCTTTTGACAATCCTATTTCACAGTAATCTCCAGTGTAGCCATAAGAGCATCTGAAAACACAAGTAGAACAGCTGATGATTACTTGGTACAGAATCTCAGTTTCATTATTATATTCTTTAATATATATCCACTTGTCATAAATTAACTCTGTGCTTAGTAATGTTTCACTGACTGTAAAGATGGTACGTTTGCTTAGAATAAAAAGTGGAAATAAAATCTGCTGAGTCAGAGAACTACAATCCCTGAAGCCAAATGATTTAGTTTCATTGGAACACTGGTGTCACCTAGTGGCTGTTTCCAGTTGTATTTACAGAGCCTTACTTCTCCATTAACATTTTTTGGCATAACTTTTACTAGCCTTCATAGCAGCCTGCCTTTCTGATGTTTTTCCCAAACAGATGCAATTTTACATTGCTTGTTTACTGATATTTTTACACTTACATGTTTTTCTGTGATTGTTACAAACATGCTATTGCCAAAGCATGATATTTACTGAAGCAGTTCCAGAACATTTAAAAGCTTTGAATTGATTGTGCATGACTAAATGAACAAAATCTGACCGTAAGCTACCGTAACAACCTACTCACTTGCATTTTGGAAGACCACTTTCATCTATATAGCACGTTCCTCCATACATGCACCTGCACGCTGGTGGCATTGTGGGAGGGGATTCAATAGCTGCAAGAATTGAAAGCCAGATGTGTTATCAGAACACCTTCAGCAAAATAAGTAATAAGCATAAGGCACTTTATTTATACAGAACTTATGTATACAAACTTTTAGGATACTTTTCAGCAGCTTTGTTTTTTTGTTTGTTTGTTTTTTTAGGTCTGCCAAATATATTTATTTTAATTGAAGCAAAAACTGTTATCAGAAAATAAGGGTTGATAATATAAGTGCACAAAAACAACTCAGAAGTTGTATGTCTCATCGCTTTCGTTTGCTGGATCAATGCAGACCATTATCTTTCAAGGCTCTCTATTCAGAAAGTTGCAATACTTCACCTCCTCTGCAAAGCCTTTGATCCAAGAAGCTGGAAGTTATACAGAGAGCTAGCAACCTGCCACGTACTTATTTATTCAGAAAACCAGTGGATGGAAGCACATTCACAGCAACTAATAGCAAATGCAATCAACAGTGTTACTTGTTCTAATGTGAAGGTGCATCGTATACTTTTATTCACTATTACATCAACTTACTAGCTCTTCTCTGCAGCTTGCATTTTGTGGCAACAAAAAAGCATCACTAATTATTAAGAAAATGCAAGTAAGAGGAAAGGCTGTGTAAAAGCAAAAAGAGAGAATGGGAAAAGATCCCAGATGTTATAAGCTCAACTGATTAGAGAGATGTTGAAAGGACAAGGACATTTTAGCCGCCATTCACACCATTTTAAGCTGAGAGTGCTAAAAGAAAGAGAAATCCTGCAGCAGTATTCTTTCTTTTTGGGAAAGGCAGAGTAATTCTACCTTATCGGTGCTTTTGGATGTATTATGGGGGGCTCTGCTGCTCTGTAAACACCAAGCACTAACCTGTAGTGCTTAAAAGGCTGTCCAGTATATGATTATCTGTAAGTTATCTCTGTTCATACTGTGGGTTCTCTAAGCTTTGTTTCCAGTGTTTAACACATTCTGTTATATTGATCATGCAATAGCTTTGTACAGAATTATAAACACAAGTCATTTTATTTAATCAGTTTGCCAGAAATTCTCTAGTTCTGAAATCAATGCATTTGTATTGATATGTATTTTAAAATTGATGTATGTATTTTAAAATTTTTAAAAGATTTAGAAACTGTGAGTAATTTTGCAGCTAAGTCTGGACTGGACATTTGAGTGGTATTTCTATGTCTATTTTATAAGCCACAGACAAAGAGTACACATGAAGTATCCATGAAGTATACTAGCTGACCACAAAACACAGCTGAGAATAAAAGCCGTATTTCCTGACTTAAAACCATCTACTCTGTCATCCCTCTAAATTTCTAATTCAGTAACGCATTACTGTATTCTTAAAGCAAAACTTCCTTTGCTTTTATTTTCAGTTTCACAAATTATTTTACCCGCATCACACTCTGTGCTGCTGCCTTCTACAAACCGAGTCCCTTGAGGACAAGCACAGGTGTATCCTCCTGGTCTCAACAAGCAGAGATGGCTGCAGACATCTTTACAAGGATTAGGCACTGAAAGATAAAAAAAACGTGGTAGAGGCAGCTGAAGAAAAGTTCAGCAGCTCAGGCATATCTCAGTTACTGAAATAAAGCAGGGTATTGCATAATCAGTAGTGTATCATCAATATCACATACCAGAAATCAAAACACATCTAAATCCAGGTTCTTGTTTTTTGGTTGTTTTTTTTTTTTTTTTTTTTTTACAACAACTGATGCCCAAACACTGCATTTCTACCAAAGCCTTCTGTCTGCCTTTTCTTACATTCTTCCTAAGTAAGAGACCACAGTTGCTGGAAGCCAGTACAGAAGTGAAGAAACAGAACATTTCTGAGCAACAGGAAGCCTTTTCTTTCTGAAAGCTAAAACATCTTTTAAGAGGTGCAATGCTGGATGTTCTTCTGGATATCTCTCCCCTGTGATTACTCCAGACATGTCCTAGTTAAAACATCCCCCTAAGGGCAATACTAAGTGGCCAATACTTGTATATTACAGGGATAAATTTATATTGTTGAGTGTCATATCAGACAGTTCCAAGATGGAGGTAAGAACAGAAAGAAATGGCCATGATCTATTACTAATTGACTCTGAAGAGCAGTGCATGCTATTCCACTGCTGATTTCATTTTATCTAGAAAATACTTACCAGACTATCGTTTTTTTGTTTTCAGAAATAAAATCACAAGCTGATTGACATGTTATCAGAAGGTTACTAAGCTGTTTGAGAACAATGATACCAACTTCAGTCTCACAGAAACGAAGGGCTTATCCAGGATGCTGATTACCTACCTGACTGATTGTATCTATGCTGGTGATAGATGCGCACTTGAGTAAGCCATGGATTTACAGTCAGAACTTTTACTTTTTCTCCATTTCCAAATTTATCTTTTTTCCAGACTTCTCCTCGTTCTTTAGCTATCCAATATAAATGGCCTTCAAATACATCAAGGCTGTATGGACTGCCTACTTCTCAAAAGAACCAAACAGTATACTGTCAGCAAGCAAATCTCTACCAAAAACAATACAACTGCTATTATTCAACTAAACATATCATTTAATCCTTTCACTTCAAGACATTCATAGCAGAAGATAAATATCATCACATGACTGACCACCTCATAACACTGGTGTCTGCAAACTGCTTAATAATATACCTTAAAAGAGCAAGAAACTCATTTTCTATATTGTCCCTAAGTTGGTCATGTACTCTTGGAGAACCTGGTTCCCAGGTATTGTGAACTTTGAACCTGGTATGCTACATATCCCTGTATAATGGAGGTGAAAATGCTACCTAGACTTGTTATTTGAAATGCTCTTGAAAATCTAGCATACATGTATGAACAAAGTGCTTGTTAAGCACATGCCTTGGTTACTATTGTGTGAGTTCCACAATAAATTCTTACCTCCGTGTAATACTATGGTTCTGTCTGTCCCGTCATGTCTCATAGATTCAATAATATTTTCTTTGGAGTCACTCCAATAGATCCTGTCATTGTTCAAATAATCAATAGAAAGACCTGTTGGCCAGCCAAGGTCTTCAGAGACCAAAGTTTGTCTTTGTTGTCCATCCATCCAGGCACATTCAATCTTGGGCTGCCTTCCCCAGTCAGTCCAGTACATGAGCCTGAAAGAACACAACCAGAATTCAGTATAGTACAGAATTTGCCACAGTCAAACAATAGAGTTTAAATGAACAGGTCAGTCACGAAATATAAAGCTGCTCAGAAGCAGGCTATGCTTTGCAGCTGCGATTAGTAAAGTCACACCAAGTTCATAGAATAAGCATGTTACAAGTACAGAAGATAAAGATGTTTGCACCTCATGTACTGATTTGGAGAGAAGTGGTTTCAGTGACAATTTTTTATTCTCAACAGAAGAAAAATGAGTGAATATGTGAGCATTCATCATTCGAGATAAAGCTACAGAGTCCAAAAACGACTTCGAGGAAATGTGCTGCTTTACTTCAGCTTAGAAGCACACAGCACAATGTTCTACGATCCATCACCGAATACAAAATGCCCAAAGCACTGCTGTTTAACGCTCCCAAGCATTTACATTGTTTTTCACTGAAAGACGGTATTTCCCTGCTACTTGAAGTTAGTAAAAAGAGAAAAAAAATTTCCCTATGTCAGCAGTAACACAGAAATTTATACAGAAATGTGGTGAGCACACAGCATTATAAAAAGGAAATTTTTATTTGACCTGCCTGCTGTCATCACCAATCTAATCCTAAAATGTATTTCCATGGATACAAATTTCCTAACATTAATAAAAAGAAAAACCTGAATTTAATCAGCAAAATATACCCTTAAGTCTTTCCTATGAAGTTCATCATTGTGATTTTTCATGTTGTTGTTGTTGTTTTGTTTTGTTTTTTTTTTCACTGAGTGATACTGAAAATAACTCTGAGAAGTCCTGTAGTAACTTACCCACGTTTTGGATTGACAGCAATAGCTGCTGGTTGATCCAGTAGAGAAAAAATAAGCCATTTTCTGTACCGTCCATCTAATTTTGCCACCTCTATTCGATTGGTCCCTGCATCAGTCCAGTAAAGATGTCTAAAATACAGAAATCAAAACATTTCAAAAGTAAATGGCTTATACTTGAGAGAAAAATAATTTAAAAAAATAAATAACATTTAAAGCTACATCAAAATTGAACAAAATTAGTAAAATGAAACTGTATGGATTACATCTGAAAATTTTCACCATCAACATGAACTTTTTGACACCATCAACATCAGAGTTAAACTGTTAAACTTACAAAAGTTACGCCCAACTTTCTTTCAATTTTTCTCCAAAGGAGAAAAAAATTAGGAGTGATCTCATCCTTTCTAAAATTAAGTAAAAAAAAATAAAAAATTAAAAAAAATTGCCATATTTTAGCCTGAGGAACAATCACAACCAAAAAGGATGGAAAAAAACATCTTTCTTTCAGGCACAATTACAGAAACATAATCATTTTCTGAGAACACATGTATAATCATCAGATTATACAGCATTGCTTTGGGACTAGCTCAGATAACGCAAGGGCAGTAAGAAATGAGAAAAGAGAAAAGTAACTCTATTACAGATTGGGAAGATCTCCTTTCAACAGTAGTGAAAACTTGTTTTCAAGTTTACCTGAGTCCTCAAAAAAGATTCCATCTCTCACGAAGGCTGGCATATTATCACTAACTGACACACAACTGATCTGCCACTTGTGGAACAATGCAGTTTTCTCTGAGAATACCTGGTGCCATCCTCAACATGTATTTCATCTATTAACCTGCTGTCTGGGCAAGGAAAGCTTACTATATGCTTTTGGACTACTTTCAAACGAAATATCTTGAAAGAGAGACAATTCATAAGAAAAATAAAAAGTGGATTTTGCACTTCCTGCCAGATCCTTAACACAGTAAGTGTACAACATTTTGCTAGCTTTTCAGTACACTCACCTTCCAACCCAGTCAACAGCTAAGCCATCAGGATTAACTATGTATCTGAGATTCAAGTCAACTTCTTTGGTAGGATTGTTTCTACTGCTGTCAAAGGTGGGCAGATAAGCACGTTTGATGGCTCCAAACTGAGAACCCTGTGCCAGAATGCTGAAGTATACAACACCTTAACAAAACAACAACAAAAAAGATATTTTTTAATGTCTAGTTATTCCACATTTTTTGAAAATTCTTATTTTTCAGGGCTCTTATGTCAAGATACTATTTCCACTTTTTTACTCATAAGAATGCAGAATTTTTTGTTCAACTAAACCACATACATTGTGGTAGTGGTCAAACTGTTATCATAGTTGATATGCATACCTAAAATCATCTTGACATAGATTATAAAGAAATGCATACCATAGTTTTCAAGAGTATAGGACCTTAACTCTGAACCTTATTCAAAGGATACTGAGTAGTTTAGTTCAGTTTTCACAGGACTTGAATCAGGTTTGGGGACCAACAGAAGCCCCAGAAGAAAGGGACTTGTTCATAGCAATCCTCTACTAATGCATAATTGTAAAAAGCAACAATTCCACAGCTGAATTCTTACCAAAACAAGAGGAAAATAGAACAAAAACTATATAAGATCAAAGTAAAGCATTAAAAGGAACTACGCTGATGTTGAAGAACAAGGAGAGGGGATGGGCATATTCAAACAAGATCTGTCCAATTAGTTAACCCAGTTTGATTTTGATTTCCAACATAAATTATATACCTATAACATAGAAATATGTCTTTTTCAACTAGCCTCTGCATGGCTGAGTACTAATTTTCTACACATACTCACTTAGGCCTATCCCTTCAGGGTCCCAATCATAATCCAGAGCTTGGATGCGCTCCTGGTTATCAATATAGTCAGAGTACTGTTCTGAAGAGATATTGTATCTTCGAATGCGCACATTATCTGGCAGCAGCAACAATGGAGGATTACCTAGACAAATGATAATTATTTTTTAATATATTTTTATTAATTTTTGATGACAATTCATTTTTCTTGTATGCATTTATTTTTAGGGAAAAAAAGAATGAAATTCACTTACAGTCAAAACTGAACTGGAGTTTAAACAATTTGTCTGAATAAGAAAGTAGAAGGGACACAGTTCTGCTTCTAAAGCTTCAGAGCTTTCAAATTACTTGGCTTTGCAAAATTAATTAAAAATTCTGGATGTACTTATCACTGAGCAGAGTATTACCCTTTTCACCATAGTCTTTGCACAGCCATAATCACTAAGGAAGAAGTCCTAACAAATTGTTAAACATCACAACAGTGGCATGTCTGAGATGTGACCTCATATCTCAAAAGTGAAATGCAGGTATACACCACACAGCTCAGATATTACCACCCCGCAGAATGGGAAACAATTTTGGTAACTACTAATAAATTATCAATAGCTTGAGTTAGCAAGTTATTGCTTTAGTTCTTCTATCTGATTCAGAAGAATACTCTCCTATGTGGCCACAGGTTAATTTGGGTTTAGCTTCAATACTCCACAGGGGTATGAGTCCCACCTGGCTCATTGTGCTTGTGAGAAAATTTAACTGTACAGCCCTTTTTTTAATGACAGTGTCCAGCTGGGAGTCATGGACTTGGATCTTAGGCCTTATTCTGGAAAATTCCTCCTATGTTAATCACATCTACATAGTAGAACTTCAGGCACAAGTGATTTTATAATGTTACCAACTACAATCATATTATCTTCTGTCACTGAGCCCTGAAAATTTCCAGATCTGTCAGATGTCTAGATGCTTCTTCCTATGGAAAAGGCATTTCAAGAACTAGATTTCAGATACTAGCCCATACAGAGGCTATCAAGCAAAAAATCATATCACAGAATCATAGAATAGACTGGATTGGAAAAGACCTCACAGATCATCTAGTTTCAACCCCCCTGCTGTGGGCACGGTAGCCAACCTCTAAGACCAGGTTGCCCAGAGCCACATCCAACCTGGCCTTGAGTGCATCCTAAGATGGGGCATCCACTACATCTCTGGGCAACCTGTCACAGTGTGTCACCACTGAGTGAAAACTTTTAATACCTTACCTAAACCTCTCCTGTCTCAGTTCAAAACCATTCCCCCTTGTCCTATCACTATCCACCCATGTAAACAATCATTCCCTCTCCTGTTTATACACTCCCTTCAGGCACTGGAAGGCCACAATGAGGTCTCCCTTGAGCCTTCTCTTCTTCAAGCTAAAAAAGCCCAGTTCCCTCAACCTTTCTTCACAGAAGAGGTCATCCTCTACGTCATCTGCTATATGCTACACTGTAAGTAATTATCTAAATACAAAATTGTTTCAGTATTTTATGTAATACTAATGTGCTATCGGTTTATTTCTTTTTTTTCTACAGCTCTGTACTACTGTTCTATTATTATTATCTGCTGCTCCAACTCTCTATATGTTCTTGCTCTTTACAGGTAGCAATCAATCTTGCTGTTGCTTAACATACCATTAGCTGCACACTGTTTCCCTTGCTGATCACCTACTGACTTGAAGCCATCTGCACAAAAACATTCATAGCTTCCTTTGGAATTTCTGCAGTCCTGGGTGCACGTTCCAAAGATCTCACATTCATTGATATCTGTAAAGAGAAAGGATATGGAGTTTAATCTCCTTCTTCCACAACTTGGTCGACCATCTTTACTCTATGACGCTGTAGGTATAGCCTTTACCCACATACTCTAAAAGATCAATGACCTAATAAATCTTTAATCTCAATAACATCAATATCAGTTATCTAAAAGAACTCCAGCTCCTGCTTATCGGATTACTTTTCAGAGGCACGTTTTTGATCACATATTTTTGTGCTAAATCTGCCTCATCTTTTGTCTTTCTTTGGTGAACTACAATGAGATGCGAGAGCAAAACCCTGTAGAAATGGTGAAGCAAAAAAGACTTCATCCCTAAGAAACTGTATCAGCAGGAAGGATCAGGAAGAATGGCCTTGTACCATGTTTAATAAAACTATTCAAATCATCCATCAGATCTGGAATCAACAAACAAGAAGCAATCACATCAGAACACACTGAAACAGTAAACATGAAGGTACTATGCTGCATGACCACCAACGACAGCCTTTGGGTAAACTCCTCATAATATTTTATCTACATATAATCAAGGCAAAAAAACAGCACAAGTCTTTACTGAGAACAGTACAAAATGAGAATCATAGCCTCCAGTAAGTTTTCTTTTAGTAAGGAAAAATAAAAGCAAATTTCTGTTCCTCAGTTTGCAAAAGTACAACTAAATGTATACACAAAAAAACAAAAATGTATACATACAAAATAAAAATAAAATAAAATACTAGAACAAATCTGAACTGTGGAACAAGCCTTTGCTGAATGACTTGCACATTAGCAAACATGTTTAAGCAGAAAAACGGTTTAAGAAGCATCTGGTAAATGTACAAACATCCTGCTATAATGCTAGAATAAGTAGCCATATAGAACGATGAAGTGATAGGTCATTGAACACTTGTCAGGGAGAAGATGTTTAGAAGACTGAAAATACCATCACAGGAGTTTCGGTTATTTTCACTGGCCTTGTAACCTGGCCTACAAGAACAGATAAAGCCTCCTTCACTCAAGTTGGTACAGTTATGTTCACAGATATTTTCTGCACAAGTTCGTTCTGTTCCAGGATCTGAAAATAACAAATTAGACATTTATAACCATAAAAATGAAGTGATAAGAAAGTCATAATTTTGATCGTTGTCTGTATGAGAGCAATTTTCAATGGTAGTATTATTTTCCTAAGCAAAATCCAATTAATGTGAACATCTTATCTCTAAGGCATAAGTAACTTACAGCCCACAGTAAGCACCAGTCAAGAGTCAACTAAGAATAGTTTCACCTGTAGAAGCAGGTGATCAGGGCCAGGATAATAGCCATAATCAAAAGTATAGCTCCTCAAAAGTATCTGCAGCAACTGCAGAATCTATTTAACATACTTGACTAGCTCCTAGCTTGGCCAATCTGCCTCCTTCTTATCTATTCTTTCCTTATCATCTAAGCAAAAAGTGTTCTTAACTGCTACCATACATGGCACAGACAGCTTGCTCACCCAGTACCTCATTTAAAGCCTTCTGAAGTCAATATAGGTTACTGCATAAAATGCACTACCCTTTGAGACATGCTTATAATGAAAAAGGCAAGTGAAGTATGATAGATAATATGTGACAGATAGAAGATTGTATTCTTCTCAGAGTACATACAGAATTAAATTGATTTTTACATACTTCACATATATACAAAGTCCTTTCCTATTCATTGTATGTAAGTAGGAAAGAAGTACATGTTTATTGACAGAGCCTATGAAAAGATACTAAGACATCATATTAAGCTCATTATCTCACTTATAACATTCATACACATCCCAGTGATAATATAAACATCTCAATTCAATATATATGTAGAAACAGACAAAAAGCTTTTCTCTCAACATCTCAGGTTTTTGATGTTGGGAAGGTTACAAATGTTAACATCTGATTTTTTATATTTTTATATTTTCATCAATCATCACTGCACTGGATTTTATTACCTAAAGACAACTCGGAATGTATGTGAAATAGAGAAATTAGCACTGAATTCCTTAAGGCTTTCCCTGAAAGAAGTTAAAATAATGATATTGCCATGGCTAATCAGATTAAACCCCTCACAGGCTAATTAAACATTAACAATTCCTAGTATTCTATCCAAGAAATATGTACTGTTCCTGAAATGTTTATTTTAATAGCATTGAAATTTTGTGTTCTATTATTACTTACTGCAGCCCATTTCATCAAAATGGTCTCCACAGTCATCATAATTGTCACAGACATAATGTAGAGGAATACAATTTCCATTACTACACTTGAATTCTTCAGTTGTACAGGGTCTTGGAGTTGGTTCTCTACCTACAGTTGAAAAAATAAGCAGTCTTGTATCACAAGTTCAGTTACACAGACAGCACTATTACAAATTTTTAATGAGGAAAGCTGATGCAATCTGGTAAAATAATGACTACAGTGACACTGAAAGTCTGTAGTAGAGCTAATTAGGGCATTCTGACCTCTAGTCACACCTCAGTGAACTGAAAGATGCCCTTTATCTTATGAAGGCAAAAGGCAGATTCTTCCTGTTAATAGCTAATTTATTTTTTTTAATAGTGCAAACCTATTAATACCCTTTAACTCTTTATATACCTACTACAGACTTCAAGAGGTTGAGATTCTAGTATTATTAACTTCACTATTAACTATTGCACAATAGCAATAACAAGTAAGCTGGCTTATTTTGGTTGCTCAATAAACAACAAAAAACATGATTACACTTCATAATACAAAGATCAGCACAGTCAATATGAATTACATAAAAGATCTGAGGGCAAAACCCTACTGAACATTAACAGATCTTCTGTAGGATTAGGCCTTAAATATCAAAATTTACTGTTTATATAACTGTGCTATAAATTCAGAAGTCCCCACTTATCTATTTAAAGAACTCTCATTTATCCATCACATTCTTATTTCATAATACAACCAAATTTTTTCTTCTTATTTTAAAAGGACTTTATTGTAAATAAATTTAGTAAAGTTCATAATAAAGTTTTATTTCAAAAACCATACTCTGTACTTATAAGGCAAACCACTGTTTATTTTTGCAACTTATACGGAGAGCTGTGAATACAGTAGCAATAATAACAGTTCAAATTATTTCATATTTAAGAACCAGTTTTCCTATACTTATGCTTGGTTTTGACATTTCTGAAGGTCTTCAGCACTATTAAAATACATCACAATTACTGAATTTCCTATTTGCTGCTAAATTCTCTGTGTATACATACAATGTTCCTCCTTCTCATCACTTCCATCCCCACAGTCATCCTCCTGGTTGCACAGCTCATGACTATATATACAGCGATTGTTTTCACATCGGAAACGGAATGGAGATTCACAAGCAATATCCACTGAAAAGAAGAGATCAAGTCAATCACACAGACAACTTCATGCCACTGAGTCACAAGCTATCCTGCTCAGTTTTAACCTGTAACACTGAATCATTTCCTATATTTTACAATGCAATCTGGTGCATTCAAAAGAACATTTTCTCTACATTTTGGTGATCACGTCAGGGCACTACATATTCTTTTTGTCAGAAGACAGTACGTGATCTTTGGCGAAAAGGATAGCCTTTGACTACATATAACACTGAAGTTGCTAGATTTGTTTAAGGAAGCTGATAGAAAACTCACCACGCTAATTAAGTGGTCATCTATATTTAGAAAGATGTTTTGACTCTTACAGTTTTGAAGGCTCACCTTTGAGAATATACATTCCCTGAATTACAACTTCAGAGGCAAACTTATGCCTTTAACTATCTCGCTAGAAAATATAAAGCACCATCCTTACTCTCTGATGTACTCCTCCAATTGTAATTATATGTTTTATTCTACATTTTTACATTTGATATCAATTTTCTCTCTTACAGCAAAGGTGAAGTTCTTCATCAGAGTCATCTCCACAGTCATTATCACCATCGCATTTCCAGTATGGCTGGATACAGACATGGTTTTTACATTCAAACATCATGGGTGGACAGTATGTACCATTAGGATACCGTGTTGCTGAAAAATATAAAATTATGACATTACTATTAACTGCTGTAATACAAACATTAGGGTGTTTCTTCACTGCAGATCAATAAATAGAAGGAATAGATAGAAGCTATCCACTCCTTTGAGCATTATAAAATCCCATTCCATTACAAAACCTTGTTAGAATGCAGGTCAACTGGAAACAGTTGACTATCCCACTTATACTGCAAGGTCCAGAATTTTAATTCAATCACGTATACCTTCTGCTGAACCTGGTAAGCATACTGATTTCCTAGCATTACAACTGTCCTTACAATTAACGTAAGAGAAGGTAATCTACTAATATATTAAAAAGCTGATTCAGAACATTATTCTCCTCAACTTCTACTGACACCACCTGCTGCTGCAGAATTCAGTACCTCTAAGGAGTAACCTCATGTAAAGAGACAGTAAAGTGCATCTCTTTCTGGAATTAAGCTCAATGATCACCAATTGTGAAACTTGAAACTCACGACAAGTTATTTCATCAGAGAAATCAAGGCAGTCCGCATTTCCATCACATCTGAAGCGCTCTGCAACACAGTGCCCACTATTACACTGGAAATAACCTGGGTGGCAGGTCCTCAGCTCTGAAAAGATTCAGAAGTAACTGTTGAAATCTCTCTCTATTCAAATCCTATTAAGTGTTCAGCTTTAGAGAACATCATCCTACAGAAGAGTGCAACATCCCAGACCACTAAAACTGTGATAACTGCAACTCCTGGTGAAACAACTAAAGTGACATGGTCAATGTTACTCCACTAAAGATGCTTCCAATAAAATATCATTTTGCAGAAAACTTACTAATTTAGAAATAAAGTGTGAACATGTAAGAGGCAGCATCCAGGCAATACACACCACAATCGCGTTCATCTGAATTGTCTTCACAGTCATCATCGTGATCACAGACCCAGCGGGAAGGAATGCAGCGCAGATTGTCACAACGGTATTCACTTTCTGTGCATTCACGGGGACCTTCATTTAGAACAGAAGTACAAACTTATACATTTTCCCAGTTGTGGATTTAAATACCCACACCTGCCTTACTAAACCAAACAAAAGCAATACTAGCTTGTGGTGTAATATAAACTAAAACTGAATAATATTTTAATAGCTCTTCTCCATACTCTTTGCACTTTATTCCTCATTGCATGGAAAAAAAAATTATCACAAACTTAGACAGGAGTAATTTGTATTTTAAATTAGGAAAAAGTAATCAAGGTTAACTCCTTACAAAACTATATGCTCCTACATTTGCACACAGGGCAGAATTCAAATGTCATTCCCTAGCAAACAATGTGAATGTATCTTACAGTGATTACTAGATTGACTAGTTTCTTTTATTGGTCAAAAATGCCTCAAGGTGCCATTGTGATTATTCAGCAAAGAAAATAAAAGACTCTGAAGTAAATCCACTGAGTGATTGCAACTGAGATCTGTCAGCCACATTTTCATAAGAAGCACAGGGCTACTTCAGTCAAAAGCTAGACTATGTTGTTATAGCCAAAAAAGAACTCACTGCAGTTGTGCTCATCAGACTGATCTCCACAGTCATTATCTCCATCACACTTCCAGCGCAGTGGGATACACCGATGATTGTCACAACGGAAATCTCCAGAAGGACTGCAAGTCATCTCCTCTGCAGCATAAGATGTTTGCCAACAAAACATGAGACCAGCACATATTAGTATAATCTTTGGATGAGATGAAAAGCACCAAAGATAATGGAAGTAGATAAAGGCAGTTGTGTAAAAAATTGGGCCAAATGACAAGAGTGATTAAGAAACAGCTGAAGTAATAATATAGAAGTGAGACAGAGAAACAAAAAAATAAATGCTATATAATGCTATCAAAGGAAAAGAATGACTGCTCCTTACAGTGCCACTATCCAGTATGAGGGATTCTAATAAATCTGGCCCTCTATCCTGCTTTTAAAGGAGCAACTCTATCCATGAAAGAGTAACTTAATACATTAACAGCTACTAAAATGTATGGATTGTATTAATCTACTAATAAAGAGCCCAAAGAAAAGCATTTCTGAATGAAGGAGCATGTTTTGTGGTGACATGCTTTTTTACAATTAATTCTACAAGCAGAGAATAACAATTGCAAAGTCTTCATAGAATGCTATAATTCTGATTCTTTTCTGGTCTTGATATAGAGAACTGATTTCCTAATAAATTTTGTGTGAAAGCTTATGAGAGGTTTCAACATAAATGTAAGAGTCTGGGAAAGTATCATTATACTTCCCATGCTAATGGTTTCCGGAGTACAGTAGTTACATAAATGTAGAACACACTGACACTTTTAACAGTCAATACTAGCTGAGCTCAAGTAAAAATATTTCCTCTTTCATTTGATGACATATAAGTCAAAATAATATAATCCTGGTCTTCAGAGCTCGTAAATACATGAGCTGCACAATGAATCACTACACACAGAAGTTTTCCTCAAGACTACCAGTGCAATTAGATGATATTAGTAAAAAAAAAAAAACAAAAAACAAACAGATTCATTATCACTGAAAAGATTTTCACTCAAATTGAAGAAATCTTTTTGGCACAAATTATGTTGAATGTATCTTCTTTTCCAGACATACCACAGCCTTGCTCATCGCTGTTGTCTCTGCAGTCATCATTCCCATTGCACACTGCCCACAGCGGTACACACCGGTAGCTGGTTCTACAGCTGAATTGTGTGTGGTTGTCGCAACGGTAAGCAGGGCCCACTGCAACACAAGTAGTAGATGTTAGCCAGAAAACTGATCTTGCTATTCTGCCTTATACAATTGGCATTTAGTCGACACTTTCTACTACTGGACTTGTCATGACGTATTTTGTCTCTCCATAAAAAGCATGGCATATATCACACTCCAAAGTGGAGCAAGGCAGAAACTGGTGAACTGGCATTCGCTGTCTCTATAGAGGCAATAGATCATGTAGGCACATAATGTTTTGTAAAAAAGGTTTTTAAGGACCAAGCAAATGACACTGCTAGTGTGAAGGAGGTCACTGTGAGATACTGTCGGTTCTTGGTAAGCAAGTCAGCACAATTAAGCATCCACATTTGCAAGAATGATAAAGCAGTGAATTATCACACAGAATCTATGCTTTCTAGTACTCTTATTCTATGTCAGCAACTACCTTGAAGGAAATATTTATTTCCAATTAATTTTCAACCTCAGAAAAATTAAGTAATGCAGTCTGCTCTGCTTTAGGTGCATCATAATGTAGACAGCTTACTACAGCTAAATGCTTACTGCATTCATGGAATGGTTCATCAGAGTTATCGCCACAATCATCATCCACATCACACTTCCAGGACTCTGGGATGCAGCGGCCATTGTCACATTTAAATTGGCCTGGGGGACAGGTCCTGCTTGCACAGTGAGTAATATCTTCATCCGAGTTGTCACCACAGTCATCCTCTCTATCACACTGCCAGGCTTCTGGGATACATCGTTTATTGGCACATTGCCACTGATGAGTTTCACACTGATGATTAGCTGAAACAATACAAATTGGCTATTATGATACTGAAACTTACTTAGAGAAATAATCTGCTGCAGCAGTGTTACCTCAATTGGGCATTTATTACGTCTATACTTGTTTGTTTCATCTTTAAGTCAACAAACATCTAAAATATCAGAATCTACTCGCCCAGTTCAAGTACAGATTTCTAATGCTACAGCATAAACTTCCCACAAGCTCACTAAGTCCCTAAGTTTTTCTAGGAATGAGACAGCACTATCTTCTCCTAAAAACAGAAGGGACTAGACCCAGTATTCAAATATTATGGAGGCAGAGGCTCCCAGCCACTAAGCAGAGAAGAAGTGATATTGCGCCTCCAGCCATGCTACCAACTTAGATTCATTTTGTCTGATTTGCTTAGTTCCTCTAAGCTATGAAGGAATGGGCTAGGAAACAGAAGATCATGCTAATGACATCTCCATAATCTGTATGTAAATGTATACCCTCTATTGCCACGTCAAGGCATGGAACACAAACATCAGCAATACTGGTGAACTGGGGGATATTTCAAGATCTATGAAAACAAAAGTCAACACAAGCCTCGTACAAAACTTCCTGAATTTTTATATCTCACTGAACACTACCATACTGCTATTTCATATATACTGAAAAACTCTTCAAAAGGAAGCAATACATCATGATTTCCGCATATTTTCCAAACTAAAAGATTCTATTTCCATGCACAAGATGAATAGAAGGAACTATACAGATCCAAACCGACTTTGAAGTGTATCCAATACATAAGAAACAGTGACATGGTATGCAGCTGCCAAATTTACACTTCAAATAATCCTCTGTGCCACATTTAAGAGTTTAGCTATTTGAAACTCATGTAAAACTGTAATTTCATATAATTCTGTCGTTGTTAGAAAGACTTTGCTAACGAATGGTAATGAAACTATCAATTACACAAGCACACTGTTGTTCTCCTTTATATTACTATGCTCAGAACTGCCAGAAAATTATTTACAAGCGGAAGACAACTGATGCACTTTATAATTTAGATGTAAGTATGTGCAAAAAGGTTTCTAAGGCAACAATATTTCTCCACAAGCATAATTAGGATCTATTGCCAAAATGCTACAATCCAAAGCAGTCTCCCACATGTGCTGGGTTTTGAGCAACACAGAGAAAGAAATAATTTTGTCTTGTCGTGCAAAGCTCAATATGGGAAAAACGAGTACACCCATGGACAGATCAGGAAGGCTTAGATTCATAATATAGATCATGGATTTACACTAGATAAAACAGAATGGATCCTACTTCCAGTGCAAATCTGAGTCAAAGGCATAAGACATTTTTACATTTTGTGTATTTTTACTCTCTCGTTCTTTTCTGTACTGAAATAAATCTTCCTTGTGGGTACTAGACTAGCCAGTTAGGACCTGTATCTCTCTACCTACCATTTTCACCCATAAGAAGGGGACAATGATAACAATATATTTTGTTTGCATGGTTTGTACTGGCAAAACTCACTTAGAATTATTACTGATAACGTACCACAAAGTACAGGATCTTCATCTGATCTGTCATGGCAATCTGACTGAGTATTACATAAGAAATGTGGGCTTGTGCAGTTCCCATCATTACACTGGAATTGACCAACAGGGCAATATCGGTGTGGACAGGTAGGGGGCTCATCAGAGCCATCTCGACAGTCCCTCTGTCCATCACATTTCCACCAGATAGGAATGCACCTACAAAGAGAGAACAATGTTTTGTTGAGTAACTGCCTCTACAGATAAAACAAACAGGAAAAAAATCCTTTCACAGCACAGAACAGTCTTGTCTCAGTCTGTTTCTTAAAACTGCCAAGACACCTTGAATTTCATCTCTTCTGCTTCATATGTCAAGTGCTAACGAGTTATGCCAAAAGACTATAGAAACAAATGATACTGGCTGATCTCTAAAAGGTGTTCATAGTAAATTAATAAGGACTGAATTTTAATGCGTGCTTATGGTAACCATCTCTCAGCTTTTGAAATCAATCTTCATTTAGATTTTTTATCAGGTAACATTTTAATAATTCCCTTGTTCAGCACAAGAATTTTATAAGAGATCATCATTGTAACACTGCTTCAAAACGTCACCCTACAAACACAACAGTCTCAAAATCTCCAGAGTAATACAGTGTCAGCATAGTGGCTCTTAGGCTACATTCCTCACCTACCACTGCAGCTATCTCAGAGAAAGGGGTATGAAACACATCCTCACACCTTTTAAATGCTTTTTGTTGTTGTTGTTGTTTGCTTTCCTAGGATACTTCCAGACAGCATGTACTTGGAAGAAAGAGATGTGTTACAAAAGATGCGCAAATAAGAAAAGTTCCAGGCATTACACAGCAATGCTGTGTAGTGGGGAAAAAAGTTTAAAAACAACCCACAACATTTAAACTAGGAGTCCATATATACTTTTCCAAAACAAAGTCTGTCTGGTCCTGGCTTTGTCTTTCCTAGAACACCACAGAATAATAGGAGGAATTACTGCTTTAATGCCCTTTTCAAAAGACTAAACTGTGGAATGTATCCTTAAAAGGCATCAGAAAAAAGAATGTGAACAGCACCTACCTCTCCGTGTCCGCACAGAGGAACTGGGTGCTGGAGCACGTTGGAAGGCAGTGTGCTGTACTGCCAAACTGTACAATCATGAAGTTATCGGGACATTCACAGGAATAACCCTGACCACCAGCTTTTATCAGACACAGATGGGAACAACCACCATTGTTGGTGCCACAAGGATTATTAACTGGTAAAAAAAAAAAAAAAAAAAGAAAAATAAATATTACCATACATTGCAAATCCCAGGACATAATGGGCTCAATCTTCAATAGATTCCTCTCATGCTGTATTGAAAACTTACATGTAATAGGTCTAAAAACAAAATCTAGATTATCAGGCACTCAGAGAGATAAACACATATGATTTCACATGCATGAAACGTATACTACTGGTCTTGAATTTTAAGAAACTAATTTAAAATAACACATTTCCAATCTGATTCTATTTCAGCAGTTAATCAAGGACCATTTGTATGCGTAAAGCAGAGAAGTACATTTACTCTGTGCATTTCATTTCCCCGAGCAAATGAGAAAACGGAGTCCACTCAGGATTTTTTACATTAGTTTCCAGATAACAGCTGGCCCTCTAAATTCAAATATAATACTGATTTCTCACCAAAAGGTTGTCTGTATGGATGGTAAACATGGATGTCAAATGGCCTATGCGTGGTGTTCACAAGAACAGTCCTGTCTGATCCATCATATTTATTTCCCTTTTCAACAGTTCTTGTGTTCCAATCAGTCCAATATATCGTGTCTTCAAAAATGGTTATTGCAAATGGGTGAGGCAATGTCCCATCATATACGGTATGACGATGATGTCCATCTAGGTCAGAGTACCTAGATAAAGGAAAATGTGCAAAAAATTCAGATAAATGCTATACAATCTTCTCATCCTTATATGTTAATGTTAGATTTTTATTGGACCAGGACATATAACACTGGAATTGCAGCTTCTTTAGTCCTATGACACAGCACTGTCCTCAGTAAATAAATTTTAAGATATGCAGAGAAGTGAAACAGGTTGTTCTAGGTAAAGAAGTGTAATAGGGGAACATCCACTGATGCATGAAGTCTTCCAATAGAATTATGTCACCTAGTCCAAAGACATTTTGCACACTTAATGTTTTACAGTAAGTTATTTCTGCCACATGAGAGATGAGCTTGCCTGGTTCATCCACACTGCTAATAATTGAATACTTAACACAATAGGTCTCCTAAATCTTTAAATTTCATACACATAAATTTCAATGACTTGATGATTTAGAGCCTCCTCTGATAAGGTGCCTTTAATAAATTTTATATTTTTGTTGTGATCTTACCATATAGGGTTAAAACATGAAATACAAGAGAAATTAAGAAAAACTGATATTAATATATTTTTAAAATAGGATATTCTTAATATTTCAGCATAGAAAAGGCTGCCAGAAGAATGAAATGTAAAGAAAAAAAATGGATGAAAGCATAACCCTAAGCACATATATAAACATGAATATGAAGGATTTGTTTTGAAGTGATTCAATGCCTTCACAAGAACCAGAGTGTTACTTGTGGATTTTAACAGATCTTTAAGAGGTAATTTTCCAATTTTCCACTAATACATTTTTTATCAATTGACAAGAAGAAGCTATGTGCCAACAGGAAATTTCATACTGTATCTATGGACACCTCCATAAAAGCTGAGGATAACATTACACATAAGTTTTCAGACATCCTCTAATGATTTGTGTATTGTTTTATTAGCACATAACTAGTTTAGATACCGCAGCTGAACACATGCATATAGACAGAAGGGCATCACAAGTAGTTATTTTACATTCAATTCTGCCTTGACTCAGGCAAGGTATAGATACTGGTAACTTGCATATTTTCAGCATAGATTATGACTTTTTTAACCTGAGTTTTTCAATAGTTTTGGAACATTTCTAGCAGGACCTGGAATGCAAATATATGAGCTATCACTGCGAGGCTACTGTGTCATTCATTTCACCTACTGCTCCAGACTTCCTGACTCTAATTTCCTATAGCATCAATAGATAGAAGCATTGTGCTTACAGCATTTACAAAGGCTACCACTGAAATCCAGTATGAGCAAATTATTTAATTGCTTTATTCTCCTCTGTGTACGTACTCAATGTAATTTAGATGGGCATCTGCCCAGTAGAGCTTGTCGTTGGTGTAATCTATGGTAAGTCCATTGGGCCACTCTAACTTTGTAGAGATAATCACCGTCTTGTCCTTGCCATCCATGCCTGCTCGTCCAATATAGGCTCGATCTGCCCAGTCCGTCCAGTAAACCTGTCTGTTCAAATAAACACATCTAATTAGGTTGATAGTAAAAATATGCTGAAGTAAATACAAGAAGCCAGATCTGACAGACAGCATTTCTTGCAAAAAAAATTAAACCAGATACTGAGGAAGATAAGTAAAAGGTTAATACATTTACTTGTTACATTAATCACTACAGCAAACAAGTAGATGCATGCAAGCACAATCATCTTCAAAGAATGCAATCAGTACCACATTGTATATCAAGCTGCACAGGCACCTGTTAACCTTTCCAGCCTTGCAGTCAACATTCCCTTGTCCACATGCAACCAAATTCCACTTTCAGTATCAGGCTGCCCTACATATAAAGCTACGAAAAGCAAGCTGCTGTTTTTCCTAAGCTCCAGCTAAGATTAATGTCACACAAATCAAAGAGCACACAACCAAAATTTATTTCAGATTTTCAGAGACAGTGCAAAATTATTTAAAAGGAAAAGGACTTTTGAAATGTCATACCCATATTTTGGATGAACAACAATTGCTCTGGGATGCTGAAAGCAGTAAGTGTTGTTGATATCCACACATCGATCTACCAGTTTTTTCTGGAATCTTCCATCAAGTTCAGAGACATAGAGGCAATCTTTGTAGGCATCCACCCAGTACAATTTTCTGAAATGTTTTAGAGTTAATTTACTTTCTTCATTTTACTTCATGTTGAATTTCACTTTTTTTTTTTTCCTTCTAGAAGCAATGTCCACAATAAAGGAAGAGTATACATAGTGTACTAAGATCTCTTCTATATCATGTTCCAGTTTGTCTTTTTTACTCCTCTGTACTTCTGTCCACAATCATGGGTATCAAATTCAAACTTGCAGCTCCCCAGTTGAGTAATAATATTCCATTTACCTATAAATTACTAAGCAATCTTTTCTTTCTCTCCTTTCCTACCACAACAACCAAAGAGAAACAGAAAAACACACAGGCAGTATAAAGGACTGTGACTGGAGCTGCAAAGTGTTCGCCTTTTCCAGGCTGTCACATCTGCTCTAATCAAACAAATAAAAGAGTTGGCTCTCCTTCAAAAACTGCTAGCTATTACGGTTTGAAAGCCTAATTTAAATCTCACTTCAAATTTTTTTTTTCTTTTACATTGCCTAGGAATTATCTGTATCTGTAATCAAAGATAACATGCATTGATTTTTGAAAGCCTGCAACAAAATAAAGCATTTAATTTGATTAATTAGAAATAAGGTAGGCTACTTTGAAATTGCCTGCAGTGTTTTTTCAGCTCCAGTGCGCACAGAATCACTCCAGAAACAGCCTAAGTCTCTACCTATATCACTCTGATCACCACTGTGGTACTCCCATGAGGTAGGAGAAATGAAAAGATAATCTTCCCCAGCCTGTAGCTCATATCTCCCAATCCCCACCCTGTACTGAAACTTGCAGACCAACTTATCCACCACTGTACGATCTTTTAGCCCTTCTGAGGCACCTAAACAAAAGCTGACTAAAAGCATATCTAATGGTAGCTGAATTAATTCAGCAACTATTATTAAAGGAGCAATAGGATCACTTTGGCTAAAATTAGTCTTTTCCTTCCACACCTCTTTATCAACCACAAAGCATTTGGAGCGACTGGTAACATAACTATAATTAGTTTCAGAGACAAAGCAGTGAAAACACTGATTTGTGAATACGTTAATAAAATCACGCTCTCGTAAGTCCCAATTGTGACCTTCTGAATCACTCTCATTATTCTGAAGAGCTCTGAACTTTTCACACTGAGAGCAATGCAGGCAAAAAAAAAAAAGGAAGAAAAATTGATGAAGGGGCACCAAATAACAGCAGTTTCCGTGGAAATAAATCAAGCTACTTTATGATACATGGTAGGCAATTAAAAAATTACCACAATGCAAAGTGCTTTCCAATTTTGTCCTCATAATGCCCGCGTTTAGCGAATGATGTCAACCTATGGTTTGAGTGTCAGAAAATGATGTATTTTTCAAGAGCAGAAAAACATGCTCTTCATTAATGTTTATTATTACTTCTTCACTGGAATTTAGTAGTCTCTTATAGCATACTGTTATGCAAAGACCGAAGCTTCAGTCCTGACCTTTCTTCCTTTGCTAGCACCTGCAAATAATAGCACCTACTAGCCTAAGCTCAGAATCTCTACCCCCAGGAACATAATTTCCCAGCTTCCTGCTCAGCTCTTCTGTTCATTGATCATTTCCTAACATGCTTCTCACGTGAGCCATATGCACTACGTTATTGATGAGAGTAACCTTGGTAAAATAGACAGGAGACCAATTAAACAAATGCACTATGCAAGGTATTATAAGCCCATAAATTTTCCAGAGCAGCTGTGTAATACTGCATCCACAATCCAAATTGATTTAATGCTCCTCAGAGGTTTTTGTACAAAGTAGAAGAATCTTAACGCAAACTCCCTCCAATTTCCTTAGTAGCTCAGAAAGGCAGAAAATGTGTTTTCTTACCTGCCAACCCAGTCAACAGCGATACCTTCCCCATTCGGCACATCGTCACTTATCACAGCCTCCTTATTTGTTCCATTTAGGAACATTCGTTCAATGACCTTCCTCCCCACATCAATCCAGTACAACCTTTTTTCCACCCTGTCAAAGTCCAGTGCCACCACATTTCTCAGTCCTTGTAAAATGAGAGAGTAAGACTGGCCATCTGCTGTGAGATTTCTCAGATAGTAACGGTTGCTAAAAATAAGGTATGGGGAGATATTACTATTGTGTCGGCAACTTTTTCCATCAGGCTCCCGGATATAGCCTGGGGCACACTTACAGATGTAGGAGCCAGCTGTGTTCTCACAAATCTGGCTACATACTGATGGAGTTTCATTGCACTCATCAATATCATCACAAGTTCGTTTATCTGACATAAGTTTGTATCCAGGATGACAAGAACAGTAGAAACTTGTTTGGGTGTCCGTGCAGTCATGATCACATCCACTGATTGAAGGGTCACTGCATTCATTTATTCCTAGCGAAGGAAAGAAACCTCTTCTCAAGCAATTGACTTACAGAGAAAACAGTGCAGCGATTTTCCAACATACTCTTCTTTCTATCTCTCTCTCCCTGCCTTCTCCTGAAAATGCTCAATACAAATCTCAGCTGGCAGTACTTTAAAAAAAAAAAAAAAAAAAGAACTATTTCAGCTCTTTTGAAGTCTGCTGCCAAACTCACTGAGAGCAAAAAATACACGAACCAGTGGTGGATTTTGGAAATGTAAGGGCAATAATGAAACAATTTATAATCTGCATTTGCAGTTTACATAATTAGCTAAATTCCATGGTTTGTCAAAACAATATATAATTGATGTGATTTAATACAATTTTTAAAAAAAGATTTAATGTACACATTCCTCCACCACCACGGAATAGATACAATTGTAATTGTGAAGTTATCTTAAGATCATTTTTCTGTTGAATCTGCCAATGCATTTTAAACAGATTAAGATAGTCCAAATAAACCTAAACATACCACATCCTTTTTCATCACTATTATCTAAGCAATCATCCAACCGATTGCAGACTTTAGCCATTTCAATGCAGTTTCCATTGTCACATTTAAAATGATGGGGAGAGCACGTTGCTTCTGGTGTACTACAGAGGTGTTCCAGCTCATCAGACTCATCACCACAATCATTATCTCCATCACAAATGTAGGCCTTGGCAATGCAACGTCCATTTTGACAAGTAAACTGGTGCTGCTGACATGGCTCATAGATGCAACCCCTTTCATCGCTGGCATCACCACAGTCATTCCGTCTGTCACACCTGAAGAAGAATGAACACTTTTTTTCAAATACAAGAAGGCAGACACCATTCTCCAGTGCCAGATGCGCTCTTCTGATTTCTAAAGGATGTCACACATTATTGGCTCTAACAGTAGAGACTTTCAGAAAACTGGGGCACATCACAGAGTCTGATCCAGTGAGTCCTGCTTGTATTCTCTGCATCCACTACAAGCTGAATAGAATCACCTCATGAGAGGTACAGAAAAAGAAAATTAAATGCCAATGCTGAGCACTGGGAATATTAACATGAAAGACTCCCAATCATTTTCAAGTAAAAATTGATGCACGAATGCATGGTAGATAAATGGTAGTTACAAACCTGTATGCGCTTCGGATACACAAGCCATTACTACAAGTAAACTCATTCTCCGTGCAAGATCTTCGTGTGCAGTTCTGGTGTTCATCAAGTGCATCACTGCAGTCAGCGTCACCGTCACAGATCCATGCCCGAGGAATGCACCTCCTGAGCGGGGGGCGATTGTTGGCACATGTGAACTCTGCAGCTGTGCAGCTGCGGTTTGCTGATAGAGAGCACGTTCACCAGGTCAGCAAGTTGCACTCTAGGTGTAAAACATTCCCCCCAACACACAGCCTGGATAACAACACATAACCCACAACAGGACCACGCTCTTCTCCATGTGCAGAAATAGGTATCACTGCACTTTCATATATGAAAGTCATACTCATTTCCATCAGTTCTAAACTGGACATAGCTCTTCACTGAGGCTAAGAGTCAAGGCACTTTGGAACTGCTTACCCAATGCTGCCACTTGAAGAACTCTGAATCTTAGATACTGAGTATAAGCTTTCCACATGTCTGGCCAGATTTTCTGGCCACTGAGCGGATATTAGGCTTAGGCTGTCTAGCTCTCACATTCTTCAATGTATTCAATACTCCAGGGATCACACAGATGGAGAACCACTGACATTAAATAGTGCAAGAACTGCAATTGAATCCAGCTGTTGTTAAATCAAGGAGCAGCATCAGGTTTGTCTAACTTTCTTCTCTTTTTTTCATCCTCTAAATTGCCACAGGTTATTTTGCTCATTTGTTTGTAAGGAAATCATGCCCAAAATATGTGGATATTAATACAAAGAAGATGTAGTGTGTGATGAGTATCTCTGCTGTTAGGGAGTATCTCTGGTGAAGTTGCTGCCTAAATCATACAAACAATATCTCACTTGAAATTTGCCAATTCAAAGAAGAGTACTCACATAATTGGAATATTTTTCTTTCTTTCTTTTTTTAAACCAATAGTCTTATCTACTTTAATTCAACACAAGGAGAACTGAGGACAGGAAAAATGTACCTCATGTACCTTGAAGTGTACCTTAATAGACAGAAAAAATGGTAGAGTTTTTGTTGTTTCATATCAGTTTTTCTGCGTGTGTTTCTTTTGTGTTTTTTTTTTTTTTTTTTTTTTTAAATGGAAAAAGCCTGTCAAAGAAAGTAATACTAGACACCTACCACAACTGTGTCTTTGATCCTCATCGCTCATATCCCCACAGTCATTATCACCATCGCAGATCCATGTTGCTGGGATACATCTGCCATCATCACATCTGAATTGGTCACTTGAACAAGTCCGCAGGTGAGGCTCTTAAAAATGAATAAAATCACTTTGCTTGTTAAACTACAATACTATATAATAGTGCTACAATAAAGGAGGCGTTTTAGGGAGAATCCTATGACCGTGAAATTTGAAATGTAAAGTAAAAGCTTAAGTAGAAGAGATGTGCTGCTAAAAGCACAGAGTTCCCCTCTGATCAATTATATTGGCAATCTCTACAAACACTGTACTGTTTGTATTATCATATTGATGATCTTGTAATACCTCAAAAGCACCCTGCTTCATAAACCTGAGACCAGGAGACTAAAATGTGAAAGCAGCATTAAATACAATATGAATACAGCAGTCAGCACATAATGACCCTGTTTTCTTTTATATTATTTACGTAATGAGGATTTGAAGTTGGCATACGATGCAAGACATTTTCTCAAACTTGAGGTGCAGCTCTAGAAACGTGCAAATGGAGCTACCAGCCCTTTTTAGATCATAGAGGCCTTATGTCACCTTTCACAGTGACAGTAATGACTGTTGTTGTCATGTTACTTCTCAGATGCTTCAGTCAGTCCCTCTTCTTTCTCCCTAGAGATTGCTCTACTTCTCCTCACCTTCTTCCCTCCTCCCCGTGCTTACTACCATCAGCATGTAAAGTATCTGCCTACTGCAGTTCTATGATACTCTTCTGCATACTAGTCAAAAACATTCCTCCATATCCCGTGTTCCTTTTTCCCCCAAATGGAATATTGTGCACATACTTCCTGTAAAATAAGATATCTGGTCTCACATCCAAAACACTGACATGAAAAAATACTTGCTAACTCTCATCACTTGATTCACCACCACCAGAGTCTTAAAAAGAGAGAGAAGGTTATACATTGAGAGGAATCAATTTTTGCAGTTAAAAATCTTCATATTCCACGCATAGCATGAAGTACGTTTACTGACTCTAATTACTCAGTGACTCAGATCACTTAGTCAGCAAACAAATCTCAAAAGATACCTATTAGCCACCTCGTCTGGATTCAACCTGTTGCCTCTAAGCACTATAGTTTCTCCATAAACCATCTTGTCTTTCAGTATGTATCTTCTGAATGTACATTACCACAAGAGGCAGGTTCATCAGAGCCATCAGCACAGTCTATTCCTTGATCACAGTACCAATGAGCAGGAATACAGCGTCCCGATGTACAACGAAACTCATTGTTTGTGCAAGTCATTGAGACTGGAAGAAAAAAAAAAAACAAAAAACTACGCATGACTTTTTTCTTCCTGTTACCTTTTCAACTCATTTTAAGCTGTTTTTGAGTCTGTGTTACGCAAAAACATAAGATTATGCTAGGAAAAAGGTCTTAGTAGCCTGTCTGCAAACAGCTCTTTGTACAAACTAGTTTGAACTTCATATGCAAAACATTCTTTTCTTACACACACATACCACTTAATAAATAGAATTTGTTCTGCAAGTAGTATTGCACACAACAATTGTAAATATGTTTTATATTTATACTCGAGCTTAGTGCACAAGAAAATGAGTACAGTCCAATGTACTAATTTCTTCAGCACCCAAAGTAGGTGGTAGGAGACTACATGTGGCAGTCTGCTAATTTCTTCAGTAGTTACTGATCCTATTTTGTACCCTCTGATGATTTCAAGATACCAAAAAGGACCTAGTTTAGCCTTTAAACTTTATGTGCCTTTATGATAGAAATCAAAGGCAATTAACATATTTCTCATTAATATCTTTGGGCTTCCTCTATCTTCTATTCTCCCTAGCTCTTCCTCATTTGTCCCCTTAATCTCTTCTCAATTTTAGAATTCAATAGGGCTGGGACATAAAACAGTAGAAAGGAAAAAGCACACCTTTCATGAGCAGTACACAGGTTATTATGTCTATACATTTAGACACATTTTTTTGACATGTAGAGGCCCATGCATAAAGGTGGTGATCTTTTGAATAGAATAATTGTGGCATGGGTAATTCGAGGCATGCACCTTTAGGAAAACTAGACAAAGCAAACATAATCCACTCAAACAATATTAAAAATAAATCATTGTCTGAAAATATCCATTGTACGTTAGAAACAGATCCACCACATTTTAAAGAAGTACTACCTACTACCTTGCAAAAATATGCTGTTTTGTAATTGAAGTTTATTAAAAGCTACACAGTTTTGTATAAAAGTTGGAATCAACAATGAACTATGAATCCTTTCTTAAGGCATAAATAACTCCATAAAAGAAATTACATTTAAGAGTACCTATAATTTCATTTAATTAGAAGGAAAATATTCTCATAATGAAGTTCTGGAAAAAACTCAATTCACTAATACTTAAGTGCCAGTTCTGTTAAAAAAAAAAAAAAAAAAAAAAAAAAAACATACAGAGCAGAATACACAAAAAAAAATCATCGCTCAAAAACTGCATAAAAACTGTGCAAAGAAGACTAATAAAATTTTAAGGAAATTAGAAGAACAAGATTAAATAATACAACAGTTACATCTTTTATCTCTCCAATACTACAAAAGAGTAGATTTCGAGAACAACTGTAGTTACAAGAAAGGTAAAGAGCACCAAAATAAATCAATGAAGTGCAAGGAGGTTAAAAGCCCTATCAGCTTACCACAGTGAGTAGGGCTCTCATCACTCATATCTCCACAGTCATTGTCACCATCACACAAATAAGTTCGAGGAATGCAGATGTTTGTGCTTTGGCATTTGGTAAAACCAGACTGGCAAGTCCGTTCCGCTTTAAAGAGAGGGCAAAAACATTTCATTGATACACACGTACATAACACTGTTTAAAAAAAAGCAAGAACAAACAAACAAAAAAAAATCTGATCTGTTTTTTTTTTTCTGATCAATCCAGAGTGGACTGATCTGATCAATCCAGAGTGCCTTTTGTCACATATTTTTCAGATGTAAGACTGCCAGTGATTTACTATCCCTTTCACCTGAAGCGACCAAAAGTCTTTGAAGAAGCTGAACTAGTTTTAAAAATTCTCAGAGCTGAGACAGCTGCAGATGTTCTCCACCCACTCAAAACAATACTAAATTAAAAGTAAAGCAATATACCATACGTTCTCGCTGCCATCTTTCTCTTCAAATTTCCTTGGAAAATTAAAAAAGAAATGTGTAAATAACACAAACCATTTTCCTCTCATTTCTGCTCAAATGCTGAAGTGCACTCATACCTCTCGTTCTATATGGAAACAACGAGGCCACTGCTTTTACTGGGAAAAGTGGTTTCAAAAACATGATCAAAGAAATACATGCTAATACTCAGAGGTGAGGGAATGTAAACTGACAAGCATTCAAACTGTAATGCTTGCATTTGCAACCAGCTGGTACTGTGTGAATCACCACATCAACTACAAATGACTATTAGAATGGGAATTTCAAATGTACAGATTTTTTTAGTTTTAAGTGAAATAAGTCACAAATAATATATTTCAAGAAAACAGTGTTAAAACAATGTTTTTTCAGTTTTTAAATCAACTACTTCACTAAGAATTTAACAATCTTACTGCAAAAAAAAAAAAAATGATTAACTTGATTAACTGCATTAGTACTTATTACTGAGCTGATTCCATAAAATTGGTGTTTTATGGAAAACAAATAAAACTGATAACTTTTTGAAAACTATAAGGACTATAATTTTAAACAGAATAAATATAAATCATGCTTGTATAAGATATGCTTGTCACATATTCATTCCTCATGATTAAATCCAGTATACTTAACATAACATGCTGCAAAGCTTATGGTAAAAATCTGCTGCCAAATTCCACGTGAATTCTGCATAGATGTAGGTCCAGCATCCAATTTATCTCAAATAATCTTTTTCAAGTCAATGGGATTACTACAATAGCTAACATTAAGCACTCTAATAGTATTTGCTGGGTCAAGGCAGATTAAAGCAGCAGTTATTAAGAAAGATCTCAGGGTACTCAAGAATATCTTTCAAGGATCAGTTTGCTTCAAAATAACACAAACCAGAATCTGTAACGTTAATATAAAAACCTTTTATCCTTTTTACTGCCTTTGTCATAATTCTTCACACTCAAGGAGATTTGTCTCTTCTTTGGTCTAAAGAGTCAGACTCAAATGTGCACTTAGTAATTTGGAGGAACTTACGGCAATTTCTCTCATCTGATGTGCCATTATCGTAACAATTATTTACTCCATTGCAGACGTATTGAAGAGATATACATCTTCCATTATTGCAAGTAAATTCTGTGTGGGAGTCACAAGTTCGGAATAAACAGCCAGCCTCATCGCTGTTGTCTCCACAGTCATTGTAGTGATCGCAGCGGTAATGATAAGGCACACATCGCCCATTACCACAGGTAAAAGCTGTTGGCTGACAAGTATGGAAAGCTGAACAAATAAAAAATAATTTTAATAAATTAATGAAGAATATAGTACATGGATAAAGCATAATCTAAGTTCTCTGACAAAGTAACAAATCAAAACACAACAGTTTTACCTGCCAGGGCAAAGACAGCTGCAAAACGTACTGCGTGAAAAGTAAAATACATATTTGAATTAAACAAAGGAGAAATTGGGTATATAAGAAGTTAATACTATAGCATTTCTGGATTCTAGAGCAAATTTGCTGTCATTCAGACCTAATAATGCACAACAAATTCTACAAGCAGGCAAGCAACAGATCATTTCCAAACTACAGCTAGAAAACCCGTGATCATAGAGCCACACAAACAATAGAAAACATCAGACAGCCAGGACAGAAGTTGCATCACTTTCACATGCAGTTATTTTAAATGCTTACCACACACACTCTCCAACTCATCACTTCCATCACCACAGTCATTGTCATTGTCGCATTTCCATCGCTCTGAGATGCAGTGTCCATTCAGGCAGGTGAAGAAACCAGTGTCACACCTGGTACCATTATCCACAATGCAGTGCTTATTATTATTGGCTAAATACCAGCGACCTTCAGATGGACACTGACACTCTGCACCAGCTGGACCTACATTCATATTTGATAATTAATACTCATGTTTTAGAAAGGGTTTTGTTAAAACTATTCACAGCCCTAAACGCAATGAAAATGAAATGCAATGAAATCCCTGTAACTATCTGCTTAGATTGAAAATGTGGCTACTTAGCCAGATTCTTACCTCCGTTAAGCATATTCAAACCCACTGAAACCCAAGGAAGTTAGAGTTCCCTACAAAAATTGAGATCAGAATTTGGAACACCTTAACTGCTTGCTGACTAAATAATTTTTCAATGACTGCAAAATGATCTCTGACGCTTTCAAATATCAGAGCTAGCTAATACCAGCTGAAGCTCTATCCCCCCAAACGTGATAAAAAGTATCTGTTCAATATATATTGTACCACTATAAATTACTAAGGTATCAGTATACTAAAAGCATATATTGGTTAATATTATAAATACCTATATTATTAAGGTGTGCTGCTGAGCTCATTTCACATGCTGCCCAGAGGAAATAGAAATTAAAATTTCAGAAAAAAATGTTTTTGTTTAAATTAGGAAACACATGGAAACACATGACTTTTAGTTGTGAAGATTCTCAACAAAAATCATCAAGTGTGTTGGCAAAGCACCATGATCCTGAACAGCAATCATCTTGATTGCATTATATAAATGAAATAATTATTAAACATTTAGAAATACTAAGGACTATTTCAGATGTCTCCATGCAACTTAAGCTTGTTATATTATGATTTCTAATACAGGCAATTCTAACAGCTTACAGTCATTAAGCATAGTTGCTTACCTGGTGCACAAATGTGACTGCAACCACCATTGAACTGGTTACAAGGGTTGGTACACTGCTGCTGCTTACTTTTTGCCCAGACATGAATATCCATTGGTCTTTGTGGAAGATTCATGATCATTACAATTTGATCTGAACCATCATATTTATTAGCTCGGTAAATGCTTCGTGTGTTCCAATCTGTCCAATATATATGCTGATCAAACAATGTCATTGCAAATGGATGGAGAGCAGTACTAACAATTACCTCACGGTTTGTACCAGTTAGAGTGCATCGCTCAATTTTTTGCCTAAAATAATAAAGAAATAATGTCATCTTAGAGGAAGTATTTCAACGTAGATACATGTCCTTATTAGTCATGTGACTACTATTTACCATTTCAATGATGTGCACCAAACCAAGTTAAGAACTCAAACGCTATTTTAGAGAAGGAGGGATGACATCTTTGGGAGAACAGTGTAAACAAAATGAGAATAAGCAGAAGGAAAAATGGAGGAGTTATGGCTATACGTCTGGCCTTTGTATCCTCTTCATGCACTAAGATCTAATGAGCACTGCCATTCTTTGAACATCTGGTCCTCATATCTTACCTCATGCTCCTCTGAATTGGGGTAAAGGACTCCCTTAAGAAAAAGAGAACTCGTCTTCCCTGTACTTGAAAGTGAGATTATAAAAGACTTGGTACTGTTTAACTATCTGCTATCTACCTCCATTAACTAGAATTTAAAAGAGAAATGTCTTATCTGACATTACGCATCTGTAACAGAATCCTTAGAATAGACGGTCCCATTTCAGGTTCCCTACACACAGATGTATCCATGTAAGGATGCCTTCCTATTAGAAGATCCCACAAAGGCACAGACTGTAAGAGTCACTACGTTACAGACATCTTTCTGTCACAGCAGCAGAGGTGTCTATAAAAGAATTGCTGTTCTGAAAGAACCAGATGAGGAACGTCTGATTGCTGCAGTGATTCCTCAGAGAACATGGGTGAATTTGAAGATGGAAATGAAATTATTTTTAAAAGCTCTCCTGCTGGTGGCAGAAATTCTGGTGGTCTACATTGAAGGGTAGGAATCTGTCTGGTTGGAAAAGCAAGAACTTAATGCCAAATTCTACAGGTGACGGCCATTAACCATGAGCAATGAATATGAAATGTGCACTGCGATTGTATGCACAGGAGAAGATGCTTATAAAAGTAATGAGTTGAAATTAAGAGGAGTGACATAAAGCACTGAATGAAATCTGCCTTGTGACATCACAAAACTTCTTGTGGAGTAGTTCAACATCAATATAAGAAAATGATGTTTTGTTGCTATAAAGTATTTCTTATAATTTCTACAATACAAATTATTGAATTTAATTACAATGTTGAAAACAGTGGGAAAAAAATAAAGCAGGAAAAAGAGATAATAGGCCCATTCAAATTAACCTAATGCGAATCAACAACTATGTTATCAATACGTACAGATTTGCATCAGCCCAGTATAGCTGCTGTTCTTCATAGTCCAGGGTAAGCCCATTTGGCCACACCAGATTGGTGCTTACAATAGGTGTTCTGAAGTTTCCTCCAAGTGTAGCTCGTTCTATCTTTGCATTGGAGCTCCAGTCAGTCCAGTACATATAGCTGTCAGTAACATGATTGAAAAATTATTTTTACAGCAAAGAAAGTTCACAGAGCTCTTAACTGTCCTAGGATATCTCCACTCTGGTATAGCCAATTGAACTGTGGAGTGCAAAACTACGGGAAAAAGAACTACTTCCTCTGTTTTACTTCACGTTTACAAAGGAATCTTCTAGCTGGGATCATTGGGCTCCACTGGAATGAACTTCAGATGAGTTCTTCCAGCTCCTGTGAGAATCTAGTGAAATCAAATATTCTCTTTCTAATCTTTCTTCATTTGATGTATAGTATAACACTGCCCCTAACTTCTAAAAAACAAAAATTCTTCTGAGACACTTACAAAGCACAACATCAGTAGGAAAGAACTTACATACATATGACTTTTTATATACGACTTTTAGGTAGATCTCTTGGTAGCACCATCTGATTATCAGAACATAACATTCTTGAAGAAATCTTTGTTTCAACAAATGCCCCTTGTTTCTCTGCTTCAGAGAATGGAGAATGACTAGTTGCTTGAAGAACAGCTGCTTTGAAAAATCATTCTTATTTACCACACAGTACCTGGCTCCTAACCTCACTTAGTGGAGTTTTATTCACTACATATTCGTAAGCGTTTTTTAAAAAAAAACAAAATCAATGAAGAAAATTAAAATCTCCAAGGCTGAGATCAGGTTGAAAACTTAAATACTTAGATTCAGGTAATTCTGCATGGCTGGAATCTAGGCCCTAGAATAGGAACACCTATTGCTCTTCATCTAAGTCCAAACTACAGTTTCACCTGCAATGAAGATAAGGCATACAAAGTACAACACATACCCTCTGCAGGGATCTAGTACTACAGCTCTTGGTCGTGGGACCCGGGCAATCACGGTGCGGTTAGAGCCATCCACAGCCATTGAACTGATAGTCTGGTTGAGGTAGTCACTGTAGTAAACTCTGTTGTTGATCCAGTCAAAGGCTATGCCATCTGGAGTTCCCAGGTCTTAGATATATGCAAATACACAAACAAAACAGTTGAGTATAGTATTCTGAGATACTGCAATAGCTCATCTTTTATAACACACCAACAAAAAGATTTTCTTGAAATACAATTGATGGCAATGCAAATCTGACCATTTAAAAAATCTACATAACTAATAATTCTGACTTCAGTAGTCCTGTGCATGCAGTAGGGTTGTAAAGAGCTAAAGAAGTAACAGGAATCATCCCTCGCTCCCACCCTGTAAATTCAGAGAGCATCAAGGCAGGCAGAGGCAGATAAAAAATAAGCATTGTTTTGTCCTTATTTTGTGCTTACACTAAAACAGATGATCAAGTTGACACCTGTGACAGAAGAGAGGAAAGCAATAGCAAAGACTTGAAGATGTAAACCCTTGTTGAAGGTGCAGTTTTACACAACCCTTAACAGCGGGGTACGCTGACATAAGGATCTCAGCTGTCCATCAGTCCAGCATAAACAGTTCAACCTGACACTGGCTTTCTGAAAACACAGGCTTAGTTGTCTCATTCTCCCCCCAAACTCTGCTTCATCACACTTCCAGCTTACTAAATGCCCTCCTTGGCCCAGAATGCTACCTTGTTTCCTTCATCTCACTTGTGGTGAAGATCTAACACAGAGTTATTTGATTGGCAGCGAAGAGCAAGTCAGAGGAAAAGCTGCAGATTGTCAAGAATCTTAATAATTCAAAAATGTTTAACAACAAAAAACACTACAATAGCTATTATTATTAAACAGATATTATTTGTCTTTTTATATTGGTAATATCATAGTATCTCTGTCTCTACACTTCCCGCAATCTCAAAACTACTGACAGCATGTAACAATATTTAACCAGTTCTATATTTTCTTGTCAAGATATAAGATTATCATAAGAGGAAAACACTGAAGAGAAAAAGATCATTTTATCAGTTGCCTTAAATAATCAGTCTACCTTCACTATAAGTATAAAACTACCAGCTGAGCTAATCCAGTCGTTTTCCAGTATCTAATTATTCTGAATCACAATTCAATTCACTTACCAGATGCAACTACTACTGGAGTGCCAATTCCTGAGTAAATACTGATATAACTGATTCTTCCAGCACCTGAAGGATAACTTTGTGTAAAATATATTCGGTTGTTTATGCTGTCAAAATCCAAGGCCACTGCAGTTCTTAACACATTGACTGCACGGAAGGGAGGACTGTGATTTTCAGGATCCAGGTGAATACTTCTGAGGGCATTCTCAAGGGCAAAAATCAAGTAATCATCTGTTGAAATGGTACATCTCTTGCCATCACTGTCCAGTGTGCCAAAGGCACAACCACATTTGGGTATATGCAATTCAGGCAGGGCAAAACACAGATGGGAACAGCCTCCGTTGCTGTCCAAACAAGGATTGTTGTTTACGTCAAGGGGTGAACGTGACTGAAAATGACTATTATAAATGGTAACATCCCTTAGCCAATTAATGTTGTCTCGTATTACTGTTGGTTGATCAGTATTGCCTGGCTCCTTGCTGGCTTGAAACACTTTTTTCAGGTTCCGATCCACCCAGATCATTGAATTCCCAAAGACGGTGATACCATATGGAGTTGGATAGCGACTGCCATAACGCACAATTTCAACATCACCACCATCGGGTTGAATTCTTGCAATCATGTCTAAGGAATCATCTACCCAGTAAATGTAGCCATTGCTGTGATCGATGGCCAACCCACGAGGTGTGACAATGCCCTCAGATACCAGAACTGTTCTGTTGGTGCAGTCCAGAAATGCACGTTCAATCTTCGGATTTTGCCCATAATCTGCCCAGAACAAGTATCTGTTTTTTGGATCTACTACTATGTGCCTTGGCATATCTATTGTAGTTTTAAGCAGAACACGGCGATAAGTTGTGTTTAAACGTAAAACTTCTACAAAAGTCTCTGTCAGGAATGCATTTGTAAAATAAAGATTTCCTGCATTTAAAACAAATTGGAAAAAAAAAACAACAAAAAAACAAAGGAGAGTGACAAAAGTTAGTACACAGCATCACCACCTGAGAAACATGAACTGATAAAATACTAAACTGTTAAATGAATATCCATAAACATTTTAGAAGTTAAGAGCACAAAGTATGCAGCTCCATTTTGAGGAAGTAAAGTAAGAGACGATCAAAATTGAAGTAGTGGAATAATTTCCACATCTTTATTGATTTCCATGGAGATAATCAGTGGCTAATGATCAAAAATGCATTAACCATAGTTGTTATTTATTTTTTCAGTCTCAAATATCTATTGTTATTATATAGAAGCTTTTGGCTTGCACATCCATACTCTTTACCTTTTACAACATAAAACTATGAATTTTGTGTTGTGGCACAGCACTGAATACAGTAACTACAAAGTGCATGCAGTAGATGATTCTTCTAAAATCTGTCCCAAATAGCCTATCAATCTCCAGAAGAACTTTTGAAAAACACAAATACAGTACACACGTGTATAATACTGAACAAATACTAGCTACTTTATTGCATAAATAACAGTCACTGAATTCTGCTATGCTTACCTGCTACCCAGTCAATTGCAATGCCACGGATTCCATTTCGTCCTATTCCATTCGTAACAACATTTCTAAAATAAGAACCATCAGGTTTAATTTTACGTATTGCATTCTGAGAAGACACTGTGCTACTGAAGTCACACCAGTAAATGAAACCAGAAGGCATGTGAACATCCACATGAAGCACATTCCGTCCTGAAAAGTAGCAATTAATCATCTTTAATATAAACTAACAAACTCAGAACATGGCATGCAGGCCAGAAGTGCGAAAACATTAGGTATTATAAGCTCTCATCTTACTATAATTGTCACATACCTCTTCCTGCTAGAGGTACCATGGCTTCAGAGTGATCAGACGTCTCTAAACTAAATCCTTTAATTGCAGAAAGCATAGAAACAATTACAAATGAATTGTATGGAGAACAGGTTCTGTTATCAGGATTTAGCTGAAAGCCAGTAGCACATGCACAGGAGAATAATCCACCAGGTACAGGTAAGCAAAGTTGTTGACAAACTCCAATATTATTACTGCAGCCATTTGAGGAACCAGCAGAATCTGTGAAAGGAATACATGGAAACACAGAAATCTGAACTGTATCATCACAAACTCCAGCAGATGTACAACAAATTCTTATACTTGTGGAGCACTAACAAAGAGCAAAAAATATTTTAATTGCCATTTAAGCATGATGCTCCTGTAATCAATTTGTTTGTTTCTTCTCATTTAAGATCAATGGATCAAAGAATCAGACAAAAACCCATAAATCTAAAGCTAAAGTAACAATTTTTTGTTTAGTCAATTTCACGTTGATGATATTTTAGTAAAATTTCCCATGCCAATAAGTGCCTTAACAGGACAGTAGAACACCTCTGGGTAAAACCATGTAAATGCTTCTGGCACATCAAACAATTTTTTTTTAAGGAGCACACATTCTGTCTCTAATGGAAGTTTGAGTTTTCATGAGTTGGAAATCTTGAAATAGCTCTTTAGTAAATACTCACTATCTCTATAATACACTCGTAGACACTTCAGTCTTGGGACATTGTCTCTCAGTACTACTTTGTTTGCTCCAGTGAACTTGTCAACTCGTTCAATAACTTCATAATCTCGATCGGTATAGTATAGAAAGGTATCATACACTGCAATTCCCCATGGATGAGAAAGATGAACCACGAGAGTCACACGATTTGTACCATCCACATTGCCTTTCTCAATCTAAGAAATCAATTTAAAGCTTAATATTACACTTCTTATAATAGTATACATTCAATGTTACAATACAAAATTAAAATACAACATACACTACTAAAATCTTTCCTTGGACAAATTTTCATCTACCTATCACAGAGAGGAAGGATAGGTTAGCAGGATGCTAATAGAGATTTGTTTCTTCATTCAAATCATCATTTATTTTTAAAGGTAATCTATAAATGTTATTCAGATTTTGCTTGGTCCTGCATTTCCCAGTTACATAAGTAAACTGAAGTAACTGAATTATTCTTGGGAATCACAAACACACAAATAAACAAGTAACACCAACTATGACAAAAGTATCACTTACCACTCCTGTGCTTGTGACAGCCCAGTACAACTTTTGTTCTTTAATATCAACGGTAATGAACTCTACATGATCCAGGTTGCCAGTGAAGAGGGTTTGAATACCTGATCCATCCATGTTTGCACTGGCAACCTTTGCTGGAACTCCACTATCAGTTCCCTGGTCTGTCCAATACAGTTTCCTGTAACACAGGAAAACATTATCACACCTATTAGCAAAGCTGGTGATGGAAATCAATAGCCCACAGACAATAAAGCATATGCTTAAATCCATCTCCTCTCTCTGCCAAATACCTTGGCACATGATGAATAGAGATCACTAAGAACTGAACCTCAATGAAAAAAACAGACCTTGTTTTGAAAGAATAATTCCTGTTAAACCATTTTTAGAAATTCATATACTCTTTCCTGTATCATCCACTGTATGTCAGGAGGTAGGCTCAGAAGATTGTCAGGAGTGGAATAAAAGGCAGGAGAACAATAATTCTGTTTTATAGATGGTTGCAGTTTCAACTGTAAGTTTGGTTTCAGTTTAGAATTAAAACTGCAAGTTCAAAAACTGGCTCTGAGGAATATGTGCACTGCTCTGGTCCCAGTTGCTGAAAAGCAGCTAGGAGACACAGTAAACAGACTCCATAAAAGAGACAAAAAAGCAGATATTCATTTATCTGAAAGACTGGCAGGTCACCAGCAGAACAATCTCATTACTAACATGGTCCTATGAAACACTTTGATTCTGGGAGGGAAAAAAAAGCATCATAGTGCACCTTTGTACTGGGGACAAAGTACTAAAGTCATGTTTAGTATATGCTGTTTAGCAGCTGACATTTTTTGCATGTAGTATGCCTTTATTAATAAATACTTAATAATTTTCCTTACTCTGTGCCCTCATTTTACAGTGCCTTTCTTTTTTTTAATGCTTTTTATTCAGTCATTCTGACATTTTTTTTAATTAAAAAGAATGTGAAGTAGACGGTACATTAAGGAGAACAGACATCCATCCAACAATTTATGTAGTTATGCAATTGTTTTCTAGGCTTTTGAAAGAATAAATTAAAAAACAAAAACAAAAAACCAAACCTGTATCAAATCCAGGATCGAAGCTAACGACCTTAAACATTAAGAAAAATGTAGAATACATATTCAAGTGCAAAGATAACTGCAATTTTAGTAATTTACCCCCTTGCTGGATCAACTGTCAAACCAATTGGTGTGCCAGCTCCCAGAGAGGTACCATCGTTGGTAATCAGAGTTTTTCTGTACATTACTTCACCGTGCAGCTTCAGGACCTATGCAAATATTGAATTAATCAAAGCATGTTAATACAGAACTTAAGATACATAACTAAATCAAAGGAAGAAAGTCTAAATCCACCAAGTGATGAAATTGCAGGAACTTATTCAAACACTATGAAGGAAAAGCAAGCTGCTTAGTACTCTAATATTCTTTCTTCTCTCACATGCACCCTACGAAGAAGCTCTGAACCTGCCTATGGTAATACTGAAGTATCCTTGGTAAATATAAAAAATAGTAACAAAAAAACCTTATCTTTCAGCCTCCATAATATATTGATGTTGAATGTTACAGGTTGAAGGCAGTGAAAAAAGCTGATTTTACATGTATTATCTTGTATCTGTTTAAATTAGGTAGGTTTTAATTTTGCATATTTATATTTTATGACAAGAAAATTCATGGCAACTTATTCATACTTATCACTAATTACATGTTGCTTACCCTCTATTTCCCTACTCTAAATGGCATTTTTATTTTTCCCATGCTGTCACACTGCTTGCCTCCAGTAAGATACAGAATAGGACACCAGAGCACTGGGGATTGGATCTTACTCCATTCCATGGCTACATTCCTTTACAGTCAGAAGCAGTGCAAAAAGATCCATACGCAAATAAAGTTCCAAGAATACATCGCTTTTAAAATCTTTTAGCTGTGCACAAATTTAGTTTTTTTTCTTCAAGTGTGCAAATCACTTTTCTTCATACTACCCAAATGTTTTAGAAAAAATAAATCTAATTTCTGATTTTCACTAAAAAACAGCTCTAATTTCAAATTGCATATTTGTAGCAGCAAAATACTGAGGCTCTTAATTTTCACAATTGTACTTAAATATTACCTCAATTGACTGTGTTCCTG
This sequence comes from Tympanuchus pallidicinctus, assembly GCF_026119805.1. Classification (NCBI taxonomy): domain Eukaryota; kingdom Metazoa; phylum Chordata; class Aves; order Galliformes; family Phasianidae; genus Tympanuchus; species Tympanuchus pallidicinctus. The sequence goes on from NW_026294669.1 coordinate 18,362,377, forward strand.
GGTTACTATAATAAAGGTTTGCAGATATCCAGTCCAATGCTAGGCCAATAGGAGCACCAATAACAGCTGCTGGAGCAAAAACCGTCCTGTTAGATCCATCTGACCTCACTCTGTGAATTTCACCCTTGGAAAAATAACAGAAGTATAAACATCCAGAGCAGTTTCATCAGAAACAAACAAATAAGAGAAAACCTCATTTATTGCAACCATGTGAACAGATACTTTATATTGCAATCTTTTCCGAGAAAAATGAAAATTCAGCAGCAGTAAAGTATTTTTATATACTTTCATAAGCATGGTAAAAAAATATAATATACTGTTAAGTGTAACAATATGGCATAAAGAGGAATTATATTTCATTAACCAAATGAACTATGATGTTCATTATATATATCAAGTATTTAGCAAATATTTATTTCTGTGATTCACAGAAATAAAATGGCTATGTAAAATGAGCCTGAATAGTCTATTTTTAAGCTGTATGTAGACACACTACTGTAATTTGTACTCTACTCTCAAAAGATTTATTAACAGGATATCTCAATTAGCCAGCTTGAATAAATCTCAAATTCAATGCAGGAAAACAGTGCTCTCTACAAGCATAAATACAGAAGAACCAAAATTCTAACTGTAATAGAAGAATCAAAACTAAGATTAACCCTGCAGTTTTCACAAAATTATCTCACAAATTATCACTTGCAGGCTCGATAGCGTTAGCCACATAATGTAGCTACACCATAGACACCTTAGCTGCATGATACAAAAACAATGACAAAACTCAGAGAGAAGCTACATTGAGATCTGAGTTTTCATCCAGTTGCTTCAGTTTTACAGAAGTTCTGCAGAACAATTGCTTTAGAAAAAACACCCACGAATCATTAGGTCCATGTATAGTCTTATTCTTATATATTCTTAATAGAGTGCTTATCTGCACTCAGCCTGCCAAGGCTCCTGGCATTTCACTTGCCAGCTGTGTTAGTAGATACATAAGCCCATGACCACCTACAAAACTGTTTTACCTCCTGTAAATGTCAGCTGTACCTATCTGTTAGCTGAAACGTGTCAAAAATATTTTTTCAAACTGCGTGGAGGATCAAATAGATTCCTGAGAATTTATCAACTGCTTTTAAGTTTCCAAGAGCAAAGAGACATACTGCTGAATCGTAAGTTTTCTATCAGATCCATCTCCCTGGCTTCCATAGAGTAATTTAAGAGACTTCTTCAAACAATTATAATGATCCATTAAAAATTATTCTGAACTAGTTTTAAAAAATATTGGTCCTGTATTTGCTGCCTGTGACTCTTTTATCCTTTTCTTCTACTTAAGAAAAGGATGCCTCCGTACTACGTTACTTCATGAAATGCTCAGACTAGAAACTAAATCATACAAGCATGCAATTTCATTCTAGTGGTAATTTCATTTTGAAATTTAGTGCCACTGGTTCAATATAATACGTTCATGGAGAACTCTTTCAGCTCTATCTGCAGAGTTAAGTTCTAAGCCAACATAAAGGTAAAAGAGCAGACTACAGCAAAGGACTGAGAGTACAATTCTGTCACTACCATCTGATCTTCATGTCCCTGCAAGGAAGAGCATTAATTAAATATTTTGGTGGACAAATATGAAAACTAACGTTCAAATGAGATGGAGTCTCTCTCATAAATCCTAGGGAAAAAGTCTTTTATTTTTTTCAGCTATATTTATTAAAATTCCTACCTTTAATGCTAATATATTTAAATCATAAACACTACTTTAAAGTAAGAAGTCTTATTTTAGTGTGCATTCTGAACACAAATACTAACTTACTGGATTTTCAACCCAATAGATCATCTGTTCTGAGTCATCAAAGTCAACATCAACACCATTTTGAACTCCTGCTATTGGAACCATAGCATCATTGGTCTTCTCCTCAGGGTTCAGAGAAATTCCATAAATTATATTATCTCTGACAGCAATAAGGAAAGGGTGTTCAACTGTGAAAACATATAATGTAAGTCAGAGTTAGCTTACAACACATTTCCTCTGTTAAAAAAATTGCACAAGTATTACCTGTGATGCTTTGTAAACTATTTACATGCAAGTTTGCATTTGTTTTTTTTACCTCACAAGACTGAGGTTATCAATTGTAATGTTTTAACACTGAATGTTTCAGCACTATGTAATCGCAACGCACATACAAGCAAATTCTGAAAAGGAAGTAAACAGTGTAGGATCATTTATTGCTAGCCAAGGGGAGAAGTACATCCAGCCACAGCTTCTACAAGCAGATTCTTCAGAACTCTAGGAATGAGAGTCAAAACGTGCCTGAGATAGATTGTAAATGCTAAGCAGGAGTCAAAAGAAATGTACAATGTCACAGAAACAACTGCTGATCCTTATCTGCAGTATCGTTGTTTTTTGTTGTTGTTTTTAAATCTCTTATAGAGTACACTAACTTTATCTCTAAAATAATAAATTTACTTCCAAGAAAACACTAATCCTCATGCTTAAATGTTATTAAAATAAAGGGCAACTAGTTGTGTGTTCTGACAAAACACATTACAGAGCTATAGATACAAGTCAGCAATGTAATTTCTCCTCTGCCAGAGAGTATGGGAAGAGACTCTTCCAAACACGAGTTCCCCTCTTCCTTTTCCTTTTTCTTCTGAAGGAGAGAGCACAGTCTGATCACTTCTCCAGGCATAAGCTACCACTTGAGAAGGAACTGAGTTGCTGTCATATAGAAGGTAAATGTAACCGAACTCTTCTTCTGGTACAGATGATTTTTTATTTTTTTTTTCTTTCACTGGCTACTTAATACATTTATGCAAACTTTCCATGAAATTTTTGACATGAAAAAAAAAATACAGCATTATTGCGCTTTTCTAAAATTATTCTCCCTACTCTGTAACAGCCAGAACTGTTGTCAAAATTGACAAAAGCTTATATATCATTCATGCTCGCTCAAAATCAAATTTCAACAAACAGTTGTCTGAAAAAACTTCGCTGTGAAATTCTTGAAGCTTTTACACTTCGATGTTGCTGTTTTTTTTTTTTTTTTCTTATGAATGCAGCATGCTAGTGGCTCTTCTACAAAAAGTTTACATGGAACCGCTAAATTCTTAACAAATTGTTCCAGTGCATAAAAGACTCTGAGGGTCATTATTCCCTCTCAAATTGCACACAGCATAAAACACTACTGAATCCTACTGGAACATGAATATGCAAGTTCTCTTGTCTAGACTGTTAGTACTTCAGAAATTTAATAGTCTCATTAAAAACAATCATATTTTTGAGAAATTTTTTGCTGATTGCTTCTATCAACATTAACACCTATGGAAATGTTTAACTATTCTTCATTCTTATAATGAGCAATAGAGTAATTTTGCTGAGATACACACACCTGAAATGATAGGCTGGAGAGGGTGACAAGGAGCAAGGACAACACCCTCCCACATGAGGGGAACTAAAGGACATGATTTCTTTCAAAGCAAAATACGAGCTGAGGGAGAATGTGATAAATCATTTTAAAAATATACACAGAATACATATCAAGAATGAAGAACTACCGATATTTTTTATCCCAAAAGACAGAAGTGGCATAGGAAATGGACAGAAATGGGAAATAATATACTTGAACTGAAAAAAAAATGGCTTCCAGACATCAAAATTGCCAGGTTCATTGAAGTTTAGGAGCAAGAAACCAAATTAATGTCCAGCTGGAGCCTGTCTGTTAAAAAGGAACACCTTATGTGGTGGTACTCAAGGAAGGAAGGAGACTTGATTAATCAAGCAGTTCCCTCCTAGATCTGCACCTCTATGTTCTTAAAAGTACAATTCTTTAAAACATGCTTCCAGGCTGAATATTTATAACGCCAAGGACAACACTTTGCCAGAATACTCCTTCACAATTTTAACCGATGCTTTGCTCCTTCCAGATGTAACTGCAAAACATTCAACGTGTTGAGAAAATTTAAAATGTAGCTTTTTCATAGTGCTTAAAAATAAGTATTTCTTCCATTTCTCCCAAATGAAGAAATATCTCTCTTTGAGCTCTTTCCAGAACCTGGCTACATGCCTTTAGGCCATGTACACTCCATTCCATCCTTCCTAAGTGAAGTCCGCCTGGAATGATCCCAAACTTTGATTTCATGAGTACAGCTCACAGTTCTGAAGCAAGCTTTTTGCTTGGCAGAGGGATGGCTATGAAAATCTGTCTAATCTTTTTTTCATGTCTCACAACTACTGCCCTACCTCGCATGCAGTTCCTGTTGTCAGGAGAAAGCATCCATCCAGAAGGACAAGCACAGGAAAAAAAAAGTGGTCCAGATGATGAAAGCAAGCAGAGGTGGCTACAGGGTGATGATGCACAGGAATTGATACCTGAAAAGAAAAATAAATTTATTAGCAACTGTTAGCAATACAGGAAGTTGGAAAGCTATTCAGTGCTACTGAAAATGTCAACTCTGCACTAAATCAGCTTCAGTATTTCCTTGAAATTCAATATCAAGTTATTTACAAGAATCACATGCAATACAATACACTTAGAACATAAACCTTACTGTAAAACCAGCAATATTATCATACTGATCTTTTCATTTTCCTAGCACAAAAATCTGTCAAATTCCTTTTCCAAATTTTGTTAATTGCATCTGAAGGCCTGCAGAACCTTCAGACTTTGATCACAATAACCTTTCTGGATGGGAGGTTTAAACTATTTGCTGAAGCTTTTTGGAGAAAATTAAAGAAATGACATGGCTGACTATGCATCATTAAGGGTAGTAGGGACTTAATGTATAATTTCTTGTATCACTTTGAATCCTGAAGTCTGTGAAATAGAAGAGTTAAAAAGCCTTTGATGATTATTATTATTACTAGAAATTAAAATTCAACCATTTAGATTGCTTCCACAAAAATGATGTTAAAAAGAATTTTTCAGAAGTCATCCTCATGAAATACAAACCAGACTGCATGAATGAATACCCTTAGCAACTGCTGCAGGTTTTACTCAAAAAGTGGTATATTTGAGGAAATGACAAATTATCCCAGATAGTAAAAAAATAACAAGAACTGAGAAGAATTCAACAAGATGGCAAGTAAAACAATGATAAACTCAAAACTCAAACTATAAGAAAATAGCTCATTTCTATCTAAAATCTAGTTGATGTGAAATCTAATGATTTACAAAACAAGAAGAATGGATGACAGTTAAAAAAATCAAGCCTTCATTTGCAATATTACAGTGTTGAACTATTTGGTAAGTGCTTTCTTCTTTCCCTGTCCATGTAAAGAAAAACAAAAAAATCTGAAAGGATTTGTTGAAATCCTGAAAGGATTTGATGAAAGAAAATCACAAAATGAACTAATTTAATACAATAAAGAAAATAAGCCAGTTTCTCCACCAGTGGTAGTAATGTTTTTAAGCTCCACACTATAAATTAAAACTTATTAAATAAGAATTACAATGTATAAATTAATGTTACCCTTTTGTGACTAAATAATTTAACAACAGTCCAAAGCAGCTTTAGCTATGAACATGCTTGAGGAAGGTTTTGTTCAAAAAAAGTGCACACATAGCATAGCACCAGAAATTACTAGCACATTAATAAGATACAAGACTATGCCCTCCCCCGTTATAATTCTTCAGGAAAAAGAAAATGTTATTCACTGCAATATTTATTTGCAAAAAAACAACCCCAACACAAGATACAGAGCAGAAGAAATCAAAGTCAGTCTTGAATAAATTAAAATCCTTTATTGCATTATTTCATTAAGTAAAATCAAGCAAGGAATGACAAGAGTAATTTGCCTAAAAGTATGATATAACTTATATACGTGGAACAAGTCTGTTTGCCACAGAGAAATTTTTAAAATGAAAATATTTTCAAACATGCTAGAATTTTATGACAAAAACTTCAAAATAAAGAGCAGAAAAGCTGCATATGCTACTTTCCTATTATTCTTTTCAGTTATTCATTATGCTTATATGCTCCCTAGGTCACTTTCCTAAACACTGGACTACTCAGCAGGTTGGAAAGACTGAAAAGATTTTCAGTTTTAAGTCAGTGGCATAAATTATTTTCTTGTTTTAACCCAGACTACTTGTTGACATGACTGATTCCAGAATGCACGACATTACTTTGTGACTTATTTTTGTAATCATCAAAATTGTTTTGCTGAACTTACCATAAGGCTGCTTTACAGGATGAACTGCCACAAGCCCCAAAGGCTGGTGAATGTTATAAATCATAACTGTTTGGTTTCCTCCATGCCATTTATTGGCCCTAATTACTCGGTTAGTATACCGGTCACTCCAGTAGACAAAATCTTCAAAGATAGTTAGAGCATGAGGATGTTGCAAAATCTGTGAGGCAAGAATGTTTATCACTTTAGTTCTGGAGATAGCAAAGCTTGCCCTGTAATAACAGAGCTAAGAAAAAATTTAAAAAAGAAAAAAAGAAAAAAAAAAAGAAAAGCTGCCGTCTCAAAAGCTATTTTTACCAAGTGAGTATGAAATATCATCTACTGCCTGAAAACAAGACACCAATTATGAGGGAGCTTTGCTTTTTTTTTTTTTTTTTTTTTTTTAAAAAAAAAGTATGTACAGCATGAGGAATTAATAAAGCAGTCCATCTGCAAGGCAGAACACAAGCAAACAAAAAATAAAGACTCAACTGCAGATTTTCATGGACACAAGTGAAAATGCAACAGTTATGAATCTGCAAAGACCTTTCAGTTCCAATAAGCTTCCCTATAATTTACCACATTGTTGAAGAAGATGGCTCAATGAAATTTCTGAAGATTGAGGCAAGAAATATAGCACCTGTCTCTAATGCACAAGAATTGCCTACTTAGCCAAAGATAAACAGATCCCAAGGTTCAATTCTTAAAAATACACATTGCTATTCATACCAGCTTATAAGAATAAGTAAACTGTGGTGTTGGTACACAGTCCTGTCAATTGACAGCAGTATGTTGCTTAAAGATAACCTGTCAGAAGTTCTCCCTTCACAACATTCCCAGCAAATAGCAAATCTTGTCAGCAGATCATCCTCTGTTGCTACAGTTATCACTGACAGAAGGTGGCAAGGAGAAGTCCTCCAGTTTTTTTACTGTATTAGAGTTAAAAGTGTCAGATGTCACTTTTAGACTTCACACGTAGACAGAACAAATGAGAATGATCTACAGCATTAAGCCTACACTTAGCTCTAGGTTCCACTGAAAATATAGAAGACTGAATGGTTTATGTAATTAATTTTCCAGCGGTAACAAGCAGCTAGAATACTTCACTACTTACTTCACCAGAACATTTTGAACAGAAAGGCTATGATTGTGCAAATACACTGTTGAGCAGTATCAGAAAGGAGATAGAAAAACACTGTTTATTAATTAACATCTTACCAAATCACTTGCAACCACCTGTTGTCTGTTGTTCCCATTGTAATCACAAAAGTCAATATAATCAAGATAAGCATCAGCAAAATAAAGAAGTTTATTTGGGTAGTCAATGCAGAGTCCATTGGGCCAGTAGATTTTACTGTTAATAATCACTGTTCGCAATTTGCCATCCATACTGGCTCTTTCAATTCGGGGGTTTTGGCCCCAGTCAGTCCAGAACATCACATGAGCACTGAAAAAAAGTAACTAAGAGTTACCAATCTGAAGAAAAAAAAAAAGAAAAAGAAAAAAGCAAGCTGCCTATAAAGCTTAATTAGCCAGAAAGATGTTTAAGAAATGTCCTAACCAATGATACTGAAATCACTCATATCAGCAATATGTTTATTCATGACATTACCATCATTTCTGCTGTAAAAACTTTTGAATGCTTCTGAGCTATTTTATTTTGTAAATAAGAACAGTAAAAACTCCATCATCATTACTGTTGACTGCAGATGTTGACTGTAAGGCGATTCCGTTTCCTAAATACTAACTTGATGCAGGCTTGTGCTTTCACAGGCACATTGATCGTGCTACCAGAGCTACAACTGAAGAGCTCCCCGTGGTTGGCAGTAAGCAGAGCTCAAGACACTGGAGAGTTCGTAAAACAGAAGTCTGCACACGAACAGTTCAAATTAGAAAATTTCACTTACTCTGTCGCTTCTCAAAACAGGAAGGTATTTTTTATGATGACATTAACACATGATGGCAATTATTTTTCATTTGGGGGTACAAGGGAACCTGTCCTTTGTCAGGTAGAAATAGGGAGGCATACCACCTTATGCTGAACATACACATATTTGTGGCACACCACTGACTAATGATATACCAAACTTTTAAATTTTAAGTTTGTACCTAGGAAGAAGATCTGTTTCTGAGGAAGGCAAATATCTTGTGAGAGCAAATCAGATTAACACATTACAAATAATGATCATTTGAAACTAAATATAAAATGAACACTCTAAACACATCATTTAAAAACTGTATTTTCAGTTTTCTCTTCCACTTGTCACTTATAATTACAATATCATTTGGGCATATCTCACGTTTGAATATTGTTACCATAAAATATGTATCTTCTCAAAACAAAATTAAAAAATCTTACTCAATTCTGGGATCTAACACTAGTCCCCTTGGGTTTGTTACATTTTCACTAATCAGCACAGTCCTGTGGCTCCCATCCATTTTAGAGACTTCAATTGTTTCCAGAACAAAGTCTGTCCAGTAAAGATTGCGTCCTACCCAATCTACTGCTATACTTTCAGTCACGGTGACACCACTGTCAAACACCTGTTTAATAACAGAAATTAAAAAACAAAACAAAACAAAACAAAACAAGAGAGAGACAGAGAAAAAAAAAACTAATTGTTATCACTTCTCACACTTTATTCCTCTGTAAATACAGAAAACAGGTAACCAAATTTCAACTATTTTCTAGGCCTTTTATACAGAATGAGCCTCAGAGTGCTTACTAGGCATATACCCACTCTTACTAACTTCAGCCGTACGGAAGAAGTATGCACTTACTATGGGGAAAATCAGTGTATAGTCTAGTGTTACAAAGCTTCCCAAAAACATTCAGGTTCCTTTTTCAAAAAGGTATAGGAAACATTAGCTTAGCATCTACTGAGTTGTTTCACTTAGCCTATCTCCCTTATTAATACTAGGGGTTTGCCTCTTCCCTTAAGTGGAGATACAACGTCTTCATTTTCTTTCAACAGTGAAGAGACAAGTGAAACTCAGTGAAACTTACTATTTTTTGGTCAGTCCCATTTTGGTAAGCACTCCAAATTTTATCCTGTGTTGTATCAGACCAAAAGATACGATCTGAGATCGAATCAAAATCAATAGCCACAATATTCCTCCCATCCCTAATGAGAGAATAGATACTGTGTGACTGAGAGGTGATGTTGTCCACAACAATTTGGTTACGACTTGCCACTAGCAAAAGAAGATTCCCAGACTCTGTTAAAGAAAAAGAAATTTAAATAAACCACTTAGCTATCCAACAGTAACTCTGTTAGACAAGTAACAATGAGTAATTGAGTAATTAGACATGGTTTTATAGCATCAAAGTAATTATATCTAGATGCATGGGTTGAAAGGGCAAATTCAAAATCAACTCCCAGGCAAATATATTTTATCATATCTATTCTGTCTATCCTGACACCTTGTGATCTACTCTGGCTTTCTTTTATTCTTCCTCCATCATTTATTCCAACAGACTCTCCTTCCAGTCTCACATCGGGACCTTGGTTTCTTAGTTTGCAGCTGAGCCAGAACTTACTTCCCTCGGAGCCACTTTCAACTCCCAATCCTGATTGAAACTGCAAAGGTCTCTGTCCCACAAGTTATCCTTCTCAGACTGCAGAACCTGAGGATACCCCTAAACCAGGAACCTTATGGTAACAATGGGTTTATGGTTCCTTTAGCACACTATGTAAGAGATACAGAACAACAGAGAACTGGGCTGGCTCAGTCTTCCTTGCTCTCCAGAATTAAGACCATAACACAGACATTAAACCCTCATGAAAAGAATGGGTTATAAACACTCTCAATGCACTGAACTTCATAAAAGAGCAGATTTTAACTTATGATTTAGAGGTGCCTGGCACTGCTTTTCTCCAGAATATATATATATATTTTTTTACCACTGTGGATTTAATTACCCAGGATGTTAATCTAAATACTGTATTTCAACAAAATAATATTTTCCAATTAACCCCGAGTGGCTGTTTTAATACTCAGGATAATCTGCTATGAATGACTGTCCGTGGCTGTTGCATCTCCTCTTTCAAAAGATAACAGTATGAAAATGAAAAAAAAGCCAGACACTTTCCAGCACCACTGCCATTTTTAAGGTTGACACCAGTGTTTCTCACCTGCCACTTTACAAATCCTCCCATTGGTTTCCAGAATGTATCCTTCATCACAGTAACATCGAAAAGATCCTCTCTCATTGTAACAGTGCTGACTACAAAAGCCTGGAGGGTCACATTCATTAATATCTTCACAGGTCTTAGAATCATTTGCCAGCTGGTATCCAACAGGACAAGTACATTGAGCTCCAAAGGGTCCTTGAATACATTCATGAGTGCAGCCTGCATTATTATCAGAGCAGCTCTCCTGATCTGAAATGGGGTTGGGAAAGGAAATAAGCATATAGTTAACAAAAGCTCTCTATGCTAGATTTATTACTTTGCTGTTGCATTGTACCAGCCTGAAATTGCTGTTAAAACATACTGCACAATTATCAGTTATGCATGTGAGACCAGGTTAAGGCTCTTATGCAAAATACAACATACACAATGCATATGAAGGCAGATAACACAGCATTTACCACTGAGTCCCAGAATTCACTTGCAACAATGTTTTCAAAAATACCTAGATTATACAAAATATTTGCTGTACAACTCCAGCACTAAAATCTTGTTAATACACAAAAATTTAAAATTACGTATAATCATACCTGGCTGGGGTTCATCTGAGAATGTGCATTGATTAAAGAAAGAAAGGAAAAAAGGAAGGGAAGAAAGAAAAAGGTTACGATTAAATCAAATAATAATCAACACAAATACAAATAGCTACAAATAGCTAGCTACAGATAAACTTTTAGATTTTTTTCATGATTTTTGAAATTAGAAATTTAAAAGAAAGTATTAAAGACTGAATCGTGTTTAATCTGAATGTAAGGCATACCCTTCTTTAGTGAATCTGTTTGAGAAAACAAACCTCATTCCAATACAGTTACATAAAAGCCACTGTAGTCAGTGAAATTCAGCATATAATTCAGAGCATAAGATTGGATATAGTTAATGAGTTCACCTTAGTCTCCCTTCACTGCAAGGAAGTTCCACTTCATAATTAGTGCTTTAATTACAGTAAGCTTACAATTTCTGCTAGAAATGTTGCTACAATAACAACACATGCTGAATATAACACAGCTGTTCTGTGGATACTCAGCATTTTATGCCTGTAGTCACAGCACACTGTAGGTTATTGTAGATGCTTGAACAGTAACTTACTGCACAGTGGGGATTCATCTGCTCCATTAGGACAATCAGCAGAATTATCACAAACTTTGCTCAGATTCACACAGATACTATGGCCGGGACATTGCCACTGCCAGCTGGGACACCGGAAGGGTTGCGTAGGACAATCTCTCTCATCACTCATATCCCTGCAGTCATTATCACCATCACAGATCCATGCTCGGTAGACACAGTTGCCATTGTCACAGCGGAAAAGGGATGGAGGACAGGTCCTGGCAGGACATCTGTGATGTTCATCTGAGCCATCTGCACAGTCAAGATGGCCATCACATTCCCAGCTAGCAGGAACACAATTGCCATCTGATTGGCACTGGAATTCATCCTGGTGGCACATTCCTGGTGGTCTTGTAGCTAAAACAGTGACATTCAAAAGTTCAGAAATGAGATGAAGAGCTACTGTTTTCAGTTCTTGTCTTGCCGAAGTAATTACAACACTATAAAAAGCTCTGTTGCTTTTAAATCGGGCCATAGAATCACAGTCATTCAATACACATGACATTCCAGAATTTGGACAAATTAGCTCCTACTTTATAATACAGTGAATAAAGCAATGTACGGTCATGCTTTAAACAAGCACACATTGCTATCTACGTATACTGACATCTATGAGCATACCCAACACAAGATGAAATTACTCTCTGAAATAAGTTCTCACCATCTCATATTGAAAAATACTAACTTAAATAACATCTCAAGGGAAAAAAATTTAATATAACTCTCACAGAGCAAAAGTTTCCAGCTTCCTAGCTGAACAGACTTTTAAGCCTTACTTTTAAACCTTATGGTGCCAAATAAAACAAAACTTGAGAGACAAATGGGATGCAGGCACCACTCTGCCAGAAAGCTACTCTTAAGCTGAAATCTACCGTGTGTGAAATTTTGGCTCACAAGAAGTATTTACAAGCAAGTTTATCTAAAAATAATTTTCAAGTTTGAATGACTGTATTTCAAATTATCTGACACAGGAGATAAACAAAATTTTGCACAGCATCACCTAATAAATCCCTATACTTACGGCAATCGGTCTCGTCTGAGTGATCATTACAGTCAAAAACACCATCACATTTGTAGTAAGAACTGATACACTGGTCTCCACTTACACATTTAAACTCTGTGCCACTGCAATTGTATACTAAAAAAGGAAAAAAGTTAGTTACTTTATTTTCAGAGCTAGACTGAGCCATATTTTTCTACAGGTGCACAAGGCAGCTATGGCACCAGAAGTCCAAGTCCCACTGAAGACTGCTATTTCTATGTGATACAGAAAATGACTTTGAAATCTACAGAAAACTTAGATTTCAGCCCTCTGAAACCACCCAAAAGATCAAAGAGCTTACAATAAATACTAAAACAAGTATCATTAACAGAGCTAATTTATGGATAGGTTTATTGCGCCTATCTGCTATCCTAGAGCTCGTAATATGAGGTCACCAAATACCCTTCGGGGCACAACAGTGAGAAACAATAAAGGGGTGGAACAAACAAAGATTGCACTTACTGCAGTCATGCTCATCAGCACCATCTACACAGTCTTTGTCCCCATCACAGACATAGTATGGGTCAATACAGCGATGGTCTGGACACTGAAACTGCCTGGGCTCACAAGTACCTGTGAAAGCTGTTAAGAATGACAGTAATCACAGCCTTGTTTATTTTCTCTCATCTGAAATCAGCATAATACAGGGACAGCATACAAACAATATCTCTAAATTGCAGTCTGCAATGAAGCAGCTAGTAAACATCCAAATGACAAGCACTGCTACATTAACATCAAGAAATTATTTATTCATATGTAGACTGTGTCTCATGCAAAAGAAACAGTCCATTCCAATTAGTGAGAAATAATGCAAACTGAAGTATATAGAGAAACTGTCTTACTTCACCGCAAAATAATTACAGATATTTCTGGACAAAAACATCAACATTAAATCAGTTGACCACACCATCAGTCATTACTGAAACTGCTCATTAAGTATGTATTTTGAATGTGTGAGATACAGATGCTTTTTGCTGTAAGTTGTAGCGGGTAACATTATGCAGCACCGTGATTACAACTCTCACAGCTGCACCGTCTTACTGCTTTTTAATTATTTTTCTTCATTCTACATGGCTCTGGTAGCTCGAAGTAGGTGAGTTTTCAACATCTTACATACTGAAAAACATGAATCCCACTTAGATATAGGATCTTTCTTCCTAATTTCATTTCTTATTTTTAGACTTGTGCATATAGACATACACAGATGTTCACTGTTTGTTTGTTTGTTTTAAAAAGACAATTCAGATACTCACTGCAATTCTTTTCATCTGACCCATCACCACAGTCGTTATCAGTATCACACAGCCAGATCCTAGGAATACATCTATTATTGTCACATGTAAACAGGGTCTCAGGGCATGATGTGGGTCCTTGTGTGGGACAACGCAATTCATCGCTGCCATCAAAACAGTCATTATGTTTATCACAACGCCACCGACCTGGAATACACTGTCCACTGGCACAGGTGAAAGCTGATGAGGAACAAGTATTGTCTAAACAAAAAAATAAAAGAGAACACTTATAATGATCTCCAAGACGTACCTTCCCTGCCAGCATGTTAAATATATTTAAATATTTACTATGCTTACAGAATATCTAAATTACACATCACATTCTGCAACGCACATTGCTTAAAATGAAAGTGTCAGTCATGCTGCAAAACTGTTGCAAAAGCAAACTAAATTCTTGTAAGCTTTTTTTTTTAAGCTGCATGAATAAAAGCTATAAATTACTAAGACTTCACATCGATCTAAAAAGAAAGCAAGAAAAATCATTCTTCAAGTAACCATTTGTTTCATACCTTCTTTTCCCAAAATAGATTTATTCTGCAATATCCTACTAATAAGAAACAGGTTTTATAACTTACTCATACTTGTTACTTCTGTGCAGTAAGGGGCACATTTAATTCTTACATGCTGTTCTCTTGTATGTAATTTAAAAGAATTAACTCTAAAGGGGCACCAAACATGCCACAAGAGCCAAGAACTCTTCAGTATTTTAAGAAATACAGATATTAATTTGTTTTCTCCATTTCACTTGATCAACAAAGTAACTTCTTTTTTTTGAGTCGTTTTACAGTAAAAGCAGGAAATGAATTCATTTAACTTTTAACTTATTTCACTGTGAAAAAGAAGATCTAACAAATAGTTCAGAAGTGCCCAAACATAATGAAAATCTGAAAAAAATCTGTTTAATTCAGCTATTAAATGAAATAAAGGCACTGCTTTAATCTCAGAAGTAGGCTAGGCAATGCACATGGTTTTGTTATTTTTCTTATAGTGCTCTTTTTAAGTGCCTTCAACTTTATTAAGACCTTTTGTCCTTCTTCAGGTATTAAAATAAAACAAGAAAGCGATATTTCAATGTCTCTCAAATTTACAAAAAACTAAGAATAAATGTAGACTTTTTCTTTAGAAGAGACATCTTTGTCACTCTTTAAATGAATGTTGAATCCAGTTAGACGTTAATATTTTCGTGCGTCTTCAACTGTCTGGTGTTGAATTCCCTATGAGTTATCCTGTTACTTTCAAAGTAACTTATCCTCCAAATTGGTCTCAGGATTTATCCACAAATAGAGCACTAAAAAAATCAGATTTTATTCCAAGGAAATCAGACTGACACATCAAACTTTCAGAAATAAAATCACCAAATACTGATAGTAAATTACAGGGAGCACTTACTTAAAGAACCACAGTTTTGTTCATCACTGTTATCATGGCAATCATCAATGCCATCACATTGATAGTATCGAGGCACACATCTTCCATTGTTGCAGGAAAACGAGTATGAGCCACACTGCAAAGTTGGTGGCTCATTAGATGGATCTTCAACACACGTCAGTTGATTTGAAGCCAGTTTCATGCCATATGGACAACCACAAACTCTCTGAAAATTTGGTACTGGGAAGCAGAAATGGCTGCAATCTCCATTAGGATTTGTTCCTCTGTTACAGTAGTTAGAGCCTTAAAGAGTGATAGAGAAGACACGTGTACAATATTGATAACAGCTTGGAAACTATTAAAAGCACAGAGTAATTGCAAAAGAATTTAAAATAAAAAAAAAGATGCTGTAGCAAAATCTGATTCTGCTTACAACGCCAAATAAGGTGAAGTTTACTGGCAGTAGCAGTAGTAAGTAAAAAATAAGCCCTTCATACCATACAGTCTTCAATGACACAAGTGTTAAAGAATACCAAAAACACGTTATACAATTTTGTCAAAGATTTCTGCTATTTTTTGGCAAATATCTGCAAATAAATACTCTACAGTAAATTTGGACTTTTGTCTCAGCAAGACTAGCATACCTGATCCAGTGTTTGGACGCCACGTAGGTAGTGTACCTTAGTGTGAGCTTTGATAAGCACACTGGGTGTTTTACCAAGATAACTATAATATCAAATCCTTATTTTAGATCATATAACTGCATATATTTGATGAATAAAAAGAAGAAAAAAAGACTTACGCACAGTGATTACTTTAAGAATAGTATTTTAATTCATATAATTTAATTTAGTTTAATTAGTTTATCCAATCCTTCAAAATAAGTAGTTTCGATTAACTAAAACCTCTACTGGGTAAAGATGAACACAAGACTGGAATTGGTGATAAGGTAACGCAAGATACAGTGAAATAAAAATTCCATTTGTCAAGATTATTAAATAAAGAAACAGATACAGTGGAGAAAAACCATATGCAGTCACAAGTCACTCAAATGTAGAACCTGAGACTGTATGTATCTGTGCTGTCTCTCTCACACATCACAGTTGTGACTAAGAAAGCCATTTTAAAATTGAGAACGAAACATCTTGAATTAATGTCCCAAAATATCTTCTCTTACTCTGTATTTCATATCTTCCACCTGTACAACAATGAGCTCACCTATTTGGGAATGTGCATCATATGCTTTAACATGCATAATGTTACTAATGCCCCTCCTAATAATAGTCATTTCTCCTCCATCAGACTTTCTCACTCGAACTATCCCACCAAGTCTCCAGTCAGTGAAATAGGCATAGCCTGTTTTGAAAGACATTTAACAAACAATAGTTACAGTGCAAAATGACATAAAATATCAAGCATCATAAGATAGAACTGCAAGGCATTTCATGTAAATGTAGTATTTTTTCATAATTATTTCCTGAAAAAGACTAACTGACTTACAAGTGAAGTTACGGTTACAGACAGATATAACTTAGGAAAAACAAAAAAAAACCTCTTAGATATTGCTTAATATAAGATATAACAGACTCTAGTGATACTTCAAATTCTAGGACAGTTTTTAAAATAATTCATTAAGACTTTTTTTTTGAAGGCGTTAGAATATTCTGAAGAGGTTTTTGCACAATATCCAATGGGGTTAGATGCTGTCATTCTTCTTTGCACACACCATGAATCCAATGAACTCTACATATAATTAATAAAATCCTGAAATTGCTATTCACCTCTAGAGAAGCATCCCAATTTGAAAGCTATAATTACCTGTTTTGTTGCACTAAGAGTTAGCTCACCTGAGTTAGATATCTAGTCAAAACACAATATTGCAAAAAACACTTGTTTTATCTCACATACTCACATATCATCACATGAACAGCATTTTGTGATATTAACAGGTAGTATTTTTCAATGCCGGACTTACCTCCAAAAATAGTAAGGCCAAATGGATGAGTCATCTGAGCAATACGTTCAAGAGTTCGTCTGTCCAGTCCATCAAAGGTGCTATGCTCAATTTTATCAAAAAAGGCATCCACCCAATACAGTCTTAGAGAACTAGAAATAATGAAAATGTTTTATCTCTTCAAATGACATGATATTTATTATGAAGTACTAACATTTAATAATAATCCTAAATCAGCCGAGATGATACAGTGGAGGAAAAGGGGTGTCGTCTGAGAAAACCTTGCATTTTACAGGTTTTTATATAGTTGGAAGAAAAACATCTTCAGCAAGGCAGTGCCAGCACTCATAACTCGACACAACTGTACTGTCCTTACCTCCAGTCAATGGCTAAGCCATTAGGCCAGCCTAGAGTTGTATTCACAATTGGTAAGCCATGTGATCCATCACTCCAGGCCCTCATAATTTTAGCAGGACGGAACCAATCCGTCCAGAATATATACCTGAAAGAACACACCAGAATACACATAAGCCCACACACTTAAGAACCTACCTTCCCCATACTTCAGAAAACCCACGTATTTTGCCATGGCCTCCCCCACTCCTCAGTCACTAGTGGAACTGACAATATTTACCCTATGTACAATGATTTCCAAAATGATCTTAAGTTATTTGTGCCTCTCAACATGATACTCAGCTATAACTGTTATGGATTTCATTTAACTAATTTACAAGGAGGAAGAATCAAGCAAAAGTGCATTCTTCAGGTAATACTTGCAAGTACACGAGAACATTACAAAGAATTTGCTCCTGATCCTTTTGACTTAGGCATACAGTCAAAGAGTTAAGGCTAGTGTTAAATAACTGAGATGCAGTGAACAAAAAAATTAGCTCGTTCACGTAATTTCAAGACAGAATCAAGGACTATTTACCCAATGACAGGATGAACCACTATTGATCGAGGATTATTTAAATTCTGAACAATAGCTCTTCTAGATTTATCTGCAAGCCTCATTACACTTATGCTTCTGTATCGAGGGTCTGTCCAGTATAGATTCTTTGAGATCCAGTCAAAGGCCAAGTCTTCAACACTTTCCACTCTATTAGCTGTCAGAATTTCTCTTCCTAGAATTTACAATAGATACAATCACTGTACGCATTCAAGATCAGAAGGAATAACCCAAAAGTATTATTCTATTCACAAAAATAATGGTTTCCCTGGTAAAAATGCTGCTTCTGTGCTACCTGTATAAAGCCCTTAGGGGTGCCCTTTGTTCCAGGTGAAGGAAGCATATGCTTCAGGAACACAAATCCAAAAGAGAAGAAACATAAAGACACGGCATTGTTTGGTCCCCAAGTTACATCTTAGTCAACAAACAGACGGTGAGCTGCAATTACCATTACTCTGATTCAAGGCATCATGCTAGTTCAGGAGGCTATATGCTGACTTACACACTCGATCTTTATTACAACTTTGATAGAAATAGTCTTCACACTATCACAAAAAGGACTCCCAAAATCTCATAACAGTAAAGATCCTTTTTTCTACTGTAGTTTTATGACAAACATCTTGCTCTTCAGATAGGAAAATAAAGAAGAGAAACTAAGTCTTATACTATAAAAAGATGTAATAGTCTGAGGATGACAAATGCAAGTTGTGACGAGTGCTAAAAACTCTTCATTTGCAAGCACACTCATCAAATCTGTTAAATTACTGAAGGCAATTTTTTATTGCTTTTATGAGCTTAACATGAGTTGAACCAATATCTGACAAACATTTTTCAGATTACTGAGATGATGCAGATTTTTCTGTATATGTCACAAATGAATTTTTTTGTGTGGCTTTTTAGGGATATACATAGTACTCTCCGTATCACAATTACACTGTATTTCTTAAGAATGATTCTCACCTGAACCATCAGTTTTCTGTTTATAGATCATGTCTCTACTTGTGTCTGAAAAAAAAATGGTGTCTTCTTGAGCCCAGAAGTCAATTCCAACAAAATATGAAGGGCTTCCTGTTACAGGTATGATCACATCTTCTTGGGTAGAAAGATTGAATGGGATTCCCCGCACTGCTAGCTGGGATGAAAATAGCAGAAACTGCTGCACAGCTGCAAAAGAGAAGAAAAGACACAGTCTTTACTTATTTACAGGGAAAGAAAATTGAGCATTAATTAATTAAAACTTTATTTTCCTTTCACAACACTAATATCATAGAAATTGAAGAAAGAAAGAATAAGAAAATATAAATTTAAATACATATAGACTTTAAAAAAATAAATAGAAGAAACTCAACATAGAATATTAAGTGATGTACCCAGGTCTTTTTTTTGCCTTGTTACTGTGGTCCTAATACACCTTTAAAAAAAAAAATCCCTATGGATACAGAAATCTCTCATGCTAATCTCTTTACAATCACATATATAAATAAAATGTTCGGGTTCTGTGGAATCACCATATAGTCAGGCCATATCTTGAGTAGCAAGAGGCATAACTACATGATTAAACAGCAGAAGTGGATAAAGATACACGGCTTAATTTGCCAATAACTACCAACAGAAAACATCCCAGTAACAATTAATCCAGAGAGCAGCAGTTTGCTGATGGAAGCTCACAACCCCAAGTCTGAATCTCTTGCCATAAAGGGAGAAGAACAACTTATCCTGTACAATACTTTAGTTATGCAGATCCCACATTCAAATAATGTAAAATCTCCAAGTGTCCATGCTTGACTTTAGGGCTAAGAGCTTAACCATACTGCTTTCTATACACATTCCACATCAAACTCTCTTAAAATGCTCACAGAAAGTGGTGAGCTTAAGTTCTTATGGCTTGAAATGAACCTCAGCAGCATACATTTGAAGTTGTCAACAAGAGTTGTAGCAGAAAAATACAAAGTCCTTGGCATACCGAAATCACATTGCTATTGAAGAGAAGGAACAGGTTCTATAAATATCTCTGGAGTTAATGGAACACTGCTATTTCCAACAATCACGTAGCCCCTTCTTACCAACACAATGCCGTCCATCTATGTGTAGATCAAAGCCCAGTATACATCTACAGCGATAACCTAGTCCATCATTATCTGTTTTGTGACTGAGAACACAGATCTGTTCACATCCTCCATTGTTATTTCCACAAGGATTTCTCACTGAAAAATAATATGTACAGGACTGTAACTTCATCTGGTATATATTTTTACTGTACTGAAAAATCAAAATAATGATTTTTAAAAGACTTTTTAATCATCCACAATAAAACATACGGACTTCATAGGAATTACAATACTTTGAAATTGTACAACACAAGCTCCACCCTGGAGTGCACTGAATTCCTGTAACAGCTAACCAGCTTTCAAGATACTCAATTCTGTACAGAAATGTTCAGTGTACAGCATGGAGGGCATCATCAAGGTGATAATTCTCCACAGAGATCTACTTCATAATTATAGCTCACAAAATTCATTCGTATTGGTAGCCTTTTCCAACTGTACCCTCACTGCGCTGTTTAGGAAGAGAAGTCCCAAATGCCAAAACTGTTCAAGTACAAGTTTGATTCCACCAAATACCAACACATTTTGCAATCCTCACTTTAAAATGTTGCATTTGACTCATCATATACAAGAGGAGCTCGATGAAAGTCCTGTATAGAAGAGTCCAATCCTAAAAATGTATGTTCCACAATTATTAGCTCTTTGTGTCAAAATGGAAGTCTTTCATTATTTTTAGCAACTTTTCATAAGATAATTCTTAAATTCTTGTCTTACCGTATGGCTGTCTGGCAGCATGATAAACTGTCACTCCATATGGTCTCAGTGAAGACTGGTAGATCACTTGGGGGTTCGATTCTGAAAACTTATTAGCTTTCACCACTGCCATTTTTGTCCAATCAGTGAAATAAACATTGTGTTCAAATAAAGTAATTCCATATGGATGAGGAATCAGCGAGCCTCCATGAGCTATTGTTCTCCTGTTATAAAGATTTTCTTTAATTAATTACAAAATACTATATAGAAAATATATTTTATTAACAGACTAAAAGGCACAGGATTATTCATTTATAATCCAGGTTTTGCTTCTACAGACATCAAAGCAGCCTAAATACAAACCAAAAAGACCAAATGAACTGAAGAGATTAAGTTAAATATACAGGATGTGTAAGCATAAAACAAATAAAAAATGATTTCTAAGAAAACATAGTGAGTAAAAAAAAGTAATCAAAATAATCAAAATCACTGAGAGAAAATTATAGAAAAAAACAAATAGAGGAAATTAAAGATCTCTGTAACATTAATATATTCAAGAAGCCTTGAATGTAAAAAATACATGTCCGCCACTGCTGCCCCCCCCCCCCCCCCCCTCCAAAAAAAATCCATGGACTGCATTAAAAAAAATAAATAAAAGAAAAGAAAAAGAGATACATGGAAAAGGGACCCAAACTAGGTACCTATGCAAAGCAAAAGAAAATCAAATGCTAACAAGTCATACATATTCTACACAAGAAATTCTGACAGTATTTTTCTGAATAAACATCAGGAGATAAGAAAGACATTAAAGTCCTCAAGTAACACATAACAGTAACACTGATATAATTTTTGTGTAGTCTTGTAGGAAGGTCTACAAATCATGTGAATTCTACAGTTCTATTCTAACAGCTTTCGGGATGATTTAAGTTCACGCTGCAGGCACAAGAGATGTGATCATGTAGAGAGTAAACCATACTTTAACATTGTCTGCAGATATGCTTTTTTACAGAATCGCAAAAACAACCTTGAAAAATACAGATTAAGGAGAAGATCAAAGATATCAGCATTATTTTTACAGTTTTCCAAGTAAAGGAATACACTGAGTAATAAACTTGCCAACGAAGCAGAGAACTGTTTTTCAAGTCACAGTGTAAGAGGTATGTTGAAAGTAAACAAGTTTTTCTTGTGATTGAGTAACAGAGACCAATCACAAATGCAGAGATAAGCAGGCTTCTAAACACTACACTCACAGCCCCATAGCAACAGAAAGTCTCCTTTCTTGCGTGCTGTGATAGTTTCCCTCACATCACAGTAGGGTGAGTGATGAATTTTAATTTCTGACAGCAAAAATTTATCAAGTGTAAAAAGAAAAAAATCCACAGGACTTAATACCCATTAAACAAAGTAGTGCTTTATAGATTAATAGTTTAAATAAATTCATTTATAAAAAAGATGTAAAGGATGATGATCTAAGACAATGTAGAGTATTCAAAAATAAAAAGCAGACACAAAAATGCATACTAGTAGTGATTGGCTATAAAAGTGTACATTGTAAAAAAAGCATAACAGGCATTCAGTGTAGAAACTGAACAAAGAACGACAGAGTAATTATGGATTTTCAACAAGTAGTACGATACCACAGGTATCAAGGAATGTCCCAGTCATTATTGTAATTTACACCGTTTATGAATCACTTTTTGTTAGACACTGGAATACTTAGAACTAGCTAGAAAATAATCCATGTATCCGTAACCTCCAAGGGGTAATATTTCTCTTACCTTTGAAGCCCATCATAAGTTACAGTCTCAATGTAATCAAATCGGCTGTCAACCCAGTATAGCCTTTTTGATACAATATCCAGAGTTATTCCAGCAGGCCAGCCTAATTTTGTTTTTATCAAATCCTGACGGTTTGTGCCATCCATGAAGGCTCTTTCCACTTTAGGATCACCAGACAGACTATCCCAGTCAGAGAAAAATAAGTAACTATAAAGAAAAAATAAAGTCCCGTGTTTCCTTTAGATTTTACACGCACATACAAAAAAAATCTACACAGAATTTAGAAACTATGACATCATTTAAATCCAGCACTCTTTCAGGTCAGCTTAACTCACACTTGGCATATAGTAAAAACACACTTCATAATTTCTGCCCAAGAACTGACAAGCATTTTCTTTTACACAACAAATCCAGAAAAAAATATACTTTCACCCAAAACAACTCAGAATTACTGAGTACCCTTCATAAAATACAGACTTAAGGATGCTGCCAGAAATTAATCACTGACAAATCCAAGCTACTGAAGCACGCTGATCTGGGAGGCAGTAGTTTCCCCAGCTTTACCCCACTGCTTTATTTCAGATAATATGAGGTCTGTGGATGCTAACAAGAATTTACAGATAACTTCTAGTCTTGGAAGTCATTCCACTATCCGCCTGTTTTCATGGCTGCAACAAAACAGATTCCATGCATTGGGAACAAAAGCAATGTACAGCTCTCCCATAATAATGTAACATGTACAAGAGTTGAGGATAGAATGTAAGTGTATAAACCATTTTAGATAAGATTCTAAAATAACCAGCCTGGGCTGTTTGTCAGTTCTCCACCTTTTCATGTGAGTAAGAGGAATTTCTGGTATCTTCCACCATTAGCTGACACTTAGCACTTACCCAACAGTTGGATCGAGTGCTATTCCTCTAGGATTTCCCAGATTTTCAGCAATAAGAGTGATACGGTTTGTTCCATCCAAGTTAACCATATCTATTCTGTTCACACTGGTCTCAACCACATACAGTTTATTGTTAACCCAATCCACTGCTAGATTTTCAGGAGTGTCAACCGAAACGTTTAAAACTTCTTGGAAATCAGAGCCATCAATATTAATAGAAAAAACCTGAAAACAATACAAATATTATCAATAATGTTATGCTTCGCTAATTGTGAGTCACATGGCACCTATCATCACACCAAGTACAGACTGGCCACTAGATATTAACCAAGACACATACTAAGCTATGTCCAGCTTTGGGTTTTGGGGGGGTGTTGTTTGTTTTTTGTATGTGTGTGTGTTTGTTGTTATTGTTGTCCGTTTCTTTAAAAAAAAAAAAACAAGCAAAAATTACAGGAAGCTTGATCTTCAAGTATCATTTCAACAAAATGAAGTAAGAAACAAGCTAAAACAGCTTTATGCTTTAGCAAGTTGCATGGCAAGTTGCTGGATTAAAAAAATACATGAGGGAAATGGGAAATGCACCTGGCTTTCCTGGAATCAAGCAAAAACTATTATTTCCAATTTAATTGAAACAAATTAACAAGCTTTAGCAAAGCTTTCATCACAGACCAGAAACAAGAGGGGGAGCCCCTACTGTACCAACTATCAGAGGGAAATGACAAGGAAAGTATATTTTGCCAAGTGAAGAAACCAAGGGAAATTTCTCTATCCTGACAAAAAGGAGAAGATTCAATTAGGCTTCTATCTTTATTTTATATAAGCCTAACTTTAACAGCATCGTGCTCAAGAAACATCATCATCACGTAATACTAACAAGCAAACCAATAGTAGCCTATTGTGCTCTTTATAAATCTTGTATACAGAAGAGCTTAGGGCATTAGGTTAGCCAGCAATATGCTAAGTGAGATAAAGGTGGCACTGCATACAAGCCACGGTTTCCTGTTTTAGTTCATGTCCATCTTTGAAAAGAAAAAAAAATGACAATCCCCTAGTAATACTTACCATATGAGCCATCAAGGTGGAAATACACATCACATGACAATATTCTTAACGTCAATGTTCTCTTCAGATCATTCTAGTTAGGACTTAACTAGATTAATTAATCCTAATGAATTACTTAGGATTAACTATATATGGGTAGCTAAAAAGACAGTCCTTGCCATGTGCAGTATACACAGTGGGAAAAAACATATTACCTTGTGTTGTAACTTTTACAGAGATGAGATAAATCTCGCATCTCATGAAAGTTCACACTTGACCCTGACTTACTACAGCTACTTTCAATGCAATCTCAGCAACGTGATCTCAACACAGTGAAAATGGTAATGCCAGAATTGTGAACAATCCAAAAGGTGCATGCACAACTCCTCTTGTACAACTTGAAGCCTGCTTTCCAACAGAACTAATGTGGCACAGTAGTGGAAATGCTAGTTTTCAGCTATGAGTATAGATTCATAATGACAGTGATACCAAATCGATCCATACATGGTGTCAGCAGGAGGCAGACCATGAATTATGCTAATTGGCTGTCAACACAAGGATGGGCATTCTAGAGTTTTAACACTTGATCTAAATCTTTTTTTTTTTTTTTTTCTAGGATATGCCTGGAGAAGAACGAATGAGGGTGATGTCTAACTTTCTCAAGGATCTCCAGACACTTGTGTTTTTTGCATGTTTTTTTTTTTTTTAATGCCTCTATTTTCTCTACCTTGAAGCTAAAATATTTCCTCCTCAAAAAAATGTAACAAGACACTGGCTCATTACACCAAACACTGTCAATATTTTTTATCAAAGCTCAATTACTGTGCTATTTGAAGCATATGAAGAAATTCGATTTTTATCATCTTGGAAGGCACAAAGCTTTTACATTTAAAATGATCTTGTTTCAAAAAATTACCAAGAAAATTTTGTTCAGTTTTGAAAGAATGTCTACTATTTCTCTTAATTAGTTTTTTGGACTCCATCTCAAATAAAATTAAAAGTTGCTCAAGACATTCCCATACAATAGGATTCTTTGTTTAATACGTCAAATGTAATAGTATAGCTTGAAAAATGCAGCCATTAACATAAAACTTTTCAAGGAGCTTTTTTGTCAGAAGACAAAAGTACAGCCAAATTTTGCTCTCAAAAATGAAAGCCTATCAACACATTCTGCCCCTGGCTGTTCTCTACTTCCACACACAAAAATTTATTCTTCTTGCAATTTCTACTCACCTTATCTTGCACTGTATCAGTCCAAAAGATCCTATGCAGGTAAAAGTGGAAGTCTACACCAACTGCAACTCCACGATTCTGCGACTGTACCAGAGTACGAAAATTTCTTCCATGAAGATCTCCAATCAGTAAATCACGGCCATTGGAAAAAATAATTGATGCAACACCAGCTGAAAGCAGAGGTGATAAATACATGACTATTCTGTGACCAAGCTATCTGAAAAAAGTCACTGAAATATATTCATACAGGTCATACACAGCAGACACAAAGGTTTAAACAGATATTCAGGCTACAACCTGTGTATGTGGTTCTATGCGACTTCTTACCTGCTTTGATTTGCCCTTGTTTTCAGCCTTGGAACAAATCAGGCAGCAGTATATTTTAAAACTCAGTCAGGTAAGACTTTGACAAAATTTCTGTGTATCATAAATCCTAAAGACTTTTTTCTATTTTTCTATCTCCTTTAATCAAAGTATAAACTCTCTCTAGTTTTCTTCTGCATGATGGGATTCAGATATTCTTTAATTCTAGGAGGCAGGCCATTGTCCCTAGTTTTTCATGAACTGTTCTCTTCATCTTCTTTATTCTCTCATCTCCTCAGAAGAGGCAGCCAGCTCCACAAGCCTACAGGTGCCAGCAAACACAGTCTCTTGTTGTCTTCTGATGATGTACTGAATGCTGTCTCAACCTTAAAACTCTAAGTTCGAAGTTAAGATCAGATTTTCATGTGATGCTTTGCAGACTAACCCATTTTTAGTTCTACTAGTCCAACAAAAGCAAGAGACTCTTGCACTTCTATATACTAACCTGAAGTGTTGGCTCTACAGTGTCGATGATGCTCTAGAAAATAACCTTCCACGCAGTGGCACTGGTGATGTCCCACACGATCTTCACATAATTGGTCACAGACACCCCACATTTTGCAGTCATCAAAATCTGTTAAGTGAATGAGGCGTAATTAAAAAAAAAAAAGTTATGTATCAGAGGTATGTCATCACACTTGGGAAGCTTCAAGTTTGCCCTCTCTACTTGCTTTCCATCTGTTTGCAAAACGATGGCATGGAAGAAGATTTTCTATGTTTTTTTCATAAATCTTCAATATTCTATTTCTAGATAAGAGAAAAACTGGAGTTTGCTACCTACTGACCTACACAATAAAAAACTGCCATGCAAAGAGGAAAAATCACTGGAAGTGAAGGTATGACACTGTGTACTTTCCACAACACGAGTACGTCTAAACAGTATTCTTGCTGCAACAGATGCAAGTACATTATGTACACACATGCACACCTGGACGGATTTAAGGCAAGTTGTATGTTAACATTAAGGTAGTACTGAGCTCAAGTCAATAAGGCAATGTTTACTGGGTCAGACACTTGCCAGAACAGGTGTCTGATTTCCAGTTAAGAGGTGGATGCACATCAGAACCGAACAGTAAAAAGAACAAAGAAAGAAGTTCTTGGCATGTAAAATAGTATGCAGGTAGGACGTGCACCAAGGACAACCCAGCAAGTTCTCAAGATGTGCTCTAAAAAGCAATTACTAGGATTGCTGCAAAATCTTTTATTTCCAAAACTGTAAAATATCTACCTAACTTCCTAAATATCTAATTTTATCTGTCATTATCTGAAGTCCAGAAGATTTCTAATACTACTTAACAAATAGTTTTGAGACATTAAAAGCCAGATCTCCTTCACTTGTAAACCTATGAGCAGCACCTGTATATTACAGTGCTAGAATTCCTCCATTAGGCCAAAAATGAATAAATAAAGGGAGAAAATTAAATCTCAAATGTTCTTCCTACTGGAACTTGTATTTTTAAACATTTGTTGATACATAAGTACAAGTGAAGTATTTCTTACATAGTACATTTCGGTACTGAAAAAAATGTTGTAAGTAGCTTTCCAGCTTCCAGATGTGTTAAAATCATCAGTCTACAATGAGTCAGAAGCAAATGGAGACAAATTAAAAATTACAGTTTAATTATTTTGGCCATAAACCAGTTACACTGATTTAAACTAAGATCTGGAATTATACACTAATGACTGTGGGCTCTTCCCCCATGACAACTGCTTCTCTCACTACACACACGACTACATCTCTGCAAACTAAAATACACTGATTAAAATTTCAAAGCTAGAATCAGACAGCCAAGTTTACAGAGTAGTCAAGTACAACAAAAGACTCACTAAAACTACGCCAGGTTTGCAAACATGTCCTTCGCTTATTTTCTACATAAGAGTGAAAAAGTAAATTTTTTACCTGGAGACATTGTACTGATTCCTCCATTCTACTAAGAGCAACCCTGCTGCCTCTGCAGCTCATACATCCCTAGGTTACACAGTATTCTTGACAGTACAAAAATCTCATAAGAAACTGCGTGCTCAGAATACTTTTAATAGCACAAGAACCACAGCTTGAGTTTAAAACTTATAAAATAATCTGGTTCAGCATATACAACTAGGCTAAGCATCATGATCCTAAAGTTACTGTATTTCCGTTTGCTGACATAAATCATATATACCACCAGCAACTTATACTTCCAATTTACAGCAGGTACAGAAGTGTAGCACCAAAATAATTCCTTTATGTTCTTACAAAAATTCCTTATTTTCATGTAAATACATATACCAACATGTCATAGGAGTTACAGCCACTTAATAGCACAAATATATGCACTCTTTCCATTTTGAATTAAAATGATCTACTGTCTTCTTATCTCACTTTCACTGTCACTTTCAAAAACTTTCAACATCATTACCTGATTTTCTAGGCATACTTCACACCTCACACCTCTGGAGCAGAAAAACTCTCCTCAGCTAATCACTAAAAGACTTCTAACACAATTTGATAATAAAACAGACATCCAAGTGTAAATCCTCTTAAACATCATCAAGCTCTTACTATGTCTTACTGAATTAGAGCTTCACAATATCTCTCTGATTTCTTTCTTTGTCATCATACAACTGTTGCACCGAGTTATTTATTCTTTTGCTAACTTCAGAGATTTTCTATTTGTCAGGATATCCATCCTCTTGAAACTTAGCTTCCTGGAATCCAGGCTTTCCTAATGAGCTATGAGAAGGTACTAGGTATCTGCAACACTGCATTTCACTTACCAATACAAGTACGACTGTCATTACTACTTATTGTATATCCCGCAGGGCAATAACACATCCCTCCTGAAGGAGAAGAATGACAGCGATACTGACAGCTCAGAGCAGCACAGTGAGATATGTCTAAAAAAGGAAATGAAATAGTTCAGAAATACAATTACAGCTATTACTGGCAGAACAGTTCTGCCCTATTGACAGTTACATAGCTGTAGCCTTTTCTATGATGAGTCTCCAGTTTCAGAAACAGCTTCTTAAAACAAGTATGCACCAGAAAAGACGTCTAAAGTTCCATAAAACATAACCTCACCATTTGCTGTTTTATGCTGAAAAAATAACCTCTTGCATTATATTAAGATGACTATCCATGCTACTCCAATATATCAGAATATATTGTTTGGACTTCGTCCATGGAAGAACACTTTATCCTTTTCTTCTCTTCCTTCCTTCTTTCAAAAGAAGGATTCCTTAATCGCTCTTCCCTTTCTTTGTAACTGAAAGCAGTGATAGGTAATGAAATTACGATTGTAAAGCATTTGCTGACTACTTCCTACTCTTTTCATCTTCCTTTTCCTTATGGATCTTGATAAACTTCTCATTTTGCAGCCTACATCGAATATTACATCAATCAGCAAAGCAAGAGGTACTATTCTATGACAAAGTTTGAAGTCCCTGGTTTTTTTTCCTGTCCTCATATTCCAAAAGGTACTGGGTTTTATCAAAATGATGAGGAAATTGAAAACGTAAAATACCCTGGATCCTGAATCCCAGAGGGAATCAATGTTCATAAGAGTGAAATTAATAGAAAAACTATGCAAGCTCATTGTTTCCAGGAGACAAAACCCAGTAACAACACCAACTGAAGAACCAGATACTCCAGGTGAAAAGATATTTTTGAAAACCCTAATCCAAGTGACTTAACCAAGGCTCAGAATACACTGCTTCAGTCCCATGTTCCTATCATTGCTCAGTTTTCTTTCTTGCTTTTGAAAAGGGAAAAACACAGATATTTTATCTAAAAAGGCATATAGCACACTTTTCCATGCCTTCCTGAATGCACTTCAGAATATGAAGAGGGAATTAAAATTCCCACCTATGAAATTTCACGTATGTCCTTTTTAGACCACCCAATCAACACAGTGCAAAATAGATTACAAAATTTCTGTGTTGTTCAATATATAAAATGTGAATGTAAAAATATATCTATTCTGATGTTTCTGCTGTTCTTATGTACTTATGATTCTAATACATACTGCAATGTCTGCCTGCCGTGATGTTTGTTTCATCTTCTCCTGCGGGGCAGTCTGCAGTTCCATCACACACTTTCCCTATTGGAATGCAATGTCCTGACTCAGGGCAGGCCCACTCTCCTGGGTAACATTCATGATAATTACTTTCTGTGGAAAAGAGAAACAAGTATAACTGAGGGTATGTTTCAAATACACCTAAAAATCTCTTCCCTAAAAGATGCCCAAAGCATCTACACTCCTCATTATTAAGTCTACATTTTACAATTCTTTGTGAGAACTTACCTTTTGACTACAGTAGTCAACAAAAACATCAATAGTCAAGCAAGATTAAACTACTCTTGCTATATGCTAAATTTAATTTGCACCATATTTTGTATCACACAGCAGTATCTGTGTCACACAGCAGTAACTCTCACATACACAACAATGTACTAAAGGTTGTACAAGTTTAAAAAAAAAAAAAAAAAAAAAAAAAAAAAAGGATGTAAAGATGGAATTTAAAGTTTTTCACAGAATGTAAATGGATTCAGAACATCCTGACAGGTCAAAACTCTGAAGTAGTAACTTGGTGAGGTCTTCCTCTGAAAATATCATTGTTAGCAATAAGCATTACTACATACCACATCCTCTTTCATCTTCATTATCCTCACAGTCATCATCTCCATCACATATCCAGCTCTGATGAATGCAGCGGCCACTTGGACAAGTGAAGAAGTTGCCTCTACAAGTTGCATAAGCTAAGGAAAGAAACACTAGTAAATCAAACTACTCTCAGTGACAAAAAGGTTAGCAATAGAAGTCCTGTCTGGTAGATAAACTGTCATTTATACCTGTAAAATCGAGCTAGTTCCATAACTTACATATATCGTAAACAGTGCTGCTTTGTTCTGGTTTGCTCTTTATTTTAAAATACTAGAGTGCTAAAAAAGAGTGCTAGGCTTTTTTCTCGTTTTGTTTTTAACAGAAATGAGAAGAAATGCTGAATTTCTCAATTAATTTTGCAACAAGATGAACAGCACCTTGTTACTAGTATTTTTGAATGAGGATTTAAAAAGGAGTTGCTACTGAAGACATTAGAGATAAAGATACTTGTATTCAGAGAAAAGAGTAAAAAACTCCATGAACATTTATGCCTAAAGCTCTCCAAGGTGATAAGCTTTCCCTGCTAAGAGTTCCTAAATATCTGTGGGACTTCAAATGACAAACACTGCCAAATAGACATCAGAAAAATATCAGAGGGGTGGGGAGGATTGAAAAAAATTGTGCTAGAAACTAAATAACCAACAATGTGGCTTTCCAAAAGCACAGGAGAAAAAAAGTAACTCAGATCCTAGAATCAATGGGGAACTCTGTAAATATATAGATCAGACATTTGACAGTTCTACAACCATGATGCTAGTTGGAGATGTAAAATCCTGGGATATCAGACCACAATATAGGAATGAGCAAGAAATTCCCAGAAAGAGAACTGCCAATTAAGCAACTGATATGAACATCCAACAAACTTCTGATGGTCACATGGCCAAGCAACTTACTTTTGGTTTTCTTCTGTGCACTTTAACTAACTCTCAGTAAATTGTTTAGAGAAAGAGAAAAAAAAACCCTCATACTGCAAGAGTTTTCATCACTCCTGTCTCCACAGTCATCATCATGGTCACACATAAAGGCTTGTGGGATACATTCTCCATTAGCACACTGAAACTGTGTACTGGTGCATCCATGTGCTGAAAGACATTTCAGAATAAAAAGACACACAAGAAATCTGTCAGAAAATTAAATCGTATACTTTATATCTCTTTTAAAGGTAATTTGTTAAGGATCTCTCTGCATGTGGCACTTACTGCAATTAGCTTCATCAGAAGTATCTCTGCAATCAACTTTGCCATCACATCGTTGGCTGGCATTAAAACATGCTCCATTTGCACAGGATAACTGTTCACATCTTGGGTAACCTGCAATAAGAGATCCCTCAGTTTTAGTGTGGGTATTGGACTGTAGAGTATAATGAGTCATATATACCCTGTCACCAGAACATCCTGAGTTACTAGAAAACAAAGCAGGAATACACAATTTGCCATGTTACTACTGAAAAACAATCTGTTTATTCAGTATATTGTCTTCTCTAACAATTATTTAAGAATATTCTCTAGGCAGTTAGTAAAGGTCCTTGCAAGAGATTAGGCATATTTCGATTCATACTCCTGAACTTCCAAACACAGCATCTGCGTTCTAGGTACAGCCCGCAGTAGTTGGGATAACCATTCTAAAGCAGCAAAGAAAGAATAAATGAGTAAGAAATACTGGCTTCTGTGAGGGCCAAACACTATGCTACACTTTCATACAAATCCACACAGCTTCCAGTTAAGGCCCCTGTGGAAGTAACACAGAAGAATCATCTACATCATTGTTTGTGGTGAATTCTGTCAGTGTTGAGATAACAAAGGAAGAAAAACAGAACTTCAAGAAATTAATAGGATATCTGAAAATCAAGGAGCAACTCTTGTCTATCTTGCACGGGGAAGTCCAGAAGCAGAAACCTTTCTGTCCTTACTGCTGATAGGGAACATTTGCAAGCTGAAAATACATCCACACAAAAACACAAACAGGAAACAGTAGTAACTGATATTGGGTTCATCAGACGCCCACTTTTGTCACACAGTTGGTATGTATAATTACCTTCTGCCAATCTAACCCATGTTCCAAGAACGAGAACGGAAAAGAAGGGTAATTTCCTACTTCTAGATGATGCTGTTTCTTGTGTTTTGTTGGTTTTTTTTAAACCACAGCAATACTTGAAAAATTTTACAAAACAAAACTAAGACCTTTTGACTGCCATGAGTCACCACCTTACAGTGATCATATTGCCCTACAGCAAACACAGACATCAGGAGGAGGACTTACCCCAAGATCAAGACTCCACTGAGCTACAATGAACGACGCAGAGTCCACAGCAACAATGCTCTGAGAACTGGCAGACCAACAAGAGCTTTGTTCCTGGCCTTAATTCCTGCTTTTGATCACTGCCATTCTAGTCCTTGGCTGCCATCTCCTTTTACTTCAGTTTTTTTTCTTCCCTTACCTGAACTCTCCCTAGTGTAGACATTTCCTTCAGTCTCATTCTGTAGCTGCTACTTATAATTTGTCCAATGTCAAGAACATTAGCCTCTTATCATGGCCCTTTTCTTCTTCTTTGGTCTATTATCTGTTCATCCTCTACGATCTCTTCAGTTCTTGATTTCTGCTCACCTTTGCAAATCCATCCCAGACCTAACTCCTCACTCCCTGACCACAACAGCTATTTAGTGTAGGAAACAAGAAGCAGGAACTAACTGGTTAAGGCAGCTGACCCATGGCAGCAATTCAACATCCAAATTAGAAGTGAGAATCTAGAATTTCTAAGCCCACATTCAGTTCATCAGCTTCAACAAATACATCACTAAAAGACTCCTCCTTTCTTTCTTATGGTCTCAGCACAGTGCTTAGTCACCAGAGTTATATCCAGGAAGTTTGTTCTGCCAGTCACCACAGAGAAAAATGGATAGGGCAGGGACTTTCATTTTTCAAATGCAAAGCTGAGGTAGGAGACAGAATTCTAGCTTTATTTGCAAGAAATAAAGGTAACTAATACAGTAAAATGATATCAGTACTGCTGCTTTTAAAAACAAGTATTTGTGACAACAAATAGTCTTCCATTTCACTGTGCATTTTTTAAGTTTCAAAATGAAAGTCTTTGCTAGCTGTCGAATAGCACAACAGCTGGAAAAATGACCCAATATACATATGCAACAGATTAAAAGAAATGCATTCATTTTATGAAATTAAAACAGCTTCAATGCACTAATTACATGACCCATAGCTGAAACATTGTTCTGATGTTTATCACAGCCTCTGCCTGGGTAGTTTCCCCTTGCTGTTAATCCCATTAGCAGCAAAACGGACTAAGGTTTTGAATCCCCTTGTTCTGTTTTATTACTTGTTTAACTGTTGAGTTACTTCACATTGGTGACATTTAGCATTTGACTAGCTTCTTAAATGATGTAATTTATTCAGAATAAAACTTTATCTTATTTACAATTTAAATTTGCTTCCAGAAAGTTCACTGAGTGCAAAGCATGAGTAACTAGAAATGAATTTACATTCCGTGATTATTTGTGAAATAACAGAACCAATTTTAAACAATTTTTTTATTTCACAGTTCCGGGATGTTTCATTTCTATTTATGAAATCCTTTAGTGTAAACTAATTGATAAGGAAAAAGATTAAGGAAAAGGCTGAACTAGCAAAATATCTGTTTCTATCAGATAGTATAGAAAAAGAAGTGGATGGTAACAGCAGAAGAAGTTAATTTCAAAGAAAGTAGAATAGCAAAACCTAGCACTAATTAATTCCTACTGTATAGTTAATCACAAAGTCACCTAACAATTCGTTTTGTCTTAAGGCTTCTGTTTAAAGTATTAAGCTTTACAAAGATAGAAAGACAATAAAATTATCCAGCCTTCCTGGAAAGGTCTTGTCATTACAATCCTCAAGATTTTCCTGTCTTCAGCATCATCACATTTCTTCAGATTAGTCCAACACTCCTATTTTTAATGTTCCAAGTCACAGTCATTCTTCTGTCTTAGAGGGACTGTCAACACATATTCTCATAAACCAAAGTAGTGGCTGTTGAATGATACGAAGCATTTTCTCTTCCTGGCGCTAAATATGCTGCCTTCACAACAGTCATGGGGCCTACTGGCCGAGACAGCAGTAGAGCAGCACTGTTAAGGTATCTGGAGAACTCTTTCCAAACTGCCTTTTAAATTATTCAGTTTACAATGTTAAGTGTGAAATAAAATGTGCACTTCAGCTTTCACTTATCAATGCGGCACCTACTCCAAAGGAAGAATCCTGACTATTGTCTTTTGGAAATCTCCTAGTCTGTTACAAATTTAGCAATTTCAGATAATTACATCATGTAACTTGTCTATTCCATACCTTATTCAAGGACTATTCGGAGACTTTTCAGAAATATGAGCAGTTCCTCTTTTCAAATTCACACTTAGTGCATTTTTCAAACAAGTATCTTCAATAATTTGTGTCACACATTCCCTAAATTAAGTTACAAAATTATTTTGCTCTGAATTTTAAGAGAGAAACGGCAACCCATAGAGATAGAAGATATTCTATCAGCAATTATATGTAGTACTTTGGATCTCGGCTTTTAGTAATTTGCATTGGTGACTTTAAAATTGTCTATGGGTCTATGACATGGTAAGTTCCAAGCCTGTTGCCTCAGCAACCTTCTACTCCGAACTATGATTCATTTCTAAATCACCTTTCTCTTTAAAGAGCAAACATTTTATCCACTTGTGAGTCAGGGATAAAATGCGCTAGCAGTTGGATGGCCAAGAAATACGCTGGTTTTTCCCTACAGAGAATATGCCTCTTTTCCTCTAAGTAGAATCATTAAGATTTTGTTTCCTACTTCTTCACCTATTCCTTTACATCATAACCCCCATTTTTCCCACCTAGATGTTCTCAATGAAGTTTAGAGCTTGGCCTTTTTCTCAGCAGCATACAAACTTGCATTAGCTGAAAGAGTAGCTCTTACCTTACATGTCACTCATGTGACATGTCAAGTTTTTCCTTAATATCAATAATGTAACAAATTGCTATTACAAACCCAGCTATCAGATGACAGTATCTATGAAAAATGTACCCTCTATTCAGTGGCCAGCTATACTTTTCATCAGTGTTCAACTTAAACCAATACCTAGTGAGGCCGTCACCAGACAGTCAGGTAGTCTCAATTCTGACCACATCAGACTGAAAAACCTACTTGTCTGTTTCTGTTCTGTTGGCATAATATGAACATCTTTCTTAATATAGTACAATCCAACCTTGCTTCACCTCCATGGGAAATGCAGTTTTAGAAAAGGATTAAAGTCCCTCAAAGAAATTATTTGGGATGAAATTCTACCCTTCTATGCAGGTTATAGTTACCACTGATTTCTGTTAAGAATACTCAAAGAGAATATGAAAAAAAAAAAATGCAAAATTCACTCTGAGTCTCCTAAGGCTTTGAGCCACTTAAGCACAGTTGTTCTTCCCCACTGCAACACTTCACTATTTCTTAGACAATGACAAACAAAAGGTCTCAACCCCAAGGTAGCAGTCAGCATCTCAGTTCTGCAATAATGAAACTGTATCAGAATATCAGCTCTAATACACAAAAGAATCTGCAATGAAACTCTAATAACAAGAAGCATATTGTGGTCATCCTGTCCATCAACAAGCCCTTTAATCTTACAAATTGATTAAAATGCCAGAGGGAGATGAGATGAAACTAGATAAAGTGCTAAAACCAAAGACTCACGGCAGTCTCTTTCATCTGTTCCATCAGTGCAGTCCTTTACTCGATCACACCTGTATGCACTTGGGATACACTGTCCATTTGAACATGTGAACTGCTGGCTTGAGCATGTCCGTCCCGCTGCAAGAAACAGGCACTCGTGAGGTTTTTTTCCTTCAATTGGGATTTTTTTTTAAGGTGGAAAACTACTTTCTCTCTTCATTTCTTAATTACTCCACCTTTCTCACAAACATTAGCATATCATTTTTTCTTTGCATACTCATGGAGATTCAACACTTAAAAAGCAGATAACATAACTCTATTAGGCCTTCTGGAGCCTGCATAGTCACTGTTTCACTCCACCAGCAGGGCTGACCTCTAGGTTAAAAATTACCTCCTTCTAAGTGCTCTGCCTAAAAGATTTAATTACTGATTCTTTCTTCTTGAAGTTTTTCTCTGTCATTTTGTTTACTGGCTCAAAATCTGTCAGTACATGTCAGTTATTCAGTGAACAACCCAAGCATAATGAATTAACAAGCACTCTTCTATACTGCCACTATGTAAAACAGCAGAGCAAAACAGGCACTTCTCTGTAATACAATCAGACCTCAATATTCAGGTATACTTTATATTCACAACTAATAAAGGACCAAGAATTATTATTTCAATTCTCAAGACAACTATGAAAGTGGAAGGCAACCACATAGAACCGTACAATTCTACTTTGATCCTACTGGGGCTAAATCACAATCTCTGTTCCTCTTAGGCAAATTAATTGGGTCTATGAAGATACAGCTGAAAAATGACTTTTCCTCCCTTCCACCATCTGCACTTCTGTTCTTTTAAACTCATGTCTCAAGATAACACCAGTCAATATGCTGGCACCTAGTCTGTTGCTTTACAGGGGTCTATTCCTTCTCCTGTCAGTCGTGCTCCCCCAAAAAATCTCAGATAATCAGATACTAGTGTCATTAGGGAAAATGAGCTCAAGACAGTATGGTAAGAGATTTTTTTTCCCCTTTCTTATCCTCTAGGTTTCCCAAGTGCAAAGATAAACAGTCCCATACCAGGCCCTAAAAAAGCAGCAGCTGATGGAGCCTTTTCAAAACATTCATCATTAATGAGTACATGCAGAACAAAGTTAAATTGATCCAGCTCAAAAGTAACCTAGAGCTGTTGCTCATTTGCTTTTTCTGTCTACTGATTCCTTAGTTAACACCTAACCAATGGTTGTGCCAACACCTTCGCAGAGGAGAAGGGAAGCAAAATGCAGTTAACCTTAGTTCCAATTCTTCCATCCTTGGAATAACATTCGAACTTTAATACTTACGACACTGTTGATGTTCATCTGATCCATCTTCACAATCTTCCTCGTCATCACATACCCAAGAACGTGGGATACATTCACCATCAGTCTGACACTGAAACTGACTGCCCTCACAGGTTGGTTGAGCTAAATGTAAGGAAAGAATAAAAATGTCATTTCACAGACATTTGGTAAAGCATTTTCAAAGAAAACAAAAAATAAAGACACTTAAGATTCAAATATCCATTGACTAATTTCCAGTGAATACATGAACAAACCACAGAAATACAATGACAAACCATAGAAAATGGCCAGATCAGGGTCATAAATGTGGGCCAGAAGAATGTTTGAAGGCAAATTTTAGTTTAGTGAACATTTTACGTATATTCTGTTCTGCATCAACTCAGGGAGAAGGACAGGTTTCTGAGGAAGATGAGGCACAGCAAAAGCTTAAGACTCGGAACTACCCTCTTGCAGAGCCTCTTTTTGTTCACTGATGTACAGAGTCATGTCAGCTTCGCTATGCTCACAGAAGTCAGATCAACTGCTCTCACTCCACTCCAGGTGCTCTGTTCCTGGTAGGAAGGTTTTTCAAAATAAGCTTATGATTCTTCTCCACTAATTCGCGAAACAAAAGTTAGATTAGTGTTTGAACAACCCAACTGCTGTCATCCCAGCTCTACTCTGCACTTTTCAACAGTAAAGCAACAACATTAGAGAGAAAAGTATTTAAAAAAAAAAAGAAAGCTTGAAATTAGCTACTGTTTCCTTGCTCCATTCCTAGTTAATAATCCTGAAAAGACACTAGCACAAAACAGCCCAGAAGACAGGACTCTGGCCTTAAACATCTTTTTTTCCTGGGATCATGTTTTTGCTGTGCTGCCAAGTCAACTAGAAATACTTTGTGCTCATGGAATGAAATGT
Source organism: Tympanuchus pallidicinctus (assembly GCF_026119805.1). Lineage (NCBI taxonomy): Eukaryota > Metazoa > Chordata > Aves > Galliformes > Phasianidae > Tympanuchus > Tympanuchus pallidicinctus. Next base: position 18,401,115 of record NW_026294669.1, read on the forward strand.
AAGCACAACTATCAACATAATCTAAACATTCAAGGCAGAAAATGAAAAAACTTCACAGATTTAGCACTGAGAAGTACAAAATTATATCACAGGTAAAGCAAGTAGATAAAATCAATCACATACTATACAATGTGAATTGGTGGGGGGTTTTTTTGTTTTGTTTTGTTTTTTTCTATTCCTGACATGAGTATCAAAGAATAATCTTGGAATATAGTTTCAAGCATGGGCCAGTTTTAAACCACTCAGAACCATCATCCTAGACGCATGTACCTCATCACTTACAGCATATTAACACATTGGTTTTGAGAGCACAGTTAACTGAAGGAAAAAAGCCTGTAAAATTTAATTTTCATCTTTTTTCCATGAAGAACAATTCAGCCTCGTGCTTCTAAGTGTGATAAACACACGTGTCAGATTTCTGTTAGCTTTCATAAAGTCCGTACAAATTTAATCTACCCTTCGTTCAAAGCCCAACCACTTCTATTCAGTCACAGTTCAAAACTGAGTTGTTAGAGCAAGATATAGGAAAAGACCATTCTGTTTTGCAAGTTCATGGCATCCTTCAACCAGAACAGCAATTATTTTGGAGCTAAATAAATGCTAAGCAACAAATCAGCCAGTCAAGCTGTGCAAATAAACTCCAATTACTATAAGAGTCAAGCAGCAAAGAAACAATCCAGCGTGAAAAGAGCGAACATAAAGTAGTCTTCTGCATTCCTTATCAGCTGAGGGGCAAAAGCTGGCCTAACCTATAAATCGGCTAACAGCCACACCAGCCCACAAGACCTCAAAGAACACTCGAATCCAGACGAAAAAATGAAAGCCAGTTTCTGAAAAAAGCCCATGGAAGGAATTCCTTCATTTTCAAATTTTCATTTTCATATTTAGCTTAAGAGTTTTTGTGCATGGACCTTACAGCCTGGCTGAATGCAACTTTGCCTCTGAGTTGCTCATACTGGGGACAAGACAACAACTCCAGACAACTAACAATGACTCCTCTTGAGGTGTTATAGGTACATTGTCTGGATTCTCAAAGCTTCTGAGCCCAAGTCATGCTGCAAGTATTAGTGTGTATGTACCCTGTATATTCAGGATTACTGCAACAATAGAACACAATACATTTCTACATCTACCTAGAAGCCAGTCCATTAGTCACCAGAAGAAGTGACATTCCAAGAAGGACTTGGATTTTGAAGAGAAAGCTGTCATACTTCTAAGTCAAGCACTAGTTGACTTCCTGACTACCAAAGCTAACAGAGAAGAGATGACTCTTTAGCAGATTCTACAGTCATCTCCAACAACTAGCATTTTTCTCCCCCTTTTTCCTCTGTATAAAGTGCATTCTTGTATCACAAGGTATAGCTGGGAGCACACTGAGAGCTAAGAACTTTTTATATTATCGAAACGCTGCTCTACAGGTATTTCACTTACGACAACCAGCTTCATCTGTATCATCTGAGCAATCTCTAGCCCCATCACATCTCCAGTCTGCAGGAATACAGCGACCATTTCCACAGCGAAACTGCCCGCCTCCACATCCTGTGGTAAAACAAAGTAACAAGCAGGTTAGCAGAGCCAGCTAATCAAAGCAGACACCAAAGTGCATTCCTATCAAATCACTGTTCTATTCATGACTACAACACAGAAATGGAAGAACATTATGATGTACAAAAAAAAAAAATGACTACATGAAAAAGAATTGGGCCAATGCTCTATACACCCAGTCAAAAAGGAAAAGAAAATAAACAGCTGTAAGTCTGTTGTGAATAATTTTAATACGCTTATTATGCAATCACTTATTATGCAAACAAAAATGATTAAAAAAAAAGTCTCGGAAGAGCACCTGTACTACAGGAGCCTATTTAATGGAGATACTTCCATTTTAAATTCACAGACAGTAGAGACTTACATAAAAGTAGGGGATCATTTTCCACATGATTTCTACAGGCTAAACTTACTAAACATGCAGATCTCCCCAAAGCCTGCGAGGATAATAATAATTATCCTCTCTGCACCCACTATCAATTCAAGCTGGGGAAGCTGGGGAACATAGAGCACAGTTTTATCTTGAAGGTACTTCTGGGTGACAAGTTGGGCAAGAGGCAGCAAACCAACCACATGTTGGCTAGCAGGGTAAGGAGAGTGATCCACCTCTCTGCTCTGGGCTGGTGAGATTTCACCTGGAGTACTGCGTCCAGACGCAGAGTCCTCCTTATCAGAGAGACATGGACTTGCCACAGTACATCCAGAGGAGGGCCACAAGAATGATCCAAGGGATGGAACAGTTTCCCCATGAGGACAGACTGAAAGAGCTGGTGCTGTTCAGCTTGAAGAAGGGAAGCCTCTGGGGACACTTCAGAGCGGCTTTTAATTATTTAAAGGGGAGCTGTAAAAAAGAAGCAGACAGACTCTTTAGCAGGGTCTGCTGTGACAGGACAAAGGGAAATGGTTTCAAACTAAAGGAGGGGAGATTCAGACTGGATATAAGGAAGTTTGGGAGTTTTGTTTGTTTGTTTTGCAATAATTGTAGTGAAGCACTGGAACAGGTTGCCCAGAGATGAGGGGTATACCCCATCTTTGAAGACACTCAAGGTCAGGCTGGATAGGACTCTGAGCAACCTGATTTAGCTGTAGGTGTCCCTGTTCACTGCAGAGGAGTTGGATTAGATAACCTTAAAGGGTCCCTTCCAAATCAATTCTATGATTCTGTGTGAAAATCTTGTTTTAGAAACCATGTGTTGGTGACCAGCTTGAAAGTCTAAAAGACCTCCATTCTGTTTTGTTTTTATAATACCTTTAAAGTCTTTCCTCTAAAGCATAGGAAAGCATGTCAACATTTAAATAGCAAATAATTTTAAAAGAAATTAAGCTTTTAGACATTTATGGCTGATCAAAAGCTAGCCTGCTGTCATTCTATCCCACTTGACTTACTAAGGATTAAGAACTGATTAAAGAAACATTCATTCCCAGGTGTAAATGCAGCTGGATCAGGCATTTATTAGACTCATCTAACAAAATCTTCAGTCCTGCAGCAGAGAGAAAAATGCACTGTTTATGGCCTTTGGTTGTGACTACAGCCTTGTAAAAAAGGAGTGAACAGCTTTATAGGTCCCCAGAACAATGAGCTATAACATAATTAGGCTCAACAGCGCTCTGTTTCATGTTAATCTGTTGTCAGCACATCCGAGCAGGGAAGTCTAGAGAGAAGAAAAAAAGAAAAAAAGAAAAAAAAAAGGCAGCAGCAAAGCCCAACTCTGCAGAAAAAACAGTTTCCTGGTTTAGTTACTAATCACAGGATAAAAGTACATCTTTCAATTATTCTGAATGATTTGTCCAGAGAAGATAACCTCAGTATCTTTGAATACCACCACCTACTTTTGAATTTGTGATGACATAAGTAACATGCTACCCTAACTTTTATGTAAAACCAGGCATATCAACACAGTCACATAAACACATCCAAGTGATGTATTCTTAAGGGATATAGGCAAGCTACTTTATGCAAGGAATGCTCAAATCTGATTGTCTGGTAGTGACATCCTGATTTATAATGTATCCTGCAAATGGTCAAAAATTTCACTTGGATAAATGGTGGTACAGAGTGGTACAGGAGTACGTTCACCCAAATACCTTCTATAGTCTAATGCATGATGGTGGTTGGTGGTGCAGGTCTGGGGTTGGTGGTGCAGGTCTCTTATCAACTACCTTTAAAACACAACAACCTCCCTTGCAAAAATGCCCTGAAGGAATGTACAAGTTCACTCTGGAATCCCAGGCCCTCTCACTGAATTCTGCCCTCCAAAGCAACATTTCCATATGAGATTAGCAGTTAAAACTCTAATAAACACAACACCTAAAACACCCCATCTCTGTTGGAATCACTACAAAAAAAGTATAAACTAAATGGGCTTGTATATTTGACGTATACTGCCATAGAAAACCACAGGAATATTAATAGTCACTTACTTAAAAAGAAGTTACAATACAGAATTAAATCCATACCCACAAATGGAGTTCCTAGTGAAAAAGATATTTACAAACAAGCAAGTAATTACACTGTAATTTGTATATTATTTATAAAGAATAACTGGGAAAAAATTTCCAAGTATTACATACAACCGCTAATTCATTTTGCTTATCTTGTACTAAGTTCTTATATTTAATCATATCCTTATAGTCATATAAATGAGGAGATAACACTGATAAACTTTTAAGAAAGCATTATAAACATAGCTGCCTTCATATAGCATGAGAAATGGTAACTGAATGTTAACAGAAAATCTGCAAAGCACGCAGTTCTCCTGCACTGTAATTCCTCACAGAATTACAGTTTAAGTTGCTCACACCTACATACAGTAAGTGCTGTATCAATGTCTGTTTATACAATTCTTCAGCAGACCTGTTATAATTCATTTAATTATGGCATTAGCCTTTTCAAGTGTTATCTTCTGTGCTTTCTTTCTGCAGGCATGCAGCCCTGATGCACCTTCAGAAAAATACAAAACCAACTGACAGTTCACGTACCACTGCTCTATAATATCTTTGTAACAAAGAAAATTGCACAGTAAATAATGACATCAATGCATTAAAAAGTCAGCCTTTGAAACTAATAGAGAAAAAGTAAAGGTGAAAAGTTGTTCCAAAACTCATAATCAAAGCTCTAAAAATCCTGTGTTTCATCTCTGATCAAAAATTGTTTATTTTTTTTAACAAAGACAGTAAATGGGGGGAAAATGAATTACAAAATCTATTACTACCAATGTTCAGCAGAAATATCCAGGATAAAATAAAATTAACCACATCAACAGTAACAGCAATAACCAGGTTTGTTCCTACAGACAACTACAGAGACCATTTACTCTACAATTGAATGTACTCGTTCTGCTAGAAACAAATACCTCAAAATTAAGAGATTTGAACAACTGTATGTTTCAACAACTGTGACTTCAGTTATCTGACATAAATGACACACAGCGCTCACAGCAATAGTGACAATCTGCAGAAGAAGCACACAGAGTCCACAAGGACCGCTTCCATTGTTTCAGTCGATGCGAGGTGGGCCTGCAGCACCTGGCTCAGCAGGGAACTGTCAGAAGACAAGGGGCATCTGCTTGTTTGCTGCCATTATCTGAAGCCCTGATTCACTGAAGGATCAGCAATAAGCAATTTTATGAAAAATTTTGCTTTCCATAAGAAACTTTTTTTAAAAATAGCAAGGCAGCTCATAAATCAGACACTGCCAAAAAAATTAATACTAATGAGGTAATTTCCATAGAAATTCTGATTTACTCTGACAGATGCTAATAAAACCAGACACCTCTTTCAGGCAAACACAATTCTGTCAGCATGATTCCTGCAGGAAATAACCAATGAGTTTAAAAACAAGCAGTAAACCAATTAAAAGTTTAAAGCTTTACTGCCATGCCTAAAATTTACCTAGGAGACTTTTGAAAGTTCAACATTCAGATAGGATCAATTTTTTTGTTTTGCTTTATTTTTACTATAATTCATTTTTTTGTCTTCTGACTGTGACAGACTGAAGAAATACACGACTTTGCCTTTACGAATCACATCAGAACATATAGATAGGTCCTTCTGAAAATAATTTCTGCTATTCATTTCCATGGAAACTACAACAGATATTCAAAACACAATTCATCAACACAGTCACCACCATTAGCTCTGCATTTGGTCACCATAAATAATCAGCAAGCGCTGATGAATGTCAGTGGGTGCCATTTTTTCCAGATGGAGAAATTCAATGACACACCTTTGCTCCAAGCACACTTCCATGTCTGACATCGTACTGTCAGACTGTCCCTTTGCTCCATCAGTTGCACTGCAACAAAATGTAATGGAATATTGGCAGGAAGGTTTAATCTCTACTGCCATACCAACAACATCTGCCTCTGACACTGCGGGCTAACGTATTAAAATAGGAGGCAGTACTTTCAGAGCAGCCCTCCCATGACGAATTCACGGACATTAAGAATTTTGAAAGGTAAGTATCTATTTCAATTGTTCAATATTCATGAAAACACCAAGGAAACACTATGATATTTAACACAAACCAGCCTGGTACCAAAACAAGATCAGAATTCTCACTGAAAAAATACATCCCAAGAGCACAACTCCTAACCTTCTCGTTACTCTTAACAATCTCTGGGCTTTATGCTGATTTTATCACTGCCTCTTCTGTGCTTCTTTGTGCCTGGGATCCATTGTTGAGTGGATGTTTAAGATTCAGAATTTGCTCAGTTAAAAACATGAAGGCCAACACTCCAGGCCCTGGCTAAGCACTTGGTCAAAGAGTATGTCAGGTAGCCATTTTCCCAGGAAATAAAGAAATGTAATAGTGAGTTCGTCATAGCAAAGACAGGACAAAACACTACTAAAAACATAATGTTAGCCTTTCAATTTGTGATGAAACACGTACGTATTGCTGAACAACAGAAATAATGCAATACAAACTCTATTACACAATTAACTACAATTAACTTTGTGCTCTGCAACAACCAGTGCATAAGAATGAAGTTAAACCACTGCCAAAGACAAACTCCACTGCTCCCAGATGTTGGTAGCTGATCTTCACACCACTAATGGATGTTGTTCCATGGAACTTTATCAGGAGAAAGAGACGTTAATAGCTTCGGACATCTCACAGCATAATGGCTCTAATTCATAGGACTACCATTATGCCCACTCAATTTTATTTGTGCTTCATTTGCTCCAACAATGTTTGTGTTAAAGTACTTACATTGAGAACTAAAAAATTTAAATTTGATCTTTTTTTTTTTTTTTTTTTTTTTTTTTTTTACTATTAATAAAAATAGAATTAGTTAGTCATTTCCAATTCTTTCCAAGCATTTCTCCATCTTCCTTTTCAACACTGCTTTCAACTTCTGACTCCACGTGTTTTGAATCAACTACATCATCCACAGATTTTTAAGGCATCATGACTGACTACATAGAATAGACTAAGAGAAATCACTAGCCCTTTCTTCCCCACATTCACTGTATCTTTGGGAACTGCTAATACCTCTTTTAACAGTTAAGCTGTAATGAAAGACTTAACGTAGAATGTATTAAACTCAGAACAGATTGCACCACTCAAACTGTCTACTCAGAAGTGCAACTTACATTGCTGTGATGACTTCACATTTCAGGAATCATCTTTCACAACTTTCTTAATGTTTTAAGAGACCAACATCCTTCAAGGCAGTAATTTCTTCCTTTGAACCGTTCAGTCTTAATACATCGGCATTTCATTTAAAAAATAATTGAGAAGTGCTAACAAACAGCATTACAAGCCTCTGTGTATAAATCTTACAACACAAAAGTAACTGACAGGTTCTCTTTTCTTTCTACCTTCCAACAAAGGGTACTCTTTGTTCCTATTCAGCCCCCAAACAGAAAAAGCACCATGTCAGCTCACTGGTGGCCTTGCAGGTAAAGTCCTGGAGATGCACCTTTCATACACTTTGATGTCAGATTTTTGCCTAGCCTAATTACACTTCAAACAGCCTGATGTTTTGGAATGCTCAGGGAGGTGAAGCAGAACATCTGCAAATTCCAGTTCCATTCCCCCACACCAAGGAAGAAAAAAATAAAATTCATAATTCGACAAAGACCTCTGCATATTTTTGTAAAACACTCTAAGACACCAAAAAGTAGTTTTTTGCTAGCAATTACAATAGGAGAATAAAAAAGATTAAGCTACAAAGTAGAATGGAGTCAAAGTTCTGCTATATTTCACACCACTGCCTTAAGATAGTATTTATTTATGTCTTTATATTCAATATTTAATACAAACTATTCAGATTCAGAAATTACTAATAATCAGATTACATGAGCATCAACAGGTATTACTGAAAGTAGTGCAAGATTTATCTTTGATCATGAAGCCCACACACCATCAAACATTTTTTTATCTACATGTCCATGAAGACCATTATGTTAAAGAAATAATAGCATCAAAGGAAATACAGCACAAAATTAGTCTGCTCTCAATTCATATAACTAGAATATTTCTGTATATACAGCACTGAGGACTGAACTTAAAGCAATAGATCTGTTTTTCTGCTAACAGTAACTGGAATGAGGTTTGACTCCCAAATCCTGATCATGCAGATTCTTCAAAATATAGCAGAAACCCACTAACAATAATAAACTAGCCAGGTTTTTTTGTTTCTTTGTATGTTTTTACAAACTAACAGAAAATTATACTTCCAACCCATCTCTCCCTAGGAATCCACTCATATTTTAACATTACTGGATTATAAACAGAACTTATAAGGAGGGTGGGCAGAATGGAAACAGAAGGAAAACTTAACTTTAGTTTTTGTTTATTTTCTTCCATAAAGCTCACTGGACAAGCAGAGTCCTGTCCTATCTCTATCTGAACTAAATATTCCATACAGGAGCAGAGCTTGGGAACAACCCATGTTGTGAGCTCAGTGGAATGTTCAGTATCAGAAGCTGTTATAAATGAATCTTGCTTATGGGAGTACATCCCAATGACTGCTTTTTAAAGTATTATTCATTAATTCACAACAACAAACGCCTTAAAATTCAAGAACAAAAGTGAAAATTTTGTCCTTCACTGTGGACTTCAAAATATGATGTTTCATTATAGAAAGAGGTATGGTTTCCATTTCAAAATCAGTTGCCAAAAAGCACTGTTCTGTCAGTGCAAAAAAAAATGAATTCTGAAGATAGCAGTCTCTTCTGCTGTAAAACAGTAATGCCATTTTACATATAAGAAGAAATAATAGAATTACACTACTGAATTCTGTATTCTAAAAGTATATTCTGTGTATTGTCTGTACACTCTTGCACATACACTTGTCAACTACAATGTTTGCTAAAACTAAGGCATTGAAACTCATTTTGCTCACATGCAAACTCTTTTAAGAATACTTAATATTAGTGTATCCTATATCAAACTATTTGCTTTCAGTTAGTACAGTTACAAAAATGACTATAGATTCTTTTTTGCTAATACGTCAACATAAATCCAGGAATTAAAGACATTCAGCATTTTCATCTACTGAAACTAAGCAGGAAAGCTTTCCTGCGAGGAAGAAAAAGTTTCAAGTCTCCTGCAGGCATCAAGTTCAAAGGAATGACACTGTAAGTGCCTCCTAGCAACGTTAAAGATATTCGCAATCCTCATCCTCTCTCTACCTTACTTTAGCTTTTTTAATTGAAAAAGTAATGAATGTAAACAGCCTGATAGAAAACAGAAAACCTGATTTTATTTTTTTCAAGTACAAACCTGAACAATACAGAGAACAAGCTCTGAATTTTCTGTTAAGTCCCATGCAGTCCTCGTGGGAAAAATAAATTGTCTGTTTAAGCTGATATTCAGAACAAAATAACTGTGGTCTCTGCAGTATCACTTTAATAACTTCTCAATTTGGGGAAAAAAAATAAAACAAAGAAGCGCAATAGCCTTAAATTATTCACTACATAAATGTAAAAAACAAACAAACAAACCAACCAACCAAAAACAAAAAACCACAACAACCCAAACTTTAAATTCTAATAGAGGGGATGTGATACTCCTCTCCACTGACAGCGTTTCTTATACCAAACAGTGTTCTTCCTCCAACTTAAGTCACTGTTACATTTCCCACATCTCAGTGACATCTGATTCTCAGTTACTAATTTTTCTTTGACACTTTCTTTAACCTGACTGCATACGAAGTATTTGCATTGGTGAGACTAATAAAAATTATTTGTAGTCCCTTCTTGAAGAGTTATTAACTGCCTGGCCAAATTCAAATAAACTAGTATTTGTGGTACTGAAATATTAGCCTCCAAAATACAAAAATGTCTTTCAAAGTATATTACGTGTAAAGAACACGTTCTGCCCTAAATTGGATAACCTTAACGAGTTGTCCCGACATTAGCTGTCTTAATCCACATGTAATTCAACTGTGATGGTGTTAGGTGAGTGAAGCAAGCAGTATGATCCCTAGGGAAGCACACTTCAGAGCTCTCCTAAATCCCAGAAGCTTATTTTTTGCGAAGGGCACATTAAATATGCAAAAATCTGTTCTAATTGACCAAATGACACGATGAGGAAGAAGAACAAGCAAACACAGGAGAAGTAAAAGGCACCCCCAATTACTCACAGAAGGAAGCATCCCAAGCATTTCTGTAAGAATGGGCCTTGCTAATGGCCCCGAGGGCTGCTGTAGAATAACAATTGGGAAACTGAGGGGGGGGGGGGGGGGGGGGGGGGGGGGGGGGAAGGCGGTGATAAGGAGGGGGAGAAGATAGCCAAATGAGAAGGACCTTCGAGAATAGGAAGTATTTACACAGTGCAAGGAAAATGGAGAAGCAAAAAAAAAGTGTTCAAACAATTTAACAGAGAACATGTACAGCATATGCCACTGAGAAAATCTGACAGATGCAGTAGCAGATGATAAAATCACCTGCTCACGGAGCTACTCCCATACTGAGAGTCTGCATTGTTTTTTAAATAAATTTTTCAACCAATGTGCAGTTTGTTCTCAAAATTAAACCTCACACTGAGATGGTGAGCTGCATTCCTTTCAGTCATGCTCTCCTGAAAGCTGATGAGTCACTACAGTATAAGGAATCTGCCTCAGTAATAGCCTTACAATCTAGCTTGTGACAATCAAATCATGTCATTTGTATTTTCTCTTACGCACTCTTGTTAAGTCTGAAAATTGCTATGCAATATATAACACTTCACCAAATCATAAACTTTACTAGGTATAATACTAGTATTATACCATAGGTTATTAAATGAAAAATGAAACTTGTCGTTAGAAAAATGAACTATTTCCCCTTACAGATAATAAATACAGTAAGCATGCATATCAAAAGCTATTTTTTCTTTTCACCACAGAACCCATATTCCTAACAAAACTCTTCACAACTTAAGTAGTATCATCCTACCTATTCAGTCTCTTGAAAAAAAAAAAAGACATGTTAATCTGCGTACCAAAGTTTCACAGGGTACCCAATCATCATTTTGAACCCAGAAAGTCATTGTGATTTGTTGAAGACTAAATATTTTCAGAAAATATTTTCAGAAAAACAGAAGAACTGAAATGTCTGTGCAGAATAGATATATCATATGCTACAAGCATGTGATGTGCACAGACGTAATAATGCTGCTTACTGCTGTCAAGTACAACTACAGATATTGCTTCTGATGCACAGGCAATTGCTACATTTCTCCCTCATTCTGAAGTAATGCAATTTCAGCTAGCAACTAATAGTTACAGCTAGTCACTCCCTATCAGGCTTCTTGAAAAAGAAATTCCTCGAGAAAAGAAGGACCATCTGAACTAGAGCAGTTACGTTGTCCAACATACTCTCACAGAATGCAATTTTATCTTAACAGACTTGAAAAACAGTAACAAGAATTAAATCATCATTTTAAATGTGTTTTTTTCATAAAAATATTTTCACTGGAATAGTAATACTAATAACCATCTCAAAGTAGAAAGTCAAAATCCTTGAGTTCATCAAAAGCAGATAAATGCAGTAAATCTATCCTATCATATGTGATCATAAATAACAGAAAAGGCATCGCTTCTCTTCCAAGTTTCACAGTGGTAGCAAAACACAGCACAGAATCACAGAATGGCTGGGGTTGGAAGGGACCTTGCAGCCCAACCAGTCCCCCTCCGCTGCAGGCTGGTTGCCCCCTCCCGCTCAGGCTGCCCACGGCCCCATCCAACCTGTCCTTGAGCACCTTCAGGGATGGGGCACCCACAGCTCCTCTGGGCAGCTGTGCCAGGGCCTCACTGCCCACTGAGTAACAAATTTCCTCCTAGTATTTAATCTAAATCACCCCTCTTTTAGTTTAAAGCCATTCCCCCTTGTCCTCTCACTACAGTCTTCTGAAGAAGGGCTCCTCTCCAGCTTTTCCACAGGCTCCCTGAAGGCACTGGGAGGACACTTTACGTCTGCCTGGAGCCTTCTATTCACCAGGCTGAACAATCCCAGCTCTCTCAGCCTTTCTTTATAGGAGAAGTGCTACAGCCCTCTGAGTTTGCATACACATTTGCAATCTTTAAATCATAATCCCTTCCTCATAGCAGTAGCTCCCATCAGTCTTTCCAAATACATGCTAGGAAGAGGGCCCCAACCATACCAGGTATATTGCTGGTCAAAAAGTCAGCATTCTATGAAGAACATACAATAGCTGAGATTTTCCCTCAGTGGAGCAATAACTCGGGGCCTCTCTCCCCCGCTCTGCGACCTCATGAAATTTCTTGGGATTTAAGTGACTTCTTAAGAGAATTCTCAACACCATGAAAAAAGTTGAGCAGGCCAACAAGTTAGAAAGTCTACATATCTAAAAAGAGAGCTCTTTACTGTTAAAACATTCAGGAAACCATACAAGAAATAGAGAAGAATGGTAGCTGTTATCTAACAGGTAGTAAGATCTTAGTATGGATAAAGTACTTTGGCAAGACCAAAGCTTTCACTTCACTCTTAGTTATTACTTCACTGAATTTCACTATTTGTCTTTTAGTTTTTCCTTAAATGAATTGAAGAGATGCCCAAATTCCTAAAAGATTTTGAGTGCAGTTTTGGGTTTTTTTTAATATTTGTACTATAAGATAATCATTTCAAAGTGCCACCTGCAGCTGGCTGGTTAAAAATTCAGAAGTGCAAGAATAATGAAGACTAATAATATCATTTCTATATTTTCACTGTTAAATTGTTGTGGGTTTTTTTGTTGTTTTTTGTTGTTGTTGTTGTTGTTTTGTTGTTGTTGTTTTCCAATTGTCTGCAATTACAATACAAATCTCATGAAACACCACCACTTCTACTGCACTTGCCAAAGAAGCCCGGCTGTCATTGCTGCATCCTTTGCTCAGGCAAAGCTCCCAGCGAGGCAGATGGCGAGCCGGCCCCAGCAAGGCAACGGCATGATTGAGCTATGTCTGAGACTAGTCAGATCTCCCTCTTGGTTCAGCCAACTGCTATTTGTCAAGCTCACATTATTAACTAAGTAGGCTCAGTTTAATTACACTACTAAATATCTTTCACATACTGCAGAGGTAACAAAAGGAATTTTAGTACTTGAGTACATTAACAGAACATTAGAGACTAAAATTCACTTCTGGTGAGAGTCATCAGGCTTTAAAGTGCATTCTGTGGCTAAATTCATTCATACACAGAAGAGAAAAACTGCAAAGCTAACAGAACAGCTCTTGTACAGGTATGGAAGACACCACAAACTGTCGCTAGTTTCAGACACTAACTACAGTTCATTTGTTTCAAGTGAAATGGTTTAAAACCTGCTATATCTCTCAGTAGTAAAAATCAGGTTTATTCATTCAGCCAGAAGATCAATAAAATTGCTGCAGCATTCCAAGCGCTTGGTTATTGTCCAACTCATTTACTGTACTGCAGGTTTAGAACAGCCCTACAATCTTGCTCAAAAGTGAACACGTGAGCAGTCCCATTCAAGTCAAGCCATCTGTTTACACCAGACAACTTTTCAAAAGAGTTTCCAGCAATGCTAACCATTACAGTCCTGATGGGACCATTCTTCTAACTAGCGTGCTAGCCAACCATTTCCTAAATTTCCTTACAGTAGCATTAAGCAGTGACTGCATGGCCAACTGAGCCAACCCACTGACTCACTACCATAGACAAAGGGTCTCTTTTTTCCCCTTTCCAAAACCACTCCTTCTCCCACTTAATGCTGAGGTTCACTTGCTTTCCAGCCTCTAGTGACTACCAGACCTTTCTCTGCATTGTCCTAATTCACTAAGCCATCAAGAAAGTACTCAATTCATCAGACTTGGTTTAGTTTTCCACCAGATTTGTACATGAAAGTCACTCACTGAGAGGTCTGATAGAAGCACTAACATAAAGTAAGCAGGAACACAGGCAGTAACACGGGAACATGTCATTGCAAGAGGGAGAAGAACAGTCCCCTGCTCCCAGTAGCAGTAGCTGCTGAATTGGCTTATTAGCTCTGTAAAAAATACCCTTAGGTGACATGGTATGAGAGGGCCTAGATACCCCAAAGCAGGGCATCCCGACACTGGTGACAGATGTGAAGTTCGCAGCCAACTTCCTGCTTCTGGACAGGCCTGTGAAGGATTACTTATCCATGCAGGCACTTCAATTCTGCCAACGCTATACTCCTTCAAACTAAACTAAACCAAATGAAACCCCCTGGCATTCATATCTGAGTGGTTTCCAAAGATGAAACCTATCACCTAGATTGTAAATGTGAATATGGAAATTCCTGGGATATCTTAAGTACTACACGTCTTTGTTTTCAGTAAAGATGCCACAGAACTTAACTAAAAACCCCCATCCCTCACCTTGATCTACCAAAGCGTGAGCCTGCAGTCATCAGCCACAGAAGTCCCTGTTGTAGTGGACTTTCTTGGACTCCACACAACAGGATGTGGCAACATGTCCTGCTTGCATAAAAAAGTAATTGGACAAACACAGTGCTGATTTACAGTGTCTTCTGCTGAAGATCTGACTTCTTGAGTGCAAAACAAAGGCAATTTATTCATATTAAAAGCTTAAAATATAACAGGGCATAAAGGAAGAACAATTTCAGTTAACTCTTTTATGCCATTTTATTAATCCCCAGCAAACTCTGTAACAGTGATCCTTAGATCTCTAATCCACTTCAAGCATTGCAAAACAAAGAAAACATTAAAAGGCTCAAAACCAACAGTAAAAGCTTATAGAACCCGCTAGAGGCAACCCATTCCATTAAACAATTTCTATGCTTACTCATTACACTTGATTTTCTTCAACTGTTCTAAAAATGTGCTGAGTTCAGGGAACACACACACACACACACACACACAAAAAAAAAAAGAACAACAGTTAATAGAACATTGCCATAAGAAAGTAAACTTTAAAGTGGATCTCAAGCAATAATAAGCTATTAAAAGAGATGTTTACTCTCCTCCAAATCCTATTTTACATCTCGAAGATCAGTACAACTCAGGGGTATTTTCCTTGAAATCAAAGAAGCTGCACTGGCTTGACTGAGAAGAGCCCTTACTTTTTCTTAATCTATAACACTTAAAGATATTTTATGAACAAAGTACAGTTATTGAATTATATGCAGAAGCACTTCAAAGTAATTTGAAAAGAAGTTGACTTTTATTTGCCACACTCAGCGTAAACTATTAGAACACACCAACAAATTATCTGATTATCATAGCTAATTAACCACAGTGACCTAATCTAGCATAAAAGCATCAACTTCTCTTTATTTACATGTCAATCTGTAGATCATTAATTAGAAGAGACCTTTAATGTTTTTCCATCAATGACACCTTCACATCCAAAATGCTATCTGACTTTCCTACTTATTAAACAAAGCTTTAAAATAGCAGAAACAAACACTCTTAACAAATGTGATCACACAGGAAGATTCCAAGTGCCATGGTATCTGCCCATCCAAAATGTTTTCACAAGGTCTCAGAACAAACTTTGTAGAAAGACAGAATTGGCATTTAACCCAATACCCCCAACTGCTGTAATGTCCGATCAGGGCGTAATTAAGAATATGAGTATTAAGCAAGAAAAGCCTTGACAAATGAACCCCCAGTTTACATACTAAATACTGAGAAGTTAAAAGCAAACATCACTGTACTTCAATATGACAATAATCTAACACTGCAAGATGGCACGCGGAAAAAGCTCCAAAAACTCTTACTGATTTCATATCAATCCAGGAAGCCCAAAAAGGAAATTAATAGGCTTTAATGAAATTGCATTCTACCTTTCCCCCAAATGAATCTTTGCTGATTTCCTGCAAAACACATGGAAAGTAAATCTGGATTAAAGTGGGATTTCATTGCTCAAATTTCCAATCAGCTCAATATATGAAAGAAGATTTTGGTTTGTCTTACAGGGAAACTGAAGCAACACAAGCATCATACATTTATCTTAGCTAAAATCTCCTTAGATGCTCTGCCTCTATGCCTCAACTTCTGTAGCTTGATTATTTACTGCAACTCTAGCATTTGGCATAGAACCTAAGTCTAACAATCTAACCAGGTGTCAGCCTATTACTGCCTTCAATTTTTAACTAAAATTTTGGGGGTCGTCCCATTCTTCACTTTAGCTGATTACTTAGCAAATTCCTGCTATGCTTTGCTGAACAGTATACAGAAAGAGTAAATTATTAAGAAAAGTCAAGATATGTATTAAAAGAAGGCTACTTATTAAAAAGAGTCTTTTAAAAAAAAAAAAAAAAGACTGTCGGAGCACAGAACTACAACTCATTAATTAACATGCCAGAAGATTACAATGTATTTTATCAAGATATACATTCAAATTTTCAGCCCTCAGGAAAAAGTTCAGAACTAGTCAGACACCAAGCTTTGCTCCTGATGTTTTCCAAGTGCATCACCAAGAGAAACCAAAAAAATAACCCAAGTGCAGGAATATGAAGAATGCTGCAACCCAGAGATCATTTACAATACCTGTTAAACTGTACATAAGGTTTGCACTGGCAAAGTCATTTTCTTTGCCATCCTTTCTTCCTCCTCATTACTCCCAAATTCCTAGTCCCTGAGGAAAGCCTCATTCAAGGTCTTTTAACAGTGAGTCTTAGCAGAGACATAATCTCACAGACAAGCTGTTCTGCCACAGAAACGTACACTGTGCCATACAACGGTGTACCAGCACTGGCTCTGGCCTGTCGCCTACAGCAATGTCATTATACATCATCTTACAGACATCAAACAGATTTGAATCAAGACAGTGTCTGTAAACACACTGAATTATTAATCTGGAGATTGAATTCTTACAATACTTGATGGAAAAGCATGTTTCTTCAAGCTATTCTTCTCCCTGCTTGGATTTACCATACATGTTCTAAGCATCACTGGCCTCACTTAATGCAACCATTCTTTGTGATTGATATAACACCATATAGATTTGGTCTTAAAACAGGTCTCCATTCCCATAGACAAATGAAGATCTTTTAACAGAACAAATTTTAAGTCTGAGTTGTATTTAAACCAACAATTTCGCATTGGAGATTTAAGATGTAAATCAAATGTGATGCACAAACTTCATGTAATGGCAAAGCTGTGCAAATCACATCTTGACAAGATGCCTAGAATACAGGTAACTGGTTTTCCTTGGGAAAAAAAAAAAAAAAAAAAAAAAAAAAAGCTTTTAAAAAATTATATTCTGGACTTGATTACAACAGTAACTTTTAAAAATGACAGGAAACTATGAATTATTGAAAAAAAAAGGAGGAAAAATACATCTTGAAAGTCAATCTAGCTGCGATCTTCTGGGCTCTTAGCTCAATATAGAATGCAAAAAATTAAAAAACTAGCATGTATGTAATAAGAAAGACCACCAATAGGAACGCTTAGGTTTCCAGCTACATTTCCAAGAATTTGTAAGTTTACATTAAAACTATGGTCACCTGCCTGGTTAAGAAATCATTTATTTCATATAATTCACAGCAGCGTGAATCTGCCCTCTACACATGAGGAGTGCTGAAGAAATAAAAAGATCCATCAGAAGCAGAGAAGAGGGAGTGTTGAGTAGCAAACTCCAATTCAGATGTTGTAAACTACTTAGTACAGTGAAGGTCTGGCCTTAAAAAGCAACTTAGTACTTTGCAATAAATTACAGCAAAGCCAAAGCTTCCATGCAAGTGCAATATGTTTAATTCTGAAAAACAGAAGGATGGTAATGTTTTACAACATGCACTAATTTAAGAGCATTGATTAGAAGAAACAGCACTAAAGTTTAAATATTTAATTATTTACATTATCTGTATTGAAATAGTTCATCAAGACCTAAGGTACACTAAAAAAAAAAGAAAAGGAAGTTTAATTAAATTAAAGACACATGGACTCCAGAGATAATAAATATAATAAGTTTAGAAATAATGTTCTTAATATTTTAGATTTAGTGAGAAGGGTTCTTTTTTTATAAAGAAAAACCGGTTTTTATGAATGATTTCTATGTGATTTTCACATATATGAATGATGTTATAAAGAAACAAACAGCTCCAGTGGCCCCAAACCATTAGAAACAAAAAAATCTCTAACCACTTTCAGGTACTAAATCCTTCCCTCAACAGAAGTCCAGCAGGCCTTCCACTCTAGATAAGGTGAGGCCAATAACAGACAGTACATGGAGCACTGCATGAACATACAGACTTGGTATGCTTTGCAGAAAGATTAAAGAACTCATTGTTTGCCTGAGAAGTTGCCCTAGTGAGCTCATGTGCCCTCTGCAAAGCTGCTGAGAGTGCAACAACCATCCTGCATCTGTGACTATGAGCATGATGGCCTTCCAAATTCCTCAAAACAAACATTAACATCAGTCCCATGACCCTCCTTCTCGGAGTTAGTCCGTTAGTTTTTCAGATTCCAGCTGCAACATTTGCTACCTTAGGGGCAACGAGGCCTAGAGAGGCCTACAGAAGCAGGCACTGCATGACAAGGAATAGAAGGGGAGGTATTTTTATTCAGCTTTTAAGTGCTATGTTGAGGTCTAGTAAATCCAGAATTAAATTAACAGGGAGAACTGTGATATTATCATCTGAGGAAGTGCACAGGTGAAGCTCATTCTAGAAACATCCAGCACATACTGGGAACACTCAGATATTGCTAATCTCAAGCCTTCCTTGAGAAGAGGATTAGGCATGATAACGTGATTTTCCCCAATTTCTTTTTAAGCCTCAGTTTGGTTTCAAAATTCACCTAATTTTATTTTTTTTTTTTTTTAAATCAGAGTCTGACATCTCAGGATTCAAGGAGCTCAGCTTAAGGATATCAAATACTTTACAAGATCACCATGCGGCCAGGATTGTCACCCAGACGTTTTATTAAGATCAGTTACGCTTCAACTAATACTAGACAGCCTCATTTATGCAGTTATTTACTTCCTTAGTAGGCACTGCAGGGAGGAATCAGGAATACTCTGCTTCTACTGCGAGCAGATTCATGTTCCAGAGCCTGCACTCCTCTCCCATCACACCTTTTGCAGGGCACGTCCCAAACAGCTAAAAGTGGCCAAGCAAGAAAACACACTTTGAGGTCAGCACCGCAGCCCCCATTTGCACGCAGCGTGCAGTAGCACAAGGGATTAGCTGGCCTCCCAGTGTGACCTCCCTGCCAGGGCCTTTGCAGGGCTCCTGCTGCACATTAGCCATCTCCTCTTTCTCCACTTCTAAGAGGGAACTGCTAGCAGCAGTTGCTGCATAATTACTTGCTTGATTCTGTCTAAGGAGCTTAAGCTAAGAGTTGAGCAAGGCAAGAAGATTAACCATTTGGGCGCACACGCAGCGCACCAACACGCACGGCCGGCGGCTCTAGGCCCTACAGCCGGGCCCAGGGGCAAGCTGCGGCCCCTCATCCCGCCACAGCCGGGGGAGCGCATCCGTCCCGGTCCCGCCAGCACCGAGAGCCGGCCCGCGCCCAGTCACATGCTGCCGGTCGCCTAGCAACGGCAAAGCCCAGCCACGGCGCTACGCCGCGAGCTGTGACCGGCACCGGCGGGGCCGCTCCCCGCGAGGAGCTGCAAGGCGCTGCCGCTTCGGGCTACGTGCGGGACCCGCTGCCCGCCGACACCGGCACTCGGCACAGCTCCCGGGCACTCGGAAGGCGCTCCCGGGCACGGGACGCTCTGTGCCGCAGAACGCGCTTCGCTGGTGAGAAGGGAGCAGGGACCGTGAGGAACAAGGCTCTGCGAGGTTCGGTCGGGCTTCATCTCGCCCGGAGCCAGAACGGGTGCCCGGGCACGCGGAGGGCAGACCGCAGTGCTGCACGGCCGAAGCGGCCCCTCCGCGCCCAGCAGAGCGAGAAAAGTTTGTACAAAGCAGAAAAGCCATCCCGGGATAACTACTTAGTACCAAGATAAGGGAAAGCGAAGAGCTGATGGGGGTTGCAGGCTCTTTTAAGGCAGAATGAACTCCCAACATACGGCCCTGGGGACGGCCAGCTCCCTGCTAACCCGCACCGGCTCCGCTGCCCCGGCGGCCGGCGCTGGGCTCTCCTCGCAGCCTCCCGGGCAACGGGAGCAGCGCTTACCTTGGCAACTGCCTTGCAAGATGCACGCAGCAAGCAACAGCAGCACTCTGCAGGCAGTTGCTGCTCGTCTGCCCGTCTGCTGCCGAGCTCCCATCTGGGCTGGGATGCTCCAGCTCCCTCCGGGCCGGCTGCTCTGCTTCGGATGCCGCTCCGCACAGAGAACTCGGGATCTTTTTCCTATCCCGCTAGTTACAGAAGAAAGGCGCGCTCCCCTGATGAGACATCGCGTTCTCTATAAACTCCCACCCTCCAGACATTGCATAAAGCTCTTTATACCCCGCAGCCCCGGAACTAGCATGAGAGAATGAGGCGCGGAGCGGGCCGTATGGCCGCACTGCCCGCCCCTCCCTCCGCGGGGCAGCGGGCGCCGTGTCCCAGCTCGCAGCGCTGCGCGCTGGGGCAGAACGGGGCACCGTCCGTCTGCAAGCGGTAAGTGTCCCCGCTTTTAGCGTCCCAACGACACGCTCCGAACGAGGGAAGTGTATCCGACAACTTGGAAATACCCAGTTAGCAAACGCAAGGGATAAAGCTTATAAATTTGGTCATTACCATTCCTCACATTAGTATTGCAAAAGGAAAAGCATAAACAGTATTACTTCTTTCTTAGGAGATAGAATCAGGTTGGTAAAGCACTTTGGCTAAGAATGCTGAAAACAACAGCTGGGCACTTTCCTCTGGTTCTACCTACAGCACAGGTGAGGCACCTGCTTGTGTTTTATCGCTGCTGTTGCAGGAATCACATACCTACAAATGAAGCTGGAGCAGTACAGAGGAGCACAGGGAAAGATACTGATAGCCAGGTGCTTCAGGACAAAACGTGGGCCTAGGAAAAGGGCACGCACTTGGGATGCTTTCTGCACAAGTTCAGAAATGTTACAGATAAACTAAGTGAAGTTGAATTACTTTGTTTGGCACTCATCAGGAGTAGGCTTCAGTATAGAAAATTGAGATATGCCAAGCTGCTCCTTTCTGTGCGTGTTCACACAGACCTGTGTGTGAAAAAGAGACTGCTGTGTATACGCACGGTGGGAAGGAGATGGATCTGTTTGTCCTGCAGGAAATTTGGGCAGATGAATTCTAATGACACCACCCTTAGAAAGTCTCTATATCACTTGTTTGTTTCACATCGCACTCATTACAATGGGTGCTTGATAGCAACAAAATTTAAAGTGATTTTGAAAAGTGGTATTTAAAACCAAACACCTCTTTTTGCTTGTAATTTCAGGTTGGGGTGGGGAGACCTGCATTACACTTGCAGGAGTTTTAAAGGAATGTGTTGTTGTTTATTGGCAGACTGAGATTTTTCCCTAGGTCCCGCAGGACGCTAATCCTCCTAACTCTTTCCTAAGGTTTTCTATCTATCGGGCTAGAAAAGGAAACGGGGCGGTGGGGGGGGGGGGGGGAGAGAGGAGGGGAGAAGATGTGGAGTGTGGGCTTTTGCAAGGTTGTGATTTATGCAGGTTCGGGGCTGTTTGGTGTAGTGGTACGACACAGCACCGGGGTCAAGCCACAAGAAACACAGGGGGCAGATCAGAATATTCAATTAGCTTCCTGGCACCTCTGAATCACAAAGAGAGGATAAGATCTCTCCATCACAAGATCCAGAGCTGCCGGGGGAGGGGACCTGCCCTCTTCAAATCTCCCTGCTCCCTCCCACCCGCTCTCCTTTCACCGTAGGAGAACGGCGCTTGAAACATTCCTTTCTGCACGGAAGGACTTTTCCTATTGTTGTTTTCTTTGTGTTTCAGTGTTGCCAACTTACTGGAATTCTTGTCGTGGTTTCACAGCAAGGCTCAGGCTGACCAAACGGAACCAGCTGCGTTTGTGTATGGGGCCGCCGCCGCTTTAATCCCCCGAACAACGCCGATGGGGAGGGACGGAAGGGATCCTCGAAGGGGCACGGGCAGATCCGCTCAATACAGATGGGTACCTGAAAAGCCAATACACCAACACTGTTTTTAATTAGAAGGGGAATGATTTAAAGCTGCTCACACCCCAGCAATGCGCAGACAGAGCCTGAGAGCTGCAACCCTAGACTGTGAGCTGTGTGCACCCTTGGTCACTGCTTCCTGGCTGGCCTGGATGCAAGGTTTGGGAAGCACCTGTTTCACACAGCTGGCACACTGAAAGCACACTCCTGCCTCCCTTGCCTTTACCATTTCCCAGAGGGCTGAGGGAAATAACTATTCTCAAACAGGAATGAATGGAGACAACACAAACAGTGAGGGCAAGCCCTATTTTGAGCTACTGGGTCTGCCTTCCTCACCATTATTCCTAGCACTCAAACAGAAATTACCCAGTTACTTTGCTGAAAAAGAATGAGTCACTAAGGAGCCAGTGCAAGATCATGCTGTTTTCAGTTTACTTAAAAAAAAAAAAAAAAAAAACATTTTCTCCTCTCACTTAACCTAATCACTCAAAGGGACACTATTCTGCTGGACACCATCAAGCAGCACTTCAGCAGAGCTGAGCTACAAGATGAAACACACCCAGGCTTTCCTGTAACTACATCCAAAACTGTACCAATACAGTGCAGCTCTCCCTCTTAGCTTCCTGTTGACTGTCAGTTGAACACTTTCTGACTGAGCTAGATCTAGGGTTTCTTAATGCACTATTTGAGATTTAAGATGCGTATTACATCTGTTACAAATTCGAAATATAGTTTGGGGCACACTTGTTTGCCTAGTTTGCGCTGTAAGCAAGCAATTGAAAAAGCTCTTAACATTATAATTTAGAGCAAACAGCCACGTTGCTTACACATGAAAGGTGCATGCTAAGCACTTGAAGTTAAAAATTGAAAGGCCTGATTTCTGACCAAAGTTCAGTTCTAATTTGCAGTATCCAAGCTCATCCAGTTCTTAACAAATAGACAAAAACACCAGGGTTGATGTATGACTAGATAAAGACACAAAGCTGATGGTTAAAGGAGGAGGGGAGAGATCCACTCAAAGCAGCAGCAGGTCAGACAAATTTCTTGTCTATTCTGAACTTCTCAGGACAGTTTACAGAGGCTCAGGATCTGCCTCGTGTATTATCCAGTGCTTTACTGGGTAATGTAATTGTCACTGGCATTTGGTAATCCTGTAGCCAATTTGTCCTTGAATAAACCTAAGTTTTTCCAAATAGAAAACATCTGATGTAACTAACAGTGTTTTGAATTTTCACATGCAAGTTTCATCATGAAATCACATGCCTTTAGTATGATAAGCTACTTCATTATTTTTGTTTAATTATACTAAAGCAAGGCTACCTGCGGCCACGCTAAGAATACTGGTATGAAAAATCATACAAATCTAAACTAAAAATGACTTGATCTCTACCCAGTGATAGCGTAACAACCCAACAGCAGCAAGTTCATTGTTCAGATTTCATCCATCTTTGCTGCTTTATAATGTGAAGTGTCACACATTTTACACAACTGTGGAAAACAGCCCTTGTATTCACCTAGTTTCTGATATCAGCTACATCACATTTCACAATACCTAAAATAATGGCACTTACTTGCCTGGGAGGCACTTTTCTCAAAACTTTTTTTAAAAGGCAAAATTAAACCATCTACGTTTGAAATAATAAAAAGAGGGCCTTACTTGACATTGTTCTCAAGCATCTAATGCATATTCATCACTAAAGCACAGAATTTCCAGAAGACAAACACACTGGATCAAAGGTGGATATACAGTCCACATGAATGCAAAAAACATTCAACCCAGGAGCTGTGAATCAGGCCAGAACAGAACCCATTAAGTCAGGACAGCTCAGTGCAGCCAGTGCTGTGAAGTTCTCAAGGTCTCCTGGTTAGTAACACATTACAACTTTTCTTTCAATCTGGAATTATTCTCCCTGGAACAGAAAGAAGCTCATGCAAACTGTGCACCTTTCTGAAAACTGCCACTGAACAAGTGAGACTTGCAAAGACATTCACAGCATCAAGAACCAAACAGCCCTGTTTGCTGTTGTTGGTTTTTTGTTTGTTTTGCAGGGTTTTTTTGTTTTGTTTTTGTTTTGCAGCATTGGGCCTGTGAAGGATTTTAACAGTAACAGTATAGAGATGGGGGGGTTTCTTTACCTGAAATGTGGAAGAAAACAGAGAAAGATTAAATATCCACAATCCTGTCCTTCCTCCCTCCTCCCCCCTCAGCTGGCACTGTTTGGTTCAAACTGCAAGTCCCTGAGCCCTGGAGACAGTCACAAAACAAGGATAGGCATGCGTTCCCCTTGGTTTAGCTCTAGTTATCAAAGCTCCTGGTACCTGTCTTATTGCAAGCAGGCTTCTTTGGCACTTCATCTCTAAGGAATGGAAGTCCTTACTTTTGCTCAGGTTCACTGACCATTCAGCAACATCTCTGCCCTGCAAAAAAGCAACACAGAATTTGTTGCTGAGAAGGAACGGAGTAAAGAGGTATTTCCAAACATCTTATGTTCTAAAAATTTAATTAGGATACTCACAAGGGAAGTAGGGTACTATGGAATAACTGAAGACATTTTATGAGAGCAAATTGAGCTATGCTGAGAAAGCTCAAGACTGGAATCCTTGTCTTGATATTTTCCCTGAAAACAGACTTCATTCTTAGAAGTCCAGGCAGCACTGCAAAACCATAAGTGAATATAGTAGAGCGCTCATACAGTAGAAAATAATTACTCAGTGAGCATCTACCTCAGGTTTCCCTGTATAACAGAAATATTAGTCTTTTCCACATTAATTTAGGTGCCCTTTATGATACAATCCACTTTCAAGGCTATGCACCTCAACATCATGTTCCATGAAGGAGAGAAATGCATAGCACATCTTTCAAAATAAAAGCCAAAGCATTTTCATTTCTGAAGCCCAGACCTGCTGTTTTCCATAGGATGCTGCCTCATCCAATATACCAGCAGGTATCATCGCTAATGAAGACAAAGTAGTGAAGGAAGTACACTGTCCCATGTATTACATAAATGTAAATACAACAAATGAAACAAGAAAGGAAAGAAGTATACCACACTAGAGAACATTACTCTAGTTCTGCCCAGGCAACAGCCTACCGTATAAGAAGTCACTTCAGCATTCATTTCTGGTTTGAGACACCTGGGCCTGTCCAGCAGAACTGTAAGTACTCAGCACTGTAAACAAAATTGATGGGAGCTGTGCTTTTAACATATACGCAGTACACTGAAACCGAGTCCTTGATGTCCTGAGATACTCAAAAAATCAAATGATATGTTTAAATAGAACTTTTCTGTGCCTCAATTTTCTGATGTAAAACTAGGTGAATCTCCCAGGCACTTTATAGATGAGAACTAGGAAAATTAAAAAAATAAAAATCAGTTGTCTTCTCAGAGAAAAATACGTTGTATGAAAGAGGATAAAACTGCGCAATATCCACCTCAGCAAATGGTATAAGTAAATGCAGATATGATGCTGCAATAGGCAACAGAGTAGACATAGTAAGAGGTAAGATTAGTGTTCACTAACATAGCATACAAGCTGGAATGTCTCACAAATTACTTTTGTCATTTCCCACAGAGCTGGTTTCAAAACTTAATTACCAAACAGACAACAGTACCAACTGTGTGCCAGTATCTTAAATTGTTTTCTTTACCATACATCCCTATTAATCAAAGAATTCAGGGATGTTCAGGATGAACTTCAGAATAGGTTTCTCACATGCTAAGAAGTGCTATGTCATGTTTTTCCAGTAGCCAGGATCAAATGCTCCACAGATCCCAAATGCATCCAAAGAAAAGGACCAAAGAAGAAACAACACCGAGCAAAAGAGAACATGTTTTAGCAGTACAGGAGATTGTAGATGACAGACTTTTATAGTTTTGATACATATTTCAGACAGCTAGAGATTAAACACTTCCTACTTAATAAAAGCAGAAAATATAGTACTATTCCATAAATTTTGTGAGCAAGTTTTGTGCTCACTGAAAAAGATGACATCAATAGGCCTATGAAAGAATCTTTCTGAAAGCAAAGATATTCAGTGTACGACCAAAATACAGCTGCCCTGCAACACCCTATGTATACCAACCATTGAGCTGTAAGGTATTTACAGTATATTTTTTGTAACATAAAATGGAAAAACAAACTAAACATTAATTCAAGATAATTGCTACATTTTTAGCCATTCTTAGCTGACTGCTAAAGAACTGTACCCAAATCTCTTGCTTTGAAAATAATACCTGATTCAGCCAACCTGCAAAACTGCTTTGACAAGAAGAGACCAAACTCATGAATGCACAAGGTAAAAAGGATTACAATAATTTAAAACAAACAAACAAACCTTTCTCTTATCCTTGGGGGTACTTGTTTGCAGGATCAAGATACAGAACAGTTCAGTGAGCAAAGACTTTGGTAAGCAAGGTAGCTGCCTAGAGAAGTTCACAATTCCTCATTTATCTATCTATCATCCTTCTGAGCTGCAGCATTGCAAATCATCATCCCTTTTGTCCCTGCAGTCATTTGAGTTCTCAAGAGAGAGAGACTGCTGTGCCTGCTTTACAGCACAGTTCCACAAATGCAGGAGCACACTGCAAATGCTACTAGGGAACACAGCACTCGAACTGACTTCAGCATTCATGTGAACATCTCATCAGAATGTACCTTAATAGTCAGGAGAAAGTGGAAATTCCATGTCTAGAGAAGCTAGAGTCACTTAAGCTACCAGCAAGAGAGCATGCAATGTTATTTTTATAGCCACACCACAGAATGAGAATTGAGGTGAAAGTTTACCATCAAGAACAGTATAATGGTGTGTTTTGTATTTTGCAAGGTATCTAACTGAATTTCTCCTTGTCAGCACCTATTCTTGCATACAAGAAGTTATTCTTGTATAATTCACAGTTACAGAATTTAAGATCTTTTCCTCATTAAGAGACTTGCAAAGAATCCATCGGAGTAAGGGGTACCTCCTACTGTTTTGAAGACAGACTGATCAACATTATTCAGAATACTATCCTCAAACAACTAAGTTACTGCTCTGGTGGTGAGCTTAAAAAATTTGGATCTGCAACACTTGAGTTTCTAGTGCAGCTGCACTACATCACATGGTGAAGGGCAGAGTCAAGAAACTGGAACACATTCAGTGCTTACATTCCTACTGGATCCGTACTTCGAGTTTGAAGAAAAAAAAAAAACGTTTACAAACAAAGCTATGCGATGTATCCATTGTAATTACTGTTGTTTTCAGCAGCACAGAAGGTCCTTTTTTGTTTTATTGGTTGGCTTGTTTTAAGATAAACAGTTGTCCTTAAATGTCATTTTAAGTCAGAGCTACGAGCCATTCAAAGAAATAGCAGGTTTCTTACTGTATTCCCCTGGACATTAAACACATCCTTTCATTCCTTAGAAACAACTGTTTAACATCTCAATTTCCCAGAAAAACTGAATCTGCATCACTTTGTGTCAGGCACTTTAAGAGATACTAATGAAAATGCCCTAGGTCCCCATAATCCTTTGTGGCTGATTAGGTACAGAAGTAGTGTTGTTTCATTAATTGGAAGGCTATGAGCCTGAAACCTCATATTGACCTGAAAGTAATGTTTTATTCATATAGGAGTGTTGTAGTTAAAACTCCAGAAATAATTAAGAGGACAATCATCAAATCTTAGACCTTTGAATTATGAAGCTAGATAACCAGTTAATTATTGTACAGTAGAAAAAGGGAGAGGATTCAGTAGTTCTAATAAATTATCATTTCCATATACCTGTGAAAAGCTGATGGGTGATCAGGAACACACTGCTAAGATTGTCTTCAATTCTCAAAACATTCAGATTATTTTCACAAGTTGCAGTTAAAAGTTTTTTTTTTTCCCCCCTGGATTAAAAAAAAAAAAAAAAAAAGGGGAGGACATAAGATTAAACTCTGGCTCTATTATACCAACAGGGGAAAGCTCCAAAGTTCAGTAGTCAGCTAAGATTAATCAGCAATGATCAGCTCCCCAAAGCCATCAACTGCAGGAAGAAAAAAAAAGGTATTTTTCAGAAGGAGTAAAAAAAAAAAAAAAAAGCATGATTTTAGAAACCAGGTATCTAGTTGTTTTAGATGCAAGCAGAAAGGCACAGTAAATAGTTTATTCATCAACTTCTCAGACAGCATCCTGAAATCTGATTAGCTGTTGTTTCTGAATAGTCTTCAAGGCTTGTTACCTCTTGAGCACAATGAAGAGCAAGAGTACATGTATCAAAGGTAAAGGTGTTATTTTAAAAGCTGTCATCGTCCTACAGATATGATTATATGATCCTGCACGATAACAAAGAGAAACTTTGCTGACTCATGTTTACATTTCCCAGCAGAAATAGAGATCTCTCTCTCTCTTTCCAGCATGATACCTAGTGAAAATTCCAGACAAACATTTACATCCTCATCAATAAACGTTGTCACCATCCTTGGTAAGGCAAACTAGTCATGTCTATTCCTGTATGCATCTCACTGCCAATAATCACTGTTGATTCCAGCTACCTTGGGCTTTGTCAAGTCTGATTATCTTGCAAAATATTAGCTTCAGAGAAGCTTTTTCATCTGTTAATTCTTGTAAGTGAGCCTCAATAAAACTTATGACACAATCAAGATACATGAAACTTTTCTCATGTTTTTTTTTTTTATCATCCAACTTTTCCAATTCTCATCAGATTATTTTAATTACTGAAGCACTGACTACAATCAATAATGCAAACAAATTAAGAAATTATATAACTTCTTGTCCGCATTCTTCTATTTCTACACCAAGCTCTTTATGACAAAAGAACATTAAAACCAAATTTTACTAGTAGGGCTATAACACCAAGAACCATTTTCCATTTTCTTAATGAGCACCCCATTCTCCTCTATTTCTGCTGTCATATCTTCAGTTATTCCATTATGGATCACGTTCTTTTAAATTGCTATTTCCTCTCCCTGCCCTCCCTCCCCTTCTTGTTTTTCTTATTTCTCCTTGCAGACGCTAATTTTCTTCTTTAAAGATAAGGTTACAAGAGACAGCAAATAGCACCTCAAACAGAAAGAATGTAATCAATAACTGCAGCAGTTTTTATTACTCTTTTTATAGTACAACATACTTCTTCTGTAAACTCACACGTTGATCAAGTTGGAATACAAGATAAAAGATCAGATTAACAACTATAAGTAGGTGGCTTGAACCAACTTACCACTATAAAAACCTCATTGAATCTGAATGTAGGCTAGGGTCATCAGAGCAGATTCTACTCCAGACCACAAGAATACACACCAGAAAGAGATGAAGCTAAAACAATACAATTCCTGTATTTTGCTAGCTCCTAGTGATCCCTGGGCAACTAGGTATGAGATAGAGCAGTTTGCTGACTACTTACTATGTCTGTGATGTTTAAATCCCCCTAAACCAGGATTAGGGAAGGGCAAAAGGTACTTTAAAGCCACCTGTCATCATCTTGCACACATTCCAAGTTAAAGACAGTGAAAGACAAAGGATTTGGGGGCAGCTTTCCATTTGAGTTTGACCTTTAGGCTTTAATAGTGTAATAATCAGGTCAATCAATCAATTTGAAGAAAAAGCTATGCGAAGTCCCATTCTTCCTGAGATTCTGCTAATGGTTAATAATAAGAATACTGAGTTTTCCATATTCTAGAATATCAAATAGGTCTTTAATCTAAAAATAATGCTGCTATCACATCTAACCCCTATCCAAAGAAAGATAATCGCATTATGTGTTCTCAATCAGATGCTTCAAGGAAGGAGATGACTGGTCTTTCTTCTTGTAATGAAAGGTAGCTTTCCATAAATTATTTCCTAATTCAAGCTACAGAATTTGCTATCATCCCTGGTCATCTTACATTTTTTTCCTAAATATAGAAACAAGGTTATTTCAAGCAATATTTTTCATTAAAACTTACTATCTTGGTGCCTAATCATATTTTTTTTTTTTTTCCCCACACTGCCCATCCAATTATCTCAATCCTAATAGGACCTCTGGGTGCTACTATCAAATAAACATGAAAAAATACTCATAGCTGTTTTACCCCTAACAGCTGAATAATAGCTGCAAATAACACTGTTTCCACTATTTTTAAGTAGTCCAGACCTGAACAAATACTTTGATTTTTATGTATGGATTTGCACTGATTCTAGATAGATTTAAAGTTCGCATCTCCTGCTCAGGAATGCACAGTAATATATTAACTGATTCTTGTAACCTACTTACACAATTATAAACTCGTTCTTTCTATCCCACTAATTGCCAGCTAGTTAAGTTCTAGCTATTGATTTCAAAAATTGCAAAGCTAGTTTTACATTTTAAAGAATTTCTAAAGAGTCTCTAAAGAGCATATAAACATTTCTAGGAACAGGAAAAATCCAATAAGGATTCTACTATTTAATTCTGGTTTCAAATCACTGGCAGAGAATTAGCCTCAGACAAGCCTACAAGATATTAGGAAGATTTAGAGAGGCTACAGGAGTCCGAGTCCTTTTCCCTTTCCTTCCTTTTGCTGCTTCTTTTCCACAGCATTCTTTCACCCAGTTGTAGGGCAAGACACAATCGTAAGGAGCTTTTACCATGCACAGGCTAGGGACAACCCAGGAACATAGAACACATGCAGTTTTATTGAGAACATTCACAACGTTTGATCTATTCTGTACTTGTGAAGGATAAGATGTTAGCTCAACGTACAAGTTCAATTATATCACTTAATCACATAGAAAAGAGCACCAGACTAATCTGGTTTTACTTTAAATGATTTAGGAAGAGAAATGAGTGAGAAAAGTATCAGTGCACTTTCAAGCTTCTAATCCACTGCCCATGCTTCCAACTACACTCAGTCTAAAAATGCTGTAACACAAACTCTTATGCCAGACTCCTAAGCAGAATCTATGACTGTGTTTTCAAAACCTACAACAATACTCATTACATTTTTGATATGTTTGAACGCTTTCCTGCAGAAGCAAAACATAAGTTGACAGTAGACTGTGTTCAGTCCTCTGTACAAAACAGTATTTTTAGGGTCGTCTTCACACTCTTGTTGCAGCTTGTTGTGTAACTCATTCCTTGGTTTGAAATTTATACTCAGAACAGAGTGGTCAAAAATAAACACAAACAATTAAAAACAATTTGATTACCCTAAATATTTTGTTCAGTGGCTTTACCTGATAAGTTTATTGAATATTCCTTTTTAATTTAGTTTTAATGTCATTTTCATCTTTATGCCTGCATTTTTCTATCTGCCAGAAAGGCAGAGATCTGATTCCCCAAGACAAAAAAGAAAATACAGGGGTAAAGTCCTGTGGGCAGTGTCACATTCACATTTTCAGACTACCTATCTTTGCAGCTCAAATAGTTTGCTGAATTCTGTTTTAATTTACACTGCCTGTCAGAATCCTTTTTAATTTTGGAGTTAATATTTTTTCTACACTATTTTTCACTGAAAATGAATGACAAAAAGGAGTTAATAAAAACTTTTTCTGTCAATTTGATTGCAACATCAGAAAAAGAGCTCAGTTTCACATGCACATTTGCAGAAATGAGTCCTGTTTTCCTTGAATTTCAATCTGCATTGTGACATGCTGGCAGCTGACTCTGCTCCTTTCTCAGCAAATTTCTTCAGGTGAAAAAGTGGGAGATGTTTGGAAGGAAGTCTGCTTCTTTTAATCTTATCTAAGCACTCCTGAAAGGAGTTAGAGCTGAAGATAAGGGATGTTGAGTCACATGTGTTTTCTGCCTTGGAGTTAATGTGCATGGGGAATGATCCTATTTCCACAACACCGATTTTAAGCTACAGCAATTCCAGCATTTTTACAAGAGATGTTCCTGATACATACAAGTATGAAGAGTACCAGGCTTAAGTCATAACATTTAACTGAAACGGGAAAATTAGGGATACTGCCTGCTGCCCCTGCAGTGCTCAGTAAGGAAATAAAAACCATCTTTGCCTTTGAAGTGGTCTTTACTTCAGCCATCCATGGCTAACAGGGCTTGAGGGGAGGAGAAGAAATTTTTCCTGCTCTCTCAGGTGACATTTAACAGATCTGAACAACAGACATGGACAGCAAGAGCCTACTCAGAAAGGCCTATGGCATGAATGACTAAGCATTTAAAATAGTCACGTATCCCATACACCTAATGTCTCAGTCTTTGACAAAGAACTTTCTTCTTGACTTTATCTTCTTTTTGACAGTAGCCATTACTGACAGGGTTGAGATGGGCTAAATAGCTGACACAATGAAGACTGGTGGAAAGAAGTGCTCAATATTAAAAAAAACCAGCAACCAACCAACTATCATTAAAATCCTTATAAACTCTCTTAATTCCTCTTGCTTTCATTTGGCAGAGTAACCATCCTAACTACATAACAGCATGCTTTGTAATATATAATGGTCAGAACCAGGAGCAACCACTTCTTGCTAGGCAATTTCAGTTTCCTCCCCCCCCCCCCCCCCCGTTTTATTTTTAAATCCTTCTAATAGCACACTAAGTATATGAAATTCTAAGAAGTTCTACTTCAGGCCAATCAAACTAACTAGTAACATCAGAAAAGGAATACAAGAAGCCTATGGCAAGAGCAACTAAGACAAATCACTGGTTGTTTCTCAGAGGCTTACATTATGGATGAATCCAAGATTTAGCCGGCCCTTCACCCACAGCAACAGCTGCATGCTCAGCAGCTTTGACTACAGTTTTAACTCCATCTGTGGCCTGTTTCCCTAGCTAAAATTTTCACATCACCATTCTCTGCCCATACACCAGCTTCTTATTTTTCCTTGTGATACTGTTGACCCTACAGTAAAGACCTTCCAAAAAGGCCAACTCAGTTTGAAATTAATATACCTTAGATGTTCCTGGGGTAAAACAGTCCAAAATCCACCAGTTTATGCTACACCACAAGCCTAGGTGCTGTAAGTGGCTACTGCTTTGACTAGGTCAGGTTTCACAAGCATGCAGAAAACGTACCACTGTTCTCTTCAACCTAACATTACTACAACACACATCTTCTCCCAGGCTTCCCAACTACAGCCTAAAAGCATCACCTCATAACATAACAAGTTTCACAGGCGCAGGAGAAGATGTCATTACCTCAATTATGGAAGTGAGTTTCGAGACTGCTGGGGGCAATTCTGTCCCACAGCCTCCCAGCATCTCTGGTTTCTATAAATCAACACACACTAGTCAAATACTCTCCATATAAATTAAATTAAAAAAAAATAGAACACCATTGTTTATAAGATATGTATCTGCAGCTGACATGTCTACATAATTAACTGCCTAGCTAGAATGTAAAAGATACAATGAAGATTATTTGAGATGCTGCTCATGGAAAGTACCTTGCCATTTTAATACTCAGTCAGCATGTATGTGAAGTTATCTCAGTTCAACATATAGTATCAAAAATATAAGAAATCAGCACTCGGAAGTTCATTACATTTTAACTGTGAGGAACATCCCTTCCCAGTCCTGTCAGCTTTGCCACTATCTTCACGTCGCTATTCAAAAGTGGATTAACCAGGACAAAAAAAATTCCTGAAAGTTTAAGCAATAAATTCAGGTGATTTAAAAAACTGGGGCAAGGAGCACACAGTTAGGCTACCTTTGGATCTCCTTAAAACAAGAAAAATAACATTGTAACTTGCTCATTTTGAAAACCTTCTGAAATTAATTTAAATATTCTTACGTATTCTTTCTTAAGAACTTAAATTATACTTTTCTAAAAATCTTAATATTTTGAGATTATTCAAGATCTACTTTAGCCATGATAACATCACAGAATATTTTGAATCAACACTAATTTTAGCTGAATCACCAGTAATCCAAACCCCATTCACCAACAGGGATTAGCAAAGCTCATGTACTAGTTTTTGAGGTCTTTTGTGGCAGTTTTTTTTCAGCCTCCTTATTTGTCAGATAAACATATGCACAATACAAGAAAATGCAACAGACCCTTACACAAAGCGCAATTAAGGATACATTTGTGGAGAGAGTACACAAACTGTGTCCCAAATAAGCAACAACAACAAAAACCACTTTATTTTCTGGGACGCAACAGAACTACCTATGCTTTTCAAGTCGTTTTTAGAAGTGAAAGATGAAGGTTTACAATGTGAGATTAACTCTAGAATTATCTAAATTATTGTACAAAGAAAACTGTCATGCATTGGTCAGTAAACACAGTAATTGGGCTTTGCTAACAAAGCCTATATTTCAGTCATTCCAGGAGGAAATGCTATTCACACAGAAAATATTTCTTGCTCTCTTTTTGTCCAATGCAGGGATACTTCCAGTAGCCCACTCTCCATTACAGACTAATTTATGATTTATGATAGCATTCCACAGGTCAAGAAGGAAGAAAATTTACATCTTTCCAATCCATAAGTGAAGTACAATGCCCAAACTCAGCATTCGATAGAACACCACCACAATAAAGCCACCCTTTGACATATTTTGGTTGATTTCTGAAAGAAACTGACTGCAATCATAGAGCTTTTACATTACATACATTAAGCTGTGTGTTACAGCTTAATTTCCTGATGTTTTTGGAAAACAAGTATGCAGATTTGAGCAGTAATATCAACAACTAGCTCAGCCAGACACCTCAAACCATGCCACTGCAGTCAGCAAGGCCCACAATCATTCATGCTTGACTTCAGACTGACCCCCAGTGGCCATATCTTCTAACTGATTCTTTGCATACCTGCCTGCTTCTCAAGAAATGAGAATCCAGAGTGAGATTCCATTCCAGAGTTAGCGTTCTCCTCTGAAATCCACTTGAAAAATCTTCAATTGATCTATATCATTCAAAATAAAAAAACAAATCAGCTAAAAACTTGTACAATATATAAATTTGTTTTCTTAAAAGCGACTAACCAATCAGCAGTTAAGTACACGTGCACAGTGCTACAGAATAAAGGCTTTAAAAAGAAGTCTAGAGACTACCCCTGAGCTAATCTCTCAACAGCTCTGGAAACAGGGAACATTCCCTTCTTTCCTTTTAGTATCCAACAAGAACTCTCGCAGCTTGAACTGAGGAAAGAAAGCTTTCAGAGTGCTGTTCTGCTTATTTGCACAAAAAGTATCCAAGAAAGTATTTCAGAGATAAAGCAGCAGAGTTTCACCGGAAGGTAAGGCCTTCCAGTTAAGTAAATACTATTTAGGCTATGGTTGACCTTAAATATCTATGGTTCATGCGGCAAGCAGAGTATCTGAAGTCAATATTAACCTTCAGATTTCTCAGTATGTTGAATTTCTCACCATGAAACAGAAAACTGAGACTTTTTTCTTCTAGTTGTGTTTGCATATATTACTAAGGTTTAACTTAAGCACCAGTAAAGCCATGATATCCCATTACAAATTTCACTTAAGCCAACATTTATGTTTTTATGCATTGTTAAAAGAACAGAATACATCATTTTATCATAGGAAAGAGCCTTGCCAGTTTTTTCTTCTCTGGTGCACAGGACTAAAAGTACACAACTTACATAACACAACTCTTTGATAGCTACAAATGAAGGACATAAAAATCTCACTGAAACAAAAATATTGTTGAAACAAAACCCACCATCATTAACATCTCGATTTCTACAGCAGTTCTCAGAGCCTCAAACAGAGATCCGCTCAGATCCTTGCTAGGCTTCAGAAAGCCATCAGCCATTTCACCCCTCACACCATTCGTCTCCGCTCGTAAGAACGCTGTCCTCGGGTTAAATGGCCGGAGCTTGGGAGGCTTTCCCGCTGAGCCACGTGCGCACACAGGTGCCGCAGCCGTGTCAGCTCCGCACTCAAACCGAGCTTAGGCAGCAAGAAACAGCCGGGTCTGACGTTAAACCTCCTTGTTACCGCCTCTCGGGCCGAGCGGCAGCCGGAGCCGCGAGCCGCTCCCGCGCACGGCTGAGGGGGCAGGAAGGCGCGGAGCCGGCGGGCTGCAGCCGTGCCTTAGGGGAGCGGGGCAGCGCCAGCGCACGGGGCGCGCTCCCAGCTGCGAGGTCTGCCCGCAAACACGAGCACCGCTGTGCGCTGAGGGTCTAATGCGTGCTTTCAATAAACGCTTCAAAAATCCTGCAAATGCCAATTCTGACACGCAGGTTTATACTGAAAACACTGGCTAAATCTGTATCGTGTTCAGTTCAAAATACTGTGTGCTAAGTACAGCAACATGCTGTAACTAACAAGGCATTTTTCCAGCAGGCTAATTCTTTTCCCACATGCCAGATGATGTCTTCTCGATGTGCTGGGTGAGATTAAAGCATCTGCTTTCTACTACAGCTCCACCCGAGCTTCCATCCTGAAGCGTATAAGGACTAGTGTAGCAACTGGGTATTGCTGCAGTTACTGTGCTGCTGTGTGTTAGGCAGGTGGAACACTCCAGCAAATTATAAGAAGTAACAAATGCAGCAGCCAATTCAAAATAATTACTTCCTTAGGAGCTTTGCCATTGGTACCAAAACAGCAAATCAAGTATTTAAGATTTTCCTTTTGTTTCCATTTTAAGAGTATTCTTGATCTAGTTAAATGATCAGTATTCGTAAATGTTCAGTCAACATCCAGTATGTTAAAAATGTATCAGTCCTGTTTTATAGATATGCTTTCATTCCCTTGCAAGGCTGAATGCCACAGATCTTGAAGGTGAGCACTGCTCACGTATACATGAGTTTACTTATTCAGGCTGTAAGGCAGAAAATCTCTTAGGGAAACTAAAAATGAAAGGAAAATATTCAAAACACTATCATATTGATATTACAAGTAGATTATGCCCAGAGTGACTTTTTGGCTGTACTACATAGAGATAAAATTTGAAAATATTGAAGACTGCACCCTCTCTTCTATGTCTTAATAGAGAATGGTAAATTTCCTGGCTCCATCTGAAAATTCCAGTAGAATATTAAAAAAGGAGAAAACGGAGAGACAAGTAAATACCACCTGTAAAAGAGACGGCTGTGCTTACCACACTTGTCACAAAGAGTGATTCGAATTTGTTGGAAGCTGAACAAAGATTAATTCTTTGACATCAAAAACCTTTCTTACAGCATTTTCTGTGGCAATGAATCCAGATGAAAACAAGATACAGCTGTCTTGCTCACTGCATGCTCAAGATTCGTACCACAAAGCAAAGATAAATCCTGGCTCTAATGGAATCAATAGTTCTGCCATTACCTCCAATCAGCCAGGATTTCATAACAGGTTTTTATAAGGCTATGCCATTATAACATAATTTTTCATATAGAACAATCAGCTTTTGTCACAAATGTATGTCCAAATGAAAAATGTCTAAGAACTGCAGCCACAACTACAATTTGATTTATCAAGACTTAATGTCCTCAGCCTGCATCTTGGTCTGCCAAATCTGCTGAAACATATTTTGCAGTTGGAAAGCCAAATACAGGTTTCCATTTTCTCTTTCTTCACATACAGCCTGCAACGAAGTTGGTTTTAGTTTTTTACATTCACTTTGAATATTTGAATGTTTCAACTATTTTTCTTAAAATTCACACTTGTGATACAAGTTAAGGGACTGTGAACCACATTCTTTGTACATTGACGTTTAATATCAGAATTCAAGATATTGTAAATGACATGCTTTCATTATTTTACTAGTTAAAGTTAGGTAGCACAGTGGTCATGTACTTACAAGTATAGTGAAATGAAATAAATACTCCTGGAATACTACTACAGCATGATCCAGGCAGGTTAAATGGACAGGACTGCCTTGAGGCCATGAAAGACTAGATGATGGTGTGAAACATGCAGATTTTTAACAGTTCACAGCAGATGAGAAATGTATGTTATTCACACTAAGATGGTAAAAAGATGGAACACATTTCAGAAGCATCATGTCAAGCTCTTTGAGACAAAATGCTTCCATGAGAGCAGAGGTAAAAAGTAATTATGTTCTATCTGCTTCTATTGCCTATACATTGGTAATGGAAACAAACAAACAAAAAGGGCATAATATTACTTAGGTTTCCCTTTTATGGTTCCTAATCATAGCTTTTAAGACATTTATTCTATTTTTAAAATATTTATATTGTAATGACATGAAGCAGCAGAACTGGTAAACATTAAACTTCGTAAAATTTGTAGTAAATGAGGCAAAAAAGCTTACTGTTCATTTTTAAGAGTTGTCTCAATTGCATCAATGCATACATACTTTACATTTGCATCATTTAGGTTCTGATAAAGTGTCATCCTAAGAATAATGTGTGTATTGAGAACATTCAATTTCAGAAGACTGCAAGTCTAGAAACGTACTGTATGATATGTCACATACCTGGAATTCTGACAGACTAATACCACGCATCCTACACAACCAGCTATAAAATGTGGAGGCCCCACTAAGCTTTTGAAGTTGCACCTGGCAAAAAAAAAAAAGCCTCAGGTTAAACATTATTCATTAATAAAAGGAAATACCCTGAAGGCAAGAACTTGCTACAAAACATACAAGTAGAATAGTTATATAATTTAGAATTTATTTGCCAGTTATGTTTTGAGGTAAAAATTAGCAGTGAAAATGAAAGAATGACAATGTTATGCTTATAGGAGACACACAATCCCAACCATAGTTAACATGCTTTTTCTTGCTAGAATTAGATTTTTTCTCAGTAAGATTTAGGAGCTATGTGAGATTTATTATATCTATTTCAGTTAAACACCATATTATTTGTATTCCCTAAAGGGCAAAAAATTGTCTTTTCATTTCTTGCTTTAACCAAAATCTAAAAACGTCAATATGAACAGGGGAAACCCCTCAGACTCCTTGCTTGTAGCTGTCATACAGAAAATGGGCTGAACTGGTGGACTCTAAAGGAGAGGGCAATGGTTAGAATCAAGTAGTCTTTGTGTGCATACAAGTGGAACATTATGGGCTCACAAAGAAAAAATTTATGTAAAAGAGCTACTTGTTTGATAAATTTGTTCATATTGTAAAAGCTTTCTGGGGGTATTTGAAGAATTAGGTGACAAACTCTTAACCCCGGTAGAAGCGAGAGCTTTCAGGAGGCACAGCCACCTAGCTCAGATTTTGAAGCCATCACATTATGTCAGAATCCTAGGTCTCTTCTATGGTTTTTGAAAGGACAGGTGTGGCAGACAAGTCTGAAGCAATTGCACTGCTTTCTAACTGGCCTGTCTTTTTGTTTCCTCATGATGGATAATCGCATCAGCAAATGACATAGGCTGGTAGGTAGGAAAATACATTGGAGCGAGAGCACTCCACATCCATAAGTTTGTGAGTATGCACAAGAACTTTTTGTATATTTAAAAGGCTGCAGGGATGCTGGAGCATGTGAGGTGTAAACCTGAGACGTAATCACGTGCATAGCCTGGGGAGGAAGAGAAAAGGGGGTGGGTACTTAAAAAGGGGAGTGAAGATTATTGTTCTTCCCCTTTCTCCTTGCCTCTGCTGGCCCCTCCTGACACAAGACACCAATTCTCACAGGAGCTCGCAACCCTACTTCTCCCTCCTTTCTTCACAGAGCATCCAACACAAGCAGGACAACACAGCTGGCAGAGCATCCAGGACAGCACCCTGCATATCTGCAGAGCCCCATGCTTTGGAGCATCAAGGTAAGGACACCACAAGTCCTGAAAAGAAGCTGAAAAGTCCTGGCTATGTTAGAGACTTCTCTCAGATGATCATACCCTGGCAGGTTTATTCTTGACACTGAGCTACCCTTTTGCTATGTGCTGGGAAGAGCTTGCAGGGAGATGGCAGCAGGGCAGGACTGACTTATCAGCCCTAAGCAGTCTGTGAGTCCTAGGTGTGCCTGTGAACCCAGGACAAACAAGTCCCCCTGTTTATAGGTAGCACAGCACTCTGTGCCCACAGCAGGTATGTGCATGCTGGGACAGCATCCCCAGAGGTGACTGTTGCTCTGTAGTACAACTAAAGAGTGGAGCACCATCTCAGCAAGGTGACCCTCAGTATAGAGGGTTCCTGACTGGAGAAAATAGGAGAAAACTTGATCTCACTCTGTATTTGTGTGCCAGCTCTGGACAAAGCAGGTTTTAAAAACTGTCAATTTCACTTGGTATTCGCTCTACACCCACATGGGCACAGCCAATGTTAAGGTTTCTGAAGAGTGCTGGTTTTACAAGCACTACCAGGAAGCAAGAGAGAAATGAAGTATGCTTGTAGAACGCCTGTCTCCAGTATGTGAAATGCAATAACTATATGCACTATACCTGAAAACCTCTCTAATATGTTTGTTATTCATTACATTTTTTGGAGAAGCTCTTACCTAAAAAAAAAAAATAAAAATAAAAATAAAGCCAGCTCACTTTCAGGGACTATACTGGAAAATACATCCTGTTAAGCAACTTGTCAAGCAAAACTGAACATTTTATTGTCCTTGTACTGCTCTACTACATTACTGTCTTATTTGTGTTGTTTAGGAAACAGAAACCAAATAAATCATGTTCTTCAGATTCTGGTGGCTTTTGTGGATACTTGAACAACATGAATTTTTAGCAGAAAATCTCAGTGAAGAAAAAAGATATGGACTGAGAAGACCCACAATTAAACACATTCTGTCAAACACTGTAGAAAAATATCCTAGCCCCAGTGATCAAGGTGACTGTTATTTTAAAACTTGTTTTCTTCTTGATTCCTTTACTCAGATCCACATGGCTAGCTTCTCTCTAAGACACTATTTATAGTTCACCTTGTTCTACATGTTAACGTGCTGTATTTTTGCACTACAATCTTTTCACTCCTTTCTCTCTCCTCTCCTTTTTATTTTATAAAAGGAGATTACTTGTATCTTTTTTGATTTTGTTGTGTTTTAATATGGTTGGTAGCCTGCTATTGTCACTTCAAAAATAGTAGTCTATATATTTTTATAGAAGTAGTTCAGAAAATT
The DNA here is from genome assembly GCF_026119805.1 of Tympanuchus pallidicinctus. Lineage (NCBI taxonomy): Eukaryota > Metazoa > Chordata > Aves > Galliformes > Phasianidae > Tympanuchus > Tympanuchus pallidicinctus. Next base: position 18,441,965 of record NW_026294669.1, read on the forward strand.
ATTACTCTCTAGTGTACATCAGTGCAGAGCCTGCTTTTAGAATTTTATATGTCACTAGACATAAGAGTCAATTAAGTGACATAACATAGCTCTATTAAATCACATACCAGTGTCTCATTCCGCATCACTCATTTTCCTGTTGATGACTCTCATCTTTCCAGCCCCCATTTTGGTAACTAGCATGAAGACAGAACATGTGTGTAAATATCACAGCAACATTCCTCATTCTGTGACATATCCTTAGTTTCAGTTTCTTATTTCCTGGGGTGTCTGCTCTGGAGCAAATTCAACCTCTTTGTGTCCTACATTCACAAGAGTTTCACATTTGTGATCTCAGGTGTTTTCCTGAGATCACAATTTCCATAATTTAACTCTCAATTTCAAAGCTGAAAAATACATATAAGAGTAAGGATAGAATGAGATTTATTATTAAAACCCGCCACTCACTTACCTACCTATTTATTCTAGATGAAGACTGCATTCTGGAGATCGCTTTTTTACTGGACAGCTCTGAAAGTGCTAAGCATTATAATCATGAACAGCAAAAAAAATTTGTTTTAGAAGTGGTAGACCAAATGAAAGGTCTGCAGCTTAGTTCTGGACGGACCCTCAGCTGGAGGATGGCCTTACTTCAGTACAGCAGCACTGTTTCCACAGAGCAAACTTTTCATGACTGGAAAGGTCCTGAAGCATTCAAATCCCACATCGCTCCTATCACCTACATAGGTCATGGTACCTACACAACGTACGCTATTACTAACCTTACACAACTCTACATGAAAGAAGGGACTCCAGGTAGTTTGAAACTAGCTGTACTCTTCACTGATGGAGTTGACCATCCAAGAAACCCAGATATTTTTGCAGCTACAGCTGATGCTAAAAACCAAGGAATTGTATTGTTCACAATGGGAATGACCAGAGTGGCTGAGGAGGTTAGCAATGCTGCCAAGCTCCGGCTCCTGGCCAGTGTCCCAGCATCCAGATTTGTTTCCAACCTCCAGGAGAAAGGAACTGTGGAGAAAGTTCTCACAGAAATGGTACGTACACAGAAATGTCTGCAAACATTTAGAGAAATGTGAAAAAATACCTTATTCCCAATAATTTGGAATGCTTATGATATTAAAGAAATCTGTACTTTTTTACAATTCAAAGAGGCCCACATATGTGTTCACGTATCCTTATCAATAAAACCACTGTACCAAAGCACAGGTTTCTTTTTTCTCTCCACAACACTCAGGTCTTGTCTGTCAAAATGTTGAAGCCTCAACTGAATTAGACCCAAGAAGACCTGTTACAAATTATATTTTTTTCTGAGCTAATTTGATGATGACTACCAAAGAGAAATAAACTCCAAGTTAAATCTTTTCTAAGGTGGTCTTACTGTTCTCATTCTGTATGCATATTGTTAGGCACACATCAGAAACACATCTGATTTTCTCAAGTGCAGAATACATTTCATTCATACTAGGGGGCTGCTGCTATTCAGCACTTCAAAATACAGCAGTATAGTCCTTAAGTGTGTTGTCCCACCTACCTAGCTAACTCCATTGGTTTAGATCATTGTAATTGTAGCAAGTTGGGCTGGCAGTCAGTTAACAATCTGTAATAGGAAACAAAATTATTGAAGTTACTTTTTTTGTTTTTAGAAAGGAGAGATTGCTAATACGTTTCTCATTAAAGCTTAATTGTGTTTAACATGTTAGTTGCTTAATTTACATAACTGCTGAAATATTTTTTACATCTATTGATATTCTTGAGTGGGTTATGAAATTAAGTTTCTAATGCTGTTTCCAATATTTGTTTTTGCAGAAAGATCTGTCTGAGGAACAAGTAAGTTGTTTTTCCCACACAGCATTCCTGCTTAATATATCCTATAGACTTTTACTGTTGTGTGGGAACACAAAATTCAACAAAACTGATAGCATAATTGGTAAAATATGAACTCCAGCAGGATTGTCCTCAAGTATAAGTAATTTTGTATGATCACAACAAAGCTTTATTTTGCTATCCTAATTTCATTTGCTTTTTCTCCTTATTCTTGTATTTGAAAAATAACAGTGCATGAGGTTAGTGAGAATTTCCTGGTGTATCTCAGAAAGTGATCCAAACATGCAGACTTGGTGGATAAGAAAATATGACACCAAGTTGAATGCATTGCAGTTCTATCCCTTAACTAGCTTTCTGTGTCAAAGAGACAAAGAAAAGGAAGAAACCAAGGTTCCACCATTGCACTTTTCCATTTCTCCACACTGTGCTACTCTGACTGCAGGCATTGGTAGGTGTGGCCATTTTGTGGTGAATGAGGCCAACTTTCCTGCTAAAGATTTTAGTCCCACTTAAAGTACAGTTATCTCAAGCAAAGTCCAGTCTGATGAGCAGTTCAAGGAAGCTTAAATATTTCTGAGTGTTTGCAAAACTTAAAACATTCTAATTTTCACTCATTTCTATTGGTGTGTTGATTTTTCTCTGAAAAAATAAATCCTGAATTAGCAAGCCATTAAGTGTTATAACTGTAGGACACATTACTAATAATTGCGATATTCGTACAAGAATGATGCTTAAAGATTTCATTTACAGATGCTATCAAGCTGAGTGGAGGTTCATAAATAATACAACCAAAAATAAAAACGCTACTCTTCCCAAAATAAGCCCACAAGTTGTACAAATCTGTATAATTTTGAAGTCTAAGAAAAATTTAAAAAATCTCGTAACTGTGTACCACAGTGATGTCTGATTAGAACACATGACTATACAGATGAAAGAAAATGAAGATTAGAAACTTAAGTAAATGAAAGCATATAGCAATAATGTCTTTTGTGTACAGATCAAGCTAGACTATGATCTATCCTACATACATAGGAGTGCAGCAAAGCAAGAGAGGAAAAAATGGTATATATTTCCTTACTCCATTATCTAGGCTATATTTACACAGACTAGTAATCAAAACAGATCACTAATCACAGACACTCAACATGCAAATAAACTGATCTTGTGAGGCATGTGGGGGTAAAGCCATTATCAAGATGCAATCTAAGTAGTAAGAATGATACAGATTTTGGGATGGAGTATGGAGGCCACAGTTGATTTGTAAACCGTCATCAGAAAGATTTCTGAAAAACATTTAAATATAACAACTTTCTGATCATTTTTTGTGTGTTCACAGTAGCCACTCAGAAATTAACATGTTTTCTCTCTTTACTAAAGCATACTGATCTGAATTTACCATTTTCATTCATAGTGCCCCCAGGCTACCATATGTAAGTGTGAGAAGGGAGAAAGGGGCCTTCCTGGCCCTGCTGTAAGTAGTTGTCATTTCTCATTTTCCTATTGTTGAATAACTGATGTACAATATAAATCAAGATTTATTTTATTGTTGGTATTTTTTAGGAAAGTATTTGAACCCAAATCCTACAAAAATAAAAGTTAAAGCTTCAGTACACAGTCATCCATAGATCCACTGCATGGCAATGTCACAGCAGCCAGAAACATACGGAAAGATTCCATTGACATGAAATACTCCCTCTGAAAAAAGTATAGTGTGGTCTGGTGAGACCCTCCTATTAGTTAGAGAAGTTTAAAAGGCAGGAAGGAGCAACCTTCCCAAGTAGAACAATAATTCACCTGTTACAATCAGAAAACTACATCTGGTGGTGCTAAATGACCCAACTCAGTACCAGTAGTAACAGAAACAGTCTCTGAAAGCAAGAGAGACCAAGAGGCTCAAATAATAGGAACAGCCAGTTCAGACTAATGAGGAGAGTAAAACAGACAATACTGCTTTCAAAAGGGTTTATGTTTCAAATGCTACCTTTAAGTTGGACAGATTGATAAGGTATCCCTAATGTTAAACTAAGGCACCATAGCAATTCACATTCCTTACCCAAAATTGAAGAGACAGAGAGAAAGCTTGAAGCAGAACAATGGAGATCTGTCCATTGTCTTTTGACCTGCATAAATACACACTTGTTTTATCCTGCACTGTACAGCACGCTTCAATTGAAAATATAGTCAATAATGCACAAACTGTAGTCTTATTTAGTTATTATTTTGTCTTTACTTGGAGAATCCAAGTTCCTTTTAGAAAAAAATCCATGCAGGGGTCAGAAGAAAACTATATACCCACCTAACAACTTAAGTAGCCACAAAAGCATGTTATCACCTGCATTCAGAGGAGAATCAAGCTTCATTTACAACAAAGATAAAGGAGAAAATGGCTATCTATTGAGCTAGTCTTTACACTTTCAGAAATTCAATATAGATACTTAAAAATACATATACATGAAGCAAATAAATATAGAAAAATACATTGTCTATATGTTGTCAAATAAAAAGTCATTATTCTTAATGTAATTTTATTTGACAACAAAATAAGAACTTTATTTTGTTCTTTTCAGGGAAAAAAGGGTCGCACTGGGGATGATGGAACTCCAGGCCTGAAAGGAGCAAAGGTGGTCTGATTTTTCAGATTTAGAAAAAAGATTTGTTACCCTATTAATACAGAAAGACTATCTTAACAGTGCTCATGTATTTTCCATCTATGACTTTTTTTAAAACTCAGCATACTCCTCTTTGCTATAGTAATGACTAAGATCCTTTAAAACAATTAAATCTTATACCTAACATATAACCACCAGAGTGCTAGAAGAGGAAGTTGGCATGCTTCCATTGTGCTAGCTACTCAGCTTGCCCAGAAAACATTTCTTCTGTTTTCACTGATCCTGATTTTGGATTATTCATAGGGGGAACCAGGCCTTAGTGGAATTCCAGGACAAGATGGAATAGAGGTAAAAAAAATTAAAAAACTCCTTTTTGGCCACTGAGCAGTATTAATTTACTTCAAAACAAAAAATAACGCATGAAAAAGACTTTCAGAATAACACAGAATTCTACCTTACCATTAATGATTCATTAACACCAGAAGAACTGAAAACACTATGATTGCTAAAATGAAGTGAATGTGCCTTTCTATAAGAGTAAACTAGAAAAATAATATTTAATAATACATAGGCACCCTAGAGAGTGAGAAAATCTTTGATATAATAACCTAAGAACATTACAGAAATTAATGCTTTGCCTACACCTTTACAGATCTGTTTCACTTTTGCATTTGGCAAACACAGGTTCTAATGTCCCTAACTCTGAATTTATTCACATATGAATTACTCTGCTTTGTTCATTCTTGTTTAATCAGTATATATTTATTATTTTGTGACTTTTTTTCTTGTTTTCTTGATTTAGAATGCTGCTTACTATGATGAAAGCATGAACTCCAGTTGATCTGCTTTTATATAATCAAAATCACAGACTTAAGTAATAGTTCCAGAAGATTTGTCCATGCGTATAAAAGCATCTATCATGACCAATAAGTACAGTATTTACAGTCATGTTGTAATGTTTACTAAAGCTCCTGTATTCGTTCATTAGAAGCTGAGATACTGTATTTCTAGAGGCTACAAACTACTAACAGTCTCATTTGGTCATGTATCCTTACAAACTGCTTTACTTTTTTCTTTTCCTAGGGAAAAGCTGGGTACAAAGGAGAAAAGGTACTTACTTTCAGTAAAAAAAAAAATTCTGAATATGTATTAGAATTTGAGGCTACTATTAGCTATGCTCATTGCTACAGTTCTAGTAAATATTAGTGATGAACAATGACATCTGTACACTCAGTAAGCGAACAGAGATTAAGCTAAGCAGGATTACAACAATAGAAAGATAATAAATGAAAAATGCTCACCAATATCATAAGCTTGCAATAAACTTCACAAGGAGCAACATCCAGAAAGAGATCTTTCCCCTAAGGGGCTCAGCCCTTAAATGGGATCTAGGAGAGGTGCAGCCAGGCTTCACCCCTTTTGGTAGCACAGCTGAATTGCCTTCACCTGTGCTCCTGCGGCTGACTCATTGCTTGCCTCAGGTGGTCAATCAGAGGTTCCAGCTGTGATCAACAGTTCCTACACAACATCTCCTTACCAGGTATTGCACAAGCTCTCATTGAGTATGTTTCCCTTCCCTTACAGCACAATTGCTACCGTATGTCATGAAGATAATAGCGTTATACATTATGCAATAACAGGTCATTTTCACCTTAAGTGCTGAGTGAATAAGGATGCATATGGAGCTTTGAGTCGTGGCCTGAACCACTGATTGATCATCTGAGGCAAGGACTGGATCAGCCTTGGGAGCACAGCTGAAGGCAATTCAGCTGTGGTGACCAGCAGGGGTGGAACCTGGCTCCACCACTCTAAGACCCCATTTAAGGGCTGACTGCTGCTAGGGAAGGATCTCTTTTTAGAGTTTTCTCTTTTGTGGGGCTTTTCATTGTGAGTCTGAATTTTGGGAATGGGTGAGCCTTCTTTTCCTGTTTGTTCCTTTGCTACCTCGCTATGGTACTCTATCCAAATGTACTTTGTTGACTGTTCAGGATGATATGCTCAATATGCATCATAAATATCTCCATTTTTTTAAGGGTGAAAGAGGTGAATGTGGAATCCCAGGGATAAAAGGAGACAGAGTAAGTAGCCGTGAAATTGTTAGGCTTCTTGGAAATAGCTGAAATGTAGGAAAACTACAGTTCCCTGAACAACCATAATGATAGAAGTAAGGCAAATGTTATTTCTTAAGCTGAAGAAATTTAAAAATTTCAGTTTTTAAAGCTGAAGTGAGTAAGGATACCACTTCCAGTAACTTCCTCATTTCTTTCTATATTTCACTGAGATGACTCTTAAGGCCCAACCCTGATCTTGCTTGTAATAGCAGTAGAATTCTAATTGACTTTAGTGGGCAGGAGAAGTCAGTATTCAGAGAAGTATTTAGAGGCAATAAGAGGTGAAAATGAAACACAGATTTGTAACTCCAACATTACTCTTTAATGTTGGTGTGTAATTCTTCCTCTGAATTATGGTTTTTGTAGTCCATTTAAAAGATACTTTGTCTCTATTTGCTATTGGCTACTGAGCCTCTCCTGATTTTTTTTTTTAATTTTAGTGATATGAGATCTGAATCAAGTACCTTAATAAAGTTGCATAAGTGATTTTGACTAAATTTAAATATGTGTCCTTTTTTTCCCCCCCACTTTTCTTTCAGGGTCCTGAAGGTCCAGTTGGCCCCAAAGGTGCAAGAGGACTGCAGGTAAAATGAAAAGATAAACATTAAAAAAAAAATTATGAAGCTATAAAAACAAGATGGCCTTGTTACCTAGGGTCCCAAGCTCTGAAATAATACCATGACACAACTTTCATGGAATTCTTGAGCCACTTGAGTTCAAGGCATACAAAATTGTATTAAACAGCAGCATAAACAAGAATTTGGAGGAGCACTCTAGACAACTAAATTACTCCTACAATAAATTTCATCTCAAAGATCACAGCAAACATAGCTCTGTTAAAATTAAAATCACTCATTTCCCATTCACGGTGTCTATTAAACTATCTTGCAGAGGTATGTAGAAACACTTTATTCTCTTTTCCTCTCAATATTGTGACTGAAGGCTGAGAAATTTAGCCCATAATAGATACTTCAGTAGATTTGACTATAGATTACCTTTTATTATATTGAAATAAAGGGACAACCAAAATTTCTCCCCAACACCTCAAGTAGCTGAATCTGTATGTGCACCTGAAAGCGTAAATTCTGTTCTGAACTGCTCCTAACTTGTATTTTCACATAGGCTATAACTAATTAGAGACTTTTTCAAACTTCCATCATTCTGAAACCTTGAAAAATCTCATTGAAGCTGCACCTGTTTTAATAGGGTCCACAAGGACAATCTGGAGATCAGGGGCCTGAAGGCCTGCCAGGATCAAAGGCAAGAATTGTATTTATTTCTCCTCTTTATTGATATGAAAATGTGTCAATGCAACCTCTACTATTTTTGTGGAGAATGCAGTTGAATGTGATGTTGCATATACTCTGCATTCTAAGAGGTTACTAAGGAAGCTATTTGCTCTTTACATTGTGTTCAGATCCAAATCAAGTTCTGTTCTGTCACAAACAGACAAAACACAGCAGCATTACAAAATAAAATGTAGTAGCAGTGCAGTATCACATTTGTTCAGTTTTCAATTTACAAGTATTTTTTCCATAAGTGCAAAGCAGGAATTCTGTTTGGGATCTCTAATACAAACTGTTATTGAAACTGCACACTCCCAGAAAATAATTTAGTAGTTGACAATTATTAGTCCTGTCTACTGATATTTAGCAGAAGATATCTGAAAGTCAGTAGGATTAATACAACTCAGGACATAGTCTTGTAGTGGGCCTTCTGGAGGTGGGCTGCAGAAATCACCCAGTGCTTACTGTAAGATCCAGTCCCCTCTGTAAACAACAGAACTTTTTTTCTGTTCATCTTAAAACCATATTATAAATATCTACTAAATCATTGAGATTTGCTTGGTGTACTTCCTATTTTTCCTCCTTGGAAATTTTCATGCAGTTATTCTGTGATGATGTGATATCTGTCATTCTAGTTTAACAAAAAGCACAGACATCACAGGATATTACAGACAATTACTGGGTCCATTTTAAGTTCATTAAGAGAGATTAGAGACATGCTTTGCTTCTCAGAAAAAAAGTAAATCAGTCAAGGCTGATGGATTCTCCAGCTACTGAAGAAGAATGTGGAGAAAAACTGGAAAATGAATGCCATTCTTTGTTTTAAAATTAAATATCACATTACCTGATAATGCAAAATGCACCAATTTTTGTGCTACTTAGCTCTACCTCTACTTTTATCTCTTTTGCTATCTCCTTTTGCACCATGTTTAGAGTGCCTACTGGCCTACGGTTAATCGTATACTAGCTAGATGTGAATGAAAACCATTTTATCACACATGAAACAAAACATTTGTCCATTTCTGGCTGGCATCACTTTGTACAGAAAATATGTATGCTCTTAATAAAGGGAATTTTGAACAGTGAAAGAGCGAAGATGAAGCAATAGGTAAGATGATACCGTTTGGTTGAAATTCAGGATATGCAAAAAACAAATTTCAAAATCTGTTCTTTTACAACAAACAGTTAAACCAATTTCCTTAGATTCTAACTTTTATGCAGGACTGTTTATTTTTCCATTCTTTTGAAAGGGTGAAAGAGGTCTTCCTGGACCACCTGGCTTGCCTGGAGAGACTGGAATAGGACTGCCAGGCCCAAAGGTACAAGCAGGTGTCTTCCATATTAATAGTATTATAGGCTAAGAACAAAGACTGAGACAGCTGAGATAATGTATTTTATGGTATATGAGAAACTTCAAGCCCCCGAATGATTTTTTTCATAGTACTGTAGAAGTAGAACGAAACTGTCCTCTAATGCAGTGAAATGCACCAATTCAGTGTCTGTTGGGCTGTGCAAATCTGAGGATACTCAGATGTTCTCTGCCACTCCTATATTCAACTACACCGAATATTGCAAGCACAGAATATGCAATGAGTATTTATGTGCCACATGTACAAATAACTAAATAAGGCATTTTCAAAATATATCTGTTTGAAGGGCGACACTGGTTTGACAGGAAGACCAGGCCCAGTTGGCCCACCTGGAGTTGGTGAGCCAGGAGTTCTGGTATGTCTGTTTCTTATTTGGAGAGGGGGAAGTGGGAAAGAAAGGAAGACTTCTCAGTGCTTTCATAATTTAAGAGATATATGTAGTTTAAATGATACTCTTCTTCCTTCAACTAGCTCCCTCTATCATACATAGTATTTTGTCTGACTTTAAATTTCCTCAGTAAACTGTAATGTTTCAAATTCCTTGACTTTTCTAATTGTCTTAGTCTCCAAACTATGATAAATAGCACCTTATGCAAAACAAGACAAATACTTTAATAAATCTGTCCAGAGAGATTAAAATCCATGTCTTACATTTTTCTGACTTTTTCAATAACAGCACAGAGGAAAGAGCTGCTCTGTGGGAGAACAGGAGCCTGTGATGTGCACCTTTGTTAGCCATGGCACCTGTACTAACGTGATAAGAAAAACTGTTTTTTTTTTTAAGTTCACATTTTTAAGAAAATCTACTTGCAAATATGCTTGTCACAAAAGTGTTCTATTTATGCCATGCAGTTAGCTTTGCCTTAAAACGAGACATAATTCTGAAGCTGCATACAGAACTATTTTCAAGCCTATTTACTGCAGAGTACGCAAGACTAACTTACTGCCATTCTGTGATGTATGTGCAGTCTCAAGGAGTAAAACAAAAGCAAAACAGATTCAGGAAAGCATTGTGAAGTAGGTGGAATACATGCAGGTTTTGAACTGCACTTAATAAAGAAGTTTGGTTATCTTACTTGCCCCTTGTGTTCCTATGAGCTCTGCTTTCAGAAAGAGAAAAAGCATGCTATTGTTCTTTCCACCGACTGCCATTAAATCTCTGTATGGATAGATTTTCCTCAGTTTCATTCTGCATGGCTTTAATGCGGTTCCCCTTCTCTTGTGATTATACTGATACATTAATAAAGATTAGTAACAATTTGCAAACTGAAGTTTAGAGAGTAAAAACTTAAAAAAAAAAAAAAAAAAAAAAAAAAATCACTACTACATACTGTGATTAATAAGTAACTAGAAAAGTAATACTGTCTGCCTTGTTATTGCTGCAGGCCAAAATGCTCATCACTGACTCATTGTGAATATTATATTACTCTATTTTTAACAAGTTATAACTACATACAAACATCTAAAGACATGCTTATAGCCTACAATGACATAGCATGTGCTGCTCTTGATTTGCCTGATTAACATATTTTGACCATTTTATACTTACGTTAACAGGGGCCTCAAGGACCACAAGGTGTACAAGGGGAACGGGGTTTACCAGGAGAAGGGCTTCCAGGAGCAAAGGTAACTGCAGTTGAAGTACTCTAGGAGCAGAGCATCACTGCTACGTGAGTACATGCCAAAACAAGTTCACAGCAGACTAAAGAACCTGATAAATTAGCTTTTAAATAAATAATAAAATGTGGCTTCAATTAAAATTTCAGAATTCAGTTGGTCTAAACAAAATATCAAGGCAGAGATATCAGCCTTAGTGGTCCAAGAGGCTATTTAATTCCCCTTAAACTTTATTTGCAGAACCTAAGCCTAGGAAGAAGCTATAGTTGTAAAAGAGCTTCTAGTACGTGACTTTACATGAATTATTATAAAAGTGATTCCTTAGATGAAAATTTCACCTTTTGGTTGCTTTTTTTTTTTTTTTTTCCTACATCCTTATATACAGGGACCCTTGTTCTCACTAATGACAGGCTGCTAAGCTCAAATACCTCAGCCACTGGCTAATGTGTTTTAGCAAATGGCTGGATTCAGTTTGTGGGTAAAAAACAAAACTGCTGTTGCTGTTTTTCAGATACAGTGGAAGGTAATGACAATAGTAGTTGCACATGGATGGACACTAGATACACTGCGAGCTGCTTTTGCTGTCTGCTGAAAACCAGCAGTCTTGGCTGTCATTTTGACTTTTGGTTACAAGCGGCAGGGCTGTTGTGAAACATACTCTCAAGGCCTTTTATGTGGTTTTGACTTGAGCAATACTTCAAGTGGAACTCATTTCTTAACTGTTTCCCTGGGAAATACACTAGTTGAGTGTTTATTATAGTGGGAAAAAAAAAAAGATTATAAAGTAGTAAACTTCACTACATTGTACAAAAGCCTTCTGGTGGGCTTGTTAACAGTAACGTGGTGGTGAGTTCTTTTGCTTTGCACACAATACTGTACTCAGCTGGGTTAAAATCTGACTACTGCTAGCATCTCTTAAAATATGATGCAGTACTTATTTTATGATGAATTATATCAATTGCCTAGCCTCATTGTTGATGGCTTATTTTCACTTAACAGGTCTTATCCATGAAAACATAATTTGAAGAAAGTATATTTAGAAATCACTGCATTGCTGCTGAAATATCAATTCATGTGGGGAGAAACAGTGCAACTAACAAGTAGTGCACAGCAACAATGCGCAGCGGGAACAATTATGGAATAATGCATAATCTTACTGAAACTATTGAGCACTTGACTTAAGCAGAATAAAGTAGCCAAAGGGGAGTTCTGCCAGTATTACTGGAACACTTGATATGGAAAAAAAAAAAAAAGCACAGTTTTGACTGCCAAATCTGACCTGAAGACAAGCATGTATAAACAGAGTCTATACATGTATCTCTAATTCTATTTATGGCTGCCAAGTCAGATCTACAGTTTAAAATGCATTTTAAGCAGGCGATTTCTTAATTTAAAGCAAATTGTACAGTTGCTTTCTTTCAGTAGAATGTTTTTGCTAGAAACTCAGAACACAGTTCAGTGAAATGAGAAATATAAGCAAGTGTTCCAAACCATCAGGTTAAGGAATGTTCTTTTAAGCAAAAGTTCACGTGATGTTTTTTAGTCAAAAGTAAAAAGGTTGAAACTGGTTGAAAGGGGGAGAAAAAGCCCATCTGGGGCATAGGTTCATTGCCTTGGGTGATTCTGAAGCTATTTGCACAACCTAATGATCTGTCTCTACATGTTGTATTAACAGAAATACAAGAAATTGCAGTATTTTTTTCCTTACTAATCTACGTTTTCCCGAAGACTGCTGTACTATAAATGAATGTTTAGAAGGACAATTATATTTATATATATGCATTTCTATGAAAATGCAACTTGGTCTGGTCTTTATTCTGGAAAAATTTTTAGATCTAGATCCTCACTGCCACACTTGAATAAGAATAATCCATGAGAAATTAGAGGAATCAATTTAGACTCAGAACTCAGTCCTGCTGACATTCAAATCACCTGTGGCTTTGCCATTGATTTGAAGGGAAGCAGAACAGGACTCAGAACAATCAAAGACTAAAAAGATTTAAAAAAAAAAAAAAAAATTTAAAAAAAGCTTGTTCAGCTCTTCCATCAATAATTTCAAACAGCAGAGCAAGCTCATTTGAAAAGATGATCTCTTTGGTATCCTAGAAAACAAATCCAGAAACTACTTTCTGGTCCTTTTCATTTTGACTTTTGAGATGACATAGAAAACAGTGTCTCTAGTTACTTCAGAGAGAACAGCTGTGTTTTTCTATAGCTAACATATTATTTTTTCATGTAGGGAGACCGTGGTTTTGATGGACCAAAAGGCCCTCGTGGGCTTCCAGGAATTAGCATAAAAGGTGAGAAGGTGAGTAGTACATACACAAAGGGATTTGCAAAGTGCCAATAAATCTACACAATACAGCCTTGATATTCACTACAAACAGTGCAGGGAGGCAAGTCACTCAAAAAAGGCCCTATACAACAAACTTATGCTCAGTAAGTTCTCCTGACCTTTCTGAATGTGTCTTCGTATTAAAATAGAAATGTTAACGAAAAACTGATTCTCTTCAAAAGTTAAGGTTTAGAATGGGAAAAAATGACTATCAGTTGGTAGCAGCCACAGAGTCAGGAGGGAATAAGTGTATATATGTAAGATATAAGGTCACGTCCTCAGCTTTGCTGATTTAAGGAGTTAAGTCAACGTGAGTATCATGGGAACTGTCTCAGATTGTTTCTGTATCTTTATGCAACTAATCAACTGCACTTTGCCAGGGTGAATTTGGTCCACCTGGTTTACCTGGACCAATAGGATTACCTGGAATTGGAATCCAAGGAGAGAAGGTATGGTCTTCTCTTTCCCCTCACTCCACAGCTAAATGTCTAATAACAGAATATTGTTTATTTTTAGGAAGTAATTAGATAATATTTTCAGGGAGTGGAAGGCCCCAAAGGACCTCCGGGCTCTAGAGGGTTACCAGGACAGGGACTACCTGGACCAAAGGTTAGAGAATTTTATGAAGTAAAAAGCCTTTCTTGTGTTCTCTGAATAAGAAGTGGTCTGTCTCTATCTATATGCTTGTTGAAGGGCTCAACATCTAACTTAGTTGCAGGAAATTACTTCCTTTATTAACATTATTAAACTGTACAGCAGTTCCCACTCCACTGAAAAGCCCTAATGAACCTATGACATAACTCTGTTTTGTCTTAGCTTGTCACAAAATCTTTTGAGGTACCAAATATCAGCCAGTAAACTACTTTTTCTGGTATTTTTCCACAGCAAGAGAGGTCTTATCTGGTCTTGCAATTTCATCATGTTGTAGGCGGTGCAGTAAATCAATTCCAAAAAGTTATGCACTAGACATAAAAGAATATCAACATTTCAAGAATCTTTTATTCTCAGTGCAGTGTTTATTTTCCAGGAGAAAAAAAAAAAAATATATATATATATAGCTTAGATATTAGCTGCCTTGTTAATTCTGCTGCCTGTTTTCTCACCTGATTTTGTGAATTTACTATATCTAGGAGTTAAGAATGGTCCAAGATTAGATGAAGATCACAACTGATGAAGGAAAACTGTCACAGTAATCTAGCCTTGACTAATTTGCACAATCCAGAACTGTTAATAGAAGAGTTCAACCTTAAAGTGTTTGGAATGGAGATTCAGAGTGATTTTCTGAAAAGAAGCATAAGATAAAGTTTTGAATGCCTGCAGGCTATTTAAGAATAGTATAAAGAACTGAAGGTGCAAAGTGGGTCTAAGATCCACACCAGGTAAAGCATTTTGGAGCATCAGAGAGCATTGCCTCTTTCACAGAATCACAAGGTTGAAAGGGAACTCAAGGATTATGAATCTCCAACCCCCTGCCACATGCAGGACCATCAACCTCCCCATTTAATACTAGACCAGCAGACCAGGGCCCTATCCATCTGACCTTGAACACCTCCAGGGACGGGGCATTCGCAACCTCTCTGGGCAGCATGTTCCAGCACCTCACCACTCTCTGTGTAAAGAATTTCCCCCTGACATCCAACCTAAATCTCCCCTCCTCAACTTAAAACCATTTCCCCTCGTCCTGCAGTTATCAACCCTTTCAAAGAGTTGATTCCACTCTTCTTTGTAGGTTCCCTTTAGGTATTAAAAGGCTGCAATGAGGCCCCCTGCAGCCTTCTTTTCTCCAGGCTGAACAAGCCCAGCTCCCTCAGCCTGTCTTCATAGGCGAGGTGCTCCAGTCTTCTGATCATCTTTGTGGCCCTCCTCTGGACCCTCTCCAACAGCTCCCTGTCTTTTTTGTATTGGGGGCTCCAGACCTGGACGCAGTATTCCAGATAATAAGAGCAAGGTAGAGAGGGACAATCACCTCCCTGCCCCTGCTGGCCACCCCTCTTTTGATGGAGCCCAGGATACCATTTGCCTTCCAAGCCGCAACTGCTGGCTCATGTTAAGTTTTTCATCCATCAAGACCCCCAGGTCCTTCTCCACAGGGCTGCTCTCAAGGACCGCTCCTTCCAGTCTGTATGGATGTCTGGGATTCCTCCAGCCCAAGTGCAAAACTCTGCACTTTGCCATGTTGTACCTCATCAGGTTCACCCGAGCCCACCTTTCTAGCCTGTCGAGGTCCCTCTGAATGACATCCCTTGCTTCAACCGTGTCAACCGCATCACTCAGCTTGGTGTCGTCAGCAAACTTGCTGAGGGTGCATTTGATTCTGTCATCAACGTCACTGAGAAAGATGTTAAAGAGCACCGGTCAGAAGGCAGACCCCTGGGGGATGCGGCTTGTTACCAGCCTCCACCTGGACGTAGAGCCATTGATGACCACCCTCTGTCTGCTGCCTTTTGACCAGTTTCTTGTCCATCCAGTGGTCCACCCATCAAATCCTCATCCCTCCAATTTGGAGACAAGGATGTGGTGGGGGACTGTGTCAGAGGCCTTGCTCAAGTCCAGGTAAATGACATCAGTAACTTTCATCTGAAGTGATTACGCTGGGACGTGTTTTACTACTGGTACAAAGAAAGAGAAGGTAAACTGCTTGAGGAGCTCAGATATACTGCTGAACTGTTGGTAGGAAACATTAATGGCCATGCATAATTACAGATTTACATCATTAATCATTTCCACCAGCAACTTTTTGGTGACAGCTCGAAAGGTGCTCAGGAATCTTGAGATTCTTAATCTTTGTGACCAAGTGTTTAACAAATTATACTAAAGATAATATCACGCTAATCTTTTCTGTAAATATAATGAACAAAGAACTTGCTTTGTATTTTTCCATTACAAAGCTCTTAATTTCTACTTAAGGGTGAACAAGGCTTGCCAGGAGAGACTGGAGTGCCAGGAGAAAGAGGTATTGGAGAGCCTGGTTCTAAGGTATATTATTAATAGATGAATTTATTTACTAATTTGGATTTGAAAATTTGTGCTTCTTGTATGTTCTTTCTGTAGGCATGTAAGAATAACTCTAGAAACAGACTGTTAAACAATTAGACACTACTTTCCTTTTTTTGTGATACATAGGAGTTGTCATTACAAAGAAAGAACTACAAGACTTGGGTTCATATGCATAAATGTTTTCTATAAATGTACATACAGTTTACTCGTCTTTTAAAAATAGATTTACTTGATTTGGAGTCTGAATTTAATAGTAAGGCTTACTTTTATTGATGTCAGGGTGAGCCAGGCCTTTCAGGACTGGCAGGTCTGCCTGGCCTTCCAGGAGAAGATGGAGCCCCTGGACAAAAGGTTGGTTTATTTCTCTCTGCAGCCCACCTGCTTCCCTTCATGCATTCTTGCTGTTTGCTCTGTGCTGATATTCAAACCTAAAAGAGAGGATCTTCATGGACAAGGGGAAAAGTAGCAAATTAAAAAGAAAAACCTCAAAAATGTTTTCCAGGGAAATTTCTTCAATTTTAGGGGTGTTGGTAGTTGAGTTATCTTATTTACAGCTGGCTTTTTTCAACCCATCAAATTCCCTGCTTAGAAGGAAGACCATTAAAATGGCTGGAGGCAAAATTTAGTAGCTTTCTGATGATGAATGGAAAACTCCATATATTTTTACATTATGCACTCAGTGTTCCATCATTAATTAGGAAATATGCTACTTTATGTATTTCCACCCAGAGTTTTACAATAGTTGCTTCAGAATATGGGAAGAAAATCCTGAGCCTACTGCATCAGCGAGAATTGTCCCAATGACTTTAAGAAGTCTATGATTTTAATGAGGTTATTCAACTAATTATAGGGTTGATCTTGCACTGTTGTCTGTGTAGTTCTCTGAAATAGTGCTTTGATTTTTTCATTCTAGGGTGAACCAGGATTACCTGGTCTTAGAGGTCCTGAAGGTGCCCCAGGCATTGGAATACAGGGGGAGAAGGTAAGAACATTTTACTAAAGGAATCACTCTGAAAGGAAGCATTCTAAAGCTCTAGGAGTAGGTTTGTCCAGATCTTTTCTTCTACGGTCCAATGTAAGTAATTAAAAAATAAATGTCAAGAAATAGGTTAATAATTGTTTGTAGAAGTAGCTAGCTGTAAAGTTTGTTTCAGCCTAAAACAGCAACTTTTAAAATAGTGAAGTTAATAAAATACTGTCCAGAACACCATTTTCATAATTTTTTTTAATAATAGTAAAACAGTTCAGTGGCTCAGTACCTGTTACAATGCTTCATACAAGAAGTCTTACAAAGAGGTAGGTTTACCTTTGTTGGGTCTATTGCTTTTCTTAGTAAGAATAACCGGTGAGACTCTCTGGGTTTTGCCTCTTGTACTGGTCTTCTGTGCTCATCAATAAATGGAGAAGTAATCCTGTTTTCTCACGTCAGCATCTTTATCCTGAGAAATACTGTCATTGTCCAAAACACTAGACAGAATAAATATCACAGAAGGAAAATAAACATATTAAGCATTATAATTGTAAAGAGCCAGAAATAGAAAAAACAGCTGAAAAACAGCTCAGGGGGAAAAAGAAAAATCAAGACATCTATTTTCAGAATACTTAGGGAACACATGCAGATGTCATGTACCAATAAATACATCTATCAACAAAATTATAAACTGTGTTTGAACATTTCAGAGTGACTGAACTCATTTTTGGTATAACTATTATAGCTTAATAAAGATTAAAGCCATTTACCACTTAACAAATTATGTATTCTTGGCTTTTTCTGCCTGAAACCGTAGGCTGATAAGTTAGAGAGGGCAGAATGGCCTTATTTTTTTTTTTTTTAATGTAAAATCTGTTTTTCTGTTCTGATTAGTTCTCTTGAACAATATTTTTTTCCACGTAATTACTCAATTTTTCAGCTGCAAGGCTATATATGATCTTTAAGACTTTTGGTTTTGTTTTTGTTTTTTTTTTTTTAATATTCAGGAGTAATTCAGTTAATTTAATTTCAGTTGGAATCTATTTGTTTTTAACTTTAAGAATCCCAAACTGGACAATTATTGAGCAGAATTAACTGGCTTGTTGATGAAAGCTATGGAAAGAGCCAATGTGCACCAGCTGCAATATAGAACTTCACCATGTTTCACTGATATTCACAATTAATTTCAGATAACACACTCTTTATATTTTGGTATGTGTGACTTACCTTCTCTGTTTCATTAGGGAGATCAAGGTCAGAGAGGAATACGTGGATTAACAGGACCAACAGGAGTGCCTGGGCCTGCAGGAGCTAAAGTATGTTCATTATCACACTGTGTGTGTAAAACAGCCCTCCAGAACTGTGCTTTATCCTAGATTTCAGAAATAACCTGTGTGAAATGAACTTGTCAAAGAATAACTACCAAAAAAACCCAAGTTCAGCTAGGGTTTTCCTAAGCAAGACACACCACAATCATCCAGAAACATTCTTTAAAAACTTAATATTCACTGTGTTGCTTCCTTTAGAAGGGAAGAATTGACTTGAAAAAAGTTAGAGGATAATTATAGTGGCGTTCTGCGCTGAAATATTTGGGAAGACAATACAGTGTGTGGCATACACACATGGACCACAACTTCATTTTCCCTTTCACTGATCAGACTCACGGATGGTATTCTTTTACTGATTTGCAGTTTGAATTCTCACTGAAAGTGAAAGAGAGGCTACCCCAAGTTTATCGTCCAGTTTCTGAAGTCTTTTGCTATTAATTCATACAACAGTATTTCAGTGTAAAATAAAAAAAAATCAAAAGAGGTAATAAAGTACACTGAAAGGACTATTTGGAAAAAAACAATCTGTTGTGACAGAAAAATGCATTTTTTTCTTGTATAGCTACACAGCTGGGCAGGAGGCTTTGAGTACTGGCTGTGCTGAACTGAGTCTAGAATATACTAAGAAAAGGATTTTTCAGAATGCATATTTATTCAGGGACTGAGAGAAATATCATTTCCCTTGAGAAATCAAAACTATACTGATTATCAGTTCTTAAATGGCTAGATTTCACTTAATATAAATTTAATCTAAATAAAATAGAATATAAATAAAATAATAAAACTTCTAACAGACTTTGAAATATGCAGAAATGTTTTCTCCAAGAGATGCTCGTGCTACTTTCAGAGGGGAAAAAAAAAAAAGCACTGTTTTCACTCTCCTTCCTTCACTGCAGGGAGAGCCTGGTGTACCAGGACGTCTTGGAATGCCAGGCCCTCCTGGAAGAGCTGTGCCTGGACCAAAGGTAACATCTTGCAAGTATTTTTAAATCCTAGTACTTCCTAGTACTTCTAAACACGGTGTGACAACTACGAAGTAGGCCATGCTACTGTTCATGTAAATTATTTCAGCCATAAGAGGTTACATAAAACTTATTTCCTACCAATAGAGTTCTATAGATTGTATCCGTTCTAGTTACCACCATGGCCTGGTATTAACTATTTGCCAGCTTGAGCTGTAGGCAATTTATGTTCTTGTATTTGTCTTTGAGAGCCTTAGTATCAAAATACTTTTCTTTCATCAGCTCTTAGCATTTATCTTAAATACCTGTGTTTATATATATTGTATATATAGCAAAAATAACGAAAAACAATTACTGGTTGGTGTTTAATAATATATGCAAGTAGGGTACATGTTTTCTTCATTGCAGGGTGACATTGGCCTACCTGGTCTTGCTGGACCAATTGGAGAACCAGGTTTTGGGCTTCCTGGAGCAAAGGTAGCTCCTGAATTGATGAACTAATTTCTGATAGAACTGTAAAATAAGGCAAGATTTTGGTGAAGCAACAGCTGATCACTGAGGGTGGCAAGGTGTTACACAACACTTACTGTATACATTGTACTGCATTGGTACAGTATAAGGATTTGTAGAGTCAGATGACCATGGACAGTCAATCTTTCAGACTCCATGAATCATAAGCTTTCAGATAGCAGAGAACCAGGAAAAAAAAACCTTGTTTTTAAATCACAGTGAGTGAATACAGTGAGAACACATGATTCATGTGCTTACAACAGCATATCTGTTAAACACAGCTGTTTTTTTCTGAGCAGTTTTTAGATAAGAAGCTTCATTTCTAAGTACGGCACAGAGTAATACCTAAGTTCCAAATAGATGTCAGGACATGAGCCAATTCAGAGAAGAGATTCCTTAAGTAGTGAAAGAACATGAAAGAGTAGCTAATCTCGAAGGACTTCTCTCTAGTACTTCTATAGTACTGTCTCAGTGTTAGTTAGATTCAACTTTTCCTCAGGCTTTAACTAAGCGAATTTGGCAATATTCTTGAGTGTTGATCCTGCCCCTTATCCTCTGACTGATCTTAAGCCCGAAAAAATCCTGAATTTTGGCTGCTCTCAGTATTTTTCTATTACTAAGTTTTGCTTGCTATCAGTATTTGTGCTTTTGCTTCACGGTCAGATATCTGTGCTGAGCTGTACAGAGTAAAACCTTCTACAGTTTCATTTTTCTTACAAAATTTCTGCATGGGCATTTTCTTGGCATTGCTATGCATGACAGTATTTTGGGCAGCTGCAGAGACAAACACAGTCATCTGCCTGTATCATCCATTCAGGTGCAATTCAGAGCAGCTTTCGGCTGTTTGTCAGGATGGGTTTGTGCGTTCAAAACTAGAATAATAGTAATTAGGATAAGAAAATAATGCAACTGAAGCCATTCCTTCTTAAATGTCAGTCATAATAACAGCAGACAGAGCTCTAAAAAAGATTCAGATTACTGACTTAGAAGTGAAAGGTCTTGTACATCCTCAGTGCTATCAAATATTCCAGTTTTAATCTGGTATTGTCTAGTACTAATAACCCACAATAATTTACAGTAATATACATGCAGAGATAAAAATCAACTTACAGTATCTCTGATAAAGAAATTTCATGCTCATGGAATATTTCTTGCTAGCAATTGCATTGGCAGTCATCTCATCTGTTTTTCCTGCTTTTGTCAGGGTGACCGAGGCCTTCCAGGACTCCCTGGGCCCTATGGGGCAAAAGGAGATGGTTACCCTGGTCTACCTGTAAGTTTACAGATGTTTCTTTTTAATGTGAAATGGGAACAAATAGGTAAAACAAAGTGATTAGCCTCCATGGCTGACATGCCAGGAAAGATTTGCTTGTATTTTAGGCTCTTCAACTGTGGTAATGCATTTTAGCATGGAAGGAGAAAAGAAATCTTCCTCTGTATTAGTGCAAGACCTTACAAGACCCTGACTCCTCTTACTACACAATGCAACATATTCCAGTAGGAGAATTTTTTATAGTAGTACTGAGGTTTCAGTCAGTTCCTTCAAAATCTTAACATAGGTTACTGTCTTCTGCCCAGCCACCCAGAATTTTAAGCCCAAACAGAGGAGCATAACCCAGCTGAACAGCTGTGTCCACATACACAGGTATGAATCTGGGTGACCTGTTAATCTTCCAGAACTACTGAAAAAGCAACTACTGTCCAGAAGTCAGAAGAGCAATCTGTCCTCATTCATAGGGCTGCTGAGGGTGGCACAAGGAACTGGCTGACCTACTTCACAGCCAGAAGTCAGTACTGCTAGACAGAAAAAACATCTGCAAAAAAGGATACAAAGAGAAAATGCTCACTGTTTCCCCCTCAAGAGAGCATGCATATGCAGCAGTGGCCCCACGTAGCCAGTTCCTAGCCAGTTCCACCAGTCCTGGTTTGTCATGCTGGCTGGAGTCAGGGGACTTTGGTTACATGCTAGCATTCATTTGTGCAAAAGATATCTATATAAATGTATACAAACATTAGGAGTAAAAATTAATGAACATCACAGAGGAAATCTGAAGCTGAAGCATTTACAATATTTCTTGACATTTTGGTGCAATCCACTCCTATACCTGCTTTTGTACCAACTGCTCTGGATCAGACTCCTGACACATGCAGGTCTCTTGCTTGAGGTAGAACACCCATACAACCACTACTGACACAACTTCTAGCTTATCTGAGTGGATTTTAACCACAGACCACAAGTGACCCTACAAAGAGTCAACATATTCAAGCTACGAGCCATATTGTTAACAAATGCATGTAGTCAACACAGCTTGAAATAAAATTAATATTCTATCTCTGCACAAATTTTCAGGGCTTGCCAGGCCTTCCTGGGCTTCCTGGTGAGCAAGGCCCTGAGGGAGTTGGATTACCGGGACCTAAGGTACAGATCTTAACTGCAAGAAAAGTAAATGCATGCATATACTCCATGTACATATAGTTCCTACCCATAGATCACAGGCAGATTATCTTTTTCATACAGCTTTAATGTACTTGTCAGTAAATAAAAGGTAGATTCCACAGAAGATCTTCAAGCTTCAGTTCAGAACTCATCTTGATGCTGACTGCAGGCTTACATGAGTACAAGTAATTGATAGATTGACTGCAGCTATTTAAGCACACCTAACGTCTCTTAAAAGAATGTGCATCTTTTTTCACTCTCATCAATCTGCTAACTGTCTGAAGGCACTAACAAGAAAAATATGCTAGAGATATGCCAGTGTGAACACAGTCTGACAGGCAGGAAAGCAAAAAGATTGTGGTTGACTTGCAGGAACTGGAGTTTATTTTGTGATATGGGAATTGTAATGCCTCTCTAACTATTGCATAACTGACTGTGCATGTCTTGATATGTTTAGAACACTAGTCACTGATAAACCCCAGTATCCTTATTCTGCCTGCACTATTCATGGTTTAGCATTGTTTATATTTACAATGATCTGTTCAACAATTTTCCTTGCCTTGTCCTGTTTGAGTACAGCAAATATTAGAGACAAATCAAACTTTGTATTTGCTACTTATTTTTTAAAGTATCTGTTTTCAGGGTGCTCCTGGTAGTAGAGGACCAGTCGGTCTCCCAGGTCCCCCAGGAGAAGGTCTGCCAGGACCAAAAGTAAGCCATTTAAACACATCTTTTATCTTCTATTTTCTAGAAAAGAAAAATACAGTATAAAAATGTGTGATCATGCATATAGATACGTATGTTTTGTCTTCACACTACACTAGAAACAAGTAATCTGACAGGTAACTGAGAAATACAGTGTCTTCATTTTGTAGAAGATTAGAAACATTTCTGCTAACCAGCCCTAAACCATGGCATTTTTCCTGCTGCAGATGAGGAATTATAGGGTGATAATCTTGCACAAAGATCAGCAACAAAACATTAGGTTCTGCAGACAGTAGCTCCAATTTGGTAGCAAACACTTCTTCTAGTGTTTGTCCTGGCCTAGGATTACTGGTCTGGCAAGCACTTATCAGTGCCTATCCTATTTTTAAAGCCACGGGCAAACTGCTGAGCTATTCTAGAATTCCCACCCCCTTTTTTTTCTCACTCAATAAAGTAAATCAATAATATTCCAATGTAAACAATCAGAATATACACCATGAAAAATGCCTGAAAATGAACAATTTTCCTTACAAAATGGAATTTTTTTGCTTCTACAGCTCAACTTAAGAAGTCTATTAATACAAAAGAACTGTTTCCGAATGTGAACATTAATGTAAAAGAACTAAAACATGATAAAAGTGAGGATTTTGCAACATCATAATGTATCAAACATGTAGTGTGACTTTATTCCCCACCTGTGTGGCTAGGTGCATTGCTAAGCAGTGGGGAAGCACTAATCCCACCTGTTTCACTATACAGATGATCTTTACAAATGGAAGGAACTGAGAGTTTCACACAAGGATACTAGAACAGCAATATAGGTATAAAATTAGTATCGTACTGTCTATGTTTTGATTACTTCTTATGAAAAACTTAAACTGTTATATTTTCTCTAGAGTTCTTTTAAAAACCAGCTTGTACATTAGCAGCAAGGGATTATTTACTGTGCCACATTCTTGTGTGTCTTTACAAGTCTTACTGTGTAAGCTCAGCAGTGATGAAGGATAGCATAGCATTTAGGAAATAACGAGCCTCTCTTTAATCTTAATTCAATGTCCAGTGTCCCACCAACACAATCCATCCTTCAGACAACAGCCATCTCTGTCACCAAAGCGATTTAAGGTCACTGGCTGTCAAATCCTGAGTGACTTGTTTTGAAGAATCAACTGGATTTGAATATTATGATAAAGGATAAAAAGTTGTCAGCCAGAGAAATCTTGTCCTCGTTACTTTCAAAAAGATACTGAATGTGGCAGAGGACTGACAGGAAATCACGCAGTCATACAGCAATATGCTGTGCATTTGCATTGCAAGAAGTGAATTTAACACATGCTGGGTTTCTTTCCAGGGAGCTGCAGGGCGCCCAGGGCTGCCTGGCCCTTTGGGACCTCCTGGTGAAGGCATTCAAGGAATTAAGGTAAGATGACTCTGAGTGTTCAATCTGACCATCAAGGTATTTAGGAATTAAAAAACCCCTCACATTGTTGTTTCTTATGATATGTGCTCTTTATGTTCTCTGATGATGAGAGAGCCAGAGGTTGGACAATGAGAAATTTAATATGAGCATCTACAAATTGTTCTCTGTCTGCTGCTGTTAACAACAAAAAGCCCAAGGGTGTATGGACTGAGGGAGGAAGAATTTTCAGAGAAAGATAGACTCCCCGGAATGAGCCAAAATGGAAAACAGCATTCCCTCTTTCTCAGTCTCTCGTGCCCATATAAACACCTTGAAATAGTTACATGAATTACCACTTATGGTAAAAGAATATTCTTTATCCTGGACTCGGGTGTAATACCCCATTTTCCCCTTACTTTATACTTCTACATTAAACATATTAAAGAGATGCAAGAGATGGAAGAAAGAAAGGAGGGATGAGAAAGAGCAAAGTAGGTTGTTAAGAGGGAACAGGAGAATTAGGTAAAAAGCAGTTTTCAAATATCATCTTAGAGTAAATGTACTACTGAAGTATTTGAGAAATATAAGCAAGCCATTACAGTGCCTCAAGTGTATCAAGATAGTTGTTAAAATCCAGCTGAAACACTTTGCTTAACCATTCAAAATTAATGTATTATGATTGACTACAAAGGGTTAACATCACTACCTGGATTATCATTAGGGGGAACCAGGAATTCAAGGAATGCCAGGACCACGAGGCCCCCCTGGAGAAGGGCTTTTGGGACAGAAGGTATGATATCGAAATTGGACAGAATGCCTGAGACCCAAGCCAACGTACTGAAAATGCTCAGTCTGCTCAGCTCTCACTGAGGATGTGAATTTTTTGAAAAGGGACTCAGGATTGAGTAAAACTTCAGCCTTTTGCATGGTCCTCTTAATGTTTTACAGCAGCATCTCTCTGCATTGCATATTTTAGTGTCACACGAGGCTTTTCTTCTAGTCAGTTAGAAGAAATACAGATGTTGTTTTTAACATTGTTGCCTTTCATTTACCCACACTTAAGCAAAATTTCAGGAGTACATCAGTACTAAAAGAAAGGTGTGCTGAAATCAGTTTCTGGATGCGCTCGCATAGGTTCATAACGAAGATGCAAATTCCCACAGCCTAACGGAAATCAAATCAGAAGGCACTACTTGCTTTGTTTGCTGTTCTGAACACCTTTCCTAGGCCAAAAGGTTTCTCAGAACGTTTCCATCACCCAGTCCAAATCCACCCGGTCCCTTCTTCTCAGTTTCCCTACTGTTATCTTATTTTCCTCAAACACATTCACTTCCATCATGCAGTATCCTAAGAAACATTCCTGTCTCCATATACTTGTTTGGGACAGTTCATTTTTCAAACTGCTTGAGCTGTTTTTCTCCATAGAAATGCTTAATAGTACAAATTATTCACAAAAATTCACAGCTACTAATTCATTTAAATGATCTCTAATGAACATTTCTAACTCCTGTCAGAAGCTGAAGATGCTTTCAACAAACGCAGCTAGAATCAAATGTAAAAAATATAATAAAAATTGACTTATGCTTTCTGTCTGCTTATCTACACAACTACAAAGGGAGATCGAGGAGCAACAGGGGAAAAAGGGAAAAAAGGAGAAAAGGGCAATGTGGGTGATCCTGGTTTATCTGGAGAACCTGTGAGTAATTCAGTTTTATCACATCTGGTTTTTTACACTGCTTAACACTAAAGCTGGTGTGTGTTTTTGTTGCTATTTAACTACTCATAATCTGAAATGCTTAAGAAATTGAAAATATGAAGGTATTTAAAAGGAAGACATTTCTGTTTTAAGTACCTCAATTACAAAACACAGATATGGGTCCTTGTCAGGGCAGTGAAAGCCAACAGTCAGGTTGTAAGAAGATAGGGCTGTGCAGTCCTATTACATGGCTGCCAAGTAGTGGTAGATCCGACTTAACATCAATGCTAATGAATGACTTAGGGAGGAAAACTTGTAATTCCTGCTGGTTTCCAAAAGCTAGAAAACAAAATGTACTGTACTGTTCTGGCATTGACTTGCTATTCAGTACATGAAAACTGAAAATCAGTGATTCAACAGGAGACTTGAGGTCATCCACTACCCATACAAGCCTTGCCACTTTAAAAAGTTGCAGATATGGTGGGTACAAGCTAGTATCACAGGAAAACTATTTATTCTAGCAAAAGTTCTTACTAGCTAAGTATTATTTTAATAATGGTACTGATGAAGTCATATTCTGAATTACAGTGTTACTAATTGCATAGATTAATTAATGATCATTGTTACAGGGCAAAACTGGACCAAAGGGAGAGCAAGGCTTAACAGTAAGCAAGTTCCATTATTTAAAACTCATTAGAATGTGATTATAAATGAAATCCAAGGTACTATCATTTGAAATCCTATGTAAGTTATTCTGGAAAGAGTTTTCTGGCAGTAATAATATAGAAAGAAACCTTAAAGGCTTATTCTCATCTATTTCATGCTGACAAGGAACTTAAAATTCCAGATGATTTGACATATTCCTCTTCTACATCTTCTTTTACAGTTAGTAAACAAAAACTTTGATAGTGTCAAGTTTATACATCATTTGAAAGAGACAAATGGTAAAATATTTTTATTTTTTTCATATCCAGAGAGAAGATATAATTAAATTAATTAAAGAGATATGTGGTAAGTATTTAGGATTTTTTTTTTAATTTCAGATTCTGCTTTTCTTCATAAAATTTGTATTTTCCTCCTTTCCAAAAGAACATCCAGTAGTCACTGTAATCTGTTTGGGTTCTTTTTTTTTTTCATTTTTCCTTTGCAGGTTGTGGTATTAAATGCAAGGAAATTCCTATGGAGCTTGTATTTGTGATTGACAGCTCTGAGAGCGTGGGACCAGAGAATTTTGAGATTATCAAAGACTTTGTAACTGCATTAGTAGACAGAGTAACTGTAGGCAGAAATGCTACCAGAATTGGCCTTGTACTGTACAGTCTAGAAGTTCAGCTAGAATTCGGTCTCAACAAGCATACAACTCAACAGGATGTTAAACGAGCAATTAGAAAAATGCAGTACATGGGAGAAGGCACTTACACAGGAACTGCTATCCGTAAAGCAACCCAGGAAGGGTTTTTAGGTGCTCGAGCAGGAGTGCGCAAAGTAGCCATTGTGCTCACCGACGGCCAAGCGGACAAGAGAGAAGCGGTGAAACTGGATGTTGTCGTTCGAGAGGCTCATGCAGCAAACATCGAAATGTACGCAATAGGAATCGTAAATACTTCCGATCCAGCGCAGGCTGAGTTTGTGCATGAACTCAATCTGATCGCTTCGGATCCAGACAGAGAGCATATGTATCTTATCGATGACTTTAATACTCTCCCAGGTGCGTTTGCTGCGGTTTTATTCTGTTATATCTGATGATTCTCAGAATAGAGGAAAGAATGCATTATGTTTGTGTAAATTACGTTTTGATATGATTAGGGTTATCTACAAGGTGCAAAATTTTGAGAACCTAGAGATAAAATTGCCTTCTTTTAAGGAGTTGTGGTATAAGCCATGGCACAAAAGAGAGCACGTTGTGCCAACCAAAGATGTCAGCTACAGGCTATGAAAGCAGTCATTTAAACTGGCTTCCTAAGCAGAGGGAGTGCTCACTCACTGCAGACCTGCTGGAGTGGAAATGTGTATCATCTGGAGGACCTATAGGCTGGTAAATCTGTGATGATAAAAAACAGTTCAGAGAGCCTGGAATGATCTTAGATATGTGTAAATATTCTAAAGGCGTACTGGATTACGTGTGTATTATTAATGTGTGTAAATAATCCAAATTTGAAAAATCCATTGAATTTCTCAATATGATGAATTTTAACTTCTTTTGAACAGCTCTGGAGTCCAAATTAGTCAACCAATTTTGTGAAGATGAGCATGGTACTTTCATTTACAATCGTAACAGAAATGTTGCAAGCATAAGTGGACCATCTTTCCATTCAGTATCTCCAAGTCCCTCATATCGCATGCTTCAGAACAACAGCATTAATGGGCAAGCGCTGTCAGCACAGACACCAGGGGTATCTACAATAGAAAGTCCTCTGGATCTTGGTGATCTTCCTCAGCCATTGGTTCTGGTATGAAAATTCAGCATGTTTTATGAATGAAGGTTGTGTTTTGCCTATTTTCTTCCCTGTTGCCTGAAGCAACATCTAACTTCATTTCTGCAGGCAGGTACTGCAATAGGTCCTTTAATTTGCTACGCTCAGTGCTGGTGTTCTGAATAAAAGTTCACGTATTGCGTGCATGCAATTCTTTAATGGCCACAGTTTAGTCCCGATACTGTTACTGATACTGGGTTTAATACAGCGGGTTTGGGATTGATAACCCTCCTGGTAAACTAATCTGGTGAGGTTAAAATCTTGATTCTTAGCAATGCAGTCAAGGTAGATGGGAAGGAAAAGTGTTAGGAAACCTGTCAATGTTAGTAGGCTTGTTCAGTTTGAGACTTAACAATATTTGAAAATCAAATGCTCATTTCAGACTGATGTGCCTACTGTGGTAGTTAATGAAGCCTATGAAGATAATCTAGAGGAAAAGGAACAGTCACCGTTGGTAACAGTGGACACTAGAGGTATTTTTGTCACCGTTATTTTTTTCAACTTCTAGTATTTTTTTTTGGCTGATAATCACTGCTTCATTCTGTTGTTTTTACCCACAGCTGTGACATCATCGTTGCCACCATCATTTTCAGACAAAGTGCTTTCAACTGCAAGGCTCACACCAAGGCCAGGTAATAGATAACACCCAGGGTGTCATTTTCTTCTCTCTTGCCTTAATACTGACTTTTATAATGCTTTAAATCAGAGTCAATCTGTTGAATCCATCCATTTCTGAAGATTTCATGAGCCCACGCTGTGGGAAAGACAACATTTCAGGATTTTATAAAATCTACCTGATAAATCTACTTCTTGACCAGACTATTAACCAGTTATTTTCTTTGCAAGCTCCAAATCCCACTGCTCATCTCAGAGCAGAACAAGGTCAGCTATAACTTGAGGCAGAGCTGATAAATGGCACCAAAGAGAGAATGCAGTGCCAGGTGAGGTGAGCCAGTGAGCAGAGAATTCTTTGGCCAGAAAGGGTCAGTCTTCCATCAGGAGATGGGAGACCTCATTAAGGAGAGAAGAATACGTAGTGATTTCAGAATTGGACAGACTTCTCTTTTAGAAGAGAAACAGGAAAAAAGTGTTTAGTCATTTGAAGGAAAGTATAGTAATAAGCTGACTGTTGAAACGATTCATTCTTTTCATATGAAAAATCTGAATGTGTTCTTTTCATAATTTCACACTTGTGGATTCCAGTAGCAACATACTGTGATGGAACAACAACATAAAAAGAGCATGCCTCCTGGGAACATGGACATGACTAAGATAGCTGCCTAATACTCTATTATGTTAAGTTTCCAGATACTAGTTGCTAATGATACATGTAGAATATTGATGTCACAATGTTAAACTTTAAGAGAAAGTATTTTCTATCTTACCATATCATTAGAGTGAGTGAAACTAGCATGTCATGATTGATTTTTGCACATAATTGTGTCCACTCCTTTTTCTTTTTTCTTTTTTTTTTTTTTTAAGGAAGTGTTCTGGACCTCCGATGCAAGTTAAGGCTGGATCAAGGGCCGTGCCGTGTTTATATCATAAAATGGTATTATGATCAACAAGCCAATGCATGTGCTCAGTTTTGGTATGGTGGCTGTGATGGAAATGCAAATCGTTTTGAGAATGAAGAGGAATGTAGAGAGACTTGTGTATTTTCTTCTGGAGGTAAGAATTCGCATCTATCTCTACATTAATAACTAGCAAGATGAAGATCTTGCTTGTTCAGGTTAGTCATGAAGTATCAAGTATGGTATGTAAAACTGAACCCACTAACTTAAAGAACGTTAACATTGTGAAGTCATACATTCACTAATTTTAAAAACATCTACCTGTGAAAGCATGCTTTAATTTCTTTTGTGCATATTTTATGATTTAGTCCCTATGTAACAAAGCAACACATTTCTAGCAGTATCAGGAATTCATAACTTCCTTCCATAAAGACCAGCATAGCTCTTGTAGCAATCATAATTTCTTCTAAGTAATACTGTTATACAATCACTGACTTCATTTTAAATTATACATATGGCTTTGGAAAGCAATCTTTGGTCATAAAAATTCACATAATTTCTTTCCTCTCTGTTACAGAAACCTGACAGTTGTCATAGATTCTGTGATGAAGTCTTCATTTTCTTTAAGGAAAAGTGTTCCCACAAATCCTACTTTAATATTTCAAGCACAGAATATCAACTTCCGAATTGCATGCAACTGCTACTCAGGGTTACCAGATAAACACAGCAAACGCAACAGCTTGTTCCCTACATGCTATCCAGGTCACAAGACAGGGAGGTAGCTGAGCTACATACCTCTCTCAATGACATCCTTCTCAGATGCAGACCTTTAATCTAGCAGCTCTCTTCAGTTTCCAGTAACTATCAAGGTACATGACAAATGAAATGAAACACTTCCACAAATGCATATAAGTGACTACACCAGTAGCTGACATCAACAAGTTAGGCTAATTCATGCCTAAAATGGTTCTTGTCATATGTTTCTATTCTAAAAGCCCTGACTTTTAAATGCATTTTATTATTTTACTGTTCCTTAAAAACCCTTTAACTTATCTTCGAAACATCAGACTAAGCAGAGTTTATTCTTTGTTGCCTGTCACTGCCCTATGGCTTTTTACTTGATCTGTCTCTTTTTATTTGAATTGTATACTTAAAAGCTTGTTTCTAATAAACTGTTTCTGGTTTTACTGCTAGAATAGAGAGTGGATAAGCAGTACCTTTACAGAACTGAAAACTGATCTCACTACTGAGTTACAGCTAGATGTGTTCCTGATAATACATCTGGATTTCTACCACAGTCCTGTTACGGAACTGCCATGGATTAGGCACTCCTGCATATGAAGCCAGAATGTTTACTTTTTTTTCTTTTCCTGAATAAACAAATTGGAAATTTGGATTAGGCAGAATGACATCTAGTTGCTCAACAACTTCCATAAAAATTTTAAGGCACATCCAAGAAATGGCTATATCTCCAACCCCTAAAGCACATTTAGGATCCCCTAACCCACATTGCCCAGGACCGAGTCTGGATCGCTTTTGACTGTACAACTTCTCTGAGCAACCTGAGTCAGCACTCGCAATAAATTAGTTTTTTCTTGTGTTCACCCCACAATCAAACATCATTTACACAATTTGTGCCCACTGCCTCTCATATGGCACCATTGCCCCATTCTCTTAATGCTGTCCCTTCTGACATACACAAAAACACTGATCATGTTCCCCCCTGGGCCTTCTCTTCTGCAGGCTGAACAGGCCTGGCTCTCCCACTTTCCCCACAAATGTGGTGCTCAGGTGCCTTTATCATTTTTAGCCCTCTGCTGGCTGTGCTCCAGGAGCTTCGGGTCTCCTTCACACACAGGAACACAAGGCCATAGCACAGCACCAACCCCAGGTCCTTCTCCACAGAGTTGCCATTTGGCAGGCCAGCCCTGATGCACAACATGGTTTTGGAAGCAGTTTATTTATTTGTGAGGGAGAGGAGTGAATGGTAAGAAGTGCCCTCATACAACTGAAGTACATTCATCTGGGTACGCTTTTTTGAGATATTCTAAATTAGAAGTACATTTTACATCTACCAGCTTCACAGGGTCCTTTTTGCTTGATGTAAGGTTCATTCACGGTGTGACCGTTACCTTGTACCAGACACATCTAAGGCACGAGGAAAAGCCACACCCAGCGACCCGAGGCGCCCGGCCGTCCTTCGCACAACGCCCACGCGCGCCGTTCCCGCCAAAAAGCTCCTGCGCACTTCCGGCCGCCGTCTCACGGGGCTCGGGGCGGGGCGGGAAAACGGGCACCGCCCCCCCCCAGGGCGGCAGCCAATCCCGAGCGCTGAGGGAGCGCGCGGTAGCACCCCCGTTGCCAGGGTGGCGCGAGCTCTTGCCGGTGGGAAGCTAAGCAGCGGACAGCCATGAGCGCCGTGCTTGACGTGCTGTGGGAGGACAGAGATGTCCGCTTCGACATCTCCCCGCAGTGAGTGCCTGCTTGCCTGCCCCGCCCTTACAGCGGGGCTGTGGGGACTCGACCGGACGGTCGCAGTTATCGCTGCCTGTCGGTGAACTGGGTTGAGGCCGCTCTCAGCGGCGCGGTGCGTGCCGGGACGCCCTGGCTGTGATGGCTGCTCCGTCACGTGACGCGGAGGGGCGGAAAGAGGCGGAGGGGTGGACTGTGCCGTGCCGCTGAGGCGCCACTAGGTGGCACTATTGTCTGTTTAAAACGCAGACACCCAAATGCAGCTATGGGGGGGGTTGTTTGTTTTCTGGAGTCGGGAAGTCAAAATAAAAAGGGAATTCACGTCCCGGGAGTGCTTTTGTTTTTGTAACGTCTGTGTGGTGGGGCCAAAGGTACGGAACGAGACATTGAGATCCACGAGAGTTCTTAGCTTTTCTGCCTTGCTCTCACGTGCCTCCTCCCAGTGTTTGGATGCAGTTTGCTTATCATGTTTCCTACACAGTTATTTACTGTTACAATTTAAGAATAAAGACATTGGTATTTTCCACGTGTTCTGTATGGCAATGACGACTTCAGGTATATGTGGTTGATTTGTGTGTGTGTGCAGATGTGCATTTGCTGTAAGGGAGGTGAGTGAGGAAATATAAATGGCCCTCCCTGGGAGGATAAATGCAGTCTTTCATTAGGTTGTGGTTTTTTTGGTTTTTTTTTTTGGTTTTTTTTGTGTGTTTTTGTTTTTTGTGCATGTTTTTTTTTTTAATTTTTATTTTCCTTTTTTAGGCAAATGAAAATGAGATCTGGAGAAGTCCTTATAGACTGCCTGGAGTCCATTGAAGATACCAAAGGAAACAATGGAGACAGAGGTACCTACTTGCTCAGAGAAACTGTAACCTTCCTGATAGTTAATCTACATCTGTTTCAGAAAATGAACCCTCCTGTTTCACAGGTCTGTTTCTGCTGGGAGTATTTTCAAATAGTATCTTGTTCGGTTACGGGGGGTGTAAGTGTGCAGGGCTGCCAGCATGCTCAGCAACCCTTCCAGTGGCTGGATGTGCTGCTGAATTGAAGAAGTTTGCATGTGACATAAAGAAGCAAGGTTATTTATGAAGTCAGCTGGGCTCTTAACGCACGGTCTCCCCTCCCAGAGCAGCTGTGTGCTAATTGTGTCTCTGCTTTTTTTACCAGTCAGGGGGATATGGAATCAATTACTGTTTGGTGTTTGGTTGTGAGGAATGCTGGTATACGTAGAGGTTCTTTCATTTGCTCCTTCTTGCTGGATTTCTTCTCCTGGTATTAAAAAAAAATTAGGGCAGTGGAAGGAAGACAAATAGAGATTGTCCTGCAGGGATATCCTCTTTTTCTTCTTCCTGTCATGAGGAAGGAATATTATGGTTTTGCAAAACTATAGGTAAATATTTACCACAGAATTGAATGTTTACTTTAATGGTAGCTATTCAGATTAAAACTATTTACACCCTTTATTTCCAGGTAGGCTGCTTGTGACAAATTTGAGGATTATTTGGCGCTCATTGTCACTGCCCAGAGTTAATCTCTGTAAGTATTATCTTCTATTAAACGATTGAAAATATGCTGTTTCCTTTGTAGTGGCATGCTACGTGTTCACAATACCATAGATTGCACTACAGAGTAGTAAAAGCTTGGCCTGCTCTTTCTATACAGTCTGAAATAAACTGTTACGATGAATCTGTAGTATGGAAACTGTTATTTTAATTCATAGTGAAATGTTAATATTTAATGGCAGTTTATAAGGACAGAAATTGAAGAGTATTTTAGACGTATCGTTTGTTTAACCTGTCTGCAACTTTTTTTTTTCCTAGAAAGAAACGTAAGTTTGAATTTCTTCATCATTTGCATCACTTAAACCCTTAAACCTCACATTGCCGCCTGTTTAATTCACATACAGTTTTTATTCCCCAGAAGTACCTTCCTTTCCAAATCTACTATTGTGAGCTGTGAATAAGCTTCTAATTTTAACTGTGTGAGTAGCCAGCTAGTTTACTGGAATTTAGTTTGCTGAAGTAGGGCCAAGATGCTCTTACTCAGTACCCAGATCATTTCCAGGGCTCGGTTCTGAAAGCCAGTCAGTAATGAAATCTGTTCTGCTCCTAAGCAGTGCGAATTATGGCTCTGATTGCTTGTTCTTCTGTATGTGCTCTCTCATAGATGTGCATATGCACAAGTGCACACAAACATGCTGCCAGAACTGAGCTTTTAGAGATGCAAAATCTTGCAGAAGCAAATCCTGTTTCTTTCTCTCTTTTTTTCAGAATCTGGCTGGGCGAATTTGTGGTAAATTGTAATAATTGGTATCTATAGATTTAGGCCAGCACCACTTTATGGCTTCAATTTTATGTTGAATGTCAAGGATGAGTTCTTTATTCCTATTTTGTATCAGAACACTGCTGTAGAAGATGCAAAATGAAATTTATACCTTGTTTTCTCTCTTCTTATTTATTCTCTTACACTTTCTAGTTTGCTGCTGTTTTTTCTTTGTCACCTCCTTATTTTTTTTTTTTCCCCACAAAGTATTACATTGCTGTTTATTTAAATGTTTATTTCTAAGGGTAAAATTTAAGTGTGACTTAATGATGAAATGGGCTGCCTTGTAGTGTATGACTGGCAGGATGAGAGGCAGCAATAAACAGTTGAAACAAGAGAAACTGATTAGATATTAGGAGAAAAATGTTCACCAGAGTGGCAGACTGACAGTGGTACAAGCTTCCAGAGTGACTGGAAATACTCAGATTTGGAAATACCTCTTTACTTCTTTGGAGATACTCAAAACTGAGCTGAACACTACCTTGAGCATCCAGATGGAATTAGTTCTGCTTTGAGAAGAGCATTGGAGCAGATGACCTCCTGAGGTCTTTGACTTTATGATGAGAGCCCAGATGGTTAACCACAGTATGGAATTCTTGAGAACAGCACCCAAAGCTACAAAATTCAGTACTGTGCTTCATAATTTTGACTACGGTTTTTCTCAAAACTGTTTTTTTTTCTTTCCATTTAGCTGTTGGTTACAACTGCATTATAAATATAACTACAAGAACTGCCAACTCAGTAAGTTCCAAAAAATACTTTTTAAAATATTTTAAAAAAGGTGTTATTAGTTATTTTTATTTATTGCAGTGTGTTTACTTGCAAAAAAACAATACAGGAATTTAGTTTGGGAGAGTTTTACATATTTATATACTTGGTTCCCAAAGTAGTAAAACTCATCACACTGTCTGGTGATTTTTCTCTGTTCTTGATAAGTGAAATGCCTGTTGGTTTGTTGTGTCTACTACTAACAAAGATGTTGAAACAGTAACTTTGTGCAAGAAAGCTCTCAAATGTGTAGCCTGATTGCATGCAACTGTGAAGTCATTTGTTTGGCAAGCAGCAAAGAAGTAGCAGGGAGATTTTGTAGGTTCCTCAGGTAGCCACATGGTAGATGCCAGCTCACCAACTGGTCTGTGTATGGCTTGGCTGCTCAGCACACTCATCACCCTTGGCTGACACAACTCTCCCATTCCTCTGGCGCAGCTACTGAGGTCGGCAACGGACTGCATGCAGAGCCAGGGCATTTTGGGAGCAAAAAGAAGGATGGTGACTCTGGATGATAAGAAGCAAATACTACAAATGTACGGCAGCCAGGCTTCATTAGTTCTGCTGGTGGAAATGCTAGCTCCCAGTGGAGGTGGCAAAAGAAAGAAATGAAAGACAACAGTAAATCGCTAGACAACAGTAGATAAGTGGTAGAATCAGGATTAAACCACTGAATGTGTGAGCTGCAATGCTGTCAAAATATTAAATTTCAAATTTTCCTTACAGAAATTACGGGGACAGACAGAAGCTCTGTATATATTGACTAAATGTAATAATACACGATTTGAGTTCATATTTACCAATGTTGTTCCTGGGAGTCCCAGACTCTTCACTTCAGTTATTGCTGTGCACAGGTATCATACTTAAAATAGTGTTTGTTCATTTATGAAATTCAGTGGATTAATTACATGGGATTACTACTATTGGTGGATTATCCATATTTAACACTGGCAAAACCTTTCCAAAAGAGGACAACACAATCTTTAGAAAGAGGAGAGAGAATGCTCACAGATTCTACTAGATAACTGTACATAAAGAGAATTAATGTATGCCAATAGTGGTCATGGATTAAAGCATTCACCCTTTGAATACCAACTGAATAAATTAAATTACAAAAAAAAAAAACCTAAAAAAACTAATCATGCATTTTTGATTGGTCATTTATGTCTATAACCCACGTCTGTGATTGTTGACCATGTAGTGGAAATAGGAGTTCAAAGGTAATTTAACTCTGACTAAAACTCTGACTTGAGATGGATGTTTCTTTCCTACCTAAAGGTAAACCGCCTGAATGACTGTCTGCATAGTACACTAGTGTTGCTTTCTATTGAAGAGCTCTGAAGTACAGATAATAGTACATGTTATTAGATGTTGGTGTTGTAAGTACATATAATTAGATGTTTTTGACTTAACTAGCAATGCCATTTTTGGTATCTATACTATGTATAACATGAGAGCAATTTATGCTTTGCAGTACAGGCTGGGATATGAAAATCTTAAGGAAAAGAAACATCTTAATATGAACAATATAAGAGTTCAAATGGATGACAGAAGAAACCAAAACAGTAACAAAAAAAACCTCTTCTAAGTTTAATTTGATTAAGGAGAATTGAAACACAACCATTTATGCTGATGATTTAATAGCACTCTTGTTTCTGTACAACAAGAAAAGTTGAAAATGTCACATTTCACATTGTTGCTAAAACAAGCACTGAAAGGTAATAGAGAATAAATACTGAAATTTTAACATGATGTTTTTTACTTTTTCAGAGCTTATGAAACTTCTAAAATGTATCGCGATCTGAAGCTGAGAAGTGCATTGATTCAGAATAAGCAACTGAGGTTATTGCCTCAAGAACAAATATATGATAAAATCAACGGAGTGTGGAATTTATCAAGTGACCAGGTAAAGTTAAAAGTGAGACTGTGTTTGACTGCAGCGAAGTTAAAATGTTTTGGCTTTCATGTAGCAACTGTACTACTATGGTTTTGTAACCTCAGGCAATCCCCTTAGTTCAGCTCATTAGCTATTGCATGCAGAAAAGCTGACTTCATATATTTACCATTCATCATAATGAAGTTCTCTTCTTGGCAGACCAAAGTCTACATGACTCAGCTAATGTGCAAGGAACTAGATACGCAGCTTCTGTTAATAAAAGATATTTATGAGTGTGAAGCTCTGTATCATCCTGAAAGACAATCTTGCTCTTTCCAAAGTGCTCTGCTGCGTGTTTGTATGTTTACGTGCAGTCTTAACTACTTTGTAAGACTATGTTGTCTTTAGATTACTGGAAATTGAAAATATAGGAATGGGGATCTAGGTCTTGAAATGTGCATTGATAAAGACTTTAAGGAGAAAACTGAAACTATTTCCATTATTACACATGGAACTACTTACAAGTATTATCCAGAGCTGCAAAACAAAATGGGAGCTGTTATTTTTGTCTGTGTAACTTTAGTCCAGAATGGAAACAGGATTTATCCTGACAAGTTAAAAAGTTCTTTCCCCTTCATTTCCTTGGCACACATCTACACAATTGCCTAAGTTTAACCCACATGCCATTATACTTACTCTGTATGCCAATTCCAGATCTGTACAGTTAAGCACACTCTCAGACACTCTATGCACTCTCACCAGGTCTGCTGTGCTGTGATTTGATACTGCTTTGCTGCAGCCATAGGAACTCCCAAGTGATTTTCAACTTGGGTGTTGTGTCCTTTAAAGATTGGATCTTGCTTCCTAACAGACATTAATAGCATTTCCACTGGTTTCTGTGGGAAAGGATCACGCCTTTATTGAATTAATTGAAAAGCTATACCCTACTAGTGATCAACAGGTATCAGTAATCATAATGTCAAGGGGGAGAAAGGCTCAGTATTTCAAAGCAGCTCTAACATATACCTTTTCTTTAATAGGGAAATCTGGGAACATTTTTTATTACTAATGTGAGAATAGTTTGGCATGCAAATATGAATGACAGCTTTAATGTCAGCATACCGTATCTACAAATTGTAAGTATTTTAAAGCAGCCATTTTCAAAATGAAATGGGATAACTTCTGGTATTCAGTTAACGCTCCCATCTCACACTGACTTAGTATTTCATGTCCCCACGTCAAGGAGAAATCTGGTCTTGCCAGCATTAACTACAAAGTGGATTTCTTTTCTGTCCAGATGAATTGGAAGCTTCCATTAGCAATTAGAGATGTTGAGGAATGACTTGTTATTTTTAATTTCCAAACTATTTACTCTTGTGCTCCGTGTCAGCTGCATGCCTGAGCTGCAAATCTAATGTTCGGGAATGAACTATTAATATTTTTGATAAAACACTTTTCCTGAGGCTTTACTGTTTCAGAATTGAAATAGAGAGAATACTAGTAGCCAAGGTTCCAAGAGGTATAACAGTAATTACAACAGTGTTTTAAAAAAAAAAAATAATAATAATAATAAATATATATATATATATATATTTAAATGTTGTCAGATATTTCCAAAACAGTTTATAATGTTGTTTGTTTGGTTTTTTTGTTTGTTTCTTTGTTTTTAACCTCTTTACCACTAGCGTTCAATAAAAGTAAGAGACTCAAAGTTTGGCTTGGCTCTTGTGATAGAGAGTTCTCAGCAGGTAAGAAGCTTTAATAGCCCTTAAATAGCAGTTTTCAGAATTAGATAGCTGTGTATATAAAATGTTACAGTACTACTTTTAAGCCATTTATAATTTCCTTCTGTGTGACCATTAAAAGACAGCTTTAAAAAAATTGAAAAATTCAATTATTCACACCTCTGAAAATGTCAGTATGTTCGGGTAAATATGGCTGTTGTGAGTTACAGTGTCTCTAAGCAGAGCAACAATAAACCAGCCTGAACACTTCAAAGTATTTAGCTGTTAGAGACTGTGTCTTCTGACAGATTGTCTTTGAAACCTAATTCTGTAATTAAGCAAGACCACTATTTTTAATCTTTCTCAACTACGTATGCTTTGCCCTAAGAAACAAAATCACTTTTCTTCAATTTGACTTCAGTCAGAAATGTTTTTAATGGTGATTTAATAGACAGATAAGCTTGTATATAAAGTTAATTTAACATCTTATTTAGTAATGATCTCAAGGATTAAACACTTGCTGAGTAGCTAGGAATAAATCACTGTATCACTTTGTAACTTCTCCCACCTTTCTTAGATCTTGTTTCTCTATGTAAGATATTTGTTTTCCATTATCTAACGGGCTAACAGTTTAAAGCTTAGTTATCTCATAAAGAAACATTATCATTGTTTTTTGTTTTACTCCTGGTTTAAGTGGCAGGCTGAGATACTAAAATACAGGTAATGTTTTTATCATCAGAATTAAATTTACTGTCATTAAACTACAAATCCTCATTGGGAGAGGAATGATAGGCAGTTGTTTAAATAAAAAGAATAATAAATGTCTTTTTTTCTCTGTTACGCAGAGTGGAGGATATGTACTTGGCTTTAAAATAGACCCTGTGGAGAAACTACAGGAGGCAGTGAAAGAAATTAATTCACTTCACAAAGTTTATTCAGCTAACCCTATATTTGGAGTGGATTATGAAATGGAAGAAAAGGTAGTCTACTCATCTGTTGTAAATTAGATGCAATATTGTGTTAGCAAGCAGTAACAAGAATACATTAAATGTATACTGCATGTATGAATTTATTCAGTGTTTTAACTTTTAGCCTCAATCTCTTGAAGACCTAACAGTGGAGCAGGTTCAGGATGATGTGGAAATAGAACCTGGTGAACAGACAGATGCTTTTGTGGTAAGCTTCTTCGCAGAGGGGGGGGAGGGGTGGGAAAGAAGCTTATATTCAAATGTAAGTGGCATGCAGTTTTAATTAGCTGCAACTAAACTTTCTGTACTTAAGCACACTTACATGCTTTTTAATCAGAATCTTGATTGCTATGTGCATTTATTTGGGGCATGGTTTTTTTTTTTTTTAATCTTAGCACAAACTATTATTTGAAACAAACAGGAGTAGATAGTAGTACTACTTGTATGTAGTTTCTCCACATATTAAGATGATGATTAGCCACACAGTACAATCAAATACATCACATAAAAAAAGTCTTTCTCCTTTTGGAACAGATTAATAAGAGTTGACATTTGTACATTCACCTGAGATTCAAATTCAGAAGATTTTTAGAAAAGCAACAATAATTTTGAGCCAGTCCTGGCAAGCATTGCACACCTGTTTCTACCAGCTTAGAAAATGATATTAGTACCCCTCTCCCTTTATTTCAGAAATGAATACAATAAAAATAAATTTAAATGTATTAGGCTGTCCAGGAACTTAATGATCTTCCTTCTGGGAATTTCCAAATTTACTTGCAACCCAGAAAGACCTGATTCATTTGATTTCACAGGTAGAAGGTGTTCACATGCTAAACATAACCGTGTCTTCAGTGTGGTTGAACACCTTTTCCTTGAAGGAAGATTTTGCTTGTTTTTTTTGATGGCTTTGTCACCTGAATTAAAGCTCAGGTTCTTCTTCACAAATGCAAAAATCTGTGGTGTGCTGGTCCAACGACTTACAGAGCTGCAGGTATTTTCAGAGTTAGAATCTTAATTTTTCCACACAGAATTGGAAAGACAGTATAATTTTCATAGGCCTACGTGAAAGAGTAGAAAACTGATGAACTGTGCAGTTACTCTGCGTTCATTTCTTATACTGAGGTGATGTTCATTGCATTTTAATACTATTTTACACATTTTATGTCTCATTTTTTTTAAAAAATTGAATAATACTGATGCATATGAAGCAGAAAATATTAAATTGCTGTTAGCTTGCTTGCTGACTAAAATTTTATCCCCTACAAAGTATTTGTTAGCATAACAAATGCAATGTGAAAACTTTGATTATAAAATCTTTATTTGTTATGTTGGAAAATTCAGAGATTGATGTTATTTAAAGAAAACAGTCCCTAAATTCTGTTGTAACTCTTTTGTAATTGATCTGAACATAGGAATTACTTTGATCTTGTTTATAAAACAAAAATAAAAACCATATAATCTGTTTTCTTCAAGAAAACTTACCGATTTTCACCCAAAGAATTACTAGCAAACTTGTATTTAAATTTTGTTGTTTTTCTCAAGGTTGTGAGTTGTTTCTTTTTTTTTTTTTTTTTATAGGCTTACTTTGCTGATGAAAACAAGGTAAGAACATCTTTTTTTCCCATACTGTTAGATTTGTGTTGTTACAAACTGGATAATTAAAAGTATACTCTTTCATTTTTCTGTTTAATGTCTTGCACATTCAAAAGCAACATGATCGGGAGCCTGTGTTTTCAGAAGAACTAGGACTTGCAGTAGAGAAGCTAAAGGATGGATTCACACTTCAGGGGCTCTGGGAAGTAATGACCTAATTTAGATGGTTACATCTTGTTTCCCATCCAATGAAAGACTCTTTACTGATTCAGTGAGATCTGTGGATTATTGAACAATACAGGAGTGGCAGCAAAAGATCATGCCAAAGTTTAAAAAAAAAAACAAACAAAAACAAACAGGCAAATGTTATAGAATATGAACTAAGGGTATGTCATTGGAGAAAGATCATTCAAAACGCGTGAAGCTATAAAAGTTACTACAGGAATGATGGCTGACATTTTATTTCAGCTACCATTTTATGGCTCACAACCACTACTATGCTAAAATGCTGTGCAGTACATGTTTTAGTTCTGCTTTGTGATTGCGTGGCTGCTGCTGGCACACCAACATCCCAGGTTCTTAGCATGTGTCATGGTTTTATGATTTTTTTTTTTGGTTGAACCAGAGCAGTGAGCCTCTTCCTGTAAAAGCACAGGGTCTATCCTCTTGTTTCAGCCATCAGTTTCTATCAGTTAGCTGCAATTTTGTGCCCCACATGGCTACACGCTGCCCTGTGACCAGCTGCCAGGAACAGCCCCACCACGTTGTTTTACCTAGAAGCATGTCAGAAAAGAAAACCTCTATCATTTTGATAATGCAGTAAATAGCAGTTTTATGCTCAACTTAAAGTATTCACATATTTTTACACAGTGAAGTACTTTCCCAATATAATTGATTCAAATTTCCATAATTTGTTTAATTCTGAGCAGCATGGATGTACAAAATGTACAACCCTCTGTATTTGTGTTGGTTGTGTCACTGAGCCAGTGTTATGTTACTGACAGCTTTTGGACAAAAAGCAATATCAAATACTAGTTTTCATGTCTCATCATTTATGAAGTTTTTCACTTATCATTCCAGGTACTTTATTGTAATCTGGCTATCTTTCCTCTCTCTTTTTTTTTTTTTTTTTGTCAGTGCCCTTTTTTTTTTTTTTTTTAAGGGACGATAACGCATGCACATAAATAGATTCTGTGTCTGAGTCATTAGACCTTTATGGTGTTATGTGTTAGAAATGAGTCATTTATTGTTGAAAGGAAGATGCAGCTGTTACGTTTTCTA
This sequence comes from Tympanuchus pallidicinctus, assembly GCF_026119805.1. Classification (NCBI taxonomy): domain Eukaryota; kingdom Metazoa; phylum Chordata; class Aves; order Galliformes; family Phasianidae; genus Tympanuchus; species Tympanuchus pallidicinctus. The sequence continues at coordinate 18,485,110 of NW_026294669.1, forward strand.
GGGAGATAAGACCTCTGTAGTATTTTCTGTAAGTGGAAAAAGTCAAATGAGCTGTCATTCAGCTGTTGTTCAGCAGCTGACTGTTATAGTAAAGCATAAAATATAATTGTGCTGATTGTAGTAAATCTTTCAAGATATATATTTCAAGGAAACACTACCTATGGTTGAAAATAAACCGTGATTTTAATAAACTTGAGTGATGTTGTAATTGTGTGCATATCTTGCATTCAAATGGTTGACTTTCATTCAAATAGTTGCCTTTTTGTCATTCAAAGAAAAATATGTACTGTATGGGTAAAAAGTATACTCTGAGCAAAGTACAGTCTTTCATCAAGGTGCATTCAATAGCTTCAAATTTCCTTTGTATTACCAATATATATGCTCCCAGTCTACACTTCGAATTTTCACCATATGCATAATTTTTCTAAGTTCATGGTTCTTAAACTACTTGATTAATTTGGATATTTTACCTTAAATTGAGATTTAAAAATTTGTTTTTGTTAAGATCTATTTAATATACGTGTGCTGTATTACGTTTGTTTTTTTTTTCTTGTCTGTTTTCCTTACTAGGTACTGTTTTCAGTTTAGTTTTACAGCAGTTAATGGTTTGTAAAATAATCAGATGTGAAGCGATTGGTGATGTTTATAGATTATCTGAAATGCAGAATGATTGTTTGGAAGTGGGAGGTAGACCTAATTTTAAATTATTGTTAAAAACTGTACTTTACCTGAATAACTTATTCTTTAAGAATTGTTTATTTCTAAATAAATACAACCAAATCAGTGCTAAGAAGCAGCTCAGAATTCATTTTTTTGAAATCTATGTCTTAAAAAATGCTGATGTGAGGTATGTAATAAAAATTATTTTAGAATAGGGACAATTTACATAGTAATATCAGGAGTTTTTTAATATTTCTGTGACTAATACCTCATTAAAAATCTGTAGCAAGGCCATGTATTAAGCAGCTTTCTGACAATGAAAACAGTAATTGCATCTGACAAGTTGATTAGCAATATTTGTATTTGGGAATACTGATAAAGTGTATGTTTATGATCTTGCTCATAGCTGTCTTACTGAGAGTCAGATTCTGCCATCCTTGCTCATGTCATGTAATTTCTTACATTGCAAGTAATCTCTCTGATTAAATATGGAGAGTGATGGCAAAACCTGACCATAGTGACTAAAAGCAACAGTTGCTTCTTTCAGTCTTTGACAGCTGTGAGAACAACTCTTTATTTTTTTCCAAACCATGCATCCTAAATTCCAACCTGTAAGACTAGGTACCTATATTTAGCTACTGAGATTAAGTTGCAGAGGCTTCAGGCAGGGCAAAGCACATTGGTCTGTCTTTTTTACAGACAGACATTTGGGCAGACAACAGCTAAAGCTTTCTGCTCCCTCCCTTCCCCAAGTATTTGCAAAATGGATTCCCAAAGGGAACTCACTGAAGAACTCAGACTCTACCAATCCACCCTTCTTCAGGATGGCCTCAAAGAACTCCTGGAAGAGAAAAAATTTGTAGATTGCTCCCTAAAAGCTGGTGACAGAAGTCTGCCTTGCCACAGATTGATTCTGTCAGCATGTAGCCCTTATTTTCGTGAGTATTTCTTATCTGAGCAAAATGAAGAGAAAAAGAAGGAGGTAGTTCTAGATAATGTAGATCCCAACATCCTGGATATGATTGTCAAATACCTTTATTCAGCAACTATTGATCTTAATGATTCTAACGTGCAAGATATTTTTGCCTTGGCCAGTCGCTTCCAGATCCCTTCTGTATTCACCGTGTGTGTCTCCTATCTTCAGAAGAGGCTTGCTGTCGGTAACTGTCTGGCTATCCTTCGATTAGGTGTTTTGCTTGATTGCCCAAGACTTGCATTTTCTGCCCGTGATTTTGTCTCAGATCATTTTGTGCAGATCTGCAAAGAAGAGGACTTCCTGCAGCTTGCACCAAATGAACTTATCTCAGTTATTTCACCTGACAGCTTAAACGTAGAGAAGGAAGAACTGGTATTTGAAGCAGTAATGAGATGGGTTCGGTCAGACAAGGAGAACAGAGTAAAGAGCCTAGGAGAAGTTTTTGACTGCATACGTTTTCGTCTTATGCCAGAAAAATATTTCAAAGAACATGTTGAGAAGGACGATATAATTAAAAGCAACTCAGATATTCAGAAAAAAGTAAAGATTATTAAGGATGCTTTTGCTGGAAAACTGCCTGACTCTAGCACAAATAAAGAAAAGTCAAACAAAGGGGAAGTAAATGGTGATGTGGGAGATGAAGATTTACTGCCGGGCTACCTAAATGACCTTCCCAGGCACGGCATGTTTGTCAAAGACCTAATTCTTCTGGTTAATGACACTGCTGCGGTAGCTTATGATCCTCTCGAAAATGAATGCTATCTGGCAGCCCTGGCAGAACAGATTCCCAGAAACCATTCCAGTATAGTCACCAAACAAAATCAGGTCTACGTTGTTGGAGGACTGTATGTGGAAGAGGAGAACAAAGATCAGCCTTTCCAATCCTACTTCTTCCAGGTATAAGCTTTGTAATTATTGGTGTGGTAAGTGCTTTATAAGAGTTATTATTAAGGTTATTAGAATCTGTGCAAGTGAGTTGTCAAGTCTCTGTATGATCAGTGGAAAGTAGTTCCAATAGCTCTTCCTGTCTCATAGAGATAAATTAAACAAAGGGACTTGTATCTTCTATTACAAGATCAAACCCAGGGTGAGATCTTAAGAAAGAGTAACTTGTATATAGATATAATGTTTGTCTTGTGTATGAAATATCTTTATGACACATTAATATCTTTATTTTAATAGTCACTTTTTCACTAAAATTTCACAAGTCCTTTTGTCACATTTAGATCTGAAAATCTAAGGGCATTCTAAAACATAATTTATTGGTAGAAGGCTATTCTCCTGGCAAACTATCAATGTCATTATACTAACTACCATGTTTCAACTGAGTGCGAAGTTTTAATGTGTATAAATCTTTATAAATTCAAAGCCAGTTAATACAAACTAACTTCCATGACATATTTCAGAAAAGCAGCAAAATAACAATTTGGCATGCATACATTGGAAATGAATTCTGTTGTATATTTAGTTATCTGTCTACATGCTGTCTTTTAATGTTTAAATGATCTTATACAGCGTGCTACTGGCCATGATCTGTTTTTAGGCACATTGACCTGAATGTAGAAGTAGATCCTCTGACAATATGAAGCAAAACAGAGCAATAGTGATAGGATTCTAAAGCCTTCAGATATCTAAAAATGAAAATACCGAGTGTTTATAGCACTATGGTTACTGATTTCGCACACCATGAAAGAGCTGGTTCCAAAAATTTCTTATAGCTGTGAGAGGAAAGTCGTTTTGCTAGAGGGGGATTAGCACTATTTCATGTTCCTTTATGAAAATGCTAATCAGTGAAGTGCAGAACTTGTTGCAGCTATATTCTTCCAATAGCTATACCACATTGATGTATTTTTGTATGTAATCCAGAGCTGAATAATGAGGCTACTAGATAGGGGCCTCTGAAAAACTAAACTTCAAGAGCGATACTAAAAATTGATTAAATGTTCAGAATGCTACTTTATATGTCTAAATTAATAGCCTGAAATCCTGCTGCCTCACTTGTCATCTTCCAGGTTCCTCATTGCCATTACTGCATATAGTTAAAATACTTTTCTGCGTTACTCATCTGGCTGCTCCCTGAAAAATGTTAATTTGGTGCCATACCACATTGACTTCCTAATGATCCTTTCTCTGCTAGTAATGCACCTGTTACTGTTACTACAACCTGTTACCATTTGTTTTTGTAGCTGGTAAGCTAGGACAAAACCAGGCTGCCAATGGCTCAAAAATGCAGGACTAATTGTTTATTGCTCTATCATCTGTGCAGATGTTATCTTCAAGACTGATACAGAAAGCAGGCTGCCATCTGTGACCTACATGTTTTGACCTCTTCACCCGAATCTAGCTCCTGGGGCAACACAGCCTTGAACTACACTTCACCATTGCTGTAGAACTAGTTCAATAGGAGTGGTCCATCAAATCTAGGAGATGCATTTTATATTGACTGTGGAACACACTTCTAGAAAAAGAATGTCACTGAGCTGAAGCCAGATCTGATTGCTTTGACTGAGCTTTTTCTCACTTTACATCAAATGCACTTACACTCATGCCAACTCAGATTTTGCCTTTCCTGCCTGTGCATTATCAACTAAATCTATATGCAGTAGAAAAGAAAAAATACCACATGCTAGGGAACATTCAGGTTGAATGTTAAATTCTTAGATATTAAAAATAATATTAAAAAATATTCTTAGATATTAAAAAAGTACTCCAGTTCTATGAAAATAATGTTCTGCTGTTTTGTTTTCTTTTCATTTTCCCTCCTGTGGCTTTTCTTTTGGTGTTTTCATCTCAATATATCTTAGAAGTATTTCAGTAGTGAAAATGCTTATCAAGATGTCTCAGGAACTTTTGCAGCTATCTGTGATGAAACAACACCTCTTTTGCTCTGGGGATTGCACAAGAAACATCTGTACCATTTGCTGCATAATGCTTCGAGATTGTTAATAATGTCTGGCATCTCTCACTGTAGTAATTAGCACAACCTGCTCAGTGTGGAGATGTGGAATGGCAGAGGCATTTGCTTCCTTCAGAGAGGAAGAATTAAACATTCTTTCCAACACAGAGTGTGGAACTTTAAACAAAGAAGAACTTAAAAAAGCAAAGAAACTCTGTGAGGAATGAGGGTGAGCAGGTGCAAAGAGGGCTGTGTAGCATTTGCTGGGGGCTAGTGTCACGATGCATGGGTGGGTAAAAATTACCATTCAATAGCTGCACCAAGGGAGGGATAGCTTGTTCAGGTGAGCAGCCGAGCTGTTGAGATACCGAGTGAGATATGTGGAACAGTTTTGTCATGTGAATTTTTACTACTTGCCTCTGATAACACTTCTGTTGTGGTGCTGTTTCAGCTGGATAGCGTTGCTGGAGAGTGGGTTGCCCTTCCTCCACTGCCTTCAGCCAGGTGCCTCTTCGGGCTGGGAGAGTCAGACGACAAGATCTATGTAATTGCAGGCAAGGACCTTCGCAATGAGGAGTCTCTAGATTCAGTATTGTGCTATGACCCTGTGTATGTTTAAAATTTAATTCTGCCCAAAGAGGACATATATGCAGCCCATTGTTAGCTGAAGGAGCCTAACAGCAGTATTCTTTGTTCCAGGGCAATGAAATGGGGTGAGATCAAAAAACTACCCATCAAAGTATATGGCCATGCTACCATCTCAAACAATGGATTGATATATTGTCTCGGTGGAAAAACTGATGATAAGTAAGTCTATAAGTCTTTTCATGATTATTTAGAACATTATTTGGTTGGTCCTTTATAGATTTTATGTCCCCACTCAGAAATTAGGCTGTCCACTTTTACATCTCCACATTAAATTTACCAGCAGTTTGGCAGAAGGCAGCACATTATAGTCTACAGGCTTTTTCTCAATAAGGTAAAACTGCATGTAAGTTGTAATCTCAAATAGTTGTTTTAGCCATTTTACTTACTTCCAAGGGAAATAGCAAACATCTTCATCACGGTTATGAGAATCCTCTTTATATTTCCTTCCAGATAGAAATGCTTAAATACCAAAGAACTACTCTATCAGCTCTTGTTTTTGTATTTTTTTTCCTCATCTCTAGTGCCTTTTATACCTAAATGTGTGTGACAAAAACAAAACAAAACAAAACAATGCTTTTACTGCTACTCAGGGTGTGGTGGTTATTTTCTTTGAGCAAGTGAATATTTTAAGTAGAACATGATGTGACAAGTGCTTTTTAGACCTGTCCTGTCTATCCCCAGGTCGGATATGAGAGAGGACCTCATGGAGAGGAAGAGAGGCACAAAACATAAGCACGCACAAACTGCCTCAACTAGGTCTCACTTGGAAGAAGCCAAAGTTCATTAAAAAGATTACAGTTTTCCTTTTTCTCCCCAGGAAATGTACTAATAGAGTATTTGTATACAATCCAAAGAAAGGAGACTGGAGAGACCTGGCTCCAATGAAAGTGGCTCGCTCAATGTTTGGAACAGCCATCCATAAAGGCAAGATTTTCATTGCCGGTGGTGTCACTGAAGAAGGCCTTACTTCATCTGTTGAAGCTTTTGATCTGACCACAAATAAGTGAGTACAATGCTCAAGCTGTTTTTAAGCAAGTGTTTTAGCATCTAAAATCATCATTAAAAATCTTGAGATGGTCACAAAGGTGTTCAGAAGCTGATATTAGAATAAAATTATCAAAACTTCATTATGATACCTTTTAACTTTTCAGAGGTCCTCAATGTACTTATTAATGTAAGTACTTAAGTAGTAAATAAACACAGTTGGCTGTGATATCTACAGTGATGTGTGGCATTGCATACATCAACCTCACAACACAAACTAAATTTCAAGACCTACTTTAAAAAGACGAAAAAAACCTACTAACAGCATTTGACAATAGAAAAATGAATTATGCAAGTAATTCTTTAAGTTAACTTTGGACTCTATATATTGTATACAAATCAACTGAAAGTAAAGGTAATTTTGTTATCATTATGTTTGGTGCGTTCTCACTCTTCCATTGTTGAGACAGGTACAACCTGTGGTCAGAAAACATCTGCAGGCTATTGTCCTCATTTACTGTTCTGTTATAGACAAATCACATAAGCGTAAGAAGCAAATCAGCTCACTAGTTTTGATGTTAACACTGTCTCAAAGTGAGATTTCTGTATGTTTTGTATGTTCCTACCTGTGACTTGGAAGAATATTTGAAATTATCTTAATGAGCTCTATTAATTTATTCACTTATTACTCAAATTACTGCCACTTGAAATGAAAATTCATTTTGGAAACTACAGGGTGAAAAATGAGCGATAGGGGAAGAGACATAACAACTACACAAAGCTTATCAGTGATGGTGGGAAGAGGAGACCTGTAAGAATTGCTCTCAGGATGGAGATAGATATAATTCCATCGTACCAAGACTTGCATTCCTGCATGAAGTTCCTGCAAGGATGGAGAGACAAACTCACTGATGACTGATCTCAGCAGTTTTTCCTTTTACTAATCAGTTTCATTCAGGCAGTCCTCAAAAACATCATTTATGTTACCCGGAGCTGTATTTTGGTGCTAACCATTTAGTAAATTTCACTTGTATTTGACATGTATGTTTTTCTTTTTATCCATCTTCAGGTGGGAGATTGTGCCTGAATTTCCCCAGGAGCGAAGTTCTATCAGTTTAGTCAACTTAAGTGGATCTTTGTATGCTATTGGAGGTTTTGCAATGATTCAGCTCGAATCTAAAGAATTTGCACCCAGTGAAGTCACTGACATATGGAAGTAAGCTTAACTTTAATCATAACTTCCTAATAGAAAGCTCTATTGAACAGTGATGTTTGTAGACAATAGGGAGTAACAGTAATAGTACATTTACCTTCAGAAATGAACTGTAACACAGATTGGAAAGACTTGCTAACAAATAAAAATGTTTGTCGGAAAGTGACACATGCAAGATTTGGATATAATGACTATTTCAATCTACTAATGTTCAGCCTGGAGAAGTCTGAGGAGACCTGAGAGCAGCCAAAAAAAAAAAAAGAAAAGAGAGAGAGGAGACAGACATTTAGATTGGACATTAGAAGTTTTTTTAACAATAATGGTGGCAAGGGCATTGTAACAGGTGGCCCAGATATGTGGAAGCCCCATCTTTACAGATCTTCAAGGTCATGCTGGATGGAGCTCTCAGCAGCTGTAGGTGTCCCTATTCACTGGAGAAGAGTTGGGCTAGGTGGCCTTTAAGGGTCCATTCCAACTAAACAATTCTGTGACGTGGTAAAAGAGTAAGTGGCTGTCTGTGTTGGCAGGGTTAGCCTTTTAGGTGTGCCATAAAAACATTCTGGTTTATGACATTTTTATGCAATAAAGTCTACGTGTACAGAAAGGTTTGTACATACGTATTAATAAGCCAGATGAGTAATTGTTCTGAGAAAAGTCAGAAGTCTTGTAGACTTATTTATGTCACAGTAGAAGTGATGAAACATTGTGTCTCTACCGTGACTCTTCCATTACTGTGGTAGACTGAAGAGTATTAAATGGCAAAACCATAGACAGAATGCCCATAAAAACCACTTCCATATGTAAAACTTGAAAAAAAATTCAGAAGGGATCTGCAGGAGTGGGAGACTTCTATAGGAGAAGTGAAGTTTGAAACAGGCCACAGTGAAATTTAGGGTTCAGGAAAAAGTCAACCCACCTCGACAAGAATGTCTTTCTCTTCAGTTCTAGAGAACAAAAGCAGCTTTTCATAGCAATGCTCAGCACAAGGTTGCTACAAGCCTTTGGAACCTGTGGATTATTCTCCTTTTCTTAGACAAAGCTACATTTTGACCTTATTTTCTTAAATGCAGGTATGATGATGAAAAGAAGGAATGGATTGGCATACTGAAAGAGATCCGATATGCGACTGGAGCTTCCTGCTTGGCTACACGTTTAAATCTCTTCAAGCTGTCGAAGCTGTAAACAAAATGCTGAAAAATTTGATATGATGCAGGAGTTTTCATAGGCTCTTCTGAATTTGTTGCATGAAAACGTCTCCAGATTGTTCAGAGTTATGTAGCAGCATACTAGTTATACTGTTAACTGTTAAACAGTTCATCTGTCTATCCAAGTCTTAAGGTATTTACCAGCTAATCAATAAGAAGCGAATTTTTGCTAACCTTTAAAATCCTGAAGAATTCTAATTAATGTTGATTAGAATAAATGAAGACTTCTACTCCATGGAAAATAGAACTGGTTAAATATCCTTACTCTCAGTCCAGAAATCTGAATCTGTTGATCTGAAAACAGTGCTCAAAAATGAATGGATTAAGTTAAATACAACTACTAGGTGCTGATTTTATTCTAACCAGCTGTTTGTACAGCCTGATTTCTCCCTTCAACAGTGTAAGCAACTCCTGCATTCTTTAGTCATTTTGAAAATATTTTCAGTGGAGCCTTCTAAAAAATAATTTAGCCTGGAATTGAAGTGCATATTGAAAACAGAAGCACTTAGCCAGAGTAGGCAGCTGTGAGGAAAAAAGAGAATTTTATAGGGGTAATAGCTTTGCCTATTATGTTTTGGTTTCTCATGACAAGGATTTCCATTTTTTTTTATGCTTTTGTATTTATTTCCAAAGCAAATATTTAATGGTAAGTTTTCTCAGAGATCTGAGGCCATGAACAAGCATTCATTGAAAAATGCTAGAACAACTGCACGAGTAAGCACCTACCTAAGAAATAATTGATGCATTTTAATGTTTAAACTCGTAACTAGTAATGATTAAACTTCGTTTTTAATGCTGTTAAAATATCACATGATGGTGTCTTATATTTTGTATAGATACACTTTCTGAATCCACTTTTAGTCTCTTTTAATCCTCTCCACATTGTGAGTACTCATAACTTTATCCATACATAACTTGAATCTACCTGAACTGCAAAGTCCATCTCAAGCCCATGGCCATCCCTGCATGATCACTTCAGCTACAGCCACTGTCACGTTTACATTCTCCAGCTGCTACACAATGCCCTCCTGTACAGAAGCAAGGTCACAGAACAGCACTCTGACTTGGAGGTCACCTTCTACTATCCTAACTTCTATAATTATCTTCTCCATTTTACACAAAATATCATGTGCATACAGACCTTCTATATACTATGCATTCAGTGGCACTTCCCCAAAGCACTCTTCTACGACAGCCCTTTTCAGCCCTTGTCAGTTTGATCAGAAGCACCATCACCATAAGCAGACAAGCATCTAGTGGTGCTCTCAGTCATTCCACATAGGAGGATTGCCTCAGCAGAACAGTGCAGCTTTGGTCAGTTCTATTTTTCCTGGCTTTTCATCACTGCATTCATTTGGATTCAGACAATAAAAAATATACTCTTCTTACCAAGGTTTTTGAACCAAAAAAAAAAAGCAAGGTGCACAATGGTCAATTCAGAAATGTAGATGCTTGCTTCGCCCAAGCTTCAAAGCACATAGTAAAAAGAATGTCTATTGCTTCTCTAAAAAGACAAGAAATGCAGGTGTGTTGTATATGTGAAACAGGGGCATAACTTGCAGTCATTGTGAGTTAGTAGGAACTATAGCCAAACATGGCTGCTTCTGAAAATAGGCTGATCTGCAATAGTATAACCACCCTACAGTTTATTACTTTGCAATTAACGTTCTCTTGGCTATTCCACTTTTTCCTTCCACGTTCCAGTATCTTCTAGCTCTCAACCAAACCCCAGTTCTACGTGATCATAGGGAGCTGGTAATGTAACTGGCTGATAGTTTTGAAACACCACAAATAAAGCAATTTCACCACTGGTAATCAAGGTAGTATTTATGACTCTCTGAAGACTTTTCTTAGTCTCAATTTCTGGTTTCAGTTTTCTGCCTTATTTTGCTTTTTTGTGCACTCTTATTTACAGGACGGGCAGCTTATATAGATTAATTTTGTTTTATTACTATTAGAAAGGAGTGGTCCAACTGATAATTACAAACATTTTCACAAATTATCCAGTCACTGATAGGTACTTGTGTCTGACACAAACAGTACTTCCTCCTCATCCCTCAGTTATCCCTTCCAAGTTGAACTGGACTGCAGGTGTTAATGGGTGACTGCCAGACCTCTGGAGCTACTTTACCTTTCAGGTTTGTGAAGGCATTCCAAAGGATTCAAGCCTTCTTTTGTATATGCTGTATCACAGGGTAGAAAAAGCAAGCAGCTGGAGGTTCCTCACTGCACCACACCCTCCCCTGACATTGTCACCCACATTCTCTGTGCTCTAGAAGATGAAAACAGAATGGCTGTAATAGCAGTCCTATTCTTAGTAAATCTACATTTCACTTTGTTAGTTTCACAGTACAGAGAGACTGTGTTTGATCCCTATTGCTCATTTTGTCACATGCTGGAGGACAGACATAGTTTCCACTCTATTTGCTACCTCCTCTTCCGTAGTCAGTATTTCCAACTCTTTCTTTGGACAGTTTAATATCTGGTCAAATCTCAGTAGGTAATAATGCAGTTGTATGGCAAAACTGTCACGGACCCATATACTTAATAGCTTCCAGAAATGGGAGCTTTTATGCATCTCAATCATATCTTCGTAGCATATTGTGACCAGTCTTTTACAACCCCTAACAAATGTAGGATCCAGTCTCATGACAGCCACTGCCCTATGGCAAGACTTAGTCCAGCTAACTCACAGAGAAATTTTGGCATGTATTCCTGGGTTACAAGAAGTTTAACGTTATACAAAGTATATTAAAAAAATTTACTTGTAATTACATCTTTGGTATCACTGAGCTTCATACAGACGTTTTCTCAGATACTCAAGCTGCTTAGGTTTTGTGGACAGAACCATAGAATTCCATTCAAAGTGAGGAATCTGTAGAACGAAGTCACACAAACTTAGTGCTAATGTTGCCTGACACAAGTCACAGTCTTACAGCACAGAAAGGATCTACTGTTCTCCACATTAAAATATTTTATCACACATGCCCTTCTGTCAGTTTGCTTCCACAAAGTAGTAGTTGCAGAGATGAAAAGCAGATACCCATACAATACAGGCTATGACAACTCCATTACCCCATCTTTCACTTGAGGTATTTTGAAACCCATTAAGAGAGAAAAACCCAAGGTCAACAGTTTGCAGTGCTGAAGTATCAAACTGAAATGGTGTGTCAGTAGCCCAACATTTAATCTCAGGGCAACACAAGAAAAGATGTTTATTTTTTCTGGGATAAAAAAACAAACAAACAAAAAAACAAAACCCAAATTAAAAAAAAGCTTAAGCTTATAGAAGACTCCCAGTTAAAATCAGAGTAGGTGATGTAAGTATTGATATATCTATACGGGAGAATCAGTATTCATCACGAGCCCCCTAATATGTCTGTGCTCCTGAGTGGGAATTTACACTGGTCACTAGCTTTGCAGTCACAGTACTGTCACTCCACAACCAGCCAGCCTCCACCACCCTCTTTAAGCTGCCATAACTGGCTCTGAGTGAGCAATGAGTGTGCATTCAATTTTTTCTCATATGAAAATCTTTGCTGAATTGAACTGAAACTCTTGTTTCATATTTTCTCATTTACTCAGGCTATGTTCAGATTGCTAGTTTGCCTGCACTGAGGTAACACTAAGACTTCTCGACTCCAGTTTTTCTGCAGCTGCTGTCAGAGATGTTAAGTTCTACTAAGTCTACAAATTGCTAGAAATTACTCCTCAAAATTCAAAAATTGCTCTCACTCAGTAGGTGCTTTTAGCTATCAGATGAAAACTGTCTTTAAAGCTGTTGGAAGGAAAATCCATCAATCTGCACTATCAACACAACTCAACAGAAGACATAAAATATTGTTGGCTACTCACCTGAATGACCCGATACCCCAGAATTTCCAGGTGTCGTTTTTTCAAGGCAGGTTCTCCTTTCAGGTGGCGTGAATCTTTACTAAAAGCTTTCGAATCGAGAAATTCCAAAGCAATTCTGCAAACAAACCAACAGAAAAATTTATTTACTTTCAGATAAAGTAAAATTTCTAGCTCAGCATTGACAGTTGCAGGAAGACTTCTGCTAGATAAATCTAACAGTTCATAGCAGAACAAAGTTAAACAACTCCCTGAAAGTAGACAAAATGTTTTTCTTACATTTATTTGGAGATACTTGAACTTTAGGAAGAGCACTTCTTTCTTCTGCTCTATTCAAATGGCAAAAGCAGCAACCAGCATTTTCAAGGATTGCATTAGAAGAGGTCAGAGTATTCCAGTGTAATAAAATACATATTTCAAGAATCTCTATCTGCTCTATTGTACTGAATTTGGTTGAGGTGGATTTAATTTTCTTTGTAACATCTAACACGGTGCTACGTTTTAGATGGGTAACCAAAAGAGCATTGATAACATACCTGTGTTTTGTCTGTTCCTACATGCTGCTTACACAGCAATCAAGACCTTCTGTGTCTCACTCTGCCCCCACAGAATGTAGACTGGGTTTGGCAAGAGGTTAGGAAGGGACCAGCTGAGACAGCTGACCTCAACTGGCCAAAGCACTATTCCATACCGTGTAACATCATGCTCCTCAATAAACTGGGCTTTTTTTTCCAAATTAGTCATTGTCTGGAAGCTGGCTGCACTTGGTCTGCTGGTGATAAGTGGTTGCATCTCCATCACTTCATTTTTCTTTTATTTAACAAACAAACAAACAAACCTTCTTCACTAATCAAACTGTCTGTATCTCAACCTAAGAGATATTTCTTTTTCCCCTCTCTTTTTTCCCTCCAGATTCTGTTGATGGAAGCTTAGCTGCTCGCTAGGGTCTAACCACTACACACAGAAAGGCTAAATCTAATAAAGTTTCTAGAAAAAGGAACAGAAAAATAAATAGCCCAAGTGTACCATCCACTATTTAGGACATAAAAAACAAAAAAATTTGGTCTAAATTTCATCTAAAGCTTGAAGAGTGTAAGAATTCCATGTACTAACCTCTGAGCCCCTTGTGGTAATGCCTTTCTCTCTTCATCCTTGATGTCACGTCTCAAGTGTATTCCCCTCAAATTATCCAGAAGTATATCCTGAGCCATGTAAGAAAGAGGCTTTTTATTTTTATCCAGAATGCATTCAAAATCTGTGAGAAAACATAACAGATGAAAAAAGACAGAAAAAGGGAAAATAATTTGTTCAGCATAGTGTTTGCTTCTAGACAAAACTAAGTGACAACCATCATTAGAGGTATCCAACATTTGTACCTGAATTATGCAAAACTGTTAGAAAGTGTATTCTACACAAACTGCCAAAACAGGTATTTCTTATTTGTGGTATCTTGTGGCCTGCAAATAGACAGCCCCAGGGGCTTGCCAGCCTTGGTGATAATTGTGCTATCAGCAGTCTCCAAAACAATCCTTGAAAGTGGAACTTCTCACCTATTTCATAGTAGTATGGTGTGAGAACAGATACTCTTGCATAATGGCTCCCTCCTAAGATCTCTGCCAGCATTCTGTGAACATGCTGTCGCAGTGGATTTATTCGGCTAATGCCTACGAAGACAAAATAAAGAATTAATTAGTCAAAATACACAACAGCTGAAGTTCTGAAACTTCAGTACCTTGTGACATTGCACTTTTGATAGCCAGCCTACTGAATTAAAGCAGTGATCCTCGGTATTATTCCATCACAATTCAGAGGTCACATCATCATCTTTTGGGTAGAAAGTGACCGGTACCTACTAAGCACAAACTGCAAATCCAGAATTTCCATCCCTGTTTTCCCACAAGCACTTTGGTTGCAAGTTTAATCAATTGAATTTTTTTAAAATTATGATTAGACTGTTAAATAAGTATTTAATAATTTTGCATCCATTGCAGGTATAGTCTGCTGTTATTTCTCCACATGTTGCAGATTGCTTAATACCTTGCTCCATTAAACATCTTCATTCTCACAGATTAGAAAGCAGATTAGTCTGACAGATAGCAAAGCAGAATTAATACCATAAGAATTAACGGAGGAGACATTCTGTTTGCATCAGCTAGACTTCCTGAGATCACTGTTGTTCTGAAAGTTCTCAGCTGCTACATCTATGAGGCTGAACACCTGACTGCTCCATCTCACATCCTTGATGAACCTTAACTCTTTTGAAGATGACAGCAGTTTAGCTTCCTAATGGCTAAGTCATCAAAGTGTTCCATTCTGAAAATACAACATCTCCTCCAGTAGACAATCTCGATGACCTCAATTATTACACCATCCTCCATGTCATACACACCAGCTGTATTTTGTTTAGATCATATTTCTTACATGTAAATACCTCCTCTCCAGTATATCCGTTCTCCTGGGAAGAATTGCCTTGCTGTTTTACACCTAATAAGTGTTCACACTTTCGAAGAACATGGTTTCAGTGTATAATGGCCTTTTTGGGCTTCTACTGTGTGCTAGTGTCAGCCCAGCAGTTTTAGAACAAGTGCCTAGCAGACTGCTGAAAACAGACTATTACAATAACAAGGGCAGCTCTCCTCAACGATTTACCTTTACACGAGACACGCTGGAAATAGTGCTCATGAAACCAAGGGATGTGAAACTCCGGACATTCCAGACAGACTGCTCTGTTCAGTTTCATAAGCCGTGAGCGGACCCTCTGCCTCAAGGTATCAGACAGGACTAAATTAAACAACATAGAAAAAAGTGTGAACTGTAAAGTGAAAAACCCATTATAATCAAGTAGATGGATACTTCTGAATCATTTACAAAAAATACAGTAGCCTTATACTATGGCACTTATAAAATTCATGCTACACAATTTTAGAAGGCTTCACTGAATCCCCTACAGAAAAAAAAATAAAAAAAAATTGCTCAATATTAAGAGCAATAGCATGACAAAAGAAAGCAGTGATTTAAATTCTCAGCATTTATCTTTTGATGGCAAAAGGGCAACAGCACATCAGTAGCAAACAACGACAAGGAACAGTCAAACAAGCGTTCAATCTCTTATTTTGGAAGTAGAGTCCGGTGACGCACATTTTTTGCAGACCAGAATTCCACATTATTTCTTGAGCTTTGGACTGCAACAATTTCTTATAATAATACTATATTCAGGTAATTTTATTTCCATTAAAATTAAATATACCAGGTACAATAAACTGACTATAATTTTTTTTAGAGTGAACTTGTCTTATCTGGCAACATCATCTGTAATATATGCCAGCACTTCTAACATAAGATTTTGTTTATTCCTTCCCTTTTAGCATTCAAATACTAACTAGTTCATACAGAGCAGTCTTTCCAGAAGACCAAATGATGTACAGTCTACTTCTCAATTTACACACGACCACAATTCCATTTTATACCAAATGTCACATAACTCAATTCATCAGAGCTAGATATTTACCTTCAAGCTGAGCATCCAATCTGCTTAGGAAAGAAACATCAAATACTGTCTTTATGAGAGCTGGAGGAAAATACCCAGCCACTGCCAAAATGTAACCCAGCAGCACCAAGTGATGAGTTTCAAAACAACCTTTAGAAATGAAACAGAAATCCATATTAACACTACAGGGCATTGAAAGGACTTTTGTAATGCTTTTCTGCTTCCCAAGTCTATCTTAACATTAAAAAAAAAAAAAAAAAAGCTAACTCCACAATTAGATCTACACATTTTTCCCTACAACTTTTAATTTCACAGAGCACACAGACACGTTTTTTCACTTGGCTTAAAAAATGCCATCACACACACAGTTTTGTCAAGTACAAACAAAATGTTTCAGCGGCACTCAGCCCATGTTCCTCTAATATACTTACTCAAGTTAGAAGTCAGATGTTGGATACAACTCTGAAAGAACTCTTCATTGGCAGGAGGATCATAGTTCAGAACAGAGAAAAGATAGAGAATGAAATACATTTCCAGTGGGTGGATCTGGGGAAAAAACAGATCCTAAGTTGAGCTGTTGAAAAGTATTCTAAAATTGTTTTGTAGTAAAAAGGATTTTATAAATTTATTTAGAATATGGAAACCTAATGATGAAGTACTTTTTAGGGGAGACAAAAACATAAAAATAATAAAATGCACAAGTCATTAAAATTGCAACTATGGCTAAAAATCAAAAGCTGTAAGATGAAGATGATCCAAGTGTTACTCTGTGCTTAGACTTTAAGATTTTTAAAAGTTTTCCCATCCAATGGTTTCTTTTTGCTTGTTTTGTAAACTACACTGTCGCAAGACAAAACAGAATGTCTTTTACATCAGTTCCTAATTTGGGGGAGGGAGGGAGAGGAAAGAGGGCAACACATTGAGAAACAGTGACTGTGACCCAAAACACAGATTATCGAGGAGATCCACACAAGAATGGTTAACAAAAAATATGCCATGCCATGCGATGTGACTATACTGTAAAGAGGTAAAAGGAACGTTTAATATGATCAAATGAAAACCTGAGCACAAAGGATTACAGTTGACCTAATGCTGACTGAACAGGAACGTAAGAAAGGAAAAGAGAAAAAAGAGAAGAAAGTGCAAAGTAACATGTGGAAATAAAACAGCTTTAAGTGGACAAAGAGAAAGACAAGTGCTGAAAGAGTTAGAGTGAAAAAATTCTTTGAGGCACTGTGAATTTTTCTCTGAAAAACATTAATCGATGCCCAGGAGAAGTGCTCAGTGCTCCTAGCACTGCGCTATTCAAGTCTGCCAACTCAAGAAGGATGCAGAACAAGAAAAAGTTCTAGGAATGCACCTTTCTGTGCAGAGCCACACCAAACCGTTTTTAGCACATATCCATGGAGATGCTGAACACAGTTCTTAATATAAATTGACATGTAGTGAAAATTTCAGGAAACAGTTTTAAGGAATGAAAGGAAATGTGTTTAAACAATCATTCTTACATTATTTAAAAAATAAATAAATAAATAAAACCACTAACAGTGCATTGCTTTTTTGAAAGCTTGAAAAATAAGGAGATTCAAAATCTCTAAAAATGCCAGAAAAAAAAGCATAGGACAGATCCAAAAACAGCTATTAAAGAACATTATCTTCATCCTGGAAAATCTCAGCATCTGTGCATGGTTGTTCCAGGGAGATCATCTCAAAACCTTCATTTGTCTTTGCTACAAAACCAAATATTCTCACGTTTGTCAAAGCCTGGATTCCGAGCTAGAATGACTTCTGGTCCAACAGAAGAGCCATTATAAGCTGTGTGCATCATGGAAAAGGATGAGACAGCCACAGTAATTTAAACATCTACTCCCAAAGCAGTGGCCAAGCCCAAATCTGCGTAATTGCAATTTCATTCCACCAATAAAAAACTGCTGTATGTAAAACTGCTGCAAGTGAGCTGAAAAGATGAATTGTGTAAACTCACTTAAAAAAAAAGTTGTATGTTTAATCAAAATTCAAGAGAAACAAACAATTAGGTAAAATCATAAAAGTCTAGATTTCCAGGCTTGAATTCTATCCTATTTGCTACTAACCTGTCCTTTTCTAAATGAAGAACTTATACAGTAGATCAAAAGAAAAACTATAATACCTTGTTTATATTTTGAACAGTCACAGATGCTATTCTGTCAAGTAATGAAGGACAGCGATGGTTTGTTTTTATGAGAAAAACAGACAACTGTAACACATTTGCCCATGTTACTTGATCTATCAAACGTCGACATGCAGCCACAGCCTCCTCACTGATGACTTCCTGCAACCACTCTCCATTCACATGTGTAAATTCTTCCAACAGGAGATTTAAGTTCCTGGCTTCCTGAAGTCTCTGAAATCCACAGTCATTCAGTTTTTGCAGAAGCTTTGCATGTAGCTCAGAAGTGTTTTGCCACTGCAACTCGTCATAATGATTCCATTTGACAAGAGCTGTAGCAATGCAACTGAGGTTCTGGAGTTTGCACTGAGGTAGAACTGCTGTTGCTTTGTTTATAATGATTTCCTCCACTTGAGAGGATGGAAGCATGGCCAGTGTGCGAATTATTGCAGCAGTATCAGCAGGTATGACACTAGATTTTAGAAAACTGAAAAGAGACAAAAAGAAAAACAGACCATTGATATCAACAGAGTGCAAACATTTGCTTTTTTTTTTTTTTTTCTTTTTTCTTTTTTTTTTTAGACAGCAAATGAACTCATAAAACCATAGAATGGCCTGGGCTGGAAGGGACCTCAAGAATCATCGAGTTCCAAAGCCCCTGCCACAGGCAGGGTTGCACCTAAGTTCTATTTGAAAAGGCAATAGTAGTACATTGTTTCAAGAATGAAAGAAACACAAAATCAGGGGCACAAAATTCACACAGACAGTGACTATTTAAGTGGGTTTTTTTTCATTTCAACATTAATTTCTTCCTTCTAACATTCACATCAAAAAGAGGAAGATGACAGTGAGCATCTTAGCTGGTGAGGCTTGAAGTGTTACTGAGAGCACAGAAGCACTTACTAAGGAAGTTCTGCCCTTTGTTAACTGAGTTTGTAGGTTCCTAGGTCAAGGATAATTTCCACAAAAAGTGAAAGCAGTGGTGGCAGATCTCTTCACAACAATGAGAACTAACTAGAAAGTTCTTTGTTCTGTAAAATAGTATTTCTGCTTTATACTTTCACTTGTTCCAACCATGACATCGTTAGTTACTTTTCATTGACTGCTTCAAGTATCTTCAAGTATCAAAGAAAGAGATTAATACATGCCCTACCTACATCATATCAGCCAGAATTTCCTATTCAATGTCTCTGTGTTGCAGTAGTCAGTGGAGGGGGAAAAATAGTGTTTTAAAAGGTATCACTTTTATTAGTAGATACTACTAGATCTACAGCCAAGATAAAACCCATTTCATATTCTTCGATTTATGTATTTAATCAAATTAAATCATTGTAATAGCTTGTTACTTTATCATATTTGAGGAAAACATTTTAGCCTGTCATTTAACATATTAACTAGACCACTGTGTAATACTTCAATTAAATAAGAAAACGAATTCTCAAAAACAAACACTTACCCAAATAACAACATTTTCAGCTTGGCAAACAACTCCTGATCATGGCAATGCAACAACACCAAGCACTGTGTTAACTTTACCAACTGCAATACGTGATAGCCATCCAAGTGTCTATGCAGAACAGAAACCATTCTGAATACAAACAGAAAAAGATGATATGGTACTATGCTAATGCAAAAGATACTGCAGAACACAACACCTCAAATGAAGAAGGGCTTCCCCATATTGCACAGTAACTAAATAGACGATTATATACATCTGCACTCTTCTCCACCTCAGTTTTGTTGTTCAGTTTACAATTGCAGAGAATCTGACTTGAGTTCTTAAAGACTTAGTAGTTCAAGTTAGGGCACAATAACTTTTGAAGAAACAACTCACATTAGTAACAGGACAGCTAGACAGGGTTTACTCTCTGCAACTTACTATATTCTCATTTGTCTCAGCAGTTTACAGTGATTCTCAGAGGCTAAGTTCACGCAAAAGAGATCACATAATAGTAAAAAAGCTAAAAGCTATATTCCACTAATTTGCTAGAAATGAAATGCCCTTCTGTGAAATTCCTGAATTACTCAATCACTTCAGAGTCAACCTGTAATATTCTGAAGTCTGTAACAGGTAACATGCACGGACTGCATGTGTTTGTATGCGACACAGACCCCACTCCCAAAGTATACCACATATTTTTTCTTAATACATTCATCTATAACTATAGAACACAATTACTTTGTAGTCTTTAAAAAATTACTTTTCAAGCAGGTGAGAATGTCTACATTTCATTTTCAGCATTGTCTTCAGTATCACTAATGCTTGATGACTGCTAAATCCTTCTGCAATGAGTGCTGCAGTTGTTAGCAACCTAATGAGAAGAAATAATTTATTTTCCAAAGAAAAACTGCTGAAAAGTCACAGCAAAGATTGTAACAATATTCTTTGTCTGAAAGAGGGAAAGAACAACAGACTACCTCACGAAATACAGCAAAACAGATTCTCCCCAACTAGACAGTTCTATGTTGTGAACCATTCTTCTGAACAGTATGGCACACACAAAGATGCAAATGTATTAAATCAGAATACTGATTCCAACACTTCTGAAAGTAGTCAAAAATAAAAATTCACCACCAACCAGCAAGCGACAAATCGCAAAATCAAATATGAATTGAACCGATTCTGGGGCAAATAAGGCTAATAACTTGTGCTGCCTCATTTTCACTTTCATGAAAACGACAAAAAGATCTAGGAAAAGGTTTTGGCCAGTTAAACTGGCTAAACTTATTGTAAGGAAAATAATTTATTGTGTAAGTTATGGTAAAGAATACCCAGAGATTTGAAGAGCAGGAAATGCTACTGAAGTTCTGAAAACATTGCTAATCATAACTAATACAATAAATTCTGCCTAAGGCTCCGAGAGAGCCATGAACAATACCAGGATTTTGTGGCACAAAAATGCAGGCAGACCAAGATCTGCAATGTAATTCAGGGCTCCAATCCCTACATTAATGCTGGAGGATTCCCTGCTGCCACCCTTTCATACTGGATATGGTGGGCTTAGGGGCTGGACTCATGATCTGGGGTTTGGGCTCAATGACCTTAGGGATCCCTTCCAACCTCTACAATTCTGTGATTTTGTACACCACACTGGGATAGGACAAGACTCCAATCTTGTAGTTTCAGCTACTGTAGATCTTAAAAGGAAAAAATGTAATACACACTATTGCATATATTTCTCAGGAAAAAGGCAAAAAGTTTGTTACCACTACCCACAGTGCAAGGAAATAATAGGAGACAGAGCAACAAGATGGTCTTGAGTAACAGTATTCCCATGCACCTTAGTTACTAGATACAACTTCCTACACAACTGTTTCAAAACAAATTGCTTTCTGTAATGAAACAGTTCATTGCTATAAAGTTAGGAATAGAAAACTTAATCATCAGATGTCATAGATATGCTCAGAAATTCCCCAAAACACCAACAGATTTTCAATTTCCATGAAAGACTACGTAAAAATAATGCCTGTTAAGAATCTTACCTTTCTCTTACCTTGGACCCAGCCATAGGCCCAAGAACAAAAAATAATTTTGCAAAAGATTCAGGATCATGGTAATCATCTATTGATTCAGACAGCAGCTGTTTAGCAATGAGGCGGAACTCCGCACTGTCAAAACCCAGCTGCTCATACAGTCCAAAAATAAGACTAATATTGTCTAAATCAAGATGAGAGGTGCTTTTTAAGAAAACCTTGTTGCATTTTTCTAGCAAAGAAGGATATGCCAGTTTACTAAGTTGAAGAAACTGTACAATTCTTTTGGCATAGTTGAAATGGACTTCTTCTCCCAATAGTTGTTCCACCTTCTGTAGTAATCGGTCCTGAAAACTCCGTGAGATGACACCAGATACACTGATCATCAAAACTGACAAGATCCTAAAAAATTCAAAAGACTTTAAGCTTATACATTGAACACAGTTAAGCAACACATTTTAGACTTCTCAAATAAACTAGCCAAATAAAGGAATGTTAGTTAGGATGTTGCTGGCTTCGGCGCCACGAGGAGTTCAGAATCTAATCTACAAAAAATAGCTCAGCAAAAAGCATTTGTTCAAATAACTTAAAAATTGTGCTTTTAGAGAATTACTGAAATGATTGGGATTTTTCAACTCCTACAAAGTTGTTTGTGTAAAACCGCTTGACTAAGGCAAACTCCTGTGATGTCTCATTTAAATTTGCAAAAAGATCTTTAATCTTCGGTGAAAAATTAAAGAAACCCAAACAATTGCCAGAAGACAGAACAGGGAGAAGAGTCACCATCAATCCTAAAGAAAAAAATCCCTTCCTAACAGGATAACAGGACAAACAAGAGTCAGTTCTGTAAAGAAATACGGTCTCACTCATTCAATTAATTTCATATGCTGGCTCTGTGTGTCCAAAAATAAATAAATAAATGGAGACTGATGGTGCTGGAAAAGGCAGGGGGAAAAAAGAGCAGCATTTGCTGTAACTGCCCAGGGAGAAGAGAGGCAAGAAAAATAAGCTTGGACTTTTTTTGCGTACCGTTCCTCTTTTGTACTAAGAGACATGGTTCTAGTGGGGAAATATTGGTGGTAGGTGGATGGTTGGACTGGATGGTCTTAGAGGTCTTTTCCAACCTTTGTGATTCTATGATTCAACTCAATTTTAGCATCAGGATAATGTAACAGACACATTACCAAAAGAACTGATTGATTCACCTTGACAAAAAATGCTCTGAAGATAAATAAAAATAGATTTGTTTTAAGATTCCTCATCACTATTCATCATGTCATAACAGAGAAATTACTAACCTCAAGGAAAACAGACATCTGGTGAAATGACCTGTATACTCTCAGAAAAGTTCAGAAGAAATTTAGAATCAGATTGAAGGAATATCTTTTATTCCACTTTAAGTGAAACATTAGTTTTAGTTAGGCACTTAGATTGGTCACAAATAAATTCTTCAAAAAATAATTGGGATATTGTTTTAACCTGAGTAAACTTTCTCGTGAGAACCAATGCACAAATCACATCTTTTCCACAAACCCCAAACTGAATTAACCTTCAATTGAAAAAAAACTGAAAATGTTTAACCGAAAAAAAAACCCAAAAAAACCCTCACCAAAACAGTAATTGTGACACATTGTTTCCCACACTACTCAGTTTCTCTTTGACACTTACCTTATATCCTGTACGTAATCCAGTTTTGTGTCCACAAGATGTGCTATTTTGCCAGTTAGGGGACTAAAATGTCTGCGCTGCTTGTGTAAACACAGTGCAAATTTAGACAAAGCTGGTAAACTAAGGCTGTGAAGACATCAAACAAAGACAGAATATTCACTAGAAATAAAAGGTAAATAACTGAAGGCAAAAATCTAATTCAACAACTGTATAAATTGTAAGTAACATTCAAATTACAAAACGGGAACAAAATATTTACACATTTCCTGTGACACGGTGATATCCTGAACTCAGACAAAATGCTCAGGTATTTTATAAGGAAGCGTATTTTGTGTATGAAACCCTACGCAATCCAGAAGTTAATACTCTTTGAGAAGCCAGGGTAGCCCTGTGTGAAGCAAACCACAGCTACAACTTACACTTTTCACAAAGCATACTAGTTCAGTACTTGCCTTTCCAATCTTTTCCACGCCTCTGTAACGAGCGCTCCTGCCAAGGAATCATGGCTTTCCACACTGAGCCTTCAGAAAAGTCAAAAATGTCACAGCAGTTTGAAAGATTGCTTAAGAGAATAAAAGAAATACATCAAAGAGAAAAATATCTTCCCATTATTTATCATGCTTTACATTTCTATTGCTCCTTCCAATCAAACAAATGTACCCAAAAACACATCATAAACATTTATGCATTCATAATCATAATTCTATTTATCAGGAGTACAAAACTCAGATCTGGCACAGGAAGTTAGATTTCCTTACAGCTGAGCTGTTACTCCAAAAACACCCTCTTCTTATTACCAGATGCACAATGTATAGATGTGGATATCAACATAATACTGCTTACCTCAGTATACTATACAGAGCGTCCACTATTGCCTCATTATCCATGTGTTCTACTTTGTTTTCTGCTAAAAAGCAAAGAGTTAGAAACTGGGAGTGATTTCTTACATAGTCAGAAGTCCTTGAGAGAAGTGGCTTCTTCTTCTGCAACTGCCATAACACATTCAATGCAATTCCCACATGCTTTTCAGAAAGCCTGGCCTTGTTCTTGCCAACAAGGCTGAACACTTCATCTTCATGGGTACAGTTATTTATCTGGCTCAGAAGCAGATCGTTGCTCAGAGTTCGGGCTTGGTAATGTCTCAGTGCAGACAAGCAAACTTGCCTCAAACAAAGCATTTTTCTAAGTCCATCAGCTACCTTTAACAGTGTCTAGAAAGATTCTTTCATTTTTCACAGCAAAATACTGTTTCACAGAACATACTTTGGCATCTGAAAAATGGGCACTTCTTTTCTTTTCATCCTGTATGGTCACTATACTGGTAACTCAGTTCTGAGGTACCTGTAGTGAGACAGAATTAAAGCAGTTAGACACAGTCATAAATCCTAGCTAAAAATTGATGTATCTGCCTTTTAATGTAGTAGTTAATGTAAGCTTAAAAAAAAAATCCATGCTTTGAATTCTTCTGAGAGTGAACAAAGAATATCAAAACACCCAGAAGTGTTAAGAAAAGTTATTACCTCTGGTAATAACTTTCTAAATAAATGTAAAAAATACTTCCATATTTAAAAAGCTACCCCAAAAATGCACCTGCTGCCATGCTTATACTGAGAAGGCAAAGATGGGCTTTTTCATGTGCAAGGAGAGCACAGGTCACTGAGACTTGCCTTCATACGGAAGCTGCTCCATGATGCCAACAGGGGGCTCAAAGGAAATGCAACTGTTAGTGGTAAAAGGAAGTGAGTGAGCACAAGCTCCTGAGCTCCAAACAATTTTAACTTATGATGCCTCATAACATGACTTTCTTCCCTGTGCAAAATGAAAGCATGCAAAAAGGTACACATTTTTCCAGCTATTACACAGTAATTTTTAGTAATGAATTTGCTTTATACTCCCTCTTTTAGTGCTTTCATTGCTTCTGCCTGCTTCATTCCTTGTGCTTACAAACAGATTTATCCGGGAAAATTTATATGGTGCTATTTATTCCATGCAGTGTCCATAAGAAGTTTGATCTTTCCATCTAATGACACAGATACACGCTGTCAGAAGGAGGGAGGACCCCTTACAAGATTTCATAAAGTGGATTAAACAAAGTGAAACACAGACCAAAGGACGATCAAGTCACTGTTAAATCACAACTGAGCAATCTTCAATAAAATCTTAAGTCCTAAGCTGGCAACTGTTACAAGACTGCCAATCCTCCACATTTCTCAAGTTATTAACAAATGCGGCATAGATGCATATGCACGGAACCAAACATGCCCAGTGATGATAGCCAAAAGCAGCAATCATCAGTGGCTGTACCAATGGCTTTTAAACAGAGGCTACAATACAGAGCTGTCAGAATGAGTGAATGGTCTTCTTCCTCTGTGCTAGCAGCTGGGAGCAGGGACAGCAATGCAGAACAACCTGCAGGCCGGTTCCCAGCACTCTTTCTGGAAAGCATTCAGCAGATGCAAGGGATTTGTCACAAATCTACACGATCTTAAGCTGTAACTTATTTTAACGTCTTATAAAAAGAAACCGAAGAAAAATGCCAAGTGTTTTGAAAATTAGAAACACACAGATTCAAACCGGGAAATGTATACCTCGCTCAACAACCACTTCTGTCTTCCATTTACTGTGCAGAATATAAACTAAAAGCACAAGAAGATATTTCATATCGGTGGAAATTCAATAAGCATTCTCAAAACTGCATCACAAACCACAGAAAGCCCAGAAACCCTCCGCTCACCGAGGAAGACTGGGACACACGCCGATCGTGCGGTAGCACGAAGAGCGGCCCCGCGCAGCCGCAGCCCAGCGCTCCCTCGGCCGCGGCCGCGTGTAAGGGGAAGGGGGGCAGCGGGAAGCTCCGAGCCCGACTCCCAGCATCGGCCTGAGTCCCGCGGCGCCTCCCTCTACCCGGGACCCGAGGAAAGGCCGCCCCCAGCGGCCCGCTGCCGCCGCCGAAGAGCTGCAGGGGCGGTGCAGGGGGGCCG
Organism: Tympanuchus pallidicinctus; assembly: GCF_026119805.1. Classification (NCBI taxonomy): domain Eukaryota; kingdom Metazoa; phylum Chordata; class Aves; order Galliformes; family Phasianidae; genus Tympanuchus; species Tympanuchus pallidicinctus. Next base: position 18,511,303 of record NW_026294669.1, read on the forward strand.
AGCGGAGGGCGGGGAGGTGGCGGCTCCGAAGGGCGGCCCGCCGAGCCGAGCGGCCGGGGCGGTGCAGGGGACCTGGGGCGGCCCCGCGGCCTACGGTAAGGGAGCGCCGGTGGAACGGCGGGGTGCCGAACTCAGAGAAAAACGTGATTTAGTAAGGAAATGGAAGAACCAGCCTTGTCTGCAACTTGTAAGGCATCCTTACATCCGCAGAGCATCGTTTGAGAAGGCCTCAATTGGCATTTTTGCGAAGCCACAGACGGTACCCCTCGCTCACATGGAGCCCCTGCGCTCCGCTCATCCCTGTCGGGAAACACCAGGAGCGGGGAGAAGGGTCAGACCTTCCAAGCAAAGTAAATGGATATTCATAAAGTTCCAAGGTCACATCAGTACCATTTTTATATAATGTACTTTGAGGGGGGGAACATCATCTCTGTCCAAAAACCCCACATCGGTCTGATGTTCAAGAGTGAAACTCTGGTATTTGGATTCGCTGTACTGAACATACAGATCAATCACAGAATGGCTGGGATTGTAAGGGACCTTGCAGCCCACCCAGTCCCAAGCCCTGCTGCAGGCTGCCCAGGGCCCCATCCAACCTGGCCTTGAGCACCCCAGGGATGGGGCACCCACAGCTCCTCTGGGCAGCTGTGCCAGGGCCTCACCGTCCTCTGAGGAAAGAATTTCCTCCCGACTTGTTGCAGCCCTATGCAGAAACATTATACATAATGAAACATTATGATTAATTCACATTACCGTATTTGTAAGCTGTATTTTCTTATACTTCGCAAAAAAAGATAAGTTTTAAATTACAAGTTTTGGGACATAGATCAAACGTCAAGTTCTGGAACACAAATCTAACATATTGTGACATGTATGTGATTTATATTTGCATACAAACAGCTCCAAATCTCTCTGTATCTTCTCTACCACCAGTGAAAATAACAAATACCATCCAATATCTGCTGATGTGGTTAGTCAGCATCAACTGATTTGAGGCAATGGCAATGCCAAGCTCACAGTGCTCACTTATCCTTCAAACTTTCTATGGCATGGCCTCAGGCTGCTATCATTCTATCTGAAATCACAGCCAGTATTATCTGGTGATTGATTGGCTGTTTTGCAGCTTTGGTTTTGTCTCCTCTGCTGTTACACCTCAAATATTGGATGCTTACAAATGTGGAACTCCCTCAAACTAGTAAAATAGTAAAATGCAGATGGCTTGGGTGGCAGACTGCAGAGACACATACACACGTAAGTGACAGGGAGGACCTGAGCCCTGTGGGGATCTCAGGGCAGCACTTACCCTTGTGCAAACTCACTTAACTCTAGGAAATCTGATCTGCCCTTTAAAAGTACATCTTATCCGCAAGGAGGTGACTTCTGCAAATCATATGGACTTTCCTTTTAAAAGATGCTGAATTTGTTACTTTTGACTTGCCAAGTGCATTTGGATGAAATCAATTATTTAATCAATTAAGAATGTCTAAAGCAAATTGAAGAGGCTAGATAAATTTTTTTACACTTTAAGCAGGGCATTTAGAGGAAGAAAGCCTTGTACCAAAGCCTATTGAAGCTGGTGTTGATTCACCATGTAGTACTCTACTTACTTCAGGACTTCCTGACTCACAAGTCTATCTCTCCTTTGTGTTTGGTTTATCTTTTTAAAAATGATATTATTAATTTTTGTTAGAAATTTGGAAGGAGAAGAGTATATTCCTGCTTTCAACAGGCTACTCAGCATCTTACCACAGGACTTGCATCCTCCCTTCCCATTACACACGACTACAAACCCCGTACTCACAAACTCCGTACGTACAGAGCAAGAAAGCTTCTGTTTCTATTGCAGACTGTCACGGCTTGAACGGCAGCATAAACACACAGGTTAAGATCAGGGACATTTTTCTACGCGATAATTTCCTTTTTAGTTTTAACAGCCCCTCGCTCCACGCGCCAGGCACTGCTGCAGGGGCTCCCGGGGGCGTTTGGAGCTCTGTACTGTCCCAAATCCCGGCCGTTTCCAGGGCCGTTGGCCGAACCGCCGCTCCAGCTGCGTCCAGAGGGGAAGGCCGCAGCCGGTGCCGGCGCGCCGCCCGCCCCTCACGGCCTGCGCTCCTTCCCGCCAGGCCCGGCCCGGCTGAGGGGAGTGGAGGCGGCGGGCGGAGCGCCGCTGACGAGCTGGAGGGGGCGGGCGCCCCTTCCCCCAACCGCTCGGGCTCCTTCCGAGCGGTCCCCGCCACCGGGGATTGCTCCGCGCGGCCGGTACCTGCGCACCCCGCGCCTCTCCCAGCCCCGGGAGGCTCGGCCGCCACCTCTCCTGCTTCCGCGCCCCGCTCCGCCGCGCCGCCCCCGGGGTCGTCCCCTCCCGCCCTCTCCTTCCACTGACGCAGTCCGTGCCGCACCAGCTCTAACATGGCGGCGAGGCGCTAAGGAGCGCGGGGCGACGCGGGCCGCGAGCGGGGTGAGTGCCGGCACCGCCATGTGGCCGGGGGAGGGCCGCGGTCCGGGCGGCCGCCGAGAGCTCGGGGCCGGGGACGGAGGTTGCGGGGCCCGAGCCCCGTCACCGAGGGGGCAGGAGCCGAGCGCCTCCCTGGCCCGCCGGGGGCACCTCGGGGTCCCTCTCGCCGGGTGCCGCGGCTCGTCGTGCGGGGCGGCGGCTGTGAGGGGAGGGCCGGGGGCACTCCGCGTGAGGGCGGCCTCCGGGGGGAACGCGGGGCCCGGGGAGCCGCGAGCGGGCTGGGGCGGGAGGCGGCGGCCGGGGCTTGGTGAAAGCTGCGGCCGGCGGTGGGGGCCGCTGCGGAACGTGCTGCCTGCGGCCTGGGTGCTGCTCGGCGCTGGCCTCGGAGTTTGAATGAAGCCTTCCTCCTCCGCCAGAAGGCGAAGTGAGCGGCTGCCTCCGTGCCACATGTTCTCCTTCCTCCGCAGGCCTCTCCCTGGGATCCGGAGCCTGGAGGAGCTGCCGTGGCGGCAGAAGGGTCCCCGACTCCCTCTCGGGGCTTTCTTAAAGCTCTTGAGGGGTGTTTGTGGGAAATGCGTGTTAGACCCGTCACGCTTATGGCCATGACCAGGCCGTTAGTACTGCATCTGTACGGTTATTCTTGAAATCCTGTGGAGGTTTTGGAGGAGGGAGGCTTAGGAGAAAAAGCAATGGTGTATGGAAATAGGCTGAAATTTCTGTTATATTGCCTTACAGTTCGCTCAGATATGTGTCTTCCATAGGCCTGATAAGGAGGTCACTTTGGTAGCTACTCAGTCTTAGACTTAAGTTCATAATGTTTTAGTAAGAGAGAATATCCAGTTTTTCATGTTTTTGTTCCATATTACCTGCAGGAAAAGTTGTTCTTTGGGTGGAGATAGATAATGGGTTTGGTTGTTTTTTTTTTTTTTCGGTTTTTTTTTTTTTTTTCTTCATTTTGTTTCACAGTAATGCACTGGGAATGGTATGAGTCACATTTTTAGGTGCCACCATGTTAAGTAAATGATCAAAATATGACAACTAGACATACATTATGAAATAGTATTTTATTTACATTTGAAGAACGTATATTTTTGATTTATCATGTTGGTTTTTTTTAATTACTTTTAATGTTTTGAAAAAAGTATGGCTCTAGCGTATGAGGTAGTTTTGAAGGGGGGCGTAGAAAATAATAAAGGATGCTTGGAGAGCATCCTTTGGGGCTATATGTTTTAATTATAGCATTTCTTACAGTCCTTTTTTGTGAAACAATTTTTGTTTAGGAGTTAGCCAGTTGATCATCCAGCTGTTAATTATATATTTTTTTTAATTGGTTTTAGGACTTCAGAAAATCAGTGAGTTATGAGGGAGTTGGCATTTAAGTGTATGTACTGCAGTGGAGGATGTTACTTTAGTGCAGCATGGTGTTTCCACTGCTACTTCAGTCCTCTGTGCCACGTGCGCTCCCATACAAGAGCCACTTTCCATTTGGAAGCAGCCAGAAGCACATCCAGCTGTCTTCTAATGGAGTAAGGATTTGGTTAGAGGTTGGGCTGGGGCTGGGAAGGGATGTAGAACTAAAGTAGTTGAGAGAGGAGGAGAATGAGATCATGAAACAAGCTTTTTGGGGGGTTATGGTTGGCAAATATGTCAGCATTAAAAACTGTGTCCAGCTGTTACGCAGTTTAGCCGTATTCTGGTCTTCATTAGCTAGGACAGAAGTCTGTTTTGGCGATTCCAGCAGGTGTCTGACTTGTTTAAAAGGTACGGTGTAATCAGCACTTTTTCTCTTTTACACAATAGTGAAGCTTGTGTTTTCTTAGTATTTTTTTAGTTCTACAATTCTTGTTTGTTAGTTAATGGCTTCTTCTGGACCTAATGCAGCTCCAGTTTTCAGTTCTGAAAGGTAGGGTTGAAGTAGTCATGTTCTTCACTGCTTCTGGGAGTGCTGTGAACAACTAAAGGCATTTAGTTGTGCACAGACCTGGGAAAACACGTCTGTTTTTTTGCAACTCTGATAGTAGACAAGAAAAAGAAAAGAAAAAAGGAAAAAAAAACCCCAAACTTGTCTGGGTAAATCAGATGATAGAAAAGTGTGACTTACTCTCAGCAGCAAAGTTTTTCCTTGGTGTCAACAAAAGGGCATAGGTATTTTAAGGTATTTTTCATTTTAGGTTTCTCTTTATTATGACACTAAAAGGAAGGGCATGATCTTGTGAGAACTTGTATCCCTGTTCAGATGGTTTTAGGAGAATGTTATCAGCTTCTCAGCCTAAACTTGTGTTCTTCTGTTCTTCCAACTGAGATGTTACATTCAGGTGTGCGTGCCTCGTGTACTTCAATACAAAAAGCTCAATTTTATGTTAACTGCAAAAAATCTTACGAAAAGTTATGTAAATGAGTTCTGCTGTGCAGTAGTGTAGGAGTACATTCTGTGTATTTATTCAGGACCAATCTGAACATGATGTCTAACATCTGAGATATCTAAGAGGATAGCAGGCTCCTGGCAGGCAATGGCTGATCTTGTCAGGTACCTCTACCCTTGATTTCATTTTTTAGGATGAAAAATACATAATCAGTTCAAAAGACACTTTCAGCATTATTTGAGATAGAGAAATTCCACAGACCTTTGTAAAATATTTTTTTTTCTACAAAACATTTTTTTAAGTCCACGTGATTGCCAAACAGCATCCAAAATCTGGAATGTGATGAAGTGTAGTGCCTTTAAAAAATCTGTTGGCAAAACAGTCCTGTGCTGCTGATTAGTAAAATGAAAGCGAATTAATTTCTTTAATTGTCATTGCTGCTATTTGGGAGGTTCTGCTGTTTGGGAACACAGCGAGGAAATTATTGAGATTGGGACTGGGCTTGTTAGATTTTTGTTCTTGCTTTCAATATCATCCTACAGAGCTGGAAGTTCATAATGGCACTGGTACTCGGATAACATGTCTCATTTAGCAATCATACATTCATTTGTAGTTTAATCTGTATAAAACAAACATACCACTCTCGGGCTGTGGCTGCACTGTCATATTAAGTTGCTATGTGCCACTGCCAGAGTCTTTTCTTGAAAGGTGGCAGAGGAAGGTATAGTTTTCACGTGCTTAAGGAGACCCACTATACCAGGGCTGGCCACGCTGTTGTGTGAGCCCTCCATTCTGGGGTTCAATCCACGTGGCTTTAAGTGGTTGTGGAACAGCGCTAGCGAATGTGATGCATACTTTGTGTCACTTGGTGTACTTGTGTTCTCTACACTCAAAATATTACTTTAAAATATTTCTGAAGATTCTGGATGGCTATCTTTGCAATATAAATCAGTGTGGATTTGTGTTCGTGCATGTGAAGATGACTTGAAACAAAATGCCAGAAATGTGGATTTATGTGCTTTGTTTTTCATTTGGGCATCGAATGAAGACTGCTGCCGAAGATTGGTAAATTGATGCGAGGAACTAATATGAAGACAAAGTCAAGGAGAAATTAGAAGTAGGGGAGAGTAGATATGAGTAGGTGATGACAGAGAATGAAATGAGAGGACATAGTAATATTTTTTTTCCTACCAAATACGTTTTTGCTCCAAACCCACTGTGCTCTTTGTGGGGCTGGAACAAACTGGCAGTCCAGTGAGTTATGTGCCGTGGGTACAGGTGAAGGGTTTATTTTCCTCAGAGTTGGGAAATAGTCCCATACTGCTGCTTGCTGTCAACTTTCGTGAGATGCGTGATGCGTGGATATTTCAACTGATGTGCATCTGTGAGGGCACGCTTCAGTCTAACCCATTTTGACTAATGCATTTCAACTGAAAGGAGCTCTGTTATATTAAGCAGTATTATTACTAATCCTTGCTAGCACAAATAATTTTGACTGGAAAAAAAAGTTCGGCAGGATGTGTTTTTTTGGCATATCAACTAGTAGGAGTGATGATCCCTGGCAGAAATGCTTGTGAACAATCTGTGAGGGTTATCTTTTTCGTTGGTGTGGCTCATTTTGGAAGGGAATGGCTGTCTGCAGCCTGGCCGGGAGCTGGCCATCTTTATCCAACAAATACTTGAGTGAAATAACGAGTAATGCAGGTGTGAAGGGATGCGAATCCTGAAAGACACAACTGGGGATGCACTAGTTATAGGTGCAGCTGTTCCGGAAAAACATTTCTTGTTGTATTTCTTTTATTTCTGAAAATGAGATTAACAGTTCAGCATAGAGTGCTTTAATATTCATTGACAAATGGGCTGTTTTAGGCATACTGAAGGTGGTTGTTTTTTGTTTGTTTGTTTTGCATTGTTTCTTCTCTTAGTAAGAAGCTCCTCTAGCAGGAGATGGATGAAAATGCTTGAGTGATGTGGTCATTTCAGAATAGTACTTGGATTGTTGTATCCTTTAGTACATAGTTTTGGAAGGAATAAGAAAGCTGACTTGTAAGTAAAATTGCCCTTCTCCATAGCATATTTCTGTATGTAGGTACAGTGGGTGCCTTTTGAATTGACTTTAGAATCAAATTCCCTTCAAATTTTATCATGTATTGTGAGCTAATAGCATCTGCATTGTAACTGAAATTAAATTTAAGGAGAAAAATATGCAAGTCATGTAAGCCCTGTTGTTACCAACACGGGTTGTAAATGTTTATAGTATTGAGCTTTACATGTCATTTTCTCTTTTTTATTCTTAATATTCTCAGATTTCTCTGCTGGTTCTGAAATCACTCTGTGTACTTGCTTTTAATACAGGCAATGTTTTGAGTGAACATTGTGAAGTTGTAAAGTGACTGTAATTATTATTAAATACTACATGAATCATCTGTGACTCAGTATTACTGTCCTCAGTGAGATGTGTCTGAAGTGCTGGTTATAGTAAAGGTACTTAAGTGTATTGGAAAGCAAATACTCTCTTGAGGTAAGGTATTATAAGGTAAATGTTGCTGATATTTTAGCCTGGTTGAAGAGGACTGTAGCTAAATTTATATAGCCTGTCAGCTCTCTATTCTGCTTGTACATCTAGCTCCCTGCCTACCTCAGCCTTTCCAGTAGGTTTTCTTTCTGTTTTCCAAATCTTTTTAAAGATAAGGCAATTCTGGATAGCTCAGGAGAGTCAGTTGCTGCACAAAAAAGATACCTTTTAGTCTTCTCTCTAAGAGGCATTTGCAGCATCTACTCAAGGGAAGGTATGCTTATTTGGTGTGTTGTGTGTCAGCATGCCTGTCTTGAGCACCTGCCATCTAGTACCACGTGCAGCCAGTATTTATTGGAGAAGTGATACTGTTACAGGACTTGTTAAAGCAGTTTGTGGGTGTTTTTTTTTTTTTTTTTGCTAAAGTACTGTATATAAATGTTTGTGTAGACACCTTTATTTCTCAAGCAGATTACCTGTAAAGCAGGGTTGAATCCCTCCTCACCCAACCCACTGAAGGCCAAAATGCTTCAAGTTTGGGTACAATTAGTCAGTTGCTGCACTGCTGGACCTTAGGTGTCTCTGGTTCATTTCAGCACATCAGTTTGATCACCAAACAATATGTATTGTAGCATTTGTTCTGAGAGGCTTTCTGCAAAAAAAAAAAAAAAAAAGTCTTCTCTTCCTCTCCTGTGTGCCTGTGTAGCACATTGTGCTCTTGGCAGTGTGTGAGTTAATGGGCAGCTTGTCCTCTTGCCTGCCTTATCTGCATCCCCTGCGTGGGTCCAGCCGCCTGTGACCCGGCAGCATCCAAGTCCCTGGCTCTGTGCACTTTCTCTGATTCTCTGGCTGGCTACAAAAGTTGCGTTAATAGTAATAGAGGAGATACAGCAAACAGTTCAGCAAGAAGAACAAGCGGGATGAGGCAGGGCTGCTACTGCTTTTGGTGAATCTCTGGCTTGTGTGAATTAACTTGTTAGACAGCTAAGTGTGTGTCTGCTGAGGTTCTGCATGTTTGCACAGTCTAGCTGTGAAGAATCTAGCTTAAAAAGTCTAGCTAAGAATCACGTGGATGATAAATTATTGAGTGGTGTTGCATGTAAATCCTTCCTGTGTTGCTCTTGTGATTTTTTTTGCTGTGTAATCTTGGCGAGATGCTGAGAGTGATGCTGAGAGTGATGCTGAGCACAAGGAGAGCGAATGCAGACTAACATGGTTCTAGAGTCTGTAGCCTCTCCTTCATAAACTGAAGTGACAGATGGCAACAGTTGTATATTTTGAGGCTGTTCTGTGGCACAGATATGGGTGAAGCTTTAGGAAAGGTGTTTGAGTAGTGTTTTCTGACAATTTAAAAAAAATTAATTATGGATTATATTTCAACTTCTGGAGAAAGTATTCCAGTCTTATGGATCTTTTTGTTATTGTTGTTTTTTCCTCTCTGAATTCAGAGAGGATGCAGCCTCAGAGAAGTTGTATGATTGTATGTGATGCTGGAAGACTGTGGTTGCATACAAAACTAAGTTACTGCTCATTGCACAAAAACAAGGAGATTTATGTGCTTAAAGGTATAAGACAAGTTGCATTAAAAGTATCAAGATAAACAGATAAGCAGTGACACAAAAAGAAAAGAAATGATACAAAGCCAGAATTGCTTCATTTGGCAGTAATTTTGGAAGATCTACATCTTTTTTTATGGTGTGGAATGGTTTTGATCCTGGTTAGAGCAGCTCTTGACACTCCAATGGCAGGAATCCTGGAAATATGCCTAAAAACAAGGTTTAATCCTCCACGTGTTCTAGTTTTGATCATTGTAACCTAACTTCTGCTCTTTGACCAGTTCCTCCTTTGTGCTGAAGTCCTGGTGTTTCTGAAAGCATGCCCACCTGACTTGCTCAATTGTTATGAGGAGCTCAGAGAAAATCCTTCATGTTACTTTGCTTGCTACATTATATCCAAGTTTGACACAATAACACATGCAATCGGGGCAGTGTGTCAGCCTGTCACCACCACGGTCAGGAAGTCCATCAGTTCACCTCGAGTCTATACTTCCCACTGAGGAGTGGGAAGTTGCTCATGGGAGAGGTGTGCTAATCAGGCTGCAGGTGTCACAGCGATGGGTCTAAAGCCATTGCTGTAGTTTGCCGTGGGAGAAAATGTGCTGTGTAAGTAGTGAAGCAGACTGTATGGCTGTTTATTTTGCGAGAGCAGATGGATGCTTCTCTCAGCATGGACGGGGAGTGAAAGCAAAATAAGAGATTAGCAGCAAGACTGTTCATTTTACACTGTCACAAAACGATGGATTCAACTACAGCTGTTGAAGTTCATCATTTCTGGGCTGTCCACCTCACTGTGCTCCTCACCGTTACAAGCACAGTGTACTTTCTTGTGTTGCTGTAGTTCGTGGTCGAGGTGTATTAAAGGAATCTTAGTTTAACTGGCCATAGTTGCAAACTGCAGCCACCAGTATATTCTTGAGGAAAAGAAGCTGCCACAAGGCTTGTCCCCCTGACCTGAAGGTGGGTGGCCACCTCAGCCACTGATGCTGAGCCAAGTGAATTGCAAAAATGAGTCTGTTTAAACAACTGAAAGGCAGTTGCAAAAAAGTTGTTTGACACAGCTGTCTGGTCTCAAAGCTGACTTTGTTTTCCTCTGGCAATATTTTGCCTTGAAGATCCAAGAATTCTAGGAGCAGACAACTTAAGTGATTACCCAGCTGGAAAGCAAGCAAAGCTTTGTTATCCCCACACCATACAGTATCTTTTGTGTTTGTAATTCCTCACCTGAAATACGTCACTGAAGTTTAGATTTGATAATGTTGCAGCAGGAATGACCAGAATTACTCACTGGCTCCACAAAACATGAAAATGGCTTAAAATACTTAAGTAGCTCTTTCTTAACCTTTAGAAATGCTGGTTTTGCTACCTGTTTCTAAGTTTCTATTTTTGTCTTTTCTGCAGTTCTTGTTGTCTGTATAAAATCTTCCACATTGTAAAGCTTGAACATAGATTCACTACACAGAGGGATAAATTCAATTTTACTTTTTATTATTTACAGTATTAAAATTTTCGAAGCCATGGGAATAAAGGTCCAGAGACCTCGTTGCTTTTTCGACATAGCCATCAACAATGTACCTGGTAAGAAAATGACAACAGTCAATTCAATAATGGGATATTCCTGTAAAATGTTTAAGAATAATACAAATACTAGTTAACTTCATAACAAATATACCTTTTTCTCCTAGCTGGAAGAGTGGTCTTTGAACTATTTTCAGATGTGTGTCCAAAGACATGTGAGAATTTTCGCTGCCTTTGCACAGGTTTGTAGATTTTAATATTATTTATAATTTCAAATGTAATACCATGTTTGCTAATTCAACATGTGTTAACGTTTTCCGACATGCTGAGGTGTAAAACTAAGTACATCAAACACTAGTTCTTGATATCTCTGGAGATTTAGCAAACTTCTCATATATATCTGATGCAGAATCAAAGCAGTTGTAGTTTTTGGCTTAAGATGTTGCAGAGAGCGTGTACTAATCAACTTTAAATGCTGGCACGGTAAGCTGATTTTCTTTTACTAGCACAGATACTACTGTTCACATTCTATAACATCATCCATCTTAAAAGGTAGCCAATAAGAGGTCAGGCATGGAGGATTACCCTTCGGTTTTACTATACTTGTGTATGTTTGAAGGCTGTTGCTGGTATACATTAATATTTTGCTTCACAAAGTAGTTTTGTTGGATGCTGGTGATTTCCAGTCCTAGTGAAATTCAAGTGATTTGTTGAAGAAATTATTTAAGAAGATTCTTTCCTAGAAGCATTTCCAAGTAGAATTATTTCTCAGTGCTCTGCCTGTTGTGATTGGAAATGCTCACAGCTTTGCAGTACTTGAATATTATCACAGGAATGATTCTGTGAATACCTAAATCCATGTTTAATGTCGTCAGCATTTTCCACCTGCTTTTCTTTCAGTTTGTTGTCTTTCAAGTCAGTGCTTCACAGCTATTAATACTGAATCACTTAGTACTAATAAGGTCTGAATCAGGTGTGAGCGCATAATTGTGTTCATGTCAAGTTAGCTTTGTGCAGCATTCATGAGCATTATCTCATCTAGGGATTCTGGTTCAGAATCGGGTTATCAAAAATAGCTAACCAATTTGAGCTTTATAGTGATTCTTCTTATTCGATGGTAATGTGTTTTCATGTGTCCATGGCATTCTTTATTTTCTGTCAAATGTCCAAAAGTCAGATTTACTGCACAAGATGTTATTCTCTGAAAACTGATTTAGATTTTTCACTTGAAGTCTTTGAACATCACTTCAGGTCAGAAACATAGCTCCTTGTGTAGTTTAAAATAAAATCAGATTTAAAATCGGGCTGAAATACTATGCTGCTTTTAAATATTTAAGAATGGTGAAGAAAGTATTTTGGAGAAGTATTTATGATATTGACCGTAAACATTTTAAATTTTAATTTTATTTATGCTTGCCTTTTTTCTGGTGGTTTTGAAAAAGACATGCTATCTTCTTGAAAAATGGGTCAGCACCTGTTTTTACTGGCACGTCTGTTAGGTGTGAGACAGGCCAGCACAGTACACAGCCACACATTTATCAAAGTTCCTATCAGAAGTGTTTATTGTAACTAGTCAGATCCATGTGGAGGCATCAGGTAAGTTCAGTGGCAACTGCCAGTTTCACAGCTTGGAATGAGATTGCGGGAAGATACAGTCTAATGGTCTGGGAGCAGTGAAAGGAAGAATCCTTTATCTTTCAGGATGGTCCCTGCTCCTTACTCTTATGCTTTACTGTTACCTTGACGTTGGCTTTGACATTCACAAGGCCCCCACCATGAGCCATTCATTTGGCTATCTCAGCAGAGACCTTATTTGTTTGAAGGCGGGAGCAAAAGTAGATAGTGCTTTGCTGAGGCAGAGGACTTGCTTAGGAGTCTGAAGAGCATTAGATCTGATTTAGGGGAGGAGACTGGGAGTTGGAATCATGAGTTGGGAAGGTAACAAATTCCTTTAAAATCATTTCTCGTTCCCTCCTCATTTATTTTTTTTTTTTTCCCCCATTTTATTTTTTGTCTATGAGCTTTTATGCTACGTTAGTCCTGTAAGCTTTTATGCTACATTAGTCCTGTAACCGAAGATCTGAGTATCTCATTTGCTTCTGAGCAAGGATGGTTATGTTAATCTGGCTGTTTAATTTCTGTCAATCTATATAGGAGTCTTCTTAGCAGTAACAGTAATATATTGTATCCTTACATGTTTAACCCTCTCCAGGCAGGTGGCATTCTGCATTATCTGTGTGAGCTCTAATTTAGTTCTCTGAGAATTCATTGTGCTATGACTGTATGTGATGCTGGGCTGGCAAAAAAAAAAAAAGCTGTTATTATGTTGTATGCTACTGTAAGTAACAATTTCTTTTAGTATAACTGTAGAAATAAAAAGTAGTTTCCGCGTTGCTTTCTTACTGGCATTACAAGTATGTATCCACAAATTAATTTTTCGGAGCTTTGTAGATAGCTTTGATTAAGCATTTAAATGGAGACTGTATGGATACAAAGAGTCATTTTGTTTTTTGTTCCCCTTCCTCTCCTTTAGGTGAAAAGGGTACAGGAAAATCCACCCAAAAGCCATTGCATTACAAAAGTTGTCTATTTCACAGGGTAGTGAAAGATTTTATGATCCAAGGCGGTGACTTCAGTGAAGGTATGATGAGAATCTTTCAAGAAAAATGTAATGCTTATGCAGTAGAATGTTTTGGGAGTCCTACGTAGCATCATCAATTTACATTAATTATGCAATTTAACTGCTTTTTTTAACTACTTTTGGCATAAGAAACTTTGTGTAACAAAATGACGTAAATTTATATGCATGTATTCTGCTCTGTGACTTCGTGTCTCAGAGCATTAAGTACTTAATTGCAAGTTATAAATATGAAGATAAAATATATCTGCTGCTGAGAAGAAAAAAGGCAGCATATAACAGAATATGTAGGAGAACTTCAGTTTTTCTCCAAGTTTGCTTCTGCTTAATGGTACTATGAAGATATCTTGATCTTTGCATATCTTGAAGAATAATGTTAGTGACTTGAACGCAGCTATATTTTGCATTATGAAGCATCTTTCACTGATGCAACTTTTTACACTATTATAGGTTTTAATTCATGTTTTTTTCTTTCAAGGAAATGGCAGGGGAGGAGAATCCATTTATGGTGGCTTTTTTGAAGGTGAGAATTGTATCAGTCTGCTCTATTTTGTTGATACTGTAAGCAGTTATCTGTACATTCTATGCAATTGCTTTCATATGTCAGCTTTATCAGATTTGCAGTTCTAGAAAAATTTTTCAGCACAGTTTCTGAACATATCTTCTGCTTCAGTAGCTGGCTAAAAGTTGGGGATTGCCTTTCTTCCAGTCAGAAGGAGAAAACTTGACTCTATTATGCCTTTCTTGCAAATCTTACCTTTATGAGACAGTATAAAACCCTGCTTTTCTGAACCAAGAGGAATTAAGTATGAGGAAGCCATCCATTTTCTCACAGTACTGGTCCTCCTTCAATCATTGATGCATAAGAATTTTTCTCTCCAGTGTGCCTCTCAGCCTGTGTTTTTCAGGAGTGTACTGGAGCAACTCTGTTTCTGGGAGCAGTTTTGTATTACACCTAAGCCTACATGATGGCTAGCTACCACTGGCAGGGCAGGTTATCCTTCCTGCCACTTTTAATGTTGGACCTCATCTGAGCTTGCAGCAAGGCATCAAAAGAATGATTCACTGTAGAGGCTGGCTGCAATTTTGTATCAGATATTGTGTTGAATGAACAGTTTGCAATTGACAGAAGGAGGAGGTCATACCTTGCATTGGCCCTCATTTGGATCAAACTGCAAACTGCCTGCATGCTAGAATGTCTGAAAACTGTTAAAGCAAAAAATGTACTTGTTTCCCTATTGGTGAGCGGATTTCATTTCATAGATAGGCAAGAATGAGAGCCAGAAAAAGTGAGAGAGGTGGGAGAAGAGGACTTCTACTTTCTGGCATTTGCAAGGTGTCTTTTCAACCTGGTCACAGTGTAAAATTGAATCTCTAGAAAGTATTGCTTGTGTGTGGCATCCTTAACCAGCTCACTGTAGGATTAGATACTCAGTGCCACACAATACTGCAGTTATATAGGTGACCATATAGACTAAGTGGGACTGTCCCTGTTACTGGCTGTTATGCTGTATGATGGGAAACCAGAACCTTACAGATTACATACTTTTCTTTTTTGTTAATGTTGGCTTCTGCCCTTTGTATTTAAGGAGTACTGAGCAAACTTCATCTGTATAGTTTGGATCCCCAAGCAACTGTTAGGCTGTTTTGTGGTAGGAGGAAGATAGGCTGCTTTCTTCCAGGTGTCTTAAATGAGGAATGGTGATTACTTCATATGATTTCATTGAATTTAATCTAAACTGTCAAAGTGATGTGCTTATTAGAAGTAAAAGCTTCACTCAAGTGGAATTTATTTTCTTAATGACTGGCTTATGAAGATAATTTGTGTAGATGACAGAGAAACAGAACCATTTTGTTATTGCTATCAAACTGACTATCCTTGTGTGCTAAGCAATACAAAATAAAATACTTTCTGGAAGAAACAGGGTTTCTTAATAGTGCTTTGCAACTGAAAATCTTTTTTTTTTTACTCCAAAGACGTAGTGACCAGCATGTGATGAATAAAAAGAACTCATTATTTTCAGTTGTTGCTCTATTAATGTTGGTAGCAAGAAAAATAAAACAAATCTCTTATAAGAAAATTCTGTTTTCCATTTTTAGTTTTTCCCAGACTATAAGCTATTAATTCTTACTTCCCTTTCTTAAATTACACTATTTAGAATAAAAAGAATAATGTATATGAAAAAATAGCTTTTGTCTTGTATTGATTTTTAAGGTAACTTTTTACAGATGTGACTAGTAAATTTATTTAATGTGAATGAGTTTACTTAGAGTAGAGCATTCATCTAAGCATATGCAGTATATAAAGTATATAAAGTGATTGAAAATGCTTGTTTCAGATGAAAGCTTTGCTGTAAAGCACAACAAAGAATTTCTTCTTTCAATGGCCAACCGAGGAAAGGATACAAATGGTTCACAGTTCTTTATGTAAGTATTGAACTGTTCTGAAATGTGTGATTTGCTGTTTTGTAAGCTGTAGACTATTTTTTTGAGTTTGCATGGGAGGTGGTCTGCAACATATAAAAGTTGATGCCTCTTTAGGAAGTTACATGGTGTATGGGAACTGCTGAGTCGCGGCCTGAACCTCTGATTGATCACCTGAGGCGAGCCATGAGTCAGCCAGAGGAGCACAGGTGAAGGCAATTCAGCTGTGCTGCCGGAAGGGGTGGAGCCAGGCTGCACCCCTCCTAGACCTATTTAAGAGCTGGCTACCAGAGGGGAAGGATCGAAGGATCTCTTCTGGAGATCTCCTCTAGTGGTGTTTTGTGGGTGAGCCTAGAATAAGGGCTTTCTCTTTTGTTATCATAGTTTACCTAACTCTCTTATTTATTTTGTGATAACATCCTAATATTCGTTGATTATACACATGGAAATAGCCGTTTTCCTGCTGAGCTCTTTAGGGAGAGGTTTTATCACTCTGCTGTTCAGTGTTTATTGTCTGTGCAAAAGACCTTTTGGTCCTCTTTTAGTAACTGTCTTCTAACTCAAGCAACAGCATAAGTCTGTTAGTTCCCTGTAGAGTTTTTTCACTTTTTTTCTAGTATATGTTGTCTGGAAAGAAGCAAAAAAGTTCCAGGGGTCCTCTAGCTGAAAGTAACAGAAAAATTTTCTGTCTCAAGATAACTTCTCAATGCAGTCTCATGTATAGCTATATCTAAAGCTTAAAACTCTGTAATGCATCTGCTTTACATGCTTCTATAGAAGTAAATACTTGAAATTCATCAGTCTTATCTATGTCTCATTACCATTTTTAATATGGTAAGTTGTGCTTGTGATTTATCATTAAACCGTTATTTTGCAATATTTGGGTGATTGTTACTGTATTTGGCTCAGGTTTTGGGTTGGTTTTTTTGTTTTTGTTTTTTTTGTTTTTTTGCCATGCCTGACATATGTATACCTTAGTAATTCTAATATAGGGGAAGGCTATCAACTGTTCAGTTATCTGTAGGTGTAGAGAGTCAGTTCTACTTCTGATGTCAAATACTCTGTACATACAGGTTTTTTTTTTCCTTTGCTAATTTATTTTCCTATAAGTTTGTTGTTGCTTTTTTCCCCCCCCCCCTCCCCACTTTTCCTCTTCTGAGGCAGTTGCCTTAATTTTTATTTCTGTTCCTGGTACTATTCCTGTAATTTAAGAAATACAATTCTTAATACTTTTTTTAATGAGGATGCATCTAAAAATTTGTCACAACTTGTTCAATAAGGTGTGGTAAGGGATTGAATAGATAGTTTGTATAAATCATACAATGTTTTTAACTGCATACAAACTTAGAATAACATATATTTGGTTGTATTAAATTTTATTAATTCAGTAACTTTCATCATCTGCATACATGATTCAAATGCTGTCTGCTTTCCACTAAAATTGATTCCTGTTTTCCTCTTTAAATTACACCTACTGGAAACAACAGAACTACTAAACCTACACCTCACTTAGATGGGTAAGTATCTGTTACTTTCTTTCTACTTTTTGGGGGATCTGCCTTAAAAATTAAATATTAGAATTCTTACTTTTGCTTAAATTCTTCAGACATCATGTTGTTTTTGGACAAGTCATCTCAGGTCAAGAAGTTGTGAGAGAAATAGAAAACCAGAAAACAGATGCGTCTAGTAAACCATATGCTGAAGTACGCATACTGAGTTGTGGAGAGTTGATTCCAAAATCCAAAGGTATGCTTTAACTGTACATCTAGGTATATGTGAACTGTGCTATTGTATTACTAATTTTCTTCCTGTTGGTAGACACTGAAATAATTAGAGACGTTCTTGATAATGTTATGGAGGTACAATCAAAGGAATTAAGTAACGCTGCAGTACAATTTGTCTCTGAAAAAGCATAGCTGGTTTTGGTGCAGAAGATCTTTCCTATGTCAGCCTTAGTACAAAACTGGTAAGCACTTGTCCTAAAGAAGAGGTTGTGTTAAGTGCAGTAACAGTCTGACTATTTTCAATAACTGTGTCTTTTTATGAATTGAAGTTTCAGGTAAGTATCCAGAGCAGGCATGGAGAGTAGGAAAGCCTGAAGTTTCCCTTTAGCACATATCCTTGTTAAATAGCTATAAATTGTATTCATAAGCTGGAATGGGACAGAATCTCTTTGCCATTTCAGAGTTGAACGTGGTATTGGAGACTGGATTCTGGTTCTCTTAAAAAATAAGAGTCAATCTAAGATTCCGCTATGACTGGAAAATCTCAGTAAATGAGACTCATGATGCATCTTTAGTAGGAATTCTAATAACGATTGTCATCATTTTTCTTTCTCAGCACCTTCTGCTGATAAGTACTGTGAAGGGTTGCACTAAGGATTTTAAGGCATGAGGCAGGGCTAATTATATCTTTGGCCTAAAGAAAATGCAAGCATTCAAACTTGAGTTTCTTGGTTGTTTTGTTTTCCTTATAGTAGTTCTCTGGTTACCTGTTGTGGAATCGATGTGTGTTCTGAAGTGATGTTTTAAATCTCTCAGAATTCCAAGTAGTGGCTTATGACTTCTTAAAAGCTCTGCAACTTCTTAAATTAAACCCATGAGTTGTCCTTTATGTCAGAACATTGCTTTTATATTTTTGGACAAAATAGTGCTGTATCAGTTGGAAAATGAAGAGGTAGAACTACAAATGTAGTACGGATAGAGCTAGTGGATGAGATACTCACGCTCTGTCTTGGTTAGCCAAGCATTTTCTTTTCCTTAAGACATTCAGAAAATCTTGAAGTTGAATAGACTAAATGGAAGTCATAGTTTCAATTGCACAGACTTCCAGCTGTTAGAGAGGCTTTTAAAGAATTCATCAAAGGCAAAGGGGAAAAAAAGTGCATTTTTTTCCTTTAGCTTTTCTGGAGAGATCTGACTGGTCCTACCGGTTTGTCTGAGTGGTGATACCTCTTTGTCTTGGTACTGCTAGGATCCTGGAGGCTCTGCTCCCTGTAGCTGGTCTGGTGTCCCATGGAGAGAGATTGCTGCCAGAGTGATAGAGGAAGGCCCCTCAACTGACCATAAGGCACAGTACTAAATAACTGGGCAGCAGGAGTATTTGGGAATCAGCAAGACTTAACCCTGCCCTCTGTCTTCGCAGTCTTAGTGCCTGAGTGCAGGGAGGAGTATGGGCATTAATGAGGAGCCTGATGAAGGTGCTACTTTGCAGAATGCTTGTAGTGATTGGAAAATCCCTCTATTGAAAGGCAAAGGCTTTCTGTAGGATCTACAGAGGGAAGTCCACCACTACTGAAAGAACTGGATGGTATGACTGTAATTGTTTGCTAAAAGCATAATATGAAGCAACTGAGCCTGAGGTAGCAGAAATTGAAGGAAGTGTTTGCCCTGATACCTGTGAGTATAAGGAAGAAGCTAGATGAAAGCTGCAGTTTTTGGGAGGTGAGTAGCACCATGGAAGATGGTCAATTGAATCATCTTGCTGTGAAAGAAAGTATTTGTAGCACATTACAGCAGTAGCAGGCAAAAATGAACTGATGCTGTGAAACATGAAGAAGTTACCAGAAGAGTTGGCTTTTGGGAATTTGTTATCTAGGGTAAAGGAACAAGGAGATTGACAATAAGGGAAGTATAATGGTGATGAATTTATGTGGGTTATGCTATGATAGCTAAGGGGGCTTAAAATAAGATCTGTTTTATAGGCTTGTCTGATATGCAACATAAAGGAATTGGGCAAGTCTTTATGGAGGGAAAACTGCGCTGATGTTTCTTGAGTTTCTTGGGAAGCCAGGATGGCACTACCAGGAGGAATCACAGTAGAAGCTAGGTGTGTGATTTGGATGTTCTTTGGAAGTTGACGAAAGATTTTGTGCTATTGTCATGAGTATTGGAATGAAGCATATTATGAAGGAAGCAAACAGAAGCGTTCATAGAAAAGAACTGGATCAGTTTAGGGATGATAAGATGATCACCATTGAGTTAACTTACTGGACACTATGTGAATTGAGTAATTAAAGATCACAGTTGAATTACAGTATTGCAGAGGCTTAGAACAGAAGCTTTCTCTTGGTATTAGAGGTTGATTGACTAGAAAAGTGGGATGCTTGTAGGCTTTTTCCTGTTTTTATTATTTGAAGTGTAAAGGTGTGTTAGTGAAACTGAATGAGAAAAACTAAATTATAGAAGAAGAATCTTTTTGGCCAAGTGGTGTTTTAAAAAAATCTTGAAATGTAACGGAAACAAAAAAGCCACAACAAACTTAAAGAAACCTACTGATGTGTCCGTGTTTTGTAAGGTCATTACAGATTAGATGAGCTACTATGGTAACAAAAATGGTTTGCAAGTTGGACAGTATTTGTTAGGAGCTTTTAATGAATATTTTTCATGGAAAAACAACATTTTTTAGAGGATTCTGCAAACATTGCAATGTTTGTTTCATGATCTTCACTGATGTTGAAGACATCTCTATCGAGTCACTGCTGGTAAACATGTGTCTTCTATAGTTTAAAAGGATTATGGCTGCCTTCCTCATTCAGCCGAGGACAGTTTTGTAATTTAGTTGTTCTATCACTTCAGTTAGCACCTTTATTTTTCCCCGTAAAAATTAGGAATTGGTGATGCAGAGTTATGCAATGACTCATGGATTGTCAATGAAAAACATTTAGAAAGCAGTGATTCTGATAAATCGTGTTTGTCTGGACTTCTGTTTTGTCTCCTCCTTTGCTTCTTTTCTTGTCCCTCTGACCCCTAGGTACTCACTTCTTTCATAAGCTCTTTGCATAGCATTGGCATGCCTCTTTCTACCAGCTGGTTGCTCTTAACTGTTGTAGCTTCACAGTTTTCTATTTTGTGGATTTATTTATTTTTTTTAAGTGAACTGACCATTGGGTACAAACTGTGTGTTGGTTTTGACAGGTTCAAAATGAAGCTACAGATTGAAGCTGTGAATTATGAGATGAGATTATCTGTTCTGACCTTTGTGCCTGTGACTGTTTCTGGCCAGCTCATTTGTTTGTTTCAGTCCAGGAGTCTGATACTACATGTCTAACTAAGAGTTGCTACACTTCATAACAAACTGAAATGTGGGGAGTGCTAGGTTGTATTGTGCAGTGTGATCATGTAATTCATGAAGTGTGGTGAATATATGTCACAGTGAATGGAGTAGGAAGTAAGGCATCTATTTCAGATGTGACCATAAGCTGAAACCTAATCCTGAAGTTAATGATCTGGAACAGTTGAAATGTAAATAGAAGTCTGTTTCTTTCTTACCTCATGACCTTCATGCTGCAGGAGTGGTTTTGTTTGTTGTTTTGATCTTTAGTTGGCCAGAACCACACTGGTTCTGTATTCAGAAACTGGTTCTGTATTCAAAATAGTATTTGCTCGTGGACAGAGTGAGCGAGTTGTCATCAGAGAGTACATAGATTGCTCCTACGTGGAGGTAGTGCCTCCTATTTATTTTCTGAAATGTGCTGGCTCTCATGTCCATTAGGGACCATAACTGTCTCTATACAGTTGGCATAGTACATTTCCACTTAATTTTCTACTCGAAAGCATATCCAGTTACATCCAACATGCAAGAGACAACGTGAAGTTCCTACAGCACGTGGTTTATCAAAAAGAACCTACCTGAACCACAACTAGAATCTTGTTTTGGTTGGCCAACTATGGATCTGTCCTTGCTGATTTTATAATGTTAGTCCAAATGAGAATTATTGTTTCCCATGAAAAGTTGTTGGGAAGTGCTAGCCTATTACTACAAATAATGCATAGCAAGGCAGAAATTCATTTACTGTTTTTATTTTTACCAACTGAAAAATAGATTTAATGCAATTTTTGTTGCTTTTGATCATCTCTGAGAAATTGCTGCCTTCCGAGTTGTTGTTCTGGAAAAATGAGGTTAAGTTGTTGTCAAATTGGAGACTTTCTATACTGCAGTCATGTGATTGATGTTACTGCTGCCTACTGCTGCCTCTCTCAAGTGTCAGTCAACTTGATAATAACTGCAAAGCAGCTGGAGATCCTAATATTGATAATTCCAAAAATCAGTGTGCTGTTCCATGAAATAGCTGCTTGGTTTTTCCAAAGGGCGGTTTCCACATCTACTCTTCATAGACGGTTCTTTAAGTGAATGTTACTGGGTTTTTTTATCTTCAGATCTCTATCCTGCTTATGTAGAAACCATTGGTTTTTTTGTGTGTAATTGTTTAATGGTGAAGATTCATTTTTTTTCAGTTATTCTGATATTGTGTTGTATGGTTAGCGATAGTCTTTGGAATTTATAGGAGCCATGTCAAGTAAGATTTGATACCAATTAAAAAATTTAACTATGATTATACAGAAACAACCAGTGTGCCCTTACTGGAGCTTTCAATAGAACTTTTAATTTTGTGGCTAATAGTTTGATAGGAATTTCTTAACACGTTAGAGAGTATCCGTGCCGTTTAATTAATTTACCTGAAGTGTGTAGTGGTTAAGTAGATCTGAGTTCCATTACAGGGCATAAAAAGATACGTGCTGTGTTACTTCCTGTTGGACTGCCGTCAGATTGATAATAAATTTCTGATTTACAGCTTCAGTTGATACACGAGAAATGGTGATGTACATAATTGAGGAGTAGCCTGCTCTTTAGCGAGGTTCTTTTTCATACCAGATGGTTAGTAAGCAGTTTGTATCTTTGTGTAGGAAAACACTATGAGCTGCAGGAGTAGGGCTGTTCTCTGAGCGGTTTCACATAGTAGCAAAACTCGTAATCTGAGTGTACCCTCTGTTGGGCTAACTTCAAAGGACTTAGTGTAAAGTATATTTTCTTTTTGTAAACTTGTCTCATTTGTGGTTTGAGCATCTTTTACATGATGTCAGATTACATCGGAAGTCAAATAATTTTATAAATGTTTACAAAATTAATTTTTAAGAATACTGCATATAAAGCTTATGTTACGTAAAATGTCATCGCAAAACATACACAGTTATACTAATTCTTGACAGCACATATTTAGTGCTTTAGATCTTCTTTATGAAAACACGATATTTTAAATTCCTTATATATTTAGAGACCTGTACTGTATTTTACTTGGGGGAAACAGTCTTTTTACCCAAAACCTTTTGTTAGAGTATTTTGGTGAAGTGCTTTCATGACACAATTATAAGCAGCTTAGGAAATTCCGAGATAAGTTTGCTTTTCTGTGGTGAATTAAAACTGTCTGATATGTAAATATATGTCTTTATTGTTCTGACTTGAAGCCAAGAAAGAAGACAAGAAAAGGCACAAGTCGTCTTCCTCATCCAGCGACTCGGAAAGTTCAAGTGATTCCGAATCATCTTCAGATTCGTCATCGGATTCTGAGAGTGCTTCAGAAGAGAAATCGAAAAAGCGAAAAAAGAAACACAAGAAAAATTCCAAGAAACATAAGAAGGAAAAGAAAAAAAGAAAGAAAAGCAAGAAAAGGTCAGTATTGAGGGTTGTTTTTTGTTTTTTGCTTTTTCTAACATATTCCTGTGCAGTATTGTTTTCCTATCCTGTAACAGCACAAAGTACAATTCTGTAACTGGGAAAGTAGATATGTGGAAATTTTGGAAGCTGTTTTCGTATATGACCTTACTTTTTCTGACTTGATGACAAAGTGCAATATCTATGTGCATATGTACTGCAGTTTGTACAGGAATGAAGAAAATAGACTAAGAATTTCATATATTGGATTTGAAAAATTGCAGGAATGTTTGGTTTTAAATAAGTCGTGATAATTTTGTAGAGTTCAGTTTCAGTTGTGTGCCATGGGATTCCTGTGCTACACAGAAGCGTAAGCAGAACTAAACAAAAAAAATTAGATGAATACAGATGAATATATGTACACCATTAGTTCTGATGTGCCCAAAGTTTTGCAGTGTCACTAGAATGTGATACAACTCAAAAAGTTCTTATTTCTGAAAGTGGTGTTTCTAATCTTCTAATCTGTAGTCAGTGCAGGTCACATTTTTCCAAACTAATGGTAAAGTGTAAGAAACACTCATTTAGGGCCTAAGCTTTCTTTCTGTGGAATTAAGTCTATTTCACAGAATTTTATCGATTATATCAAGTACTTGGGAGATAAAATAGTTTTTAGTCTGTTTTATATATATATACACACACACATATATACACACACACATATATACACACACACACACACACATATATATGAGTGTAAAAATCTGAACTTAGCTTTCTTGATATCTATTTTAAAGCTCTGTCTAAATACAAAATAAGTGTTCAGTGTTGCATCACTGGACTACATAAAATGAGAGTACTAGTCAAAAATCTACTGCAATTGCATGTTTCAGAATAAGGATATAGGAGAAAGTTGTTTCTAAAACAGTTCTGTTTGTTCCCCAAGTTTCTGATTTTATGATCTGTATGCTGAATTGAGAGAATTCTGAATTACTGAAATAGATCAAATATTTTTTTTCTCATCCACATAACTTGCCTTAATAAATATTTAAGCATAAATATTTGTTTATACAAAAATACAGTTCATCTAGTGAAAGTGAAGATGAAAACCCTGAAGCACAGCCGTTATCTACTGTCCGTCCTGAAGAAATTCCTCCAATACCTGAAAACCGGTTCCTAATGAGAAAAAGTCCTCCTAAAGCAGATGAGAAAGAAAAAGAGAGGAAAAGCAGAGAGAAGGAAAGAGAGAGGTAGTATACCTGTTTTGAGTCTGACTAGACACTGATAGTGGTATGGTTGTAGTGCTGTTTTAAACTACTGAGTTATTTCCCTATTAAACAGCTGAATGTTGTGATCACTTCTGAATCCTTTTTTCAGTTGGCAACTGTTGGTTTTGCTTTTATTTTGTAGAGCAAAAGCTTAATGTTTGAATATGGTTTTTTGGAGAATGAAAAACTTAAAATGACTGATTCAAGAAAAAGCAAATGAAATAGATTGCAGTTTCATTTAGAATTCATTATAGCTGTCCAAGCCGAGTCTATATCTTAATCTGCCCTCAATAAAGAACTCAGCAGTCCAGTGAAATACTTTCTAGTAATCAAAACTGAAGCTTTCATGAGAAATTTTGGTTGACATAGTTAGCTGATACAGTAATATTGAAAATCTCTATCTGCATAACAGCTATAACTCTCATAATTTCCAATGAAAAGTACACCTAAAAACTAGTTTTTGTTTCCTTCTTAGCTTTCTTTTCCTTCTAACGTCCCTTCAAATGAAATCCTTTTAATATAGAGACTAGGCAAGCTTGTCTTACCTATTTTTAGGTTAGATCTGTTAAATAAACAAATGAACAGTACATGTTCAGGCTTTGTCTCAAGAAGGTTACTTTTTGCCTAAGTGGAAGTTTCGTATGGAAAGCTTCTGCTGTGTAATTACTGAATATGCCCTTAGGAAATGATACAAGTTCCACAAACACTGTTTTATAAAACATCTCGGGTTTTAGGTTTTACGATTATGCAATGAAGGATTTCATGGTTGCCCATTATTGTAGCTGTTTCTGCCAGGGCTAGAAAGGTTTAAATGCAATTGAATAATTATACTTCACCACTTGAGTTTCTGTTAATTT
The DNA here is from genome assembly GCF_026119805.1 of Tympanuchus pallidicinctus. NCBI lineage: Eukaryota > Metazoa > Chordata > Aves > Galliformes > Phasianidae > Tympanuchus > Tympanuchus pallidicinctus. Next base: position 18,536,325 of record NW_026294669.1, read on the forward strand.
ACAGTAACAGGTTTAATCAGACCTTACAAGTGAGCATCACCTATTCTCATGAAATGAACTGATAGCGGAGGGTGGCTGTGTATTGTCGCTGCCAGGATACAATAGTGTCACTCAGAGCTGTGTGAGGATATGAAGTTGTCTTTATCTTCTTTCCTTCTTTGATGTTACAAACAATACTGATTTTTATTTTTAGTAATCTATCGAATTCCCAGTCAACATACCAGAGAAGGCTGCTGGTGACCAGATCGGGAAGGAAAATAAAAGGAAGAGGACCAAGGGTAAATATTTGCAATCCCTTCCTCAAAGCAAACAATGCGGTAGCACTCCCATTTTCATTAGGATGGTCAATTTTGTAAATTAAAAAAAAAAAAGTGTGCAAATAATCTATGGGTGCATCATAATTGATGTAGGGGCTGCTTTAGCTGAATGATGTCATGATGTTCAGTAAATTAATAACTTTTCAGTGAACGCATCTGAGTCATGGTAGGTGCTGTGGAGAATCAACCACTGGGGATTAAAACGTTTTGGATTTATGTGCTTTGATAGCTAACTTGCACCTGGTTTTCTTTTCTCTTTCTGTCAAGCGTTACCGGACTCCTTCCAGATCCAGGTCAAGAGATCGATTCCGACGCAGTGAAACTCCTCCACATTGGAGGCAAGAAATGCAAAGAGCTCAAAGAATGAGAGTGTCAAGTGGAGAAAGATGGATAAAAGGAGACAAGTAAGATGATTTCTGTTCGGTGTATGTGCATTTAAAATATATGCATTTAAATTTTTGTAATTATTAGAAGTAATACATTTTCTCTTCAATTTTCAGTTATAGTTAATTCCAAGAAAACAAGACACACTGACTTAGTTATCCCATTAGTTAACGACCAGGCTTTAATCGTGCTCATTTGTGGTTTCCATAAAAATATAATTATGTTGTGATGTAATGTGATTTTAAGCTACAATTTTGAAGCAGCCTCAGTCCTCATTTCATTTTTCATAGTGTAGGAGATTCAAATTATTTTTTAATTTTCCAATTTTTTTTTCCAAGGAGTGAAATAAATGAAATCAGGAAAGATAATCAAAAAAGCCCAGGAAGAGGAAGGGAGAGAAAAACATCAGATCACAGACAAGTTTCTGAAAGTCCAAGCAGAAGAGGGGAAAAAGAGAAGAAAAAAGATCATAAATCCAGCAGTAAAGACAGGGAGACGAGAAGAAATTTGGAAAAAGATGACAAGCATAATAGAAGCAAGACCAAGAAAAGAGGCAAATCTAGAAGTCATAGTAAAAGCAGAGAGAAATCAAGAAGTAAAGAAAGAGACTCCAAACACAGCAGACATGATGAGAAGAGAAGATCAAGAAGCAAAGAGAGGGACCGTGAGAAAGACAGAGAAAAAGAAAAGCACTATGATTCTAGAGGGAGAGATAAAGAAAGAAGTAGGAGTAAAGAGAGAAGCAGAAGGGCAGGTTCAAGAAGTAATGAACATGACCATAGGAAGAGTAAAGACAGGGAGAAGCACAAATCAAGAAGCAGAGAGCGTGAGCATGCTAGAGGAAAACATAGTTCCAGCAGTAGAACAAGGGAACGAAGCAAAAGCAGAGATAGGGGTAGAAGGGGTAGATCAAGAAGCAGAGACAGAGATCGCAGTCGAAGTAAGGAATATTCAAGGAACAGGGATAGAGAATCAAGAAGAAGACGATCAAGAAGCAGAGAAAGGAGAGGTACACCAGATAGATATAGAGGAAGAGAAAATAGGAGGAGGAGAAACTCGAGGAGCTCAGAGAGAGAGGAAAGTCAGAGCAGAAACAGAGAAAGATACTCAAATAGAGAAAGTAGAAGCTCATATAGGAGGAATGATAGTGAAAGCCAAAGGAAGAGGCATTCAAAAAGCCATGAAAGTAGCAGTCCTGAATCCAGTAAAGGTAAGAAGTCTAGTAGAGATCAAGATAGAAGTCCAGATTCAAAAAAGAGACCAAGTAGCAAAGAGAGAGAATCAAAATCGTACTCACACAGGAGTAATGAAAAGGAAAAGACCAGATCCTCAGCTGAAAAAGAAATTAACCAAAAATCAGAGAGTCAGGACAGAGATCATGCCCCTAGTAAGGATAAGAAATCTGATCGTGAAACAAGTCCTGGAACAGATGATGACAGGCACGGATGAGTGTTTGGACTTAATGTTTCCATCGTCTCAAAGTTTTAGAGACGTTTTGAGGAACGCCTTTTTTTAAGATGTGGACTTCAGTTTGGTCTTTTGATAATCTAAAACCTGGATCATTTGTACTGCTAAAGTTTTAATAAACTTGAAATGAAAAATTCTACGTGTAATACAGTGTGCTGTGTTTTAAATATTTCCTTGTTTTATGCACCCTTGTTTGTTAGCAGCTAAGAAGATACTTTCTGTGCCACATGTATTTTCTTCCTGGTGAATTTACATTGGGGCACACAGTGGCTTCTTGTGAAGAACCTTTTTTCACATGTGAAAAAAGCTGTACATATACTACATGTATTCTTAAACCCAGGATAATTTTGCAAGGGGTTATCATTCCAGTGCTGGTACATTTGTAATTCAGTAGGTACAACCTAGGATTTTATTTTATTTTTTGTGAAGGAGTATGACTGACTTAATTCACTTTGTGATTTACAAAAATTGATTTTTTTCTGTATTTATGTCACTGCCAACAGTAGAATTTATTTGTGTGGTAAGGCAGTCATCTGCGTTTGGGAATTCTTTCTTTGTCCTGTATTTGACTGTAGAAGAATAGGTTTTTTTGGAGTGCTCATCACTTCACTTCTTGTTTTCTCTAACCTCGCTCTTCTTGTTCTATGCTTTCATCTTTGTCTACTGTAGAAAATTCAGCTTGGGTGCTTCAGTCTGCCATGCCTCGCTTCCTAGTTAATGAATGCACAAGAAAGTGAGAATTACCAGAATTCATAGTGGGTGTCTGCACATCTCAGACATGGTGGTCACTGACCAGAATAAGGAACCACCAGCAAATCTTTTATATTTTTGCTGCTTTTTAAGAGTTTGAAAAAGCAATTAAGAGTTGAGCAATTAAGAGTATAATAATAATAAATTATTATTGTTTTGAGCAAAAAATTGCTTCCCTCCTTGTGTCCTCACTTTCTAAAGACCCATCCTCAAACATACATTCCTCAGTTTAATTCCCTCCCTTTTGTGCTTTCCTCTCATGCTTTTAGGACTCTGCCTTGTTTCTTTCTCAACACGACACCCTCATGAAAAAGAAGGAATTCAATTTGGTTGCTGCAGCATTGCTTCCATATGTGCCATTAGCCCAGAGCTGGTATGTGATGGCTGTGGGTTGAGAGGTCAAATGTGGTGCAAACCCCAACGTTTTTGTCAGTCCTTCAGTCTGCTTGCACCAAACGCTGGTGAATCTTAAGGTTTCTAAGAAGTCTTAAGGGCATTAATGTCAAGCTGTTTTGAAGTGTAACTATTTCAGTAGTTGATTTTTTTAAGGCAGATCTTCTGATTGCATGATATAACTTATTCTTACTTTTTTTGTAATGTTTGTCAATATTTTTGCCATATAATAACCCACTTTATTATGAGTATGTGTCCACAGCAGATGAGCAGAATTGCTGAAACTTTGTTTGATGTTGTGCTCCAGACAGTTATTACTCTAAAGGAAATAACCAGTTGTTATGTCTTGAGAACAAAAGAAAATACAGGATTGTGAACAAAGTGAGAACTCTTACTGGACAAAAACTAGAGGTGTGTAGTATCACTTTTTAGTAGAATGGTTTGTGGAGTTGCTTTGGCTACCTTTTTTTTTTTTTTTTACGTGTTTTAGTATGTATTTTGCATTGTCATTTAATGCAGAATTTGTAAAAATGTTTTCCAAGACCAAACAGTGTGGATAACATAACTATTTAAAAAGGAGTGAATTAAAGACCTGTAGTGGGCCTGTTCTGTGTATTGCCTGTCAGAACACAGCACAACTTTGTAGCAGTTCCTTCTTGATTTTTGAATAGTAAGAAAAAGTCAAGAAATTCAGCTTAAGAAATGTATGTGGCAGCTCACACAATGTTATTTTTGCTCTGCAGTATGCACTGCGGTGCACTTCGGGGTCTCTTTGAGTATAAACTGCAGTGTTCTTTAATCTTTTAGGAAGCTGCTACACAACTTCTCATTGCTCAAGAGGTATGTTTGCACTACTAAGAATGTTCCTGCCAATGCCACTGAAGGGCATATAAACCTGCAAACAAAAAAACCTCAGCTATATCAAGTCCTGCTCTAGTAAAGGGTAAAAATATCACCAGGCGGCAGTAAGGTAATCCATACGGAATTATTTTAAAATGTTAAGTGGTTACTAAGTCTTGAACATAATTTAAAATGTCAAAGATTCAGTTGTAATTTTCAGCTCTAAGTAATCTCAACACTTATGTGCTCTTAATATGGAGCTTTCCCTGCTATAGGTCAAAAATTTGTGCAGATTTAATGCTCTCTAGTTCTTTTATAGCGGGTTAAAATTCATTTGAATAAGTGGCACAAGGATTGTTTTCCTGTTTTTTAAGGTAACATGGAAGAAGTTGGTCACTTATAATTGCACATGGTAGGATACTCTTAATCTCTTGCTGAGTGTGTGCCTTGCCTGTATTGTATTTGATACTCAGTTGTTTTAATGCTCAGTGCTTTGTTTGCTTTAAGTTCAAAAATTGCAGTGAGAGGGGGAATGTGCCACATTTGTGCTTTTCTTTGTCTAGAAATTAGGAATGCTGATAAGATACTCAGTGGGACTGAAGCACAGTCCTTTGAACAGCAGGATGTCCCCAAGCACCATTGAGTTCTTGTTGCCTGGTGAGCTTGTAGATACTGCTCCTGCTGTCCTTGAGCCCTTCTTCCCTCTACAGCAGTTTTTCTGTTCTCAGTCTCATGTTGTATTTCCATTGCACTGTGGTCAGAGTGCAACTCAGTGCCATCTTTGGCAGCAATGTCATAAGTTGTTGGCCTTTTGGTTTAGAGAACTGAAGTGGAAGCATGTTTGAAAGCAATAATTACGTGTACTGGAAAACAATGCTTGTGGTCATTCCTTCTGAATGAGGCCGGGGAGAATGGTCTGTCTAGAAGGCAGCTTGTGCTGTCAGCACCCCAGAACTGACCTTACTCCAGAAAAACTGTCGAAAATGCATATCTCTGCTTTTGGAGATACAATAGCCTCAAGATAAACATACTATGTTTTACCATATACCTCTCTTTTAAATGATTTATGTCTTCCCTGATACTGGAAGAACTTTGATGAAAGACAGTAGTATTTTGCAGTAGTAGTCATGAGTTAATTTTTGGTCAACTTACCTGGGGGACACAAGTGACAAAGTTAATCTTCATGTTTCTAGATCAAAGTGACATAAATGTTAAGAACTCTTACATGCTGCTTTCCTTCTTTTGCTTTTGTAATTTTTCTAATGCAACATTTAACCAGATTGTTCAAGAAAATGCATATCACGAAGTTTATAAACTCTGCATTTTGCAGAATTTGAATTTGGTATATTATTGCAGCTTTCTAGCAAAAAAACTTAGCTTTCCAGCTTGTTGTGTGTGTACTTCTAGTGTAGTACTTATTACACATCCTTGAACAGTTCTCATCATTGAAACATTACTCCAACAGAACTTGTTCCTAAATAAAACCAAGAAGTAATATTCAATTGGAGAGTGGGGGCAAAAGCTATGAGGTCAAAGTAAGTTTTCTTAATATGATATTCCATGAAAGGGACAGCAATAATAAATGATTAGCTTAGATAGTAAAACTATGCAAAAGTAAAAGAGGTATGTCCTTCCTTAATCATAAAGTTACTGTTTATATGAAATGAATGTGGTAGTTAACATGAACAAGTTTAGAGGACTGATCTTACATTGCTAAATACACATCTCTAACATATTTGTTCAAAAATTATATTCATGAAAGTTCTGACCATAACATCAAATGAACTATTTAACTACACCAGCACCCTGACTTTGAATTGAAATTTTGCAACATCCAAAGCAGGCAGGCATCCTGTTTTTGGCAGGCAGTCATTTCTACATATTCTGTACATATCCCTGTAAGTGTACATTAAAAAACTAATCACCGTGTTGCTTTAGTCATAACTGCTAATTAAAGGAAGGATTGGAAATTTAGGCCTATTTATGATATGTTGTAAGAGGAAACAGCTGATAACTGGTTTCCTTCACCAGCTAAAAGAACTGTGGTTCATTATGTAAGTAGTGGTGTGCATGTAATATTTAGTGAAATATTTCAAAATTTGTCTCTTCAATATTTTGTAATCTGTACTTCTCAACTGGGATGATGACCCAGTTCTCAGCTGGGGGAGCGCAAGTTCTTGAAAGGAAATGTATATCTTGTGTATTAAATTAATTTTCAGTAATAAATGCTTTTTTTGGTGTATTTGTTAGCATAATTGATCTGTCTGCAAAGTGTCCTTGCAGTATTAATTTTTTGTGTATAATTAAGGGAATTGCTCATTTCTGGTTCCCACGGTGCAAATGATGCATTTAAATGTGCTTGTGATTCAAATCTTGAGCCTTCTGAATTGTTGTTTGTATAGATTTACAGGATGTGATGATGTGATGTCAGGACGTGACCTCTTCAGTTAAACCCAAATTTATATGCTTTTATTAAAATCTGGCTATTCACATCTTCAATCTCACGCTGAACTGGACAATAACGTTTGCTAATAGACAAAGGACAGGCTATATACCTAATACCTAATTCAACACACAAAAATGCAGCTGTGTGACTAAACTGATCTAGTATTTTATCCCAATAGCTTTTTTGCAAGTTTCAAACTTTGATCAAAATAAACCTTGTATTTATGGAGAATAGTTTTCAGCAGTTACAGAAGATGTTCCTATTTGATGACATGAATTTAAATACAGCAGTAAGATAGCTGCCAGCTTAGAACTGAATGCAAAGCTAAGTTTTGATCAAAAGTTCACCTACACAAGTGTTCCATTCTGGCACCCTGGCTCTGCCAGAGCAGTGTTTAGGAGACAGCAGAGAAGCACACCATACCCTCGCTGTGTGTTTCCTAGTTAATTTAGAAACTTGAGTGTGAGGCACACAACTATCTTGCTGCAGACATCTCTTTCTCTAATAAAGAATTAGAGACTGAGCCTGTGCTGCAGCTTTCTCAATCTAGTCCTTCTACTATGTTCTCAAAATAAAATTAAGTAGAAAATTGTCCAAAGAAACCACTTCCCCCAAAAACCACACACACACACACACACACACACACACACACACAAACAGCAACCAACCAAACAAAAAAAACCCCTCAGCACTGACATTACTGTCACAGGCAGCTATTTTTGAACAGCTTACTCAGTTTTATTATTCAGTTTTTTTAAAGCCACAACACACGGTTTTACTTAAGCTTAGAAGCCCAGTAATGCTCAAGGAGTACAGCGCAGATGTCAGGCTTAAATACATGTTTAGATTTTTACCTCTTGGCTTCCTGAAATCTACTGCTATGTTTCATAACAAAAGTACAGTAATCACTGTTAAAATTGCTTATTGAAACCTATGGCTGTAGATAAGGTAATTGTTTCTTGAGCTGAAGCTGAATATACGCAGGTTCTGGCACATTGCGTGTCTTGTAATGTATTCCAATCAGCTTCAGCTGTTAGGCATTGGTAGGTTTTGCAGAGTGGCTATAGCTTCTTATTCATTTGAAGGTGCTCCTATGCTTGTCAGATGTATCTCTGAAGGAGAAAGAAAAAAAGTTTAAGTCCTGCTGTATTATTTCTAATTACTGTACAATTGAATGTACATGAATTGATGGATTGTAATTGAAACAGTAGCAATTGCCCTACAGCAATAAGGTAATACTAAGCTTTACCAAAGATGGTCCAAATTTCCCTTGTCTGGCACGCCCTTGTTCCAGTTGCTGGATGCTGGAGGCTGCCAGGTTTTGGTAGCCTCAAACCTTTGAGCCTGTCTCTGGTCTGCACAGTGACTATTACTTGTTTCCTACAGTAAGCATTGCAGCTTTCTAGCTTTCTTTTTTAAACAGTATAGACTACTGTAAGTCCAGTCAGGTGCTACTTATTTGGAAGAGAGTATGTAGTAAAAATACTATTATATGAGCAAAAATCTAATGTTGAATTTTATTGGGCCTACAGTTCTGACACACCCTTCAGTACCTAACAGAATTGTCATTTTCTCTGGATAATGCATTGGCGATGAGAAACCCAGAAGGGAAAAAAATAATTAAAAAAAAAATATTATGATGGTTTATTTAATATAGCTGACTGTAACTACTTGATACTATGTTTTAAAGCTGATTCAGATCTTCTAAAAGATTGATTTAATAGATTAAATAGCAGGTTTGAATCATTTACTAGACCATAACAGATGCTTAAATTGCACTGTTGGCAGTGTAAGAGTGTAAGTAGAATGACTAGAGAGTCCAAATTTAGAAACATAGCACAACACATTAAATAGAAGGAATTAAAGAAAGGTATCTTACGCAGTCTTATCATAGCTCTAGCTTTCACTTTAACTGCCTCTCAAGTCTTTTTTTTTTTTTTTTTTTTTTTTTTTGAGCTATTTAGAAATAAAAGGAAGATTGTCTACCAGAGAAAAAGGTGAACTGCCAGAACAAGAATGGAGATTCAGCAGAGACAAGGATCATTATCAGACAAAGGAAGAAGATTACATGTCTTGAAATGGGAGAGTGTTATAAATATGAAAAAGGTATAAGTAAATAACAAATCTAAAAGAACTTAGTCATTAAAAGAACAAATTCTTTTGAATTGACTAAAAAAATCTTTTGAATTGACTAAAACCACCATTAAGTTTTGAAAAAAATTTCACAAGAGTTATATATAGCCAATCTATAGTGGCATCTGAAAGCGTCCATCCTTAATTGCCCTGTGGTGCCAACTCTTCTCTTCAGTAAAAGTTTGTTTCCACTTGGTGTCATCTTCATCCTTCCTCTGAGTTGAGCAGCAGCAGCCTGTAATGTTAGAACTAGAAAACTCTCGCCCAGATCACCACTTGACAGTAAAGAATTGCACAGTGATTAACTTAAATCTACCTAGGATGAGTTATTATAAAAGTTCCTCTCTTCCATTTTGTGTGAGAATTCAATCAGAGAAGACTACTGCTATAGCTATACAGGCATCAGACTTGTGGTATTGTCCTGGAAAATCACACTTGACCCTGGAGGTAAGCACTTAAAGCACCAATCTATTTCCACAAAGTTGGGTGACACGTTGGGGAAAAAACACAGTTTGCTTTGTCTCAGTCCCTCTAGGCCCTGCATTTCTTAGGTCCTGGCCTTCTCATAAGACCAATCCCTGTGAGTGTGTCCTATGACATGCATGCGTCCTATGACTTCTGAAGCAAGGCAGCGCACCAGTTGAGAGGGGGCTCTGTTGAGCAAAATCAGTAGTTCATGTTTAGTAGTCAAGTTATTTCTCAAAGCATCTTCTGATTTGTTAACTATAAATTGCAATTTTAGCTAATAAGCATATGCAGTGACACTTGGCATTACACTAGAGATGGTGGTCAGCTAGACCAACCTGCTTTAAATGTGATGATTTCAAAGCTTTCTCAGCTGATAGCTGACCACCATTCTAGTCAAAAAGATCAAATTTTAACCTTTCAGCATGAACACACTGTGTCTTTACAGTCAACCTGGTCTCCCACATAATAATCTGTTGTATCAATCATCTGACAGTACCAAGAGCTTGGCTCTGCTTTAGCTGTACTACCCTTCCAACAGCTGCAGGCTGCTCCTAGCTCTCTCCTTAGCTTCTTCCTTGCCAGACAGTGAGCTCAACTTTCTCACTGTTTCAGTTTATTTATCTTTTCAGGCTGTTCAATAGCTTTCATCTGCTTTTAATTGCACAGTGAATTGTTCTTTTAACTTCTTCCCAGTCTTCTCTTCTTTCTTTGTGTTCTTCAACATATCAAACATACAAATTACTTTAGTCTTCTGTATTATTATTCTTGCAAGATTTCCATTCTTGCCTTTCAGGTAGGACAACTGTAAAGAACAATTAAATGTTACCATAATGTTTTCTCACTAAAAATCCTAGAACCTCAACTATTTACTTCTTCATGTTGCTAAAACAACCTCTTTGCTTTTTTATAGGGATCACTAACTAGAATTAATCATTAAAAACAAGCACACAAAGAATACACATCTTTGGAGGTCAATGCAATATCACTGATTAATGCTTTTTTAATGCTGAAATAAGCAACTGAATCCACATGTAGCCAGTGTGTTTAAAAACTACCCTAGATGCTTATTTCACTCTAGATAGTGAAAGGAAGAATTGCTTTCTGGTAGTTGAATTTAGTATTTCTGTAGACGTTCCAAGAAAAAGGGAATATAAGCCCCATGGAAACACAGTGGATTTCAAATGCACGCAATCTACAGAACAGGGCTTTTGATTTTTTTTAAAGCTAAGTAGGAAATGAGGCTGCAATCCACCTTGCTTCTCGTTGCTGTGCAAGTAGACTAAAATCCATTTAACTCACCAGTTGCACATGGTAGTGAGCATTTGTAAATGTGAACTTGGGTATGCATTTGGAGCATAATCAAGCTCTGCAGACTTCAGCACAACTCTTACTGTAGTCAGTGCTTCTTCTCAAGGTTTCAGCTTCAAAAGGCTTTATTAAAAGTTTCCATTCTTTGCTGAAAAAAGCTTGAAGTAATAAAGAGAGCACTAGCTCAGAGAGAGGGGAAATAAATTTTTCATTAGTGAACTAAAAAAAAAAAAAAAAAAAAAGTATAAAAGGATTTAGAGACTATTTCAGAAACTAATTGCCATGCCTCTGTCATGCCTTTTTCCCCCAAAAGAAAAAGTTTATTTCCAAACAAGTCAATTATTCCAAGATAATTGAAAAGAACTCTATGGCTTAGCTGACAGTTCAGCAAGAATACATCTTTCTGTAGATGAGAAGCAAGTTTGAGATAGATCTCTTGGTTGTTCTGGTTGTTCCTACTTACTGTGCTTTTCATATTCCGGAGTAATGATAGACTGGAGCCTTTTGGATGAAAACTTAAGAAGGAAGATATGCTCCAAACAGTGTAATGGGGGTTGAGCCATGACCCCAGACTACTGCTGCTTTGGGCAAATGCCCCCCAAAATGCGTGCATCATGAATGTTACGCTCTCAGCAGCAGCTTCTTCATTCCACAACCAGCCCCTTTTGGGCTGCACTGACTAAAGTGGATACAAAGAATCAGCTGTACTTTGCCATGTCCTGCTGTCCAGAAACAGCTCAGCAGCCCATAGCAATACCTGGGATCATGTTCTGAGTCCTGGCTGGATTCTTGGACAGGGATTTGAAGGGCATGTAAGTTGCAACATTCCTGCCCAATTCCAAGAATTTGCTCAGTGTCTGATCAAGAAAGCAGCTCACATACATTTGTCAAGGAAGAATGTGGATAGTGCCACACAAGCTTTTTTTTTTTTTTTTTTTTAAAATATACTGAATAAATGAACATTTACAGTTAGCAAAAACTAATCTTCAGCTGATATTTTATGAATTCTTGATGGACACCTTCCATGTTCCTTTGTAATTTTCTGTTGCAGTAGTTTACCCACAAAGAGGTAGCTGAGTTCCAGCAGTATCCTATACTAATTTTGATTAAAAAACAAAAAAAAAAAAAAAAAAGAGGAATAAAACCTACTTAGGGGACCTAAATCCGAGCCTTGTTACCACCCTGGATGCTTGGAGGGGAGAATAAAAGTTACATGCATTTGCAACACATTAAGTTACTCACTGTCTTTATCTCTGAAATTTTTGCTCTTAATGAAAAGTGGCTTCTGTCTGAGCATCGTAGTCCAAATCCGCTTGTTTTTCTTGCTGTTTTTTTGCCTGTTTCTCTGCCTGAGAAACAGAGAATTACAAAGCTTAGTATTTATTTTACAACATAATTAGCTTAAGACCTTTTGCACCTATGTTCAGAATTCTTATCCCATTCATCTTACAAGTTATGAAAAAAGTGCAATAGTGAATTTTTAGAAAAACCGACTTGACCTGCACAACACTCTTTGAGAAGAGAAACTTTGTGTGAGCGGCTCCCACACTGGGACACAGACATCACAAGAAACTGAATAATAAGGTCATTAGCTCAAGGGAAATTCAGTTGCAGAAAGGGGATCTCCATTCCTAAGTGGTGTCTCTTGAGGCCATATTTGCAGCACTGATCTCTTCGCTATCAATAGCCCTTCCTAGTAATCCTCCCTGACGAATACAGGCTGAGGAAGCCCAGAATAAATTTCAGTTCTACTCTAAGATGTGGCTGGTTCCCCAATCCCAACATCTGCAGCGCACCCAGATCACAAACAAAACACATCACACACAGCACGCCTCCTGTCCCTGCCCTGCAGACAGTATTTAGTGTTGTTGGTATATCTGCATGCTTCTTTCTGAAAGGGCTGGAAGGGTACCATGCTTCTATTTACCATTTGCTGGATTCGAAACTTCTGTAATTCTACATTTGCATCATGCTGTTTGTCTTTCTTAGCTTTTTCCATTTCCAGGTAGATACGATCATCTGTCATCCACTGACTGCGGTCCTTCACACCCTCTGCTTTTTCCTCTCTCTCCTTCTGCAATTTCATCTTTGCCTGCATTTTATAAAATAGAGGCAGTTAACTAAATAATCACCTTGCTAGTTTGAGGAGCCATGTCTTGCAATCAGCCACTCCAGGCCAGATCCAAAAGCAATAATGATGTAGCCCCACACCAGCACTCTAGTGTGCTGGATCATGGCAGATGCACTCTGGCCAGGCCCAGAGTTTCCAACAGCACCAACAGATGATCCCCAACTCCAGGTGGGAAAGAGGACCCAGAAAGATGGCACCAGCAACACAAGCTGTGATCTGGGCCAGGTTTCTCAGCTGCAGTAAGCACGGCTGAGACTGGAAAGTGTTTGCACGCATTACCAACAATTACAGAGCTTTCAAACTCAAAGGGATGAATCTGCATGCCACTTGCAGCTTGCTTAAGGTATTAGATGTATAACTGTAGATTGTGAATATGATGAAAACTGCTGAGAATACACATGTATGTTTCACTAACAGCACATTAAAAAACATGTTTCTATGTTCTCAGTACACACCAGAAAAAGGGACAAGAACAGATTAGGTTTTCTTACGTCAGTGGCTCTGTATTCAGCAATAGATTCAATGGCAGCCTTTTTTTTAGCTTCTTTCTCTTTGGTTTTCACTTGGTACTCATCTTCTACCTCTGCAGCTGCTCGATCAAGACGATCATCTTCCATCCTCAATGCCTTGTTCATCTGTGCAGTTAGTTTTTTACAAGCTCTGTCCTGATGCTCCTCAATTAGCCTGAAGCACAAAAAAAGCTACCATATCATACCGGAATATCTGATACATACTTATGCCTTCCAAGGCATTTATCAGAATAAAATCAGCAGTCCTACTTCTTGTATCTTGTAGGTCTTTTCCAACCTTGGTGGTTCCATGATTCCATTTTTCTCTCTTGCCACACAGACCCACCCATTCAGCTCCTTGAACTCCTTTTGCTAACACGGCAAATAAGCGCTCCCTATGTATATATTTATTGTCACGCTAGCTTTTTGTTGCAGTAATTAAATGGATCATACAGTTCACCTAGCACACTGCCAAAACAGGTCAATGCTGGGAGTACTGGCTGAAAGTAGGACGCAGAGGGAACTTGTTGCATTGGCTCAGAAATGTCATATGCTCACAATTAAGCAGGTAAACAATTCCTTTTGTTAGTGTAATAAATATGTTTCTTTATGTGTCTTAGAGAAAGAGACAACATGCTGATGCAGAGATCTGTGGTCTAGGCAACTTGAAGACTTGAGACCGCAGAGCACCAATTACTACTGAAACCAATAAGCATTTCTTCTGAATTTTCCACCTTTTTCCAAGTTTTAATTACTGAAAAGTGCTTGTATCACACACTTGATTTTGGTGGCATAAGAATTCAGAATAATGTTTGTCACAAAATTAAGTTGGAGCTTTGAAGAACACGAAGAACTCTAGCCCTCAACCTACCTGCTGGTCTCTGCATCTTTCTCTCTTCTCAGATCAGCCATCAGTTCTTTTTCTTTAACATAAGCCCTAATTTGATCATCCTCTTTGTCTTCTTTTTGTTTCTCTTCACTTTTAATTTGTTCTTGTTCAGCTACATGCTCCTGTTTAAATGGAAAATAACTTTTTTTTTAATGCAGAATGAGACTTCTGAAATATTTAATAGGAAAAGAAAAATCCAGTAGAGCCTTCACATCTAGTCCATAATTACAGCTCTTTGTAACAGTGGAGAAGGTATAGAACATAGGAACAGATGGAAGAGAACACTCAGGACCTAACTATCACAGACTACCATGGAAGTAAAGTTAGTATGCAGTCACAGTCCCCAGTACAATATCCTTCAGTTAAATTTTCCTCTGTTTTCTTACTGCCCACAAGAAAGGCACTGTGTCTGTTTGAAGGATACAAACAGTAACTCTGTAAAATTGTGAAAGTGTAAGGCACAAAGTATTTTGTAGTCACCTAGAAATGGCAATTAGTATATAATACTGTTCTCACACATGCAAGGTTGAAGGCAAATGGAGGACCAGAAGGAATATAGGAAGGAGGGGAAAAGGAAAACAGGGTTTCAGTGGAGTTCTCTCCTTGTACTGTCTCACTTGGCAATGAATCAATCCACCTCTGCCTCCTTGTTTAAGCAAGCACTGAGGTTCACGTAAGATGTGTGGAGGGGAGAACAGCAGGTATGTTAAGTAATTTTAATAGACTTTTTATAAGGGCATGTAGTGACAGAAGGGGAAACAATTTAAAACTGGAAGAGGGTAGATTCAGACGAGATATTAGGAAGAAATTATTTACTGTGAGGGTGGTGAGACACTGAAACAGGTTGCCCAGAGAGGCTGTGAATGCCCCCTCACTGGAAGCAGTCAAGGCCAGGCTGGATGGGGCTTTGAGCAATCTGGTCTGGAGGGAGGTGCATCTGCCTATAGCAGGGTGGTTGAAACTAGAAGATCTTCAGGGTCCCTTCCAACCATTGTATGATTTCCTAAACAATTCTAGTCACAAGGGGAAAGACAACTTATAAAGGTATTTTCACGTTCACAGACCCAGCCTACTCCCCTCTTTGTAAGAAAGAGCAACAGGCTTAAAACAGGCTTAAATCCAGTTCTAAAGTCAGGGCTATTCTTCAGTGCTTACACGAGTGTTTTCCATTACAGACCAGTCAAAACTCTGGGTGTCACACTGCAGCTTTCAAGGGGCCCTTCTCAAAAGAGGACAGGAACAACACTGCCTGCAACTGGCAAGGCAGAGGAGTATGACCCAGCATTACTGAAGCTATCAGCAAACCTGCTGCCAAGAGACCCATTTATTCACGGTCCTAATGCAAGTGCTTCATGGTGAAGCATGTAATGAACTCTCTCCTTCTGTTACTTACATGATACTGCCTCTGGCGTTCACATTTCTCCCCCTGTTCCTTTTCTTTTCCTCTCTGAATTTCCAGTTGGTACAACTGGCTCAGCCTTTGTATTTTTTCACCTTCTCTTTTGTTTTCCTGCTTGACCAGGTCTGCCTGATGCTTGTGCTCCTCTATTCTGAAACAGAAAAGGAAGGAAATAGATGGCCCTGGGACTTCATGACATAGGGAACAGACTGGAATACCGCACATCTACAAGTACTTGAACACCAAACAATCTGATACTTCGAAGTGAAAGCAGAACATCAGATCAAAATAGAATCATGTTTTTTAAAACAGTAGTTACAAATCCATTGGCCAAAGCTGAGTTCCATCACATACAGTAAGTATAGGAATTTCCTGATTAAGTTAATACTAGCAAAAGCAAACATGACCTGCATATGGACTTGAATAACAGCCTGCATTTGAGTCACTTGTTTAACAGCCGGCCCGCTCCACGTACAAGTTCGGCTTTTGTCCGAGCGCAGCCTTCCGAGCAGCGCTACAGCGCGGGCGGAGGCACGGAACACTCATCAGCCCGTCCCTGTCAGACAGACCTATGAATCACTGCGGGGAAACGGCAAGAACGACAAGTTTTGCCCCAGGGAGGCAAGCCGCTTGCGTCAGCACCAGAACACAGCTCCCCTTGTTTAGCTCCCCACCAGCAAGACGCGTTTCTGAAGCCGCAGAACTGACTTCAAAAAGGCACGAGAGGCCGAGCAGCGCTTACGCGCCGGCCGCTTGGAGTGGACGCGGTCCCTCCGCCCAGCGCGGCACCGCCGTGCCGATGCCGAGCAGCCCAGGACACACTGGGCCCGCAGGCGCTGTGCTGACAGCCCCGGCAGGCTTTTCGACCCGAGCCCCGCTCCGGGAGCCGCGAGGTCCCGACTTACTGCGCCAGCTGCTCTCTGGCCACCGCCCGGCGCTCCATGTAGCGGCCGTGTTCCCGCTCCGCCTCCCGCTGCTCGGCGCCCGGCTTCTCGTGCTCCATCGGTAGCTTCCGCCGAGAGACAGAAAATCGGCTTTCCGGATCCCCACCGGCGGCGACCGCCGTCCCGGCACGCCCGCCCTCTTTGTTTCCAGAGCGGGAGCGCCTCAGCCCCGCGCGGCCCTGAGGCGGAGAGCGGCACTAGGAGCAGAGCAGCAGCGACAGGACAACAATAAGGAGGAGATGGGAACGCCCCGGCTCCGATGGCGGCTCGGCACGGCCCCGCCCCGGCGCGCTGCTGGCGGGCCCCAGGGGCGCGGGTGGCGGGAGCCGCCGTGCCGGGCCGCGGCGCCTTGACTGTGTACGCTGTGTCCCTGCACGGCGGGCCTCGGCTGCGCGGGAGCGGAGCTACTGCGTTCGACTTCCCTTCTCCTGCCTGGAAGACGCTCCTCGAAGGGGCAGTTGCTGCCGTTCGGAAGGAACGCGCCCACTCGCTACACAGCAGAGATAAGGGGAGCTGTGGTCGCGCGGGGGGCCGCCCTCTGGCGTCAGGCCCTGTGCTGTATGTCAGAGCCTTTTGCTATCAGGAGCCATGCTCAGAATGTTGATGGCACAAAGACCCGTTTTCCAAATATTACCAATCATCCTTTTTGTGAAACTTCCTAACTTTCTTAGCACTTGTGTTAACTAATGCCCTAGCTGAGAGAGATGGGCAGCTCGGGGTTGGAACAGGAAGATGTGTGCAGCTAAGCTAAGCTTCCGGTTCCTTGGGCTGTAGTTCTGATGGACCCCAAAGTGGGAATGTCCTGCTCAGAGCTCAGAATATTGCAGAGGAAGTTACACGAAATTCTAACTCTGTCCATGTCACATGAAACACGATGGAAACATTTCAGCAAAGAGACAGATCTCAAGGACTGAGATGTATGTGTGGCTTTGTGCAACAGAGTAAGCTCCAAAGAGTTCTGTGCTTCCTGAGAAACAATTTTAGATCTGAATTTGCCTACTGCAGAATGCATGTTATTCTTTTTGCAAGAACCACCAAACTGTGTTGTTTCTTACTGCCGTGGTATTTTTGTCATAGCTATTTACAGCTACATTGGGACTTACTTGCCTTTTGGATAAGCACATTTGTCTGTGAGCAGCTTACATCCTTACTTCTATGTAACTAATTTACAGCAAAGCATTAATTTTATAGAGACAGTTGCAAAGTGCTACAGAAACTGCAGTAACGTAAGTACTCTGACTTTTGTGTGCATTCCTGCCCTGTAAATTCTGTGTTTTTGTTTTGTTTTGTTTTGTTTTGTTTTTTGGTTATGGAGAATACTGAATAGTGAATAGGCTAGTGAGCACTGTAACTTTTTGCAGCTTTTTTTAGTGTTGGGAATCTGTATCACACACATATATCCTGCAGAACTGAAAAACATGGGACAATGCATTTCTAGAAAAATAATGAAAAAGGAACAGTAGTAGCGAGCCTTTGGCTGGAATGGCTAATGTTGATGGTCAAAATTATACATAATGCATTCTTATAGCCCGTTATTATATGAAACCATAACTGTTCACATCGCGTAAAATGTGATGGAAACATTTCAGCAAAGGAACAGCTTACAACTTCCATAAAATACAAGTTGGTGTTTTTTTAGAACATAATCAATTCCATGGATTTTTTCAGATGGACTTTCAGATTCATAACATATATTTAATGTTGATCCATTTATAGTTTTGACTGAAGATTCAAGGTTCAAGAAGTTGGAGTTTTGTTTGGTTGGTTGGCTTTTAACCACTTAAGTTCTTCAGCAGTAGCACTGCTACAACAAGGTAATTGGGTCTCAGCAACATCCTGTGCTTGAAAACCAGGATTTGTTCCTTCACTTCCTCTGGAAAATGGGCCACTTCCAAGTCCTCTTATTTCTTTGGAGGCTTTCAGGAGAGGATAGAGATGATGTGTCGTCATGGATTCTGATTCAATTACTTGCTTTGCATACTTCTGAAATTCATGTTCTTTATGGAGCGCAATAAGCTCATTGTGAGCATTGTAGTCCAAGTCTGCTTGCTTCTCCTGCTGTTCTTTTGCCTTCTTTTCTGCCTGAGGAAGAAAAAGAAATAAAAAAGGGAATAACAAAGCTTAGTATTTTTTTCACAACATAATTGTCTGTTAAAATTTAGAGAGGGTAAGCTTACAGGAGATTGGAGGTGACGTTACCATGCTTGTCAGATATCACTCCTCCCCAGTTCATTCCCAGCTCACCCCACCATAGGAAAGTGTACACTGAATAGCTGAATAAACGTCAGCATTCACTGCTGTTCCTTGGGGATCTGCCCAGAAGATACAAGGAGACAGCAGCCATACATAACAACACAGGACAGGAAGTGATGTGTCACTGCAAACCAGCTTTCACTCATGCACCACTCCTTGACAGGAAAGGGTTTGTATGGGTGACTCCCACACTGACTAGCACTGTCAGTTAGGTTCATGCTCCTTTTTGAAGGTGCTGGAAGGGTATGACACTTCCATTTACCATTTGCTGGATCTGAATTTTCTGTACTTCTATGTTTGCATCACGTTGTCTTTGTTTCTTGGTTTTTTCTGTTTCCAGATAGATCTGATTCTTTTCCACTAATGCTTTAAGTTCTTTTTTACTTTCTGCTTTTTCCTCTCTCTCCTTTTCCAATTTCATCTTGACCTGCATTTTATAAAATAGAAGGAGTTAACCAGTTACCCTGCTAGTTTGAGGAGCCAAGCCTTTCAATCAGCCATTCTCCAGGCCAGATCCCGAAGCAATAACAATGCAGTCTCACACCAGTGCTCTGATGTGCTGGATGATGGCAGCTGCGCTCTGTCCAGGTGCAGTTTCTGGCAGCACTGACAGGCTCCTCAGCTGCAGGAAGCTGGGCTGAGACTGAGAAGTGTTTGCACAAATTACTAACAATTACAGAGCTTTCAAACTCGAACGGATGAACTCAGGTACCTTGTGGCTTGCTTAAGGTGTTAGATGTGTAACTGTAAATTGTAAATATGCAAGGCAGCCACTGAGAACTTGTGGGTATGTCTCACTAACAGTTAGCATACTAAAAACCACAGTATTCCTAGAAGATATTCCTACATACATGCCACAAAGAGGGAGGAGAACAGGTTACATTTCTTACCACAGTGGCTCTGTGTTCAGCAATAGACTCAATGGCAGCCTTTTTTTTTGCTTCCTTCTCTTTCTGTTCTTTTTCTTGTGCAGCTTCTTTTTTTGCAATGTCTCTAGCAATACGCTCATCTTCCATCTTCATTACTTCGCTCATTTGGGCAGCTAATTGCTCAACAATTTTATCCCGGTGTTCCTGTGTTATTCTGCAGAGGAACATAAGTATTCATAACATATGCACCCAGTCTACACGAAGCATTGCTTCTACCAAACCCCACCCATTCCACTTCTTCATCTCCTTGTATTTCTCCTGTCGTGTTTTTTTAAATTATCTGATTTAGCAAGTAAGTGTTCCCCATAATTTTGTAACACGATTTTTTGTTGCAGTGAAATGCTGTATCATTCGGAGTCTGCCTGGAATCTTGCTATTAGGAGGGACTAGTAGAAAGTATTGGCCAGAAATAGGAACAGTTAGATTCATATCACTGGTATATTCATGCTGTACTTTCAGTGTTAAATAGGTAGACCTTGCTAATAGCATTATTAATAAAGTAATTTAATTAATTAATATAGGTGCCTTGTTAAGAAGTAGAACTGCTTTTCTTGATCTATCTCAGAGAAGTATAGCTTATGCCCCAAAATACTTTTAACTATGATTCTAGTTGTCTTTAATTGCTGAGAGGGTGGAGGCTTGTCAGGACATGTAGAAAATCACTGTTCCCAACACACTGGAGTAGAACTTTGCACTTTTGTAAATCTTTGTGCTTTGAGGAGTGAGGAGATCTATTACTAATTATGCTGTGAAAGAACTTCCTTTTTGTCCTGAATTCTCTGTATCCCATTGAGTAGAATTTAATTACAGAATAGTTGTGGGTTTTGTTATGTCATCAGTCTGAAATATTTGAATAAGAAAAGTGTGCAGTTTAGATACATTTTATAAGCTAGCTTTGAACCTACCTGCGCATTTCAGCTTCTTTCTTTTTCATCAGCTTGGCAATAGTTTGCTTTGCTTTGAAATGAGCTCTAATCCGATCGTCTTCTTCCATTTGCTTTTGTTCCTCCACTGCTTTGATAATTTTCTGGTTAGCTACATGTTCCTGCATAGGCAAAATGATCCTGATATAATATGAAATTTAGAAAATCTAGGCCTGGATTAGCAACTCCCTTTCTTCATGTTTCTTTCAAAGAGAATGGAGAGGAAAGGGATTCTTATTGCTTCTTCATCTGGTTTGAGCATGCATGAAGGGGAGGTGGTAGAAGAGAAAGAAGGGGAATCAAGCATCAGACATGGGTTGAAGCTGCTTCTGCCAACCCATTACTGTGCAAAGCAGGGAGCATTATCCCTTGCTCCCATCCACACACATGGGAGAAGGGAATGCTGAAAGGAACGGGACTGTGCAAACCCCTCCAATTATTTTCATATTCACAAACTGTAATTATTCCCCTTTCCTATCAAAGAAAAATGGGCATAAAACTGGGCAGGTACATGGTACATGGCATACTGAAGCTATCAGCAAACCTCCTGTTGCCAGTAGGCACGTTAAGCTATATTAATTAACATTACTGTTTCACTCCAGACAGCCAAAACAAAGTGAACATTTTGAACTCTTTGCTTTCCTGTTACTTACATGATACAACCTCTGGCGTTCAACTTTTTCCTCCTGTTCCTTTTCCATCTTTCTCAGAAGTTCTAATTGGTACAATTGGCTCAGTCTCTGTATTTCTTCTCCTTCTCTTTTGTCTTCTAGCTTGGCAAGATCTGCTTGATGCTTGTGCTCCTTTATTCTGAAACAAAAAAAGTGGAATTTAAGGGTTAAGGGGCAATACGAAGTAATGAACAGATAGGGATTCTGCATGTCTACAGCTACTTTAACACTTAAATATCTGGTATTTTGAAGAGAAGGTGGGTAGAATGTCTGAGGTAAAAACCAGCATCATTGTAGAGGTAGCTCTTCAGTAATCTGACCAGAAATTAGCTACATAGTATATGCAGATATACTGCAGATGGCTGGTAACAAGATTGAGCTGGACAACCCATGAGCACCTCTGCATCCATTACATTTTGCCATATCTCTGCAGCAGCTTCAGTGAGCAAGATTTCCCCAGTAAGTCCCACCATACCCACATTTCTCTGTGTGGACACGCAGGCAACAGCTTATACCAGTGGTATTCTTCCAGACCTAGGATTCTTGAGACCAGACTTTAAACCTACCACCTGCATCAGGGAATTTGATTCCTTCTGTCAGCCACCAGTTCTGTAATTGTCACCTGCATTGGTGACTCCCCCATAAATGCTTGGGAATAGCTGAAAGAGTGGAGGTAGCAGTGATGAGTTCTCTAGATGCATTATCTGGTAGCTGATTATGGCCAATGCAACAGTCTGATTTAATTTCTTCTTTTTCTGGAATCAAAATTGATTTAGAATATACTGTCAGGAACAAAATTGAAATAGTGATGTGGTTAAAACCTATTGCTGCCTACTGGAAGTGATTTCACATGCAGACTGTTGGCAACTTTACCACACTGCTTCTCCTTCTTGTGCAAGGTCTTTTGTTTGGATTATTCTTTTTAAAATGTCACATTTCTGAGACAAATGATTATTAACTCTCTGTAGAAACCTTGTAGAGTGTATTTGTGAGAAGAGAGTCTAAATAATTAATCCAAAACAATCCTACTTTACTGTTACTTACTGTTCCAGCTGATCTCTGCACAGTGCCAGTCGATTCATATAACGTTGATGTACCTTTTCTTCCTCTCTGAGAATAGCTTCTTTACATTTACGTTCTATTTCTTCTTCCTTCTTTTTGTTAACATCTGACTTTAACTTCTTAAATTCAATTTGAGCATCCCTTTCCTTTAGGACCTCAGCAAGTAGAAGGGCACTCTGCAAGAGAACAATTTTAGTAATTTGCATGTCCAAAGTGTTTAAAGAAACTCAATATGATTTGAATGGAAAAACTGTAAATTGTCAACAGACATGCAACCCTTTCACTCTTTCGTTCTGGTGGTACAGATAAGCTTTTGCTTTATTGATGGTCTCCTTCCATTTTGCTGCTTGGAATTCTGCTTCTTCCAAATCAAGTAACTTTCTTTCTTCCTCTTGCTTTTCTTCACGTAGTTTTTTGGCTTTCAGTTTTCTTTGTGCCTGGCCCTACAATGCAGGTAAAAATTCACCTTCTTATAAACCACATTTAAAAATTGTGGATTAAATATAAACCATTCTGAAGATAGCACACTCCATGATTTTTTTTTTTTTTTCTCTTGCATTTCAGGTTTGGCAATTAAACTATTTATGCAGAGCTTAGTTAAAATAGATGTTTAAAAGCAAATGTTAAACTCAGGGATTACACCTGTAAATACTATTGCGTTTGAGAGTCACAGAATCACAATGCACAGAGCAGAGGGGCAAATCACCTCCCTCACCCTGCTGGCCATGATTTTCTTGATGCAGCCTGGGATACAGTGGGCTTTCTGGGCCATGATAGCACATTGCTGGCTTGTGCCCTGCTTGCCATCCACCAGTACCCGCAAGTCCTTTTCAGCAGAGCTGTGCTCTGTCCTTACGTCCCCCACCTTGCATTGTTAATGGGGGTTGCTACAACCCCTGTGTGAGACCTTGCACTTGGATTTGTTGAACCTCACGAGGTCTGTCTGGGCCCTTTGCTCCAGCCTATGTCTCTCTGGATGGCATCCCGTCCCTTGGGCACACTGATTACACCACACAGCTTGGCTCTTCTCTTTTTGGGTACATGAAAACAACTTGCCTAGTCTAGAAACGCACGCAGTGCTTACCATAATGGTGTTCGTCCAGTCTTTGACAGCTGCTTTGGAGCGTAAGTGCATTTCTTGTCGTTCTTTTTGCTCCGCGAGGATGCGTGCTGCCTCTCTGCTCATGCTGCCGAGGCCATCCTGCATCCTTTCCCACTCTGCTCTTGGCAATACAATTACTTGACAGAGATCTACTTCGTTTGGAAGAAAACATCCATCTAGAATGTTATTTGCTTCAAATCCGTGTGATGCTGCATAGAGGGGGGAATAAAAGTACTGATGTTATTTGGAGTCAGAAAATCCTGAATTCAAACCTGTGTCAGCGTTTGAATTCGTGCACGGTAGCGACAGCAAGCGCTCTTCACGGTCGCTCTCCCCACCTCGGCACCCTGGAGCCAGCACAGAGCGCCTGGTCTAGCGTTCTGACCATAGAGCTGTTGGTGCTCAGGCTGCGGCACTGCTCACGCGTCCCACGGCCGTCTATGTGCGCAGGTTTGACCTGTGGTACCTGGCAGTTTGGGACGGCCCTTGGACGTGGGTCAGAGAGCAGCCGGGACCGGACAGCGCTCCGGGGAGGGAGGGAGGAACTCCGGGGAGGCTGTAAGGCACGGTGCGCATCGGCTGTGCCTTGCCGCCCTCGTCCCGTGCGTTCGTACGTCCTAAGGACGCGGGTGGGAGGCGCCCGCCGGGGACACCCCCAGGGTCACGGGGAGCGGCTCTGCCCGCACCCGCGAGGCTCCACTCACGCGCCAGCCGCCGCCTCCGGCGCGTCAGCCTCGTCCCCGCCGCCATGGCCGACGGCCGCGGCGCCGTGTGTGCGCCACGTTGCCGGGGCAACCCCGCCGGGGCCACGTGATGGTGGGGAGCGGAGGCGGGCGGCGCGAGGCGGAAGTGGCGATCGGTGCTGCCGGCGGTGCCGCTCCCGGCTCTCGGCGTCCTGTCGTCCTGCGGGCCCCCGGGCGCCGCCGCCGTTTTCGGCCCTGGCACGGCGGCAGGCAGGGGCTCGGTGAGGCCCGTGAGGTGCGTCCTGCCGGGGCGCGGAGCTGTCGCGGGGGCTGCGCGGGCTGAGGAAGTGCTCTGCAGCCCGGACCCGCGAGCGGCAGTGCTTTTTCACGGCCGCGGTTCCTTGCGTTTGGCGTGTCCTCGCCGCCCGCTGCTCGGTGTTTCGCTCGCCAAATGTCTCCGAACTCTGTGGCGCCATCTGAGTGTCCCTCTAGGTGCTGGAGAATCCCGGTTTGTGTGCCCTGGGAGTGCTGGCGGGGAAGTGTGCAACCGCTGCTGCGGTGCGAGGCCCGCGGCTGGAGCTGCAGTTACCGCTGGACGCAGTCCGGGGCTGCGGCGGGCGGAGGTTTGGCACGGGCTGCAGCTCTGACCTTCCCACACTGCTGTTTTTAGCCTCAGCGTTACTTTTCCCATAGTTGTAGTGGCCATAAATAGCTTTTTCTGTTCAGATATTTGTCTTTCTTACATGTTGTTTTTTTTTTTTCTCCTGAGCGCAGAACCGGGGTAACATTTCTGTAGTTTCATTTATGTAAATATTTTTTTCCTCTGTTTGTTTGTTTTGGGACCCATTCATGAACAGCTATGAAATTTCTGTTGGTTTTTGATTTTGACCATACAATCGTAGATGAAAATAGCGACACCTGGATTGTGAGATGTGCCCCTGACAAAAAGCTTCCCAATGAGTTACGGAACTCCTACCGGCCAGGACACTGGACAGAATACATGGGCAGAGTCTTTGTCTACTTGGGGGACAGTGGCGTCCGAGAAGATGACATGAAAAGAACCATGACAACAATTCCTTTCACTGCAGGCATGGTCGATCTTCTGGGGTTTATTGGCAAGAACAAAGAGTTTTTTGACTGCATCATTGTTTCAGATTCTAACACAGTATTTATTGACTGGATTTTAAAAGCTGCTGATTTCCATGAGGTGTTTGATGAAGTGTTTACAAACCCAGCAGTGTTCAGCAGTACTGGCTACCTGACCGTGCAGAACTTTCATGCCCACCATTGTCCAAAGTGCCCTAAAAACCTTTGCAAAAGGACAGTTTTAAAAGAGTTTCTAGATAAACAGGTGGAGAGAGGAGTGAGTTATACGCAGATAACCTATATAGGTGATGGTGGGAATGACTTGTGCCCTGTGATGTTTCTGAAGAAGGGTGATGTTGCTATGCCCAGGCATGGGTATACCCTAGAGAAAAAGATTTCTCAGCTCTCTCGAGATTTTTGTCCCATAGAGTGTTCTGTTCTGGTTTGGTCATCTGCTGTTGAAATTATGTCTTATCTGAAGCTGCTTATAAAAGAACATTTGAAGTGATAAAAGGAAACTGATTTATCCTTTTTTCTTCCTGGGTGAGAAATGCTCACATGGAAACACGATATTATGGAACTGGGATATTAGCTGAACTTATGTTGTTCAAACATAATATAAAATTGTATTTTCAGTTTTCTCAGTAATGGGAAAGTGATGTTAAAATGGCTTTCAGGTGTAGTGTGCATTCTGACCTTTGTGGAGAAGTGTGCGTGTGAGGGGGAGGGGGCTGCGTGAGGAATTGCCAATTCCTTTTGTCTTCTCCATCCTGAGCCTTTACCAGCAACCAAAGTGATGTTCCATGTGCTGTGGGGAAGGAGTAAGATTAGTGCACAAAAGAATAATTATTTTAAAGAATTTATATGCTTTACTTACCAGGAAGGTGATTCTGGAACTTCTGGCTTTGAATACTTTTTTTAAAATTGGGGATAAATGTTTAATTTGTAAATGATTTGGTATGTCTCTAATCCTGTTTGATCTGAAGATGCATTTATATTTTTAATATACTGAATATTTTACCAAACTAAATTCCTTTTTAATAGTTTAAAGACAATAAAGACAATAGTTTAAAGACAATAAAATAGATAATAGTTTAAAGACAATAAAAATTACAGTCACTGAGAAGAGCAGTGCCTGATTTTGTAAGGTATTCTGTAGTGCATTCCGTTCCTGTAAGGGCCTGGAGTGGCTTAAGACAAGTGTGGGTGTCAGTCTGCAGAATACCAGTCTTTTGGTCAGCTCTCTCTTGAAGCACAGGAGGAATGTTGTCACTTTGCATTGTTGCCACTCGGTACAGAGCCTGTGCTGTCAGCTGGGACTCAGCCTGCTGCTTTTTCTGCTGCCCACAGAATGCTGTGTGTGTCCCTATGCGTTCTTGTACCAGTTTCACTTGTTCACTCTTGTCTATGTGCATCCTGTAATCCTCTTCTACAAGCTGAAAAGGAACATCTGTGTCTGTTTTAACTGTGTAACAAAATTTGCCTGTGTTTGAATAAGGAATCATTTGTGAGCATGTAGTGAGCATGTTTCTCGCTCGTGGTGAGACGAACCATAAGACTTGTACTATGCACACAGAGGCACTTCAGTCTCATTAAAGTTGAATATCTGTCTTCATGCCAAATGTTTGCTTTCTGACAGTCTCCCCAGAGGTCCCAAGTTGTGCTAAAGTCTGCTATTGAACTGTTGTCTGTTTTAGCTTTTATATGCCTTAGCTTAGAATTCTGCCTAACCTGCAGTGGTATGGCTGCGAGTGTCAGATATGTGGCTCAGCAGCCTGCAGCTGATGTAGATGCCTTCTGCATTGTCTTTGGGTGTTGTTTTCATTTTCTTACTGGCATTTAATGTTGTTATTACTCACTTTTTTTTTTTTTTTTTTTTTTTTTCTTTTTTTTAAGTTGAGAGTTTTTAAGAATGGTTTCCCGTTTTAGGTCCAGTAATGTATAAATGAAGATTTTCTTCAAGTAATGCTTTGTAAATAGTCTGGCTTTTAGCTCTTCATCTGTTTTAACTAATTACAGAAGGTTGCTTTGAACAGTTTGTTGACTGAGGTGGTCCAGATGATACATACAGGTTCTCAGGAGCATGGCTTTAATGATGGGTAGTTGATAGCTGTCTGAGTTGTACTGGGGAGTTTGCCCTGTTGTGTTGTGCACGGGCACAGAGACAGCATCTCACTAACTGAAGGTTTCACGCTGTTTGAGTTTGCTGATTTGTAGCCTGTACGAGAAATAGTGATAAACGTTGTGTGGTGTTGTGTGGTATTGCATGTTTTTTTGGTGATTTTTTTTTTTTTTTTTTTTTTTTTTTTTTTCCCCTACAAAGTCGTGCATCTCCTTCATTCTAGGTATGCTGCTAAGGGTTGCAGATATTGTGCTTTCCATATCTTGGTTGTAAAGCAGCTTGCTTTCAGCTTGTCCCCAGATCTCACTGCTTATTTAAAAAACAAAGTGCAAACCCAACCACCTGGTATATAAATAAGTAC
The DNA here is from genome assembly GCF_026119805.1 of Tympanuchus pallidicinctus. NCBI lineage: Eukaryota > Metazoa > Chordata > Aves > Galliformes > Phasianidae > Tympanuchus > Tympanuchus pallidicinctus. Next base: position 18,563,895 of record NW_026294669.1, read on the forward strand.
TCATCTTTCACTTCCACTTACGTTTGTTATTCTTTTAGCCTTAGAAACTTCATGTTGTAGTTCACTCTGTTGCTGATTCCTTCAGCAAGAAATCCACCTTCATACCAAAATAAATTTTTTGGTTGTTTTTAAGAGTAGAGAAGCAGGAAATGAGAAGAAATGAAGCAAGTAATTGAAAAGATTTGCAATTATGATCCAATCACTTCTAGTAGAGTGTAGAGCCAATGCTATTTTCTGGGCAAAGTGCATATTGGAGACAGAAAGAACTTGTCCATTCCGGTAGGTAAGCCATTAAGCAATTAATGAGGTCCTCCCCCTCTGCCCTCCCTGCTCCCATGTTAATAAAAGAGATCACTTTTCTATAGCGCCACAGTTACCAAACTTTTCCACTTTTGAGTATAAGGGGGGGAGATGAGTATCTCCAGATTGTGAAGTCAGCTTTAGCTGGTAGCAGCCAGGAAGGCAAGGAGAGGGCAGAGCAGGTCCTTGACGGGATGCTGGTTCAGTGTAGGTTGTTACTGACGTGACTGCTGGCTGTTTAAACAACGTGCTCTGTGGAAGGAAGGTGTCAACTTCTGAGGAAGTGCTGAGATGTTACAGAATATGTAATGGGAGGCTCTTGAGTATATGGAAATTTTCTGTATGGTAACAGGCCTGCTACCACACACCAGTTAGTATGGGGAGTACTGAGCTGAAATCCTATACCCTGACCTTATATGCTAGGAGGCTGGCCAAGAGCTGGGAGAAGTTCCTGCTTATCCATAGGCAGCTGGTGAAATGGAAAGTGAAAAACAGCAGCAAAACAAACTTGTTGGCATGGGGACGTATAAACAGAGTCGGGACCCTACATGGGAATGCTCCAGAGAAAGAAGAGGAGTGAGCAATGTAGTTGTGGTACAGCCACTGGTGAGAGCAGCTGGGCTGCAGTAATTTTTAGGCTGCACCACATCACGTAACTCAGATTTCTTGGGCTGACAATACATCAAAAGTGGCTGAAAAAAACTGAAGGCAAAGATATGTGAAGAATTTGTGAGGTATTTTTGGATCAGCTTGTTCACATCTTGTGCTGTTACATAAAGGCTAACGGAAAGTGTGAGTCCTATTGCACAATTTGTGTGTGAAGAGGGATGCAGTGGGATGTCCATATACACCTTCCCACTCAGATTCCTTCTTTAATTCACACTTCAGTGGGAACTAGGGAGGAAGTACCACTGGTAATTAAAAGAAGAAAGAAATAAAAAAAAGCTTATTAATCTGTACAGAGCAGGAACTCTCCTAATTTCTTCTTTTAGGGTGTGCAGGCACTTTGCTAAACCTAGCAAATGCTTGCCTTTCTTTGGTGAAGGGGTCCTGGACAGCCCTTTCAGCCCAGGAGGGCACTGGCAGAGCAGTCAGAGCCCGGCTGCGGGTCCGAAGGTCCAATTCCCACTGGGGGGAGCACAACCACCTTAAGCTCGTTGTGCTTCATTTACATGTAGGGATCCCTGTATCTGTAGGAAATGTGCCAGCAGAGAAGAGAAACTGTGAACCTCATTTTCAGAAGGAGTGACAGCCATATAAACTTCATCCTGGGCAATTTGCCTGTAAGTTGGAGTCAGCACAGTCTTGGGAGTGCATTAGCCAGCACGCTTTGTGACTGTCATTTATGCTCTGCAAACACTCAGGTGTCTGAGGAGGGCTCAGCCCTCCTCCACCTTATCTCCTCTTTAGGGGATCCCTTCTCCACATTGCTCCTTACAGGCTGTCAGAGGCACTCTGGCTTTGTTGCGTGGCCGTGTGCCACTGGCTTGGTGACGCTCCCGGAGCATCTGTCCCTAATAGGGCTGACAGCCGCGGGGCCGTATTTCATCGCTGCCATAAGCCTTCCCCCCCTCCCTGGGGGCTGTGGAGCTGCGGGGCAGCGGCAGCAGAGACTCAGGCCGGCGTCTCCCCGCCCTTCAGCTGGGGGCTGCTGACCCTGTGGAGGGGCCCCCACCGGGTGAGTACCAGGGCTGCGGGTGTCTTTGTGCAGTGGAAACGATGGCCCTGCCTGGGCAGGAGGACTACGTGTTCGCCTACCGCGACTCATCGCACCCTGCGTGCCTGCTGGACGCGTTCCGGGCGTTCTACCTAGATGGGTTATTCACTGACATCGCGCTTCAGGCCGCTTCGGGGGTCCTGCTGCATTGCCACAGAGCCGTCCTGGCGGCTTGCAGCTGTTATTTCAGAGCCATGTTCACAGCCGATATGAAAGAGAAATCTAAAAACCAGATCAGGCTTCCTGAGCTCAGCCACGCCGTGCTGGAAGCCCTCGTGAATTATGCGTACACCTCCCAGATCCAAATAACAAAGAGAAACGTGCAAAGCCTGCTGCAGGCGGCTGATCTCCTCCAGTTTGTCTCAGTTAAGAGAGCCTGTGAGCAGTTTCTGGTCAGGCACCTGGATGCTGACAACTGCCTTGGGATGCATGCTTTTGCTGAGCACCACAGTTGTCTGGAACTGGAAAAGGAGTCCCGGAGGATGTTGCTGTGGCAGTTTGAAGAAGTGTGGAAGCAGGAGGAGTTCCTGGATGTTAGCAAGGAGAAGCTGGCTTTCATCCTCTCCAGAGAGAACCTCAATGTCTGGAAAGAAGAGGCAGCTGTCGGAGCTGTTGTTAGGTGGGTTGCGCACAATGTAGAGGAAAGAATTGAAGACATCTATGAACTGCTGAGCTGCATCAAACTAGACCTAGATAACATGTATTTGAGGTCAGCTTTAAGCCTGCAAAAAAAATGCCGACTTAATGATAATAAGATAAGGTCCCTCGTGTACAGGGCCCTAAACCCCAGTCCCAAAGGCCTTTCCAAAAGACCAACGGCCACCATGTGTGTGGTTGGAGGATATTATTGGCATCCCTTATCAGAAGTGCATGTTTGGGATCCTTTAACTAACGCATGGCTCCCAGGAGCAGAAATGCCGGATCACACTCGAGAGAGCTATGGGGTCACAAGCCTGGGGCCAGACATATATGTGACAGGAGGCTACAGAACAGAGAGCATCGAAGCCCTGGATACTGTGTGGATATATAACAGTGAACGGGATGAGTGGGCACAGGGCTGCCCCATGCTTGATGCGAGATACTACCACTGTGCAGTGTCCCTGAGCGGCTGCATCTACGCACTGGGTGGCTACCGGAAGGGAGCTCCGGTGCAAGAAGCTGAGTTCTATGATCCCTTGAAAAAGAAATGGGTTCCTATTGCAAACATGATCAAAGGTATGTAAGCTCTCATGAGGCATCAGCCTCAATGTCAGTCCTCTTGTGTTTGCCACTGAGAAGTGCCACAGATACATTCAGGCCTAGAGCCTAGTCGAGTTCAGAGGGATCGTCCCATTGATGTCAGGAGGCTTTGGTTCAGGTCTGTGTGGGCCAAGCTGCTACAAACACCCAATGGCTGCACTGCGCTGTGCCGTCGGGCACAGAGTGGACAAGCAAATGGCAGTGCCATTTAAGTCTGTCTTCCTTCACGAGATAAATTTCTATTTGAGTTGAAAAGAAGTTAGAACGCTGCCTGGGATTAGAGTCTGTTCAGCAGGTCCTCAAAAAGTGAGCTCCAGTAAAGGGACTGTGTTAGTTTGGTATAAGGCCTGATGGTTTTCTGTACAGTTTATTTATAAGTGTGTCTTCATTTAAGACATCTTGCATGCAGCTTTCTCGTATTCCAGAGTATCACCTGTTCAGGATCCTTAGTTAAATCTTTGGAGTAAGGATAATGAAAAGCACAGATACCTATTTTTAGCAGCCAAAATAGTGACCTACTGAAAATACATGCGCTTGGAGAGCAACCTAACTAACGGATATTATTTTGTTATAAAGCATATAAACGATCATACATCTTATCATTCATTTTTACAACTTAATGTAATTATTTACTATTTGTTATGAAATATTTTAAAAGATTTTACTGTAAATTGTTGCAAAGCAATTTTTTTCAGAGATTTTGAGGTGTTGGTTTGGGAGAAAAACACTTACTGTGCTCATGCTACTGTTTCTTCAATGTTCACATATCTCCTACAAATATTATTATTAGTCATTTTTAATTTAAAATTACAAATGCTACACTAATACTGCAAGCAAATATTCACACCCATTTTCTGTGTGAAACTTTCTAGACGCTTAAAAACACACCAACATGCTAGTTTTTGTCCATGTTATCTTGCAGAGCTATTGTTTTATTTTTGTTTTGTTCTCCCAGAGACAGAGCTATCACAGCTACATTCCGTTTGTGTCCTTCTTTCTATAATAGTATTGCCAACAATAAAAGAAAGACTCAAAATATCAGGAAAAATATGCTGAGACACTGAGTAATCTCAGCTTCCATTGACTTTGTTCTTGCCACATGTGTGACACTTAAAAATGAGTTAAACCTAGTGGAAGTAATTCCCTGTTCCAAAGCCAGTGTTACCATGCCCTTAGTGATGCATAAAAATTGTGATTTTTCTTTGTGGCCATGTTATGTGCAATACACGGCAGTTACTGCAATTTTGTTTAATTGTTCGTGACTTATCCTGCTAAAATAAGTTGTCTTGGCAGTTTATTTAATTTCACATTCACTTAAATACTTGCAAGCATAGTTTCATCCTAAAACACTAGTTAATAAGCTATTTAAATTGGGGTTATTGATGGAAGTGCTGTTGGGTGCTGTGTGTGGTCTGAAGGTGTGTTGTGATGTTGTACTGTGCAGGTGTTGGGAACGCCACTGCCTGTGTCCTGCACGAAGTCATCTACGTAACCGGCGGTCATTATGGCTACAGGGGAAGCTGCACCTATGATAAGATCCAGAGATACCATTCGGGTAGCAATGAGTGGAGCATCGTCACCACAAGTCCACATCCAGGTAAACAACAAGCTCTGGAATGTGATGTTTTTGTTCCAAACTGGGGGCTTTTAAACCCCCTTGAGTGTTCTGACTGAAAGGAAGGTATCTGGTAGGGCAGTGATATCCAGAGTGGATGCTTGACCATTTACCAGGGGAAAACCCTTCTTACAAGCATATGTTGTATGGAAATCACTCCATAAACATTTGGCTGAGGAGTGGCTACAATTTATTAAGTATGATAGCAAGCTAGCTTTCCATAAAATCTGTCTGTTCATGGACATTTGGCAAAGATCTTTTGTATGCTTTTTAAAATGATTTTCTTTATTTCCTAGATTTGGTAACAGTAAGTTTCTAAAGAGATTATCAGTGCATACTGCTGCTTTCCTATGTGTGCTTCGTAACACCTTGGGCTTGCTCTGACCATGGGTAGCAGAAATCCTTGAGGTGCCCCCTCAGCTCACTGAGGACCCTTAGCTGATCTCTGTGTGCCCCGTGTTTGTTATGTCAGTTAATGTTATCGTACTGAGTTGAACCGTGTTCCTTTCTTCCTGAAGAATATGGACTGTGTTCAATCACATTGCAAAACAAGATCTATTTTGTGGGTGGACAGACCACGATCACAGACTGCTACGACCCAGAGCAGGATGAGTGGAAGCAGATGGCTCACATGTTGGAACGGAGAATGGAGTGTGGCGCGGTGGTGATGAACGGGTGCATCTATGTGACAGGAGGATATTCCTATTCCAAAGGAATGTATCTGCAGAGTATTGAGAAATTCAACCCCGAACTAAACATTTGGGAAGCAGTAGGCAACCTTCCCAGCGCCATGCGTTCACATGGCTGTGTCTGTGTGTATAATGTGTAAGCATTAGATTTTCACAGTGCTGGTGAAGAAAACAGATGCAGTATTCCTAATGGTACTGCCCTTTCTTCTTGGAAATAAGCTTGGGTTTTATTGGATTGGTGAGGTATGATCCAAGGAGGTGAACTCTGAGTTCACTGCATTTTTTTTATCCTAATCATAAATATTTTCAACGTTTTTATTATTTCAAAGCTCATGTTTTCGTATTGAAAAACACGACGACGGGAGCAGCTGCTTGTAGCTGGCCTCGACGTTCTTGCGCCACATCTCCCACCCCTGTGAGCTGCAGCTCGGTGCGGGGCTACGACCCAGGCTGGAAGCGGCAGTGCCTGCCAGCACCGTTCCGTCAGCTCCCGGACACGGCGTGTTGGCTCTGAGGAAAGCCGGGGCGGTTTTGGGGCTGCAGCGCAGGGCTGGGGCCCGGTCTGCTGCTGCGAGAGGAACCTCGGGGCTGGGAGAGCGGTGCGGCATCTGCCGTGACTTCTGACGAGCCCTCAGGGCTTAGAGATTTGTGAATGCGTTAAACAGAGTGTAAAAGTTCAAGGCCTTTATTGCTACCGGTGCTGCTTTTCGTACGGTAGCCTGCGCTGCCAGTTGAACGGGCTCCTCAGCCCCTAACGCGTTTTAGCGGCGAGCTGCACACGGGTGGCCATTGCGCTCCTGGCCCTGTCCGGGGGCGGCGATCCTTTGACTGTTCCATTGGCGAACTAAAGGAACGGCACGTAAGCTGAATCGATGAACTCACTGCGCTTTATTAAAGCTTTTATCCACGTGACAGCGGTATTTATAGCACCGTTAGCATCTTCAACGCAAACGTATTCGAACGCTTGCAATTTCCAATAGCCGCAGCTACAAAGGTCGGCAACCCGCCTCCAGACACCATTTCCGGTAGCGGCCCCGCCCCGGAAGCGGCATCCACGTGAGGGCGGCGGTGGCTGCTGGGCACGCGGCGCAGCCTGCAGCCTTTCAAGCGGCGGAGCGGTGCCGCGTGCGGTCTGAGCCGGGCCAAGCGGCGCAGGTGGGAATGCGGGCGGCGAGGCGTGAGGGCGACTCCGCGCGGGGACGGCTCTGGGCGAGTGATGGAGACCGCGCGAGGGGGCTGGGGCCGCCGGCCGTTCCGGGCCGCGCTTCCCGCGCTTCTCGCTGCCGGGCCGTCCGGGAAAGGAGGCCGGGAGCGCGGGGCCGGGCGGATGGTGCCGCCGCCCGCATCCGCCGCGCAGGGCACGCGCTGCCCGCTGCTTGTCGGCGTCCCGCGCCGCACCCCTGCGTGCCCGCGGGTGTCGGCACATGGCGAGCGACAGAGCCGTGCCCCGCGGTACCGCCACTGCGGGGCGGCCCGGGAGCGGTGCTTCTCCTATCTACTGCTCGGCACGACGAATTCTACTTCGCGCCCGTCCTGCTCTCGCGCGCTGCTGCGGCGGTCCTTGTGTGCGGCGGACGGAGCGGCCTCTGGCGCTGCACGGCTCGGCGCTGCCGGCCTGGATACCGTGCCCAGGAGTAAAACTTTCTCGGTTCTAAGGCTTCATCTCAAGGGCTTGCCGTAGTCCTCCGTTGCTTTAAGCTTCCTTCTGCCCCGAAGCGCTATCGAGGAGGTAGGATTAGCTCTGCTCTTCTTGGCAGTGGAGCGGGGCCTCTGCGCGAGGTGCGCTGGGGGAGCTGGGCTCCCAGAGCGGGCGGCGGAGCTGCGGAGTGGCCGTGAAGGACGAGAGGGAGCGCGTTACGGCGAGGGCCCGTTTTTCCATAACGCTGCACGGCACTCCTACTCCAGCGGTTCTTAATGGCCTCTGCGGTACCCAGTGGTAAAAACAGGAGTGCCTGCGTGGTTCGGAAGGGATGTTTCTTGGGGGGGGGGGGGGTTACAAGAGCCGGGCTGCCCCCAGCAGACTGAAAGGGAGTTCTCTCTAAATGACAAAACTGAAGCATAACAGCTGGCTTTGCTGAGCGCTTCTGTCACCCTATCTCTTCAGATGCTGCCCCTGCTCATTCCTCTCTTGCGCAGCACTGCCTAGTGGCCTAAAGGACCCTTGATCTTATTTTAATGGAGACTTGTATGAAGGGTACCATTTGGTACTGTAAAACCAAACAACAAGAGCAGCTGAAGGGACAGACTGGTGTAGCCTGGCTGCATCTCACCCCGAGAGGATCTTGTAGCAGCTGCCTCTGCCTGGCCTTTTCCTACTGTCCTGCTGGATGCTGCCAGCTGTGAGCTGATGGTGCATGGTTCCTCTCCTCAGTTCAGTGTAGGTGCGACTGCACATTTTCTCTTTGTGCTGGGGTTTCTTTAAAAAAGATACATAGTTAAAATCCATCATATTATTTTTTCCCCTCAGAATATGCAAGACAGTAACATTTTCCATAGCTCCTAGTAGGTAGTATGTTATCTTAAATAATTGAGCTGTATTGTGAAAAGCATCCAGTGGTTCACTTAAAAGACTGCATAGTGCTTAACAAAATCGGCCATGTTGGAGAAGAGCCATAGCAATGTGTGCTAAGTCACCTTCCCCAGACAGAAAGGCATTCCTGGTTTTTGTGGTCTCTTGATCTCCCAGCCTCACCAGCCCTGTCAAGGTGTCTCTGAGAACCTGTAACAAGTTAGTGATAAAATGAATCAAGTGGAACAGTTCTTCAGTGGGTTGGCCTTCCTTGGATAAGGTGCTGCAAAGGCACGTGATGTATGGTTAATTAGTTGAAAAACCTGAGTCTATTCTGTAAGCTGACAATAAATTCAACAAGGTTAGGTAGTATCAGAAACTTATTTGGGAGTCAGGTGCCAGGGACAACAGCATGGGGGAGTGTAATAATGATGGCACCTGAGTGAGGTGGTGAACTGATTGGTTTGCTGGAATTGGGCTGCCTGCTGTGGGACATCTCTGAAATGACTGCAACCATGAGCCAGCAGATTATGGCCTGAGTTTCTGCAGAGTACTTTATAGATGGATGATGCTTTGAGCATGGCTGTTAATTAACACTTGGTAAAATCATACTTTTCAAAGTGTCCCAGCATTTAGGTACAGGTGGAAGCACAGTAGTGGAGACTAGGATGTGCAAGACTGGAATGCAAACCCATCTTCACCTGCAGTCCTGATGTTCACTGACTGAACACTGGGGAAACTGAAGGCTGTGAATCTGCTTCATCTTCTGCAGCTGGGTTTGATGAGTGCAATAAGAGCCTAAAGGGAGAAACTCAAAATCTGTGCTTTGATTTTCAAAGCTGAATTCAGGCTGATTTCTGACACCTTTACAAACCCACATTTTTCCTCATTCTTTCCTTGAGAAGTGTTTACACTTACTGGAAATATCAAACAAATCTTGTTAGAGATGTTTTGCCTAGCTGTGAGGCCTTGGGTTTGATTTGACAAATGTTAGTTATTATTGGCTCAAATCTATTGCTGTGGATCTGTGACTAGAAAAAAGGTAAATACTGTCAATCTTGAATGTAGAATGCAAAAAACTGAAATACTGAAGTATTTTATTTGTTTGTTAATTGTTCCAGTTTCCACCTGGAAGTTCTGTGGTCACATTTAGAGCTGATTCACAAAAATAAAGGCAGCTGAAGATCTTGTAGAGACTGCAATTAAATGCAGCACTACAGAAAAGCTCTTAGTATTTAGTGACTTTGCTCTGATTTCTCTTCAACACAGCTGGTGAAAATGGCTGAAAATGGAGATGGTGAAAACATGTCTATCTTGGAGAGCAAAATCTGTCAGCAAATTGAGGTGAGTTCAATTTATAGTTTGGGACCTGAACTGAAATGTAGTTTTTGGAGACCTTAATTGGCTAACGGGAAGTTGTGCATCAGTAAACAACTTATTACTGTGTTTGTTGGGGTTATTCTTTGCATGCAAATAGGAAGATGCATTTTAATTCAGTGTGGCTTAATTGTGGGGGAAAAATCCTGTTTGGGAATCTGTGCTGTTCAAACTATTAACAAGCTGCATAATTTGCTATTATGATTTACTTTTGGAAGTGTCACATTAAAGCAGGAAGTAATAATATGAGAATTCCAATAAAAATAACAATTAAAATCTTGAACATTTTCATCCACTGCTGTAAATTGTCTAACAGAAAAGAGCTTTTGAAGTGTGAACATTCCAAAACAAATATTTCTTTTTTTGCAGTACTATTTTGGCAATCACAACCTACCAAGAGACAAGTTCCTAAAGGAACAGATCAAATTAGATGATGGTTGGGTGCCTTTGGAAGTAATGATCAAATTCAACAGGTAAAGCAAAGTACATCTAATTTGGATAGAAGGGTAATTTTCAGCTACTAAAATCTGTTTTGGTGGCCAAATGTGTCTGTTCACATGCATTTCCTCTTGCTGTTTCAACATTTGGCTTCAGCTTCTCCCTCTATATTTTTCATAACCTGCATCTCCTTACTTGATAGGTTAAGTCGCCTTTCGAAAGATTTTGGTGTTATAGTAGAAGCACTAAGAAAATCCAAGACTGGTCTAATGGAAATAAATGAAGACAAAACTAAAATCAGAAGATCTCCAAATAAACCCCTTCCTGAATTAAACGACCAGTACAAAGCTGCAATTAAAAACAGATCTGTATATGTTGTAAGTAAGCTTCTTCCTTTGCTCTGAGCTATTCTGGGTGGCTTTGACTGAAAAGCATCTAACCAAAATCAACTTGAGTTAACTCATAGTAGATAGTCGGGGTTATTTCTGGTGAGGTATTACAGTTTGTTGCATACAATTGAAGCTTTGTGCTGTTTTACAGAAAGGCTTTCCATTAGATGCAACTCTCGATGATATCAAAGAATGGCTGGAGGATAAAGGTCCAGTTGAAAACATTCAAATGAGGAGAACACTGCAGAAAACATTCAAGGTAGCTCTTGCAATCAACAGTTAGACCTGGGGCAGGGATGCCTTGTGCAGTACATTTTGTTAAATTATTCTAAAATTAAATGTATCTTACTCAACAGGGGTCAATATTTGCAGTGTTTGATAGTGTTGAATCTGCCAAGAAGTTCACAGAAATCCCAAACCAAAAGTACAAAGACACAGAGCTGATAGTGCTTTTCAAGTAAGTCCACCTACCTGATGTGTGAGCTGATAAGAGTGGTCAAGGGTGGATTGAAGTTTCTATGTTGCTTTACAGATATCAATAACACAGATCTTTGGAGATGAGTATTTTGACAGCTAAAGGCAGAAGTAGCCAATTAATAGTTGAGACTGTCTTATAAAGTAATTACAGTGGAATAATCTAAGTAGTATTAACAAAGTTTACATTCCATTGAAGGGAAGAGTATTGTACAAAGAAGAATGAAGAAAGGAAACAAAACAAAGTAGAGGCCAAAGCAAGAGCTAAACAGTAAGTCCTTATCAGCAGAAATGCCTGGTTTTGATCACCTGACCATACAAGAACCGCCTCTTAACTAATCTTAACTTCTCCACAGGGAGAAAGAAGCAAAACAGAAACAAGCAGCAGATGCTGAGATGGTATGAATTTATCTGTCTGTACTTGAAAACTGTTTTTTCATAGATTTTCAATAACCATCCTTTTGCAGCTGCACGCTGTAAAGCTAAGGTGGGGGATAGTCACACCTTTACATTCTATAATAGATCACTTTCTTAAAAGTTGAGATAACTTCCACAACTAACCTACAGTAAGGCCTCCTTTTGTCATGGTATTGCGTCTTATTTTCAAGAGACTGACTTAAAGGCTTATCCTGGATTTGAATTAGTAGGTATGTTCACCTGTTCAGACAGGATCCTAAATGTATCAATTAGATGACCATTTTCTTCTCCTACTTACAGACTCTTGTAGGGATGTAATCTGTGTTATGTACGTTTTCAACCTGAGTTCTCAGCCCTCGGAACTGTTTCAAAATCTCAAGAGCATAAGTATCTTATGAAAAGGATTCCCAACTTACACATAAATAAATCAGTAAGCAAAGAAAGAAAAAGTGTTTTTAAAAATGTCTTGAGTGGAACTGTATGAGACTTGGACATCAGCATAAATACATAGCAAGGATGCTTTGCTTACTTGTGGTACTAAAAAGGCTGACTTCAGTTGCTTATTTATTATTAGCGTGTTTTGATGTTACGCTAGAGGGATGGAAAAAATATATTCAAAGCTTGGCTTTTCAATAAAAAAACTTTTTTTTTTTTTTTAAAAAAAAAGAAATCTCTAGAAGAAAAGACAGGATGTCTTTTGAAGTTTTCCGGTGATTTAGATGATCAAACATGCAGAGAAGATCTCCATGCAGTATTTTCTGACCATGGAGAAATCAAATGGATACACTTCGTAAGAGGTGCAAAAGAGGTCAGTATAACTTTGGACATGGAGTTAAGATCTTCAAATTAATTTGAAACCGAATCATTAAATGCATGTGCTTTTATATCAAGCAATTATTTTTTTCTCTTTGACTTGTGCAACTGCAGAATATTTAGAGAATAAAATCATTTGCTTAAATTCCTTCAAAAGGATGAGTAGAGATTCCAGCCTCCTCAGCTGATGAGTTGAAACCTGAGAGTGAGAGTGTTTGTTATAACGGCTTGAGGGTTTTGCTTCAGTCTAGATATTTCACACCATGCAAACACTGAACTTGCTGAGGTACCTAGCAGGATATGTTCATCATTCAAGTTGAATGTTTTCATGATAAAATTCAAATGCAAATACCATTTTTTCTTTTTAAGGGAATTATCCTGTTTAAGGATGCTGCAAAAGAAGCTCTGGAAAAAGCTAAGGAAGCACATAATGGAAACTTACAGCTTCGGAACAAAGATGTTACTTGGGAATTGCTAGAAGGAGATGCGGAGAAAGAAGCTCTGAAAAAAATACTAGAAGATCAGCAGGAATTGCTGAAACAAAAAGGAAAAGGTCCTCTCTGACTGGTTGAAGCATTTACAGTGTTCTAGGAGTGGTGTTATGTATTCACAATCTCATTATCATGAGATAATTACTAACTGTAAAGCGTAATTTTAAGTTTGTCAATTAAAAGACAAATGATACCAAGTTCCTGTCATCTTATCCCAACAGGACGCAAACTTAAAGGAAGAGGGGGGAAGATACCTCAAGGTTCACACAAAGGGAAGGTACAGTTTCAGGGCAAGAAAATAAAGTTTGAGAATGAGGAAGAAGGCGAAGATGATACTAAAACAGGTATACTATTCTGCATGGGATGCACCTTCTTTACTGCAGGGGGCTGGTTAATGGACAGTTTTTTGTTTTCTAAATTTTTTTCTGGTTTGGCCCTATGCTGTAGTACTTCAGTTGTTGTCCTCTGTCAGTACTAGTAAAGTAAACGTTAAGGTCCTCTGCTTAACTCTTTTCAAAAGTTAAAACTGTCCAAAACACATTAAAAAAAAAAAAAAGTATTAAACATTTACTAGATGCTGAGTTTGTACTGCAAGACTATTCAAGGCGTTCTGTACTGAGGACGGTGGTTACCATCAACTACTCCCACCCTCCCCATCCTACCCCAGCATCTTGAGGCATATCAAGTCCAGTAGTTCTGGATAGCGGAAGGGGGCTCAGAGAAGACGAACAGCTAAATCTTCTGTTTTTTAGATGTGACCTGCTTTAAAAACAAAGAACAAAAACCAACAAAACACAACCATTCAACCCTCCACCTCTTAAATTTCATTCTGTCATCTTCTTACCTGCCCTAGTGGTAGAACTTCTACAGGTGTTGTGATCTAACCTTGCAGGCAGCTAAACACCTCACAGCTGTTTGCTAATTCCCCCTTCCACTGTGGGATGCTGGCAGGAACTGGGGGGCGGACACCACAACTTGTTGGTTGAGATTTTAAAGTAAAAAAGCTGTTTACTGAGACAGAAATAGTAATGCTAACAATATATACATATTTACAAAACAAGTGATGCAGAATGCACTCACCACCTGGCCTGATGCCCAGACAGTCCCCCGGCCAACTCCCCCAGTTCAGTTGTTCTGTATGATGTTATGGGATATGGAATATCCCTTTAGCCAGTTTAGGTCAGCTGTCCTGGTTGCCCCCTCCCAACTCCCTGTACTGCTACAGCCCCCTCACTGGCAGGGAATACCAGAAGCTGAAATGACCTTGGCTCTACGCAGCACTGCTCAACAGCAACTAAAATGTGTTATAAACATTGTTCTCCTAAAGCCAAAACACAGATTCATATCCGACATTATCAACAAAATTAACCTCTGTCCTACCTGAAACCAGGACAACAAGGAATGCTTTCATTATTTAAGAATGCGTAGAAATTCAAAGTCGCATAATAAGCAAACCATCTATCATAGCCACAGGGCTGAGGATCAATCTAGGACCCATGCTTGGGCAAACATGTATGAATATTTCAGAGTAACTTAAGTTGTGGTTTCTTGTTTTTTGTTTTTTTTTTTTTTTCCCAGAAGATTTGGGGTAGTGTAAAGGCTTTCCTTTACCATAAATGACTATGTATTCAATTTTGCAGAACCAGTAAGTCCTAAGAAGAGACCACTAGAAGAAACAGAAAAAGAAGAATCTGCACCAAAACAACTGAAAACAGAAAATGGAGATGGAGCTCAGTAATACTAAAGTAAAAATACCATTGTTTTTATTAGTTCATTTTAAATAGGTTTTAAAGACATGCTTCAGTTCAGGAGTTTCTGGTAGAAAATCTAATGAAATCCACTTCAATGTCAACCTATAATGAGAAGAGACCTTCATTTCATTGGGTTACAACTTCTTGTTGTTGTTAAAGCAGCATGCTTATTCTTAAGATGCCACTCTGGAAAACTCTTTTGTATGTATAGTTTTGTTTATACTGTTAATGCTCTCAAATTCTCTGGCATCCCATTCAAATGTAAAAGGTTCCTGACTTCATAATCTCAAAGTGATATTACATAGTAGCTACCAATAAATTCGGAACTGAAAACTGCTCATTGCTGACCCCTCTGTTCAACCATTAAGTAGTAACAGCAATGGAACTTACTGCCGCCATAAGAAACTTTTCTCAAATTCTATGAATCATCCAGTAGGTATGAGCCTAAAACTTAGGTTCTTTCACTGGAATTCAGTTGCCCTCATACAAGATGCTTTCTTCTCACTTGTGTTAGGTTTTATACTTACTGATTTCTTCTTATGGAACTTGTATGATGCTGGTAGGTCATATCTAAGTTCTGTGAACAGTATAAAAAATGTTACTCTACAATGATTATTGTAAGTTGTAAGTTTATTAACTTACACCCTACATCTACCTTCTATTGCTTCTCTTGCCCATCTCTGAGCCTTGACTGGATAATAGTTTTGACCTCTATGCTAGATTTCTTCACTAATTAGGACTGAAAATTTAATCCGCCTATATCAGACAAGTGGACAGCTGAGAAGCAAAAACGCATCTTAGGCACTTGTGCAACTCCACGTCTTAAGTTGTATGACTATAAACCATGTAGCTGATGATACTTAAGGATCAGGAGAATAACTGAACTGCCCAAAATACTTGGTTGACTGCAATGGCAGGATGATTTCTCATGTAAGAACTCAATTATTTGGTTATGTTATTCCTTCTTAAGCAGGAAGATGGGTAATTTCTGCCTGAAGACAAAAGCTAGTCCAGGAAGAAATAAAATTATGCAAATTTTTTTTTTTTTTTTTTTTAATAAAAGGTTAAAAAACACTTGTGTCATTTTTAGTCTTAAATCATACTTAAATTTTCCTCTAGATTTTAAGTTTCTATTGTCTTACAGCTGTTAGCCCCTAAGAAAATACTTTTAATAAGAAATTAATCTTACCTGCTATGACTTCCATCTTCACTTCCCATTCATCTGCTTTCTTCTGAATATGCTGCAGTGTTAAACAGAGCTGTCTTTAAAGGCTGATTTTTACAGAGTTCTATGAATATCAACACACCCGTATGAATTTAGGAAATCTCCAATGCCTGTTTTTCAACCTAAAACATTTGATGTATTTATCTCCGTGTATGCAAAATCACAGGTAGTCTTTGATATCAGTATTCACTCAAAATGGGCACAAACCATTGAAATGTGAACAAATCAAAGAAATTAAAGACAGTATGACAAATTACCAGCTACTTAATTGTTTGCTTAATGCTCACTCTATTAACAGGAAGGACCTACCTGCCTTGTTGAAGTCTTGTGAAGGGAATAGACAGCTGTTTTTGCCATTTGTAAAGCGGTTTTCAGAAAGATCATATCCATCCCTAGAAGAGTGCTGAAATCAGAATTGCTAAATGCAAGTTTAAGAGAATTTACAGAACTGTTTCATGCTTCAATTTTTCTGAAGCAGTAGCTATTTGAGAAACAGCAGTGAATATGTTATAGAAAGTATTTCTGCAACTTTGCCAACTGTTTTTAATTAAAAAAATAAAGGATATGAAATAGTGTTGTATGTTTGAAACCCAGTGATTTTTAGCTGTAGCACTGGAGTGGTTGACCTCTACTTAAAAAACTGATTTCAGGACAGCGAAACATTGTCCCATATTGCAACAGAGAGATTTCATTAAAAGTATCTCCCCTGATACTTTGTTCCTAATTGCATCTGACTGACTTTCAGAATTACAAACCTTTATTATGTTTGGTACCAAAAGGAGGATTCATGATAACTGTGTCAAAAGTCTCCCACATGCTGTCTGGTAAAGAGGAGACATCACACTGAACCACATCAATGTTTGTGAGCTCAAAGTCTTCAAGGTTACTGTTGAATATTTTCAATGCCTCTGCATCTATGTCAAATCCAACACACAATCTATTGTTAAAACAAAACAAAAATGACACAAAAAACAACCATATTAGTTTGCAAAATAAGAAACTGTTCCAATTCTGTAGCAAAGTTTTGAAAAGGAGCAGTTGTTTTAACTCAGAAAAAGGCATGCAATTACAAGTTTAGTGCTTATAGAAGTGAAAGTAACTGTTGCTTTTTCCAAGTATCTTTTTAAGGTTTGTGAAAGAAGTTCCATGTTTTCATTCAGCACTTCAGGAAAAAACAAATGTTATTGTTTCTTTCATGGCAACCGTCCATCTCTTCCACTGTTTGAGAGGTTACTGACCATAGAAACATGTTAAATAGCATGATTTGTTCAGCACTGCTACGTTCTGATTTTATTTTCTCCTATTCTATACTAGAAAAAAAATGACCAGAACGTAGTACTGAAATACTCACCCTGCTCCCAACATTGCACTTCCAATGCTGAGCATGCCACAGCCACATCCTAAATCTGCAACTGTTTTGTTTTCAATATCATCAAAAGTATTGTGAATTGTGTACAGCATACATGCTGAGGGGAGAAAGAAACACCATCAGTAATTCCAAATATACATCCGATTAATCAACAGAAATTACTTTCTTCTGCCTTCAGAAAACTGAACTGAATCTCTCTTATGCAAAATTAACCCCATGTTTTCATTTCACTGTCTGTAATCCTCGTTTTCATTTTTATGTGAAAATGATACTTTCATTTTTCCAGGTAAGAAAAAAAACAACAACAGTATTTTTGGTCTGGTGGGTATAATTCATAAAGATTAGAGAACTTTTAAATTTGTGGAAAAGTTTTCGGGGGAGGAAAACCAACAGAAACTTCCAAACTTTTAAAATAGTGGAAAAATTCAGAATTAGGGTAGTGGTGAGTGTACTTGCAGTACTGCAGTATGTCACAAAATATGACCATTCCAGTTTCCATTTGCAGGCTAAGATGCTTCTATCACAACATATCTTTTAAATCCACTAACACTAATTTGGGATTGTAAATTATCAGTTTACTTCTAATAAGTTAACGTAATTAAAAATTAACGAATCCATCTTCCTGCTAGATAAAATTTGTCAACTACTTCTGTGATGAAAGCTGTAAATGAGTACAGTGGGAGATGCAACAAACACTCTTAGGAAGAAGCAGTAAATGGGACGTGATACGAGAGCCCGGAGTGAACCTTACCTGCGATGTGGGGTCTTGTCGGGTACTGCTCAAGGAGCACTTTTGGACTTCCAAAGGTATCGACCTGCTGCAGGCAGCTTTCCAGTTCTTTGAGCTTTAATTTCTTCATGTTTCCACTGGGACTCGATCCTCACGTATCCCTTCCCACTCTCCTATGATTCTAGCTAAGAATAATACAAAGCATCACAATATTGAGCAGTTCTAACCTTAAAGCCCCCCGCAGCAGCTGACAGCTGACAGCCGGCCCCTACGGGCAGACAGCGCGGGGCCGGGCAGCGCCAGGCGCCCCCATTCCTGCCATGTGCCGCCCACCTCAGCGCGGGGCTCCGTTCCCAGCGATGAGCACCCGGCACCGAGCGCTAAGCCCCAGCCTCTCTCCTACCCGTCCGGCCGCCCTCCCGGCTCTCTCTCACGGCCTACAGGTACAGCCGTAGCTCCAGTCCGGCTCTCTCGCGCCCGAGGCCGCCCGAGGAAGCCCGGACCCGGCGGGGCGGGACCGCGTCGGGCGGGGAAGGCAGAGGAAGGGGAGGGGCGGGGAGAGGAGAGGCGGACGGGTGGTATCGCGAGAGGGAGGCGCCGCCAGGAGGGAGGGGAGGAGAGGAAAGGAAAGGAGAGGAGAGGAGAGGAGACGAGAGAGGAGAAGAGGGCGACGAGAGGAGCTCTAGAGCCGGGAGTCCGGCGCGGCCGTAACGGCCCCTCGTTTCCGCATCATGGCGGGGACTGGCGCCAGCAGCCGGGATAAGCGAGCGACGGCGATGCGGCTGAAGGTGGCGCTGGGCGGCGAGAACAGCACGGCAGCGGCCGGCGAGTTGCGGGCGCTGCTGGAGCGGGTGCTGGCCCCGGCGGCGGGCTCGGGCGGCGGCGAGGCGGCGGGCGAGGCGCTGGAGTGGTGCCGCTGCCTGTTGTCGGGCGGGGAGCCCTGGGACGGCTTCGTGCAAGCCGTGCGGGCCTACGATCCGGCCACGCTGTGCGGCCTGGTGTGGACGGCCAACTTCGTGGCCTACCGCTGCCGGACCTGCGGGATCTCGCCCTGCATGAGCCTGTGTGCGGAGTGCTTCCACCAGGGCGAGCACGCCGGGCACGACTACAACATGTTCCGGAGCCAGGCGGGGGGCGCCTGCGACTGCGGCGACAGCAACGTCATGCGGGAGGCCGGGTGAGCGGCGGGCAGGCGGGCACCTGCGGGAGCGGCGGGCGGGCGGCCGCCCTCCTGCGGGCCGGGGCGTTGGGCGGGCACCTGCTGCCAACCGTGCTAGCGGCGGCCTTCGCCCGGCCCGGCCCTGGGCCTCTCGCTGCTCGGTGGCCTTGCGCTGAGGGCCGGCTCTCAGGGCGCCGCCGGGGCGGGAGTTGCCGCGCCCGGTGTCGGCCTGTTCCGCTGGCCCAGGGTGGGCGCGCAGCGGATGGCGGGTGGATCGGGGTGCGGGAGTCATCTCGGTTCTCCCGAGCCACGGGTGGTGTTGCCTCCCGTTGGCTTCTGCTGGCATTAAAGCGGGGTCTCGGAACCGCTTAGGTGGGTGCGGTATGGCAGAGTTCAGGAAAGGGAGGTGTCTGCAGCGCCCCATCGACGTGCAGACCTACTGTGGGCAGGACGGTGCCCGACCTTACGAGCAGACTTCAGTATCTCGTTATATCTGCCTTTGTTCCATTGTACTCAGTAGTAAGAACAGATGGGCCGACTGGCTGTCGTGTTGGGCGGTAGCTGGTTCATACACCTCTGGTCTCACTCCCGGCTGTCTTTCTGGAGCTTGCTGTGCTCCTGTTTGTTACTGGAGGCCACGGGTTTGCCTGAAGGCAGCTCGGAGTACCTGAACGGGGCTTCTGACTAGCGCTGTGGAGCTGTTAGCCTTGCTGGCATGGTGTGCTTCCAGAAGATCCATCTCCTCCCAGTAAGTCTTCCCTTGTGGAGGTGGCAGAAAAAGCTAAGGAAGTGTGGAAATACTAAAATGCTTTCCTTAGTTTCTGTGTTTTTAACGCCTCTTTTTTTTTTTTTTTTTTTTTTTTTTAATGTGTGCAGTTCTGCTTAAAGACTACATTTGTGGTTCTGTTTCTCGGTGCCTGTGGTAACAGTTCTCCTGCTCTAGGCCTTGAAGTGTTTTCCTTCTTTGTTTCTTGTCATGTTTTTTTGCCCCCACCTCCCCATTCCTGTTAACTCTCTGCCTTCACCATTTCTTCATCCTTCCTTTCTGGTGGAGCCTCTTCCACTTGAGGACTCCCTCCAATGGAAGAGATTGTTTTTTTGGTTCTTTTGTTTTGATAGGTCTTCATTGGCTTTAAAGGGCCGCTCCAGAAGTAATTGTTTCTCTGTCAGTTTTTGTTCAACTGCTTTTTCTCTTTCCTCAGTATCAGTGAAGTAACAATTCCCCTTGATCTTGAGAAGTCAAAAGTACATGTCACTTCTTCCAGTGTGGGATAGATTGAGGGCTCCTCATAGTGGTAGGATTCTAAAAGAGCATGGATAAATTGAACTACCTCAGATAAACATTAAGATGACTTCTAATATTGCTCTCATCTGAGAGTTTATGGCTTCCATAACTGTCTTTTCCTATTTTAAACAGTTTTTTTTCTTGAAGAGCGCTGATTCAGTAAAGAAGTTGATAAATTTGCAGTGTAAACAGATGCAAACCCTCGGGGCATTTCTCTTATATTTATTCTAGTTATTACTTTTAATAGTAGAATTCAGGAGTAAATTGTCTTTGGCATAAGCTAGATCTCGGAGGTGGATTTAGTCCTTCCTGCTACAGGATTTCACGGTGTTGGTCTAGGAACAACACTCTTGGCTGAGCAGTCTTGTCCAGCCCTGGGCATACAGAGCCAAACCTGCTGCTGTGTGGGAAACCCGCCCATCATGTGGGATAGTTAAATTTAAACCAATGTAAAACCATGAACAAGTGCAAACATACTTGTGCACATACACACAAACACGCAGCCTTGCCTGTTGACTTGAATAACTTCGATGCAGCATGTTTAGATAAATTGATTGACCTTTGTGTGTACAAGTCAGCTGCACAATGGCAAAGGTAATGCTTTACACGTGATTGGGAGGCTTTCATTGTTGATTCAGGAAATAGGAGTGTGACTAGCCTGGTGTAACCTTGCCCACCCCAACCAGAGCTTCTATTAATAGCAGAGGAATCAAATGTGGAACCTGCTTGCAAACTCAGTAGGCAGATGGTAGATACAATGCTTTGTAGGTACTGTAAATGAGCATGTAGTAGCAGTAGTTTCTCATGGTTATTGTTACCTATGTGTTTAATGGTTTGGTTGTTTTCTTGTGTGTGTGGGGGTTTTTTTTTTTTTTTGTTTGTTTGTTTTTGTCATTTGAAAAATAGTTTTAATGGGGTGTTAGCTAACAGATCTGCTGTAAAGGAGAGCTCTCCAGCTCACCATCTGGAGTATCTATTTGTTTTCTCTAGAGATGGCTTTGTCTACAACATGAGGGTAGATATGTTTGTTAATCTTTTGGCAGTAATCAAAACTGCAATTTTAGAGTTAAAATTTAAAATTAAAAATATTAGTTTTGATTTTTTTGTGTCTGATGTCAGGATACGCTGTGATAGCTGTCTGCTAATTTGGTTTAGGTATCTTCTGCATTTCTCAGTTATTCTAAAAAAAAAGCAGATTGTCATGCTCTTAAGCCTTGTGATTCTCATTCAGGACTCAGTGACTTTGGTGGTTAACCTCAGTTGATCTAATCTACCAGAAGGTAATTTAGACTTTAGAAAATACCTGAGTTTTTAAATTTTAAGGATGTAGCTGCTTGTCCAAGTATGAAAAGCACTAACTGTGACAAAGTTTTCTAGATTTTGAGCACTGGTGATACATCAGTGGATGAAAATAATTTGTAGTCCTCTCCTGTGTGGTGCTGAGCCTTAGACAGATGAAATTTGCAGCTCTGTCAGAGGTACTTAATGTTTTGGATACAGTTCTTCAGTTCTAAAGCGTTGATGGTGAGCATGCTCACAGTTCAGCAGATGGGCTCATCTGCTGCAGTTCTACAGGAGGAAATTCAGACTGGAATGTTTTTTTGGTTGGTAGATGGTCTTGTGTAAGAATGAAACTTTGTAGTGTATAAAACAAGCTTGAAAGAAACAATATGCCATGTGGTTATAATAAGAGTAAAACTAATCAGTGATGTGTTATTGATGAGTGCTGTCTTGCTTTTGTGGTTATCTTGTTCCGATTCCCCTTCCCGTCTGTAGGCAATAACCTGATATACCAGAGCCTCTACTCTTTGGCTGTTTCATTCCCCCGTGTCCTGTTTCTGAGTGTGCCTTGCTGTGTGTTAGCTTATTTGTTAAATTAATCATGTGGGAAGCAGATGTTTTAGTGCTGCATTATACTACAAAGAGAATATCTCCATCAAAAGTTGCACATCCTGAAAGGCAAAAAGCCAGGTTAAGAATTTCATTAAACAGGCATTGATGTTCGCTGTGTATTTGATGGTAGTTATGGCAACTGTGGCTCTGTTGACGTGGAACATTGCCTTCTCTTATGACTTATTAAAAAAAGTCTAAGAAATTATCAATTTCTGCATGCGACAATGGGCCATTTCTTTCTTAGTAGGCTTGTGTGAAATGAAAAAAAAATCTAGTTATAAACAAAGTGACTGGTACAGGTCAGTGTTATATGTTGTGTGTCCAACAGCACCTTCATGTAACTAGCTGTAGGTGTTCTGCAGCCTTGTCTCTCATTATCCATATTTGCTTTTCCTTTTAGCTCTGCTGTCTGAGAGGGTACAGCGTTATAGGCTTTGGAGATCCCATCTGATCTGCACACTGGGTCAGGTCCGTCTTGATGTCTGTGGCCATCTATTGGGTCTGCTGTGATCCCGTACAAAAAGAGTGGAGAATTCTCGTGTTTCTGAGTATAAGAAGTATACTTGCAGTTTTCAACCTGCTAATTTCTCCTGGTTTAATTTAGTTAGAATTGACTCTGGGTTTTTTTTCAGGACATAAAAATGTTTGCGCCAGGAAACACACAATAGTTTTAGTAAAGTTTAAATTATCAACAGTAGATGACTCATATTGATTACCTTTGCTACTTTGTTCCCACTTTTCCCTCTTCAAAATTCCCTGCTTTATCCATCTTCAGAGACGCTGCTGTACAGGATCTCTTTTCAATAGAAATAGCCTTTCCATCTTATGCGGGAGCTATAGCAGAATATTATTTCCATTTGTTTTACCAAGTAAAAAAGTAAGGGATGTTTCTCCTACACTTAAAAACTTTCTAGACAAGCTATTGAAAAAAAAACAAGCTTGCTGTTGCGAAAACTGCTATATCAGTTACTTTGAGATGTGTTCATAGTGCAAGGTATCATCTTTGGTTGTAGCAGCTGTGATCCACTTAAGATCAGAAAAGTCAGTTTAAGACTTGGTTATAAGAAACACAGACAGTGACTGTGCTACTGGCGGTTTGTCAACTGTCTTGCAACAGCAAATAGTATTTAGCACAGGCAAGGTGTTGTTGCTTCAAGGCTGTCCCTTCCAGCATGGCTCTGTCAGTTGTGTCCTTGGGTGGGCCAGAAGGTTCCAGTTCTCCAGGACCTGCGGCTTTGTGATGCAGCTTCCAAGAGGGGAGGAGTACTTGTTCGGGCCTTTCTCCTAAACTTTCTTGAAGGCTGGATGCATCAAGAGCAGGCTGAGGCTGTACGTGTAGCCAAGGAATTTGGACTAAGAGCATTTTGAAACTAGCTTGAAAGGTCCTCAGGACTGTTGGACATTCTGCAGGGCTGCTATCAATGCCATTTAGCTTCTTTGTTTTGAAACCTTCTGGGCTACCAAGGACTTCTGGCTGAAGGGACTTAGGAGCTAAGTCTGGGTTGTAGTGCCTGTTACCTTGGCATGAGAGTCTCAATAAAATCTGTCCTGTCCTTCTGCTCTGGGTGTGACTCTTCAAAACACAGCTCAGCAGCCTGACCCTCTGCTAACAGGCTGCAGGAATTCATGTTGCACTGTACTGATCACAGCGTTTTGAAGAAACGTTGTTACTGTGCAGGAAATAACTGAATCTCTCTGCCCTCCTCACCTTCCCCATATGTAAAGCTTGGCATTGTGTATTGCTGCTTAGGGTTCCACAGTAATATTCAGGAGTTTTTGTAGGGCTTTAAGTTTGGTCTTATCCTTGGAAAGCAAGAGATCTTGGATCACTAGTAATTAAGTCCGTTGTGACTTACAGCCAACTTACAAACCTGTCTGTCTTGATTTCTTATAAGAATGTATCCAGTGAGAGCTGCATCAGTCTCTGAAGTAGAAGCTGCAGTGTTTTCCAAATGGTTGGCAGCCAAGTGATAATTTTGGATTATTGCTTTCAGAGCTGTGGCCTGACTAGACACCATGTGCTTTAAACATGCCTCAGGAAAACTCAGTTGTTTCACAGGCGTTGGTAAGAGCATGAGGTGACTGTCCCCGGCTTGGATTCAAATGCATCAACGTACACAACCTCAGTTCTTGCTGTGTTTACCCCCTGTGTAAAAAGATAAGTGATAGTCCTACCCCTCTAGTTCTTGTTGGTAGGGTCAGCCTGGCTTGAGGAACAGACCAGTGCTGTTGTATACCATGCCTTGTCTCAAATTTGATTTATTTATTGTGTGACTTAGCTATTGCGTTGTAATATACTTTGACAGTTCTCAATTTAAGAAGAGCTGGTGTTTTAGAAGTCTGTGTGGACTTGTTTGGATTTGGGCTAATAAATGTTGACTTTCAGTTCCTTTGCTTTGATCTTCTCAAGTTCCCTTTATCCCTTTTTTGAAACTCTCAGCTCTCCAGGATTGTAAAGTTGTCAGGGTGGAGCATCACATGTCTGGTCATATCTGATCTACACAGAACTGTAATGGATCCGTTGGCAGCAGGGTAGCCAGGATTTGGGATGCATGTTTGGCAAACACTTTTGTAAGGTACTTCTTTTACATTTTCTTAATGGCAATCAATGTAAGTTCTTTCAGGTGTCTGGACATTCTTTATTAGAACTTGCAGAATGTCAGGAATTCTGTATTTAAAAAGTCTGCAGTGGTATTGGACAACTGCAAGTGATTTAAGTAACAGTGTCCTAGATGCCCTCCTTTATGGAGGATTTTTGAGAGCAAAGTTTGAAAATAATGTTCTTTGAGTGGCAGGGCAGCCATTTGAATCCTGCGATAACAAGGAATGTGTAATTAACTGTTACCTTTGTCAGGACCCATCTCTGCTTTTTGCATGCTGCCTGCAGCAATAATAGTTTTGGCATAGAACTCACAGACACTTAGCTTTCCAAGAAAACTGTGAACTACCTATATTGCCCTTTGTTGGAGCTTAAAATAGTATCTTCAACATAAGTAGACAACTTTTAATAAAAATCCATGCATCTGACTCAATCTGGAATAAATGAAAGTTGTTTTTACGTGTGATACTATGTAGTTATTTAGAACTTTGTCAGTTAGTCACTTAGAACTTAGAACAAAAATTTAGACTAAATTTTTGGGACAAAGTGCTACTGGCTGGGTGTTTGACCTGCTTACATTTTCATAGGAAAATGTAGTTGTTTCCTTAGTAGGAGAAGTATTTTGTTTACTCTGATTTGAAACTTTTGCTTTTTGTTCTTTAAATAGAAGGTGCACTGTTCCTGTGCTTTAAGGTAGGTAGTTGATGGGACTCTGAAAGCAACTGGATGGGGAAGCTGTGTGTGAACTAATGGCTTGGGATGATGCATTTGGACCATGTTTTGTAGTTGCTGATGTGCTCATTTTTCAGATGTCAGCTGGGAATTCTGTTTTGTGAATGTTCTGCAAGGCTAAGAACTCTGACAGTTTTTTTGCATCCTGAATTAGTATGTGCATTATGTTAATTTCTTTATTTTTAGCTCTGTATATGGAAAAAAAATATAATAAATAAATTATATAATATATAATAATAATAATATATAAAATAAATAAATAAATTATACCTTTAATATATAAAAATATATCTTTAGCCTCCATGTTGTGAAATACTTTTGGACACAATTACCTCATGGTCTTTCTTTAAAGTTAATTTTCAAGAAATTTGCCTATTAGAGTTGAGTCTGAAGAGTGTTCTCTTTGCTACCTTCTTCAATCCAGTGAAATGCTAAATGAACTGCTTGTTCATGTAGTGCCATACCTATCCTCAACTGGAAGAGCTGTTTTTCCTGTTGGAAAATGTGATTAGAGACTATATGCGTGCATGCAAATGGCTGAATTAAGGTGATGCTAATGATCTTCATGCTGCCTTAAACAGAGTAACTGATGCTCTTTCAACATGCAATAGCTATGCTTTGCAGTCACCGCGTTCTTCTCTTTGCTGTAGCTTTTTCAGAGGGGTATCACGTTTGTAAGTCATCTAGCAGTGTGGCTGTTATTGTATAAATAGACTTAAAATAGCGTGAGTTGAGGCTTTTCAGTCAAAAGAAGTAAATGTAACCTGTACTTATGTGTAATTATGGTGATGTAATTATATCCCAAAGCATTCACCCTTTTCAGATAGATGGTACTTCTTGTGTCAGAAGATGAGTTGCTCTTCTGAATTACTCATTTTTCTCTCAAAACGCTCAGATTTAACAACTTTGTGTATCCATTCGAACGTAAGCTCAGTTCCAGCTCTCTTCAGAAATCCATTTCTCTGCATTCTTGCTGTATTTCTAAGGTTCTGCAATAAAAACTGCCATACCTACTGTCTGGTTGATGGTGGGTACTTGTGCATTAATTAAACTCATAGCAGTTTTATCTACTGTATGAGATGTTTGTGTCTGAGAACTAAGTGGGAATAATGGAAGCTCTTCTGCAGAGCTTCTTTATTTGCTGTGTGTCCTCACTAGGGAGCTAGAGCACTCAGCACTGTGGATCTGCTGGGGGCTCCTGCCTGTCCTGCAGGGTTCAGGATATCTCCAAAATACCTAATCCAGGACTTCTAGCCTCCTGGAATGGCTGAACAGCTTTGTTGCAAGCGCTTATATCCTGGAAGGATGTCCTTTAAGTATGTTTGTGGGCCTCCTTGCACATTTCACAGATCCTCTCTTGATTCCAGAGTCTCTACTTTGAAGCCTTCCTGGTTAGGAGAGTTAGGAGAGTTGCACTCATCCTTGTGGTTGAGTTTGCTCCTTGCCAGCACATCCCTAGTGGTATAAATGCAAGTGCTGTGTTCTGTCATAGCTCATCTGTTGGTTGTAGGTAGCTTCCTTACAGAGTAAAAGCTGTTACCGCTCAGGCCTTGAAGTCAGCACCACACTGGTTCATTTTTGGAAGCCTGTTTTGCAGGTGAAAGGAATGAATTTAGCTATTGAAATATTGAATTCAATTACTGAATTAATGTAGGGAGCAAAGAAACCCCAACCTAAATTAACAAGTGGGATAGTCGGCTTATTTTTCAATTAACGTCATGTTTGATGTTGGCTAGGAAAAGTGGATTTCCATAAAGCAAGGCTGCAATATATCAAAGGCTTTTTTCATTAAGATAAATTTCTAATTCTGTTTATAGAAGTTATATTTTGTTCTGAATTAATATTTGCTTTTGTATGTGTATAGTAAAGGAAGGGAAAATTTGTGGAAACTCATTACCAGTATGTGAAGAATGAAAAATCAGTTTGTAAGATCTCTAGGAGACAATTGTAGCCCTAAAAATATCTTGCATCTTGCATCTATTTTGTAGAAACAATGTAGTATTTGCTTGCTGGTTTTAGTTGGGACAAAATGCATATTCTTCTTGAAGTGTTTGTTGGGTTCTTATGTGCAAAATCAGTTCATTTTATTTGAATACTTTATGAAATGCTATATAACATTTTGTCTTGCAATATACGATATTAAATTTGTGCCTGTTGTCCTAAAAAACTTCAGTTTAAATGTGATTTATGTGGTTATTGAGTAGATGAATTAGGTACAGACTTATTTTTGTTGCTTTGGAATTGGGTTGTTTAGGAGTTGAGATCCATGGAGTTTTCCTGGAGCCCTTTTGTTGAGTAGAGTAATCGTTATACAGATGAGGATTCCTGAAAGCTTCTATGGGAATTAGGTCCTCGTTCTGAGAATGGGATGCCTTCATTAGGCAACTTTATCATTCAACTTAAAACAAATGACTTCTAAACATGGGGAAACAGGGAACAAAAAAGCGAGGAAAGGTGAGAGTAAAAATAGTCCCCGTGTATGCCTGAACTTATGTCTAGTTTCTGGAATGTGACTGAAACTTGAGATGCAGGGGGATGCAACATAAGGCTGTGCAAATGTTCAAAAGCTGTAAAGGTGTGGTCTGGCTGGTGCCAAAGGCGCTCGTAGGCTGCTGTAATAACTGGGGGAGCTTAAAAACCTTCCTTTGAAGTGGAGGAGTTGGTCTCATAGTGAGCCTTCTCTGCCTGATCTGCCAGTTGCGAGACATTATGCACATTGAAATTTCAGCTGGCCCTCCTGCATTCTTGGAGGAATTATTTCTTTGTTCTGTGTGACTTATACATTTTATATATTTGTGTATGGATCTGTTTTTGAGGAGTAGGTAATTTTCTGATCGCTTGGTTCCCTGACCTTGCTGTAGCACAGGATCAATCGAGTGGCAGTGCTGAAAGAAGTAAGGGCAGAAGACAACTGGGGGGGCTGACCTAGTTCAACCAAAGCCTTTGTGAAACTGTAGCCTAAAGGAAAGCAGTTATTTTACCTTTAATATATATTTTAGAAATTCCAGGGGTAACCACTAAAGGCTTAAACAAGAGGAAGACTGAATCTATCAAGTCTAAAGTGAAGGTTGCTCAGAAGATGTTAATGCTGCTTACATCAAAATAGCCAGCATTCCTTACTCTTACTCTTACATAAATGATAACACTTCAGTGCAGTATAAGAAATTTCAATAAGTGTATTTGAAGTTGTGTGGACAAGATTGCTTGATAAGCCTCTATTTAACTGCCAGTTACTCTGCTATTCCCTCCTTTTGCTGAAATTAGCAGTGCTTTTTTGTGGGGAAAAAAAAAAAGCAATTTCAAAGGTAGGAAACTGTAGACGAACAGAATTGTACACAATTGTAGAACAATTATTTAACTGATGCTATGATTAAGAAGCCCTTTCGGAAGTATAGGGGACTGATTAAGGAATAGGCTTGTTTGCTGTCTGTCTAGTGACTGGATAATCTGTTGGTGAAGGTTATCACAAGTGTCCCTTCCTGTCTATATAAGAAGCTTCAGTTTGTTTCTTCCTTGTCACAGCTTGAGATTCTGTCTGTTTAGTTAAAACGGCTGTTGTTTTTAAACTCTGAGGATTTTGGAAGCCTTTGACTGGTATTTTGGTGAATATTTGTGGAAATGTGTAGGCAACAGACCTTTGAGTAGAAGAGAGGATAAGTATTTCCATTGTATGCTTTCTGAAGCTTTGGATAAAGCAGAGTCTCATAAGCAGTTATTACAAACCTGAGCTCAGTGAGATTTCTACGCTCTTGTTTTTAAATTGTAAAACCTAAGCATTGGCTTTCTGGGTCATTGTGGCCTAAGGTTAATTTTTGCCCTTGAAATTCAGTATGGCCAATAGGTTATCCAGCAGCAGATGGTCTCAGTAAGGATGTGTAAAGATCCTAGAACTATGTATACTTTTCTAGCTGCTAGTTTGAATCTTATATTGATTTCTAAAAGCATGCAGACTTTGAATGATAGATGTAAGAATGAGTTGTCTTATAAAATGACTTGAGCATTCCTTCAGGTTTTAGGATCTGGTATCTAGCAATTGTTATCTATTTGGAACTGGTGTAAACTGTGTGTATGACAGTGACAGGACAACGTATTTCCTTACAGTGACTTATAACTTGGTTTCCTCCATGATTTTTCCAGAAAATCTGTAAAAAAAAAAAAAAAAAAAATCTGTATCTATCTATCTATATATCTTTAAAGCCTTTTTGTGAATCTGAAGAGAAGAGGTGATTCTCATCATTCAGCTGCAGGATAGCAGCAATAGATTAGCAGACCCATGGGTCGATTCACAAGCACTTTGCTGGTGTAGGAATTCTGGAGAGCAGAGCTTTTTATGTCCTGTATGTAGTAGAAGCTGAGATTCAAAACTGCTTTGCACGTGAGTTAATCTTGCTTTTGTTATCATGACTGCCTTAGCTTGTGATGAAAACCCACTAAAACATATCTTTTGGCCGAATACAAAATATGTGGAGAAGACCAGTAGAAGACTTACAAATGCATTGCATGCTGGTTTTTTTTTTTTTTTTTTCCTAGTGTGTCTTTAAGTCTTTTTATTGTTTTTCTTTTAATTCCTTCTTGTAAGGATATTGGTGAAAGTGAAACCAAATAGCTTTAAGACTGTCCTGTACTGCAGCCCCAAGGTGCCAGACTTGTGATTTAGGGCCGTTCAGATTTCTGTGTGTGGTGAGTCAAATGTGGATCACAGAAGTGAAAGTGAATAGCTTTTCATGACTTTGTGAGTGTTCACTTTTGTGAATGACCAAAATAAAAATCTTCCTTTTGTGCAAACTGACTATGGAACTTGTCAGTTATCACTGAACTCTTTCTCTTGGGCACCCTTTTTTCCCAGGTATGGTTAGACTGTATTTATGAACTACACATTTTCTGATTAATGCTGTCTCTGCTTTCTTAATAAATAAGTGTAATCTGGAATGTGTAACAGCAATGGAGAAGCTCTTAGTTTTTGGTGTTGTGAAGATGCACTTGAGTAAAAATAGTCTGGAGAAGATACTGTCATAATCACTAGACCTGTATCTGCTTTGGAGTTTTTTTTTTCCTAAATCCTTTTTCTTTTATTTCCTTTCCCTACTGAAGGTGGTACTGGAATAGTCAGAGTATCAGGCTTCTTCTGAAAGATATAGCATAGCAAATGTAGTGAAGGTGTAGATAAATTTGGAACATAATTTTCATATTCAGACAGAACTCTGTATGTCATTGATACTGAATTGTTTTCTGAATCTTCATGTTGAAAAATTACCTGTAAGCTGTAGCAAATCTTTCTAGTCAAATATACTCTTTCATGCTGGTTTTTTTTTTTTTGTTTTGTTTTGTTTTTAATTTAGACCTCCTTATTCTTTCTTAGCTACTTCTTTGGCATGGATAAATAACTGATGTTGGTAAATGCCCTTTCTAAAAATAGATTGGGAGCAGGAAAGTGGCTCTTCAGTCATTTGTAGGTTAAATCAGTGGGAAATCATTCTGTCTGCTTTAATGGGGTTTGGCTCAACCTCATGTCTTTGTGTATTAGTTAAGCCTCTGTTACCACCATACAGGAATTCTTCAGTGAAGAAATGCTTTCCCATTTTTTTAAGTGAAGCAATTAGCGTAGTTTTCATAGAGTTTTCTATCATCCTTTGGAAAGTAAATGTTAGTTGCTATATTGAAGTACTAATCCTGCAAGCTTGTTTACTTTTGGGAATTTTAAGTGTCTTTTGATTTGAATAATATTATCCTGTGAATGAGAGCTGAAGCATCAGGTCAGTCTCTTACTGTTTCAGGAAAGGAGGGAAACCCAGTGTTAATTGGATGCTTTCAATTAGATTGCTTAGAAAGTAGGAGGTATGTCTAGATAGAAAAAAAAGCTTTGTTATTTTAACTGTTAAATGCAAGATGTCTGTACATGCAAGGAATCAAACCAAGTTGTCACATGTATGAACTTTGGAGGGGAAATAAAATGGACAACTTTATAATTCCTTGGATTTAGAAACAAGGTGGACTTAAAGGTGGAATTTCAGAATACAGTTTCCATGCTATCTGCAAGTATATGCTGTCTTGACAAGCAGAAAAATAGTAGTGTTTTCTTAGTGTATGTTAAATCTGCTCAACTATGCTTAGCTAATATTTTTCTTGTCTGCTATAGGTTTTGTAAAAGACACCGGATTAAGTCAAATGCAAATGTTCCATGTGTTCCAAAAGACTTGTTGATGATGTCAGAATTGGTTCTTCCACAGTTTATCTTTAGTCTCATTCAGCACTTACGAGAGGGATATAACGAGCCAGGTATGTTTTAAATTTACACACATCTAGCATGTCGTACTATTGATCCTGAAGTCAGAATCAATTTAAAACATGTGCCTGTGAATTTTTGAGCATTATATGTTAGTTCATTTTATAGTAGTCATAACTGTTCTGCACTGCGTAGGTCTTGGACAGTTTACATTATGATCATACCAAAAGTTCTTGTTATGTGCCTTTTAGCTCTTGATCTGCCATCAGAGAAAGACCTTCATAAAATCCTCCAGGTTTTGGAGCCTCACGTTTCCTTTCTAGAAGACTTGACCAAAATGGGAGGAGCAATGCGATCAGTTCTTACCCAGGTTTTGACTAGCCAACAGTTCTATAAAGATCTCAGCTCTGGTATGTTTGTGTTATTTCTAGTATTCATATGTTCAAATTTTGAAGACCTTAGGTGTCGTCTTAAATTTTATTGCTTCATTTTCTGCGAGTTTTTAATCTAACTTCTCAAAACCCAAAGAAATGTGTGTTCTTGAGAATATTGTTATTGTTGTTAGAAGGGGGGTTGGCAGAAGACCTATAGATCACACATCTTTTGTCTTCCATGTCCCAGATAACTGTATGAAGATGCATCATTTCAAGAGTTTTGTAAGAAATCCATTCTCTTAAAAGAGAAGTGAATGTGGCAGATTGCAACTGCCATGTAAGATGCATTGCACTTATTGGAACGCGTTCAGTGTACTTCAGGACAATGTCTATTCTTGTAGATGCTACTGGAGGAGACCTTTGAAAAGCAAAAGGTCATTATATGTACTGCAGTTCTGTGGAAAGTTTTTTCTTTTTCTTAAAAGCAAATAATCCTGTCCACACAATTATTTATTTCAAGTTGCAAGGAATCTGAATGCGTTTTAAATCATTCTTGGCATTCTCTTCGTTCCCCAATCCTAAGCTCCATATTGTCATTTTGTGATTAGAAGGTATCATTTTTGAGTCTTTTCCATATTTCCTTTGCATAGGTAGGGAACAAATGGTAATCATTGTAGCTATGTTGCCCTAATTGGCTTGGGCAGTAGTTAGCTGAGGAACAGATAATCCTCATATATTTGAAAGGACTTGTAAAATGGAGAATAGGTGTCTGAAGTGGATTTCAGTTTCTTTCTGGGTAGGGAAAGCAAAGAAGAGGATAGCAGAACAAAACCTGCACTTCTGACTTCGAATGTGAAAGCTGCATAGCTAATACATTGCTGTCATGTTCTTCAGGTTTTCTTTTCCTTAAACATCTAGTACATTTTGTTCCTCTAATGTTTCTTTTCCATTTAAAATTCATTTCATAGAGTCATAGAGTTGTGTGAATTGGAATGGAACCTTAAAGGTCATCTAGTCCAGCTCCCCTCTAACAAGCAGGGACGCCTACAGCTAGATCAGGTTGCTCAGGGCCCCATCCAGCCTGACCTTGAATGTCTCCAAGGATGAGGCTTCCACCACCTCTGTGGGTAACCTATTCTAGTACCTCACTACACTTTTTCAAAGAACTTATTTATATCCAGTCTAAATTTCCTGTCTTCTAGTTTGAAACCATTACCCCTTGTCTTACCTTGCAGACCCTGCTGAAGAGTCAGTTTTCTTTTTTCTTTACACCCCTTGGTGTCAATTTTAAGTCACAGTGCATGCTTTGGACATGTCTTCATTAGGCTGAAGTGATAGTAGTGATAATATCCTTTGAAGCAGTTTTTGTTAATTGCAGCTACAGTCCTAGAACTTTGGAAGAGAAATTCCAAATGTTACAAGTTGTATGTGGAGTGTTACTATTATGTCACTATCTTCCCTTCTCTGGAAATTGTAGATCTATTTAACACCAAGTTAGAGGATGAAAAAATTGAGAAGGTCTCTGGTCTCTTAGGTTTCAGTTCATTATGTGAAAAACTTGTTAGCTTCTACTTATCAAAATTGTACACCTTTTTAAAACGTGGACACTTTTAGATGCTTGTACAGAATATTACAGCAACAGCTACCTGGTTCATATATGTTCTGCGATGCTGTTTTTCATGCGTATTCAAGGTGTTGGAGAGAATGCATGTGCGAAGAAAAGTCATGAAAAGTACCTCATTGCTTTGAAAGGCTCAGGACTGGCATTTCCTGAGGATAAACTTGCATGTGGCATGGAGGAACAAGGAGCTGGTACTAGCACACTAGCCATTCAAGGTTTGTGCAGAAATAAATTAAGAGCTAACACATCTCTTTATTGATGTTTATTTTAAAAGTTACATTTTTAAAGGCAAACCTCAGTAAATCTTAATGAAACCTGTTATTTAGTGCAGCACTAAGTTGCAGGACTTGATTCTGTCAATAATGTTGAGCTTGTTCTCTTTTTGCTCCTAACATTGTAAGCGTCATTTTCCTGCCATAGAATTAGTGGAATTTGTGTAGGCAAGATGAAGTTGAATTTGGTGGAATTTTGTCATTGCAACTAGGTTAACTCACCTGCTCACAGCACTTCAGTAAGAATGTTGTTGATCAGTAAGGACTGTTGTAGATTTTTGCAATTTCTGAAAGAGCTTGTCTCTGTTTAGTACGGTACATTGGAATTGTGCAATGTTTTTGGAAATCCATTATTTTGTATTCTGAGTATTGCTTGGAAATCTTCTCAGTAGAGCCCTTGCATTCTTTTTAGAAAGTTAATGTAGTTTTTTTTGTACTAGTTCATTAAATATCATAAAATATTCTTCCAGTATAAGACTTATGAAAGAAATCTCTGATTTTTCTTATTTCAAAAGGTTTGGCAGGTGCTACGGCAACATCAGGACAAGGGGATTCTTCAGATGAGGTAAGACTGATTTTAAAGGCTATAATGAGCTGCAACAGTATTAAATGGAGAGATTGCATTCAAATCCTGCAAACATTTACTCATCTACCACATTTTTTTTTCTCACATCTTACGCCCTCAATTTACTAAGGGCCTTTTGGAAAAATTCTTATTTCTTCTTACATCATTTCAGTTCAATTTATGTAAGTAACGCAGAAGAAACCATGTGCGTAGTTCAAAAGTTCAAGTAATTTGGGCTTGAATAAAGCAAACTTAAATTACACGATGTTCAGAATGGCACTAGCAGCTTTGAGCACCTGAGAATCTGGCTGGGCTGGTGATAGTGGCAGTGAGAATTTCTCTGAACATAAATTCCCATGAGTAGTCTTGACCTTATTTACCAAACAAGTTGAGGAGGAGTAAAAAGGAGGGAATCTCTTCCCTCTTAATGAGGAAAGTTGAGTTACTTTTTCGATTTATTCTTTTTATTTTCTCCTTATTATTTAAGACCAATTATCAACCAGTGAGTCTTAGTAGCAATTCAAATTGAATCTTAGACGTATGGTAGGGCTAGCATAACTAACTTTAAATTATGTGAAATAGAATTTAAAACTCCTGTGAACATGTGAACAAGTATTGAAGTAAAAACAATGTCTGCGTATGTTTAAAGCAGTTGTATGATACACCTGCCTCTGTTACAAGCACGACAGCATCTCGTATGCTTTCAGCAGCTCTATTTATAATCTGGCATTTTCAGAATGTTGTAGTTTTTTCACCATCACTTGACAAAAAAAAAAATAAATCTGCAAATGACTGCTAACAGCCTGGCAGGCTTTTAAAGCCTGGCAATGGGAAAGGCAGTGCAAGTTAATGGTAATAAGCTCAGATAGTACTTTCAGTTAAATTTAAAATGGCTCAGTATGCTTCGAAGTGTTTTACCTCTGCCAGAACAGGGGAGTAAACTAAACTTGTAGAAGTCTGAAGAGAGATCAGATGTCAGTGGCACTTCTGTTGGGAAAGATGTCCAAGATGAAGATAGAGACAAGTGTATATTAGGGGGAATTTTTTTTTTATTGGGGTAAATTTCAAGGTGAAAGTATTTTTATAAGTAAGGAGGGAGATACAGTAATTGTACTGTAGCTTGTGAATTAGAGATGTCTCTTATCTGGAAAGGTTTTTCTTTCTGATCTCCAGGGTATAAATATATACAGCCATTTATTGTATGTAGGTATTTTATTACATTACTGCAGATGTATCTTGAGTTGTAAATTGCATAACATTTATTATTTGAATTTAGGATAGAAGTGAGACAGCTTAGGTGCATTGTTAAATATTCTGTTATGTAAAGCAAATCTGCATTTATTTCCACTGTTATTTGGGTGTATTTACATAATATTATCAAGTGGGTAAAACCAAGATGTTTTACATTGGTTTTCTTGTGTGCTTATTCTTTATCCCTTGGCCTGGGAGATGCAGTGTGACCTAGCATTCACTGTCTCAAGGCTGTTAAAAATCCTGCAATTGACATTAAGATTTACTACTTACTTTCCGTACCATCTGATTTTATTAAAGGGGGAGGAGGGAGCAACAAAACAACCCCACAAAGTATTTCTCATTGAGTTGCTGTTAATTTCATTTTCTTGACAGTGAAATGACTGTACAGTTGCAGTGAAGACTGTTTAACTTTTTCTCATATTTCAGAATGGGAAATACCAGAGTAATAGTATTGAAGTTCTAAATCCAACACTTTAATTAAAATTTGCATGCCCAAGTACATGATTTTCTGACAACTCTTAACAACTCTCTGACTTCACTGACGCTGCTGATGAGATTGTCAGACTTGAAACTATCACCTTTCTAGCAATAGGAGCTCAGAATCCTTGTCTTTAGGACAGGAGATTTAAATTGCAGATGCTTCCAGTTCAAAGTAATTTCGTATCAAGTCAGATTTTTGATTTGGAGACTTTAGTCTCTGTGGGGTAAGCGTTGTGATCACAGACAGCATGCTGAGAGCTGACTGGCTCCTGAGTGCAGAAGTGATGTGTTTATGAACTCCTAGGTCTCTTGTGGTCTGTAATTGCGTGTCCATCCTTAAAAGTTGGCTGCAGGAAACGATGAGAAAAAACTCAGCCTTCTCATCAGCATACTTTTGGTCAGTACTTGCATCTAAAATATGAACTATCTTTCTCCCCACGGAAGAACAGTTATTAATTCAGTTCTCTGTTCTCTCTCTTGAAGTTTGGAACTGAAGCAGGGCAGTTGTGTAATGAAGAATAATATTGTTCATGTATTTGCATTATACATATTGATTATATATCATGCAGTAGATATTTGCATTTGTTATCTCTCATTTTATTAGCACCTGCAGGAATTATTCTTCAGTGTTTCATTAGGACTATCGTTATTAGAAAATACATACTTAGCATTTAATATCATCCTGTAATGTCACATTATTTTCTAATACCCGGTGTTAGATTTTGTGAAGTGGTGGTGAGGTTTTTAACTTGCATTGTGTTTTGGAACCTTTACTCCTTCATTTGCAGAGTACATTGAGAGCTTCAGATGGCAAGTGCCTGCATGAAGGTTTTCTTTGATTCAGTAGGGAATAGGCAATTTGAATTTGCCTCTTGGAGATGTCAAAAAGACTTTATTCTTGAATCAAAACCTTCTGTTGAATAGAAAATGACCAGCTGGTTGTGCCACCAACTTTATAGCGCTAAACATTTTTGTAGTGATCATTTTCAGAAATCAAAGCAGCTTATTGACAAAATTAATTAAATAGATGCTGTTGTCTGAACTTGCAGATGATAAGATCGCCTGGGGGGGGAGGGGGGAATTGTGTTATTCCTAAAGTGGTATTGCACTGACTTTGTTTCCTGTAAGCAGCAAAACTTTTGTGATAAGAGTGTATTCAGGACATTTCTGATTTAACTTGATAGTTGAACCAGAATTTTGAGTGCATGCAGACTCTTGGCAATAACGCTGTAAATATGCAATTGTAACGTTTTAAACTCTTTTCCCTATCCAAGGAGGACCAGGATGGCAGCCAAGGTGTGGGCAAGCGCAAGAGGGTGAAACTAAGCAGCAGCACCAAAGGTATTTATGTAAAAAGTTCTGATCTCAGTGTGTTGTATCTGCTTTCTGTCTATCTTAAAAAATAAATAAATATCTAGGGATACTATCATTCATTTCCCTTCCCAGACACTGTGATGCTGGATGTGGCAGGTATTAAACATGATAAAGTATGAAAAGAATAATAACAAGATAGTACTAATTGGCAGTTTTGATTTCTCCTGGGAGTGAACGCAACTTTCTGGAAAGTTGACCAATCATTTTGTCACCTTCATGTCATTAGATGACCCCTAACAATTTTATTTTCACACTGTGGCTGACAAGATTGCAGCACATTTTGGCAAACAGGTTTTTGATGTGTTTGCAACTTTTTTTCATTGTGCTACTACACAATGTGATTGTATTCTCAGTCAGGCAAGAATGGTTCTCTCTGGTTCTAGTTAGTATTTCTGTAATATTCTTCTGGTAATGCTTGAGGAAAGATATGTGGCTGAAGTCTCCTTTGTTACCACTTTGTTATCTCCCTAGAGTGAAATTAATCCTGTGTGCAGTTTCTAGCCTGAGATGAGTACCTCTCATCAGTGTGAGTTTTAATTGAAGAATGAATAAGCTAGAGATAAGGTAATCCTATCCCCTGCTTTTCCTGAGGTTTTTGTGTTTAAAATATGTTTTAAAACTTCTTTCATGGCAGTATGTGGAGTCTGGTATGGGAAGCAGAAATCGCAGAGTTTGAGAAAAGAACATTTGGGTGAAAAGTAGTTGTGAAAGTTGAAATAACATTCTTGTAAAGGCTTTGAAGTGAAGGTTTGGAGTTTGAATGTGCAAGTTCGTGGACTCAGTAGAAAGGAATGAAAGTGCTGTGAGGGTTTCAGAAAAGGCAAACTACTTATTTTTGATGTTTTCGGATGTGATGAAAAAAGATTGGAAAGCTAGAAAAGCAGAGAACTGAATGTTTTGGCATTTGTGTTATTAAGAGGTGATATTAGCAGTGATACGTGGAAGATCATGAATTTTCTGAAGATGGGTGCCTTGATTTCTGTATACTACAGCAGTAGATGTTTTTATAAGCAGTGGTAAGAGAAGCTGAGTGGAAGTTGGAACAAATCAGAATTAACAGAACAGTATATTGTGGAAGCAGTGATAGTTATGGAGAAATGCAAGAAATGTATTGTCACACAAGGAAGGCTCTCTTGAAGATTGTTTTCTTGCCTATGTTGTAAGTTAGTCAGCTAATGCAAGAAAAAAATTGATTTTTCTGATGTGTAAGAACTGACTTTGGGAAGTAGGCAGGGAGGAAACTTGGAGATCTGGAACCTGGAAGATCTGAAAACCAGTATCAGCAATGGCATTTCAGGAAAAGTGGTTCTTTAATTCAACATTTGGTTTCCCCCCAGGATTGTAGTCTTCCCCCCACTGAGGTATTCCATGGACTGTGCTCATGATGTTGATAGCTCCTAATATCAGCCCCACAGGAGGGAGTCTGCCAGTGGGGGAAAGGGTAAGTATCTGTTTTTATTAAATATTGAATAGTTTTCTGAAGTTTTCAGTATTCATATTTTATGTCCAATTTGGTATAAAATAAGAGTATGAAAAGAAAATTTTAGAAAACTGAGTATTGAATAAAAACAGATTTACCTTTTGGTACAAGCAGACTCCCTCTCCTGTTCCAGGTCTGTATTGGTACTGGCTTCATATTGGAGTTTTTTATATGCTGGGGATGTTGTAGAACACTAAGCCTCATATTCCAGTAAGATGTTTTGAAACAGGCTGTGGTTCTGTGATTTCTTCAAAGATGTTACTGTTTTTATACTGAGATGTTGCTGGTACAGGTGTGCAACTGAGTACTGAGAGATGTTTTTATTGTTTCTGTTTTAAGACTTGCATTCATCTGAAATACATAATACTTAGGACAATTTTGAACCCACAGGCATTATTTCTTTTTCTTTTGGTTTGTTGAAAGAAATTTGATTGTGTAATGCTTTTCATAAGTATGGAAACATTAGTCCAAGTGTTATTAACAAATTTTGCAAATTGGGTAAGAGCATTCTGCTTACTTAAATTCTGTAGCAGGTATACGTGTAAACTGAGTGAAAGCACTGTATAAAACTGTTAATATGTGCTGTCAGGGAAACTGCACATCTGTAACAAATAAGGTGTTGTGTTACTTGTCTTCATGCCTGGTGTTTTCACTAGGGCACTTGAAATGTGCCTACACATGTGATGTCTGGATGGAGAACTTCAGTCTGCATGGCTTCCAAGCTCTCATGGGTAGTAAATTCACATATGTAATTTCTTAACAAGACATGGAGAGGAAAATGTATATGATCGATCAAATATTTGCTGCAGTAGGTGATGTGTGACACTCTACAAAATGTTTTGTGAAAATTAAAACATCTTTCATGAGCCTATGAAAGTAATTTTTTACTTCAGCACTAGCGAAATATACTTAGTGAAATATTCTCCTCTTTGTGTGACTTGCTGGAGTCCCTAAAACTTAAAATATTCATTATTTCTCATCATCTTTCACAATTCCTGAGATATTTTGGACTGATTAATCAGTTGACTGTGGAACTCTGACCTTTGGTAATGGTAAACAAGGATCCCTGCTTCACTAGTAAGCACAAAGCCATTCAGGGCAATCCCTAAAGCTGTCATACATACCTCACTAAAGTGGTGAGTCTCCAAGGCTAGAACATGTCTTGATTCAGCACTTCTGGATCTGTGCTGATGGAATCATTTCGTGCAGTCCCATCTGTAGTATGGCATTCTGCATGCAATGGGTTTGTCTCCAAGTCAATTTTGAATTATGAAGAAATAATATTACCATTTTCTGTAGTCTGTATATACTGTGGGAGTGAACAATACCTGTTGTTCTTTCGAAGAATGATGGTAAAGAGACTTTATGTTTTAGCAATTCTTTTAAATAAAGTTAATTAATGCTGTTATCATGCCATGAACAGTTTATTCTAGTAGAGATCAATGTTTGTGCAGTATTGCTGCGAACTGTATCATAAAGCTAATCTCCTTGAAAACTTCACTGACAAACTGGAAAGGTTATTGGGTTTCTTTATAGGTACTCCCCAGGGATGTATAAGTGAGTGTCAGCGTGAATGA
Organism: Tympanuchus pallidicinctus; assembly: GCF_026119805.1. Classification (NCBI taxonomy): domain Eukaryota; kingdom Metazoa; phylum Chordata; class Aves; order Galliformes; family Phasianidae; genus Tympanuchus; species Tympanuchus pallidicinctus. The sequence goes on from NW_026294669.1 coordinate 18,604,326, forward strand.
GATGACAGAGTGAGCTGCCAGGAGTTCACTGGGGATGCATGAGACTTGTCTCTTACACCCTCTCATTATCTCATCAGGGCATTAAGGTGGCTTTATATAAAGAAACAAAGCAATAGCTTTGAGGAAGACTTGAGATGCATATAACTCTTGAAAACTAAGTACACATATTGCTTTAAAAGTCGGAATAGCTAATACACTGTTATTTCTGTTAAGTTTTAGTGCTTTGCAAATGGAACATAAGTGTTCTTATGGGGTAAAACAGTTAAACATAAGTGGTTTGCTGTTTTCAATTCGGCAAAGTACTGCTGTACATTAACTGCTTCCTTCCTTCAGCTAAAGAGTGTAAATTGCTGAGACTGACTAGAATGGGTGAAGCTGTTGCAGTAAGGTGATACAGTTCAATGCAATCAATGAAGACTGGACTCTGGCAGAATTGTACTGAAAACCTCACTGATTTTTCTGGGGGATTTTTTTATTCTTGTGTAGTCTGTGCTGTGTAGTATTGGCTTTCCTCAGGGTTTTTGAGAAAATGTAGAGTGCATTAAGATTTTCTTAAGCTTTGTTAGTTCTATGTCAGTGCAGCTGCACTATAGTTATTATTGATTAAAAATTACAACGTAATTGTTACACATCCCCTCCTCCAACCTTTTATACAGATCAGTCTATCATGGATGTTTTGAAGCATAAATGTTTTCTAGAAGAATTGTTGTTTTGGACAATAAAATATGAATTTCCACAGAAGATGGTGACTTTCTTACTCAACATGCTGCCAGATCAAGATTATAAGGTACTTGTCTTGTGTCATTCGCATTTTTTCTAATTCTCATATTTAGTGCATATTATGCCTCACAGAAGACTGTACATCTTTATATCTGAATAATAAGCAGTGAAATAGTGCGGATCACTTACTTGGTTTTGATTATGTGCTTTAGACTTTAAGAAAATAATATTTGAACAGAGAAGTGGACAAAGCAAGGTTGAGAACTTCTGGAGCAGCAATATTCATTTTGTTTTCATGCTTTGTATGTTTTGTTCTTTGTCGTTTTTCTCTTATTGTCTGGCTGTTAGTTCACATTTGCATGTGTTGGATATTTTTTAGATTTATTTTACTTTGTAAAGTGGATTTTTATCGGTCAGAAAAGTGGATCAAAGCTAATGCAGTGTAGCATGCTTGGTAAACTACTGTTCCTGTTGAAACTGATGTAGTAGACAGTAATTTCTCCATCTAGACCTTTATGATGTGAGTGTTCTTGCTGCAGCTGTGCCCTGTGCAGCTTTGGCAGCCTTCTAGCTGTTTCCTTAAAGAGCTTTGCAGTTGTCCATACCAAGTGTCTCCTGGCTTGGAGTCATGAAGGCTGGATGTCATCTTCCTGTTTTAAATCTTGGTGTGCAGCCAGGTTTGATTGTTTGCTCTACATGTTCCAAGACCTAATATACATAGCAGTCAGGCTTAACATTTTGCTCCGATTGTGTTTTATCTTTGAGCAATGCTAAAGTTATGGATCTTCTCAATTCCTGACGGGAGGCAAAGATAAAGAAATCCTTAATTCCAAGCATGCAGATTTCTTCAGATAAGCCCCTTTATTATGGGGCCATCCTTTATTCATACCCCTTAAAACCTTGCTGCATTGGAGCAAAGGATATGAAGATAACTTGCAAAAAAGGGAAGGATAATACATGAATCTTCGTCTATGCTTCATCCATGTCAAGACAGTATTTTGATTAGTGATACCAACTTAGATCCATCTTGGTCCTGGATTCAGCTAACACATAAGAAGACATGAGAACTACAAAACTGATCATCTCTTATCATAAAGCTTGAATTCTTCTTGATATTTGGAGACTCGTGGACATTCAGTTCTCCTGATCCTTTGCCAGCTTAACACCTGCTTGTGAGAACACCCAAATGTTAGCAGCAAACAGAGGAATCTGGTAAGTGTTGCTATGTTTACCTTCATACTATGTAATAACCAAAGTTTTTAATGAGCTTAGGATCATTTTTCATTGGCAAGAAGCCTTAGTCTTCAGTGAATGTCATCATAATATTTTTCATTGTGTGCTGAGAATGGAGATTTTGGTATATTTGCTTCCTGCTGACTGCCACCATTTATCTGTAAGCAGTCTGTCTTTCAGTCTCTGTATTCTATGTTTAAACTAAAGAATTGGTTAAACATTGCTTTTGTTCTTTTTAACAAGTTAATTGTTTGATTAAATTTAACTCAGCTCCTTTATACAGACTTTAGCACAGCTCCTAGGTTTTTGAAATCTTTTAGAATTTTTTTTTTTTAATTGCTGCTATTGTCTGAAGGGGATTTTTCAACAGTAAGCAAACTCAGAGCAGGAAATACCTGTAGGGATATAAACTTTCTAGAATGATCTCTCAGTTTTCTGCTACTTTCTCCCATTTCATCTGTACCAGTGTATAGATGTTGACAGTGTATACAGTCGTCTTAATTTTTTTTGCTGTTGCTCTTCTGGCAACTTGTCTGATTCTTCTTGAGGTCGTTATACCATCAGAATTCTTTTGTAAGGTTGATTTTCTGATAAACTGAGCTCACTAGCCAGACAGGTGGGCACAGAGTGGCAGTGTGCATTTGCTGAAATGTGTGCATTTGCTGAAATCTCTGGTCTCCAGCATAAACAGCTGACTAAATCCACATAGCCTACACAGCAGTCAGTGAACCACTAGCAATCTCTTTGCACAGATTTTTTTAAAAGAGGGGAACAAGTTTTCTTCTAGGGTTTCAATATTGGGAAGAGTGGTATGTTGAAAGTGGTAGACTGAAATAGCTGTTAACTAGCTTTATGATCTTTTCTTTACAGCACTTATGCCTGAGGCATCCCTTCTGGCACTCTGACATTTGAAGATCAGAAGACTTGCAAGTGAAGGAAAGGAAAATAGCTGAGAAACTTAGTGGAGCTTCCAAGAAATTACAGGGACTGGCCTTCATGTAATCAAGGAGAAAGCAAAGCAGTGGTTGACTCTAAGCAGAAACCTGGAGTAGTAAAAAGTCATTCAAGAGTGGCGGTCTACTGTGATCTGGAATAACCAAAGTGGTGAAATGCAAAAGCATCTGATAATGAATCAACAAGCATGTTTAAATATATAGTTCTATATATATAAATATATTCAGACATCTCCCATAGTGAAGGTTGAGGTAGTTAGAGCAGTTGGACTTCACTGATTCCCAAATGCACTGTTCAGATGTATCAGTTCTGTAGAATAGTTTTTTTCTATTGGAAACTAAACTTTAGCACAACTTTCACCTGGCAGCATGAGAGATGGAAGTTCTCTCTGACTGAATCAGGGCTTTGATGTTAGGATCCTAAAAAAATATGAAATTGTTGAGTGGCAGCCAAAAGAAAAGGTGAGATGAAAAAAGTAACTTCTTTTTTTACGTAGGCTAGAAATTCAGGGGCTATGCAAGATCATACAGTGTCAGTGAAGGTAATTAAATATATAGAAAATGTGTCTGTCGTAGGAAGGCACTTCTTGCAAATGGTTGGAAGCTGAGTGAGTACTTGGAAAAATGTCCTCTGTCATATCTTCATTATTGTGCCGTTCTGTTTTTATCTTGTAGTTGTCTGTATAGTGTTAGCCACTCAAAGGCAGGACACTGAGCTGATTGGACTGATTAAACTCACTGTGGCTATTCTAATATATGGACTTCAGTTAACCATTATTTCAGCATTTTAACTTCTGACACTGAGTTTTTTTCTTCTCTCAAAATTGGGAAGGGCTGTATTTGTTAAAATCATTTTAAAAGTATTAAAATAATGCTACTAGCATTAATATACTAACTTAAGATGCTAAACGTGTCAGTTGTGTCTGAGGCTTAACATTAGTAGTGTTTATTATAGATGCCATTGCTAATGATTTCAGTTGTACCAAACTATCAAACTTTATTTTAAAGCAATTTATATGGTTCAAGCTTGGAATACAGAATGCTACTGTAGTAACTCTGAGCAATTTAGTAGTCTATGAATATGTTGGAATGTATTTGCTGCAAGAGGCTGTATTGAGAGGCTGCAAATAATTACTGTTGTGCTGGATGCTGTGAGTAGATGTTTTCTGTTATTGTATAGGTTGCCATTGTTTTGGACTAGTTAAAGCAGGAGAGTTAAGCTATGTAGTAATGTTTCCTGCAGGGACATACCCTGGTTTGTTTGGTTGTGTATTTATTTTGCATCAGCAACTTGATCTTTAGTTTTCAGAATATTTGGTGGAAGAAGCTGACTTTGTGCCTGACAGCGGTGTGTTATGCTGTTGAGATGTTTTTGGGAATGTCCTCTAAGTGAGAATAACATGGTAATGCTATAGTTGAAATATGAGGGTACAAAGTTTTAGGCAGGTAAAATGATTTTTGATTTGTGTACAGTCTAGTGAAAACACATGTGATATAGAGTGGTTTTAGAGTTTCTTCTCCTGTGTATATGAAAGGTTAGTACCAAGAAGGAATAGGCATAGAGTTTTAGGTGTTGAGCAGAAAATTTTTATCACACTGCAGCTTATATTTTCTTTGCCTATAAAGCAAAGCAAGTGCATATGGTGTTAATTCAGAACTTAAAGAACTGAATGTTGTTTAAAAGCTGGCAGATATGCCCAAATGTATATGCGGTACATAAAATTGGTTTGCAATCAGTTGAGGACTAACAAGGTGTACTAAGACTCATATTTATCAATATATGTTAATACTGATCTGGTTTTAGAAAAAAAACAGTTGAGTCATTAACAAGCTTTGCTACTCATTACCCAATTATTTAAGGGAAAGCTCTAAAGATTTATTAAAAAGGAATAGGATACTGTGACAGTAGGTGAAATTCCATGTTGAAGCATCATCCTTGACAGATTAATCAAAATGTTTCTGCATAGACAGGTGATTTCAATTGTTCAAGTTACAGCCCTTTTATTAGGTGCCAGTGATTTCATTGTGGAGTATCATTTTGGGACATCACACCCAGCTCTAGGTTGTGGAGGAAAAAAAAAGATAAATTAATGTTCTAACATTACTATTCTCACATGCATTCTGTGACTTTTCATTCTGCGTTTCAACATTTCTGTGTTCATGGATTTTATTTTCTTTTTCCTCACTGAAGAGTTATAGAGTAAGGTTTAATTTTGAGGTTATGTAGTAAAATTGGAGGTATAAGTTACTCCTTCCTATAAAGAGGTATTTTCAAGTGAACTATTTCTAGAAACTAGACCTAGGACCAGCAGTTTTGATTTGTTGTGGCAACTTGATGTTTCAAGGGTGTACTGATCATGCTTCTGTAGAGGAAGAATGAAAGAAAGAAAACAGTAATTTTTGTGTGGTGCATGTTAACGTCAAATTTCTTTGTAATTTGCAGGTTGCTTTTACCAAAACTTTTGTTCAGCATTATGCTTTTATTATGAAAACACTGAAGAAAAGCCATGAGTCAGACACGATGTCTAACAGAATTGTGCATATCAGTGTTCAGTTGTTCAGCAATGAAGAACTAGCACGCCAAGTAACCGAAGAATGTCAGCTTCTGGACATTATGGTCACAGTTCTGTTATATATGATGGAAAGTTGCCTTATTAAAAGTGAATTGCAAGGTAGGTTTTGATCACTGAATTTGTGTTTGTGTGCTGTAAGGTAGCTTGATTAATGGGAAATACATCAAATTCAAATGTTTCAGAAATTCACAAGAGAAAACTGCATTGTTTGGACTTTTTGTGCACCTTGGCAGTATTCATAAAAGGCACACCTCTGAATTTGTGCGAATCTGTTATGTGTCTCTTCAGCATCACCACTACATCTACTTGGATATGAACTGCCAGTTTTGCTTCATTTTGGCACTAGTATGAAAGCTTTCTTATGAAATTGAATTTGCCACGTTTTTCTTGAGGAAAACAAAACAGAGTTTCTGTCAAGTGGCTGTTAACAAGTGAGCACAGAGGGAAGAAGAATTTGCACACCTTGTTGCGTGGATCGCATGACGAAAGTTTCTTTACTTGGCCAGACTTTGTGATTTCAGGAAGGTTTTGAACTGTGTTAAATGCTCCCAAGCATACAAGTTATCTTCAGCTCAGTAGCATGAGAATCTGTGAATATTAGAAGTTTTGGTGCAGCTACAGTTCATGTGGCACTTCAGAGATTCTGAACTTGTTCGATCTGAGTATTTCTCCTACTTAAGTGGCATCTGTGTTGATGAGTCCATGATAAAACAAATTCAAGTTTTGCGGAGTAAATGTTCTTTTTTTTTTTGCAGATTGTATGTGTGTTACTGCAAGGTTACAGTAAATCCAAATTGCTATTTTTATATTATTCTGTAACTTTATTTTAAAATACCAACTTAGAAAATAGTTCTTATTTCCTCTTTTTTAGACCCTTTTTTTTTTTTTTTTTTTTTTTTTAACATCTAGATGAAGAAAATAGTTTACATGTTGTGGTAAATTGTGGTGAAGCACTACTGAAGAATAATACATACTGGCCCCTTGTTAGTGATTTTATAAACATACTTTCACACCAAAGTGTGGCAAAGAAGTTTTTGGAAGATCATGGTCTTTTAGTAACATGGATGAATTTTGTATCATTCTTTCAAGGTATGTGCTTTGGTGTTGATGTTTAAAGTCAGTGTTAATACAAAGATGTTAGGACAGCTTAATATTTACCGTAGCAAAATCCTTATGCTGCTGTATGTAAATATTTCCCTAGTATTCCCAAACTGCGCATTTCTGGAAGGTAACAATGTGTTCTGGAGATCACAGGTAGATTAGGAAAAGATCTGATTGATATTTATCTGGTTAAAGAGTAATTGCATCATAACTGAGAGATTCACAGCGTCATGATTCTTAGATTGTAGGTATTGTTAATTGTAGCTTGTGCCAGAAGCATTTCATTGATGTAGTTGGAAGTTAAATATTGAGCAAATAAACTTGGATCTTTTTTCTGCATGTTGCTGTGAAGAAAATTGTGTGCGAATATAAAATAACATCAGGAATTTTTAAAAATTGGTAAATGTCTAGAAAGAGGCCTAGGTGTTTCCATCCAAAAGTGCTGTTTAGGTTACTGAGGTTCAAAGTAGAAGGGCTGCTGTCCATGTTAATGTTGTCTTAAAGGCAGTGGCTACAGAGACCAATCTAGAGACTTTATTCTTTGTAGATCTATTTATGTTCAAACTTCTTTGCAATGTTCTACAAATATTGCATTCCACTTAGCCCTAGTTAGGTACTTCATTGTATAACTCTGCTTAAATTCTTGAAGGTATGAATTTAAATAAACGAGAATTAAATGAGCATGTGGAGTTTGAATCACAGACCTACTATGCTGCCTTTGCTGCTGAGTTAGAAGCCTGTGCCCAGCCAATGTGGGGTCTTCTGTCACACTGCAAAGTTAGGGTAAGACTTTCTGTAATTATTCATGCTTTATTCATGACTTATTTCAGACTTCTAAAATCTGAAAGGTCTGTTTTATATTTGTGTATCTTCTCTCTTCTTTGCCTACCAAATGATCAGCTTGTTTACTCTGTACGATGAATATAGAATTCATGCTTGTACCTAACTAATTGTTTGCAGAACTGATGATTCCAGGTCTAGGATGTGAACTGATTGTACATATGGAGTAACTTCTCATCCGATGAAGAGCTTGGTAGATGTCTCTGAGCCGTTTTGTCTTTGTTCAACGGGAAAGGAGATAAATAAGTCATCCCCAATGGGACTGTAATGTAGACTGTGTATGCATATAGACAGTTCATGATGATGGATAGTGGAATAATTGTGTTTTTGTGTTGTTTTACTAATAGCATGTGGTAAAAATGTTTTAGTAATGATATCTGGGGGTATTTAGTATTTGCTAGACTTTAAGTTATATAAAAACGCAGTTAAGAAAAAGAAGTCCATCAGCTTCTAGGCATATGTAATGTGTGTTTGGGGGAAAACCTTTTTATATTGTGATTGTTTATTCTTTTATTTAATGATAAGTTTATTTCAAAGGTAAGTATTTAAGATGTGTAATAATGTACATGAGACAGTATACCTGATTTGAATAGCAGTTTGAAAAAATGTGCATGAGCATTCTGCACATTTTTTTTTAAAGCAATTTTAATCAGGCAGTTGCAAAAACTTTCCCATGATATAAATGATAATGATACATTGTGAATATATCAGTATAACTTTTGAACACTGAATTAATTTTTTCTTATTTTTTTGGCTTTTGAAAGTACTTCTTTCTTTCGAATGTAGGGAGAGGAGGATCAACTTCTGGATTAAAGCCTGTACAATTTTTTGTCCTGTCTGACTTTGCGTCAGATGTTTTGGTAGTTCTCAGTAAATCTATGAGAGAATTAGAAGTCTTATAGTTCAATTTTTGTATGTGTTTAGTGAAACATGATGGGTGGGAAGAGATCTAAGCTTGTGTCTCATGCCTGAAGGAAAGCTGGCTGAGCTTTGTCGCCATAGAGGGTGGAGTAGCAGGATAGGAACATGGCTGATGCATTTTCTGATGAGAAAAGGGAACTGAGCAAGTCAACACTTGCGCCTGGCTGAAGCACTCGACTTTTGTATGAGAAGTGTGTTATAGATTCCTAAGAGTGTGAGGCAGATCTGGACTCTGTATTTAGAGAGAAGGGCAGATTAAAGGAAAAGACTCTGAAAAATGAGGGGCTTGTAGGTTCCATTGTTGGGATAGTGGTTTGTTTTACCTCCTGCCATGCTTGCGTATCAGTTCTTTGTCCCTGAAAGGCAGTATATAGTTCTAGTATTGAAGTACATGGTTTAATATGAGAAATATTTTAGTATTAGGGCATTATAATACAGTTACATTTTAATACACAATCATGATAAAGCTCTTTATTGTTTTTAAAATCTGTGTAGTATTGTTTTGTCACTGCAGTTTGCTAGTACATGAAATGTACATGAAATGAAAGATCTTTCAATAAATAAAACTTCCACGATACAGGAATTCCTTTAGATTGTACATGAAGACGATTTTACTAATGTTGACACAACTTTATGTAAAATTACATGGATAAATTAGACAGTAAGCAGCTGATCAATCTGAAAGTGCCTCAGTTCTCACCTTTTAAAATATTTGTCATCTAGAGTAACTATGAAACTGTCCTAATACTTACTGATTTTCATATGATGAGGGCATACATGTCTTGAAATAATCCTTTATTCATATTGGGAAAACAGTGACCTCTGCACTATTTTGAGTTCTGTAGTACAGTAGTTCCTCTTCCTGCAGGAAACACAAGAATACACACGGAATGTTGTTAGATACTGCCTTGAAGCGCTTCAGGACTGGTTTGATGCTATCAATTTTGTAGATGAGGTATGTATCAATGGACTTAAATGCTATGAAAACCTGGTTAACATTGCGAAGTAATGCACTTCTGTGTCTGATCCAAGCTGTTATTCCTGGTAAAATGTATTCCTGGAAAAAGAGTTGCTTTGTTGAAGTGAGTTTTGTAGTTAATAGTAGCAGTGTCATGTTATAGGATCCTGCATTTCTAGAGCTTTAATGATTTAAATGTGTTGCTGTAATAGTCTTGCAAAGCAAGACCCTTGCTGTACTTCTGTTCCCCTGAATGAGGAGTGGCGAGACAGAAATCCTCCAGTGATAAGATAATGGGGATGCAGCTTTGCTGTCTTAGAAAGGGGTACTCTTTCATTCAGTTCTGAATGTCGTTATCTACTGGGATGTAAGAGATTAACTACAGGAGACTGAATAAGGGATATTTCTGAATCCTCAGAAAGTGATACATTTCTGAATCTTCATGAAGCAATATATGAGGTTGGTGGAAAGTAAGTCCCTTTAATTAGGGCATGCAAGTTAACTGTTCTTAGTGATTGTGAAAAAGATATTTGTAGATGTGGGTGGTTTTTTTGTGGTTGTTGTTTTTTTTTTTTTTTTTAAATATATTATGATAAAATATCTCTTTTTATTTTTAGCCAGCTCCTAACCAGGTTACTTTTCATTTGCCACTGCACCGTTACTTTGCCATGTTTTTAAGTAAGGTAAGCATGTGTTTTCAGTTGCAAAGAAGATCGAAATTCCCTGTTGAGTGTGATTGGTACAATGTGTGCTTGTTTCTAGGCTGTCAAGTGCCAAGAACTAGATCTGGATACTATCTTGCCAGATCAGGAGATGCTAATGAAACTAATGATTCATCCGCTTCAGATCCAGGTATGTATCCAAACTTCTGTGTTTGATGCGTAGGCAGAAATGTATGATAAAAACTTGTCTGATTGTTTTAGCTCCAGTAATTTGAATATACATAGAAACATAGAAGGATATGATTTGTAGAATATATTGATTAGTTAGGATGAATTTTTTTCTCCTCCTGTTTACAAAATCAAATGTCATTAGTTTCTTAATTAGCAGTACAACTCGGGAAGTATGATAATAATAGTCACTATAGCAGAATACCAGGATGGCCAGATTTAAATACAGAAGTTTCTTCATGAGGTAATTACTAATGGAGTGCTAGTTGAAAAAGAAACAACAATCTGAAAATCCAGAATTTTAAATTGAGAATGAATTCAAAAGTGGATGCGGTTTCAGAAATACATTTATTTAGACAGTTGTATTTCTCCATAAATAGCAGTAAGCAGGATTTGTCATCATTGCTTTTATACCTAACATTTTAAACATCGATTACTTCAGGTTTGCAGTACTTCTCAAGGTTTAAATAAATCACTGCTTTGTCTTTGATCAATTGAGTTGTATGAAATGGAAGCTGTTCTGTAAAAGGGTATGTTTCATAAACTTGCAGTAGTTCCTAACGATCGTGTTGATTCAATAGCTGTAAAGTCTTGTTTGTAAATTTTTATTTTATTTTCCCTGAACAGGCAAGCCTTTCTGAAATTCACAGCAACATGTGGGTTAGAAATGGCCTGCAAATTAAAGGACAGGCTATGACTTACGTGCAGTCTCATTTCTGCAATTCAATGATTGATCCTGACATTTACCTACTGCAAGTAAGTTAAGTTTTCTGAAAAGATAAGCCAGCGTCTGAAAATAAACTACTGAATAAAATGAATTTGTTCTCTTTCCACAGGTCTGTGCCTCTAGGCTTGACCCAGATTATTTTATTTCATCAGTTTTTGAAAGGTAGGATAGGAAGACAAAAGACTCTTATTGAATATTTTGCTAACTGTTGACTAACTTATGCTATGTGAGAAAGAAAAGATACGTATCTGTTGTAGAAAAACTTTGCCTAGCCAAAGCTAATACTTATGTAAAGCCCTTGCAGAAAGAGTTACCTCACATCTTTGATTTTTTTTTTTTTTTAAATTTTTTTTTAAATGTGGTTGGCTTTTGATTTACAGCGGAGTACTGAAACTGCAGATATTTTGCAGGTTTTTTTTTATTTTGGAGTGTCTTCAGCATGTGAGGGGTTTTTTTTTTTTTTTTTTTTTTTTTTTGTGATATGTGTTTTTTTTTTTTTTTTCTTCCATGCGTTCATATGCAATGTTTCAGGTTATGCTGACTCAAAGTAGAAACACTGCAATAGTAGGAGTCACAGAAAGGATGCCTGCTTTCTAGGATGTAGAATAAAATGAGGATTTGTTATTAGCTCTATGCTCTTGGTAAACATAAATTGTTTTCCTGTGAGAAAGTGAGAGAGTTCTATATTCCTGTATTACTTACATTTCATTTTGTATTTTTTTTTAAAGCTGTTTGAATGGTGTCCTGAGTTAATTGTGCATTTAACATTATATTTAATACTGGAGAATAATATTTCTGAATTTGCTCTTTGCTGTTTAGATTCAAGGTGGTAGATTTACTAACAATGGCATCACAGCATCAAAATACAGTTCTTGATTCAGAGCATGAAAGATCCATGTTGGAAGGAGCTTTAACATTTTTGGTCCTTCTGTTAAGTCTTCGTTTACATTTAGGTAAGAACTGTACAAATACTTATATGCAAGTAATGTAGCTGTTTGTTTTAAAGTCTCTCAACCTTTAGTCTCTGTGATAAAGCTGGTTAGCCAGATAGTAATGTAGAGTGTTGAATGCTTGGTTTCATTTCACCACTTGCTGAATTTTAATCCCTTACAACTTGAAACTGGACAAAATATGTGGAAAAGGAGAAAAAGAGCTTTACTGGAAGTAAGTGGCTGAATTGTGTTATGTGATCACAGAAAGATGTAGTATGTTTTTCAGAAAGACAAGCAGTTTTAATTTGTACTTGTCTCTTCTGAGATTGTGTCCGTTTCATAGTTTCTTCTCACTGCTTCTCAGGTGTGACTATCCCTATCTTTTGTTGTGTTTTTATAGCACTGTATTATAATTTAACATTGCATCAAATTTAACTTGTGTTAATTGCAAATGGATGCGGAATGTGTTATGCTGTTTTACTGGATTTTTTATTTTGTTCTAGGAATGACAGATGATGAGATCCTCAGAGCAGAGATGGTAGCCCAACTGTGCATGAATGACAGGACACACAGTTCATTGTTGGACCTTATATCCTTGGAATATTTTAGCTAACATGAGGGAATGAAAATAGCAGGTACTGTGAGAATAATGGGATTTTGGAGCTTGAACAAGTTTTCAGCTTACATAACTGTAACAAATTGTGTAAGGATGTGTTTGTACATGATAAAGTATTGCTACCAAAAGGAAAAGTTGCCAGTCCAAGATGGAGATTTGGTACGTATATGAATCCCAAGCAATTCACTAGCATTCATAAACAGTTTCAAACACAAAAACATATTTGTTTACCCCATAGGTAGCAGTTCTTATTTAATACTTTGCTTTTGAGTAAGTATGCAGACGCAGCAAGTGGTTTCGCTTAAAAAAAGAAAAAAGTAATCTCCTAGCCTGGAGACTTTGGATCACTCCAGTAATTGTTATTGTTCTATAGCAGCTGGAGTATACAGACCTCTTGTGGTAAACACAGAGCATTGCTCAAATGTAGCCTTTGGAATGAGTGTCAGCATCAGCATGGAAGTAAAATGCTATGTCCTACAATTAAATTTACTTTTGCTTTTCTTAACACAAACGTTACATTCCAGAAAATCCCAATCCTAAAAGTGGTATTATTCCAGGAAGCTTAAGCTTTGAATCAGTCTTGTCAGCAGTTGCTGATTTTAAAGCTCCTGTTTTTGAACCCGGAGGTTCCATGCAACAAGGAATGTATACACCTAAAGGTACAGTAATCAATCAGTGTCATCTTACCATTAATTCAGCAGTGAGGTGTTTGACCAGAGGGGTTTTGTTTTCTTTTTGTTTTAAACTAACAACAACAAAACCACAACAAAAAGCTCTGTTTTTCTTTTTCATTATTGTCTATTGCTTATAATTACTAACATTTCTAAGGACTGTTAATAGACTTTAGCTGTATGTTTTGTTACAAGTAAATGTCAGCTTGTAATATTAACCAGATATCTTTAGATAGCACAGGAAAAGTAGAGAACTGAACAGGTATGTTATTTATATTTCAATGATCTGCATGCTTAATCATGTGATATGTGATGACTGGACAGAAGTCAGATTTTTTCCTTAGAATTTAGGACTGTTTATACACGTGTCAGTTTGAAGACTAGGTCAAATTTGCTCACGTTTTAATAATTAAAAAATACGATGGTACAGAATTTTTTGAATATTGCTTTAAGTTTCTTGATAGTTTACAACATCTTTTTCCAGTCAATAGTGAGAATCTAGAACAAAGTTCAAGCTGCACCAATTACAGAATATTGTTCTGTACTTCTGTAACTCATACAATGCAAAAATGAGACTTCTTCCCAGACCAGCTTGCTGTCTAAATTGGTTTCAGCACAGTGTTGGTATATCAAAGGAGAGGAAGAATTTAGAACACAGTGTTCCATTACTGTTTCCTGTCACTGAGCAGATAAGCTTCCTAAGAATCTGAAATGCTCCTTGTGTTTTGGTTGTTCTTCAGCTCAAAGCAAAGCTGAGGGTGGATTATCTCCATCCTGTGGGGTGTTTGAGTCTGACACTTTGAAGCCCCTTGAATGTAGGCAATGTTCATTTGTGTGTATGGAGGAGGCTGGTCAGTGTAACCATTACTTTAATACAAATTAACAACCAGTGATGTGTTGTATGAAGTTTTTTTTTTTTTTCCCTTTTCAATAATCACTGCTAGAGATGCTGTTCTTAAGTCACTTGTATTTCTGTGCAGAATTCTCCCACTGCTTTGCTTTTTTTTTTTTATTTTTTTTTTAAAGCAATAAAATATGTTAGAGTTCCTGCAAGGATAAAAACTGGCATGGTTTTCTTATGTATAGCTGTCTAAATGCTTATAAATCTTATAACTGTACTTGTTCTCAAAACGAATGGTGACATTTTGAGTGCTGTCACTAATTGGGGCTTACAGCTTGTCCCAATTAAACCAAGTCACGTTGAGATCACTTCAGCCTAATGCGTTGTTTCCCTGTAATTAGAGGGGAAAAAATCTACTTGGTGATCTGCAGAAACCCTACGTTTCAGTAACTACTATTTTAGAAGGGGGGGGAGAAGCAAGTCTGGGATGTGTTGTAGACTGTGATAGTAAACTCTCTGTCCAGTGGGGGGGGGAAAAAACAAAACAAAACTTGGGAAGCAGGCTGTTCTTTGATCATCTTTCACACAGGGTAAAAACTATGCCAAGTTTTCCTCCTCAGTAGCACATGAGGATGTCTGCAGAACCATGAACATTAGTAGAAGTTAACAGAAATACAGACTACTTGTCTTCCCAGCTGTGGGAAGTACTCTCAGCAATGGGATGAAGTTGCCTGCTTTTGCCTTTGAAGTATGTTGTAAATGCATATGTTGTGTTATGCCTGCTGGTGGAGCTAAACTTCTGTTGTTTTTCTCTTTGTATTCTTTCTTACATTCACTCTTGAATTCATGTTGAATTCATGGAACTTCACAACAATGTATAATGGGGAATGTCTTCGTTTGCCTTTAGATTGGAAACTTTAGTTTTGGTTTTGATTGACTTTTAAATGAGGGCAAAAGTGCAATGAATTTATTAATATTCTGCTCAGACTTGTATTTGTGACCACTCTGAGAAGCCACAGCATTTTACTTTAAAGCTACAAACTGAACTGGGGATAATTAAGACTTAATGCCAAAATGATACATATATGCATTATAAAGGCATGTTTCTAAATGATTGATCTCAGAATTTGAGAAGAAAGTTGGCTACTGTCAAGACGGAACAAAAAATTGTATGAAGTTAGTCATTTGGCTCACTGCACTTAGTACTTAAATGTCACCTGCTGGCTACTGCTTTGCAGTCTTTGCTTCCTATTTTCAAGAATACACGTGGTTATCAAGTATCAAAGGAAAAACGATTATAACCTTTTCTTAGATGTGCTCAGATATCAAAAAGAGCAAGACATGATTCATACAGGAACATACAGATAGTATATTGAGATTGCCTAAATATACTTGGATGCAAGAACACGTATTTATTTAGATTTTAAGTCCTATTAATGTGTTTCAAGTATGTTTTTAAGCAGGAATATATGATTCTTTCCCCCTGTAGTAAAGAATTACATTAAAAAAAAAAAACAAACAAAAACAAAGGTAGAAGACACTAAAATAAAGCTACTTAATAGAATAGGCCTGTACCCTTAACTAATGGGTTATTTTCTGTTTTGGAACCTAAAAAATATTTTTGGTGAAATTGTAATGCCTTGATAAGTAGTAGTAATTGCTAATATAGAAAGAAATTATTAGTAGTATGAATTAGAAAAAGATGATGTACTGTGCTGCAAAAAATGATTATATAATGGGAAATGATATGAAGCTAATTAAGAAGAAACTCTGGAATAAGTTGTGATGTCCATAAAGAGAATTGTAACTTGTGACTTCTTTTAAACAACAGCTGAAGTTTGGGATAAGGAATTTGACCCTGTAATGGTAATTCTTCGAACAGTTTACCGTAGAGATGTACAGTCTGCAATGGACAGATACACAGCCTTGTAAGTTGAATCAGTTTTACAAATATAATACCTTGTTTGTTGCACCACAGGATTTGTTTTTGTTTTTTGGTTTTGCTCTCTGGAAACGTTAACAATATTATCAGTGTTTTCAGGCTCCCCATTTATCTTTGAGTAAATAGCTCATAAATTTACACAGTGTAAATTTATCCAAGGTTCTGGATAGCTTAGTCTTTACTCTTCCATAAATGTTTAATACATTTCAAGTGACAAATTACAGATCTAATATTTAAAATAAGTCATATGACTTACAGAAAGGAGCTTTTTTATATTATTTAAATCTAGGCAACTGAAGCATTAATATTACTATATATGTATATGTCTATGCATATATGTAAAAGTAACTGAAAGGAGGATGAGCCAGGATCTTTCCAGTGGTGCCAGGACAAGAGGCAGTGGCACTAACTGGAAAAAAAAGGCTCTATGTGGACATCAGGAAGCACTTCTGTATTGTGTGGCTGCTGGCGCCACTGGCACAGGTTGCCCAGAGAGCCTGTGGAGTCTCCTCCTTGGGATTTGCTCTGGTCATCTCAACTTGAGAACGGGTGTAGGACTAGATCTCTTGCCAACCTCAGTGTGATTTCTGTGATGTTTCTGTCTATTGAAATGATGTTGAAGGTAATGCAATTTTTTTGTATGTGTTCACCCATGACAGAAAACATGGAAAAATGCAATAAATTCTGATTTAAATATAGGAAAAGCCACTCAGGCACCCTTCTAAGTTCTAAGATGCAACAAGATTTGATTGTTATTCTGTCCCTTATGTGCCATCCAGTAAAATTCTTCTTACAGATTTCACTTCACCTGACTTAATTTAGTTTTCTTTTATTTCATTCCTTGAGAGTAAAAATCAAGTTCAAAACATTATTAAAACGTATAATAATCTTCCACCCCTTTGCTTATTGTCTTAAGTCAAAGGCTCATCATAAACATGTACTGTAAGAGAAAGGTATCTTCACATTGAATTTAATGCTTAAGCTGTAGTTGGCTCTACCAGCACAGTCATGTCTGCAAAGTTAAAAATTCTAGTGTTTCCTATTGCTTTCCGTAATCTAGTTGAACAAATGTGAATTTTCTGTTTGATGTCTGACTAATGTGGATTTTGGTGACGTGAGAATTTCTACATCTCTTCAGTGTAAGTCTTAGGAAGAAAATGAATTCTTAATTAAGAATTCATATGGCTCTACAAGAGTCATTTTGATCAGTGGTAGTTCACAGAAAAATGGAACTGTGGGCTGTTTGTGTATGTGTTCTGATATTTGGAATTTTGCTTAGAGAAATTAAACTGAGAAATGGTCATCAATTCTGAAGTTGATCTGAACATCTGCAAGAGTGCAGTGCAGTTGCTTGTAACAGACAGTTGTCTGCATCACTGTTACGTTTAACACAAATCTAACATGTTTCAACAGTTTAAAGCAGAGTGGTAAATTCCCTGGCAACCCCTGGCCTCCTTACAAGAAAAGAACACCACTACATCCGAGTTACAAAGGTCTCGTGAAGCTTTTACATTGTAAAACCTTGCACATTGTGCTGTTTACACTTCTTTACAAGGTACTGTCATAATTTTTATTAAGTCCAGTATTTTATTTTGTAGAAAGGAATGCTTAGAGTCTTGGTTTTGTTGGTGTTCTTGAATAGTAAGTTTCAAATTTATATAACACTTATTTTGTTCTCATGAAGTAATGCTTTCAATTAGAATTCTTCTTGAGAGCTGAGCACACGTTTAAACATCAAAATGACTGATGTGGTTAAAATTTCCTTTTTACTGTGTTAAATTCTTTTCATTAATTGTTGTATAACTACAGAGAGATTTCTTATTTCTCATTTATTTTGTAGGACTAGCACAATGGTTATTTCATGAGTGACTAGTTCATATTACATTCTTCTAAGTTAGGTATCCAAAGTACATGGACAGTCCTACTTTAAGTACTCTCTTAATGATCGGAGTTACTGTTTGACTTGTTGCATTTTGGTTTTGGATAGAATACTGATTTGTATGGTGTTCTTTTGGCTCCTGCTGAAGAGCTGGGTGGCAGCAGCAGCCTTACATCCAAACTGGCAAATAAGTCTCAAATCTGTAGTTGGTTTTAATGTAACTTTCTGGATATGTTCTGTCTTTAATAATGTTATAGTGCTTATTTTTCAGAACTAATTCATGCCTTTAAATTTTCCTTTGGTAGTTAGCTGTCCTCTTTAAGAGAAATGCATTGTTTTTCAAGAGCACATGCATCAGAGGATGAGTCTTTGAGTCCTTCCTTGTATTTGGAAAGTGTTCTCAGGGCAATGTGCTGCAGAAGCAGATGAGGGACTATTGAAGAATGTTTTGATTGAGGCACGTCAATGATTTTCCTGCTACCCTTAAGCTCTTTCATTTTTTCACTGTTAAGCTTTTGTCGAACAGAGAATCTGTTAAATACAGCAGTAAGAGTGTGGCATTCACAGGCTTCTTGTTTCTATTTCTTGTTTTACCCAATTTCTTTCTGTAATGAAGTATCTAATAAATTGACAATACACCATTAGGATGAATGAAAACTTAAGAATTTATCTGAACTAATTCAATAGATTTCACCTTTGTGATAGAGAAGTATTATTTCTCAAAAGCTGACAAATTAGTAGCTTCAGTAAACAATAGCTTTTGCTATGTTATGAGTGCAATTTCAAAAATCTATGTGAAAAATAAAATATCATGAATGTGATAAGACTTCTAAAGTGCTATGATGGATAAAAAAAGTAAGTACTGAAGTTGGAGCTCAGCATCTACTAAAAATACATTAGGGTTGCAAGTGATGTTCATATTTTTCTGCCTGCTAATATTTTCCTGGTAACTCATATCTCATGACACAACTCTTTGAAAGCACAGTGATTTTATTAAAAATAAAGAAAATCACGTATGTAGCTCAAAGCCTTTTGTAGCCTAAGTAACCTAGAAGGTTGTGCTGAAAGAAAACTTGCAGGTAGTACTTTGTATTTGTTCACATGAGATCTATGGCTTTTCTTTACCTCCCAATGTAACTTACAGATGCCTGTCATGCTTTTGTTAATTTCTGTTGTTTTATGTTAGTTTTTTCTTGTTTTGTAATTGAGATTGTAAGACTATGAAAGATAAAAACCTTTCAAGATGTGGTTATCTTTTTTTCTGCCTAGATATTAATGGATCATCAGAATTTGTCAGAACATGTCCTTTGTATGGTTTTGTATTTGATTGAATTGGGGTTGGAAAATTCTCCAGAACGAGAATCAGATGAAGAGGTGGTAAGATGTTTCATTTAAAAAAAAAAAACAAAACAAAACAAAACAAAAAAAAAAAAAAAAAAAAACCTCACTGAAAAATGTTTATTAAAAAAGGTATCATGTAGTGATACAACGTAGATCAGTTATACGTCCTTTTTTCTATTTTGTAAATCAGTGCTGGTAGCTTGTTGGAATAAAAGAGTTGAATAGAAAACTCGGATTCCTAGATTTTCAAATGAAACCATAATCAACATTGTCATTAGCAATCATATTTTTCTTATAATAATTGCATTTTTTTCATTTTTGAGATTGACTTGTACAAACTTTAGATTCTTTGTTGTGTTACTCTTAGGTTACACAGCTTCTTATTACCCTGTTTCTTTTGCTTTTGTTAGATAGCAATGATAACATGATATATACTTATTTATCAGAGTTGTAGTCTTCAAGGTAGACATCAATCATTAATTAAAAAACTATATCAACTGTAGTGAGGTACTTTTATCATAATGTTGATGTCTTGTGGAGAGCTGAAAGTTTTTGTAGTACAGTTATAAATTGCAATGATCTGTGCAGCTTTTATGAGGAAATATATACAATTTTATCTTCTTCAGGAATCTACAGGTGGACCAGAGCGTTGTCATGACAGTTGGTTTCCAGGTAGTAACTTGGTTTCTAACATGCGGCATTTCATTAACTATGTCCGAGTAAGAGTACCAGAAACTGCTCCAGAAGTGAAGAAAGAACCACCTGCAAGTACCAGTTCAGATGGTTTAGCTTCATCACAAGTAAGTATGTATGAATACTGTCTCTTTCCTGTTGGCTGATGGTTTTGTTTGGTTCGTTTTGGGGTGGGGGGAAGGGGAGATTTCTTACTATTTTTGTAAATTTCTTAAATAATTTTTTTTACATCAGAAGTTGTTTCAATTATCTTCTTCCAGATGTTACAGTTAATTAATCTTTTTTGTCCTCAATCTACCAGAGTTCAAGGCGGAAGAGCCTTCAGAGAGAGGTAGATCTGTGTGCAGTTTGTTCTCCTAAGCAATTAACTAGCAATGTGGCTTTAATCATGCTCACCTTAACATTCAGTGACATCTTCTAATTTTTCTGAATCTTCTTTTAATTTATATTGCTTTTTTTGTATTCTTGATTTGTGATCTTAGGTTGTGGACTCATGGGGGGAAAAAAAAAAGCTCTTTAAATTTATACTTATTCTGAAATTAAAACTTTATATCAAATGTAAAACATCTTTGTTAGCTTACTGCTTGAGCTTTGTGTTTAGGCTTCTTTTTTTTTTTTTTTTTTTTTTTTTGTCTTGCCACGATACTACTAACATTTAATAATTTAGAGTAGTTCTAGCTTTCTCAAATCTAGGTTAGTTTAAACTTAAATTGAAAGTGCATTTGAAACCAAGTAGTTTTGGCAGGTTTTTTTGTTGTTACTTTTTTTTGTTGTTTTTTTCTTTTTTTTCTTTTTTTCTTTTTTTTTTTTTTTTTGGCAGGGGGAGCTAAAATGAATATTCAGGAAACATTTTTGCTATGGATTTAGTATATGCAACTTGTTTTTGTGTTTCCTTAATTTGGGACTGACTGAGTGGGCTCGTTCATTAGTGTAACTGCACTTGTTGGCACTGGATAGCAAGCTCTGCTTGCAAAAATGGGTTTGTGTCTTCTGGATCTCAGCTAATTTAAGCAGGATGGACAGTGCCTGTGGGGATGTTGGGATCACCTGCTTGGGATTGAGCTACATGGTGTGACAGTACTCAGTAGACTTGTATTAAAGAAATTTAAAATAGCTCAAAGATATGAAAATGACAGATATTCCTGAAAGAGCAGAAAATGTTGCTTGGAGAATGGAATTCTAAGTTTAATGGGAACAAAGTTAGTTGTTCGGCTTTTCGGTATGGACAAAATTTCTTCTTGTATTTGGCTTTCTATGCAGCTGTGTATATCAGGTTTGTATAAAAGTATGACCTGTAGCGTTAATATTTTAGTGTACCGACTTTGAATTTACAGTTTGGAAGAAAGAATCTTAAAATGTTTTGTAGATTTCCTGCTCATTGAAAGTATTTCTGTAGCTTTATATACATGTATGTTGTTGATCCTTTATTTCTGAAAATTAAACGTTGTAATTTATTTTATTTCCACAAGAACTCGGGGACAGCTCAAGTGTTCAGTTTGGTTGCAGAACGTAGAAAAAAATTTCAGGAGATCATCAATCGGAACACCAGTGAAGCAAATCAAGTGGTTCGGCCCAAAGCATCGATGAAATGGTCAGCACCTGGTGCAACTCCACAGCTAACCACAGCCATTCTAGAAGTTAAAGAAAGCATGCTATCCTTGCTGATTAAATTACACCACAAACTCTCAGGAAAACAGAACTCTTATTATCCTCCATGGTTGGATGATGTGGATGTTTTAATCCACCCAGAAATTCCAAGATACTCTCATGGTGATGGAATGACAGCAGTAGAAAGAATTTTATTGAAAGCTGCCGTACAGAGCAGGCTGAATAAACGTATAATAGAAGAGATATGCAGAAAGGTGACGCCTCCTGTACCACCAAAAAAAATTAGTTCTGCAGAGAAGAAAACATTGGATAAAGAAGAAAGGTAACATTAATAACAAAACAGTAGGGTGCAGAAGGGCAATATGTGTCTTGCATTTACTGGTTGATCTGGTTCTCAGTAGTGCTAGACTTCTGCATTGACAGAAAGGTGGGGATCAAAGAATCAAGTAACTTTCCTTACAGAAAAGGATGAGGTTATTTATTTCCCTTTAGAAAACATAAAACATTTGCAGTGATCTATGAATATGAATGAAATACATGAAAATGAATGTTTTGTCATTCTTTGATTTTGAGTGACTATCTTCCTGTTCTCAAATCCATAAAGGCATTTGGGGACCTATTACATTGTCAATAAATGTAACAACTAAAATGACTTGATCTCATAGGCTGGCATTGCTTTTATATGACCAGGCTGTAATTTTTACTTTTTCCTGATTTTATTTCTTTATTTTTCTGTAAGTGCAATTTTGTACTAATGAAGATCATGCAGACTTAGCATTCAGTGTGATCCTCTTTGGTTACTTTGATGTATGATGACAGATTTGGCCTTGCTTATACAAGGAGTTGTCACCATAGAAACCAAAATACAGAACTGGAGAACTTGAGCTGCTTGCAGTACTTTTTGAATTGCAGTGTCATACCCTCATGGGCCATCATGGAAAATTACTGAGCTGAACTGAATCTGTCAGAGTTTGTTTATGTCGTCTTATTAAAGGCCTCTATTTACAGTCACTCTGCTTTCAGCTGAGGCATATATTGAGAAATTCCCAGGGGGAAATAAATAAAAACAGGTTTAGCGAATGCCCTGATATGATCCTCAAAATAATGAATCTTAGGATTGTTGTAAATAGAAGTTATTTTAAGAAATAGTGGCTCTGCAGTGTGACAGATAAATGGGCAGAGACGCTTGGATTTTTAAGGTGCCTTTAGGGAAGCAGGTTAGAAGCTTTGATATCCAGGGCACCTTAGGGTAAAAAACTGCATTAAATTTGCTGTTTTGAGCCTGTACGTGTCTGTTCATGCACTAGAGCAGTGAGTGTCAGGAGTACTGTAAACTGAAGAGGATTCGTATTAAATGCTGAGAGATGTTTTCAAATTCCTCATTGGTTATCTTAATCATCTCTAACTAGGTGGGAGAAAATATTGTTGTTAATGCTCATGAACGGAGTTCATGGCTCTGATAGATCTTCCCTACTTGCACTGGCCAGTGCTATGTAAAGCACTCACCACCTGCTCCATCTGGTGAGCAGCTACAGTGTGAGCTTGGCTTGGTTTTTCCCCGTTTGAACTCTCCAATTTCCCTTATCTGTAAACTCTTGACAAACTGAAGATCCCTTCCTAATAGTTACAGAAGAGGAAAATTTGGTAAATGTGCATGTTATAGTGGGTAAAGAATGGTGAGAAATATAAAAAGATGATGAAAACAGGCATTGGTGAACTCAGGAACTAAGAGATTTTACAGAAGTAACTGAATTAATTGTGATATTTTAAGAATGGAGTGAAGTGTTTCTGTAACAAGTGCTTTCAAACTGGAAGCTATCTCAAACTTAAGTCAAGAGGTAAAAAATGTTGGTGGCCAGTATCATAGGTGGATGTTGGGGAGGGGATGCCATTATGAAGAGTCTCAAATGGAGAAAAGTTATCTGTAATCAGGCCTGATTTTAAAAAAAAAAAAAAACAAACAAAAAAAAAAAACAACCTACCTCATTTGCAAGCTGATTGGTTGTTCATGAGAAATTAGAGTTTTGTGATGCCAGGCATTTCACTGTTACTTTGTGTTTGTATAGTAGAAAGATGACTTTCAAGATTAAAGACCTGGGTGGTGGAAGTGTTTTCTTTCACTTGGTTGTTTTTAGTGATAGCAAGGACCCTCTGGAAGTTTTTTTTTTTTAGGACAGAATTTTCTGAGTTCCTTTCATAATTAAGAGTTTTTGCTTGTTTATTTCTCACCAGAATTTACTTTTAATGCAATATTTTTTTTTTTCCTTGAAAATAGGATTTTTAGTTAGAGAGCTTGCAGTTTGAATGATATCTAAAGTGGTAATTGTAATCAACCTGATGTTATTTTTCCACTCTATTTGACACTTACTCCATTCTTTTCCTTTCCACGTTTCCCCCCACTTTCCCCTTTTTCTTTCACTCAGACGACAGAAGGCTAGGGAAAGGCAACAGAAATTGTTGGCTGAATTTGCCTCAAGGCAGAAAAGCTTCATGGAAACTGCCATGGATGTTGGTAAGTTTACTGTGATTAACTGCACTTAATTTTTTTAAAATTTTCATGTTAGTATTACTGTTTTACAGTTTAAAACAATCAAAAAAAAAAACCCAGACATATTCTACCACTATATCAGCTTCTGCACTAAATTTTTCTTAAGCTGCTTAAACTCATGTGTTCAGTATTATCTGTTATAGAAAACATAAGCGTGAAGGAATAGGGTGAATGATCTGTTTAAAATATTTAAGAACAGCACATTACCTTTCATACATATGCTTTTTTAAAATTAGTATGCAGTGGATGAAGTAAGTAAATTAGTGTGATGTGTTCTAAAGTATTTCCTTTTTTATAAAAAAAAAAAAAACAAAAAAAACACAACTTTCCAAAATTAGTCTATGTTGGAATTTTTTAATATGTAATTTAAGACTGCTTAAGAATGCATCACATTTTAATAAGATAAAGGTTTTTGCATTTTGAGTTTATGCATAGAATTGAGAAAAGCATTAAGTGAACATGTGCATTTTCTGTTACCTTCTGTTTATATTCTGTGGCATCTGTACAACGGCATTGCCATTCAAACTTGCCTTCATATAACTAAGTGAAATTTAGGAAGAGTTGTGTTAATGAACTAGCATGGAACAGAATCCACTGTGCTGTCTGTAGCTGTTTGCAGGATAAATGTAAAAAAATATCTTTCTAAGGGTAGCACATACAAACACTTGAGACTGTCCAGTGAGTCAAAAACGTGTTGTAGAAGGCACCATGGGCCACCTAGTCTGCTGGTATAGGTGCTTTTACATTTTTATTTTGGGAGTGTTTGTCTTGGTGTGAAGCTTGCGTATTATCGTGTGCAACTTCATGCAGGAGATTTTGGAAACTGTGCTGCCCTTCAGGCTGATCTTGCTAAGAACAAAAATAAATCTCTCTGCCTCAGGTTAATAATAGCCTTTAAGAAATACAGTGATATTTGTGACAATCGCTGTAAGTTTCATAAATATGAAATACAGTGATTCAAAGCTGCAAAACTGTTTAATCAACTGTAACTTAGTGAAAAATCTGTAAACTGGTCTATTTCTGAAGTGGCTGATGTGATTTTGTGTTTCTTTCCCGTGATGTTGAGTCTCAGCAGGACCTCATTTTGTCCTTCAAGCTAATGCTCCTTAGCTAGTTTATAAAAAGAAGTGCAGAGTTTTAATGCAAGGTGACATATATTTCCTAACACTCAATCTTCTGAACCCAGATAGAAAAATTAAATTAAGTACTGATCTCTAGAGAATAGATGTGCTGGGTCAGTACAGATGATATTAGCATGCTAATGGCTGCTTTGATGCCTGCGAGCCACTTTGACGCACAGTGTATACAGCAGGAAATATGTTGACTAACGTCAGAGGTTGTAAATTGTATGTATTGTGTTCAGACACTTCTACACAACCCTTTGGGTTTTGGGATTTGGCTGAGTAGGGGAAAGAGCAGGAATGAATCACGCCTTTAAACTAGGGAGAATACAACAAGGGGGGGGTGGGAATCAGACAGCAGTGTGTTCTGTGATGAAACTGAGGCTGTAGGAGAAGACTGATGGGTGCTGGCTAGGAGGTGGGAAATGCTGAGATTATGTAACTTTGGGGCTCTTGTTCCTATTGGTACAGAAACTAAACAAAGAGCTAAATAACTCTTTTTAAAAACATGGGAGCGTTCGAGTGCTTGACACCACCCTGGGTTTCTGTCATGGTTTAAATATTTTCATCCTTCAGTGATTTTTTTTATTTTTATTTTTATTTTTTTAATCTTTATTCATATTTATCCAGATTTCTTTGTCCCTGTAAATTAGTACAGAAAAGTCCTGAAACTGTAAGGCTGTGGGGTTTGTTATCACATAGGATGAACCTTATTGTGCATTTTCCATGTGATTCTCCTTCATGTGCGTTGCCATCGTTAGGACAAGTGTGAGTGCAATGAATTAGTTTAAAACTGTCTCTTCAAGGATGGAAGCCATGAGCAACTTTGGTTGCTTTCCAAAGCATGATTAACAACAGATAAACTCTCTGTCTCACATGGTTGCTGCCCACCTGGCAGGCTCAGGCCTAGCCTGGAGGTACTCTGGCCCTCCTCTCTCTCCCATCATGGAGCGCTGCTTCATAAGGGTGCTGAGCTTGCCCTGGTTTGGCTGCTAGCAGGTTATGCTCAGAGGAAAACTGCAGGCTTATGCAAAAATTGTTTGAAAGATGGTGGGATAATATCCCCAAATGTATGGCTTTGCAAATAGCCGGTAAAGCATTCCTTCAGTGCTCAGTAAGGCAACATTGTTCTGGGCCGTAACACACAAATGCTGTTTTCATCAGAATACCTTCTCAGTGTTGGGAAAAAGGTGGTGAGGGTTTGAGCTTCAGTGGAAGCAAAAGGAGGTGGTGTAGATTATTCTTCACCTTTTTTTGCACCTCGTACAGTCAAGGTAGTAAGTAGGTTTGTATCAGAGCTAAACTAGAAGGAATTTAGTTATATCGCATTCAAAGTCCAAATATAAAAGGACATTTAATAGAGTAATTGTTTCATTAAGCAGTCTAGAGCTTGGATTTTTTTTAATTAGATTTATGGTTTTTATTCTATGTTTCTGTGTTTTCTATATCTAATGGATAAAATGGCACTGCAACTTTGCTTTCTCTCATTATATCTGGACGAAATTGGTTGATTAGGAAGCCCTCCTTGGTGCTGGAAATGTAGTTCCCATGGAATTCTGTTGTTTGCTGGAGTGGCCTAGCACTAGGTCTAAGCAGCTGGGAAGAAAAGTGCATTCTGAAATTAAATTGGCCTGATTTTTGATGTGCCTTTTATATGTAGTAAATAGAAGAAGATCATGCATACTGAATTGGTTTTAAATTTCTTTTATGTTTGAAGATCTGTATTTCTTTTCCTCAGGTTTAAAATAATGAATGAAACTTAGGAATGAATGATATGTTATCAGTAAAATGTTACCTCGTTTCATGTACTTCAGCTGATTTGTTCAAAATCACATTGTAGGAAAAGAATACAGTGTGGCACTTAGTAAAATACTGAATGCGTGCATGTGTTTCATTTATGACATTTTAGGAAAAGATAAAAAAAATAAAAGGCAGCAGTTCTAAGGTCATTCTCATATCATGTAACTCTGACATACAGGTATGTGTGAGTATGCTTTGCACAATTATGAGGTGATGTTAAATATGAAAAATAGCTTTAATGTTTTCTTTCTCATGTGTTTTAATTGCTGGGAGGTTTTCTGGCTGCTTGGACTTGAGCAATAAAAAAAATGGTTCAGTTGCTCTGCTTTTTTGTTCACTGTCATTTGACTGCCACTAGATGGTGATAAATGTGTGTACAATGTTAACAGCTGTAGGTCAAGGAAGATTGCAGTTCATTTTCATTCACGTGACCCTCAGTAAGTGACTGAGAAATCCAAACATGCTAAAACAATGTAATTTTGATGCTGCCCTGTGAATGAAAATGTTGGAGTCCTTCATAGCACAAAAAAAAAAAAAAAAAGGCATTCCTGTTCTATCCACATTATCCTGTTCTGCATGAGAACTGTTGATAGACTGAAGGTTTTTGGGTTCTGTGTCCAGCACCTTGGCCTCCTTAGGGAGATGAAGCACGTGGCTGAAGGTTAGCAGGAAGTGTTTTTCTTTGGGAAACTTAGTGGGCAAGAACAGAAAGCATGTATGCTTGTATTCTAAATCAAGAATCTTGATACCATGTGTTCCTAAGAAGTTAGGAGAGCATCACATAGTCCTAAGGTGGTTTTCTTCCAAACAAAAAAAATAATTCTTAGCTTTATTTAGATGTTTTCAGTGGAGACAATCTCAAGCAGATTTTGACACATCCTATTTGTATGCAATCTGCAGAAATAACTTTTGTACTTTTCTATAGCCATGCATAAAATTTCATTCAAACAAAGCTTAAGAAATTAGGAATGTGTGAGAACTGTTAATTAAAGAATTTTCACAATGTCTCCAAATAAAATCTTCCTCCACTTAACTTTGGTGGCATAATCTGATGGAACACAGCCCTGCAGGACCTGTGGTAACCGTCCCTGCTTTGGGGCTGTTGAACTAAAGGACCCCCAGAGGACTGTGTCTTCTTTGGCCCTTCTGTGATATTAAACCAGCTGTACAAATACCAATATTGTCAATATTCCTTCTGTTTTGGTTGACGCTGTACCCTCCTCCACTTCCAAAACCCGTTACCATTGCTTGTCACATGGGTTAAGTCGCATCATTTGTGTTTGCTTCAGTACTCTGAAGCTGATCTTTAGCCTTGTATATTTGTCTGTGCCCTAGGGAATCACAATGTAGATCATTGAAAAAACACAAATTTTAGATAGCAAGTTTTATATTATCCATTATCTTATGTAGCATGACAACATATTACTTTGTTAATGCATTCCAAATTTTTGAAGACTGTCCAAGTTTCATTTAAAAAGAAGAATAATTTTATTATGTTTCCTTTAAACTATGTTTATCTTACAAAATGACTGGCAATTAAAATTGATGACTTAATCTGCATGTGAGTTGTCTCTGCATTTTTAAAATTGCTACTTTAGATTTATTCTGTCAATAATTAGATGGAAATAGTTACAAGGATCTCCAGTTTTAGCAGAGATTCTGTATTTATTTGCCCTTCATCTCAATGTATTCAGAGTTTTTGGGATAGTATCTAATTGAATAGAAATTGCATCTTAGTTGTATAGATGTTTTAAAAAGATGAAGTTTAATACAAAAGTCTTGAATATGGGAAAATGTATACTTTCCTGCGTAGATATCTTTATACTTGAAAGAGCAAGATTTGTTACAAGTAGCCTTCAATATTTTTGTTCTAGATTTAACTAAAGAAATCATTTTGGTATGTTCTTCACTACATCAGTGCAAGCGCAACTGGATTTCTTTCCCTTGGTTTTCTTTTCCCTTCTCAGAATCGCCAGATGCTGATATTGCCATGGAGATAGCTACATCAGAACAGCATGTTTCTGAGGCAATATATGATTGTGTTATTTGTGGACAAAGTGGGCCTTCTACTGAAGAAAGACCTACTGGGCTAGTTGTACTACTACAAGCATCTTCAGGTATGAATGTTTGACTTATCGATAAGCAGTGATTCTATAGCCTTTATAATGAACGCATAAATACTGTTGAGTATCATGAAGTGTGGAAAGACAATGAAGTCTTTTTTTTCTTTTTGAGGGTACTGGGAAATTTTAAATGTTTGGAAGAGTTGTTTAATTCCTTCATAATTTCTACAAACCCAGAAGTATATAGAGAAAATAAGTTGCAGAAGAAAGAGAAAGAAAATAGCTGTGTGCATATACAATTCCAGTGCAAAAGCACTGCTTTCAGTATTAGTTTTTTAGTAATGTTTTTTACTGTCTTATTTCAACAGAACACATTGTAGCTGTAAGCTAGAGTATTCCTGCTTGTTTTCTTTATTCTTTGGTATATTGTTATTCATTACATTCTTTATTGTTTTTATTCTGTATACAGTGTTGGGTCAGTGCCGCAATAGCACTGAGCCAAAGAAACTGCCAACTACTGAGGAGGAGCAGATATATCCTTGGGATACCTGCGCAGCACTGCATGATGTGAGGCTTACGACTTTACAGCGATACTTTAAAGATGTAAGTATTTCACTCGATTGAAACTAACGCTTAAGAAATTAGTTGTGTGAAAAGGTAAATGAAAATACAACAGATTCCTCCTCGTAGCTTCTTTTTTTACACTTAGTGAATACTTTGTACTATTGTAATAGTCCACATGGATTACATTTGATAGGGTCCTTATTTTCATATGATGTGTAGCTTTCCCCTAGCTATGTTTTTGGTATAGGTAACTACCATGTCTACAGATGTATATTTATTAAATATCCCACCGATACTGTCTAGAAGAGAATATTTGACATTTTAGCATGACCACATAATTGAGATGCATTTTTGCTGGCTTAAGTGTTATTTTCAAAACACTGGCTTTGTGGCCATTCTGTGAACCCAGGAATTACTGTTGGTAGTAAGTAGTTCAGCAGGAGAGAGAAAACAGAACTGTTTTGACCTATAAAAGCTTTCTGAACCACCATAAAGTGAAGATGAGTGAACGGAAAGGAGGGGCCAGCAGAAGAAAGTCCTGTTCTGCTATATCCTGAATGTTGCACAAAATTCAGTAAGTTCAGATGTGCATTCACTGATACATTATTATCTGTTTTGAAGTCTATTAGCTGTTCCAAAGAGAGTTCTGCTTTGCTTCATGAAGCTAAAAGCAGTACATCACGATTTCTCTAATTTTGAGAGCAGTTCTTGTTACTTAACAGGACTTGTTCACTGTTAGACCTTCATGGAAACGCTGCCTGTTATTTTCCTTGCTACTGGATAAATCAGCTGTATAAGACAATATAATTCTGTCATGAGGTATCATTCTGGAAGAGGAAGTGTATCCTATGATGTGCTAGCCCTTGGGTTGGTCTAACCAAATAAGCATTTCCAAGCTTAGATACTGGCTTTAAAGAGGAAAAAAAAAAATTGCATTTTTCCACTTCTGTGCCGTAACATTAACAACAGACTAGTCTAAGACACGCTATAATGCAGTGAGCAAATGCATCCTGCTTTCAAAAATTTCAGTCATTAACATTATTTGAATTAAGCTATTTCTACTTTCAAGTTTCTAGGTCAGTACAGTGCTAAAATATGTCTCAGCGTGAAAGAATTAATCCTTAAATTACTTTTGGCATAAAAATGGAAACATCTGATAGTGTCTTGAGTGACTTGTTCAGCTGAGCTAAGCATTAAAAGTCCTTTGTTTATCATCTGTGTCCTTCCCAGTGAGTGTCCTTCCTCTAACAACAGATTTCCGAGCACAGATTTCTTGCCTCCTGATAGGAACATTTTTTAGTTATGAAACATGTTGTAGTTTATTCTGCCTGCAAAGGGAAAAACTAGGAAAAAGCTGTATTCTATATACAAATTAGTTAGCTGTAATCTTTTTCTCTTGTTTAAATGTTTAATTGGAATTTCCATCTGTCTATGAAATAAATTACTTATTGGGGGAATCGAAGAGTAATTATAGTCAATAGTTAGGTTGACTGTATCTATATAGTTTGCAAGCATATTTTCAAGAATTCCTCATTGTAAGCTTGCCAGTGGTGACTGTTTTTTTTCAGTTCATTACTTTTTCAAGAGCTACCCAATGTTTAAGTTTGAAATGTGGGCTGTTAAGTGCAATATTTGAGTAAGGTTCATGTTTTCAAAGCATTCCTAATATAAAACCTAATTCACTAAACCTAGTAACACATGATTGCCTGTATGTTGTATTATTGAAAGTGTTGTTCAACAACTCATCAAAAAAAAACCACACTGAATTTTAATAACAGATTGGCATTAAGTTACGTAACTGAGTTGGTTATTAAATTTACTACATAAAAAAAACTAAATAAAATCCATTGCAGGAGCATGTTGCTGTTGTACATGGGAAAGCCAGGCTTGTATTATTGGAATAGGTAGTATAAGTATAAAGCTAAGAATAGTATAAAGTATAAAGATCTAAGTATAAATTCTCATAATGTACTGCAAGAAACTCTTTGTAGAGGTCATAGTCTTAAGTGATAAGAAGTACAAAATTTAATTGAAGTGATGAGCTCTGTTGGAAAGAATAATGTTATGGCATACATGAGAGTTATTAGCATAAGTAAATACCTTATGAAAATACATACTTTTTTAAAAAAAATTTCCATAATATATATCTTTTATGTTCTTATTTGCATGCAGTGTTGTTTTTTAATTGTGAAATATGCTGTGGTGGATATCTTTTATAACCTTTATATTTATTTTATTTATTTATTTATTTAGAGTTCCTGCCTGCAAGCAGTCTCAATAGGCTGGGAAGGAGGTGTTTATGTACAAACCTGTGGTCACACTTTACACATTGATTGTCATAAATCTTACATGGAGTCTTTACGGGTAAGTAAAACTGCAGATTGTCTTTTTTCACTTGGATCTATATAGTTCTCAATGAATTCGGTTGGATTTATGCTCTCCAATTCAGAGAAAAATGACTTGGTACTTATGTTTTGCATCAATGGACAAATTGCTTTTAATACCATTCCAAACCATAGATTTCTTATTACCCCTTGAAGTTACTAACAAAAGTACTTTGTTTTATAACTTATTTAGATATATCGGGAAATAATGCTTGACTAAAGTAACATTGTCATTAAAAAGTGAAATCCATGTTGTTTCTTTTTTTTTTTTTTTTTCTGACGTGCATGTTCACTTAGTGCATTCCTCATGTTTTCATTCATTTCTGTTGAATAGATTCCTGTTTTGGTGTTCAATGTGTAGTAGAAATCACCCAGGAATTGAAGAAAAAAGATGTATTTCAAAAGCATAAACTTAGTGTCAAAACTGACTTTTCATATATGGTCTGAGAAAATGGGATGATATTTCTATTTATGTTGCTGGCCTCTTTTTGTAGCCCAAGTGCAGATCTTAGAATGTTACTAGAAAAAGAAAAGTGGTAGGATGTCATCAGATTAAGCAATTATTTATTTCTGTATTATTTAGTGCAATAAAATAAAGACTAAATCATGATTTTTTTTCAATGTGGAACTACTTTTTTATTGAAAACAATTTATGTGATAATTCCTTAGTTTTGTTCATAGCTTTTCTCAAAATAGAAACAAAGTCTATGACAATGTTCTGTAGTTAACTATCAGCATTGTTCATCATGTGAAATTCACCTTTAGAGGATTTGGAGTCTGAGCCACATTTGGATTCAATAATAAATTGTTCTTTTCCATTTAACTGTAAAAATACCTCTAGGGGGTAGTTGTGTCATCAAGGTAATAAAGTAAAATTTGGACTTTCCCTGTAGAATCTCACTTCACAGAATTTTAGAAAAGTAACATTTTTCATCATATAGATACTGAATTTCCTTTCCTGGTGGCTTCTTAGCTAAACATCAGATAAAATTTTACTCATTTAAGATTTAGGTATTGAACTTTTGGCCACAGTTTCTATCACTGCTAGCTGGATTAGCATGTAGTAATTTTGGCTATTTGTAGCATTCCTAGTACCAAAATGATTTATAGACTTTATGTGGATAAATACGATCAGAGGTCAACATCCAGAAAAGCACGTGTAAGTTTACCAGAATGTCTTGGCATTGGGGCCAATTGCTTGATATTTAAGTTATAATTGGACTTGATTACTTAAGTTTCTTGGTCTGTATTTACTCAAACATATTTAAGTACTTTGTGACTGAAAATGAAACTATCTTTTGACAAATGAAAAGGTGTTATGAAAGGAATATTAAATTTGAATGGAAGTATCAGAGACAGCATGCATGAGTTGTTTGAAGTACCACACTGAAGTATTGTGTATTTTCTTATCTATTTTGTTATAAACATTGAGGAGTACTTAAAATTAGAAATATTAGTTGAGTTAGAGGATTGTAGCAGTCTGTAGTAGATCTTTACACTTTATCAAGTGAGAATTATTCTTTCTTTACAATTTTGGTTTGAGTTTCTGTTAATCAATACACCTAGAACTATGAAGTCTAATCTTGAGCAGATTTCAGCTACATCTTCTTTATTTCCTTTTAGAATGACCAGGTCCTCCAGGGTTTTTCAGTCGACAAAGGGGAATTTACTTGTCCTCTCTGTAGGCAGTTTGCTAACAGCGTTCTTCCTTGTTATCCTGGAAACAACGTGGAAAGAAGCCTTTGGCAAAGTCATAGTAACAAGTGCATGCAAGATCTTGTACAGGAAGTGGAAGATCTTCAAGAACAGCTGGGAACTTTCCCAGTAAGCATCAGTGTAAGGCAGAAAGATCCTTGTTAATTTGCCTCTATGTATCAGTTTTACCTTATATTGTATTTGTGACCTCTTAGAAATGCAACAAAGTGGGAAGTTTCATTTTGTTTTTATACACAAGATAACATTGTTTCATTGTTTGATAAAAATGTTTCAAGCACTTGTAACATTTGGATTGCTTGCTAGAGTAAGCCATAAAAAAAAGAAAGCAAAAATGTGTTTTGTAACTTTTTGTGGATTGCATTTTCACTTATCTCCATCATTATTTACATAGAACTGAGTGATATAATATTAAATTAATTTGTCATTTCTTTACAATATAAAAATATCAATGTCCTTCTGACTGGAAGCTGTTGAAAGAATGTTAAGAGCAGTTTAAGATGTGGATTACTTGTTGTACTTGGAGTGTAGTTTACCAGATGTCCACATATTGCGAAGCTTCACCAGGCTTTTTTTTTGTTTTTTTTTTTAAAATCTTCCAGTGTCGATGGAGGTGTGTTATTTTCATGTCCTTGTGCAATGCAGATACTGTCTGAAATAATGCAAGGTGAAGAATCTCACTGCTTGCACTGTTCTCAGAGTCACAAAAACCTGTAACGTTCTGTGAGACAGAATGTTGACTTCTAATGCCTGTTTTTTACATAACTGTGAATATATTCATATAAACATGAATGTACTAAACTTCGTGATCAGCTATTGAACTTCTTTGAGTAAAACTAACTAAACTTTTGTGTCCTTGTTCATAGTCTGAAACTAACCTCAGTAAAGAAATGGAATCTGTAATGAAAGACATAAAAAGTACCACACAGAAGAAGTATACAGATTACAGCAAGAGTCCTGGATCCCCTGACAATGACTTTCTGTTTATGTATTCAGTAGCCAGGTGAGTATGCTTTTTTGTATTATAAGTTCATCGCTAACGGTATTAACCAAACAAGTTTTCTTCTTCTAAGTAAATAAATTTTAAAAAGTATTACACTCTCCACAAAGCACTTCTTCAGCACTTAGTACATGAAGATTTTAGTTTTCTGATTTTCATATGCAGGCATGCACAAGATGGAGTGATGTGTCTCTCTGTTCACTTTTAGTATATGCAGTGGAGGTGCAAAACATGGAGACCATCTTGTCTGCTGCTTATCTCATCTGTTTTTTTGTTTAAGGCTTTGCTTTTTTTTTTTTTTTTTTGGCTGAATTTATTTTCTTCCTTCCTTTCCAAGATGTTAAATATTCTTTGCTGTTATTCAGAGCAGTAGACTATTTCTGTATCACTGCTGTATTGATGCTTTTTAAATCATGAGATGTTTTTAATCTCTTCATCAGACATAAGTTTTCTTTACTTAATTGGGGCTCACAGAAGGAGCCTCTCCTATGTCAGCAGCTGGAGTTTTCTTCTCATATGGTTAACGTTTATTTTTTTTTCCTAGAAAGTTTCAAAACTACCAGTATTTTTCTAGGCTATGTGATTCCACACATATTGCTGTCACTATCACAGCCAGGAGAGCCAAGAAAAGGAAATGGTTCCTGCTCTGGCCACGCTGTTAATTTTAATATGCTCTAAATAGTTAATCTTTTTGGACTTACTCTTATACAAGGCTTTCTCAGAAGATGATGCTGAAATAAACCAAATAATTTTCTAGATCCTGACTTTCCTACTTCCTGTAGGGAAGCTGCTGACTGCAGAGAATGTATAAGAATGCACGTGATATAACCCAGTAGCATTTCTTTTTTTAGTTCTTTGTACTCTTCCTGATACAAGGTAAAGAAACAGGCAGTATCTGCATACCTCTTGTTTCCTTGATACTTTCTTTTATGAAAGCCCACAAAGAGATGTGAAGGTGAGCTATTTTTTAATTAGGAGTCTGCACAACTTAGTAAAATCTGTTTTCTCAGGTTTTTTGTTTTTTTTTCTACTGGTAAGAAGATAAAGCCGCTGTTCTACAAAAGTCTTTGTTTCAGTGAATGGCGCAAATAATTTTTTAGGTAGAGGAAACTGTCTGTTGTATAGATTTTTTTTATCCTGTTTTCTTCCTGTTGAGGGGGCTGAGGTGGAACAGTGGACCACAGGTGTCTCTGAAATATCCTTTGTTATCAGATACCAGATATCTATGAGTGATACCAGATAACAGTTTTTCTTCTTTGAGAGACTAGACAGCGGGAGCTCTGTATCCCTTCAGTAGAGAGCAGGTGGTATGCAAGTTTTCATTATCAGATTCTCTAGGCAAAAGAGAGCTTGAATAGGCAGAAGATACACTAGTTCTTCTCAAAAGTGACTGGGGCCGTGTCTAATGTAGACCATCTTACAGTGAGATGTGTTTCAGTTTAACAGAAGATGCTTTTGCTATTGTGTGCTATTCTATCAAGGCTTCAGTGTGCCTCAAAGGAGCTGTCTTAGGAGAAAGGCTAATATTTAGCTTTTCATGAAAGCTGAACTATGAGCTCCTGCCTTTGAGGAGCTTGGGGCAGTGGAGAAGTGAGAATTAGTATGCCATGTGTGAGGAAGTATATGATTCCAGAAATCTGTCTGTACGTTACGTAGAGTGAAGAATACATCAAGAAGAGTTTCTTCAGGATGGTCTTAAAGTTTTGTTTTGTCAGAGTACATATGTCTTGGTGAATGGAAAATTGAACATACTGGATCTAGAAGTGTTCTTATGCATTGAGGAGGTAGTGCCTTTTGACTTAAGTTTTAAAAAATGCTTTAATGGGAAGCTGTCATTCCTTTCGTTCTCCAAATTAGTTACCAAAAGATTTCTATAAATCAAACATACTGGTTTCATTTATATTCCCATGATGAACTGGCACGTACTGATGTACAGTTGCTATTTTGTCCACTAATATGAAATCCCTGCTTCCTTGCTGGTAGATTTTTAGAAGTTCAGTGAGCACTGCAAATCGCTTGAAGAGTGGAAAATTCCCCTGTCACACAGATGCCCTTATCAGCAGCAACCAGATGGAGCTCTGAGCAGGCACATTATCAATGTTAAATTGCCTTTTTTCTGAATAGGGAGGATTAAAGCATTCCTTCAGAAATGGGTGGCATAAGCTGCAAACTTAGGCACAGTAATATTCTGAATTGTAACTATTTTAGAAACATATGAAAGTGTCTTAATAAACACTGCATATCAATAATATATTGTTCTTTCAAACTGATGGTGCTGAAATTTTAAAGAAATATTCTAAGTAGTCTTCCTTTGGTTTCTTCATAAATGTGTGTGCACGGGAGGATGTTCTAAGTGAAATATATTATGCATATAATTTTTGAATAGATTTTAATGTGTACTCAATCATGTTGTATTGAAAATAAAGTTGTTTAATTTTACCTCAAGGTCTAAAACTGAGCTTTGCATTTCGGATTAAATAAGCAGAAGTACAGATTTATTCCTTCCTTCTAGTTAAAGGAACGTATGTTGATTTGTTTAAACAGCCTATAAGAGAGCATAATGCAAATTGTTTGCTCCCAGTCTTAAGCGTAAAAGATAATGCAGTACCGAAACATCCAATTCCAAAATCAAACAAAGCTGTTGAATATGGCTGAA
This sequence comes from Tympanuchus pallidicinctus, assembly GCF_026119805.1. Lineage (NCBI taxonomy): Eukaryota > Metazoa > Chordata > Aves > Galliformes > Phasianidae > Tympanuchus > Tympanuchus pallidicinctus. The sequence continues at coordinate 18,641,614 of NW_026294669.1, forward strand.
ACAATTGATGCCCAAATATCAGATTACAGTAATACGGAGAAAGCAAGCATCAATGTGGCATGCAGAGATTTAGTGACAGCTCCTGTGTCATACTAATGAGCTACATGAATACCAACGTTTTGCTCAGAATTAACCTCTAGTGCTTTTATTAACTAACTTAGCAGCAAAGATCAGTACTTCCATTATAATCTAAGCTATTTTTATACTTAGAGACTTGATGGCGTACTCACTGTCGTGGCTTTTTGTTTAAAGCAAAACAAAAGTCCAGCCTTTAAAGAGAGCACTTTTCAGGTATATCTGATTGAATGAAATTTAACAAAGCTGTGCATTTTCTTTTCAAAATTGCACGTAAGTTCCCTTATTTTCAGGGAGTTGTGTGGACAGAAGCTTCCATGTTAAGAGAGTTGTGATTGAGAAATAAGTGAAAGTTAATATGGGGCTTATTAATTGAACCATTTTAGATGATGTATGGCAGTGTCTTGATGTTTGCTATATCCTGAGACATATTTTGACAGTATCCAAAACTAAAGGTATGTTCACAGCATTCTTGAGATTAGTATGTGGTGACACTCATGTCTCCAAAAGCCTGTAGAATACTATTCCGACACTGTTAACGTTTTTCATGCAGAACAAACCTGGAACTTGAGCTTGTCCATCGAGGAGGCAATTTGTGCTCAGGAGGTGCAAGCACAGCTGGAAAAAGATCATGTTTAAGTAAGTCTTGTTTTTTTGAAGTGCAATACTGATTATGAGAAGACTGAACAAAATGTCTGATTCTTTTTTAATCTTTTAAAATAACATTAACTTTCTTCTTTAAAGAACCTTTCTTCTGCTACAGCGGGTCTTTATTTTTGTTACAATTTGAGAAATCTGAAGTATAGTTTTCACAAGTTTTCACAATAGCTTTCAAGAGCTATTTATGTATTGCGAGTGTAATCCATTTAGAAAGCAATTGTCACAGTGTCCATGTAGTATTTTCTAATTATTTCATATTTTTGTGAGTTGATATAGTTAAGTATTTTAAGGATGAAGCAAAACTTCTATACAAAGCAGGAAAGCTTTGTTTCACTCTTGCAATTGTTAATAATAGTTTTATACACACACACACACACGCACACATCTTTTATATATATAATTATATATTTATATACATCTTTTTTTTCCTCTGAGTGCTAGCATAGCTTATCATAGCAACAGGTTTCTAAAGATGGTGTCCCCCATTTTAGTTTCTGTAACTCTTCAACTGATGGGGGAGTTTTGCAACTTTTTTTTTCAGTAGAATCTCTCGAATCTTTATTGTTCTTAAAAATTCAGTAAGCAGCAAATAAAGCATTTGTAGTTGACAGAAGTAATTTATTTTCTTAACATAAAATCTCTTTTACTGGGTTGTAAACTATTAGGAATGTTGGTTTTTTTTTTTTTTTTTTTTTTTGGTCAGGAAAAATTGGAAAGCCTGTCAGAATACTACTGCTAATAATACCTATTTGAATTGAGCTTATGTTGCTGCAGCAGTAGGAGATTTAGTACTAAAAATGCCAGAAAACTTGGGTCCATTTCTGCCTTTTGGCACATTATCTCTGGACAGTGCTTTCCTCACCATTTGAGGTGATGAGCCATCAAATAAATCCTATCATGTACTGGTGTTGTCTGTGTCTACAGTAGACCAGGAGTCTTCTGTTACCACTAGCAAAGGGAGTTCAGTTGATTTTGTTAGGTGAAATCAATAGGATAATTTTTTCTCAGTGCTTTAGCACCAGATAATATCATCAGGTTTTGAAAGGGCATGACTTAAAATGGTGGAACTATGAGAGGGCTGGACAGCTTCTTCAGTGTATGCCTGTATAGCTCCATTGTTTCTGTTTGAACTGTATTAATTGATGCCAAAGGAGGATCTGCCTCAAAGTAAAAAATAAATTCCACTGAGCTAAAGGTGTGGTAGCTGACTGTGTTTTATGTAATACGTTATTTAATTCTTCTACTTTCTTCTACTTTCTGCACCATCCCTTCAACCTCACCTTGCTTAAAGAAGATCTTTTAAGTACTTCTGTGCTACTTTAAAAGGAGCATACTATTGGCTGACAACTAGTGAAAAGATCAGTCATGATTTTATATTTATATATATATATATATGTGTGTGTGTGTGTGTGTATCTCAAGTCTTGAAATGCATGTAGAACGTGTTTGTTATTGGGGATGTTTGTTTTTTGGAGAATTCCCAAATTGGAAATTGTATGTGGAGAATGCATCTACACTGGAGAGTTGCATTGTGCTGGATAATGACTTAAACGGGACAGATCACGTCTAAGTACACATCATACTTTCCTGTTTTCCAGCCCTTCTAATATTTTGCCAGTAACACTGTGTGTATCTTAAAGAATGAATCACTGCCTGTTCACTAGAGTAGGTAACTTCCTATAAGTTTTGTTTATGCCAGTGAAATAGGTATGTTCCTCACAACTGAAAAATATGGAAAGTCATCTTAACGAAGATATAAATAAGATTACATAAACTATTGGTTTTAGAAGTATGTATTTACAAAATATTAAATGTTTATGAAATGCATAATTCTTCAGCATTATGGAATCATACAATCATTTCAGTTGGAAGGGGCCCTTAAAGGTCATCTAGTTCATCTCCCTGAAAACGAAAGCATGGAATTTTTGTGTAGAGTGCCTCTCTTCTGTAAAAGAACAGAGCTCGAGGGAATGTTACTGATTGTTTTGATCTTACTATTTCTTGATAAAACATACAACTCTTTACTATCTGGATTTTAATACTTTCAGTTCTGATAATTCGGGACATATTTTGCTAGCAGCGTTTCCAGACTGTGCATTAGTTATCTATGTAAAGAATAAAATACTACGATAAACTTCAACTTGTGAATCTTCTTCAGAATTTTTGTGTGTAGGCATGGGAATATTTTCCCCCTGTGATCCAATTCAAGTGTTTTCATACACTGAAACTCTTTATTACAATCTTTTTTTGTTCCTTTCTTGAATTGTATACTTCTGCTGGCCAAATGTTCTAGGCAAAAACTCTGCTATTTCCTTCCTCAGCTTCATTATTGTAAGGGTTCTAGTGTGTATCTTCTGCTGTGAGGAGGTAGGGACAGTATCTAAAAGCAGTGCATTAGCTTTTTGCACACTATAGAGTGATTATATTTTTCATATGTAGATCTGTATCAGATGTTAGTGTAAATATCTAATTTGCTCTCAGAAAACTGAAGGCCATGAAAGTGTTTGGGTGGAAGGCACATGAAATGGACGTGGTGCGCTTTAAGCAGTGCAGAGACACAAATATCATCTGGTCATTGTTAAAATGTTCACATGCTGATTTTATATACTGGATTAGTACTTTTTAAATTGTCTTGTAGTAAATGAATCATATTTCATCTTGCAGTGAAATTGACTCATTTTTAATGTAAGGTTATAAGGGTCCATTTAGAACAGAGCCATACTCTTCTTCTATTTAGTGCTAGTAATTTAGTTCTGGACGGTAATCTAAATATGACTGAAAATCTAAATATGGCTGCAGAATTTCTTTTCCATATATACAGCAGAGTTTGTTTCACCAAAGCAATTATGTAATTATGTATTTTCTTCATTGCCTCTTTCATACAGTTGCATTTATGGGGGGGAAAAAAGGATGTTACTCTTCAGATATATACCTGATTGTATAATAAGGTATAAGATGATTTTCTTTCGGTAGTCTTTTCTTCCAAGAGATATTCCTGGTTGGGTGGTTTCAGTTTTTACTTAGACTGTACCATCAACTTCTTCATTACCATACGTGGTGAGCTAAGAATGATTGAGAAGACTCCCACCCCCTCTAGAACGTATGTGCTGTTTGCTTAGTCTTGCTTGTACAGCACTGAAGCTGCTTTTGGTTTTATTTTTAAACACGGTTCATTGTATGGCAAAAGTAACTTAAACTATAAGCAATTCTTCTTTTCTGATGAGGTTATGAGGCATGTCCTGTGATTAAGCACACTGCTCCGTACTGCTCTTGTGACAACTGTAAGGTTTGACGATTAGATGTAGCAGAGCACAGCATGTTGTCCCAGATGAGCTGCTGAGCAACAGGCGTCAGTGCAGGCAGTGGGAACAAATAGGTCACAAGCTGCCTTAGTGATTGTGCCATTAGGGCAGCTGCTCTTGGGATGTGAAATTAAGAATGATTAATGTAAATGCTTGCATTGGTGATCGAGTTTGTGTGACAAGAATGCTGATGAAAATGTGACTGCGACAGTTCCATTTTCAAGCATGTGGGGGGGGGGGGGGGGGGGGTGTTGTGTGTGCAGGCAGGAGCGTGTTACTGCACAGAACTCATAAAGGCAGAAAGTAGAGGTGTATCTTAAGGGCCTCACTGTAGTTCAAATCTACAGCCTTATTCTCTGTTGGTTTTAGGGAATGATTGTGGTATGTAATTATGTAATGATTGCCCAGGCCTTTCTTTTCTGCTTTAAGATGATTGAGAACCAATGGTTTTCGTTTTTGTTTCTGTTGTTTTGTACTTACAGAGCATCTTCAGAACACAATATTAAGGGTGAGCAATTGGTACTTCTTACCACTGATGTATATTTCTCTTAAATTTATGTAGAAATCTGTCTATGTGACTTCTACTCTAGTAATTTTGCAGTAGTTGGTGAATGTTTCTGAAAAATTCTAACTAGATCTTTCTGGTTTTTGGTTACTGCTGTTATTATTTCTTTTTCCCTTTGCCATAAGGATAGGCTTGGGGTTTTGTTTTTTTTTGGTGTGGGGTTTTTTTTTTTGTTGTTGCTGTTTTGTTTTGCTTTACAGAAAGGATTAAATTCTCCTGTCCTCTTGCTCCAGCTTCCCTATGTGGAGCTCTTCCTCCTTACACTTCCTATAGCTCACAGAATCTGGCGTTTTGGCATCAAATGCACTAATTGGAAGAGGCATTCACTTACCAGTGGGCATCAAAAAAGTATTTGGGACTCATATAATCTGGCCTTAAATAAAGCATCCAGGACCATTACACCTTCTGTGATGGTTCTTACCACTGAGGAGCTATAATTTCACTTTTTTTGAATTATTAATATTATTTTCCTTTTTCTGTTCATTCATTGTTGCTCAGTGCAACAATCCTTCTTCCTGTAATCTACTAATACAAATAGGTTTGCAGGTAGTGCTCTGCAGTCACTGAAAGAAAAAAAAAAAAGTTTTTTTTCTACAATTTAAAGGCATCCATTCCTTCTAACTTTGAAACAGCAGTTCTTCTCACAAACGAATGATCCCAATTATTTGTAAAAAAGTTAATATTGGGTATTCATGTCTGGTATGAGAGGGATAAAGAGTGAGGTACCTTCTATATAAGGAAAAAAGCATTCCACTGCTAAAGTAGATTTCATGCACTGACAAGTTTAATGTAGAGAATAATTAATTGCTTCATCAACAATTAAGACTTCAGATTTAGGCTTTTCTTAACTTTCACAATTCTTTTCTTCACTGATTCCAACCTACTGGATCATTGATGAGTGGAAAGATGCTATCAGCAGATCTTTGCAGCTGCTATTGCTAAGTGGACCACACAAAAGCTCTACAAGGAGAAAAAATTCTTCAATTCCCATGTTAACAGTCAATTCCCATCTGCTTCTATCATGTGCTTTTTGTTGTGACCTTGACAGTTGCGGTGGTGGTTGTGGATGAAGAAGTGCTCTGAGTCTGGTAAGATCTTCACACAGCAGTTGGCACAAGGCTGAGTTCTGTACCCCTTGTGGTGAACTGCTTTACTACTGCATTTCAAATACAAATAGTCATTTCTGGAAATAAAAAAGAAAGGATTGGATCAAAATAGCAAAGTGGAGATATTCATGTGGTCAGGATGTGTTATTTAGATCCATCTAAAACACAATTTTGGAACTACAGAATAAACGTGTCATCTAGACTTCTGCAACCAAAACAAGGTCAAGTAATAGTTAATTTTTGGATTTAGTACAGCACACTGTTATACACTAAGTGATGTTAATGACAGATAAAAATCTGATTTCAACTTTGTTCATGAGAGATTTTACTTTATGGTCAAGAGACTGGCAAAAAGAGAAGAAAATAAATTACAGCAAAAAAAAAACAAATAGAAATTTGAGATCACTTAGGCAAAGATCAAACCAAGATTACCAGTGAACTCAGAACTTGCAGCTGTATTCAACTTTGTGAATAACTTCTGCTGTCAGTTCAGCATGACGTTGTTATAAATTCTGCCATTCATCTGTCAAATCCACATCTGGTCATCTCTGAATTTAACTTTTTGTGTTGTGCATGCCAGGATTGACATGAAAAGAGCTATGAAATCCCCCCCCCCTTTTTTTTTTTTATAGACTCATGCTTGCAGAGTGTTTTTAAGAGCTCTGTCAACATCTGTGAAGTCAGCATGCTTTAATATTGAAAACAGTAAGCAAAGCAACTACAGGTGCTAGTGCAGGCAGTTTGTGGATATATAGACAAAATACTCACTATCTTTTTTATGAGAGAGGAAATGTTTGAACATTTTCTCTAACAAATTCAACCGCAGTGCAAAGATAATGCCTCTTATTAAAGTACCAGTTCCAATTCATTTCATTGCTTCTCTCTTACGACGCTGGTAAGTTTGGGAAGTAGAGCTGGTAAAGGAAGAGCTGAAAAAAATGTACCAAGAGCAGCAGCATATGGAACAATAGCTTTATTTTTCTGATTTTAGGAATGGAATTAGGAAAGGCTAAAATGAATCAGAGCTAACACTGATGTCTAACTGAATATTTTTCTACTCTTTTTCAATGAGAATGTTATTTGGAAGATGGAGCTAGTCCTTCCCACTTATGAAGATCTTTTAGAGAACCAGCTATGATGTGTTGGGAATGCCAGGAGGCAGGGTGTTGTGTTTTTGTGACCTTGCTTTCTGTTCCCCCAAGGGCTGGGCAGGGTTATTAATGGGCCCTTGTCACCTTCCTGCTGTGCTAATATTTGTTGTGGCTGGGTTTTTTGTTTGGTTTTGTTTTTAAAGAGTGAAAATGTAAGTGTATTTTAAAACTTCTAAGCAGAGGTAAAGGGAGAATGTTCTGTTATTTTATGTCTACATTTCAGAGTGAAATATTTACATGAATACATAAGAGGAAAACTTCTGTTGTTTGTGGCCTATGGCAGATTTCTGTCAGTCTCATAAGCACAAGAACACTTATCAGGCACCCTGAGCACAAAGAAGTTGCCTCTTCTAAATTCTCAGTGCTCTGGTGATGTCCTTTTGCTTTCCATAACTGCACTGTAGGTGCTGTTAAATTTGAGGTGAAGCAGTGGAATTCAGTCAGTTAGTAAATAAAAAAAATAAAAAACTATGGCAAAATGAGAGTATGTAATTAAGCACTTACCGTGAACTGTAAACCATGGCATGAGCTTAAAACATGCTGTAACTTCTCTGTCAAATATCAATTGATGTGCCCTCATGCTGTGACATAAAATCGAAGAGTGTTTGTGAAGAAATAAACCTTTGTGTCTTCCTTTGGGCAATCCTTAGCTTCAAGTACTTCTTACAGATCTTCTCAGGAATGCGAATGCTGTAGGAGCAGACAGAGATGCGTGGGTGCACAGAGGCAGGCTCTCCAGCAGTGCTGCCATGGGTGGAAGTGGGGGGCTCCTTTGGTACTTGGAGTCAGAGCTGGCTGAGTCATGTCGCACTGACTTGGAGACTATCACAGTGTTAAGTCATTTCATACAAAATACTTTGTGAAAGGTCACTGTGTCTCACTACTTACTTCCCAGCTTTACACTTACGTGCTATGTGATGCGTAGTAAAGCGGTGATGGCTGCCTTGTGGCATCTGAAAAATCTTGTAAACTTGCTGACCTCAATATTTCTGTTCAGATTCAGTTGATGTTGCAGTGTGTCTTGACTCTATAATGTAACGTGCTTGGAGGTTACAGGTACATTCTCTCCTTCTAGGGTTTGATACTTGCCTGCTTCATTTTGTGTTAGTGGAGTCTTAGGAAGGTAGCTATTAAAGAACAAGAGGGTTGATTAATTACGCTAAGAATTTTATTTTTTGCATAGTTGTCCCTTTCTGCCTGAAGTCAGGAGTGTTTTTGGAAAAAGCTGACATTCATTTTCATAGCACGGAGGCAAAGAGGGTAGGAATTAATGCTTTCATGACTCTCATTCTAAACAAAAATAAATGAACCAGTTGTAGATTTATGAAACATCAGTATAATTTCAGGGTTTTGAAGTCTGTCAGCAAAGCAGTGTTTTGCAAGAATCTCTTGCCAGGAGAAAAGATGACTTATTTTGTCCTCATTGACTGTTTTTATTCAGAAAGCAGGTGACAGCAATCAATTCCAATGCCATCTACATCTCCAATTATTTTGCAAACCCCAGGAGCTAATTACAGCCCTCAGGCTCTGACAGTCAGCTGACTTCATCATGCGACTTTTTTGGCAATTGCATCCCTCTGAGTAATTGTCTATTTGTGGAAAATAAATTAATAGCTACTATTTCTACTTAAAAGAGCGACCTGTGAGAGAGTGTGTAGGTTGAGCAAGTGGGTTGTAGAAAAGTGAGAGAGATTAAGAGAGTGGGAGGCAAAGGGATTAGCTGAAAGAATAAGAATCTTGGGAAAGGAGAGGGAGGAAAGAGAGGAGAAACGTGTCAAGATACTGTGGCAAAAAAATGAAAATGAAAGATATGGAGAGAAAGAAAGCAGTCTCCCAGAAGAGTGAACGGGAGAAACAGAAAGCAAGGCATAGCGTGGCAGGAGGAAAGACCTGAACAAAATCATGGAAAACAATACTTTGAGATATGGCTTTGCTGTACGTTTTGCCCAGATTGTGACTGTGTTGTAAGCACAGAGAAAGAATTGACATCTGACATTCTTACTGTACTTAGCTCTCTGAAAATGCCATCTGTATAAATTGTGCTTGTCTTCTTGGCTTTAGAGGAGTAGATTGGATTTTGTCTATAGTTGTGCTGATCAATAAAAAGAGAATTTTCATTTTTGTTTTCTGTAGCAGTTTGAAAGCTGTGCATTTTAATGCATGGTACTGCAATAATGTATATGAATAATTAAGTACACTTGCTTTTTTCAGAGGCATCTGGAATTGCTTTGCAGATAATATTTTTTACACCGTGACTGTACAGATGTTTTTGAAAGCTAGCAACAAACTTTGCCTGCAGGTTATGTACAAATCTTCTCCATTGTGAACGCTGTTGCTGTTTTAGTGTCACTGTGGCGTGAAGATGTTTGTGTTCCAAAAGTTATCTACAAAATAATCTTGTGAAAGCTGGAGGAATAATAACCTTTAAGAATGAAGGACTAGAGCAATCCTGCTACAAGGCAGCATTTCCAGAAACGTTTTAGGTTAATTTCGGATACGTTCAACACAGAAATTATGTATGAGAGAAAAGAATAAAAGCCTTTTGTGTTAAGAGTGTATGTGTTTTTAAGAACAATAATAATGGCACCTTCATGTGAAATACTTCATAATATTGTGTATAATAATCAGGAGTTTGTCTTCTCCACCCCTCAGATCAGCTGTTCCATGTGTTGGCCATGCACATGCGCCTCTACAGTATTGACTCTGCGTACAATCCTTGGAGGAAACTAACCCAGACGATGCAAGATAAAAATTCAGAGCAAGTATTTTAACTTAACAAATATCAGTTTTATTTTATTAACAAAGCATTCTTTCAGCAGAGTTTTGAGTAACTTTCTGTCTTAGTTTAAATTCTTTGTGAGGTAGGCTTATGAATTTAACATCTGAAATTGTGCATATGTCTTTATAATAATAAATGTTACAATTTCCTTTACATAAAATCAGACACTTTCCAGTTTTTAGTTAATACTTAAATATACCATTTTCAAGCTTAAATACATGGAGTTTTCTGGCTGTTGGGTAAGAGGCTTGATGTACTTCTTGGTATGGATGCTGGATGAAACTTATGTATTACAACCTTCTTTCTTTCCTAAAATGAGACTCTTTTTTCTGAATTCTTTCCTTAGCTTTAACATCACAGGAAGAAAGCAATATTTCTTTTTAATCCCAAAACCTTGCCCAAGTTCTTCAGAACTAGGATCTCGCAATGTTGAAAGCAGTCTTTTTAGTTCCTGTCCAACTGGATGTTTGTTGGTGTGTTTCTAGGATCCTGAAGTGAAGAGCATCATGATATTTCAAACTTCAATCTGAAATAGCAATGTAGTAATTCTATTGTAAAAATGAGGAAAAAAGTCCTGAAACATTTGTGCTTGCTTTTAATTTGAGATTTTACTGTTGGGTTTCTTGGTTCTAGGCCTTCTTTGCTATCGGTGTTGGATCATTTCAGTAAGAATTTCTGTTAATCAAGTCTAATTAATCTACTAGTAAAGCAATGAGAATCTGAAAACCCATCTTATTCAACATACGTTCAAGCCTCTTTTTAACTTTGTTTTCATGCAGTTCTGTTCTGACCTATATTGAACAGTAGAACAAGGTTAATAAATTTGGAGTATGGTTGCTGAGTTATGTCAGGAAATCAAGACCATTTTGACAGACTATTTACAGAGTGGCTGTGGAACTGATCTTGCATTTGTGATTTTGGTATTTGAAGAGCTTGCTGGCTTTGGAAATATTAACAGAGGGTTAGTATTTCCAACTTTCTTCACTTTTAGAGACTTGGTGGAATTCATCATGCATTAATTGCATCAAAGTTAGATTGTGGCAGGTAAAATATAGTTAAGTCAGTCTGCATTTAGTTAGATATTTCTGTGTTTACAAATGAATGCTAATATGGAACGTGAAAGTATGCTTTCCTAGATGTAGTATGTGTTGGGAATGCATTTGAGCACTTCTGTTTTCTGCACTGGTTTTCAGGAGACTTCACAATAAGCTTGTAGATACAGGTTTGTCAGTATAAAGTCTGAAAAGATTAAGGAAGCTTTACCTTCCTTAACAAAGATTACTTTGCTAGTAAATAGTTACTGTTCAGATGCACAGATGCAATCAAACTGTATTTTCTTCATTTCTTGGAACATTTACTATCTTTGCTGTCTTATTCTGCAGACCCCAAAGTTTGCAGAAAAGAGAGATTCATTGGATTATTTGAGACTTTAGGACACAGATTAAAACATGAGGTATCTGTTATGGTATTTTAGAAATCTGAAGTAGTAATCGCACTTCAAGATGGCATTCTTGTGAATGATCTAATTGCACGTTTCTCAGTGCCAGGGCATTCTGAGAGATGCAGAATAGTATATGCAGGAAAGAGCATTTGTAGTGATTAGAAGGAAAAACATTGCTGTAAACTGGAGAAGTTTATGAAAGTGGTGGGAGATCTAAAATGTGGATGGTACTTTGCCATTTTGAGGCTAACCAAGTAGTCAAAACTGTCAATCTGACCAGTAGTTTTTTAAGGCTAAGTAAAGCTCTTAGGAAAAAAATATCAGCAAGAGGAAAATGTCTGTCGTTGGTTCCAAACAGATATCTCCAGAGAAGGAGACTCCACAACTTCTCAGGGGGAATGGGGCAGCCTGTTCCACTTTTCTGTCACTCTGACAGTAAAGAAGTTCTTCCTTGTGTTAGGATGGAACTTCTTGTGTTCCAGTCTGCCCACAGCCCCTTGTTCTATTACATACATGTTTACTGTTAAAAATACCCATGTATAGCTAACAATTTTTAGCTTTGTTATCCACAGCTGTCAGAATTCACATACAGTGCCTTAGATTTCATGTGTCAGGAAGAACTGTTTGAAGTAATTTGTAAAGACTTGAAGAATTGCTGTGCTATACTTCCATAAGTCTCTGTTTTTGCCTAGTGTCAGCTAGTTGTACCTGGTTCACACTGTAGTTGAAAATGGCAGCTGAGAAGGATATGAGGAAGTAGTTCATGCAGTAGCTCATGTGACACCAAGGTAAAGGAGAAATCAAGGGTATTTTGGACAAGAAGATACTGTGTGAAAAAGGATGTTAATGCAAACTGTTGGAAGGAAGAAGAGGGGAAAAAAAATGTAAAACTAAATCTGGTGAACTGTGAAACTCCAGAGAATAGATGGAGTTAGTGCTGGATTTTTCACATCATGGTATAGTGGATTCTTTCTCTTATGTGGCTTATTCAGTGAAATGTAATATATGCTTGGTCCCACAGGCTGTGCATAAGCAAATTGTTGTATTCGGGATGGATTTGGTTTCAATGATGATCAAATAACCCAACTATTGTGCTGTGAGGAATAATAGCTTCTGGCAGGGAACAATGAAGGAGGAGCAGCTGGAAGCAATAATTACTAGACCCAGATGTGAATTCAATGGACTAGTCCAAATAGCCAGAATTTCAGGAATGGCAAACCTGAAATAAAAGGATATGTATTTCTTTAAATGTACATCTCATGAGGGGTTTTCTTTTTTGTTTGTGTTGACAAAGAACGTGTATTAGCAAGAACAATTTGGTAAAGCATTAACAGTCTTTGCACTAGAAGCCACTGGGAAGTGGATGGGAACTTCACGATGAACTGAAATTCTGAAATACACTAAGTTGTTTTTACTTAAGTGTTTTGTTGTTGTAAGCTTGATCGCTTCAGTGATTGCTTATAATGTTCTACCAGGGCAATGAACTGCAGCACAGAGATGAGACTGAGCAACAGTGTTTGGGAAACTAACACTGCCATCACAAAAACCGTTGTGAAACAGGAAAAATAAAACTTTCTGTGAAGATAGAGGACAGAACAATGAGACAATAGGGTTCAGTTAAGGTTTGTGCAAGAGATGGCATTAGATAGCCTGTTCGTTATTGTCTGTGACAGATTTCAGTGAACAGACAATTCTGCCTCACACCCTGGTATCTCAGGTCATGTTAAGGCAGTTTCAGCAGTAGCTCACCATCTTCAGCTTTTTGATGTAACTTGAGCATGCTGTGTCTTGAACCAAGTAAATGAATTCATCTGTTTTTAGAAAGGTTATTTTTGATATGTTTGGCAGTGGGTGACAGAGGAGTGCCAGGGGCACAGTGGTGAAAGGGAGAATGGGAAATGTCTGATTCAGTACTGTCAGTGAAATCCCATGTTGTATAATGAGGAAAAACTGCCGTGCTGAAAAATCTGCTGTGACACAGCAACAGCTAAGAATTGTGATCATATCCTGGAGTTTAGCCAGAATAAATATTAGAATTCTACCTTCTAATTATTAACATCAGTAGCTGTGTATTACTCTGACCTTTCCGCAGGCTGGGATTTGCAGGCTGCATCTCACATTATTACAAAAACAAAAAAATATGAATTTGCCCTCAGTGATGAAGCCTTTGTTCAGCTTTGTCCTTATCCCTGTGTCCTGGGCTTTCTCTTTCTGACAGTTATGAGGCCTAAGGTTAATTCAAAGCTTCCTCTTTATTTATTGAGTTCTTAACTTCGTAATCAGTTGATGTTAGTATCAAACAAAACTGAAGTCTGTAGCTGAGAGAAGAGGGAAAGGAGAGGTTTTATGTAAGGAAAAGCGTGCCTGTTTGCATGTGGAGTTAAGATGCTGCATGTTTCACAGCAGAACAGAGTCTTTTCTTCCTCTGTATCCATTCCCAAAGAAGTGACTCTGTCATTGTGCTGTCAGCATATAGATAGCTCTGATGTTGGCTCAGAAGGGCATTCAGCCCAATTTCCTTGGACTGGAGCAGAGGTCAGTTCCAGAGAAAATTGAACAATGCATTTTTCATTTTGGTGTGTTTGTATTTCATCGTACAATTCATTTCCCCACCTCTTCTTATTTTCAAATGAACACAGATTACAAATGCAACTGGATTTGTTTTACATTATTTTGGTCCCATCTGAAATTATACTTCCTTTGATTTTATTCACTGCTTCTGTGGCAGAAGTTTTTGTACAGTCAGATTTATCAAGGTTTCCCATGTGCACTGGGGATTATAAGCAGATGAGTAATTTCCATACTCTGAAAATGTTTCACAGATTCAGTTTGTGTCATAATGAGGAAGTTGCACTAGCCCTAAAATAATGACAGAGCAGTTTTTTAGTACTTAATGTGGTTGCTGTGCTTGATATAAACTGAAGCAGCTTATGTAAAACCTTGACATTTAATGTGACTTAACTTCTCCAGTTTATATGAAATGAATAAATCAGGCAATTTGTTTTTTCCTGAACGTAAAAATAATTTCATTTATTTTTAATGTTAACAGTCAATCACTGTATTATGTACATAAAGAAGTTTTGCCTAATTTTGTCAGACTAAGTATTTGCCTCACTGTTATGTGACTGTTAAATAATACTCATGCTCTTTACTACAAGGACATCAATTATTCAAATAAACATGACCAGAAAGTTGATATCTTAACCTTATTTCAAGTTAAATTCTGGGGGAAAACTATATATAAATTAAAAACATAAAGATCGCAAATAGTTTAAGAGATTGTCCGTGTTTTTTCAGTCATCGCATAATGAGAACAAGTTTAAAAACCAGCGTCATGGGTTGTAGCATATAAGTAGTAGTAGTTTAAATTGGAGAAACTTGGTAAGATAAGCAAATCCATTATCTGTATCACTTTGAAAGAGAGACTTGGTAACATGACAGGAATTGATACTCCTTCTTCTGTAGAATTTAATTTTTGTTTCTTTAAGAGGCATGCATATATAAATATGGATATTGCTGTTTCAGAGCAGTCATTTTCTGAAATGATCGATTTTAGATGATTGATTATAAATTACAGATCAATTATATAAAAAGCCTTACAGAAAGCTTTTTCTCTAGCTGTTTGAGTGAGGCTGTTTTGTTTTGTACTTCTTGAGACTTAACGTTATAATAAGGATATATATATACATATGTGTGTGTGTATATATATACACATATATATATATTACAGTATAATAATATATTAATATATTAATATATAATATATAATATAGACTGTAATATATATATGTGTATATATATACACACACACACACACGCTTCATCAACTGTAATATACCTGCAGAACAGACAGCTTCTCTCATTTTTTTCAGCAAGCCTTGAAGCTGTAGCAGGTTGGGTACATTTTGGCTTGCTAATTTTTCTCAGATGGTCTTTATGAAGGGCCCAGTGAAGTTGCTATGTTGTTTGAAGGTTTATAGCTGCCGTAAATAACTGAGGTTCCCACCAAGAGAGGGAGATGTTTTCCTGCACTTTCTGTTGAGAACAACGGAAGAGGAAAAAAGATGGGAAAAGCCTAAGGACTAAGGGAAGAGATCTTCAAAAGAAATGCTGGATGTGTGAAGGCAACATTTAAACTTCCAAACAATTGAGAGAAACTCAGTAGTATGTGCTGTTTTCCTTTCCAATGTTTCTATCTGTCAGCCTGAGACTGGTTTCCACGGGGGAGTCGATCAGTTATCCTTGTTCCTTACAATGCAACTCCTGTTGTAGTAGGGAGATAATCATCTCTAATGTCGCCATCTCAGTTCTTCCACTGGCATTTAAACAGCCAGCCAACTAGTGCCGGCACTGTTTGGCCATGGGAGTAAGACTCGAAACAGCTGTTTTTTCTGTGAGTGTTGCAGAAGAGGAAAGGTGACAGTGGGGGATGTCTTTGGGCATTGCCATACATCTCTGCTTGAGATTTTGCTCGTGCTTCCCTGTCAATTAAAGAGGGGAGAATTCTTTTTGTTTCCCATCTACTAACATACTCTGCTTTTAAGTATGCAGCAATAAGATGAAGTTATTGAATTCATCTGACTAATTCAGAAGTTTGCGCTGTCTCTGTGCTTATTTGCTGTCCTTAAAGCTTTGTGGAATTTTGAATGAAGTTTGTAAAACTGGATAATTCCACCTGTGATGGCTGCTTGAATCTTCATATCCTTGCATGAAGGAAGGCAAATCTTTTCTGAGGTCTCAGTATTTCCCAATAGGAACATTCCTTGTAACATCAATGCAATTTGAATATTAGTTGTTATAGCATACTTGTGAAATTCCATACTTTGAAAAACAAATAATTACATCGCTATGTAACTATGCATTGTATTTTGTTAGATTAGGGCCAAAACTTTTAAATGGAAATACTGAATGTTGATTGAGTCAGTATATAAAAATAACTGGTACAGATAGTTCTTGAAAACTTTAGAATAACAACAGTTAGGTACCTGGATAGTTAACATTCTTAATGAGTTACTCCAATCTGTTAGTGGTATTAAATGAATTTAATGATTTGACAGGTGATTGGCTTCTAAAAGCTTGATATAAAATATAATACTATTTAACACTCAGTACAAAATAAAATATGGAGTCATACGGTAGAATGAAAAATTTCCTTTGGCTTTTCTTTCCAGACTGATAAGTGAAGAGCTGCCCGAAGTTCCTGTACTTTACAGAGATGTCTCGTCCCTTTTGCTAATCCAGATTTTAACCATGCCTCAGCCATTGCGCAAAGGTATGTTGCAAGAATATGTGTATTTAAAAGATTATTTATCCGTGTGCATTCATGGTGACTTCCAGAATTGTAAATTGTAGCTTGTCTACTGTGCATTCTAAAATAATGTTTCTCCCTTATCTACAGAAGGTGGCATTGAACAGAAATTTTTGCTGTAGTTCGACAGGCTTATCTGTGTCCCTTGTCTTCTCACCTTATCAGTCAGCCTATTCAGTAAAGATACAAGAGCTGAGCCAAAACTATTTATTTTCCTGAAGGAGAGGTGTCCTTTGTTTGACCTTCATCTCTTTTCTTAGACGGGGCAGCTCAATACTTCAAGTTGAACTGAGTGCCTCAGGCTGAAAGATTGTAATTTAGTTTGAAATTCAGAGTTTAAATTGCAGCATTTGTGTATAATAGGTAAATATGAAGGCTGTTTTACATACACCTAACTTTCTGCTGAAGGAAGTGTTCAGTCCTCACTACTGATTGTTCAAATTGAGTTAAAACTTGAGCTCAAACAACTTTGTGTCAGTTAACATGGTGGGTTGTGTTGTTTGTTATGTTGTATGTGTTTATGGACTAAACATGTCCAAATGATTATTAGGTAAAAAATCTGGAGTAGGAAGCATACTGTTGAAAACACTTACCTTTCTGGTTTTTTAAACCAGTTTTAATGTAAACTAACTTTATTGGAGTTAAGAGCAGCAAAATATAGTCTAAAGAGAGAAACTTCAGGGAAGGGAGTGGTCAAGCCAAAGTACAAACAATAGTCTTTTTGTAGCTTACAGTTGAGCACTGAAGAATACCATTTATGAAAGCCTATCCTAGGAAAGGCAATGTTCAGTTAGTGACGGTAAGGCATCCTATGGATAAGTCTGTAAAATATTGCACATCAGTAGCACATCTTGATTTTGCTCTTAGCTTTAGTATTTGTTGCATTTGAAAGGTTAAAGGCAGGCGGCAGGAAGGTGATGAATGTAACCTCTTCACAACTGCAGAGCATTAAATCGGAAATAAATTAGTATTTATCTTTCTAATTTTTGCTTCATCCAAACAGGCAGAGTGAAAAGATCTTTCATAATACTTTGTCCTGAGGTGTAGAATGCAGTTCAGAAAAATAGGTAATGACGTATTTGTGTAGAACTTTTGTAGTTGGGGGTGTAGGTCACAGAGTTGAGTGCAGATATCATTAATTCTTGGTAGAGAGGCTAGGCGTGAAAAGGTAAAAATGAGTTTTGCTGGGTCATATGCCAGGCTAAGGACAGATAGAAAAATCCATGTTTGACCCTGTTGCTTCCTGAATGTTCTTTGCTGCTTTGAAGTGATTGCAGGGTGCGGGGAGTTGTGGGCTTGGCTGACGCCAGCACTCAGGGCAGGCGTCAGTGTGCTGATCGATAAGTTTGAGTATATTCTTTTAACAAAAGACTTAACACCACCTCTTCTGCAGTGTAGTTGCAATGTGGTGCAGAACCTCATGGTAATGGTGATGAAGAATGTTTGGGGTTTAGAGAATGAAAGATTTCCTTCCTCTTCTAGTGCTGTCTTTTAATGGGACTGATTCTGCAGTATTTTTTTTTTTTATAGGCATGTTAATGTGTTCATAGAAGCAATATTTGTATCCTTACAGGAAACTAAAATAGCTCAAGTATTAAATCATCTTTCTGTTCATTAAAACTGTTTTTAGAATAGGCAAACAGGAGGGCTCTGTAAGGAAAGGACCCAAAATTCATCTTCTGCCCTTCAGATACAGCACTAAGAGTTGTGTTAACTATCCTATTAACTCTTGGATGGCTGTCAGTATCTTTTACAATCTGACATCAATTAAGTAATAAAAATGCCATTAACGTTCAGCCTTTTCACTCAGAAAAGAAAATTGATCTGGACACATCGCAACGAACACAGCAAATTAAATCCTTTTCTGCTGGAGGAACTTTGTGGTGGAGGTCAGGGCATTTACAAGCACTTACCAAGAAGTCAAGAAGAGAATGAAAAAGATACAGTATACTTCTTATGTGGTGTAATCAGCAAAATAGCCTCTGCGTTCAATAAATGAAAATAATTTTATGTTTTTAATCATAATTTGTTAAAATGCTTGACACTAGAACATGGGTGTAGCTTTTATAGTTTTACATGCTCAGCATTTTGAAATGTGCTCAAGACTAAACACATAATCCACAAAGGAGGTTCTGGTCTAATTTTGTTGCAGCTGTAGTGCAGAGGATAGGCAGTTCACAGTTGGAACTTACCAACAGTGAGTAACAGTAAATGGGGATTTTGTTTTTTAGCAGTTCTAGCTCCTTTCTTATCAAAATACAAAATGGTGTTCTGTATGAAGAAAGGCAGTACAGAAATGGAGACAGCAGCTTGTTGGATGCTAAAAACTTAATTGTCCTTGTAAACCAAATTTACAGCCTTTTGGTGACACAATTCCTATATTTTGAACAAATCTCTTAATTAAAAATAAACTATTCTTCATAGTTGCCATTAAATGTGAAAAATTTTATTGTCCAAGGACCTGACTTGAGACCCCTGCAAGCAGGTTTGTAATTGCACAGTGTTTGTCGCTTCTACTGTTTTCAAATTCTGTTTTGCTTTGAAAGTAAAAGAAATAAATAAAAATTAAAATAAATAAATAAATAAAATCACTGTTGCAAAGTACTTAAAAATACAAAACAAAACTGATTCTGGGTGTGTGTGTGGCTCACAGGTGCACAGGGCCAGTGCTGAGCTAGCTGGCTGTCAGTGGCCTGGTGCTGTCCTCAGTGCCTCACATGCAGGGAGGGGCAGAAATTAGCTGGGGCTCCACTGTGCAGCCCGGTGGTGCTGCTTGGAGCGTCTGTGATGTGAGAGTGATACTGAGAGTTCAGCCTAACTTTCATATGCTGTGGGAAAGGTTTTCTTCTTTAGTGTGTAACACCTAAGTTCAGCCTGCACACACACCTTTATTTCTATTTTCCCAGCTCTGATAAGGCCTGGATGCTGAAGGGTCTGACCTGCATGCTCTGACATGTTCTTTTTTCTCTAAAGTTTCAGTGACATGCAGTGAAAGTAGAGCAGGCAGCACCGGGGTGAACACTCAAGCTTTCCTTTAATGATTGGATAAGGATCTTGTCTAAAAATAGGATGAATGTAATCAACTTGAATAGTATCGAATTTGAATGTGGAAGCTGAAGTATTTATCTGTATATATAGAGGCTTTCAGTATGCCTTTCATAGATTGTATTAAGTTCAGCGCTCTGTTCTGAAGATACTTGTTCAAATAACTGATCAAGTTGTAGATAAGGAAGAAAATTTCCAAAGACTGTTTATATGAAGATGCCCTTTTGAGTTCACTCGAAGATTCTTCCTTTTGCTTTCTTTCTGCTGTCATCACCTGCCAGCATATGCTATCTGATTTGCTAACAATTAAACTGGAAGAATGTTGATAATGCACTAACCTGCACACTTCTTGCACTAATACTAAAGCTAGGGTTTTTGAAATGTTTCCTATATAAACTCTATTCTTAAGGTATTTTAAACTCTGTTTTTAAAGGGCACTTAATGGAATAGGGTGCTGTGAAGTAATTTCGTTCCAAAAATTTTTTTACAAGTAGGAACATAAAAGCATTTCTCAACATTGTGCAAAAATAAGAACAAAAATTGAGTACTAAACTCTCACTTATAGTGACCTAGTCTTACTAATGTAACTTTTAGATTGTCAGAATAGTACTAATTAGTCTTTGTAGGCATATACCTAAGTCCTAATTGCATTTAGGTGCAGGATGTTTCACAGTGTATCATCTGCAGCAGAAGGGATGAAGGCATCACAGCTTACAAATATACTAGCGATCTTTAGAATTACTAGAGGGGGAAAAAACAACAGAAGTGCACAGGCTCCACCAGGGGGCCATTAAGAAAACACAGTGCAGCATCAACAGAAAGGCAGACAAGATAGTGCTTCACAAAGGAAGGAAGCAGCTCTTTGTGCTAGATGAGAATGTAACAGCTCTACAGTTATGGATACCTGCAGATGTCAAGTATCTTTCATTTTAGTAATAAGAAATCTCATATAATAGTGGGATGATAGTTGGTCATCCTAGTGGTTTTTTTTAATGCAGCTCCCCTGGGAGCTGCATTTAATAAAATTAATAAAATACATGTCTCTAAGCCTGGGCCCTCATTATACAGCAGACTAGCAGACTGTCTCTGAGATGCTCCTCTGATTTTATTTATTTATTTATTTCCTGAAAATATGCCATGAAATTTTACAGAAGTCAGGACCTCCTAATAGTAGCCCAGGCACTCTCCTGTATTAGCTGAACATGTGCTTTTGGAACATAATTCTCTGTTCTCAAAAAAACAGATTTGTCATCATTTATGAGTTATGTAAGTAAATACAACAACAATTTATTTTTAAACATACATGTAAGATAAAAAGATCTCTAGTGAATTTAAAAATTAGCTATGGGATTGAATTAGAGATGAGGAAGAATCATATTTAACGAAGATCAGATTTCAGTAAATGTAATAGTTTTAGCATATTAAGGAGTGCCATGTGCGCACTGTAGGATCACAGAAGAAACTATTTAGAGGAGGACATGACTGTGGCAGGCTGCTGAATGGTGATCAGTGGTCTGATTTTCCTGCAAGAAAAATAAATTCCAAGATGCAAATCTGATAATTGAAATGCAAACTGTTACTGGCATAAATAATTTTGATACAACTGAAATCTTTGCAATGTTGTATTAGGGAGGAATATCTTGATTTCCACTGAGAAAGCCTTCTGCGCACTTTGCTTCTTCTTCAGTTAGATGTTGGAATCATTTCTCAGCTGTTATTGACACAGGCTGTATTCAAATACAGCTAGCAAACAGAACTTTTCCAAGAGGCTCTTCTAGTCAGCAAAGCCTAGAATTTCCAAGAAAAAGCAAAGGATGGAGAGGGCAGTATTTAAAATACAGATGTTACTGCTCTCTATCTCCAGATCCTGCTTGTCTTGTTAGGCCCAGCTCAGAGAGTCTCTTGGGTGGTGTATTCCAAACCTCCTTTCATGCTTCAAGAGTGCTGTCTTCTGTTCACTTAAATTATGAACAATTTAATCAAAACACAAAAGATGCATACCAGTGTTTTTAGCTGAGCTAACTAAGCTGTTTCAATATATCTGTTGTTCTGATTTTGAACATGTGACTAAAATATAAAGAAAAGAACAACAAAATGTTCTCTCAGGTGAGTGTTAATATCTTCTGGTTGAATTGAGTGAATTATGTTCTTCAATATTTTAAGAATAAAGAGAGCTATTCATATTACTTAAAACATCAAAAGTTAAACTTTAAAATTTAACACAATATGTAAAGAGATAAAGCAAATGTGTGAGAACCATTACAGCTAATCTGTATTGGTAGATTAGCCAAAATGGCAACCTTCTTGCTGAGTGTTTGCTTCACCAAAGTTCTTGGAGCCCCACTTGGTCTACATATTAATGTAAGATAGTCAGTGTTCAAAAGAGATTGCAGTTAGGCAAGAGGTTGGGAAGACAACTGGTACTTGTATAGGTATGCAGTCACACTTGCCTACATTCTCTTTGAATCCTTTTCTTTTTTTAAAGCTAGAGCAGCACCAAATATTCTTAAAGTAGATGGCTTCTGCAGTAAGCTTGTCTTATGAATGTAGGAGATTGTGAAATTTGAAGTTTTTACTTCTATCTGAGTCAGTTATATCTGCAGAAAAAACAATTTCATTATTGTTTTCACAGGTCTTTATTGCTTGTGTTTGCTATTGGCTGAGTTGGAACTCGAGGTCATTTATAGCTGCAGTTGTAGGCTTTAGCTCAGGCTGAAGAGGCAATTATAAATTCACGGAGTGCTCATAGTTGAATTTTGTGCATCTCAGCCCAAAAAATTTACTGAAATTTCACCTCTTCTATTCCTCAGAAGGGTTTCTAAGGAAGTAGAAGTCTCAGCAGAGGAGAAAAGTGTGGCCTAGAGTGTTAATGGGATACTATGGATTCCCATTCTGGGAAAATGTGGAGAGGAAAGCCAGCTATAATGCTACCTGCTGAAGAATTGATTGAGTGAAGTGTAGCGGAGTTTGTTGTCATGTTTGATGTGAACAAGTCAGGAAGATAATGCAAAAAAAAAGTAGTATTAATTTCGTCATTAGAATAAACAATCATTTTAAGTGCTTAAATTATGCTTGTTTTATACACTCAATGACATTAAAAGTATCAAAATCTATCTCTGCATTCATTTGTAAACATTTGTTAAATATAAAAACAATTGTTAGTTCATAAACTTCATTATGCACCTAAGTCTTAGGTGTGTTCATTTCAGAAATCAGTAGTTGTTTTTGATACCAGGTAAAAGAAAAGAGAAGGAAGGCATTTCATCTCGCTTATCTCCTTTTCATCTTCATGTAAGAAGCTTGTTAAAATCCTTTGGGAAGAAAAAATGAAGTTTAACCCAATTTTTGTAAGGTGTTTACATAAATAAAATTATTTTGCTTGACTTCAAAGCTTCAGTAGATTTTTTTTTTTAATAAAATCTTCATTTTTGTGTACTTTGTTTTAGATTTAATATATTGCTGTTATAGTTGTGCTTTAAGAAGCTGTAAAACTAATGATAGAAACTTCTTTGATCTACCTAAAGTTTTTAGAAATCAGATCATTTGCAAAGAGAGATACAGCCCAAAGTAAAAAGAGACAGAGATTGTTGCTGCATTTTCCTTTCAGAGATGATTACATTCACCTTTTTCCTGTTCCAGTTTTAGGACATTGCATATCAACTCTTAGCTTCCCAGAAAAGATTTCAAAGCCTTTTTCCTGCGGCTTATATGTAGGAGATAAGCCCTTTAAATATTATGAAGAAGCGTAAGCAAATAAAGATTTTTCTTTTAAGCTAAGTTCTAAAACAATAGTCTGTCCTTTATCCTACTTCTGTATTCACATGATGTTTGGTAAATAATTATTCAGTGTAGGAGTGATTTGCAGCATGTCTGATATGACTGGATCCTTATCTGGATGCAGAAAGAAACTGGAGTATGATAAATGTCCTTTGTGCTGTGATTTCTTTACAAAATTAACTCTTCCAGTATTTGTATGACTGTGACTTAACTCAAAGTTAGTCATTACCAGTTGGTGTGGTAGGATGCTAGCTTACATCTACAGGACCTAGTTAGTTGTAGCCATCAGTAGTCAGTGGCTTAACATGAGGCAACATTTGGACAAAACAGAATTCTGTAACACCATCAAGTCCTTAGGAGAGATTACTTGTGATCAGGATTAAGATGAACATATGGAACAGTGGCAAATTATTTGCCCTTTACTTGTTCAGTTCACTAGGGTACTGAAGTTGGTTTTGAAAGTAAGTAAATATAATGGTTTTATGTCTTTGGTTTTTTTTTTTATACTTTCAAGTGAAAAGCAAACAAAAAAATCTTTAGCTAAAGCCTCTGCAGTCAGTATGATTGCTAAAAATATAAAGTGTTTGTAAATGACTTGCTTTGTTTTACAGAACACTTCACCTGCATTGTAAAGGTGCTGTTTACTTTATTGTACACCCAAGCCCTGGCAGCACTTTCTGTTAAATGCAGTGCTGAAGATAGGATGGCATGGAAGCAATCAGGAGCTCTCAAAAAGGTTGGTTAATTTATTAAAATACTAATATTTTTCATTTATTACTATTTATTACTAAAATTTTTCATTTATATTTCTGGTAAAAATGTAACAAAATACTCTGCTTTACGTATAATAATTTGCTTCTTCTTAACAAAAATCGGGTATTTTGTTTCTGCATGTGCCATTTTTACAGGCTTTGCAGGTTTCAGGGAAACCTTCCAGTTCCAGAACTGAGTTTCAGATTTGAGATTATAACTATGTAGTATCACTTTTGAGTTTGTTACAATGGTAAAAAGGTAGTATTCCTTACTAAATAAACCATGTGTTGGTCAGATGCACCACTCCTTTACCAGACATACAGGCAGACAAGCTTATTGCTGGAAAAAGCCTTTCTTGTTCACAGTGTTCATGGCTAGCCATCCTCATGTCTCTCAATTTGCAGTCTGAGGTGTTCAGGTGAGAAACAAAGAAGGAAATTAAGAAAAGTGTGAACTAAATAGGGGAAATATTTCCTTATCATTTCCTTATCTTTTGATGGCATTTACGAGTTAAAGGGAAGTTCAGCTGATTGAATGCCAGTTCTTACCAAAAGACACAGTTCCCTTAGCCAGTCTTTCCCACCTTCTTCCTGCACTGGCACTATCATTCACTTAATCCTTTAGCTAGTCTTCTGCTCAATGGATTGATTACTCAGAAGGCTACCAGTGCATACCAACAGAGAAGATGGAAGTGTTGGGGCAAGAGAGGAAATGGAAGCAGGAGTATTCCTCTACACAACACCTGGTTGTGTTGGCTGTAAAGTGAAAGGCACACTGAGAAACACTACCTGCATTTCACCTGTAAGTTGGATTTGTAGCTCTGGTCTGTCAGTACTCCAAGGTGCCAATGACATGTGTTGGCCAACACTGAATAATAATGCACTTCATTAAATTTCCATTCATGTCATTCTTTCAATGTATTTTTATGTCATTACAGTTTCAAGAACGTTTGCTTAAGAATGTTGCTGTTGTGGGTTTTTTTGGTTTTGTTTTGTATTTTTCTGTTTACTTAAGTGATTCCCAAATGATGGATTTTCTACAATTTTAAATCATTGGTGGAAGGCATTAAAACATATTAAGTGCTACCAGTTTATATTCTTTTGTAGTCCATGTGATAAAAACGGGCTGCTTTTTTGTTAGCAGCAGAAGTTTGGGTTTATCTGAACATACATTTACAATGCTTATTTTGCTGCCTGCAATGAGAGATTCGATTGTATTAAAATCGACTTAGGGCATTGACAAGTAAGCTTGCTACCTATGGTACTAAGATGTTTTCTTATAGAAGCATAAAAGCATTTGCAGCACATAAAGAAACTTGTGCTTTAGGCTTGCGAATAATGATAATGTCTCAGATAATGGTTTTCTACAGTAGCTGTTTCTTTTGATATTGAAGACAGCTCCATTTTAGTGAAATTTTCACTGGTATGCTTGTCTTTGGATGTTAAGAATGAGTGGGAAATTGTAGTATATTAAACAGGACGTTAATGTGAATGGATCCTGTTATCTAATATGGTTCAAAGAGCCCAACAAATTAACTTCTGTCAACTTGAGAATTTTGGCTTTTCTCCTGTGATAAGCCCATTGGAAATTGACAGTTTTCTGAGTGGTAGAGCAAAGAAGTAGGAGGTAAATAGGAATGCTGCTCCTTGCTGCATATATTCTGCATGGAGAATCTCTCATTCCCTCTTAAAAACATCCTCCTCCTTGCTCTTGTCTTGTGTAGATCATCTGTGTACAGAGGTCCAAGTTCTGACAGAAGCTTGGCTGTATGTGCTCAGGTTGCTCTCTATGTTGTCCCTGCGTTTTCCTTCTTGACTTCCAGCCCAAGAGCAGTAGTTTTGCAAAAGGCCCACAGATGAGCTTGTCCTTCCCCAGATGTATTTCTGGATTTTCTTCCTCTTCTTCATCCTGCATAATGTTGCTGCATGGACCCAATGTGTGTTCAAGAGATCTCTGAGTGCTGGCTGGTGGTAATTGCACAGCTCCCTCTTCCTCTCTCCCAGTTCTGCTGCGGCCCATCTCTACTTTCATCAGCCATGTTCCTGCTAATGTCTACCTAGCAAACATAATCTTAGCCATAGTCCTCAGATTAAGTACTTTGCTTTGCATGTGATGAAGGAAATTGTCTTTATTTAAGGAACATAGCTTTTCCTCAGAGTTTCTGAAGGCCCAAATGGTTTTAAAAGTTTGGTTCAGGCTGGCTTTTTCTTGCATGCTGACAACGCTGGATGTTTTGATCCTCTGACGCCTACAGAGATCACACTTTTGTCTTTTGTGGATAATGCCAAGCGAGTCTTTGTTCGGTATTCTGGGTGCCATGCCTGAGCTGAAGTCTTTCCCCTCTGTTGACACCAAATGATCAAACCACTAACGTAGCTCAGAATTCTTACTGTGATTTCCCTGGATGCAATCTGGTATGACTTGGAAGAAAAGTAATTATGGGAATACAGCTTTCTGTTTCTGATGGCTTTTGTAATTGTTGCCTTTAAATGGTGTGATGCAAAGCTAAGTGGCTATTTGTTCTTTCTACTAAACATGTTTTTCCCATCTGCAGTAGATACTGTTCATTTCAAACACAACTTTTTTTTTTTTTTTTTTTCATAGACTTGTTTCAATTTACAATACATGGCAAGAGTTTGTAACTTAATCTGATGCGTTTTAGGAAAAAATCATTTTCTAAAATCAGTTTTATTAAAATTCAAGTTCTGCCAAAACACAATCTATCCATAAAGCAATTATTTCTAACTTAAAACATTTTTATGTTCTTGCAAAAAAAAAAAAAAAAAAAATAGAAATACATAAACTGTTTTCATAGAACACTGTTTAGAATATATATAATTAAGGTAGTAAATCGTATTTCATTCTATGAACTAAATGCATTTCCTTTTTGTAAAATTATGCCTTCAGTTGTTTTAAACAACATGCAGCTTTATCAGTCAAAATGCATGTGCCGATGAGAAGAATATGTATTTTATCACTGTTTCTTTTACAGGAAATTCTTCTTTTTGTGACCAGGCAATTTTTATTTCTTTATTTTCAGAATACATGCAATGGAGAAAAATCTTGGGAAGTATTGCTGGGTCATGTGGTGAGCGAGCTGTCTATGGGGAAGATATATGAAGAACAAGAGACTGATGAATTAACAGTGGTATTGGCAAATCTCTTGAAAATTTATATAATGTCCCTTTTCTATCTCTTGTTGAAGTATTTCAGCATGGTTGTTGTAATGACTTTTCTCTGATCTTGCTAAAGACTGCAGTACCACTCTATTTTCTAGATCAAAGCACATCCCCTTGGGAGAATTTGTCTATGCAAACCTTTCTTTTACTGACAGTGCTGCGTTGAGAAAGTTGTTGACAAATATTTCTTGTAATTGCGTGTTCTAATCATATGCACAAAAAGCCTTTCGTAAACTTGGAAAACTGAATGTTTAAGTATCTGTCTGGGGAAGTTCTGTGGAGGGGGGGGCAGGGGGTTGGAAGCAACAAAGTTCTTTCAGATTATTAGTGGACTGCCAGCCCTAGAAGCATGTGTGTGACACACTGTATCTTAATGGGAGTGCATGTGGATACATTTGACAAATACTGCAGTTTCTCACATTGGCAACAGCTTATTCAGTATTTAGTAATTGCTTCCTTCCCCCGTAGGTAAATCCTGATTCTGTAGAGTGCTATCTGCAGCAGTTCTGCCTACCTTTCCTCAGGATCACCAGCCTACTTCAACACCATCTTTTTGGAGGGGATTTACCTAGTTGCCAGGTACAGACTGGGAAGGGCACACTCAAATGTATCCACTTAAAAGCTGTTGTTTTGATTTTGATGTTTTTTTTTCTTAACACCTATTCCTCTGCAACATTATTTCTCTTCTTTGTATTTTTTTCCAGGGCGTTTTCCCTGAAAAATGTTATATTTAAAACAAACAAAACAACAACAAAAAAACTCACAGCAGATACGTGCTTGTTTTAACTGATCATACCTATCTGTCTCATAAATTACAGCAGAGCTTTAAAGCTTACAGTGCATTTGCAGAGATGACAATCTGCACGCAGACTAGACTTCAGTCCTGAGTTTGCTTAATGTCTGTTCATATTTGGGCTTTATTCTTAGAGGCAGTACAACAGCAGACAATCATGCTTAAGCTCTGTGAGATATTAAGCTGATTTAAATAGTTTTCTGCTTCTCATTTCATGGCATCAAAATTATCACCTACCGCTACAAACTTTTTGGTTTTTATTGTTTGTTCTGTTTTTCCTATTCTGACTGGTTTTATTTTGAGAATCCAGTTTGAGATAATTTGGAAGAAGAAATTAGGAAATAGAATCTTTTCTGTTTTGTGAATATATTCTAGTACAATAATGCTAATATATTTGCGATTGCTATTGGAACAGAGACATTTTTAAATAAACTATGTATAGTCTAATAAATATAAAAATTTAAAGCACAGGCACTAATCTAAAATCTCTGGTTTTGTATCAAAAGGAAGATGAAGAATTCACAGTTCTTGCAAGCTGTCTGGGTCTGTTACCATCTTTTCAGTCATCTGATGAATTCACCAGTGCCTCTTGTCTTGATTGGCCAGTGCCAGCATTTGACATGATATCACAATGGTGCTCAGAGTTGGCTTCCTTTGCAGACAGACATCCAGATCAAGTAAAGGTATGTAGCAAAACTACTTGTGATGCAAGTGTAGCTGATGTGGTACTGATGCAGAAGCAGCTGCTAATTGTTTGACTGTGTACATGCTCTCTTGTGTAGGATCAGAGAACCTGACCTGTATATAAGAAAGAGATTGTGATCAGAAATGTTAGTTAGTGGATATGGATTTGAATGGTTACAAAAAGGAATAAGAAAGCCTAACTATTTTCAATATGATTACTGGAGGCATTATAATCTAAGGATGGCATTTCTATTTTCTAACTGTTCCCATATTTTCTGCACCTAGTGCCTATTCAGGTCATGTAACAGAAGCTTTCTTCAAAGAAAATATTTAGCAGAAGTCTGTTGTGCCTATTAGATGCTAGCGATATTTTTGAGCATCAAAGAATCGTTTGAGATGGAAGGGTCCTTTAAATGTCATCTAGTCCAATCCCTTGCAGTGAACGGGGACATCCATGGTTAGATTAGGTTGCTCAGAGCCAGATTATGTCTGGCCAGGTCTTCAATATCTCTAAGGTCGGGTCATCCACCACATCTCTGGGCAGCTTGTTCCAATGCTTTATGTTTATTGTAAAAACAAACAAACAAAAAACCCACCTTTTTCCTTATGTCCAATCTAAATCATCATCAGTATTGAAAAAGATCAAAATGATAAAAGCTGTTTAACAGTTTACTTGTAACAGATTCTGCATCTTCTGCCAAAGATGCGAAAAAAAACCCCAAGAACAAAAACAAGCAAACAAAACAAAACAAAAAAACAGGATTTGAATAAGCAGAATTTTCCTCCACTTTTCCTCCAGTGGATGTGGTGAGCAGCAGTCCTTTCCGTTTTAGCCATGAAGGTTATTGCACTTCAGTGATGTCACATTTAGAAAACATCCTTGGGAAATGGTTAGCACTCATTTTGTACCCGTTAAAAAAGACAAAATGTGTCCACAGGAAGGGTGTTCAGGCAGAAGCAGGGGACTGTTGCACGACACTTCCTAGTATGTGAAATATAGAAGGACTGAGAGAATGACATTCTTCTATAATCTTGTCTTAGTTTTATGTAAGTGAATGTGCAGAACTGATACATTGTTCTTTCTTTCTAGGCTTTGCTTGTCCAGGAGCCTAAGTGGGACTTACCACGTCTCCTTCAGTTGCCTGAGAATTATAATACCATTTTTCAGTATTATCACAGAAAGACTTGTACTGTTTGTACCAAGGTTCCTAAAGATCCTGCTGTTTGTCTAGTTTGTGGTACTTTTGTATGCTTGAAAGGATTATGCTGCAAACAACAGAGTTACTGTGAATGTGTACTGGTAAGAGAGA
The DNA here is from genome assembly GCF_026119805.1 of Tympanuchus pallidicinctus. NCBI lineage: Eukaryota > Metazoa > Chordata > Aves > Galliformes > Phasianidae > Tympanuchus > Tympanuchus pallidicinctus. The sequence goes on from NW_026294669.1 coordinate 18,671,541, forward strand.
TAATTCCAGTTCTGTACTTGTTCTCATTCTGACAGGCATTTTTAACTCCATTGCTTGGTCCTGATGTGATCCTGATCTCATATGAATGTTTGTATCATGTTAAGCCTTTATTTCTAATACTTGAACCTAGATTGGATTCTGAAAAACAGTTTTATTAATCTTTTTAAGCCTCTGGCCTAATTTCCCCTTGTGGAAAAACTCTTAAAAAGCGGTTGTGGGCAGTGTTGACACATTGTTTTCATTTTAACCTATTGAAATTTGCTGCCTTCAGAATGCTCATATCACTGGACAGTTACAAGAAGTCTGGAAATACATGGGCTTCACAAAACTGAGGAGAAATTTATAGCTAGGGCATAAGTCAAACCCAAATAAATTCCATAAGGATCATGTAATTCCTTACACTTATCTTTCTCCCTTATTCTGCTATTACAGTGGGAGAAGAGAGAAGTAGGCAAAACTTAAAATGCAATTAACAGTTACATATAAGGTGTATGTATGCTTCATGCAAACAGTTGGAAAGAGTTAAGAACCTATGTAACTAATTACATTTTACTTCAGTCAGTGGAGTCATACCCTTTACTTGTAATAAAGCTATCTAGAAAAAAATACATACTTTACGTACAGAAGTGAGTGACATATTGAAGCAAACAGGAATTAAAAAAAAAAAGATTTGTAGAACTGCATACTAGATCTATGAGCGTAGATAGAGAAAGCAAGATTTTTTTAAACTATTTTCTCTTTTTTTTTTGCCATCTGTGCAGAATATTTGGTGATTCTAAATCGTTTGTTATACAACAAATTATAAATATTGTAGAGAATGCTTTTGTTCATTTTTCTTATGTAACTCTTCACAGAATACGAGTACTTTCCCTTGTGTTATCAGAACCATTTTTGTATGTAAAGTTATGGCAGCACAAGATACAGAGTTCTGGTTTGTCTGGAGAATTTTGGGGCAGGATATACCTTATCAAACTGTACCCTAGTAAATAATGCATGTTTCAAGAAAAGCTAGTTTATATTTTGAAAGTCCTTTTTGTTATAAAGTTAACAGAGACTGACAATCTTTGTACTCTTCCCTTTCTGCACTCATAATTCTACAGCATTCACAAAACTGTGGAGCTGGGACAGGAATATTTCTTTTGATTAATGCATCTGTCATCATCATCATAAGAGGCCATCGTTTCTGCCTTTGGGGCTCTGTTTATCTAGATGCACATGGTGAAGAAGACAGAGATCTTAGGTAATGATTTAATTACATATACGTTTTATTGTTGCTGCTCTGTGTGTATCAGTTATATATAATGCAGTAGCAGATAAAAATCTCTACCTTCCTTGAAATAAAAACACCCACTTTCTGCAAGTTTCTCCAAGAGGGAGAAGGAGTGCAGCAATCTTACTTAAAACCAAAAGCCCCCTACTAATAAAAATATATGCTTCTCTGGGGGAGGGGAAGGATGAAATATGAATATTCTATATATTTGTTTATATTGACAATGTTTTAACAATGAAGTTGTTTTCCATTTTATGTGACATATTAACCATTAGTATGTTTTGTTTTTTTTAAACAGGCGTGGCAAACCTCTCTACATATGCAAGGAAAGATACAAAGTGCTTGAACAGCAGTGGGTGTCTCATACTTTTGATCATATCAATAAAAGATGGGGGCCACATTATAATGGCTTATAAATCACCATCATCTTCATACCATATCATCGCTGTTACCACGAATGAATGCATCTTGACTGACAATAGCTTTAAATGAATGGGAGTTGAGCTCTTTGCCTCGGGGTAGAGTGGGGAATGGGCATAAAAGGGAAATGGAACTTGGTCAACACATGAAATTTTTTGCATAATATGCTGCTGTTGCTATTAAATAGTCATATAATAATTTGAAATTAAATCCTCAAAATGGTGTGAGCAATGATTGCACTCAGTAGTCCTACTTTTTTTGTCTGATATTGTTAAGAAGCACAAGTTTTACTTACAGTTGTTTAGAGGCTCCAGGGATAGCTGACAAGTTTTTATTTTTCTCTGCGTGGAGTTGAGTTTTTAGCAATTTTTGCTGAAACTGTATATGTGTACTACATCTTCTATGTTGGATATTTTTTTTTTGCCTTTCTTGTGTTGGTTTGAGGTTTTTTGCTTGGTATGCATTTGTAATTAGACATGAATTGTACAATGATTGTGAGACTGCATGGTAACAATTGGTCTGAAAGTTGAATTTTAAAGATTTCACTTACCACAAGAGGTCTATTGAAATATTTCAGGCATTACTGAAAACTTATGCTTTCTCAGGAATTTCATAGATTATTTTTTTTTCTTCCATAAAATACATGGAATAGTTGTAAATTAGGTAGGTCATTGCTCTTAACATAATCCAGAAAACACATTCTTTTTGTTCTCTTCCTGACTTTTTTTCCATATCAATTGAATAAACCATTAGTGATAACACGTACAGAAGTTGCTGCATATAGGGAATTAGTATGGCACCTGACACAGCAGATCCCAATCATAAGTGTAACAACCATAAGCCTGTCTCTCATTACAGACCAAACGTATGTTTCAGAATTATTGGTTTGGAAATGTGCAGGCTGTTCTACAAAGGAAACATAATTTTGTATCTTTCCTGTCATTTTGGGAGGTTCTTCTATTGCATTTGTTCAGAATAATCAATATTCTTTCTGCTTGGTTTTCCAAAGGAAAGGAGAGAAAAAAACAAACAAACAAACAAAAAAACCTTGAGGGGTAGCCTATGTGAACACACAGTGCATATGTAGCCTCGCTGGAAGAATGCCAGATCAGTTCATGTTTAGAGGGCTAAAACAATTCAAGAGAACAGGCCAGACTGGACTAAACCCTGCTCTGTGTACATTGGCAGGAAAGATTACAGTTAAAATACTGGTATGTAATATATCGCTACTGATGTTTTTCCACAGGTGTTGGACATGTTGGCTATTTCATACAGCACTACCAAGCAGTTCCTGGTATTTTTGACTTTCATAGCTTGTGTGTAAAATAAAATTTATATGTGTAAGATAAAAACATCTTATGATTAAAAAAAAAAAACAACCATGTATACAGTGAAAACAGTTCCCCAGTGGAAGTCATTACGTAGTGAAAAGTGTATAGGGGAAACAAAATGACTGAGTAGTAATCAAGGAGATTGGACAGAAGGAAAAGTGAGTAAATACAATGAATTTTTCTGGATAACTGCAACTCAAAACCCCCCACAATAATGGATGCTGGTTTTTATACATACGTATAAATATATATATATATTTCAAAAATGTTACAGTACTTCCTGTAAGATTAAAATTACTGTTTCACCAACTAAGCAGCTATGTCTTTTTCCAGAATATTACTTTTTTGATACTGTATTATAAGTTCTGCCTGTAATATTTTTGCATTGCTCATTATGAGTATCAGGCCATTTTGTAAGTGTGGTTGAGAAGCAAAAAGTTTCTTTACATCTCCAGCATAACATTATTACAGGGCTCATGAACTTGAGTAATCCTTAGTTTGAAGCACCGATGCTATATTCACACGAGATAACGTATCCAGAATTTGATTACTGTGTTCTATTTGAAATGGAGCGTTCTCTGGTTGTGCATATGGATGTGAATTAAACTATTAGCCTTAACTTTAACATTGGGGTATTTCATAGCGTTTATTTTAGTACTGGTGAATTAGTCACCAGTCAATTTAAAAACACAAAAAAATTACTATGTTGAAAATTGTACTTGAATATCCTTGCATGCTGCTAAACAAGAATTTTGATTTCCCCCATTACTTTTTTTTATCCTGTTTTATGAAGCTAACTTTGAAAAAATAACAGGTCCAAACTAGAGTGGCGTGTGTGTGCATTACTCAAATGTTCTGGTGTGATATCCTGTAGGAATGATCATTTAAGTACAGTACATTACTGTAGAATATAAATCTATCTTTAAAAATGCATCAGAGAACTACAAAACTAGGAATACAGTAATCGGCATTGTAAGATATGTTAATAAAAGTCTCCTGTCAATCTGTGTGCTGGTGAATTTGTTTCTTTCCACCTCAGACATCCAAAATGCAATTATTATTGAATTCCACAGTCAGGCAGTTATTTGAATGTCAGAATTTTAAGCAAAGTACTTTGTGTAGAGAATAATTCTGATTTGTTTATTCCTTTGTTGCTTGCATGCAGTTGTGTATGTTTGATGAGTAATTTGGATTATTTCATTTTATGCATACCTGCACCACTTAAGGCTGTGCTTACTTTTATGCCTGTTATTACAATGTTGCTGCTGCAAAGCACTGACATTAAAATGCTGAGTTAAGAAACTGTCTTTCTGGGAAAGCGGTTCTTGATCATTTCTTCTGTCAAATGTGCTTCTGGAATAACTATCACTGCAAGTTCTTGTATGTATATATTTATGTATTAAATTTTGCCTTTTTTTTTTTTTTTTTTTTTTAAACCTTTGATGAATTTGGTGAAACAGTCTTGATTGAACAGCCTGAAATTCTAAGTGAATCTTTTCATCATCTCTACAGTAGGAATCTCACGTAGCTCACATTATTGCACAAGAATGTGATGTTTTGCTTTAAGAAAGTGCTTGTTTTGCTCCAGCATCCGAAAAATGATTTTAGTTTTGGAATCCCATGAGATCAGTTTGTGCTGTGTGTATGCAGCTGCCAGAAGATACAGTAAATTAGTATGCAGGTCTTGGTATGTTTTACATGTAATTTTCATCTAAACCAGATTCTGTTGGTCCTGCTTTGCGCTTCCTTGTTTTCAGAGGCAGGGATAGTGAGGAATGGAGACTGAGCATTAAGCTAGATAAGAATGAAGTAATGCTCTCTGCAACATAAGAACATCACAGGGATGGGCTGACCCAATGTATGAAGGTGCCCGGCTCTCTATTAAACCAGCTCCTGGATATGATGGATGCATGTAAAATGAGAAAGCTGGCTGTGTGGCAGTTCTCTGTTACATGGATTATTCACTGCTGTCAGTGACTTCTATATTGAAAGGCCATGTTAGAGTTAGTCTTTTGGTAGAAATTGTGCCCTGGGCACCCTTGCTTTTTTTCAGATGGGCAGTTAGCCTGCAAGTGCTCATAGATTGAGAACAGCCTCAGCTGCTGCAAGTCCAAACCTGGGACTTGTTCTTCTGCCAGTATACTGTCACTGCAGCTGTAATTTCTACTAGGTTACATTAGCTATTAATTCCTGCAAATGAACATGCCTAAGTAGGAAAAACATTCTCAGTGAAGTTGAGCACTTGGAGATCTTGTATAAATGGGCAGAGTGGTTTAGTAAATTAACTTTTTTTTCCCCTGGTGAGTTTGGATTTTTCAATACAATAGCAATTGTACTTTCTCATCACCAAAACTGCTCAGAAAATTTAATGCTCCATGCTTCAAATGCTGTTTCTTTGAAATACCATTGAGAAAGTACAGCTGAATGTTGTTAAACAAAAGATAGTTTTAAAAGCCAATCTTACCATCCTAAAACATGATTTTTTTGCAAAGTGTACTTATGCATGGTACCAGAAACAATGAAGTGGAAAAAAAAAAAAATTTTTTTTGAAAAGCATTTTGAATTTAGCTCTAAGTCCCAGTTAGGAATGTTTCTAAATGAGCCTTCATAAAAGTACCATTATTTATAAAGTCGTTTCCTGTAACTTTGTTATTTGATGTAGAGCAGATTATTCTCTTAATTTGTAACAACAGCAGCCAGTTCAATAGAAATCCCTCACATTATTGAATTTAAAAATCCCTTTGTCTTTATCTCTTGTAGGTATCACATGAGTGGTAAACCTTTTCATTTCCTTTGAGCATGGAAACAAGTGTTTTAATGACAGGAGCTAAAAATGTATTTTTTTCTTCCATTACTTGCTATCACAGAGCGAGAATTCTCTGAGATAAACTTTTCCTGTGAAAGTCAAGCTCTCTCAGTCAATTCCTTATGCCATATATGTCTGTATGTTTTAACTAGCTGAATTGCTTGTAGCTGCTGTTGTCTAATACATTTCCCATTGTAGGACTGCTTTGAATTTACAACTGCTGAACTTCTGATCATTGTGACAAAAAATAACACTAGGCTCATTCCACTTTTAAGCTTTCAACGGGAATGAAAACTGTCTTCATTTGAGAAATGTTTTTTTTTTTTAAGTGTTCAGCCATCTCCACTGTATCTATGCATTAGCCTTAAGAGATTCCTACTAAAGTAGAAATGGGATCGTGTACGGAACCACTTCTCATCAAAACAGAGCAATGTGTTTTAAGGCATTACATGTGAACATATACATGAAGTGGATAATGAGCCTTTGTTTTCCAGGTGCCAAGGAATATCATTTGCACCTGGCTGTTAAAGCCAGTAATGCAGTTTGTGAGAAGTTTTATTTTCCTTTTGTTTCTTTGGCAACCTGGGGCTCTCTCCATATAATGCAACTTCTTTTCATTGGCTACATATTTTATGTGCAACTACCTTGTGTATCATTCCACAACAAAAGAACCCAGGCAGCTCCAGAAGATCATGTAATAATAGCTGGCAAATAAGATTGCATTTTCTCAGAGAGTGTTAGGGAGGGACAACTAGCCAGAGGGTACAGCTTGAAAAGTATTCTGGAGAAGCTGTGGCTGCTTGCTTTCTTGCTCTAGCTGACTATTGTGTCATTTAGTTTCTTTCGCTGTCTGCTTGAGCCCACTGTTCTTGTCTTGCACTTATGTTGTAAACTCCTTTAGGACAAGGAGCATCTCCTGCTCTGTACTGCAAATAAATGAAAGTGCTCCTCTGTAATGGTAGGGCAAATGGTGTTACAGCAATCTAGACTGTAGGATCTACCATCATCAAAGAATTATAAATGTGCACATAGGACTTGAGTGAGATATGGTTCTTTCATGCTTCCCCTTATTTCATGCTTTTTTTGTTTTCATTTGTTACTGCCTCCACACTCAAACGTCACCCTTTTCCACATAGGTACTTTGGCAGTAATCAAAATCACCAGGAAATTAAAAGTGGTTTGTTTCCTGCAGCCAACCTTGACTCTTCATCATCATTTCTATCTTGTGCATCTGTACATCACCCTTTCTTCTCCTGCCAGAAGCTGCTATCTTAAGGAACAAACAAATATGCTGGGAATCAAAGATGCTTATTGCCTTTCATGAGTTTGGTACAACTGTATTTGTGCAACTGATGCTTCCCAGCAAGTGATTGATGTCATTCAAATAACCCTCAGATACCTAGTTATTCAGAAATAGCTCATAATTATGCTTTATTCCTATTGGGTTACCTTTTTCAGTCACACATCTGATAAAGGCAAGACTACATATGGAAAATAATCCATTCATATTATACAAGGGAGAAAATATTTAAAATAATAATGTAAATGGGTTCTATTAGAACAATGCGTTTCACTGGCTGGGACTCCGTTTAAATTGTGGGCAGAATTGGTGAATGTTAATCAGATTACTACATATAATTTTACAATTAGTAATCATAATTTACAGTCATTGTGAAGTGGTAAGAAATATGAAACAATCTCAAGCAGACGTATTTCAGTAATGCTGTTCTGTGCAAGTGTATTTCCAAGGGTGCTGCACATCTATTGTATATGGTCCCCTGAAATGCACATCATAAGAAGTGTTGCATTGGTGAATAGCAACAAAGTGTTTCCCGTGGCAACAGTAAATAGAAGAAAGCTAAGCCCATTCAAATGATTTACCTTAATAAGCGTGTCACAGCAACGAAGGATGCTGAACACTAAGGGAACTCATTAGAAAGACACTGTGCTGTAAGAAGAAAGGAGGCCAATGACAAATTGTAGATTTCTCTTAACCCAGTGTTACTATTTGAGTAGTATACTGCATAATTGTTTGGAATTTGCAAAGGTTATTTGTATAAAATGAGATTCTTAATGGTTGTTCTTTTTTTAATGCAGCAGTTAATTTCCTGTACTATGGAAAAAAAGTATATGCTGTGTGTGGAAATGCAGGAGAAAGAACATGGAGAAAGATAAACAATTATCATAAGTATCTTTCAAATTCTACACATTATGTCTTACATACTTCCTCAGGTCAAGCATTTGTGTGATGTAGGCAGCTCGGTGATTCAGACATACGCCAACCGAGAGTAAATTTAGATATTTATAAAAATTATACTTGTAATTATATTTATTTTAAAAAATTCTGTTGTCTGTCCAGCAATAATTCTGAATGCAGCCATGAGGACGGTAATGGCATTCACAATCGTTTTGTTGCTGCCTTTGTGAACAAAGCTGTATGAAACAGTTTATTCTTAAGGATCAGTCTGTGGAGCATCACACTCAAACTCTGCAGACCTGGCTCATGTAGTGGAAGAGCATTACATTTGCTAATTGTGGTATGGATGATTTCCTAGAACGTAGGAAATCAGGATACTTGTCTTGACAATTGGTTTCTAGAATATATAATCTGTAGGATTTATATGCATTGTTTGTTGTTGGCTTTTAAGTCTTCTGAGTCACCTTTCCCTTGGAGTTCACAGCTGGGAATTAATCCAATAACTCACTATAGTTCAGTCATGCTACTTACTTTTCAGTGCTTTCTCTGCATCAGGTATTTCTTCTCACCTCTTCTGTTTACACTTGTCTGTGTGTAGTCTGTGGTTAACTGTAATCATAAGTGATAACTGTGGTTATGATCCATAAGGGCTGGACTATGGTTATATACCTTGCACTTTAGTCTTGGCTAGAGCTATTATTTTGAGTGTCTTCTCCTGCTCTTTACCAATGTAAACATAATTAAAGAGTAGAATCCTCTATGCTAGCATCCACCCCTGTATTAATGCTGCCAGCTGCATTAGGCAAGGTATCACCAGCAGGTCAAGAGGGTATCCTTTCCCTTTACTCAGCATTAATGAGTTCTCTGTCCAGTTCTGAGCTCTGAAGTACAAGAGAAATATGGACATACTGCTGGCATAGGGCCACCAAAACTAGTGAGGACTGCAGAACTTTTCTTATAAGAAGTCTGTGAGAGAGCTGGGATTGTTCAGCCTGGAGAAGAGGAGGCTCAGAGGGGATCTTATCAACATGTATAAATACCTGGAGAGAGAGTGCAAAGAAGACTCATGCTCTTCTCCGGTACCTGGTGCTAGGACAAGTCACTGTAGGCACAAACTAGAACACAAGAGGCTCCATCTGAACATCAGGAAGCCATGCTTTACTGAGAACTGGCACAGATTGCCCAGAGAATTTGTGGAGTCTCCTCCCAAAACAGCCTAGACAAGCTCCTGGCCAACCTGCTCTGGGCCCCATCTTGAGCAGAGATAAGACAAGATAACCTCCAGAGGTTCCTTTCAACCTTAACTATTCTGCGACTGTTATTTCTTTTAATCCATTGCTTAATAATCTCCTAATGGAGGTTGGTTTCAGCCCCCTTTGCTGTTTTATTGTTTTCCTTCAAATTCGCACTGTAAAACACCTCAGTTTCTTCCCCCCTTCCTGTTTTCTGTATTCAGATAATACAGTATTTCTATACTCAGGATTTCTTTTTTCTACTTAGGCACAGATATTTTTTTTTTCCTCCAAGATGGTGGCAATTCTTGAACAAGGATGCGTTTGCCTTTACTTAATAGCTGGGACAGAAAAATCAAAGCAGCACCCACATGACCTGGTAGGTCAAGAAAATATAACAAAATATTCATTGATTTAGATACTTACGATTCATAGTTCTGTGTCCATGCTAAGCCAAAATTCAAACTGCCTCAGGATTTTCATGGAAGTAGGTACACACTTCAGCAGTCTCCTCAAGATCTCCAGCAATAATATCTCTTCAGGCAAACCAGTGTAATGTTGTTGCTTTAACATCTGATGAAACTGTGTGTAGGATGTGTGTAGGTTAATGCGGCCAGGCATTCTGTTTGTAATTACAAGGCCATCTCTGGGCAAAGTAAATTGCATTCAGTACAGGCATTTAAAAAGCATGAAATCTGGACTTCTAGAGGAAATGTACTGTAGTGAATAATGCTTGTTTATACCCATTTAAATAAGATCATTTTAGCACTATATCAGGGTATCTCAATTTCTCAATTATAGAAAGAGGAGGTTTCATTACAATTTTTTTTTTTTTTTTAATTAAAACACTTCCATTTATATTTTGTTGGCTACACAACTGACTTCTAGTCAGTAACATATGCCTATTTAAAAACCAGCAGATTCACACATGTGCATGCTGACACAAATTACAATGTGTAGCAACTGCACTCATTCATAGAATACACTCATCAGTTAAACGCAGCATAGTACTAACTGTGAAAAAATATTCCATTGGGATTGATTAAAAAATAAGTAAATAGGGATGAACTTTTGTAACAGAGCCCAAGGAAGTCCAGGTTGTAGCAGACAAAAGAGTCATAATCAGGGAAGTTTCTGTGATTCAAAAACCAACATATGAACTGTGGGAGAAATCTGGAGTACCCAGAGCTCCCATCTTTGTGTGTTCTAACTTCTGTAAGCTGACAGCATGTAGAATTAAATTCTGAGGTCTTGTCTAAATTCTGCTTAGACAAGATTGCTAGCTGTTCAGGAGGGTCAGCTAGCCTGGGTGTGTGAGCTGTCTGTATTGCTATTTGCTATTATACAATTTATATAATCCTATACTATGGAATTTTTACAAGTGTGAATAGAGAAAATGGCTTGTGAAGAAGGCTTTGTATACACTAATGTATAATAATTCAGCAAAACAGCAGTAATATGGAAAGGAATATTGCTCAGCAAAACTGCCAGTTCACCTCAGTTTCTTGCTAATGTCATGATGGGCTGAATTCAGAGAAAATGCTGATAATCAACATTCTTTACCGAATATCTAAATCTTGGTTTAGATCTTTCAGTTGCTTTACTTTTACTGAAAGATTATTTTGAAGTAGTTTACTAAAGCGTGGATGCAAGAAAAATGTGTTTGCATAGGATTACAAAGCACAGAATCCAGTAATTAAGAGAGAGGTTTAAGAAAAATACTGCACTTTGGTCAGAATGATGATAATTCACTGTTAGGAATTGCAGCTTTGTTTAAAAAGAAAAAAAAGTGCGGTAATGGAGAAAAGTGCAGAGGAAGAATTAGTCTTTACAGTTTGCAACTCAAATAATTATGAAGAATTATATGGATACAAAGCCCTCTTTTTATTATTATTATTATTATTATGAACATTATGAGTTCTCATAAGACTGAATGTGTACAAGTCATGAGACTGAATATGTACAAGTCTATGGGGCCAGATGGCGTGCATCCCAGGGTTCTGAAGGAGCTGGCTGAGGTGGTTGCTGAGCCACTCTGCATCATATTTAAAAAGTTGTGGCTGTAAGGTGAGATCCCGGATGGCTGGAGGAAGGGTCACGTCCCTTCCATTTACAAGAAAGGGAGCAAGGAGGACTCCAGGAACTACAGGCTGGTGAGTCTCACCTCTGTGCCTTGGAAGATCATGGAACAGATCATCCTGGATAGTATGCTTAATCACATGAGGAATGGGCGTGTGATCCAAGACAGCCAGCACGGCTTCACCACGGAAAGGTCATGCTTGACCGATCTGGTGGCCTTCTATAATGGACTGACGGCATTGGTGGACAAGGGAAAGGCGACCGATGTCGTTTACCTGGACTCGAGCAAGGCCTCTGACACAGTCCCCCACCACATCCTTGTCTCCAAATTGGAGGGATGAGGATTTGATGGGTGGACCACTGGATGGGCAAGAAACTGGTCAAAAGGCAGCAGACAGAGGGTGGTCATCAATGGCTCTATGTCCAGGTGGAGGCTGGTAACAAGCCGCATCCCCCAGGGGTCTGCCTTCTGACCGGTGCTCTTTAACATCTTTCTCAGTGACGTTGATGACAGAATCAAATGCACCCTCAGCAAGTTTGCTGACGACACCAAGCTGAGTGATGCGGTTGACACGGTTGAAGCAAGGGATGCCATTCAGAGGGACCTCGACAGGCTAGAAAGGTGGGCTCGGGTGAACCTGATGAGGTCCAACATGGCAAAGTGCAGAGTTTTGCACTTGGGCTGGAGGAATCCCAGACATCCATACAGACTGGAAGGAGCGGTCCTTGAGAGCAGCCCTGTGGAGAAGGACCTGGGGGTCTGATGGATGAAAAACTTAACATGAGCCAGCAGTTGCGGCTTGGAAGGCAAATGGTATCCTGGGCTCCATCAAAAGAGGGGTGGCCAGCAGGGATAGGGAGGTGATTGTCCCTCTCTACTCTGCTCTTGTGAGGCCCCATCTGGAATACTGCGTCCAGGTCTGGAGCCCCCAATACAAAAAAGACAGGGAGCTGTTGGAGAGGGTCCAGAGGAGGGCCACAAAGATGATCATGGGACTGGAGCACCTCCCCTATGAAGACAGGCTGAGGGAGCTGGGCTTGTTCAGCCTGGAGAAAAGAAGGCTGTGGGGGGGCCTCATTGCAGCCTTTTAATACCTAAAGGGAGCCTACAAAGAGGAGTGGAATCAACTCTTTGAAAGGGTTGATAACTGCAGGACGAGGGGAAATGGTTTTAAGTTGAGGAGGGGAGATTTAGGTTGGATGTCAGGGGGAAATTCTTTACACAGAGAGTGGTGCTGGAACAGGCTGCCCAGAGAGGTTGCGAATGCCCCGTCCCTGGAGGTGTTCAAGGTCAGATGGATAGGGCCCTGGGCAGCCTGGTCTAGTATTAAATGGTGGCCCTGCATGTGGCAGGGGGGTTGGAGATTCATGATCCTTGAGGTCCATTCCAACACTGGCCATTCTATGATTAGTTACAGACTATTTCTTAGTTTAAAAAAAATTATTAGATCAGAGCTGATGCTGTGGATGGAGGGAGTTGGACCTGAATGAAGCTCATGAAGATAGTAGCTGCTCTTTATTTGTACCTCATTCAATTGGAGTACTAGTTTTTGTCATTTTAAACACAGAACCCTAAACCTCAGCCTGGGGAAGGCAGAGCTGAACTTCATGTTTCTGACTATAAAAATAGGTCTGCTCATTTTATGGGTCTGAACACATTTGAGAGAGATAAAATTAAAAACCCTGTGGAAGAAGCAGAGTGTGTTCACAACAAGCTGGCACAGTGCTTATCCTGAGAGTGCTAGGGAAAGCGGAGCAGGAGCCCTGGTGATGTGACGCTGGGAAAAGCACGGCACACTGAGAAAGGGAAGAGCCTCTTATTTGTTTCTATGGGCTTTTTGCTCTTTTTGCTCCCCCTTCTTCCCTTTTTTTGTTAAACAGAAGTTTATCAGAGAAATACCCATCTGAATTTCTCCTAATCAAGCAACCAGAAACAACCTGAAGATTTTGTTCCGTATTAGTCCAAATACAGATGAAATACAAATACAGAACTCAAAGATGGGGGGGGTCCTACCAGAAAAACATTCCGAAAAGGGGAGAAGTGCTTTATAAAGCATTTATTTTGCTCCAGGACAGAATTCTCATAGCGCAGACTGACCTGCGCTCTCAGATAACCGTGCTGTCTCCGTGCAGAAGATATAAAGCCCATTAAGGTGGTCAGTAAATCTCAGTGAAAGCAACGTAATACCAATTATGCACACGTATGCACTAATTGTATTTCTTGCTTCTCACCACCCCTTTAAGATCTCACTAAATCTCACCCTTGGTTTATGGCTTTAATCGACCTTCCTTCAGAGCCCAGCTCTTTCCTGCACTGAGCTCTGAGGTAACGTCGCGCGCCACCGCGTCTGGTCTCGGCGGAGCGATGCTCCGTGCAGCCACTGCCCGGCTCCGCGAGGCCGCCCTCGCCCGTCGCCGCACCTCCGCGAAGCGCAGCCCCGAAATGGCGGCGTGCGTTTGACCGGAGGCTCGTTGGCGCGGCGAGTGGGGGGGAGGCTCCCCTCTCCGAGGTAACGCCGGGGCGGCCGGCGGCGCCAGGGTTTCCCCGATACTCTGAGAAGTCCACTGCGGCAGGGGAACGTACGCAGGCATTACGTTTTCTGGAAGGTAACAGCTGTGCTTAATGCTGCAAGCGGCCGGAGAGGAGGCGAACTTAGAGTGTCCTTCTAGTTACTTCTCTAAAGCAGTGCATTCCGTTTCTTTGCAAATATAAAATATTTCTTAGTTTTTATATTTAAAACCTGGTGGTTTTTTTTTTTTTGTTTGTTTGTTTGTTTTTAATTCTTATTGAAATCTGTGCTCTAAAATTCCTGTATCACTGTGCAATGAAAACCCAGGCTTGGTGTTTTGCTTTGAGGTACTTTGAAACAGTTAAGTACGAAACTCTGTTCCTGTGTGAAAATTCCTGTTAGTGCAAATGCATAATGCTGGCCCAGTGTCAGCAATCCAGCTGCAGTTACGGCAGTTTCTTTCTTGCCAAGGCAGTGAATTGCTTCTGTCTCAGCCCATAGTCAAATTCTGTGGAAAATGTTTTCCCAAAAATATGTCAAATTCCTTTTAGACCCCTTTTGTACCCTCAAATTAACTTCACTCAATTCTTGATGCATGATTTCAAACTACAATGCATTTATTTTCCTAAAGCGATGTCCTTTTATCTGGTGTTTATCTGGGTTGATGCAGATTATTGACACTGTAGCACATAAAGTGAAAGTAGAAGTGTTCACCTAAGTTCTGTTCAGAAATGAAAATGTGACCTGAACCAAGCAGAGCTCTTTTGCCCCTGGGTTGATACTTTCATGTAGCAGTACTGATAGCAGGTGAGCTGATCATAGGATGCCAAAAGCCAGTTCAGACCCTTTTCAAATTGAAGGTCAGTTTAAGTGCAAATAGATTAGTTTGGAAACAGCAAATATGAGCTTTTTCACCCATTGTGCGGACATTTGCTGCATTTGGTGCTCTGTGGTTAAGCACCTGCAGGAGGGTTGTCTGCAGCAATACACAGGTGTGTGTGGAGAGTGAGGACAGCTGTGTGATCCCCCCTCTCAGAATTGTTTGCTGCCCAGCTACGTGCACAATAAATTATTTCTCCAGTACCACTCAAAATCTTTGGTTAGAAGAAACATACCTGTATTATTGGCTTTGTGAGTACAGGGATGAGAGATATAGCAAGTAGTGGCTGTTTGGCTGCTTTAAAACCTGCCAGGACCAATTTTGCAGTGTTTCTGCCAAATGCATTCAGAATAAAAAGTTCACTGGACAAAGACAATGACTCTTGCATGCTAATGGCTGGAGGACAACAAAAGACTCCTGAGTGCAAAACTTTTTCTAAGGAAATGGTCTGTGTTGCAAAAACAGAAGTTACTGTATTTGCCAGTCTTCTGCTAGAGGAAGTGATGGAGAAGAGAATAATGAACAAAGTGCTCATAGACTGTACAGTGCTGTGAGGATATTCAAAGAACATTTGTGTTCAGGAAGGTGTTTTGGAATACTGAAAATTCATTTGCTTATATTCAGCTTAAAAAAAAATTTGGCTGGTGCTGTTTTTCTAGTACCCTAGTTCCAGGCTGTCATCTAAAAAGCACAGCAATGCACTGCATGTAGCTGTAGCTTTTCTTTCCTTAGTTCTTACAGATTTCCTTTTTCTTCAGGTATGGATGTAAATTCCTGTGATCCAACCCAAGGAAACATGAGAAAGCAGGAAGTGAGGTGAGGGAAGAACCTAAGTGTTAGAAAGAGAAAAGGAGAAAGGGGGAAAAAGCCTCATACAAACCTCAAGCGTAACTGGCCCAAGAAAGCACTAAACTTTTTACCAACCTTTTCTACTGCTGAACTTCACTAATGTTGAGTTAGAGAATACAAAGGCACTTTGGCTTATTTGTTCAAGGGAAGAGGAGAATGCTCAGTGCCTGCAGGAACAGTCAGTTCTTTGTTCAGTAGGAAAGATCTGTCCTGGTTTTATTCTCTTGTAGTTGATTCCTTTTCATAAAATTAAACTGAACTGGACTGTGGGAGAATAAGCAAGCTGCAGTGTATCAGCAGTCATCCAGGATGCAAGTTCAGAGTGGGTGTTTTCAGTAACGTCTAAAGCATTGCAGTCTAAAAGCATGGAGCCTTAGTGTTAACAAGAGGTATCAAATACGTGAACTTATTTGCTGTGGTGGATTATCACAGTGCTGTTTGATACAGACCTGTAGCTCCTAAAATAGTGAGAGGAGATGGGAAAGGTAAGGGAGTTGCAGCAGGAGAATCTAGAACACAGAAAGTGCACTGTGAAGGGGATGATCACACAAGAATTGACAGTGTGCAGCTGGGGAGAGCATCTGTTCCAATGATTGGTTCAAGCAGAGGATACTCTGCAGGTTGAAATGCAGAAGAAGCAACCATCTAATAATACTTTAAATCTGTCTCCTATTGATTCCCTCCCAGTTTTCCTGCCCAGTTTTCCAGTTTTCACACCTTCACAGAGTTCTGTGCTCCTGTTTAGAGGTCTGGTCAAGTGGGATTGGGAAGGGGCGTCTTGTCAGGAGTGACAAGATGTGATTGATTTTTGTGTCAGCAAAAAGAAAACTCAGAATGAACCAGATGCTGCACTAAAAAAAGCAGGGGCTTTAGGTTGACTTGCCACACCAGAAAACTGAAAAACACCTTGGTAAAGACGAGCTGTCCCTTCTGAGTGCTTTACAGCAGGCAGGAAGCTCTAATGACACAGCTGAGACTTCACCTGTGGTGGTGGCACAGGAGAGAGGGCAAGGGAGTATGAAATTTTTCTTGCTAGGCTGCTGCTTCATGAGGAATAAGGCATACTAGTGGAGAAGGCAAATTGAGGCTCTTAGTCCCAGAGGCACTGAACTGATTAATTAGTGTAAAGTTTCAGATATGTCCTTTTACTTAATGTTGCCTATTTCCTGGATTCACATACTATTTTCTCATTGTTGTGAGTTTCAGCCTAAATCTCCAACTTCCATGTTAATGTTTATGAGTCTTGTCTCTCCCATCCCCAGAATTAGGAATGTAGCCTTTCGGTGGAACAGTACGAAGTGTCTGAATATGAAGTCATTTTCTGAATGCTGTGCTAATCATTAATGTGTGCTGCAAAGCAATTCAAGTATTAATAAGAATTCCACAGAACATAATACAGAGGAACTAGAAAATTCTCTTGAGAAGAAGAATTGATGACAGTTTTTCCTTTCATCCTGGCAAGGCTTCTTATTTTAGTTGGTACTTTCTAATTGCTATCAGCAGTATCAAAAGACACAAGGTTATGTTAAAGAAGTTCCAGCCTTTGCCCAGAAATCCGTAGATGTCATTCCAGCTGTGCCATATTCAGAGTTAATTGGATGACCCAGTTTTTATCCTGAAACACTGTATGAACTTAGAGACTGTATCAGTACATCTTACAGTTGCTTGAAGAACACATCTATGATCTTAGGTAGAAAAAAGCTGGAGGCCACAACACAGTGTTGGAAGTACACTAGCTGCTAATCACTAAAAAGAGAGGTGACCAGGGGAATGGGAAATCACACCACAACCATAAGAGCCAGATGTTTCCATTTTAGTTAAATTCCCTCCATAAAAGGTTGTTATGAGGATGGTTTGAAGGACAGTGTTCATCGTTCTCTTTATTGCAATAAAGCATCATCCCATTTCTTTCCATGTTCCATCCTGTTTGAAGTAAATCAACTGAGTAAATGAGGTATTCAGGAAACTCTCCTAAGTTCTCTTTACAAACTAAATCAGGCTGTAAGTTTTGAATTTCTGTTTCATTCATCATGTGCTTGAGATCTCCTCATGTTCTTGTTAATAATTCAGCCTTCAGCTATTCCAGGTTTATTGCTCAGCGGGAGAGCACCTTTTGCTGGGTCCAGCATATGGCCAACAGAAGCTATGTCAGGTAAGGACTACAAGCTTTAATTTTTCAACTTTTTCTCTTTTATTATTAACCAGCTTTGAAACAGAACTATGATGCATACAACAATGTTCATGTATGTCAACAGCTGTTAGTTTGGGTAGCCAGTTACTTTGAAACAGCTGGAGATATGCCAAAGATCTCAGGTATCTTGAAGGCGGTCATGCTTTTACTCTTTTTGTGTTTTGTTGTTACAGTATCTGCAAAGTCAGCAAATTCTGAAGGAAACTGGATTAGGTAAGAAAGAATTTTTAAACTCCATGTCTTATGGCATGTTGGTGAAAAACAGATGTATTGTGTTCTGTCTCCCTCCCACAAAATAGAAAAGTCCTTGTCTCACTCTGGTAACATGTCATAATCCTATTCCCGGTGGGCAGCTATTAGCTATGAATTGTTACTCTGTTTGGAGATACATTTCTTAACCTTTTTCTTTCCTTTTCTCATTTATTTATCAAGTAGTGAAATTACAACAACTGATGTGTGGAGCCCTCAGTACAAGAAAGACATAGAGATCTTGGAAAGGGTCCAGAGGAGGGCGACTAAGATGATCAGGGGGCTGGAGCACCTCCCCTATGAGGACAGGCTGAGGGAGTTGGGCTTGTTCAGCCTGGAGAAGAGAAGGCTGCGGGGCGACCTCATTGCAGCCTATCAATACCTGAAGGGAACCTACACCCAGGAGGGGAGTAAACTCTTCAGAAGGGCTGACAACAGCAGGACTAGGGGAAATGGATCCAAGTTGAAGGAGGAAAGATTTAGGTTGGATGTTAGGGGGAAGTTCTTCACAAGGAGAGTAGTTAGGCCCTGGAACGGGCTGCCCAGGGAGGTTGTGGATGCCCTGTCCTTGGACGTGTTCAAGGCCAGGTTGGACGGGGTCCTGGGCAACCTGATCTGAATGTGTGTGTTTGGTGGCCCTGCTAGGCAGGGGGGTTGGAACTACATGATCCTTGAGGTCCCTTCCAACCCGGGTGATTCTGTGATTCTGTGATTCTGTGATGTAGGCAAAATAGCTGACTCCCAGATTTGTCATAACAAGTCCATAGTAAAGAAACAGTAATTTACTCACTGAGAACATGTGTTTAAAAATAACACTGATTAGTGGCTCTGCTATTGTTTCTTAGCGTGGCCTTCATTTGTGACAGCATGACTGTATTTGACTCAGATTGCATTAGAAGCATTAATTCTATTCTCTAACTTTCCCTAGGATAGAACAGCCCTTCTGACTGATCAGTTACTTCTCTCTCCTCCTTTTCATAAATTAGTTGCTAGTAGAGACTTCTGAACTGTGTGGTGCTTGGCATGATGAAATACAGATCTCCCTGGCTGGTAAAATTCTTAGTTGTATTTTTAAAAGAACTCTTCAGCCTCATCTTGGAAAGAAACTGCCACGTTTAATTCCTACAGACATCACCTCTTAGTTTTCTTCTAAGAGCAATTGTTACAAATCATACTTTAAAGGCTGCTAGTCTTGAGTTACGAGTCTATAGTGTTGATGGTTTCAATGATGGACAGTGCCTGCAGTACTGGAAGAGGAAAACCTTAATGCTGTAAGAAAGAACTGTACTGCTTTCATTACAACTTCTGTCTGGAGAATTGACTCATAGCACACTTCTTCCTTTGTGTGTTCTTCGCAAAATAAAATAAAATTAAAATATGGTAGCTCACTCTTCCCTCAGAATTCACGGCCACAACAGTGTCAACCTATTTGTGAAAGGAAATGCAAAGATTTAATTGTAAGGAATTTTAACAGAAAAATCAGTTTACAGAGAACATTAACACTAAATGCGAACACTGAAACAGGTTCCAATTAAGGATTTTCTTATCTAAGCATTAAGTTAATCTTCTTGCGTGTCTATTTTCAAGTATCACTGCAGAAGGAGTGTCTCTTTCTAAGACACTGGGGTAATGGAGCTAATGATAAAACAGTTGGCGCTGTCACGCTAAGGTGATCTTCACTCTTGCAAGACAAAATATAGTTAGACTGGCACATTTTTGCAGGGGTAGGCGCTTAACCATGTGTATAAAAGATTTGACTCCTTTTAGCCAGCAGATGCCTCTGTCCTTGGCCAAGATGTCTTTACAAGATATATAAAAATGTAGAATGCTCAACAGCCTGTACTATATGCTATGGTTTTCTCTCCAAAATGCTTTGATTTGTGTCATGGAAATGCTAAGTTGCAGCCTGACCCAGTGATTGAGTACCTAGTGGGAAGGGGAGCTCAGGTGGATGTAATGCAACTGAGTGAGTGGAAAGGGTGCAACCAGGATCCACCCTATCCCAGACCTCACTTAAGATTTGCAGTAGTGGTACAGGTATCTTGCAGGTACCTAAGGTATCCCTGTCTACCTAAGACCTTCCAAGGGTAAGCAGATTTTTTTTTTTCCCCCTTTGTTTCTGTGTCAATGACTGCTGTATTTGGACTTATCCTTGCTGCAGCCTAGGACTTTGCTACCCTGCTGTCACTGCTGTGCTCTCCATTGCGTTTTAGTGTTACAGACCTCTAAATGTATAAATGCTTTGGGGCTAGGTGGAGGATCTTGAAGTGTTGCACCATACTAGCTCAGGTAAAACTGTCATAAGGCCTATGGCTGCCAGACTGCTGTAGTACCAAGTAAACTCTTCGCTTTATCCTTGACCTAATTCTAGTTCTGTCAGGGAGGCTGTACTGAACTTCTAGGTATTCATTTGCACCTTATCTCTCCTTCTTCTTGCCTTTGTACTCATTCAAATGGAGTCCATTAACTGCAGTCCAGCATTTCCTTGTTCCAGGTGTGCTGCTTTCCACCTCTGACTGTCTGCAGATGGAAAATTTTGCTGAACAGTTCCTTAGAAGGACTTGGAGTCGCTAACAACCTGCATACTATAGGGGCCTTGATATAGGGTTTGGTACACCAAGTATCAGTCGAGATTTAAAATTCATGCAGAAATGATATGTGTTCCATGGAAAAATATACTGGGCTCTTACTTTGTTACAACATGGTAGAGGCACCTCTCTGTCTGTGAAGACTCTTTTTTTTTTTGTGTATGTATGATAATAGAAGAAAAGATTAAAAAAAAAATAGGTGGAGTTTTCTTTTTGGCATTGAAATCAGAAAACAACAGGAAATTCTGGTTTAGACCATTTGGAACAGTGCTGGTTCCATTTTTTGTTGTTTCCTGAGTAAGCGTAGAACTACAAGAGTAATGATGATCCCAAGGAATACTCATCTTCATATTTCACTATTACTTGGAAAAAGAAAAAATCCCATCCTTTTGTCTTGTAAATATTTCCATGTGAGTGAGGAGTATTTTACTAAACTCTGCCAAGTGGAGATGTTCCTGATTTAGTGTTCTCTGCTATTTTTGTCTTCAGCTTAGGCACTGAAGAAATGACAGCAAAAGAGCAAAATCTTACAGTATGATTTGTTCTATTTGTTGGTGACCTGTGCTGTTGCCAATTCTTATCTTTTTCATGATCGCTTTACACATTCTTTTCTCTGTTGTGCAGCCCAGCATGAACAAGAGAATAGAAGGAAATTGCTGTTAATCTGGTCCTAAAAGACAGGCATGGCTAAAGGCTCCAGGTTCACTTCTTTATTCGTTATGTCTCCTACTTCTACATCTGGGTAAATGTATCCAAATTTATCAATCTGGCAGTGAACTTTAACACAAAGTAATAATTTAAGCAGAGAGAAAATGGAAATGGATGCATTTGGATGCAAAGGATGAACCCCATTAGTGTTGTAAATACTCGAGTGTCCACTGAACACGCTGATGCTCTGTTTGGTGGAAGATGACTTGCTTTCAAACACTTAGCAGTTTATCCAAGATACTACAGGATCCATCACCTAATCAAAACATTTGTTTTAAAATTATTTTCAACACTTTTCCTCCAGCACAGTTTCTCTTTCAGCTCTTGTATACTTTTTAATACATTGACTTTGAGGACATTAGCCAGCAAATCTAGAAGTATGGGATGAGAGAGCTTGTTTGTTTGTTTGTTTGTTATCACTAGATTTGTCAGTTAAATAGTTTAGATTCTATCTATGTAATTGCTAACTGGTTGCTTCACCTCCACCATGGGATGATCCTGTCATATTGGTAACATGTCCAAACAGCCTGTCATCATAGAAAGTCACTGACCTGTGTTACCTGATTACAAAACCCCTTCTGAAAGGAAAAGAAGAAAAAAAAAACAAGCCCACAATTTTTATTATTCAAAGTATGTAGTATTTCTGTTGTTAACAGTTTTCTTTTGTGTGTGAAGAATAAGCAGATTGATTATGTTAAAGAGGAGAAATTAGATGAGGAGTACTAAGAAGTGCAGAATAGGGTGACAGTTTTCCTGCCTTCTTGTACATTTTTCACACTTTGTATTAAACTTTTTGGAATGCTGAATGATAGATATGATTGATTTTTATCTCATTTGTAAGGGCGTGTTTGGTGCACGTCTGCACCATCTTGTTTTCTCATCGTTTCTGTCAATAGTTATGTGGATAATCTTTATACTTTATGTGCAGCCTTTGAAGTGGATATAAAGACCAGTCAGGCTACCATTTCTAATATGTTTTCTTCTTTCAAACCTAATATAAATGTCACCTCCATTATGAGCAACTGTAGCAGATGGAGCTATGGAACATGGATCAAAACATTTAATGTAATTAAAAAAAAGAGGTAAAGTACATCTTCAGAAATTACAGAATATTAACAAAAACCATATCTTTAATTTGTAGCTCTTTTGAGAAAGTTTTCAGAAATGATTTGTATTATGTTTATAGAGGAAAATTCCCCCATTCCTTTAATTATTTTTATTGCATTTTTATCCATTTGAGTCTTACATTCCTATTTACAGAGGAGATGGTCAGTGAATCATCTAAGTCTGGTAAAGTGCTTATCCCAGTTGTAGTTTGGACTCCTCCTGCTTTGAACAGTGGAGGACTATCATGATGGGTTGTTATCATGTATATGTCATAACAGAGAAACTGGCTTCCTTTAACAGCTCAATAAAAGGCATTTATGATGGCATAAGATTGCTCAGCAGAGATCTTCACTGAGTTAGACTACAATGCTGAGGTAACATGCTTGGTTTTGTGCTACTTCACGGCAGCTTAGTAGTTGCTGTGAAATTGACACCAATCTGTGTAAAGGCATTTGGAAAAGAATTAAACTGTACCCCGTATTGGAAGGTGACAGACTGAAAGACTTGGGTTGCAATGTGTACATTGAGTGCTAATAATATTGTTTTACTTTTAAAAGATAGATAATGTCCTTTAATTTACAAACAGTTGTGACAGAGTTGTGTTCCTCCCTATCCCTCCCTCCTCTCTATCCCAAAAACTGTGATGATACTTCCACATGTAAAATGCAGTGTGTCCAGGGGCATGTCTTTTGCAAACTGATAAACTGCAGAGCAACAATGTGGGTAAAGCAGCTTTCTAAGCTTCAGCGCTGCACCAAGTTCCAGGAGGTTGCAATGCTGTCAGGTCCTCAAAGTGCAGCTATCTTATGGCTTCCTCGAGTTCACCTCCTCATTCTGCAGTCATTCCTTCTGATTCCTGGCAAGGTGTCTCTGAAAGGGCGAGTTGTATGGTGGCTCTAGCTTCCATTTTAAAAAAAAAAAGTTCCAATTTTTAGGTTTTTTTTTTTTTTCCAAGAATATTGGTCTCAGTTTCTATTTTGATTGACAGTATCAGTTCACTCTGTCATCCAGTAGTCCTGTACTGACTGCTGATAACACATGCATGCACAAACTCAGGTATTGCAGTGGAGTTTCTGTCCAAATCTTTTCTGCATTTTACCGTGAACTGCCTGTGAGAAAATGAGAGGAATATTAACCATTTGGGAAGAAAGAACTCCAAACAGCTCCTCAGGGAACAGTGACAGAAGCTTTGATAGCATGTGCATGAAGTACGTGGAAATAGAATTTAAACCCCAGTAAAGCGGGCAACTTGGGAGTGGGATTCAGCAATCTAATGAATCTGCTCAGTAAAGCAACATGGGGACTGCAAATGAGGTGTTTGAACGTCAGGAAGCTGGTAGTAGAGCGAGGTGCAGAGAGCAGAAGCTGTGTCAAGTTTTAATGATGAAAACTTCTGTAAGCTTTGGATAGTGCAAATATGTAAACTTTTGTTTTGACAAGATGGAGTCATCTTTCTAAGTAAAATTTAAGTATCTCCTGTACTGTGTTGTACAGGAAGGGGAACTGAGTAGTGTTTCAGGAGATATCTTACTTCAGCATTCAGAATTGACTGAAAGAAAGCTCTGTTCTGTAACTGAACAAAGGTGAAAAGGCTATTTTTCTACTTATTAAAATCTTGATGACAAATGGGTATGAATATTTCATCAGCTAGAAGAATACTTTGTTACCATTCAAACTTAGTCTTACTTTCACGAACTCCAGAGACTTAAATTGGAATTGTTTTATAATCTGTGATGAAAACTTTGTTGATGAGTATATGCATCAGAATTTTGTGAAAGCTGTTTAGTGGAATGAAGAAAAAATCTGAAAACAGGTGGTGGGAGAGAGGACTTTTGAAAATGTGTCCTGAAATTGTGTTCTGCTTTATAGTTACTAAATCTTGACTGATTAACTACCTAGTTAAGTAAAAACAACATGCCCTCTTATCCTCAAATATTAATGTACTCCATGTGTGCATGTAAAAAAATGAGTTTATTTAACTTAAAATACTTTCCTTGTATGTTCCACGTTATAGTATCCAATGTGAAATATGACCATTAAAGTTTAGTCTAAGAATATGTAAATCGTTAAATGTATCGCTAGCCAATATAACATGTATATCTTCATCAGTCCTTAAGCAGGTAAAAAGTAGTGACCATAAGAAAAATCATCTGGCTCATCTATTAATAGAGCGGTTGGTTCTCACTAATTTGAACTCCTGATATGCACTCAATGATATATAAATATTAACTCTGATGAAAATCATACGCACATTTTGCTTGTTCTGAGATAAGCTAGTCTTAAAAATGGTCTTTGTTGAAGTGCTAATAGATATGCTGCAATGTTGGCTGGGCTGCTCTGTGGGTCAGCTGAGCCATATGCCAGTGGAAAAAATGGGCAGGGGCTGTGCCAGGGAGCATGCAGTCTAGAAGAACCTGGCCAGGTGAAGGGAACAGGCCCAGGGATGACGGACAGGTGAGTGGGAAGCAACAAGACAGATTCCAGGTCTGGCCAGGAGATCAAGTCCATAGGTCAGGGACTGAGTTTAGTCGAATGGGGTGTGTGGCTGTAGCCATAATTCAGGCAGGGACCAAGAGCAGTGGCCTTTGGCTGAATGCCAAATGCTTCCGGAATGAAGCAGACATCCTGACTGTGCAAACTTTTGCAAGATGATGTAATCCATTCTTAGCTATTTATTCATGTAATTGGCACTATTCTGTCCTGGTTCTTCTTGTTGGTATGCAATTTTATGTGCTAATTTTGCCTGTGTCTGAGTAGAATTGTTTTTCTTACAATATTTTTGATTCCTTTGCTGAGTCAGAGTGCAACCTACTCAAAATAAGATTCATTCTAGCATAGATGTCTTCAACTTCTGACAAAATCTGATTGCCTTGCCAAAGATTAATTCTGGGTTTTTCAGTACTTTGAGTGAACATGATAAGATCTTTTATCAGGGCCTTATATAAGTTCCACACTTGCATGATTGTTTCTTTATCTTTTGATAGAGATGGATTTTCATTATTTTCTTTGTACACACAGAGCAACTTTGAATGGATTTTGTTTTCACTTGGAGTACCACATTCCTTTTGTTACTGTAAAACTGCACTCGCTGTACATTCTTTCTATGTCTGAATTAGCAGAAAATTATAAATGCATCATCTGCATCAGAATCTACTATCTGACTTTTTCTTTACTTTTCAC
The DNA here is from genome assembly GCF_026119805.1 of Tympanuchus pallidicinctus. Lineage (NCBI taxonomy): Eukaryota > Metazoa > Chordata > Aves > Galliformes > Phasianidae > Tympanuchus > Tympanuchus pallidicinctus. The sequence continues at coordinate 18,697,138 of NW_026294669.1, forward strand.
AGGCATCCAATAGTTAAAGGTACAGAATGAACTGTAGTTTATAGCAACTTGATTTTCTTCCTCCTTTATTTCTTTCTGGAGCCTAGGAGTCCTGTGAATCATTTCTGAATTCACGATAGGCCTGAGATCCTTGAAAGGGAGTCATTGTTCAGAGAACACAGCTTTCTCCAACCTGTCCTTGTCTTTTTTTCTTTCCACTGAATGTAAGACGCATGAATTTTCAGTCCAAAAATCATCAGTCTTTTAAAAGTCTTTTTGATGACTGACCTTTTTCATCAATGATGAGAGGAAAGCAATATGCACAGTTTGTAACATTACTTGGTAGTGTTCTCAGTAGAGCTTCTGCTTTAACGCTCATGAGAATGATGTCTCCCCAGTATTCTGGACTCAGCTAGACAAAGAACTCATAGTCCTAACTTGGAACTACTTTGTTGCAACATCCCTCAAAAATAGGATTGTAAGTAACTCCTGCAAATTTTGTTATTAATGTATGCCACTTTAAAAGACTTGGTTAAATGAGACAAACACCTTGATCCTATTTGTGTATCTCTTTGAAGTATGGTTGTTTATTTAACAGATAAAAAATACACTAATGTTTACTTTTTTATATAGGGAGAGGCTTTGTTTCTTAGATTTAACCATTTTCCAGGCAATGTCATATTTCACTGGCTGGGTGGATAGGGGGAGAGCAGTGGATGTAGTCTACCTTGATTTCAGCAAGGCATTTGATACTGTCCCCCACGACATCCTTATAACAAAGCTGAGGAAGTGTGGGATAGATGAGTGGACAGTGAGGTGGGTTGAGAACTGGCTGACTGGCAGAGCACAGAGGGTCGTTGTTGGTGGTGCAGAGTTCGGTTGGAGGCCTGTAAGCAGCGGTGTTCCTCAGGGGTCGGTGCTGGGTCCGGTCTTGTTCAACATCTTCATCAATGACCTTGATGAGGGGATAACGGCCACCCTCAGCAAGTTTGCTGATGATACGAAGTTGGGAGGATTGGCTGACAAGCCTGAAGGCTGTGTTGCCATTCAGCGAGACCTGGATAGGCTGGAGAGCTGGGCAGAAAAAAACCGGATGAGGTTTTTAACAAAACCAAGTGTAGAGTCTTGCATCTGGGGAGGAATAATTCCATGCACCAGTACAGGTTGGGGGATGACCTGCTGGAGGGGAGCTCTGCGGAAAGGGACCTGGTGTCCTGGTGGATGACAGGTTGGCCATGAGCCAGCAGTGTGCCCTTGTGGCCAAAAAGGCCAATGGCATCCTGGGGTGCATTAAAAAGAGCGTGTCCAGCAGGTCGAAGGAGGTGATCCTCCCCCTCTACTCTGCCCTGGTAAGACCTCATCTGGAGTACTGCATCCAGTTCTGGGCTCCCAGTACTAAAAAGACAGGAATCTCTTGGAAAGAGTCCAGAGGAGGGCCACGAAGATGGTGAAGGGCCTGGAGCATCTCTCCTATGAGGAAAGGCTGAGTGAACTGGGTCTGTTCAGCCTTGAGAAAAGATGACTGAGAGGGGACCTGATCCAGGTCTATAAATATCTAAGGTGTGGGGGGCAGAATGGCGAGGCCAGACTGTTTTCAGTGGTGAGTGGAGACAGGACAAGGGGAAACGGCTGGAAACTGCAGCATAGGAAGTTCTGCACAAACGTGCGCAAGAACTTCTTTACAGTGAGGTGACGGAGCACTGGAACAGGCTGCCCAGGGAGGTGGTGGAGTCTCCTTCTCTGTAGATGTTCAAGACCTGCCTGGATGCCTTCCTGTGCGACCTGCTGTAGGGAACCTGCTTTGGCAGGGGGGTTGGACTCGATGATCTCTGGAGGTCCCTTCCAACCCCTACAATTCTGTGATTCTGTGATTCACAAGGGACTGACAGCTTGTGAAAAGTTTAGCCAGATCTGAATAATCATTGAAGTTTGTTAAGGGCAGGTGAGACTTCTCATTAGGCCTAAGGCCATCAGCTGCTGAAGAAGATGGCAAAATATAGTTTGATGAAGGGGTCAGATTACTCCTTTCATAGATGAACGAGTAGTGGTTTGAGTTTTAAGGGAGAGGACAAAGAGGAATTATCTCAGAGACAGGGGTGGTTCGTAAAGTGAAAATTATTTCATTCCCTTCTGAGGAGGTGAGGGAATATAAGCTGAAAAAGACCTGTGAGTTTATTAGATAAGAAAGACCTTTAATGCTGATCTAAGTCTAGATACATGTAGAATTATTTAATTTCTGTTATCTTGTAGCATTATAAACCTTGGTAAACTGCATTATATATTGTGGATGTAGTAAGTAAATCCTTTTATTAACACATTGATGTGGTTTGAGTGAGAGGTATCAATACAGTTGACTAACTCTGAGAAATTTGTGCCTATAGGCTCCTGCAATCTGTAGGCATTACTGTCAGGCAGCTAGCAGTCCAAAACATTTCTTAGAAATTGTGAAGGGTAATGAAATTGCATAGGTCCAAGTAACTCAGTCTCTAAAGATTATTTCCTGTGATTATTTCAGTGGTAGTGAGAAGCCCAAGGATTGCAAAGGAGTGCAAAGGTAGACAATGTTATCTCTAATTTTATAGACTGGGAAATGAGAGAATAGTGAAATAATATTTCTAGGGTACACACTACACTCTTCTGTCCTGATATCTTAACACATTTCTGTGTCATGCTTTGCCTTCTGTATGATGGCTGGCTTCACTAATGTAAAAGTTGAGCAGAGCGTTAGGTCAGTGTGCCTCTGAGATAACACCCCATTTTTAGAATTAGTTCAGTTTTAATTAGTGAATTAACTGGATGTATAAATATTTATGACTATCTCAGATGACTGATTACAACAGGAAATAAATAATTCATGGTAGAAAATTACCTTTTGTACAATTGATACTTCAAGGATATAAATCAGATACGGCAGTTTCCAAAAACTATCTCAAAATACTGTTTTCTGATGGAAGGCCCTCAAGGGAGTATCTTCTTGCTGCAATCATTACCGTTCTAAGCTAGGCAAAAAAAAATCCTTCCAATGCATGAGTAGTAGTGAGAAAGTCTGTTTACAGAGATGTACATCTAAGCTGAGCATATTGACAGTCTGGAAAATTTAGGGAATCATCGGAGGCAGTGCTTTCAGAGCAACCTACAGTTTATTTCCACGGGAGCTGTAAGAGATGCAAAGAACACAATAACATTATTTGATAGAGCAATTTCTCATTTGCAATGCGTTGGCAGGAAGGCTCAACCTCTACTGCCATACCAGTAATATCTTCCTGAAAAATAGGAGGCATTACTTCTAGAGTATCCCCCATATCAAGCCTTAATCTTAAGCTGGGAGACTGAACTTCAGTTGGAGGACTTGGTCACAAAGTGGGGTTGAAGAACTACCTACTAAGGAAAACTGAGAGATTAATGGAAAAGGATACCTACCAGCTCTTTTAATGGAAAATCAGACTCTACAAAAAGGGAGCTTGCTACTGAGACCAGGAGGAGTAATTTAGAAACGGCCAACAGTGTTTTCAGGGTAGACGACACAAGCTTGAAGGAGGTATTGAGGACTGCTAAGTATAGTGGATTAAGGTGAAAAAGTTTGCAATGTCAGAAGGCTGAAACAGGGATGTTTTATGAGAAGGTATTTTTTGACTGTGTACTTCTCTTTTTGTAATAGCCCAATTAAAGGGGTTTTCCAAAGCCCCATAACATCTGCGTTTATCTGCTTCATGTTGCAAGTGTAGCCCTATTACAGAGCTCTGAGAAGGCATGCTAGAGCATTAGGCAAGGAGCTGCTAGCACACCTGTGCAGCTAGCTGAGCTGGTCCACAGGTCATATTCTCGTGACAGTAGCAGACTGAGAGGCTGATATGCACGCTATCTGAGCCTCAAGGGACGCTTACAAATCTAGCAGTCTGTGGGGCTGCTTGTTTGCACAATCACCTGAGGATGGTGGATGAGAGTTCTGTGAGGGTATTACCACAGATTGTTAGGTATAATATTGCTGTAATCATCAGAGATGTAGCAGCTTATACCTGGTGGTGTAAGCATATCTACCTACGTGATAGTAAGTTTCAATACAACTCTGAGTCAGTTAGGCACCAGTTCATCTCATTTGTGAACTGAGAACCTGAAGCATGTAAGAAAATAATACTTCTGTGGTAAAGAGGATAAGTTACAGTCAAGAGCATCTCATGGGTTCTCTTAATCCTTAGGTTTGTATACTTTAAATGTAAAAGGAGCATCCTGAAGCAAAGTAGCAAAACCCTTACAACACATCACTCTGTCTCGTGTAAAGATATCTTTCTAGAATGAATGAAATCAGTTGCTACTTTGCCTATCACACTTTTATTCTTTTTTTAAGCTGTTTTTTGGTAGATACTCTTTGCTTAAATACATAGTTTCTGGTGTTAATTTTAGCATCGTCCTTGTTGAAAATGACCCATTGCTCTGTTCAGGCTGGACGTCAGGAAATACTACTTCTCTGGCAGAGTGGTCAGGCACTGGAATTGAGCTGCCCAGGGAGGTGGTGAAGTCACCGACTCTGGAGGTATTCAAGGAACGTTTGAATGCTGTGATGAGAGATATGGTTTAGTGAGAACTGTTGATGATAGGTGGATGGTTGGACTGGGTGATCTTGTCTGTCTTTTCCAACCTTGGTAATTCTATGCTTCTGTGATGTGGTAAAACATAATGTCTGTAGGTTATAATGTGGTGCAAACAATGCTGCGTCCTCCTGTATGCTGGTGGTAACACAGAAAATAGATATCAAGCTCCCATATTTCTTTGTTTCTTAATCTCATGCCAGGTATGCAGATATTAAAAGAACCTCATCTCCCTCCTATAAATTGGAGTGAGACAGAGGCCAGTTCATTCCTTTCTTTTGTTTTCAAATTCTGTTCTGAAAATTCCCAGAGTTTTTGTTGTTATTACTTCATTTTATTTTCTTACTAAATTGTACTCTCTTCAAGATCACAGCTCTTGGAGGTGTTAATCTCCTCCAAATCCTTTGAATCAGAAAGGATTGAAGTTGATTAGTGCTTCTCAGTGTGAAATACCTGGCAGGAGCAAGCTCGGAGTTTTGCTTGTGTCTGTATTGGCATCTGTTGTTTTTCCTAAGACACTTGTGTCCCATTTCCCTCACTGGGATGGCTAAGCACTTTGGTGATGAGTTTTTGCATTGACTGGGATAAGGTCTATGTGTAAATTGTGTAGGATGTTCAGGAATCTTCCCCTGTTCAATAAAGAAAGATCAGGTCTTTCTTGCCAATGACTGTGCATAAGAATGTATAATAAAGTACACTCGGGTCTGAAATCCTTTATGCAGCCACAAAGCAAGGTTTCTTTTCAGATGAATACCTGGAGAATCATGATAGTATAGCAGTGTTATTTGCTTTACAGGTCAGAATATACAAACACAGAAGTCATGAAGTTGAGAAAGCAGTCATCAGTTAAAATGTCATGGTGGTGGAATACTATTTCGCTTTTCTCTCTAAAGTTTCCTTTCCATCAGAGTTTGCTATTGGGTTATTTTTTCTGCTTGCCTAAAATGTTAATAAATGGTAATGGCTTTATGTCTTTTTGGGGTTCAGACTAGCAGAAAACAAAGATATTTTTGTTCTTCCTTGTAGATTAAATATTATATACAGGTATAACAACTCTTGCAACTCCTATGCATATCACAATCTATCCATTTATCTGTCTGTTCTCAGGATTCCTTAACTGATTTTTAAGTTTAACAGTTAACTGTGAGTAGCAGCAGACATTGACATTGTGCTGCTGATTTTTGTCACATGTTTCTGCTGAAAATATGTTTATCAAATCATTTGAGGACTTGCTTAAGGTCTTTGTTTCTGGATTCAGAGTAAACTGTTACTGGCCCAGGGGGCATAACTTGAATTTGTACATTGTTCTAAAAGTAACGTGTTCTATTTATTTCTATAGGAGCTACAGCAAATACAAAGAGCACGATAACACTATTTGACTGAGAAAATTCTCAGCTACAAAACACTGTTTTCCAACACTGTCACCACTATTAGCTCTGCATTTTCGCCACTAATGAGCAAGAGCCTGAATGCTGCTCTTGTAAAAATCTGCAATGGCAGAAGTGACCCTTTCTTGCCACTGCTGAAATGTGCTATCCTCTCTGTGCTCATGTCCACTGTTTGCTCTCCACCAGTGTTCAGCAAGTGCCTGTGAATGTCAGTAGTGCCATTTTTTTCCACATACAGGAATTCAGTTCCACACCTTTGCTTCAACTGCACTTCCATGTTAGAGATCATGTTGTCAGACTGCCCCTTTTCTGCCGTCTGTCACATGGCAACAGAATGTAATGGAATATTTGTGGGAAGGTTGAACCCCTACTGCCATACCACCAACAGTCACCTCTGATGTTCTGGGCCAACATAATACAACAGGAGGCATTACTTTCAGAGCAGCTCTCATACATCTATAATTTATTAAACTTAATTCTTTGAAGGTTCTTTTGATAACTGCTCCATAAAGATAGCTGCTGAAGGAAGTTTAAAATGAACAGATCCTATCTAGCATGCCTATTATTATTTTTGAAGCCTGTTAGAAAAGAGAAATTATGCAAATTGGTGTCACGGTAGGCTACTGCACACATGCTGGTAATGCATAACAACTAGCTTACTGATGAAAATACTTCATCTTGAGCAAGAGTCATTGTCAGCACTGAGAGCTGCTCTTTGTATTGTGGCTAACAGTTTATTATTATTTTGCTCATGGATAAAGAGAGTGTCTGTTCTTATTTAAAATCCTCATTAGAATAAAACTGCTGTAAAAGTAATACTGGAGCACTATAATGTTGAATTATGATTGATTTCATTATACAATTAAGGTATATTGTGAAACAGTAGGAATATCCTTTCAAAAAATTGAGTAGTTTTGTTGCTCGCTCTCTGTGAATGACTAAGTGGCTTAAATCCTTCAGCTCCTGTATGTAAAAGACTTGATAAATAGATTAGGCTCAGGATCAATTAGTGTCACACTGATCTTTAGTATTAACGAAGTGAAGCTGCTAGGATTCAACCAGTTTATCTGTACCCTCCATGACAGCCACTTAAGCTAACATGCACTGCGTTGTTTGCATAGTACTGGGCCTGGGAACTAGTGTGCAGAACACACGGTTCTGTGCAGCACTGACAGAACGAGCACTACTGTGGGGAAACTGTCTTAATTCTGAAGAATTTCTGTATCTTTTGTGGGAGAAAAATCCAATATAATATAAACTGATTTCAGAAAATAGGTCGCTAATGTAAGTTTGCAGTTTTTCTCTTTTAACTTTTTTGTACATTTGTTTTAGATTTCTTTTTTTTGTCATCTGTACACAAAGCATCTCAAGCTTTTGTAATTAGACTGCAGTGAGGAGGCTGGTTTTTGTCTTAGGGTCATCATTCAGTTCTTAGCTCTTCTTCCTTCCATGTTAGCATTGTCACAGGCATTTTAATTGCTGTGACAAATTACTGCCAAAGGAGATGGAGAAAACCTTCAATATTGATTTTTAACACAGAAGGACTGTAGCTGGTAGTCACTTGATTTCCCATCTTCAGTTTATAACTGAAAAGGCTCATGGGATTATTAACTTCATTTTAATGCTGAATTCCTAGCCTGGAGTGAAATTGATGTGTTAGCTGTTAGTCATTTGTAACTGCTTGGTGTGTTTTGTTTGGCGGGATACTGTTTAGATAACTAATAGAAATATAAGTAATATAAATACTATAATATAAATATATAGATTATATATATATAGTAATACATATATATTAATTATAATATATAAATATATATATATTTATGTATATAAATTATATATAAAAATATATATATTTATATATATAAATTAATAGAATTGTCACTGATCAAAACTTCCCATTTGAATTATTAACTGGCTATCAAATGTTTGGATCAGGTCTTGGACAATAACTTCTGTTTAATATTTTGTGAGACTTTGTGTGTTTCATTGTTGTACTTATCAAGTAATATATCTTAATTTTATCATCATAACTGACTAGGTGCACCATTTTATTCAATGTTTGGTGTCCAGAGATGTAGAAATGAACTGATTCATTTAGCAGTTGGACAAATGGAATGAACTGTAATTCCTCATGAATGATCAGCATCTTTATTTTCAGTGGTATTGAAAACTTCATTAGGAATCTCTAATGATTTATGTGTTAGTAACATGATTCCATTTACATCACAAGATAAGACAACTTTTCAAAAATTACCAGGTTTGCCATATGCAAAGGGGTGTTGGTTTTTTGGTTTTTGTTTTTTCTTAAATACAAATTACCTCCCAGAATTTGCCTTAGTTTCACCTTTTTTTTTTTTTTCCCCCTCCCTTATTTTTCAGTATCAACACTGATCTTAGGCTATTTTTCTCAACCTTGGTGAACCGGTTTTGGAAGTTTTTGTGAGAGAATTTTCTCTCAAAAGAAAATCTTATCCAGAATTATTAGAGAAACAGTAATCCTTGAAGTAAATAAGTTCCTACAGTTTTCATGAAAATTGGAGGCTAGGGAAACAAACCAAAGCCTTCTCTGGTGGAGATACAGATTGAGTTTTGTCCTTTATACGTTCTAATTTGCTTGGACCATCTGTGTGCTAACAATTCCAGCTTTCCTACAACAGAAGTTGACCTCTGGAAAAGAAGATTAATAATTATTGATGGTAGGATATTACAAAGGCACAGATTTATCAAATTCAGTACTTTCACTGCTCGTGGAACAAGTTTTGTGCCTTTCTTAGCACTGTGAATTACTGTTTACAAATCTTTTAATTCAGTCTTCATTTCAGCTCTTGTGTGTATTTGTTTGGGAAGTTCAGCTGTGGTAGATGAGAAAAAAGCATGTTATATGTATGAAGTTCCATGAAAATGAGTGGAGCGGAATGTTTCTAAGATAAATATTTGATATATAATTATACATAAATTAATATATTAATTTGACATATAATAGAAGTGTTGACATCAATGCAGATAATATAGAAGAGAAGCAAAGCCCCAGGAATTTTTTTTTTTAATTACCAGAGATGGCTTTTATTAAAAAAAAGGGGAGATAGTTTGAGTTCACCCTCATCTTTAATACCTTCCTACTCTAGAAAACCTCCGTGATTGCTTGTTCAGTCCTTGATTATGCAGTCCATTGAGGCAGTGTTCAATTAAACTTAAATAGCATGGCCCATTCTGTTCAGGCTAAGGGGCTCAATTTAAGGCTACTAGTGTTTTGTCTGTGAGTCCCATTCAACAACAAAAAAGCATGAGGTAAACTGGTAAGCTGGCTTTTAGAGGCAGCAAGTAACGTGAAGTCATAGGTCCATTTTAAGAAAGAAACATCAGAATGAAATTTTGAAAGGAGGAACAACATGGTTTTTGAGGGAGCTGCCAGTAAGGTGTTTACCCAGAGCCTGCAAATTATGCAATCTTTCTCAAGAGCATCATGGTGTTTATTTGAGAGTAACAAGATGAGATGACATGGAATAAAATGAGTTCCTTGTGAACCAAAAGCACAGTCAGCAGTGCCTTCTGATCTGACACAGGCCTCCAAGAAAAGTAGGAATAAAATTGTGTTTGCAGCATAACTGGTCATGGGCCAGGCTATACTTTATCACTTTCTCCGTGCACCTTTGATTGCTTACTTATGAGAATGGCTAATTCCTCAGGATGTGTTTGTACTCCCCAGGGTAGTTGTGTTGTCTATTTGATTTATATGATATGAACAATTCAAAAATGATAAAGCATTATTGTATAAAGATTAAATGCTTTAGCCATTAACGTGATGGTGCAGTAAGAATTTACTTAAAATTTTCATAATGCAACAAATCATAACTTTGAGTTACTCCATTCATCCACAAAAAGAATGCAGAAGATTAGAAAGTAACAAAGGTGTTCCTGAATTTAGAAGGCTATTTGTAGAGAGAGGAAATGTATGCAAGTACAATTAGTAAGAGGTTTAAAAAGTTTAAGATTGAGTATGTTGAAAGGGAGAATATGTTTCCTGGCTACTTTCTCTGTACCTCTGTTTTCAGTACCCACAGAGCCTGTTTCATGGTTTCTGTATTCAACAGGGTCTTGTTCTGTGAACTGAATTTAACAGGAGTGTTTTCAGGGATCTGCTTTTCATCTTCAAATAACGGCAGTTGTATTACCTGTTGTCCTATTTTCCCCTGAAGTTGGCCTAGTGAAACAATGTGATCACTTGAAGTATGGTTCTTCTTGTCCCTAAGTTATATAGTATCAGTAACAGCTTTTGAATATAGTTCTGCCCTTCTCCATCTTCTGTCACTTGTCTTTGTCCTCTAGTGAACTATGTACATCACATTTTGCAGCTGCTCTTCTACAGCCGACTTATAGGATGGTATGTTGATGGATTCTTTTGTATGCTGTATTTCAGGATATTGATGTCCTCTTTGTTTTAAACAAGCCAGAAAGAAACAGCAAGAGGAAACTAGAAAAAGAAGCTGTTCTTACTATTGATTTTCTTATGGCTTTCAGTGGTTCGTTAATTCCCCTAACAATTTCTTCCTAGGTAGCTGGCTTGATGTGACAATCAGTAGCCAGCAGAAGAGGGGCTGTCATGGCTGGGTGAAGCCATAGCTGATAATCTCAGTTTTGCCTTATGAATTCTTCTATCTATGGTTCATTTATTTAGTGTAGAAGCAAAATAGAGCTCTCTATAAATAGATTCTACTATTCCACCATAATTTTGAATGCAACATTCTCATTCTTTCAAATTTGTGTAGATGCCAGAAGAACATCAGCCAGCTGGTTCACAAGACAGGCAAGAAGAGCTGGTCAAGTACTGCTGAAAAATTAGCTGTATGCAAGAACTGTTCATATGGGAACAGTATTTTTTAGAAATGTATACATTATTTTTTTCTCACTACTATTAACTGAAATTCCTTTTATGTCCCTAAAAGCTGCATTAAAATTCAAACTATACAGTACTGTATACCACTTGTTCAAAGCGCAGGATGCACTGAGGATCATACTAATTTTAAAACCGGTATAGCTATCTTGTTTTACAGTAAACAAGAAAAAGGGTGCCTGTTTGAAGTCAATAAGGCAAATAACTCTTGTATGAAAATTCAGTAAGGCACTACCAAAAAGAGAACTGCAACGCTAAAGCTATTTCTGGCACTGTTTCTCTCGCTTATGGGTCCCTTTTGTTCCTATCATTTCTGAGAAAGATAGCTGCAGAGTAATAAATGTGCCAGAAAAAAAAGTTGACTTTATTCTAGAGGTTGTTACGTCATGTAAAATCTCTACATAACATTTCTGTGCAGTCTGTTATGTTATTTCACAATATAGTTTGAACTTTGTGAATTTGCATTGAGAATCAAAGAACTTCTGGAATACCATGTCATTTCTACGACATTTCTATGACATTTTTTAAGTCTGTTTAGAACCATTAGAGAAGATTGTGGCTCACAAAGGGAAAAATGACTTGTGGACTGCCTGTAAGCCATATTTCTTTTGTTATCTTTTAATAGAATGATATAATCATCTAGGTTGGAAAAGACCTTCAAGAAAACGTCCAATCATCAACCTATCTTTCTGAATCCTGTCACTGAATCAAGGCCTTTACTGTCACATCCACTCTTTTTTTATCAGACAAACCTTGCAGTCTGTTTGTCTTCCTGTTAAGAGGGTAAAATATATAATTAATGATTCTAATGGCAATCTTATTTTTTCTTTAAATTTAGATCAAACTTGTTTATGTATCTGCCATCTTAAAACAGTCTGTTGCACATGGTCTCACTTGATTTGTTGTGACTTCTAAAGGTTTCCAGAATGTCCTGGTGTTTAAAAAAAACAAACAAACACAAAAACAAACAAACAAACAAACAAAAACTATTGAAATTAATTTTCTCAATGGGGAATGTCTCACTTCATGGACAATTGAAAGAAACACTGTCAGTTGCTGAAGCCTGTTAAGATTTTGTTTTCTCCTCTTGTTTCTCAGGGTTAGTCAACACTGGTTTGCAACTTTAAAAACTAGTTTATCTCTTTTTTTTTTCTTTTCTTTTCTTTTTTTTTTTTTTAAATAAAATCTTTCTATTTGCTCCCATTTCTGCCTGAGAATATCTTGTCAAGACTCCTGTCTAGTTGTCCATTTGCTTTACATTGTTTAGTATGTAAACTAAGGCTTGGTAGAGTGCAAGGAGGTTGTTGATAACATGTAATCATTCCTCAAATAGCTTAAGAGTGTGCAGTCACAAATAGCTTTGTGTAAGTTGTTCCCCAGCCAGTAGAGTTAATTGCCAAAGTGTAATTTTTCAGCATCTGCTGTGGGCTATTTTGCTTGCCCACTTGGAACAGATGTAACCACTGAGAAATTTTCTCCATCTGGTGGCAGAAATTGTGAAATTCTTGTAATCAGGAGGTCTAAAATAGGTTGAGGCTCCCTCTGTGGAGGACAGTGCTTGAGTTTTTCACAGCTAGAAGCCACCCTTTGTATATCACTTAAAAGCGCAGAACAGGTATGAGATCTGATGTGCAAGCAGTGAAGTCTTCCTAAAGAAATTTCAACTTTTGCATTTTAGAGTTAAGGTCTTGTGGATATGGAATAGAATTTATAGAATTGGTTGCTTTCATGTGTAACTTTTCCTTGTACAAATAAATAAAAATATGGCAGCCCTTCTTTTAAGGCCCACTATTTTGTAAAGCTCAGTAAATGAGTAAGTAAGCAAAAACTGAAGAAAAAGCAGAAGTTGCATACTTAAAAAAAAAAAAAATTAGACATTTATAATGCTTAAGATACTAGTACATACTGTTCTTTTGCTTTTTTATAATGTAAAATTTTTACATCTATCACAGAAATGTCATAACTTTGTTGTGTTCAAAGAATGCTTTCACTGGTGGCAGATACAGAACTGTGATTGGTATGTATTGTTTGAGTTCAAGAAGAGACTTTCAGTTTAAGCAGAAAATGATTGTGCTATGGCACAATCTGCTTCTAAGCTGGACGTGAACAAAGTTCTATGTTGTTGTAAGAATGCAGAGAAGTGCTTATTCATTAGAATTTTTCTTCTCTCTTTCATCCATTTTTTTTTTTTTTTTTTTTTAAATTTTAAAGAGAAATATATTTGTTCACACTGGCAGATTAGGAAGGGAGGCATTCTAATAAGTATTACATTGATATGAAGAGTGCTACGCACCATTTTCTGGACGTTCTGTGTGATAGGCTAGTTGTTATAGTGATGGCAAATGCCAGTTGCCTTTACACATGAACGTCTGTAATATTTCTCTTGAAGTATTAAAGTGACATGTTCAGTATGTCTTTCGCTTTTGCTTAATTTTTTTTTTTTTTTAACTTGGGATACAACTGTTCCCGCTTACATTTGCATTTGTCTTCCTACCCCAAGTAAAGCTTGTTGTTAAGGTTGGCTTATCAGAAGCTACATGTCTGAGGATGCTGTCTTCAGTTCATGCAGTACAGTCTGTTCACCGATTTCAGCAAATTCTCTCTCTTGACCTGCTTCAACATTGAGGTGCTGACTGTATGTGTTTGGAATACTATTCTTTATTTGCAGCATGCTGAACTGAATCCAAGCAGTGAGAAACTGTAGTGATTATTATTGACCTTCAACAGATTAATGACATTGACTAGCTTTTTCTTTTTCTCCTCTTCTCTCCTTTCATCTCTTCTCCTCCCTTTCCCCTCCCCTCATCAAGAAATGGAATGTTTTGTGCTTTCTGTGTGGTAAATTTCTGTAATTACATGTCGCTGCTTTTTTTTCTTGGCATTTGAAGAAATTTAAAAACTTCTTTCTCCTGCAAAGATATCAAGAATGGAAACAAACATTTCCATTTTGCATACTGGTACACAGATCTGGGCTGCATGTGAATTTGAATGAAGTTTATTTTCTTCTCTAGCATGATTAGAAAACATAGTTATTTCTTTAATTACATTGTTTCATTTCTTTATAATTTCTTAGACTTTTTATCAGGTTCACATTCTTTCTGACTAAATTCTTGGTGCCAGATAGTTGTCAGTGCCAGTGGGAATGTTATAGAGGATAAAAAGACAGTAGGAAATGGCTCAAACCTTGAAAGTCAGGTCTGTTTGGGATCATTTGGAGTGAGGTGCTAGCTGATTAACCTCCAAAAGCTGGGAGCTTTTGCAGTCAACCATGGTGTTGTCTTCAATTGCTTATTTCAAGATTACTTTATAATTTTTCTCCTTCAGTTTGTTCATGGATCTCAGAACTTAATTTTCCAGTTAAGTGCAAAAGTAGCTGAGGTGGTCTGCATACTGACAGCCATGCTAACTGAAACAGAGACAGAGATGAGTGGAATTGCTGAGAAACATCTTCAGTGATAATTGTTACTCTCGTGACATTGTAGTTGACAGCTCTCGTTGTCTACTATCAAATTGTTTTGTATTTTATGATACCTGCCAGGCCGGTCTAAACTAGTGAACTGGTTATATATAGCCCTATTGAAGATGTATCAGATATGATGAAGTGTTTTACCTACTGAGTGTTTGCCTGGCCATTATCCAGGGAGTTAAACAAAATACATTACATGAATGACATAGCTTTTTAACACACAGGAAATAAGGTCTCATTTCATGAGCTGTGTTAAACCAGTTGTATAAAATGTCCATTAAAAGTGCATGCAATAAAAAGAGAGATCAGATATTGTCAAAAGTTCAGAAATGGGTTCAAAATTACTTAGCATATGCAGCAATGTATAAAGCAGATAGTTAATACACGCAGCAAAGTAAGTAAAGAGAAATGGTCTAAAGTGTTTTCTTTGCTTTCCTTTATCTACTGATCTTATCTCTCTGCATGATTTTCATTTGTCATTCCATCTGCATTTCTTCTCAACATTTGATTTCTTTATCATAACACGGCTGTTTTAGTTCAGTTGCTTAAGGCTTCCCATTGTATGTCTGTCTGTTTTTTTTTCAGGAAGCCATTGTATGGATTATTTCAATACAATTCCGGTATGATCGGACTAGAATTATTAGCTGATCCCACAGACACCTGGGAAATTATAGAGACTATTGGAAAAGGCACTTATGGTAAAGTCTATAAGGTTGCCAATAAGAAAGATGGGAGTCTGGCAGCAGTAAAGATTCTCGATCCTATTAGTGTAAGTGAAAGTATTAAACTGCATTGCTAATTTAAAAGAATTTTTAAACAGATTTAAAATGTAAGTTAAACATAAGATATTGAATGCATCCTGAGGAAATGTTTTTTGCACAGTGCATTGGCAGAAGGAAACCTGAAAGGTGCTGCTGAAAATTTCATCATCTTGCATGCTGTTTGAAAATAGCATTTACTAAGTTTCATTTTTATATCTATATAAGTCGTCCTGTACAAATTCAGACACCTGTGCTTTGAGCATGCATATGATAGGAAAGCACAAAGGCATTCCTCTTAGGGGTCTGTTTTAGGAAGGTAGACAAAAGATACTGTTAATCTTAAATGTTCTTATTCTACGTTCCCTAAAAGGATTGCTTTTTCCATTGCAGAAATACTGTGAACTTGATTATATTTTACAACTGTCTTCTGTAAGTGTCTAACAATGATAAGCAATAATTAAAGAAAAGGCAATAATTAAAGCCCAGGCAAAATTCTTGGAAGTGGTTCTCTGCTAGCTCCAGTTTTAGTGGGATTTAAGTCCCTGACCTCCCTTGAGAGCCAAGGCCCTTGCTCTCAGTGGAAGAGTTAGCTGACCACTGTGCAGGTTGGATCAAGCTGGAGTTTGATTGTAACAGTTGAGTGAGTATATTTACTATGAAAGGTTGCATTTCTATCATCTACAACTTTTGAAGCCTGTCTTGCTTTTCCTCTTGTGCAATTCTGGGAAAAGTAGTAAATCAGACAATAGCCTCAAGATAGATAAAAACAAACAAGCCAGAACAACCCTCCACGTGAATGTTTAATATTTTTAGTAGTTACAGTCTCTGCAGAAGCAAGGAAATTTACTGCTTAGATATTTTTCTGAATTTTGGCCTACGAGCTGATATTCAAATTTTTTTTAATTGTCACAGAACTGTTATATTAACAAATGCTTAGTAACATTTGCTTATTTAATGAATGTTGATATTTCTCTTTTCAATAATTTCTAGTATAGTCTCTCTTAATGTTTTTATTTTTACAACATTCCACTTGGAGGTTTTGTGAAATTATTTGATCCCATCTGTTGTCCTGTTTGGACCACAAAAAGGAAAAGAAAAAATAGTGAAGAGTACTTTCAGCAGCACTGGAAGAAAACCATTTAAAAAAAAACCAAAACATTGGTTTAAAAAACCATTTGAAAGTACAAACTCCTTAAAAATAGCTTTTTTTATCCAGGAGTTTATTCTTGCTTTACACAGGCTTACTGTGTTTATATGTTCTGTATGTTTGTATTTAGGATGTAGATGAAGAAATTGAAGCAGAATATAATATTTTGCAGTTCCTTCCCAATCATCCTAATGTTGTTAGATTTTATGGGATGTTCTACAAAGCAGATCAATATGTGGGAGGACAGCTCTGGCTAGTACTTGAGGTAAAAAACATCTTGATAATATTACATCTTAACTAGTGAATGTGGTGGGTCTCTGTTTTCTATTGCTAGGAGAGTCACCAGCTTTCATGATTTTCTGATAGGGGCCATTTATCAAAAGACTGGTGATAGATGATATGTCATGTACTGTTGAAAATCTCACAAAAATTTGTTAAAAAGGGAAAGTCCTTACATTTTATTTCTATTCAAGTTGCCACATTTTGCCTCAAAAACCACTGTATCTTGTTGGTAAAAATGTTTTGCTTAAAAACGGCTTGATTTTTCTTGTTGGAGAAAATAACGTTCAAATTTTTTGAGAGGTCAAGCACTCAAGGGAAGTGTAAAACATAATGTAGAAGTAACGTGGTAAAAAATTAAGAAACATGTTGCCTGTTGCAAAATGAACAGAGAAAATGTAATATAAAACTAAAAGTTAGTTGTTCTAGAAAGTAGCAACAGAAATGCCTACTATTCTTCAGTGGCAATTGGTATTCTTGCAGTGAAAAATGTAAAATGACACATGGTAGTCTTGTTGCCAGCTAACTGATTGCAAAAGATTTTTTGCAAGATGAGTGAGGATTTCTAAACAATTTCCAGGCTTAATAGATGCAGAGCTTTACACAGGCTGATGTTCAGTATAATGACATTCATTTTGCTGTGTTATAAGTAGGCTGAGAAGGTTAGCATTTGCTTTTTAATTACAGTTCATTTGAGAAATTTTATTCCCTATTCTTGAATGATGACTTGAATCAGAATGGAAAATCTTTACTTCCCCTTTAAGTCATAGAATCTCAACAACGCGTTTAACTTCTGTTTATGGTAGAATTAGGTAGCTTGAATGAATGTTCTTTGACATTTCATATTAAATTCCATTAACTATTGATAAAGCAAAGATTTAGCATCGTTGTTTTGCTGTTGCTTTTTACTGTATGCCTACTGGCTTTGTATTGAATTTGAATTTGAGCTTGGATTTCCATGTGGTTTTTTTTTGTTGTTTTTTTTTTTGTTGTTTTTTTCAAATGTAGCACATCAGACAGGTTATGTGTGGTATTGCATATAACAAAATTTTATATGGTAAAATTGTGAAATACTCTATATAACAAAATTGAATATAGAATTTGGAAGAGCTAGGTCTATGTAGACCTTACTGACTAAGTAAGCTCTTGTCAGTTGCTTTTGGTGCACATTTTCCAGACTTTAAAGACTTTTGATGTTTAAAAAAATTACATTTTCCTTACATGGATAAATTTATGGATAATAGAAAAGTAAAAATCTGGTTGTTCCCTGAACTTGTGTTGTCATACAGTTTTATGCAGTAGTTATTCACAGCCTAAAAAAGCGTGTTGAGTAACTGACGGCATGTCTTGCTTTTTCCCCCCTTTGTGTCTTCCCACTTCACAGCTGTGCAATGGAGGGTCTGTCACAGAACTTGTCAAAGGTTTGCTGAATTGTGGCCAACAATTGGATGAAGCTATGATCTCATACATCTTATATGGTGCTCTCTTGGTAAGGTTGTTCACTGGGCTTGTAATGACAGCAGAGGGTGCAGTTTGTTCATCTCATGCATATATTTTCCATTTATAAAGAATGATAATGTTGGCAATATTTTCTGGGCTATTACTGCAGCAGGAGTTGTATCAAGCATGTAATCTGGTGGACAGATGTTTCTATAGACTATGTGCAGATTGTCTTCATTACATTCCCTAATAGTAGGGTGGTAATTGTTTTTAAATAAGGGAGTAAACTTATTTTTGTTACTGCTGGCATATAGGGCCTTCAGCATTTACACAATAACCGGATCATTCATCGAGATGTCAAAGGGAACAACATTCTTCTGACAACAGAAGGTGGAGTCAAGCTCGTTGACTTTGGTAATGACCACTTCCCATTTGTTTTTCTAATACATGCAGTCTAGCCAAAGGCATCTGTTTACTTTCCACTGGGAAGGCAGAATGCTATAGTGAGAGATTTTCGGGACAATTATCAAGATTATTTTAGGGAGGAAAAATGGGGAAGTAACTTGATACACCAAGAATGAAAATGGTATCCAAAAAATCAGTAATACGTTTTTAACTTAAAAGAGCAATCGTAATAATTTATTTTTTAAAGTATTTTTGAAAGTGTCATTTACAAATCTTTTTTTTTGCATTTTGCAAAAAATGTCAGTTTCACAGTAATTGTCCTAATTTAAATTTAAATTCTGTGTCTTTTGCATATGAAAAGAAAACATCCTTCTCTTTGAAATGACATTTGCTAGCCTCTAGCATTTTGCTCCCTCTGAGCAGAAGGTAAAATGGTCCCATGTGTCCAAAACCCAATATCCATTTAATATGTTATTATTGCTGTTGTATACGAACATGGCCAGTCTGGAAATATTGTAAGAAATAGATGGGTAGGGAGAGGAAAAGAGAAAGGGCCTTGTCAATAAAATTTAATTCAGTTCAGCATTTTTCTTCTTATACATATCCACTCAGAAAAATAACACAGTGCTGTATGTAGTCTGACAGATATGTATACAATGGAAACGAATTATTAGTAATATGTGATTCATTAGTTAATCATAAAATGCATAAGGTAATCACCATTGAGAATAGTATTGCTTGGATAACAGATGTATGTCTAGTAGTGCATGAAGATAAAGAAAAATGTTCACAAACTGAGAGTAGCATACGATGATATGCCAAAAATCCTGCAAATAGTGATGATTAAAAAAATGAAATTCATATACTGGAAAATAAATGTAATACCATGACATCATCAGCATTACAAATTTGACATTAAAAATGATTGTGTTGGAGATTATAAAATAAGCTGGAACCAAGAAAGTAACAAACTTCTCAGTACCTTCTAGGGACAGAAATTCATTATGTTGAACAGTAGAGGTAATAATTAAAATAGTGCTGGGAGAAACATGGCCTGAAGCAAAATTTGCAGCAAGTCCTTGAGCTAGTATGAGGGAGACAAGTAATTTCTCTATGAGTGTGGTCGTTGTTTGCAACTGCGCCCTTCTGGGAAATATTGGCTTCTTTCTCTGACAACTCTTATCATACATGTCAATGGCATTAGCTGCTGCTGAAGATCAGCTTGGAGCTCCTGAGTCCAGAGGCTTATCTGTGGTATACAAATCTAAGTGGCATGTTCAGGAAAACTGAGAATCCCAAGATTTCTGGCATCTCTTTCCATGTTGCTGGGGCTTTTTTATTTCTTCACATTTAAGATTCACCAATAATCGTAGCAAATTATAACAGATGTACCTCAGAAAAAGACATGAGCAAACGCTCACGTGTTTCCTAGTATTTAACCACTAGGAAATATCGAAATGTGCTTTCTGTCTGACAAAGTATTATGCACTAAGGTTTCATTGAATTGCTCTTTCTCTCACTAGCCCACTGCTTTAGTCATAGAAAGGACTTAGGATCAAATTAAGACTGAGTTGCAGCTGCAACTGTTGTCTGTAGAATTGTCCCATTTGTTGTAGGAGGTGAAAGATGTTTAGTGAAAAATGCAGAGTTCAGGAAGAGATTTGCTATTTTAGAGTTTTGCTATTCAGACAGCTGAAGGACATCAAACTGGAGCCTGTTCTTGCTTCTGCTAGGGTTTCTCTTTGTTGGCACTTGCATCAAGCTTTTTAGAAATGGCCATTCTGTGTTCCTCATTTTCCTTGTATCCAGTCTGAAACATTTTGTACTACCTTGTAGAAGAGCTCAGTTTGAGCTGCAGCTGAGAACGTTACAGCTCTACTTTAGTCAGATGGAGTGCCTGAAAACTGAAAGATCTCAGATTAAGAGCACAAAAACAGTGGATGCATTTGATATTTTTAGGCTAATCCCTGGAACTAATAATCCTCTCCCATTTTGAAGGAATGTTAAGGAGATTTGTTGTGTGATAAGGAGTGAAGAAAATAGGAAAGGAAATAATAATCCAAGATTTAGTATTGAATTGTGCATACAAAATGAGGCTCTAGAATCCAAATCAATGGAGATAAAAGGAAATACTCAGAGATTACCTTGTTGGCAAGTTCTGTCCATTATATAGGGGGAAGAGAAAGTGAATTCATACTCAAGGCAGTATGTATGAATATTAGCACACTGAGAGGATTGCACAGGGTTATTTGTTTGCTTTTATTGCGTGACTTTTCAACTTCTTTTTTCTTTCAACTTCACTCAACAGCATGACATGCTTGAACTCATCATTCACTCATGTTCTTTCTCTCTTTTTCACCATCTTCCCTCTTTCCCCCTTTCTCCCTGTCTCAGCTTTTTGATGTTCCATGCTGTTTTGGAATGTCCATAGATGGCAGCTACAAGTTAGGCCAGCTTAAGAGAAAACAGTTAAATGCACAGAGGCTTGTAGACTCCAGTCATTGGCTGTTTTGCAGTGTTACCCACCAAATCAAGATTTGTGATCACACTGAAATGAAAAATAAGTACAGAATTGAATCTTTGGTACAGCAATCTAATTGCTTAATTTACAAATGACTGATTTTGAGTCTGAATTTCTTACTCACTGAAATTGGGCACAAATCTATCATGTCATGGTGTGTTTCTACCTGTTTTTCTTTGTGGGTGGTACTGTGGGAGTAGATCATGTTTTCTTTTGTTTTCTTTTTTCCCAACAATGATAGCATGAAATATTTTTGTTAATATTGCATTTGTTCAGCTTATTTGAATGCTCCTGAGTTCTACAGGAGCACAGTTGACAAGAGCACAGAAAATGATTTGAAACTTCATTTTGATTTGTTAATATTGTTTCATTTTGTTCTAGTTCCTTCCTTTTTTCTGCTGTGCTTCACTAGCCTAGCCTCAGTCAGAAAACCAATGAAGCACAGGCTTTGTTTTAAGCAATTCCTTAATTCCTAAGTATAAGCTACAATGTGAACTTAAGCTTCCATGTTTTTCAAAGGAAAAGATTTGTTTTAAATAAGTGCATAAATGTTTTGTTGAGGAGGAATTTCTGCAAGGTTCCTGCCAGCAGCATTCAGGGAATAAATTTCAGGTAGGCTTGGACAACATTTCTGGAAAATAGGTTTTAAATTCAGATGGGAATTTGAAATGTTTCAGAATATACTCATGAAAAACAGCAGAAGGAGGTATCTGTGATATTAAGAGCTGATTAAATTTTTTAATTTGAATGAAAATGCTTCAGACTGAGATAATTCATAAAAAAATCTCATAGCAATCCAGAAAGAAAACAGCAAGCTGTGGTCTGTCTAGGATGAGCTGTGGAAAAATGAAATTAATCATGAGCTGTGATCTCAGTCTTAGAGGTTTGTTTCTTACATACTTCAAATAAACTGATTGACTTGATTTAATGAATTTGAAGCCAAATTTGTTTCTGTTTTGTTGCAGGTGTTTCAGCCCAGCTCACCAGCACACGGCTACGTAGAAACACCTCAGTGGGAACACCCTTTTGGATGGCTCCTGAGGTAGGTAAATGTTTTTTGAATCCTATATTGTCTCCCTTCACTGTAATGCGTGATCTGTTGGCACTTTAATCAAGAAATATCTTTTCAACTAAGGACCATATTTCTACTTTTCTCCACATCTATGACCTCTGTCAATGAATGTACTACTGCTAAAATATACAATACTTTGATCAAATACTTTGATCAGTATTAATATTCACTATTTTTGTCTCTGTAATGTTTCCATAAAAATACAGATGATCTCCAAGTAATTAAGGGTTGTTATATGGGAACTGCTGAGTCACGGCCTAAACCTCTGATTGATCACCTGAGGTGAGCCATGAGTCAGCCAGAGGAGCACAGGTGAAGGCAATTCAGCTGTGCTGCCGGAAGCTTGGCTCCACCTCTCCTAGACCTATTTAAGATCTGGCTATGAGAGGGGAAGGATCCTATCTGGAGATCCCCTCTTCTGGTGTTTTTTGTAGGTGAGCCTAGCATATGGGTAAGCCTTCCATTTATTCTCTCTTATTATCTTAGTCTACTTTGCTTAACTCTCTTGTTCTTTTTTTGTGATTATAACATCTTAATATCCATTGATTATACGTCTTAATATCCACTGAATATGCAGTTGTCTTGAAGATTTTATGACTTCCCAATCAGACACATTTAAGCACTATGTAATTCTATAGAAATGCTTTTTAGGTGAAAAGTACCAGTATGGAACACTTAAGGAATCCTTCATAAAATAGTTGAGTATACGCTATAGATATAGGTAGATAGGAATCAACAGCTGAGAGCTTGGGCTGGGGAAACTGAAATCTGCAATTCTACAGTCTCCTGAGATTTCACACGTATGGGGACCAATCCTCTCTTGGGCTAAAGTTTTTGAAGTTAATCTGGCCCTGCATGTTCTTACACAGTGTGAATATGATTCTGTGCATGTTTGTGATTTCTGCTACGTTATACGCAAATTTCTGGTCTGAGGAAACGCATGCAGTTTTTCTGCAGTTGGCTAGTTGATCTGTTTTGTTGATTCATTTGCTCTATTATGAAGATGGATTCACTAAATGTAGGAAAGGTTCTTTAAAAAAATGATAGTTAATACCCTATTTCTGTGTGCTAGCAAGAGACACAACTCATAATGCTCATCCTGATCTATTACTGGCTCAAACAGCACCAATATTTATAGTATAGGTAAATTTAACAAGGACTTCATGTCCACTCTATTGAAATAGGCTTGTCTATCTTTTGAGGATCTTAATGTACTTTCAAAAATTTACTTCTCCTTCTCTATTAGGATGTTATGTCAGACAGTCAGAATGTTGTGTAGACTGTGCTGCAAGGAAGTGTTTTTTTTGTGTGCGCTTGTCTGAGCACTTCAATACACGGTGGAAGAAGGAGGAGTTCCCACATTACTATCTAGATTTAAGACTGTGAAAACCTTGACTCAGCTGTGTGTCCTGTAACCTTAATTACAGACTATCTTGTCAAGTAGTTGGGCCAAAAAAAGTTGTAAAAAGGTGTTTTGAAAGCACTAATAAGCTATAGCATTGCGTAGCTCAAAATAATCTCAAACATGTTGATAACATAAGATCAGACACAGTATGAAGGTAAATACTGAAAAGAAGTGTTTACAGGAAAGAACAAAAGGGTTCATTTATAGTCTGTCTATTGTAATCCATGCTACTACTCACTTTTTAAAATACTATGGAAGTAGGTATATATGTCAATAAAGGGAAGGAGATGTCAGAGTGAAAAGAGCAGTTGATGCATATTCTAATGTATGGGGCTCAGCTAGTGTTGGGTCATGGTCTGAGCCACTGGTTGGTCACCTGAGGAAAGAACTGAGTCAACCTTGGGAGCACAGGTAAAAGAAATTCAGCTGTGTTACTGGAAGGGGTGAAGCCTCGCTCCCTCCCTGCTAGACCCAATTTAAGGGCTGACTGCCACTGGGGAAGGATGGAGTCTTTCCTGTGAATCTAGATCTTTGGATGTAAGAGAGCATTCTTTCCTTGTTTGCTTCCATTCCCATTTTCATCATTCTTTCCAGCTATAATACAAGCTGTAACATATAATAAAATGTGAGCAAATACTTAAAGATTTAAAATGCAACCAATGATAGATAATAATAATGAAAACATAAAACTCATTTGCTTTCCCAAGGTTTATGTCTAAAACAAACAAAAAACTAAACAGGCAACAATAGTTATAGCTGTTTAACTATGGGAGATGGTTCAAAAACTGTTTCTGAGTGGCAAAATCTGAAGTTCACAGAATTCTTTCATTGTCTGGGGATGTGCACACTTGGACTCATGGGCTGGCATAGGTTAAAAATACAGAAGAACAATCTGCAATGGTTCCAGATAATGTATTCTTTGTAAATTTAAGGTCAATTGGATGTTTAACTGAAGGTTTTAAGGTTTAAAAATATTAATTTTTGCCCTTCTTGCTGTAAGAAATAATGCATTTTTATAAGATTATGAAGTCAGAAATGGAGTGAAGAGGGAGTGAGTTGTTTCTTTGTAAGCTCTTAAACCTAAATAATAATAGTCTCATTTGCATTGGAGATGCAAATACCTTTAGATATATTTGAATTTGGAGGAATTTTGGGTGGAATTTGCATCTGTTACAAGTGTGTAAATTTGTTTCCACGTGCAAAACAATTTTAAGTGTTGTGCAAACATCTGTCCATTTTAAAATATACTATACTACTTATACATCCTGTGGTTTCCTAAGGATGGCTGATTACAGCTGAGCAGGGAAAAGAAGCTGCTGCAACAGATCCAAAATTGATCTTCCACACTCTCACAAAAAAAACGGTTGGTATTTTACCATCTCCATAACAACAAGTTACGTCACAAAAGAGACACAAGGTACCTTAGAAGCCACTGTGCAAGCATTATTTATGGAATCACCTTCATTGCAGATGTTCTGAAGCCTTTGTAAAACATTCTTTACAGAGTGACAGGAATATTATGAAATATTTTCTTGAACTCAGATTTTTAGAGGTGATTTTTACAGTGCTGTTTTGCTTGAGTAATTGCAATCAATGTCAGAAATCATACCAAATTTATAAACCATCCTGTCTGAAAATACTCATTCTCAAGGTAAAAACCCGAAGAAATAAACAGAGACTGAGACACATTTGTTCAAAAAATACAACAACGTAGATGTAACCAGTGTGCATTATGTGCATCATTGAAAAAGGATCAAGTCTAGCTTGACATACTTCCTATTTGGAAAAGATTTCTCAAAATAACTAACCCAGTATCATAAACATAGTCACTTATCTCAGATATGCCTGTGTGAAAAACACTGATGAAGCTTCATGATGTACCAGTCTGTAAAACAGCTGCAAGATGCTTATGTATCCATCCTGCTGTTGTTGAAATAGCTTTAAAACTTGCTGTTGTGTAACACATGCTTGAGTTGCTACAGTTGCTTTCTTTGTGTCTGTATGAATGACCTATTTCCCTTGACGTGTGAGATGCAATTTACATCTTGGGAAACCTTTCTGGTATTTTTAAAATATGCAGCCAAATTTTTATGTGAAATATGAATGCTTAGAACTGAAATAAACTGAAAAAGACTGCCTGAGTAGCAGCTTTTTAGAAACAGTGATTTCTACATGAAACTGTGCTGAGATTAGTAAAACTAGAAAAGCACCCAACAGTCTCAAAAATCTTGCTGCCAAAATTTTTGATACACGGTAAATTCTATGTCAAATCCAAATATTCCTTAAAGAACAGGAAGGGAACGTTATTATTCAGAGAAATAGAAAGGTTTTTTTTTTTTTTTTTTTTTTTTTTTTAAATTGGATTCTTACTATCTTCACGTGAAACATAAAAGCCCCAGATTGTATAAAGCTATCATGGAGCCCCGTTTCAGGTATACGTGAGAAAGATGGATGTAATCAGAAGGGGGAATAGGGATGGAAGATGAAGAAGCCTTCCTTAAAGGAATGGACTACAGGAGTGTTTTGGAGAAATGAATCATGTGAAGTAAAACTGACAATATTTTCCTTGGCAAAATGCAGGAAAGTATTCAGATACAAGTAAATAACAGGATATGGGCAGGACACAAATACACTGGAAACAAGAACCAGCAGTTAAGCCTGGATAAGGAACAGTCTGTATAATGAGGAAAAGCATCACACTGTAAGATGAGTAATACAGGGATTATATAAAAACGGTACTTAAAATAGCGAAAGATCACTGAAAAAATATCTGTGACTTGAGGGTGTCCTAAGGTATCTGGTTCAGCTCACTATTTTTGCTGGTCAGCACAAAAATCAGTAGCTTTACAGTTTTGAGACGACTGGGACATTGTTTTTTTTCTTGTTCTTTTCCTAATGATTGTGAAGTTTGAGTAACAGTACAGATCAAAAAGATTCATCCTTGAGCATTTGTTTTTGAGCAGAACACAGGATGAACCAAAAAGTTGCTGAAAATGAAAATGCAGAATCAAACCAGGCAGTGTGGAAGCATCTGAAGAACTTGGCAAGGGTAAAGAAGCTTTGAAATAGACTCCCTGAAAATCAGTCATTGCTGTTTAAACCTAATTAGGATTATCTCGCAGTTAGAAAAACAGCCATATAGATGCTGGAACACAGAAAACTGTCAAACCAAAAAAGATAAATAAGGTGGAACTGCTTAAGTACTGTGGTTGTTTAGGTTGTTTAAAGCTTCCTATTGCCAAAAATCCTGAAGTTATCTGAAGACTGTTTCTTTCATGCTGAGATGAATTGTGTTGAATGCAAGCGGAAACAGATTAGGAATCTTAGAACAGAACTGCCTTTACTTTCTCACCCCCTAACCATAATGTGTCTTGATTTCAGCCTCTATTGCAGAGCTGGCAAAACCTAGCTAGAACTGAATGGCAAGCTTTCTTTTTCCCAAGTAATTGAAATATCACAAAAGCGTGAACCTATGCCTGTACTCTGAGTTTTATTTACCAGTTCACGTTTTGTTCAATGAAGTTATCATGATCTAGTCAGCTAGATTCTTGCAATTAACCCTGACCCTTAAAATAAGCTCGGTTAGAATCTGTGTGTTGGGGAACAAAAACAGAAAAAGATAATTGAACATGGAAAGAATTGAAAAGATGCTGAAGGCAATTTAAGCCACAAGGAATACGGTGCTATATTTTTATTGATAACTGCTAGAAAATGACAACTGCATATATAATTATGATTTGAAAGGAGTGAAATTATAACATAGTAGATCCTTTGAAGAACTGCGTTTTGAAATATGATGCAAAACAGTAGGAGAGCATGGAGCTTTTGTACATGCTGATTTATAATGAACTGTAGCAATCCACAGCTCAGTACAAATCGGAAAGTTTTCAGTAGTATATATCTGCACTTTTCTGCTAGAAAGCCATTTAAAAATAGTTGTACTTCATGTAATTTTTGTGATTTAAAAGAAAAAATCCTTCATGAACTGTGAATCTTCTCTAATAAGGAAAATCTTGGAAGTATTTCCTCATATTCCGAAAGGTGTAATAACTATTCTCTTACAACTTATGATCTACTGAACTAGCTGTAACTGCAGATTTTTTTTAAAACTTGTGAATTGTAATAAATGAAATAAGATGGAAAACATAAAAAGATGTCCACTCAAAAATCAATATTAAATTATATTTAAAATCTTCTTCTGGAAGAAACCTCATAGGTGTAGGGAACATTTCTTCTTCTTAAGCAGAATTTTACATTTATCTGGCCTCAGAATTAATTGTGAAATATTTGAAAATCCCATGTATTTTTTTTCAGTGTGGGTAAAAAAAACAAAAAACAAACAAACAACAACAACAAAAAAAACATGAATAATTGGATGCATGATTTTTGTTACATTGTGATTTGGACAATGCCTGTAGTTTAACCTTACTGTGTTTATGTTAGTGCATAAGCGTATAGTGTAAAGGAAATGCCTACTTGACATAATTTGAAATAACATCACTCTTTCAGGGGGTTAAAATAATGAGACACCACAATGCGTTAGACAGTTATATTTAGGGAATATAATCTATCTCTTTGAAATGCAGAACAGGCTTTGAGTGTGGTCCTGTAGCACATTTGGTAAATACTATGGCCATGACAGAGAGAAACTGCTACACTGTAAATGTGTGAAAGCAGATGAGGAAATAAAAAGTGGGAACCGTTGCTCTAAATAGCTGGGGCAAGACTGGATGAAAGAATGGAAGGAGCCGTTATAGCAGGTGATTGGGAAAGCAGGATAGAATTAGAACTCTGAAAGGCCACATGTAACTGAAATGACTGTTTCTGAGATGTCACCTTCTGAGAGCTGACTGGCATGATATAAACAAAGTTATCTTTTGGAGAACACATTTTAAGAAAGTAAATAAAGAAATAAATGCCAGTTTCTGCTTTTGTTATTTTTCCCACTTTCTTAATTTTCAGGCTACTTATATAATGAGCTGTGGTAACAAGGAGTTATGCTGAAACTGCTTAAAGCCTGTAAGGAAAGCAATAGAAGAATTCAGAATGCTACAATTTGAACTATGAAGAGGTTTCTTTAAAGATAATGGCATATGAGAGGAGGACAATGCAGCAGAACAGTACCGGTGAACTCTCCCTTCAGAGAGAGATCTGGCAAAATGCATTACTGCCTCCTTTGTCTCTGGGAAATCTACAAACATCCTCAGGGGCTGGAATGGCAGAAGGGGCTTGAAACAGGGAGCAGCCAGAGGGAAGATCAGTACCTGGGCAGTTACCTTTGATAGCATAGCCATGATCTTGTGAAGGAATGTGGAGTGGCTGGAGGTATGCATTTGTTCCAACCAAAAAGCAGATGTGGAAGACTTGTGAAACTTCTGTGTAGTTTAAAAAAAAAAAAAGTGCAAATTTTGTGCTTCTTGCACAGAGATTTGTGCACTAAGTATATTTACCATAGGCCTGTAGTTGCCTCTGTTTTCTGTTGCTTTGTGCAACACCATTTCCAAATCTGTGCAGGTTGTGTATCCTTACTGCCAGGTTCTGTGGGTTGGTAATGAAACATGTCAATGACACTACTCATAAGTAGTGTTGAAGGCATGATGAATCCATGATATAAAGCAAAACATGCTCAAAAGCTTGTCTTTTTTCTATGCTGCATCTGTAGGACTAATAAGGGGTACTCCTTTTCCCTGTGAATGTAGTCTTCTGTTAGGGCAGTCTAATGGTCTCAGGTATATTTCACTGGGATGAGGTAAAAATAAAAACACTTTGTTTTTTAATCCTTAGCTGTTAAATTACGAATGGCTGCTTGATATAAAATTTAATTTCAATGAATCAATGTTAAGTGAAATGATTAGTAATGCAAATGATTAAAAATATTAATTCTTATTTTGAAAACATTTTTAACAATATAATCATTTTCTGATGCATCACAGAAATATTTGAATGATAATCACAAATAAGGAACAGAAATTAAACTAAAAAGGTGGGGGAATACATAACCAATTTCAGACATGAATTTGCTTATTTTGTTTGTGTGAATGTGCACGTGTACAATAAATAAATGTTATATATACCCTAAATATACATGCATTAACTTTGCTCTGGATTATTCAGTATCCTCAGTGTTTTTTTGTGTTGACTTCTTTATCTTGATGCATAAGATTTCTATCAATATTTAATTTTGAATTTACCACCTATATGAATTAATTGGATTAAATAGAGTCAGAGCACAGAAGTTCAGTTGATTTATTTTCATTTGCATAGTTTGCAGTTTTGTTCTCCTTGCATCAAGGGTAAGAATTTTGTTCCACATTTATTTTTCGTATGCTGTGCTCTGCTTTCAGCATTGTGCTCACACACCTCGTAAGCTGCTTATTTAGCTACGGCAGCTGAGTACAGCACTGCCTTTCTTCAGGAGCTTCAACATTCCAACTACAGACTCCTTTCTGCTGGTGGGTCATCACCAGTGCTAATTGTGTAGTGATTGTCTCCAGGTAGCAAATCTGTACTGTTACTATCAGTCAGTTATACTGTGTGTGCGTGCTTGCAGCTGCTTCATGCATGTGTTGTCTATATGGAGACAAAATGGAAGTAAGTTCACTTCTAATAATTCCAGGTAAGCTTTGAAAGGTTTGATGTATTTTCCTTTTGCTAAACATATGTAGATCTTACTTTCTGATTATAAGCAGTACATCCAGTGTACGAATAATAGTGCTCTGTATTATGTTTTCCTTTTTTTATATCCACCTGCAATCTACTTACACGCTTGCTGGAGTTCAGAGAAATCTTTGCATTGATTTCAAAGTGAGTAGAATTATGTCCTTGAGTGCAAAATTTTTGTCAGGGAGTGAATCATCTTGTGTTCTTTTGTGAAGTGTTATGTTTCTGTAAAAGTTATAAATTGCACAGAATGCCTAATCCCTGGCTTCTCTAAATGCCCTTCAGTTAGCGTGACCAATTTATGTGCTGTTTTTGCCAGACCAGTGAATTGCCCCCACCTCACCCTGTCCCACTGTGACCCTCTACACAAATAGTGTTGACGAATACCGTCATGTTGCCTGTTCTTCTGTGTGACGATAAGGTGTTTTTCACCCTAATGCAGTATAACTGGGTGGGAAACTGTGTTGAAATTACTAGTACAGAAGGTACAAAACGTCTGTCTCCTTAGCAACCTGGGCTACTGCATGTGCATAAACAGCCTATGCTGAAGTGAAGTACTTGACGCTTGTTCCTACGACATTCACTGCCAAATCTCAAGATTAAATACATCTTCCCAAAACATCAGGGGATGTAATCTGCCTTTTCTCTTTGACTTTTACCAGGATAGGGGGATTTTACTGGATACAAAACAGGTGCAGATGTGATGATGTCATTACATAAGGTTGAGAAAGAAGTATCAGGTTCTTCAGTTTCAGATAATTTCTTCTGGTCTCTCTGCCTTCAGGTCCCACTGTGCAGAGCAGGAATCAGTAAAGCTTTAGAAGCTGGGAGGCTGTTTTAGCTACAGAATTCTGACTGAAAAGAGGAGATATTCCCAAAAATAAGTATCTCTGACTTCTCTGTAGGGACAGGAACATAATAAAAGATGAATCAGTGGGAATTTTTTTTAGCTAGCTTTCAGAGATTTTTGCTCTGCAGGGAGTTCCTGTGGTTTTCAGTGGAAGACAGAACTGGGGCACTCCCAAGGACTTAGCTTGTAAACTATGGCTGAGAGAGTTATATCTTTAAATTTTGAGGCAGAGTTGTCTGCTAGCCAAACTATAAAGGTAATTGTCTATAAATACTGATCATCAAGGAAAAAGCTGTAGTCAGATTTTTGCTTTGAAAATTAAAATTAGTGCTACTTACAGGTGCTTGTATTGGTGGTGCATAAGATGGTAAGATTCTAATAAGTTCCACTGAAATTTAAAGCTTGTTCCGAACCAAAGCGGTCACTACAGTCATGTACGTGCCACATACACAGTGTCAGAAAAGCAGCTCATTTTGTGCGTTTTCTCTAAAGCTGATCTCACTTCTAAAATACACTTGGTAATAAGGTCTGTTGTTGAATTTTTGGAAATGAAGAGAATGCAGATTAAGGGGAATATTTTTCTAAAAGAATCACTTCAGGCTCTGATGAGGAATGGAGGACAAACTGACAGCATTTAATTCCCATGGGTAAGAGTGCAAGTATTGTAGTTCCATATGCTGTATTTCCCAAATTTGTAGCTGTTAGTGGTGGAATATAGTGCATCTAGAGATGCTTTGTTCATTCCTCTCTCTTTGCTTGGTAGGTAACGCATTGTAAAGCTGAGAGAAGCTCAAAGTTTGTGTTTTTTTTGTTTGTTTTTAACCAATAGTGCTGGTATACCATTCCTTCACCAGCAAGTTGTGCCATTGGTCTGTAGTTAGAAGCTATTTAGATGTACTTATATAAAGTAACAAGTGATGGTGTCTTAAATGTGGAAAAGCTCAGCTGTTCTTTTGCTTTTGCTGCTGATGCAGGGTGACCTTGAGCAGGTGCTTCTTCCCTTGAAAGTGAAAATATATTGCTCTGCTTCATAAAGTTGGAGAACAAATAGCCAAATGTTTGCAAAAGACTCAGCACAACAGTGAGAACCTGGCAACTTTTGGAATAGTCACTGTTAGGAGGTGGGCTTTAAGCAGCCTTTCAACCAAGCAGATAAATATTTTTCTTATATAAAGAAGGAAGGAGACCACAGCGTGTTGTATTAATCTACTACAGATAAGCCACTTCCAGCTTCCTCTGAGTCATGGCCTTGGAAGATGACTTGCATGTTTATTTGTTTGTTTTTAATTGAAAAAAACTATGCACGAGTACACAGGTATTTTGGAAACTATCTAAAAAATCCAAACATAATAAGGAAAAACAACTTCTGAGGAAAACTGCACTTGGGGGTAATACCAGCTGATGCCAAGTATGGCCTTAGAACAAATCATCTGGTGATGGTTCTTCATACTGACTTACATGCCTTTACAAGAAACTTCAATTCTTTCCTTCTCTTTAAGATTCAGTATAATTAAATGTAATTATCCTATAGGCTTCTGAAATAAAAGTGATGATTTAAAGCTGTATGAGTTGCATAGAATCTGTCTACTGCATCTTTTTCAAGAGATGAGGAATCTCTAGAATGAGAGCAGGTTATAATGAATTCTTTAAAGAACCAGGAAATATGTTAGAGTTTTCATTCTAGATGTTCTGTTGGGAGGGGAGAAAAAAAAAAAGAAAAAAAAGGAATTAACTAGTGACTGCCTTCTTAAATCACATACATTTCTGCAGTATTCTAGATCATATGTGTAACACCTCTATTTTCTGATAAAGTACATGATGGGGTTATGAATTCTAGAGTTAGATCATATGCACCTGTTGAATAGAACAAGGTTCGTGTCTGTGAGGTGAGATTCTGGAGAAAAAAGATGTATTTGAGAGGTTGTACTGAAATCAGGATCTTCTACAGGAAAGGTTTCCTTACATCAGGCTGCCTGCCAGCGGCAACCCAGGATACTGACTTGCAGGTTGGCACTTCTGCAAAGCAGTGCCCTAAACTGAAGCCTTAACACAAAGCTTGCAAGTAAAACTGATAGTATTACTTGGAAGTAAGAAATAAATAAATAATCTCCTACAGGAACAGCAACCCTGAGAAATGCTATCAGAAGTTTCTGTTTAAGTACAAATTAGTAACAACAATTAGAACTTGGAAAAAAGCACAGAAGTACATAATGGAGTATGTAGGGATCTGCAGTTGGTGTAATTGTTGAGATTTAAGAATACAAACTTGAGCCAGAATAAAAAGCCAATGAACTGACATTTTCACTGTTGCAAAGATAAATCTAAATTTAAACAGTACTCTGAATCTCATGTCTAATGAATGTCACGTTTCCAGCTTGTGTCTAATAGTTAGTTTATGATTAGAATGCAAACAATGAGGTAACTGGAAGTGTACATCGGGTTTATGATTCAAAACTCTGCTGATGTCCAAAGTAAGATTTCTCTTAACTTCAACTTGTCTTAGGATACATGGCATGCTAAGGTTGTTTTTTTTTTTTTTTTTTTTTTTTAATTATTATTACTTGAACTTAGTGGAGATTAACTAAAATTTAAAAATATATATTTATTTTAAAAGGCAGAAATAAATATGGGAATATTTTTATCTATATATTCTTATATTCTTATCTAAAAAGTAACTGTGCAAATCTGTCTTTCCTCATGAGTAGTCATAGAAGTTGATAAGAATAACATCAAATGGATTATGTGCCTTCCTTCGTGATGGTTGTTGTAGGAAGTGTGTTGAAGAACAGAACTTAATAAAGCAATGTTCTTTATATAGATATATGAAGCATTCCATGGAGCTTAATTTAAAAAACAAACAAACAAAAAAACCACAACAGATTTTTTTAAAAATAATAATATTTAAAAAAATAACAATAAAGAGAAGTTGTCATTTACTGATAAATTTTGTGGGATATTTACCGACTGAGTTATGAGTTATATACCCAAGGATATGAATTTGAAAGCTAATCGGGATTTTAGGCATGACTCAAAAAAATACTTTTGTGTCACACTAGGATCGCCTGAATTGTGCATAATGTTAATGCATTGTTTTGTTTTGTTTTCTGATAGGTCATTGCTTGTGAACAGCAATATGACTACTCATATGATGCTCGATGTGACGTATGGTCTTTGGGAATAACAGCTATTGAACTCGGAGATGGAGACCCTCCTTTGTTTGACATGCATCCTGTGAAAACTCTTTTTAAAATTCCAAGGTATGACACTAGATGGCTCTCTTCACTCGCTAGTTTGTTCTGAAGCATTAGTCAAATGTGAAAGAAGTATTATGTAAACATTTATTTCAATCCTAAGAATTTATTATAGCAAAACACTTCAGAAAGGTGTACTGTTGTCTTTTCTTTTTAGCCTGGCTTCTTTAAAAAAAAAAAAAAAAAAAAAAAAAGAAAATTCTCCTTGAAATGATACACTGTTACATATTTATTTTATTCTCATCTTGAATGTAAAATCATGTAATATCTGGATACCTCCATTTAAATGTATTTTTTCTTAGCTACTATTGACAAAAACCCTTTGTTTCAAAAAAGGAAGAAGCCAACACTTGAAACTGTTAAATAACGTTTTCCGATGTTATTCCTGTAGTCCTAGGCCACTTTTACTGTGGAAGAAAAATAGACAATTTTGACAGTGTTATGATACAGTTTCAGTAAACAATAGTTGTCATTTAGTTTTTCATTTACTTGAGGATGTTAAGATATGTCAATCCAGAGCTTTGCATTTGGAAATGAAAAGGAAATAGAAATTACTTCTACTTAACTGTGGAATTAACTGTATTACTTCATGCTGACTATTTTTGGTTTCATTTTGTTTTCATTTCATTGATGCTTCTTGAATCTGTTGAGACTGACAGTGTAAAATAGGGTTTAACAGCAAAACAGTTGTAATAATAGGAGAAATATATCCAGAACTTGTACGGCATTGATTACAGAATGGTGTATATTTGTCTTTTCAACATTTGGTTCATAAAAAAGGAATCGCCACTGGCTGATAACAATTTAAAACATTCATCTATACAAGAGTTTGACCTTTTCTTATCTGCTCACTTATCATAGGCTTTTACAATTTCTTCTGATTGCAATTTCCATTTCTGATTAAGTCTATTTATATGCAGATGCAGTTGTGCTAGGTTCTGCATCATATAGTTATCTCCTTCTCCCCAGCCCAGACGTGAACTGCCACTACTCTTTGGAAAATTATTCATACTGAAGCAGCAGTTCATCTTGTTGCCTTTGCACAAGCGTAAAACAGATCCTGGCAATTAGGGAAGCAAGAGAGGCTTCAGCATACTGGAGCAATATCTATAAATTTTATCAGTGCTCAAAACAGTTTGAGAGGACAGAAGTGACATCAACAGTACACACTAATAGCAGGCAATAGGATGATACAAAGAGTAAGTCATGTGGAGGCTTTGATTTCTGTGCATAGTTTTTCCCTTTCCATATTTGCTGTTGCATCTCTGTATGACTTAGCAAAACTAAGATAAAAATGTCTATTTTGATGAAATAAATAATGGGTGAATTTACTAAATAGAATTGTAGAATAGTGTTTGATAATGACTTTTGTGACTGTGCTCTGTGTTTTATGAGCTACTGCTGTACTTTACGACTGTTAACTGTATATTCGTATTAGTTGAGATAAGACTGCAGTAAATGCCACATGGCATAAGGTCCTAGAGTGTGGGGAATAGAGCTTCCCTCCTGGTAGTTGTTTGAGTAAATACAACCAAAAGATACATTTCTCTCTCATTGTGATTTGATAGTTTAGAAGTAATCTATTACATTGCAGCTATCAAAATTTTTCAACCGAAAATCATCTAAGCTTGGGGACCTGGCATCTTTTCATTTTCTGCTTTCATAATGTTTGTGTCTGAAGCTGTACATGCAAATGTTATCCTATTGATGATTTCATCAACCCAGAGTAGGTTTCTCATCTCTGAACCTATTCAATACAAATTTCTATCTGCTATAACATACAGTAGCAAGGAAGTCCACAGTTCAGCTCTATTTTATTTGAAGAATTCAGTCCTTTTATTTGTGTGCTACTCTCTAGTTCTTTGATAAACCTTGGCAGCCTTAAAATAGGAAGGGGTCATCTGATCCCAATTTCCTCTCCCCACGTGAATAAGTGTCACTGTGAGATCCAAACAAAAGAGAAGAAACCATGCTGTTTTTTTTCTTGTTTGTTTATTTTGCCAACTATAAGTCCTTGCCTCTCAACTTCTTGCACAAAACCTTTCCTGCATCATAATTTTGATCCAACAGATCAAAAGTGATTGTGAACAGCCTCACTGAGCTCCTTCATGCCTTCCCTCCTGGCTTTCTGGATCAAGGTTTAAGTAGCACAAATGAGGGCGGCCCTGAAGAACTGGGGAATCTCAAAAGAGCCTCTGCAAACTCATTCAGGGTGCTGAGTGCCAAAGAAGCCGCTGAGGAAAAAAGCTACAAACACACACTAGTGAGCCTTAAAGGATGCTAAAGGAAAAAGAAAGGGAATCCTGCAGCATTAACCTAAAATATAACTTTGATGCCTTTCACTGCAGAAAGGAGACTCTCATTCCATTGTTAAATGACATCCGTAAGAATTTGTACATAGCACAGCACTCGCTGTTGGTAAGGCTGATCTGCTCTGACTTCTGCTGTGCTGCATTAGACAGAAAATCATAGAATATCCCGAGTTGGGTAGGACCTGTAGGGATTACTCTGTCCAACTGCTGACTCCACGCAGGACCCCTACTGATAAACCACTATCAACAACCAAACCTCTGCAGTGGCCAGAGCTGGAGAACCCAATCCTGCTGATGACTGCTGTGCCAAGAGGAGCTAAAGAGAGCTTCAAATTCCTAAAGACCCAATCTACATTTTTCTTTGGCTTCTAACAAGCAAACATCTAGATACCAACCTCTCTGCCTCTGACACAGGGTTCACTCCAGCTGTTACCTGCATGAAGTCCCCCTGTTAAGAAGGACAAGAGATGACGACTTTAAGTTGTGCCAGGGACACTCAGATTGAATATTAGGAAAAAATTCTTCTCAGAAAGAGTGATAATGCAGTGGCACAGGCTGCCCAGGAAGGTGGTGGGGTCACTGTCCCTGGAGGTGCTCCAGAACCATGGAGATGTGGCACTGAGGGACGTGGTCAGCAGGAATGATGAAGGTGGGATGATGGTTGGACATGGGAATCTTAGAGGTCTTTTCCAACCTTAATGATTCTGTGATCCAAAATGCTCAGCTCTAGTTTTTGACTCAGTGACACTGCAGTCAGACCCTGGACTCAGTAAGTTTCTTAAGCGAGACAAGCAGTTGTTGAACCTTCAGAGCCATTTGTTCTGTGCCTAGGATATCTTGTGTCTTAAAATTGCTCTGCTGATCCCTGCAATCAAATAGCTTAGATTATGGTGGGGTAAGTGAGTTGCAGAATGTTTGTACAACCTGAACAGATTTCATCTGAGCACTAATCAGTAGTCCCTGCCTTCTCATGCTCCAGGAGGTGCCTGTCAGAACTCACCCTACAATAAGCTCTGCTCCAGCAAAGGTTTAAATCAAGTTGTAAGGTTAAATCTGCGTATCTACTGACATGGGGGAAGGTCTGGCTCATCTGATTACCAGACATTCATGAGTGGTGATAACACTGCTTTCAAGTGAAGTTTGGAGCTTACTGCTCCTCTTGGATACAGTGAGAATGGAGAACTGGTTCAGCTTGGCTTTACTTTCGCTTGGAGTATGGCCACTAGCAGGAGCCTATCAGTTTCTGAAGTTATGTCACAACTGTAATTTGCCATTCAAGCTGTGTTGATGTTGGAGTTCAGTGGTGCTGAATGGTAAGGTGCACAGTTTGAATTCTGGGATTATGGTTGTAATTTCAATATCTGGGTTAGGAAGTGATATGACCTCATAGAACTCCAGCCTTATATATATGCTCATATTCTAGTTTCTGACAGAGACATACAATTTAATTAGCTCATAACTGCTCCTCTTTCAGCTGTGGTTTCTTGCGGTTTGATGTGAAATCAGCAAATCAGGTTTCAGCTATTGTTCAATGTACTAATATACTAAATACACTAAAACAAAATGACAACACAGCATGTTGCACAGTTATGCTGTGACTGTGGTACCCTACAATCAAGTTCCAATTTATCTGCAATCATAAAAATCTACTGAGAATAATGAGCAATAAATGTCACATGCTATTGACCTACTGCATATATCTGATTTCTGTATGTATTCTCCCACTTTGTTTTTTAAATGATTAGACTAATTTGACTTTGGAGAAGAGGTGACATTGCCATTCACAGTAAATGATACTTGGGCGTTACTCAGGCAGAGTTATCTGAAACTGTTTCTTTGTTCCTTTACATTCTTGATTACAGTAGATCCATATGTTTATATTAGCTTCTGCATGCTAAACTTGTCCAATTTTTATGCTGATGATTTCTTTGCATCAGCAGAAAAATTTGTAATTGTTTACAACTTTTAATAGGCTAGATACAGAAATCTGTATGCATGTTTCCAGAGAATTGTCCCATACCCAAATAGGGAACCATAGTAATTAAGTTTCTGTCAATTCTAGTTGTTTGCTTTTTTTCTGGAGACAGCCAGTAGTTGTGCCACTAGCCTTGGCATTGAGTGTCAGCTTCTGGTGTTATAGAGCTAGATCTTTATTTAAATGAATTACACTGAAGTCTGCAAGTCTTTGACTTTATAGAGCTTAAACCAACCAGTAAATTAATGAATTTGTACTGTCTCAGAATTTGTATACCCCCAAGATCTTTGGAGGCACCTTCTCAGTTCATGTTAGCAGATAATACAGAATTAGACTTTTATAGTTTGTTTGTTTTTTTTTAACCTACTTTGAACAAGGAAACCGGAAGATAACAGTAGTCAACCATTACACTTTTTGCACTCTCTAAATGAGAAGCAAATAATGTATTAAATTCAGGTGGTACTAGTTACAAAGCCTAAATGTTCTTCCACTAAGTAACAAATTACAGTTCTCTTTTCTGTACAGCTGTTAGACCCATAGAAGCAAAGGTCAGAATGACACTGCTTTAGAAATGGAAATACTCAACAAAGCATAGCTAAAATTTCAATCCTCAGGGAACCCTGTTCAGGAATTAAATCTTTATTCTAAGACTTAAGATATTTGTTTAACTTATCATATCCAGCTAACAGTGGTTCATGTCTCAGTTCTGTAAATTGAGCTATGGATGGACAAGGACCATGGAACGATGAGGTCTGCAAAGGAGCATGCCTGCGGATATTTCATAGAGCATTGTTGGGAGAAAGGCTGCATGTCCTTCATTTTTTAGTGTATATTAAGCTGGAACTACTAATTGTGTGTGCAGTTTGAAAAGGGTAACAGAAGTGCACTGATGACCTGACAGCATTGATTCTTGTCCCAGATGAGAAACACACATAGACTGTTTCTCATGTCTAGAACTCTGTCTTGCAACTACTGGAAATCTATAATCTATTTGAACAGAGCAATAAAAAAGTTTCTTTTCATTGTGTCCACCTTAAGAAAATATTAGAGATTTAATTTATTCAAAAAGAAAAAGTAGACTTGCACTTCGTAGGGCAGGTTAACACTCGGTATCTCAATTCAGGCATGAAACACAGGTTTCCCCACATGCTGATTTTCCCTGAAAATCTGACCATTACTTCATTGTAGGAGACAATTAAAAAAAAAAAAAAAAAAAATTAAAAAAAAAAAAAAAAGCAAAGCAGTATTTTCAGATCAGAAGTTTTAGCTTCATATCTTTGATGTTATGGCCTGAGCTGTTGGCTGGGTGCTTGAGGATTTTCCTATTTCTTGTTCCTACAGAGAGTACAATGTCTGAAATAAATATCTGATAGCAGAAATGGAATGAAGAAAAGACATCAGTTAAATTTTAAGTAAGAAATTTCATTAGACACTAGTCTTTCAGACCTAAATTTTGTTTGCATAAGGTGAATTTGAAAGAAAAAGGGGTACTTATTGACTAACGTAAATTTTAGAAATTTAGAATTTTAGGAACCTTTCTCATTCATTCTATTGTATGAAATATATAATATTTCATATTTATATATAATATTTTATTATATTATATGCACTGTTTTAGAAGCATTTGTGACACCGCATGCATAAGTCTTATTCTTAAAACTGCTGATGAGAAACCAAACATCATCTTACAGCAAATGTTAATGTTGTTTTGCAATGATACACACGTTATCCCTCATCAAAATGAATTCTTGGATCTAAATCATAAATCTTCTGAAAAGGGACCTCCAGTGCCTACAGGTAGAGATAAATCATGCTGAGAAGACACTGAACCATGAAACAATTCTGTTAACATGTCATCTGTCTAGAAATATATTCTGAAATCTCCAACAGAAGGGTCTAAATTATGTAGGAAATGTGGCCTCGCGAAGTTAGTAATTTGGGAATTGGCACTTTTAGCCTATTCCATCTGCTGCATTACTTAGGTGTGTCTGTTTTGGTAAAACATTACAGAGATTGTCAAACACCAGTAGACCTCAGCTTTTTAAAGTAAAATAGACCCATAAATATTTCAAATCGTGCTATCTCGTAAGAAGTATTACATCATACCAATACTATCTGATCAGATAGAAGTAATTTGAAATTTTGCAAAGAAAATTAATGGACATGAAAACTTATGTGGCAAAGAGGGGATAACTACTGTACATTGTACTGTGGAAAGGGTGGTTATACCAGTGCAAGTAGGATTTTGAACCATGTTGTAAAGATCCTATATTTTAGGTGATTTCAATGGATAATATCAAATAATACTTGGGTCAGGGTTGAACTGAATAATGAGAGGCTGGTAGTAATCTTATCTTCATTATATCATCTGTGCCTAAAAAGCAGAGGAAATTGTTTGTGCCTAAGATTATATCAAATGTATGGATAAATAGTCTTTCAAGTCTAGCAGTAGATCTAAAAAAAAAAAAAAAGGAAACATATGCACTTACAGGCATCTTATCAAAATGAGGCCTTACCTTATATCATTTTAAAATATTTGAAAAAGTGGCAAAATATAATAAGCATTTCCATGTACTACATGAGACAGTGGACAATCAGTCCTAGAATTAAATTAGCTTGGTGCAATTTCCCTCCTCTCTTTCCTAAGCCATTTAGTTAATGCATAAACAGTAATGTAGTTGCATATGTCATCTCACTGATTTTGTCTTTCTATTCCTATTCATAAATTGTATACAAATGGAACTTGATTTTGCAGATTTTTTTTTTTCTGCTCAGATGTATTGTAGCTGTTGTGGTTTAATGTAGCAGGTGGCTAACCGCCACAGTCATTTACTCATTTCTCTCCTTCCCAGTGGGATGGGAGGAGAAAATCAAAAGGAAAAAAAAAACTGAGTAGAATTTGTGGGTTGAAATAAAACTATTTACTAAGATGGAGAAAAGGGAAAGGATAATAATTACAATGAATATATATGGATATATATAACTAGCAATTGCTCAGCACCTGCTGACTGATGCCCAGCTAGCCTCCCAAGCAGCAGGAGAAGAGAGATGAATGCCCATCTCCTTCAGAAGTCTCCTTCCATGCGTTGTCATAGTGTATTTGTTCCTAGGACATTTGTGGAAATCACAGAAAACTAAATCATATGTAGCATTTCATTGAGAAATGCGAATGAATGAAAATAGACATGTCAACCTCTCAGCTGTTTTCTGAGCAAACAAGAGAAGAATCGCCTTTGGTTTTCTGTTCTATTCTCAGTGCTGCACTCTAACCCTCTCAAAGCTGTAGGTAGAAGCTGAAATGCCTAGCAGATGTTTTTAGTGACTCCATATGCTATTCATTTCATGCATTAAATGCGCTTAAACTGCTTTAGTCAACCAGTTTCTAAAGTAAATTACTACTTTTCAAAATCCATTGCATAAGTAATAGTAGACTGCTAGGATATAGTAAGTGCCATTTTGTTTTGCTCTGGTGGAAAATTTCATGCTGACAAGGTCAAGCCCTGCAGTCTGAGCGCAGTCAAGTGACAAAAGGCACATCCAGCACAAGGAGAGGTGGTAGATGGCCGTCAACTAACTGTTGTCTCCTTTAGAAGTGAGAATATCAAATGTGCCTTACTTAGATTTATGAAGTAGAACTAGTCACAAAACTTTGCTGTAATTGCATGAATAAAAAATGCATTGTTTTTCATGTGTTTTTAAAACTTCTCTCAATTTCTTGAAAATTTATATGGATGTACAGTAGATAGCACTGTCTATGGTATTTCTGAGGCAGTAATACTATGAAGGCAATATTAATCCAATGTACAATGATTACTGATTTTAAGGAGGTTCTTGCTATGGTGCATGGTAAACTAGAGGTTGTAATAAAGTCTAGCCTGGATGAAGGTTTTCTTTGGGTTTTGTTTTGTTTTAGTCTGGAGAAGTACTTGTGCTCTGCATTTAAAGTGAGTTTGAAGACAGTGAGAAAATCGGTCAGTTATGAATAGTTAACAGCCAATTTTCCACTATTCAACCAAGAGAACAGCTTCCTTCCAGGTAGATAATTCACATGTAAGATTGCTTTGCAGTAAAACATTTACTGTTCAGATATTTTTATATGCTTAATTAATATACTTTGTTATGGAAATAGATTCTTAGGCTAAAAATAGAGATAATCTAGGACTCATATTGCTCAGTAAAGAACAAGGTAGCTTCACTTTCAACATATAAATCTGCATCATTACTAGAGGTTGCTGAGATGCTGCTGATGCCTTATTAGATAAGGTTTAGATAGATTACCTGCAGCACTAAACAATTTACTGAGAACAGAAAATGGGCTTTCAATTCAGACTAGAAATGTAACATCACAATTATGTGAGATGCTCTGTAACCTTGGAAACAATTGGGAGCAGTGACATCAGCAACAATTATGTGCAATTTTTGTCTTTAGTTTATCACCAAGGTAACCAGAGCAGATTTCCCTGCTTGAAATTTTAAGAATGTCTTTGCTCAGTATTAAGTGAGCATGCATGAAGCAGACTATTTAGAGTCTGCTGAGTCTCTTAAAATTGCATTATGTTTCCCTTTCAGAATGGTCCATCAGGATTTAAATTGTGTAAACTCAAATCATTGCCCTTCCCCCCAAATCCTTTGAAACAGCTGCAGGCAAATGAAGCCTTCATTAGTGTGTTAAATTTTCTGAATGCTAGAAAGAAGGATAACATAGGATTCCTGTTGCTGAGAATAAATACCAAGTATTGCACCTGTACATAGAGCCTTCAAATTGCCTTACGTTGTTTTGGGGGATGATATTCATCCACAGTTGAAAACAGATG
Organism: Tympanuchus pallidicinctus; assembly: GCF_026119805.1. NCBI lineage: Eukaryota > Metazoa > Chordata > Aves > Galliformes > Phasianidae > Tympanuchus > Tympanuchus pallidicinctus. The sequence continues at coordinate 18,740,343 of NW_026294669.1, forward strand.
ATGTTCTGACATCAAACTTCCTCTAGAAAGGTTTGCGTTAAAACCTGTAGTCATTGCTGCTTGTTGAACAGCCTAGTATGACTTTCTGTTTCATGCTTACTTCAGAGAGGATTTTTTTTTTTTCCTGTACTGGGCCTTGCAGAATATAATATTTGACTTAAAATGTTGTATAGGGGAAAAAGTTACCGTACCATTTATAATTATGATGAGAATAGGGAAGAAGGGTTGGAGCCATAATGCTGACAATGTTCAGGCAGCAACTCATCTTTGTGTCATTCAATTTTAGAGAAAAGCAGTTTACTAGTAAGAGTTGGTAATCTTAGTCAGTCATTCATGGAGACAAACTGCAAAGATGTTGCCTTTCTGTTTTTAGTTCAACACTGGAGCACAATCTCAGGTTAAATCCACATCAGATAGCAATTAGGGAGTATATATATATATATATATATATATATATAGATAGATAGATAGATAGATATAAGTTGTGTAGTTTACCTGTGATATTTTTGTCAAATATTTTATAGAATCATAGAATGGTTTGGGTTGGAAGGGACCTTTAAAATGATCTAGTTCCTATCCCCTTGCTGTAGGCAGGAACATTTCCCTCCCGACCTGGGTGCTCAAAACCCCATCCAGCCTGGTCTTTCAGGGAGGGGGGCATCCACAACCTCATTGGGCAGGTTGTTCAGTGTCTTTCCACCCTCACAGTAAAGAATTTCTTCCTGATATCTGCTCTAAATCTACGCAGTTTAAAACTGTTTCCCCTTGCTGTGTTGCTACGTGTCCTTATAAAAAGTTCGCCCCAGCTTTTCTTCAGGTACTGGAAGGCTGCTAAGAAGTTTCCTCAGTCTTCCCCAGGCTGAAAAGCCTCAGTGCTCTCAGTTTGTTCTCACAGGGGAGGTGCTCCAGCCCTCTGATCACCTTTTGGCCCTCCTCTGGCCTGGCTCCAACTCCATGTTCTTCTTGTATTGGGGGCTACAGGACTGGACACAGTCCAGGTGAATTCTCACAAGAGCAGAATAGAGTAGCAGAATCACTTCCATCAACTTACTGGTCACAGTTATCTTGATGTAACACAGCCTGTTGGACTGCAAGCAAATGTTGCTGGCCCATGTTGAGTCTTTCATCAATCAACACTCCCAAATCCTTCTCCTCAGGGCTGTTCTCAAGCCATTCTCCACCCAATGTGTATCTGTATTTCTTTTTTTTTTTTTTTTTTTTAATACACGTTTTTCCTTTGCTGTGCGTATGAAACATGCACTTGTTTTCTCATGAGTTATTGTGTATTCAGCTTATGATTTTGAAAGGCCATCAGTATGCAGGAAATATGCCATACTTGTGCCTTAGAGATTCAATCCAGAACTTACTGTTTCAAGGAAGATAATACAATTCTGTTAGTGTTTTGAGTGCAATCCTGAAGAAATGAAACAGCATTTCAGACCATTAGCCAATGGTTAATTTTGGAATTCATTAGCTGATATTGCTCGTAATGAATGAAAAAAATTAAATTAGATTTTTGCTTGAAAAAAGATAATCTTCTCACATACTTTGGTATTGCAGAGAGAATAAGACACCTCCCACATTTCACAGTACCCAGACCTTTCATGGAATATAATTGAAAAACAGATGCCTTCCTCAGAAATAGAATATTGATATTCATATTTGAAAAGGAATTAACTCAGTAATGATAGAAGGAGAAGAAAATAGAAGCAAAACTTTTTAGATGCTAGTCACAGTCTAACATGGTTGTAATTATCTTTAGGATTGTATCAAATGTGTAATTGTTGTTTTATTTTTGTAATAAGCATTTTCCATAAACACACAATAACAGATAATCTTACTATCTGCAGACATGTTTGGTGAAAATGAGCTGTGCCTTGAAAGGTATTGATTTACTTGTTACAGTTTTCAGTTTGATTAATGTTAAAATTCCAAGGAGTAAATTTAATCATTACTCATAATTAGTACAGTAATAAGGCATTAGGCATATCTACACATTTACTACTAACAATTAATGTCTTATATTTCTTTCCTATCACAGGTGCAATCATAAGTTAGAACTCAGAAAAAATTTAAAGAAATACTTATTGAAGTAGACATTGGTTATAAATCTTGATGACTGGTATTCAGAGAGTTAATAATGATTTCTGTGGATTTATTCCAAGGTAATGAAAGGCTATTGAGATTATAGTTGTGTTGTAGCTTCTCTCAACAGTCCTTCCAGGAGCTGCAAGCTTACAGTGCTGTTGTGAGGCCAAGAATAACTCCAAGGCAAGACACCAAGAACTGTGTTCTGTGCAGGGGGGACCATGTTTTACATATGACCAAACTGATATGTATTCAGACTAAATGACTGTTGAACGCTATGTGTGCAAAGGTCACAGTAGTGTTGCTTGAAAAAAATATCAGGCAGGAAAGGGAGAAAAATGGAAAGAGAAGAATGTGGTAAATAACAGCATAGTGAATTAGTTTGTTTGTCTGGTCCTGTGGTACCATCAGTGTTTGTATGGAGATAACTGAGTGATACTGAATTCCCAGTGTGAATACCCAACTGCATAAGTCTTGGGCAACCTCATCTGATCTCAATGCTGCATCTGCTTTAAGCAGGAGATTGGACTAGAGACCTCCCAAGATCCTTTCCAACCGATATTAGTTTGTGCTGTGGTAGAAATATTCACTTCATCCATGCTGGCATATAGGAAGAAATCTGAGAACAGGATAATTCATTTATTTATCAGGCTTGAATGAGACCATAGTTGGACTAATTTTTCTGGTGTTGTTAATAACTCATCAAAAATAACATTGAGGGCATGATGGAGAAAAAAATGATGAAAAAAATTATCTGAGAAGAAAGGAAAAGAAGTTGGTAAAACTGAACAAAACCAAGTTATTTTTTCAGGAAAGTTGTGATTATTCTTGGTGAGAATTCTTTTATTTGTTATATTGAAAAATTTATATGGCTTTATTGAAAAAAAATTATAACAGATCTAAGAAAGTCAAAGGCAACTTGAACACAGTTCTTGTTTTCTCTAGGGCAGAGATATTTAAGGTTGTTACTTTAATGTACTTGGCAAATGAAGGATGAGGTGCAATGACTGAAAGCTATATTTAGAAAAATTTAAATGGAAAATGTATCAGTTTGTTTATGGTAATATTTCGTAAGGGTGACTATTCTGATAAACAAGCTGACTTTCCTTTTCTTGTGACCATAAAACTGAGGTGAAATATGCCTGTTTACAAAATACTCTTCTTTGCTCAGGCTGATGGATTTGGTGCAAAATATATTGCATGTACCACTTGATATGAAACAAGTCACAGATAGTGGTACTGGTCTAGTTTGGCCTAGGAATTGGGAGTCTCTGTAAGCATAGTTGAAAGAACTTGGTTGGAAGTGACTCTTGTGCATTTGGAAGGGCAGTGCTTATCTTTTTTTTTTTTTTTTTTTCCTGTAAAAACCTTGCTTTAGTTACCTTGAGGGGGACAGGAACAACTTTCCTCTTGAGAGTTGATACCTGTGTTTTGGCATCCAGTAGTGCAGTCTGTGAGACTATTAGATAAAAGTAGTTATAATATCTTATATCTTTCTACCTGTCTGACTAAAGTAATTTGACTTTATGCAGTTTAGTTTTGTTAAATTAGCCAAAATGCAACGTCTAGATTTCTTCACTCACAATTTGTTACATCAGATTCCATTTTATCAGGCTATTCACATAACAGACAAGTGCTGGGTGAGGATGTTCTGAATTGCAAGGAGGTAGCTTCATTGTGCAAGCTGATGAACCATGATCTGTTGCTAGCATGCAAATGTGTCAGACTTTTACAGGCAGCATCTGCTTCAAGTATCTAGGGAAACAAAAGGAACACAAACCACCCTACAATGAAACAAAAACAAATCTTACTTGATGCAAATGTAATTTTCTTCTATGTTTAGCCATTCTAGTTGTTTTAAAATTTAGCTCATGTCATGTTAACACATATATAATTAACTTAAGTTCCTAATTATAATTCCTGTATTTCTATTACTTTAAAAATATTTTTCATTCTCAGCTGCGTTATTTAAAAGTCATTTAAAAGCTTTTCTTTTTTTAAAAAACATCTTAATTTCTCACATTTGGATATTAAAGCTCTGCAGAACTTAGTATGACTTTTAAAAACTCCAGGTGCAGGTAATGCTCATTTAACTCAAATATGCTGTAATGCTCTTTATGAGAGCTCTTTCTGAAGAAATCAGCATGACGGATCTCAACAGAAGTGCCACAGAAGTGACTCTTTTCAAAACGTATGCTTTTAAAAGGTCTGTATTATATTTCTGTTTACTAGATTACATCCTTTGCTATTTTCTCATTTCACCTGCCTATGGCAAATGTCAATTTTCTCTTAACCCACGCAGAATGATTTACATCAGCTCTTTTCTGTCTTCCAACCGTGTTTCATCACTACGCTACTTCAAATATTATAGTTATCTTTCTTCTAAAGTTACTTTCTCAAATCTATTCTCTTTGGTCCCCGAAAAGGTGGTGCTTATGTTCATTAGTTTTCACTCCAGTTGTAATCTACCGTGATTCCTGTCATAGTGTTTTTTAAAAGAAGATCAAAGTTTGAAGTGTTTTGAAACAAAGCTTACTGGAAGAAGGAATAGGACAGAAACAAATTCTATTTTCTATACAGTCGTTGTGATCAGAAGGCATATTAACTGAAAAAAGAATTCTTTTAACAGGTCTTGCACATTTCTTTATGGCTTGGCATTTGGTCAGTTGCTTTACAATCTCCGTAACATTCCTCATAATGTTCCATTGGAAACATGCCACCATCAACTAGTGTATTCCTTCCATATATATTCAATTAGGAACCCAACAGGTAGAACGATCAGAATAATATTTGTTCTTACAATGCTATGAACCAGATTAAACCAAAACCAATAAGTTCTGAGTAAAAAAAAAAAAAACGAATAAAGAATGATCCTTGTTTCCAGTTGAAAATGCAGTCTGATTGTTTTTATCAACCACTACTGAATTCCACGTTCAGTACTGGCTGTATCAATCGTATGGTAATATACTTATTTTATGGGGTCACTGTTGCCCTTATTTTTATTTCTGTGGATCCTCAACTAAAACATTCCTCTATTTGTGGAATAGAAGGATAAGAGTGTTTTCCTCTTTGAAAATAAGAGCTAAATTAATAAAACAAAGAAATAACACAAGAAGCAAAAAGTTTTCCCCAGTATATCATAGAAGGCTTACTGGCAGAGATAGGCAGAATAGAAAATCTTATCTACTGATCCCTCATTCAGAATCTGAATGCTCTATTGGGATGAAAGTTATTCTTTGGTTTGGTATTTTTGGGACCATACAATCACAGAGGGAAATTACCCTGGGGAAGGCTGATCTTGCTTCTTTGTAACAGCATCACCAATTTTTCCTCAACTATTTCTTTCTTTCTCTGCTTGCACTTTCCTGTTATCATATCTCAGTGGTCACTGATAACTGTTTGTTTGAAATTATCAAAGACTTTTGCTCACATTAGCCTTCGATCCCTTTTCCTCCATTTCTTAAATTAAACAATTTATGATGTCTATATTAGTTTTTTCTCTTGTTGAGCCAAAGTTTAGACAACTTTCCAAGAATGCATATGCTCCACTGGGCAGCATCCTCATGCATGAGGTATAATCAGGCTTCATGAACTGATTGGTATACAGTGGGAGTTTGAAACATGTACAGTTGAATTGCAGTTAGAAATTTACCTATGTGATTTTCACTTTCAGATTTTAAGATACTTTATTTTCTCAAACAACACTACAAATATGCCCTGTAATTGCAGTATTTTACTATTCCAACTACAAAATTTTAGTGTCGAGACAACACCATATGTGTTTCAGCCAGGCAAAGAAGCATTACTGTCCCATTTGATTTCATTGGCAAGTAACGTTTCTCCTCCATTTCAGATTTGCAGAGCCACGGTTTTAATAGAAAAGCAAAATACTATATTGCAGTCAAGGAATTGATTACAAATAAAAATTGCTATTGTTATTTCCTTTGTTTCAATTGCTGTTAATTTGCTGGTGCCTCTTTAGCTCTCTGAAATTTCTGTGAATAACTGAGATGATAAAGCATAATTATAATTCAATTATGCTGTCTATTTTGAAGCTTGACCATTGGAATGCAAAACTGTGAGTTCACCTCCATCCAAAAGTATTTCTGAAATAAAGTACTTGTTTCTGTCTCACTGAAGCCAGAAAATGAATCTGAAAACTGAAGAGTAAATGACAGGAATAAATGATGCCTTGTCAAGCCTAAAAAAGGCTAATGAAATTGCAGCTGCCAAATCTGACTGAAATCAGTGGCCTGTGAATTGCAGTGTTCAAGGGAAAAAGTCAAAGATAATCCAGATGTTCCCAAGCAGAACACTTTGCAATACTTTTTCATCCATTTTATTTCTGTCTGTATAAGCTAAAAAAAAAAAAATATCCATAATTGAGATTTTCTTAAATGCATTTTCTGAAGGTTATAATTTGATCTTCAAAATGATTTAATGTGGCTAGCACATTATTTATTTCTGTATTCATTACTTTAAAGGTGACTTTTATGTACCAAGTACAATCCAAGTACAGGATTATTCAAGTGAAGGAGGTTTCTTAGGATGTTTCTTTTGACAGGCTCTTTTATACCCTTCCTGAAGTGCTTTTCTTTTGGCAATACGTAAAATGAATCCTGAAAATCAAAAGGAGATTTGTGTGTAATTCTGAATCTGACTACTTTTTACTCCCCCTCCCCCCCCCCCCTTTATGCTGGATGTCAAAATATTCCAAGCTGGAGACTTGTGAATAAATCTTCAGTTAAATCTCTTTAAATCTCTTAAAAGAGATTTAATCTCTGATTTTATTAAATCTCTTTAAAGAGATATTTGATATTTTGTTCATTTTTGGATTTACATTTGTTTTAGAGTTGTACCTGCTCATTGTTAATCCACTTGTTTACTTAGAGACGGCAAAATAAATAGTCACATAAAATCATACGTGAAAGGGAGTAAGTGTGGATTTACATGTCACAGTGTGCAGAACTGTCATTCTTTTCTGAGAAGGAATGGAAAGAGATGCTCAATTTGTATTGCCCTGGATTTGGGAGCCTTTGTTACAAGAAAAGCTTTTAAAGTGTGTGGTTACCCTACAGCCTGTCCAGCAATTATTATCTTACAGTCTCAGTTATTTGTCAGTTTTACTTTCAACTCAATATAATTTTTTAAGCCTTTAAATTCCAACCAGATTTTTGCATTATGTACAATCTATGAAATATACAGAGCATTCATTCCAGTGTGATAATATCAAACAAAACTTTCTCTGTATTTAAAAGACAGTGAAGTACTTCAGCAAGATCATCACTTTTTATAGCAATGAGACTTCCTCTGAACTGTTTTCTTGGTAGGTTTTAATGTTCCCAAGTTAGGTCTCGATCTTGGTTTAAAGCAGCATATTTTTGTTATAATTAAGGTATTTTAACTTTATTTCAGAAAATATGTCTTTATTCTAATAGATAATTCATGAAGTCCTGTGATAAAAGTTATGAACTAGATAGTTACATGAGGAAAACATTCCTTTCAAGAAAAGGGAGAGGAGAGGTGAAGTAGAAAAGAAGAAACTATTTAGAAATGAATCAGTTGTGAATAAGACAAACTTGTCAGGAACATGCCTTATGCCCTATCTCCCTTCTTCTGTCTTCTTTTAGTTTCAAAGGCCTGCCTTCGAATACACTGAGTATTTTGTGCTGATTCTCCATTCCTGGAGGCATCTAAACTACGGTTTCTGTTAACCTTACAGAGCTGAAACCATAGCCTGCATCCGACTGAATGAACATTGGTGAAATATAATAGTGGAATTCAATCAAACCTGAGTACACTTTAACAGGAGGCAGATGAATGGGAGAGTGTTTAGGATAAGAGTTTTTCAATTAGATCAGTGGAAAATTCATATTTGTTTGAATGGTTTGTAGACTGGGAGATCCTCTGAGCCCTGTTAAGGATTCTTTTGTTATTTTCAGTGGGTTACTCAAGATGGGGATGCTTTACAGAGGTGCAACTTTAAAATAATATGAGAATTTTTCACATAATAATTGATGTCAAATATTCACTTACCTAAATACAATCCACTGTTTATGTGCAACCTTTTATAAAGAAGTCTCATTATTACACATGGTTCACTTTCTGCTTTTTACATGGCTATTTCACATAGCACTTGGAAATATGAATGGATGATTTAATTTCATTTAAATTCTATTTATGTAGGTGACTGTCAACGGAATTATTCTTTCTAGTTGCCCTGTTTCAGTTTGCTAAAAAAAAAAAAAACAAACGTGTGTGGTGCTGTGGCTGCCAGAGCCTGTTCATGGTGACAGATGTTGGAGGTTCATCTGCTGATTTCTCTATTAGAAACAGTAGGCTGATGATACGATCTCGTCACTGGGGATCTATCTTTGTTTTTGTTTGTATGGCTAAGTTTACTAAAGTAGCTTAAAAAGCAGTGTGTGTTTTTAATTTTTAAAATTTTTAAATATTTATTTTCTATTTGCCAGTAACAATCTAATATCTGTGGTCTGTTATTAGGTTCATAGCTTACCATAAAGGACGAGTAATGCTTACTGTATCATTGTCCTTATTGTGGTAAAATGGGTGATTTTGTTTTACCAGCTGTCACTTTTGGTGCAAGCTGAATGACAGGGAACATGTAAAGTCCAAGTGATTAACATATTTCCAGCACTTAACTATACTTGTGTCATTCAGAATTCAGCAGCAGGTCTTGCTTGATAAGCTTGTTCTTGTCTTCGTGTTCTAAGGAACATTGTACTTTTGCATGAGATCTGTTGTACGGACAGAATCTTGAGTCCTTACTGAACCAAAACTCCCTGGAAAATGGCATAACTATCACCACAAAAGGTGCTGAATACGAGGGTAGACCAGCTCCTCACAAGAACAGTACATCTGCCTGAGGAAACAGAACTGGAAGTTCTATGAATAATTTTTAATTGTAAAGCAAAAGGGTAAAGACCAATTATACCTGCTTTTTGAAATAGTGTATCTGCTGCTCCCACTAATATATCTATTTATACAAATTTCCATCATTTATAGTAGAAAATGAGTCTGTGTTGTCCTTTAACTTATTGTATATGTGGCCAAGGTGATCGAAAGGTTGCATGCAAAGTGTTCTGATTTCATATGCAAAGGGTAGAATAAATTATGTCAGCAAATTAACAAGAAGCAGATTTTAGTCTATCTGTGAATGTATTTTGAGTATCACAGAAACATCCTCAATATTGGTAAAATTCGGTGATGTCAGAAATATAAGCTAGTGTCAAAATGGCCTTAGTTTTACCTTTGATGAGCCACAGTGATGAGACAAGTGTTGTGTTTCTCTGCAGTTTGGTATCTGATAACATTGAGTCATTATACTTTTTCTCTTTTAAGTGATAGGAATAGCAGATGTTTTGATGGATTATTAATTTCAAACTGCAGAGGGATTAGTGTGCTCACAAAAAAGGCTTGAATACTTGATATACTTGAAATACTTGAATAGAGGGTTACTCTTGCATACTTAGCCTAAAAGTTGGATTTGAATTGTATGATAGGAGTGCACTTAGGAGGTGCTGTGGAAGTGCTGATATTGTCTGCCATCACTATGAAAGATGCACTGTGGTGTCTTAGATAAATAGACAGTAGGGAAACTTAAATGACTGTCATGCTCCTTCCTGGAAATTATTTCTGGTTACAATGTCAGAATAGGGTAACTCTGTTTTGTACTTTTATTTTGGTAGTGTTTTCCTTCAAAGGGTACCAATATGCTTTACAGATTAGCATTAGGAATTAATTTACTGGACATGTTTGTCAGCCCAATATTTAGTGATTAAGAACAGAGGGGTCTACCAATTCTATGATTTTACACTAGGAGCAACATAGGATCTTCTGTCAACAATACAAAAGCAAAAGCATCAAGCTCAAGAGAACATCTGTAGAGTTACAGAATTCATGATCACATGTATGTGGCCATAACTCACAATTTGGCACAAGACATACTTGTCAGCTTCTGAGATAGTGTTCAGTGAATGCTTAGTAACTTAGTGATTCATTGGACATAACGTATTGTGTGGTTAGAAACATTACTTCCTTCCTTAGTCATTAACCTGCAAATGAGTAAATACATTTCCTGAATGATATCTGCTCAGTTGGTCTGTTCTTCTGTTCTCCCAAACAATTCCGCTTGTTTCCATCATAACATCTGCAAATCATTTAAGTACCTGTGTTGTTTTTTCTTTTTTTGAAAAAGTTCTTTGTGAGACTATGATAGTGTCTCCAAACACTTGTAAGCACCGTTGTTACCACCAGTGGCAAGACTTCAAAAACAGTGTGAATAGGGAAGGCAAAACTACATGCTTTGTGAGCAGTAACTGAGCTTTTGCAAAAGCAAAATATTTTGCAGTGAAATTCAGATATAAATACTGAATAAATATTCAGTAGACAGTATTGGTATCATTCTAAAAAGAAACGCATTGTACTTCTAGGCAATACAATAAAAATTTGTACTTATCAGAATACCAATTATCAGATTTGTGTTCCTGTCAGAGTAGTTTTCCTGCAAAATAAACACTGACAACAGACCTGGTGCTATTCTGGCCAAAAGACCCTTCAAGCTGTTTACAGAGGTCATGCATATGGATTGTGCAAGCTGATAAAAAATTTTCATTATATGGAAAGTTTTACCTTTCTTGTATAGAGTTGATTTTTTTTCATTGCACAAAGGCTGTTCTGAAAATGATTCCCACATGTAAATTTGATAAGGGGTACGCATCTCCAACATTCTGAATTTCTTCACTTCACAAAGAAATTTGTGTTCCTTGAGTCTTCTATAAGAAAGCAGAAAAGTAATAACACACTCATCTCAGAAAACGACAGCCTGCAGTGAAATTAGATGACTGCATTTCTTTTGAATAGAGATAGATGAACAAAAATGATGCTACTATGACAAACCCACCTGGTATCTTCTTTTCTTAAATTGGTTTCTTTGAGAGTAATTGTTAAATGTAACTACTTTGAATCAGTTTTTGAAAAATTCAAGACCTCTAAGCAGGTCAACACTAATTTATGTTGCATTTATGCTGTTTGCCTTTTTGCATTGTGAGATGTTTCCAAGCAGTGTCTTGCTGTCAGATGCGTCCCTCGTATAAAAGAGACAGTTCATGATACAGTCCAGGCTATTAGTGGGTGTTTCTGTTTTTTGAATAGATCATATGTGATCTTTTTGTCACATCGATAACATGTGATCCATGGAACTGAGCCCTCAAATGCAGCAAAAAAGTTAATAAGGATTTATAAAACAAAAGTTTGATTTTTTTAAAGACTTTTAAATAGTCTGTAATACTAAAAGTTAGGTTGCTGAAGAAACCTCTGGGAGGTAATAACACAGTTTGTAATTCATGACCGCTTCTTGCTATCGGCTGGTGCACTGAAATTTAGTCCACTTAAGGTGACCTATTGGCCTTACCCTGTATGTTTATGTAATTTAACTGTAATGGTCAGAAAGGAGTCATATGCCGAGTAACATGGAACCCATCAGAGTTCCAGATAATGCTTGTGGAAGAGACACTGCACTACTGCACTAAATGTCATTTTAAAAATAACATCCATTTTTAATAGCATTTACAGCATGGAGGATTTATCTCCTAAATCATCCAAATTGATGGAAATCTGGATGGAAATCTCACAAAATGTTGACAGCTTGGTATCTCTTATTACAATAACCATTAAAAAACTCATGGTCAGCATCAGTAATCTGGGGTAAAGTGCTTAAGGAGTGTGATGGCTAGGTTAATCTTCTAAGTTGATCCTTACTGAGTCAGGCTGAATTAAAAGTATGCTAAGCATACTATGAGCAGTACTCACTGCCAGCTTCAAAGGTATTGACATAAAAGGAGAAGGACATGAAAAGAGCAAAACTGTCAATGAAAAAGCAGCAGCAAGAAAAAATGAACAGGCATCTGCAGGACATTAAATTTTCCACCTTCTTTTTAGCCCTAGTGGGCACAGTATTATTTTTGTTGAATACATCTGAGAAAATTCTTGTAAACAATAAGATTCTAAATCCCAAAACTTTGTTTTCCAGAAACCCTCCTCCTACTTTGCTGCATCCTGAAAAATGGTGCAGAGGATTCAACCATTTCATTTCACAGTGAGTATTATTTGATTTAAAATTAGCTTATTCAGAAACTCACTGTTTTTCAGATGTTGAAAGCTATTCAGTTGTTCCATCTTCTCATGTAATTTGTTTCACAGCTTCTCTGAACTCCTTAGTTAGCTTGCTTCTTGATTTCTTAATAGAGTTGGAGCATGTTTATAAATATAACTGATAACTGATTTCCTTGATGATTTTGCAGAGGAGTTTTGTGTCAAAGAGAAAAAGGGTTAGTGAAAATTGTTGCTGGTCAGTTTAAAATAAGAATTCAAAAGACAAGAAAGAAAACAGTTGCCTTTTTTTCCACTTTACTAATATTCAGTAATTTGTATACCCAACATGCATATGAACAAAAGTTGTACAAATAGTCTAAAAAGGTAGTGTACAAATGTTGCACAGGCGCTAAAGATTTTCTGGATGTGATATTATTAAACACTGTGAAGTTTCTACTTCCAGATAACTAAATACTTTGAACACTGCTCACCAATACTGACTTTTCAAGATAGATTTGAATATCTGTATATTTCCATTATTAATCTGTTGTGTATCAGTGTATCTATAGTCTCTCGTGGAGTAGTACAATAGTAGTACAATATCTGTACCTAACAACTGTGTCAGTCAGTTTTGTAATAGTATCTTCCCATTTTAGAATAAGTTCAGAATAGAAAGATTAATGTAACTTTTATGAAGAATTTTAAAAAATATTACAGTTTATAATGCTGATGCTTAAATTGGCCAGGAAGGTTAGGCAAGATATAATGTTTAGCCTGCAGTAAGAAGCAGTTTTTATCATTGCTGCAGTGTGACCCAGGATCTCTTCCAGTGTAAGTAGTAGAAGTACATTGCTTTGAAGCAGATTGAATTAAGTTCTGTTTCTCCATTATGCAGGTCCTTTTTTACTCATCAGTGTACACTGCAATCTGTGGTGGAATCAGTGGTTAACTAAGAAAGTCACTGTGTTGTGGATAAATTACATTCTGTTACAGAAAACCATTCTTTTTACAGTATTTATGGACCCTATATTTTGGGGAACTCTGGCCCCAGTGGGTCTTCCTTTTTAGAAGTCTCATCTGAATCTGAGAACAGGATAAAAAATTAGATTTAACATTTGTTCAGTCCTTCAGTTCAACATATGTTGTTTGTAACCTCGTCCTTTCAATTTTCGATATCTTGCAATTGTACATTTGTTTTTAATTACTTTTGCTTAATTACTTCCTCTCACTAGCAAAATCTGCAAGTCTACAGATCTTGCTTTTAATTTTTTTACGCTAACATACAATGAAGTAGGGAAGCATACTCATATGCAATCTCTTAACATGAAGAGATGCAGCAATTGTAATACAAACACAAATCTTTTAGCTGTTATGGATAATTGGCTCACTTATGTGTATTAGTTATATATTTGATGATGCTTGCCTTGTGACAGCTTAGTTTATGATAAATTAAAAGCAATGGCTGTATGAATTCCATACTGCCTTTTATCCATATGTTGGTACCTTGTCTGATGTTTCTGTAACCGCTATGATGAGTGGTTAGCTTTGGAATAATTTCATTATCTACCTCCTTCCGGATGGCTAATGTCATTTGCATAACAAGCTTATCTGGTTCAAGTTGTGGGCCAGACCTTGTACTGGCAAAAAAACAAGCATTCATCTGTTCCTAAGCATATTTCTGACTTCAGTTCTATTGACACAATAATTTTATCTATGCCAAGATTGCCAAACCTGGTCGTTGTAACGTTCCCCACCCTCACCCCTTCCCCCCTTTGTCACTTCTTGAAATGCCAGAATGTTCTTCACTGTCTGTGAAACTGGTTGTTTTTTTTTTTTAATTGCGAAGATACAACTTCAGCCAAGTCATATTTGACAGATAAATTTGTATGTGGTATCTACTGAGATACACACAGCATATTACATAGGTTTAAACATGTCAGTAAAGTTCTGAGTATGCTTATTTATCTGTACTAATGTAATAGTCCATGAAGAGCTTGGCTGGTCCACTTATAATGTGAGAAAGAATTATCTGTTTATTTTTAAAGACTTTTCAATAGAGATCACTATTTCTATAAGGCTGAATAAATAACCATATCAATTATTGGAGGATTGGCTCCTACAAGTGGTAGACTTCTACCTATGTTCATTTCTGTGCTCAAAGAAAATACTGCTTTTGAAGAGTACGTTCTGTCTATAAATGTTTGAAAAGTTAATTTTTTGATAGCAACAGCGTACACATTACTATTCTCTCAAGATTAAAATGTTTACCACCATTTCAGACATAAAGTGGTTCAGAATTCATTCATTAAATAATATAGACTTCACGATAAAATTAATTTTTCAAAAGTCACTAAAATTAGCCTGATTGCCACAAATAATATTCTTGGCAGTTTAAATCTTGACTGATCTCTAGGGGTAGATAGAAGAGTTAATATAGTATTGAAGCAGGAGGATACAATAACCTTTATTTACATTACATCACAAAATGGTATCTTAATTAAAATGAGCATTGGTGTCTCCAGAGACAGACATTCTTCTTTTAAATTTATTTAACCAATGATGAGCTATTATGGTTCTTTGAATTAGTATTTCATGAAGTGGAAGGACTTCAAGAATTAAGGAATTCAGGAAGTAGTAAAGTCACAATGTGAAATAACAGGATTTATGGTCATCATTTACCATCAGAAAGTAAAGTTTATTTCAGCAGTGGTATTGTAAATACAATACAAATTTAATTTTCAGTCTCAATATTCTTAATTTTTGCACTCATTTTTAAAAAGCCTTACAAGCTGCATTTCATCTTGTTGAGTTTACATCAGAGTGATTCAATTAAGAAATCATATGGAGTATATAGTTTGTAAGTGCTCTGAGTGCATATCAATTTTTTCACAATCTAAGCAGTTGTTTAGTGACATTCTGTTTCTACATAAAGACAATTTTACTGTTTCTGTCACTGAGAGCATGATATGTAGTTGACATTATTCATTAATTTCTCAGTATTAGAAAGACTAAGAGGTTTGCAAATGAAAGAAAGATGCAAATTGCTATGTTGTAAGGTTGCCACCAAATCTGTAAATTTTCCATTTTATTCATGACTATAGTCTTTGAGAATCCATATAAAGATTCATTTGAAATGCTAAATTGTAGCACCTGACAAAAGAACTCCAATAATTTTGGGTATTGCTTGAGACATTTTTGTACAGAAGAATGATCATACATAATGTATACCATTATTTTTAGCTTTTTAATGAGCAGTTTTACAAAGAAGTGAGAAATTCCAATGGAAGTTTGAAGCCCAGACTCTGTAAAGAATAGTGCTATGACCTATGAATGTCATAGCATATAGATCTTTCTCTCAGTAGATTGCTGAGTTCCTTATCATTAGCAATGAATGATGGTTGTTCTCGTTTTCTTTCATTTGTTTGTTCATTGGCTTGCTATTCCCACTGTAAAACAAACAAACGGGAAATAGTTGTCTGATGAGATACTTTCCTTACTCCTTTCTTTAAGCTTCTTTGTAACTAAGTGCCAAAATCCTTGCTTATGTTTTATAGCTGAGCAACATCTCAGAGTTTGCATTTAGTATCTAATCTGTCAACCTTTTGTCTAGCTTTTCCTTGTACCCAAGATCCTCTTCCCATGATCTCAAAGTTTCTGCCTGCTTTAGTAGAAGCTCATTTTTCAACCACTCATCTGTTGTCATTTGCCTATGATTCTGAAAAAAAAAAACAACAAAAAACCCAGAACAAAACAAACAAAAAAAAACCCAACCCACCACCACCAACTGTTGCCATTTCTTTTTGCCTCTGATTGGTACATTCTACCATACTTCTTTCTGAAAATGTTTAGAACTTTTAGCCCAAATTTTATCCTAAACTGCTCCAGTTTTCTTCATGACTGATTCCAGTGAGGAATATGTCTGTGTTAATTTTGAAGTAGTTTGTTTTTCGGGGTAAACTTATCCCTTCTAGTTAAACTAGTTTTGTTGTCAAGGAAAGAGTTTCAAATATGTTCAAGACGTTTGTTTGGAATGTGTTTTTGATGGTATGAAAGGCAAAAGTGTGGAAACATGATAAGCAGTAAGAATTTGACTTGCAAATAAAACACAAAACAAATAATAGCCCCCAGTTTGTCTGATAGTAGTTCCTTCACACTGGACTAATTAAGCAGCAGAAGAATAGTAAAGTTTCATTTCTCTCAGCTGTACTTGCATAATGAAGAAAAATGTTTAATTCCTAGTTGTACTGGAAAAAAAGGATGTCTTGCTCAAAGGCATCCGGTAATCAGAAGCAGAGCTGAGCATGGAGTACTCCAGTGTACTGATAGATGAAGGCAAGCTTCAGGGAGAAAAGATATGTCAGCTGTCATCTTGTGGGCCATGGCATCCAGATCAGGTCTGGCACATGGGAGTGGTAAGAATGTTGCTGTTGACCCCCAACAAGTAGAACTAATCTGGTCTCGTCTGCCCAGGTGATTGCTAGCTAGCTTGTGTGGAGGCACATCAGTGTGGCCACAATTTGAATTTCCACTTTTGGAGAAGAGGGCATCAAATGGTTAGTTTAATGGTGTGTAAGAGAGAAGACTTTCCTCAACTCCTCTATGACTGATGTGGTAGTGTATCTATGATTGCTTTTTCAGTGGCTGTCCTTATTTACTGGAAAATGGGCAAGACTGCACTGAATGCTTTGCCTCTGTTCTTTTCTTCTTTCTGCTATTATAGGGGATATAACAGAAATATGCTGTCAGCACCTAGAGTATGCTTTCCGTATCTTCTAGTTTCTATATGCTACATCTGCCTCAAATCAGCTGTATGCTGTTATTATAAAAGGAGATTTGACCTAAGGGAGAATGTTTGATACAAAATGCAAAATGTACTGTTTGTAATAAAAAAGCTTCAATTGTAAGAGCTTTTTGTGTTCCCAAGTGTGCAAAGGTAGGCCAAAGAAATAGAGTAGATTCATTCCTGGTAAAAGGCTAGAAAAACCCTGATTTCACTGTACAGTAAATAAATGCATTTGAACATTTTTTATATGCTTCCTAGAATTGTTCTTATGGAATTTCAGGTGTTTCTAATAAAGCTACAACTTGAGCAAAATTTGACCCATTACAAGAACTGAGGGAGGTGCCACTGCATGATTTCCCATTATTTCTTCCGAAACACCTATATGAGCCACAACAAAATGCCATGTTTACTCAGACCAAAGGAGGCTGGGAAACCTGTTGTTATAGTTGAATCTGTAGAACAGAGAGAAATCTATTTGCTACACCTGATTTTACAATTTCAAAGTTGAGTGAACCTTTCATAGGTTTGAAGTGTGTGTTCTAAATTACAGTCTATGGTGCTGCATGTTAAAAATGAAATGGAAAGAAGATTTGTTTAGAAAACAGGTGCTGGTGACATTTCAGTATTAAGTGTTGGTCTCATTGCTAGGTAAGATTAGTTATTTATGAAATTTGCTACCAAAAAGCAGATCAATAAAGATATAAACATGTTCTGAGCATCAGAATTTATGTTATGCATGTGGTAATTGACTACTTTGTCATAAATTCAGTCTTTCATCCTAGCAGCAAAGGAAGAATAAAATCCTTGTTATTTATCATGGTATGCTCATTCAAGACAGGAGATCTGTTTAGCTTACAACATATCCTCAGAGCCAGCATTCTGTTTTTCCAGAGAGGCAGCTATATATAGTTCTGAGGATAAGGTTATTTGTATCTTGTCTGTCCTGCTGAATTAGGACCAAAACCAGAAATGCTGTTGGCAGAGCTGTCACAGGTTTTTAGATCATTTTTTGCAAACGAGTGACCTGCAGCAGTGGGGGGTGGGCAGACCCATTCCTAGGAGGCTTTAGGGCAGCAGGCGCATCCCTTCATCACTCAGAATGTAATACAGGCAATGGCTGCTCTCCTCCACCTCTCTCCTGCATGTGACTGATTCGTGTCTGCTACAGCTGCATATGGTACACAGACAGGAGGTGCAGTAAGTGTGCTGGATAGAAGCAGAGCATTTTAGTCAGTTAAAAAACAACCAGGGTGCTACTGGCTTGATCTCAAAAGTTCTTACGCAACAAAGATGATAATTATTTTCTTTAGACGTGCTGAGGTTTTGAGTTCTCTTCTTTTGTTTCCTTTCCTAGAAAGGATTAAGTGTGTCTAAGGAGACTGATTTTGAATATAATGCACCATCATAGCAATGAGTACATGCTACAGTATCCCCAAATGCTCATTTTTATGACAGTAAATAGCTTTGGACATTGAAAGTCTGTACAAATAAAACATTTGATAAACAGTACTGCAGAATGAGGTCTGTTGTGTACACAGATAAGAGTATGTTTTATCACACCAACATGCCATTGTTTAATTTTACGTGAGCAGCATTGTTCAGACATATCATAACATAAATGTCTATGCATTTTCTCTAGGAGGGAGGCTGCATTATAGCAGGTAGCAAAACCGAACACATCAGTAAATCCTCAGAAATAATAAGATGACCTATTTGAACAGTAATTTAATAGCAGTCAGCAATCAATACAGTAGTAGTAGTAATCCTCAAATAATTGTCATTTTTTCTGCTTAAATATTCAGTACTTATTCTAGATATGCAAGCTCTGTTGATAGTTTTGTCTTGTTTTACTCTATCCATGCGAGTTCATGGATAAACTTTTACCTGCAATCGCTTCTGGTCATTTCCTCTACTGACTCAGCTGAGTTAGCTGTCCAACTTCTGTCCTGTGAAAAGGTCACGTTAGTAATATCCACTTCAACTAAAATTAATTTTCTAAACGTTCTTTTCAAAACAGTTCAACTGAACCTGTTTTATTATGAACTTAATTAAGAAGTCCCATAGTGTGAAAGGAATCAGTATGCATTGGCACCACGTTTGTCTTCCATGCACAGTGTAAGACGCAGTTGCTGTCCTTTTATGGTGCAAAGGCAAAGAAATACATGTCTTTAACATAGAAGGTAAAAGTGGTTCACTGAATAAAACTCCTTTCCTGCATGTTGCTATCAGTAACAGAGAAGTTACTGTCAAGAACAAATATCCCTCTCCAGCCCATCTTCCGAAATTTGGCACTGTGGTGATTAGACAATATCTTTTAAAGGATAGAACAAATTTGTTCTTCGCTTTGTATTTTTGTATTCACTGAGGATAGATATCACATAATGAGCAACTTCAAAAACAATATTTTTTTTTTTCTTAAAACAAGAAAATAAAAGCCAAAAAAAAAATTCTGCAGGGAAGAAAGTGAAAATTTCTGCCTCTTTATCTCTCACGTAAGTTGCTTGCTTTGAAACATCTTTAGGACAGAAAAGACTGGAAGGTTTCTTACTCAGTGTCTGCTTGTCTGGTTTTCTAGCAGGAGTGCAACCCAATTCGGGCTATCTTCTGGATTTCATTAATCTTCTACCGTGGAACAGCCTTCTAATGGGAAAATATGGGAAAGGAAAAAATAAAATCTTAGAACCTAACAACCTTCTTTTTCCAATATAGAGAAAGGTTCACAAAAATATGATGTAATTCATTCAGCTTTTTCCTTTGGGAAATCTCTTCTTTACATTTCCAGCTAATCCATCTTTTCCTTTCGGGAAACCCGGTAACTATCTGTATTTGGTAGGAGAGGATCTCAGCACCTCAGGAAGACCTGAAGTCCTATTCAAGACCTTTGAAAGCTTCCTCATTGATAGGCATCAAAGAGAGCAGCAGGTACTTGTGCAAGAAGTGAAGCATTAGGAAGGCAGGGAAGAGTGACAGAGAGCTGTGTGAGGAGCACATGAATGGTGGGAGGAGTGTGGCAGAGGGACAGGCCAGAAGAGTGGCAAAGAGAAGTGTGTCAAACCAATTGCTGAACAGATTGGAGGCTTTCTCTCTTTTGCCCAGAGGCTGTGTGTTCCCTGCCTAATACAAATATGATACATAGTAATCATTTCTTCCAAGTAACATATTCATCTTCTGTGCACACTGATGATAAACAGTGACTAGATGTCTCCCTGGCTCTTTGGCTCACGAGACAAAACAAGTGTCAGCAACCCACTGCTAGCAATTGAGAAATCTTCAGAAAATGTAGCATTTTTTAAAATGTAAAAATTGAAGGAAGCAGTATGCTAGAGAACAATTATGAAGTATCTGAGCTGTAAGAATTGTAGCTTCTTGTGTTCTTTATGAAGAAAATATTTGAGGCCAAATCATAATGTATCTGATTGAAAAGAATTTTTTTAAAAACCCTCCTGCTGCTGCTGTACTACTGCTTTTGCTGCAGTAATGAATGACATTAGTAATTGTTTTCTGTTTCTAAGCACACAGGAGATTTAGACTGCTGCTGCATTTCTTAAGAAATCTATTTCTTTCCATTTATTCATTAGTAAATATTAGCTCATGAATGCTGATAAAATTGCTCCCCTTTCAGTCATCTGATTTTCTACTTGCAAAATGGCAATTTACATTGTTGAGATATAGCAATTCCAACAATGTTATCATCCAAGTGCAAGCAGCTAGTGAATTTTTAGAGGTTGTTTCAGACAGGCCTGCATGTATGGGAGTCTGCTTTTATCACTTGCTAATAAATGCTTCATCTTTGCCTGTAATTGTGGCAGAATGGAAACGGTGCTTAGAAGCCTGGATGTGAGATTGCAGCAAATGGCTGCAACCTACGTTTAATGTAGTGACACTAATGAATTCTGAAAATTAATTTTCAGCTAAGAAAGCATGATGGAAGATACTAGAATTTCAAATTAGGTAATGAATTAGCTTTTATCAGGACCAACAACATGTACAGTGTTTGTTTCCTTTTCAATCTCTCTGTACTAGCACTGCACGTTATTTTAGATCCAAAAAATTGCAAACCACATCTGATCATATTTTCATCATACCTTATGTGAAACTCATGTTGCAGTACATTTTCTATTCAATTTGCTCCATGTGAGGCAGTCTTACCCTGTATGTTTTATATTGCATAATCTCCATGGCCCAAATAAATTGACTTAAACTGCCGGTGCACCACATTTTTTTTTTTTTTTTTTAATATATAATTGCAATGTGTTTGATGTTGGACAGCTAGCTTAGGCACTTTCAAAATTGGTCTTAAATGAATTCATCAAGTTCAGATGAATACCTGAAGATATTACAGTTTTTCCTCCTTTCCTCAGATGCAAATCCTTCAGTGATGTTATTTCTTAATATTTACACGTACAATGCACACTGAGACTTTGTTTGGTCATTCTGAATAATAATATTTTCTGGTAAGTGACATTATAAAAGCTGCTCAGTTACTGTACTCTTCCTCTAAAATGTTAATAATGTTAGATTTTGAAGTTGCATATTACTTCTTGATTTATTTTTTCTGTACTTTATGAGGAATATGTTTGTTGATTTGGATGTACTGATTAGTTATGACAACTGTGAATACAAGCACCCACGTACCCATGTGATTAATTTTTTCACATAGTTCTGTTTCAGGCATGTAGGAAGTGTTGTAATAAGTCACCTTCATGAAGGATTTAGCATCATAATGATCAATATGCTATCCTCCATTAATGTTTTCTGTAGTATATTGTTTCCAGTGTAGATGATCTCTTATGGAATACCTGCAGTCAGCCTTATTTTCCCTTTTTCACCAGCTCATAAGTGTGGCCCAAAAACAGATGTTAGTAGCTCTTTGTTTTGTTGTGGCATCCCAACGATCATCAGAGAGGGCCTACTTTTTCTGATAAAGGCACAAGCTTTGCACACTCTGAGCTTAGAATGGAGATTTTGATCCCAGAATCACAGGGATCTGTCTTTTGTGTTGCTAGATTAGTCATCTTATAAATTCTTGAAGTTTCACTTGTGTTTCAAGTGAATTCTTAAGTGGCCACAAATTGCAAAAATATTCTGCTACCAAAAAATAAAAGCTGCATATAGATGAAAAAATATATAAAAAAATATTTGCAGAAGACAGAGGCATGGCAAGAATATGCAACGGAAGCCAAGGTAATCAATCCCTCAAGTAGTCTTCAAGATGTTCTCACTGACAGAACTTATCTGTACTCATTAAAAATGTGTGCCAGACTCAGAGAGCTAGGATTTTAGGCACACAATGCAGAAGCTAAGAATTTATTTCCCTAAAGAGTTTCCCTTTCTCTCAAAATACTTCTATGAATGCAGTATCTTGGATGTTTGGATGTTTCATCTCCTTCTATATGGAAAAAATTCTCTCCTGCAACCTCTGGATCTTGTCCATAGGGTATCTTTGGAGGTGCATTGGACCAGAGCTCAGAGCAGAACTTACTGTAATAACTGCATAGTGCAAGGTAGAAGACTTTTATATTAGCATTTCTTGTGAATGCAAAGTGTTCAATGCAATGCAAAATGGAACCATGTAATTTCGTAAGATTTCATTTAATCTCACATATTGTTACTATCTAAAAAGTAACTTCAGCCATGTCTTCCCCTGAATTCAATTATATTACTATAATATTTCAGATGTAATCAAATGAAACAGGAGTGTTTATATATTAGCAATATGGCATACATGATGTGAATTTCTAGATGCTGTTAGTAAAAATCAAGAGCCTGTGAGCTTTTCAGATTGACGTATGCATGTCAAACACTTGCCATTAAGTAATGATTTTTGTATAGTTTTGCATTTTCTTTTCTTCTGCCTATCCGATTAATGGTATCTTCCTTTTCAGATGCTTTTTTCATTTTTCACAGGAAGCACATAAATATAACCAGGTTTGGCATGGACTGTATTGTCTGTGTGGGTGTACTGACAAAAAAACATGGATAACAGCAGGAAAGGAGTGTGTGGTGAGGATGTCTGAACCTGTTAAAGGCCAATGATGGATCTTTCTTCATGGGAGGACAGGAGTTGTATTTATAGCCTTGTACTCTGAAGGAAGGAGATAACACAGGTTTTGTTGGTTGTCTTTCTATCAGGATGCCTTAGTTCTGTCTGACAGCAAAACCCACCAAAGCAGTTAAACTGGCAGCAGGTTTTAGAGACTGTCTTTTCTGGACTACATGTAGCAAGAAGAGACTGAGAAAATGTTTTTCAGGAAACCAAAATATTAAAGTTTTGTCAGATGACATTTCAGGATCATTTTCAGACCTGACTTAGACTTCAGTAAAGTATTTGAGGTGAGGCTAAATTGCTATTCATTTTCTGATGTATTTGATAATATTTAGAATCAATTAATGTGCATGTATTAGATATTTTTTTTTAATAATTGCATTGATGCTTCTAGACTATCAGTTGTTCTAAAAAGTATTAAAGTTTCATTGAATTTGGGGGTGAAAAGATAATGTTTATTTGTTATACTTGCCCCTGATAAGGAAGTACTTCAGATGTGACACTTAATAATAGCAAATATGAAATGTAATTTTGAAGTGTATAATATGAATGCATCTCATCAATTAAACTCATCTTGGACTAGATTCACTGAAATGATAGCTGTTGTGTCAGCCATGCATATGGAATTGCAGGTTTTCTTTTTCACATTCTCAATTACTAAAAATATTTTTTTATGTAACCAAGATAAACAGAATGTAACTTTAATACAAAGAATTAAAGGGTACTTTAAAGCAGTCTGATCATTTTTCTGTTTGGACTGTATTATTTAAATTTTAGTGTACAGAAGAGAATTCTAGTTTAATTATGGCATCCTCAGTTTTAAATCTTTATTATAGAAATTCATGTTACACTTTATGCTAATCTAATAAGATACAGCTCTCTACTACTTGATCACCTATTTCTATCACAGACTGAACTTTGGTATCCTAACTAGCATTTAAATCTGACACTCATTTCTGTTCCATTCTGAATTATGAGGGTTTGCAGAATTTTCTATGATTCTTCCACTAACAACTTAGCATCATAGTATAGCAGCTGTGTCTGAAATATTTATTTTAGCACAGAATAAAGCTTATAATGAATTGTTTGAACTATTGATGTATTGCAAGTTTCACTTTAGATTTTATTAGGCTATGTCCTTAAGCTCTTGGTCAACACTCTCACTGGAGAGTAGGTAGAAAATTAAATTGAATGAAATATTGTCTATTCATCTTTGGTTATGTGTGGTGTCTATTAACTGTACAGCAATTACAATGTCAACTTTTCATAGTAAGCTAGTTACAGTTTTCCAAAAAAAGACTGAAATAATCTAAGATTCATAACCTTTATAAGTAATATAGTTGCAGGTTGAATTTACTTCATCAAGTATTAATGTCAGCTTTATTCCAATGTAGAAGAAAATTTTCTTTGCATACCCAGGAACTCTGCATACCAAGGAATTTGTGGAAAAAACAAACATTGCAGTAACAATCATGTGAAGTAAGCCAACTCAAACCATGCTGTAATGAAATAACATGGTTGCATGAGACCACTATTTCTCTGTTGCAGGTGTCTTATCAAAGATTTCGAGAAACGTCCTACAGTTACCCACCTTTTGGAGCATCCCTTTATTAAACAAGTGCATGGTAAAGATATGTCTCTGCAAAAACAGTTGGCTGAGCTTATCCAAGAACAGCAGCGACTGGGCTCTGTAGCAAAAACAAGGTACTGTACAACACATATGCAACAGCCTTCCTTCCCAAACAGACATTTACTGTTTCGAATGATCATATTAATGCATTGACTAGTACTATCATTAGCAATAGGTGAGGCATGCCATGTGCAAGAAATATTCTTTCATATTGCTAGATCTTAAAGCAACAAATTAAGCTAAAAATACAAACTCTTCTTCACTTTCTTTCTCCTCCTGAGCTCTTATTTTATATACATTTGCTCCTGACTTAATCTCAGAAATGCTAGAAATTCCAAAATGTTCTGGTCTATGGAAGTCTTTTTATCTTTTGGCATGAAGAAACTTGTATTTTGGTACAGATTCTTTAGAAATACAGCGATGAACAATGAAGTTGCTGTTAGAAAAGGTTAAGAATGGATTTCCTTTTGATTAGAAACTAATGCTAAGTAGGTTATTCAATACTTAAAATATTGTTTTGTTTGTAGTTTTGTAATAACTGCTATTTTTTATTCAGTCTAGCAATTAATTTAACTATGTTAAAAAGCAATGAATATGACTTTGTTTGTTTGTTTTTACTTTTGTGGCTGATAATGTATGTCTTAGTTTAGTTGTTGTCCAGAGGGTGGCAGGATTTCACTGTCTTAAAAAAAGAATTAAATGCAAATGAGCACACCTTCCCAAGCTCAGCAATCATTCTGTAATATAAAATTTGTCTACCATGAGATAAGCTCTAGCTTATTATTATAAACAAACACATACTAATGTTGATGGAGAATATTAAATGTCATGACTCACAAGTCATAAACATGTATATACTTATATGTGATTAGACTTTGTAGCTTAAATGCTAAAAGCACAAACAAAAATATGGAATTTAAAATAATAGAGTAGCTGTAAGTACAGTTTCAAGGTGAAGCTGACTTCCGTTCCTCCTCTCCCTCAAAAAAGCGTATCAGAGATTATGTAAGGGTGCTACGCCAGCATCCACTGTATGTTCCTGCCGTGTCCTTCCCCTCGAGTAGGCCTTCCTCATGTAACACCTTACAGATCAGATTGCTTACAGCTGTGGCTTGGATGGCACAGAAGGTTTTGGAATTTTCCCAGCTGCTAACCGAATAAAAGATACAGTATGTAAATGATCCTTGTACTATAATATAATACTATAATTTTTATTTCAACAAATTACTCTGGTATCTGGCTGCACAATGTAGGATGAGACAGAGTCAAGATCAAGCCAGCATTTATTTCCTCAAGTCTGTCCATAAACTAGTCATGTAGCTCACAGGCAACTTATTTCTCATCACTAAGAAAGTGCGAATTTCACCTTTATGAGCTCTGTTATAGTGTCTCCTCTACTCTTAAACACTACTCTCAGCATACTTTGTCCCCACCATGTTCTTTCCTGGTCTTTTGTTTTGCTTTTCACTGTGCCTCTGAATTACTCTGAGTACTAAGAGGCAGATGCAAGATCAGGTTGCTACAGAAATCTTTTACCTTTACTTTGAAGCCAATATTATTGTAGAACTATAATTAAAGAATCACAGTATTCAACTTAGCCTTCCTTTGGCTGAAAAGTCCCAGCTCTCTTAGTCTTCCTTAATAGTAGAAAATAGAATGTCTTTCTGATTTTTTTGGATCACTGTAACTTTATACTACAGCTCCATTACTAGCTCCTTAGTTTTTTTTTCTTAAGCACTGGCCCACTTTGATCAAGACAGAGAGTGAGGACAAAAACTTAGTATGCTCCAGCATTGAAATATACGACATATTGTTCTGAATGATAAAGAACTGATTTCCCACTATTTGTGACTTGATCAAACTGGGGCAAAATTTAGTAAGACTGGAAAAGCATATCCATGGTAAAAGACCAAGTCTGTGTTCTGTTTTGCAGAACCTTATAGCATTTCCAATGGTAAAAATCTATCTTTTTTTCTGTATTCTAAGGAGCAATTTAGTAAATACAGAATAAATTTTAAATAATTAGGATTTTGAATACTAGAAGCATCTGAAATCTTTTTCTTCTGTTAACACGTGTTGGACTTCTGTAATTCTACCTGCCTTGCTGCTGAATGTTCCTGTTGTAAATCCCTACACACAACTGCGGGTCCAAAAATAGCTGCTTTATACTCCTAGAAGTAGGAAAGTTCTAAATTTTAAGTGGGTACTTGCTACCAGCCAGTTAATGTTGGACTATAAACAAAAGATTATTACAAGAGAATCAATCACCATCTAATTATAATATTCCCCAGAGGCATATGCACAGTCATCTCATAATCTCTGTAATAGAAAGATTTATCTTCTAGGAAAAATAGTAGCAGTGAAAAGCCTTAAAAATTCTGTAATGCCTTTATAAAATAATTTTCAATGCAGAATCTGACATGGAGAAGAACACATGACAAGGTGGTGCTTTAAAAATGTTTACTGGCAATCATTTCTGGTGATCTCTAGAAGTGATCTGAGTGTATAATCACCACTTCAAAATAAAAAGGCCATTTAAAACCCAGGCTGAGTAAAACCTTTCTATTATACCACTGGGTATATGTGCATGCTCTTTGTCTGTTTATTGGTGTACACGTGACAGGTTGAGTAAAATGTGCATTAATTCCCTGGTGCTGAGAGATAAAGAAAAGTAGATGCCTTTTTTAGATACACAGCAACACTATAGATCAGTTACTTAAAAGATGAGTTAAAGAGCATTTTCTTTCATTTATACAGCCATAGATCTCACAAAGTGCATGCTGAAAATTTCCAGAAAGTAGAAAATCATCAGGATGCTGATGTTAACAGCACTTCTACTGTGAGGGAAGTCAGAGGGTCAGCAGTGATGACAACTGATCAGGAGGTGCCTGGGTTTCGTTTCACATGAAAGTCTTCCAACATCAGAGCACTCTATATCTTTTGATGCTTTACTGACTCAGCAGTTGTGGTGCTTTTAAAAATTTATTTATAGGATTCTCTTTCCAGTTGAACCATCCCAGTTATGTCTATTTTGGGACATCACTTAAGATCATTGTGCAGAAAGCAAGACTGAAGGTTAGAAATTTAGTATTATTGATATAGAGATAATGAAGGACTATGCTTGACTATAATTCGTGTTATTTTTCCACAATCTGTGAAGGAGATGGGGGCAGTGATATTGAGGGAAAAAATACCAATGAGTACTAGATGAAATCAGGAGAATGAAAATGGAGCTTATGATGTGGTTAGACCAGATGTGCCGAGCTGATTTAACAGCTCCTTACCACTGACAGGAGTGGTTCCCCTTGTATTTTGTCTTTGACTTATTTCTTCAACTTCACTTTCTGCTGGGCAGTACCACTCCTTGCCTAATCTGGGCTCTTGTATTCACATAATTCTTTGGTGAGTCTCTCTGGTTTGGAGTAGTAAACATGCAGAAAATGTCACTTGCATTATTGATCTGCTAGTATATGGAGCTGGTAAGCTTGGGAAGGGGAGGTGGCTCATGGCAGGTACAAAAGGGACCAAATCTTTCAGTTAAATTGGTGCAATCCACCTTTTCTAACCACACCATTATCTGTGAGGAGAAGGTTTGAGTGCATAGGGAATATAATCACTTTTCCCTTGCCAAGTGATGTTCATGTTCAGGCTGTTAAAGTGGCAGTTACTTTTGTGGTGTTGCCACGCTGTATGCAAAGGTGTGGTTGCAGTAAGCGTGCAACTGGGTCTAATCTGGGCATCCAGTTGGCTTACTAGCTTTGACACATTTATTCTTAATTATATTAATAGAAGTATAATAATTCATTTGAATTTTGTCACAACACACTTCTAGAGACAAATAGCCCCTAAAAGCACTTTTAAGAATTTTATTATTAACTATTTGAAACAATATTTGCGTAAGGGTCTAAGTTGGCACCTAAACACAAGATCTAGTTAATGCAGTGAAAGGAGGTACAAAGGCATTTCTAATCCACTTTCCAGCTCCCAGACAAGTCTGGACAGGTTTATTTCCCAATCCACAGTACACTGGCATCAGAGTGCTGGTATGATGTTTTAGTCTGAGCTCTGAGTGATTATACTTACAAGGAAGCTTTAGGATGTATTGAGTGCATCATAGATCTGTGTTAATCTCATTTGAATCTCTCCTCTCATAGACTTGCTCATTTTGGCCTGGAACATCCTCTAAGGGTGGTAGTTTATGTTAAAGAGGCAATTCCGTCTGCTCTAAGGAAACCTTTATCAGCACTGTGAATTTACTTCCCATTGCTATAATGACACTGTCCCCAAAGATCTATTCTGAAATGCGTTAGTGCTCGGGTCATTGTCAAGTCCTACTTTCCAGTAGCCGTTGGGCTTGTCTGATGTCTTAGGGAGTTGACTGATTTCACAAAATGATCAGAGAAAGCTAACCTGGCAAAAGCAAAGAAAATCAGGACTGCTTTTCTTCTGTTCTGCTGAGCCTGTTTGGCTCACTGAGGGTTTGTAGAAGGGATGAAGCGGGAGCAAGAGAGCAAGGAAAACTACAGCACTCAGAAAGGGGAGTTGGCAAAAATTCTTTGGCAAAGAGTTTTAGATTGTAGCTCACATTTCTCAAGTGTTCTAAAGATTTGATGGAGAAATGTGAGGAGCTGTTCTAACAGTTCACTGCTACTAAAAAGAGAAGAACTGACTTCTTCCATTTTACTGCAGCTTCAGGAACAACCTCCTGATGTTCTTTTCATTTCAGCTCCAAAGGTTGTCAAAACCTCCTGGATCAGAGCTTCTAAAGTAGAACGAAAAATTAAGCCAGCAGAAACACACAGATGATTTTCTACTCTGTTAGTGACTGCAGAGAGGGGTTCCTCAGCTAATTTAGTTGAAATAAAAAAGAGATTATCTCAGGTGACCAGAAATAAGGGATAAGAGAGGTAGAAAGAAGCTGTCACCATTCAGCAGAATTGTCTGGCATGACTTCTGGAGTCACAGACTGAAACTTCTCAATTCAGTTTCTTTCATACTTAATTTATAACTTCATTGAGCACAGAATAGTTAATCTTAAATTTGGCACAGGTCTTCATACATTAGAACTTGAGGGTCTCTCTGCTGAGCACAGAATAGCCTGCTAAATGTACGCTTTTGTTGCCATCGTCAGATTTTTTTTTCTGATAAAATGTTTTGCCATCTCTTTGCCATTAGGTAACTTTCTAGAGAGTTTCACACTCTATTTTGTTTAGGTGGGAAATTAATAATTAAAAGAAATTATGTTAGTGTAAGGTATATCTTTTTAAAATAAAAAAGAGCACTGACATTTGCTCCTGCTGTTAATGAAAAAGATTTTTTGAAACATTCCCACCACCTATATTTTCCCCAGAACTATTCTTATTGGTAAGATGCAGATATGTCCTGTTTCTGTGAAAGCAGGGACT
This sequence comes from Tympanuchus pallidicinctus, assembly GCF_026119805.1. Classification (NCBI taxonomy): domain Eukaryota; kingdom Metazoa; phylum Chordata; class Aves; order Galliformes; family Phasianidae; genus Tympanuchus; species Tympanuchus pallidicinctus. Next base: position 18,770,408 of record NW_026294669.1, read on the forward strand.
GTATTTCAGAAAAGTAAGGATAGGCTTCTTCCACTCATATAATGAGCCTTTTTTTTTTTTATGGTTAACATCTTTCAGGCTGAAAACATTTAGCTTTGCCATCATCTTTGGCCAAGCTGAAATTTCAGTAGCAGTGCTCCAATTTGCAATGCGTCTTTCTAATTCTCTCAGGAGGGAAAGTTGTGATGGTCCTGTGTCACATCTTCATAACCCTTTTATAAATGAAGTCAGTGTGTTTGTTTTGACCAGTTTCTAACAATACTTGATTGTCAAAGCTAATTAATATAGTATGAAAATGATCTAGCAATTATATGTTATATTGTTAATTAATATAGTAATGAAATGTAATATTCTTTTCATTATATAGAAGTGCCACAGAAGCAGATACATTAAATTTTATTTTTAGAAGTATATCCAGTGTTACATAGTCAATTCTATTTTATGAGTTTCTCAATTCCTAAAAAGTGAAGAGGTTAGTATATCAGAACATTGCTTCATATATAATTTCCACCAGCAAGGTGAAAATTTTCTTTCCTGTTTTGTTCTGACATGAAATACGATTGCTTTTTAATGCATGGATTTTGATTTCCTGCACATTTTGGGAGCCAGAGCATTCTTAATGCCATCAATATATAGTTGTATTTTGGAAGGAAGCATTTCTTAAAATCACAGGAGGTGATGTCAGATTTTTGCCTGTTTGTTTGTTTGTTTTCTTGTCCTGAACTTACATGAATACTGTGAAATGCTTTCATGTTATTCAGTGTCCTCATGTACATAATAACATTGCAAGTGCAAGAGATATGATTGGTTCCCGAAGTCTTGTACCTCATATAGCAGTAAATTGAGTTACAGTAAGGTGTGCATAACAGAATTTGCAAACCTTGGTCAAGAGTCATAAGCAGAGTTATAAAAAAAAGTTTGAGATATGGTAACAATAAATAAGGATTAATAAAGTCTTTGTGATTAATTCTCTTCTATCAAAGTATAGAAGCGTACGCAAGTGCATGCGTATCTTGTTGTGTTCTAAGGATAGGCTCTTCAAGACAGAGGTCAAGTAACTGCGTATTAGGAAAATATCAAGAATGTTTAGGCACTCACTGAATTATTGTCATGCTATAGGATTGAAATAATTCTTTTATTCCTCATTCTCTCTCTAAGTTACTGGGTAATGTCTGTTCTGTCATTTTCTTTCCATATATCCCTGCTTTTCCATTTATGAAATGGCAGTAGATAACTTTACTTCATGTGTTGTTCCTATAAAAATAAATAATAGTTTGTCTGAGACAAGAACTTTATCTTTGACTTGTTATATGAAGCACTACCATAGCTTTGGTCGCTGTAAACCTATTAACAAAGAGAAACCTGCATAACACTTGAAGCTCTAATTGTTTTGTCCCGACATTCCTTTTGCCCCAGCATGGGAAGACTCTAAGCAAATATACATTAGATTACAAGTATTGTTAATTGTTAATCAGCAGTAAACATTTGCTCTGTGTAGATTGTATTTTTGTTAAACAGTATTTTGATGTGTTATATAATCCGTTAAGAGAGACAGTAAGAGAGAACTACTCACTTTCCAGATGTCTTTCAGACTTTTGAACTCACTTGTTAGGATCAGTTGCCTTTTTGATACACAGCACAAGCAATTCTAGCAGATGGGCTGATTGCCAGCCTGCTGAAAGAGGTAGCCAGAAGGGGTTTAGTCTGTTTCCTGGTATTCCTAAATGTTAAATGACTCCTTGTGCTAACTACATTGGCAAAATGCACTGCAAAAAAGTGGACTTGATTTCTGGAGTTTATTTCTAAACACAGTAAAATATTATCCTTTATCTTTTTGTGCTTCTCAGGATTTAATCCAAACCTAGTAAAGCTGGCAGCTGGTTCAGTGTTTAAAAATGTGGAAGAATAAATTTTAGCATTTCAGAGGCCTTTTAAGTAAGGGCATGTAAAACATTCCATAAGTAGTATTTTAAAATATCATAGAAGTTGCAATGGAAGCGTTTAAAAGGGAAACTTAGTACATATTAAGATGATAAAATCTTGAATCCTGTAGAAAGACCTTTCTAAAAAAGTACATGTAAACATTCCATTTTATTCCATTGTAAATATAAATTCCAAATGAAATATAAATTCAAATTTTAAATTTTAAATATTTTAGTGACTCATGAGTAGAAGTAGTGGAAAACTGGAGAATTTTTAACATTTAACTGAATGTTTGAAAAATACTGACCATCAGCAAAAGGAGATGAGATGAATGGAAATGGTCTGTATTTTTTCTTTGCATTTACAACCATTAAGAAGTTACTGATTTACAAACAATCTTAAAGCTCGCAGCTCCATGCAGTGCAGCAATCACATGAAAATCTAAAAAAGCAAAATACCAACAGTTTGTGAGATGGAAGAATTCAAATGTAACCATAGCTGTCTTAAATGCCTTTTGACTTTGGTAGAGAAAGAGAACATCAGGAAGGAAAACACGTAATTAGAACCTTAGAATTACAAGCAGAGAGGAAGGATATTTACATACATATTTAGAATACATTCTAAAAGTTTTCCTGTTCTTACAAGCTATCTTTCAAAATGTTAGCAACTGTTATTATTGAAAACATGGAGGCCATAAAATGAGATAACAGATCTTTGGAGGATTGATTGTAGGATTTTTCATTGTAGACTATGAATATTATATTATGATTGATAATATTTTTAGAACACGTGCAAATTGTCTCTTTTGTTCTTTAGGGACAGTTAATATGGAACAGCTATTCAAAATAGCAGATAAGTTTATAATAATTTTAAGTTAAGAAATATACCTAATTATTACCTTCATTTTGTTATCCCTCTTTACCAAATGCCATGGAGCTGAAGCTGAGCAAAGCCGTAGTCTTTTGTATTTCCACAAGTGATTAATAACTCCTGGCCTGAAATTCCTATAAGTGATTTTATGTTTGAAATTTAATACTGATGAAGTATCAAATGGTTTTGGTAATATGGTTTAATATGGCCACTTTCCAATTATCAGAAGCTTTGAAGAGGCCAGCTCCAGACATGGCTTTCTCTTCTTTCAGATGTTTTTCTTCAGTGTGGGTAGCTTATGTTCCTCTATAAATAAGCTCTTTATAGAAGCAAGCAAGAAGAGGTCTTCTACTAATCTCTTGTTTCAATTTTTTAAATAATGAAAGAATTTCACTGTTGAGGTAGGTAAGGTCTTTTTTAACAAGTATACTGTAGACAATAAAGAGTTCACTATCCTGGGTCATGTTGGGTCAGTGGGTCACTGTTATATGGAGCAGACAACCACAGATCCTCGCCTTTTAAAGGAGATGCAAAAATATGTACATCAGGAAGGATCAAACTTAAAGAAAGGCCTGAAAAAAAGGAAGTGAAATGGAAAAAAATGAGGGGGAAGCTGGGGCCGAAAGGACCTCAGGTAAGAAAGCTAAACGTATACTTGTCTGGGAAAGGCAGGTAGGTTTCAGGATACTTTGTTACATATTAGAGGACGTGACTGGTGGTTTAGCAGCTTCACCAGCTGGTTTGCAGCAGCAGTCCATCCAAGGAAGTAAAAATAGTCATTTAGCTTCTCTGCCAGTTCACATTTAGGCTTGAAAGCAATTCATTGCAAGGGACTCAATTGCATTCAGTCAGTCATTTCTTTTGGACTTGGAAAAAACAAGAGAAACAGGACCAGAAATAGTCCTCTGATTGTAAAATGCTGTACACACAGGATTTAATGTGGCAAATGCAATACTTCAAGCCTTCATCTGTATGAATATCAGATGACTGAGTTGAAAACTTTGGGAAAAAAAAAAGTCAAAGCAGTCATGGTCCTCAAAAGCAGTCCTTGATCTGTCTACAAAATACTTTTTTTTCTGGAGTTTACACTGGATGTTTGTTATAGCTACAGCATTTGTACTGAGTAACTAAGGCTATGTCAGTCTTTCTATTCTGACCTGAGTTTGGCAACTTACTCCAGGCTGAAACTTATTGTACAGGAGCAAGATTTATTCTTTGCAGTGCACAAGGAATAGGCTGTGTTTCTCTATGTGACAACAGCACATTCACCACTGTGTTTTGGTACTCATTGTATTGAGGGTTTTGTTTTTTTTACATCTCAGTTTGGGTGTGACTCGTTTTAAAATCAGCAATAATGTAAAGAAGAGCTAGTATAGAAACAGTTTTTAAAGATAAATCCTAGGAAAACAGTAAACAAATATTCAACAGTAAGAAAATGCAAAATAAAAGCACTGTTAGAAAAGAATGTTAGGGGTAGAGAGGGAAGAGCTTGGAACTGCGAAATTTGCCAAGGAACACTAACATTCATGATCTAGTCTAATTTCTTTCCCAGGCTGGACCCGCCAGTGAAGTGATTTTTCAATTTAGAAACATCTGTAGTCCATCTTGTTTTTCCTTCCCCACCGTCAGCTTGATTGCAGGGAATTAGCATACAGTTACGTACAGTGCACTTCTGTTATTACAACTGACATCTAGTAGGAGTAGCACTACTTCCTGCTTGCTCCTCCTCCAAATGCTGAGAAAACTCTCTCCTTTCTAGCTCTTCTTTCCTGATAAGAAGGCAAAGGGAAAATGCTTAGGACGGAAACTTTTTCAAGTGCTCATCACTAGAATTCTGGAATAAATTCCTATACTTTACAATAGCCCTTTTTGTCACTTTTGCAATGAAGAGAATACATCCTACAAGATATGACTCGGAACATTCCTGGAACGTAACACCTTCAGTTCTCTTTTTACTTAAAATTTGCCCATGGCAGAGGGATTGGAACTAGATGATTTTAAGGTCCCTTCTGACCTAAGCTATTCTATGATTCTAAGAGTAATTGAAAAAAGGCTGATCTTTTGTATTACTGAAGAAAAAAATACCCCAAAGCTACAATCATTTCCCCACTTTAAATTGTTTCTTTCTGCTTTCTAAGAAATAATTGTTTCAAAATACTTTAACAGCCTCTGATGTACAATTGTGAAAAGAATAAAAGTTTACTGTCTGTATTCCTCCTTTTCACTCTGTCAATGTATCAGTGGGTTTTAGGGTCAGTAGAAAACTGATGAGGCCAGCAGGAGGTTTGAAGCTAATGTGATGCTATATTCCTAAAATCCTCTTCCTAATCATGTTCTTAGGAAAATGAGTTAAGCATGAAGTGTGTGCACAAGTGTATCTGTTTTACATATTTGACTAGGCTTGTTTCCTTAATTATTTATTTACATAGAATAAAACAACAACAACAAAAAAAAACAGCAAAAAAACAAACAACAACAACAAAAACAACACCTTTCTAATAGGAGAATTGATTTGTTTATCACTTAAGAAGAACAAACAGCAGTAGTTTAATTCACAATCAGATAACAAATTAGTTTGCAAAGCCACTGTGCAATTAGAGATGCTTAGGTTTAAATGCATCCCTCCTCCCTACACCTCTACACCTCTGTTTGAGAAATCCATACTTGCAACTTGTTGCAATTTAATATTGTGATTACGAACACAAGCAACTGTTAAAATATTTCCTTCATTCTTGGACTGACAGTTATTCCCATCTCTGAATAGTTTGCATTACTAACAACAGAATTTTTCTGAGTTGCAAAATAAGAGGCTGAATTCTTTTTAAAAATTGAAACAACAATTAGAAAAGCAGTAGTATGTTAGGCCACTTGCATACAGTCCTACTTGCTTGAGGTTCTAGCTTGTCAGCAAAATGTAATGTTTTTGAATGTAAGTAAGCAACTAACAGCAATCTGAAGATGGAAGAATTAACTGAATGGAACCTTGAACAAATTCACACTACCTTCACTGCCCACTGGAAATAATAACCACTGTATTTTATTATTTTTTTTAATAGATCCTTTATGTTCTTCTTCCTTCATTTCTTCATATGTACATCAAGGAGACAACCATTTCTATTTGGAAATGTAGGGTGTAAAATATAAGTGGGGCTGTTAACAACGCTTGTATTTTATTTTTTCGCTGACAAAACAGCATGCATTATTTTATTTAATTAAAATTCAAGTAAACTATTATAGAATACTTATCCAGAACTCATGGAGTAACTGAAAGAAAATAAAAAAACATGAATAAAAATTGGCATAAATAACGAGGATCTTTAAGTATAGTTCACAATTATTAAGTAAATACATTACCCTTTTCACATTCCTATTTCTTAGATACTTTCCAAGCAATAACTCCTCTGTACATGATGCTATAATAGCTCTCGGCTATGAAAACAATCTATTTACTGAATGAAATCTAAGTTCAAATGTAGAAATGCACATAAAAGGACAAATGCTCATTTTTTAAACAATTCCATGAAGATAAGATTAAAGAAAAAAAGACTTGCTGCATCTTCATCTAAACTTTCAACATTACAGATAAGGAGTATTTTCTGCCACATCACAGTATCATTCTGTTATTCTTTGATCTAATATTTAGCATTGTTTCTGGATGTATGATCATGTGATTCCTACTTTCTACGTGGCAACTAATGTAGAAACAATCTGTCAGGACTGTCATTGAGGATCAATGCTAAATGTTACTCAGCAGGATGCAGACTGTATCTCGGTGGGTGTCCTCCTACTATGCTTTGATTATGTTTGTTGTAAAGAAAAGCCTACTTGCACTTACTGCACTCATATTTCACCTCCTCCGTGGAAAACATATTACAATCTCTTGATTTGTACATGTTTCAACAATACAGACACTTTAGAAACTTATACGCAGCATTTTCAAAGATTCCTTCAGTATAATCTGATTATAAAGGGGTTATGTGACAGTTTGTCTCTGCTACTTATTGTGTGGCTTAAATCTCTGAGGACAAGCTGGCTGCACATCCACACAATTTAGAATGTGATGGCAGCTGTGGTTCAAAACTGTTCTGGAACAGTTCTAGGGTCTTCTGGGGAAGCACCTTGTTGTACACCAAGGTATGGGAGGATTTTATTCTACTTATTACTTCTTATAACTTCATTAGATAGTAAAACTACAGGCTGGCTACATAGGATAAAGATTTAATTAAACAGAGTGGTGATTTATTAACTTAAAGCAAGAAGGAAAATGACATTTTTTAAATACTTTTCTGCATGAATGTGAAGTAATAAGTCTACAAATAGATCTTCATCTACGAGCATTGATAAATAGATCAGGGTTGTATATACTGAGTGAAAAAAGAGGGATATTACATTGCACAGCAAGCTGATATATTGCATTTATGAAAGAATATTTCAAATAAACAATAGTAATTTCAGAGAGCATACCTAAGTTTTCTGTGTGGCAAAAACTCACCCATAACTTTCTGTTGCCTCATAGTGTTAGCTGTATTCAATAAAGTTTTATAACGCTGGTGCTCTGTTAAACTTCCAGGCATGAACGAATACATACCAGAAGACCCTACCATGTGGATGGAGCTGACAAGTACTCTCAAGATGATGATCTGGTAAACCTAGAAGTTCTTGATGAGGTACTGTATTTTCTGAGCTTCAGTTTCCAATCTCTCTGCCTTACATTTTCCCTGTTTCTGCTCTTTAGGTTTCTTTTAGCATAATGATAAATGTTTCTTCTGGGAAGCTTTTGTTCAGCATGGAAAAGGAGTTGTCTCGTAATCTATCTGCTATCACCATTTCTTTAGTAATAGTCTATTTAATAAGGTAAAAACAATAGAAGTGAATCCTATTCTGTGGAAGTGGTTAAATATGAGTGATACTGGTTTAAAATATTTTCTGAGTTTCCTAAAATGGAAAGTTTAGTAATGAAGATGTAGATTGAAGTGACTTTTCTAAAACCGATGAATGTACAGAGTATCTACAGCTTCTGAGATAAACATGGTAAAACAACACCAGCTGCGTATTTCATTATATCACCTATGTGCAGAGTATCTGTAAATTTCTTTTCTGAGAATCCTTAACTTGCATGCTAGTAAGAAAAATACATAATAGCAAATTATTTTAGCATCCTGTTTAAAACAGTCTCTTATTACTAGTAAAAAATGAATCATTAAAAAATTACTATCCTTGTTTCACAGTCACAGTCAAATAAAAAATAAATAGAAATGTACTGTGAAGTGCAGAAGCAATCTGTTTGGCCATTTTATCTTCACAAAGTTTACTTGAACTGATGAAATAAAGTACAAGTTAATCTGGTAGTAGGGTGTGACATTTAACTTAGTTTTATGGCTTTAGTGCAAAGTTTGAATTTTTTTTTTTTTTTTTTTTTTTTTTTTTTTTTTTTGTGTGATATTGGTTTTTGAGAAACAATTAGTAATACTTATTGTACAAACCTCTTAATTGATGTTCTCAGTATATTTACAAAAATCTCACCGACTGGGAAAATAGTGCTTAACAATCAAATTTTTTGTAATCTCAGGATACAGTTATCCATCAGCTGCAGAAACGTTATGCTGACTTACAAATTTATACGTATGTTGGAGATATTTTGATAGCCTTAAACCCTTTCCAGAATCTCAGCATTTACTCTCCACAGGTAAGAGAGGTACTGTACACTTGAAGATGTGTACAGTACTTGCTTTACATTTTGCAATAACACTACTTGCTAAAATACTTACATGATGGGAGTGCACTTCAAACCTCGGTCTTTTCTTCCTCTAAAAACTATGTCTATAAATTGTTCTCTGTTTTTACTTTTACTTTAGTCTTGTTTGATTTAATTGCTTTGTGCTTGGTGACACAAATTCCACAGGAGTGTTAAGATTGCCCCAGCCACAGCTGTTCCTCTTGTCTGGCATTTAGGGCTTTCTTCTGGATAACAGAAGATAGTTATATGAACTACCTCATGCTGAGTCTGTTGCTTTCTAAACAATTGCTCTGACTGGTTATTACATGTCCTGTGCCATCAGTTGTGGCTTAAAAGAAATCAGTGAATTGAATGCTGTAAAGCTAGAGACAGCTGAATTCTCTATGAATATGAAGAGTGGTAGAGCCATAAATCTTAGTCTCCATGGGTACCTAAGTCAGGGCTGCAGGCATAGGAACAGATTCCAGCTTCTCTTTTATCTGTGCAGTTTCTTTGGTAATAGCTGGATATTACCCTGCTTAAATGCTTCGGTTTGAAATTCTGTTCCTTGTGATACAGTTCTCCTCACCATGTTGTAAAAGAAATGTTGACATTGGCAGTACCAAGAATTACCACTCTTCAGTCAGAATTTTGCAATAGAACAGGCAACTACTGACTTTGTCGGTTAGCAGGCAGAAGATACCCAGTATTCTCCTTTTCAGATCTTAACTGTATTGTTAAATTCTGTATTTTTACTGCTGTGGTTTTTTTTCTTAATCTAGTTCTCTAAGCTTTACCATGGTATGAAGCGCTCGTCCAATCCCCCCCACATATTTGCCTCTGCAGATGCTGCCTACCAAAGTATGGTGACATTCAGCAAAGATCAGGTAAAAATATTAATTTTGTTATAGATATCACATTAATCATAGTGCCACTTTGCTATAGATATAGCTTAAGTTCTGTTATGTTGTGCTTTGAGATTTTTTTTCTGTAAGCCTTTTATTCCTGTATATGAAAAACAGCAAAATCTAACTGGGACTTTTGAATACAATGTAGTGACATAAAAGATCATATACAAGGTTAAGTGGGTCAAATAGAAGTGTTACCTAACCTTAGAGTATCCTGCATACTCATGGCGGCAGTTGACAGCAGTCACAGGCTGTTGCAATACACTTTGATTCTAGCCTGTCTTGCTTTAGATATCATAATCATTTTTACCTGTGTAAAATAAGGGAGTCTCAGTACTTCAGCAGGTTGACCAAGTTTGAACTGCTCTTCCATTGCATAAAGCAGAAAGCAATTTAACAAGCAAGGAAGAAATGTAATGAGTATGCACATCCTGCAGTTATTTTAATGAGAATGAAATATTTGGCTGCAGAAGTTAGATTCCTTTTTATTACATTCTTAAAATTGTAATTTTGCAGTCTTTCTAACGTGATGTGTTGTATGTACATGAATACTGGGGCCTAATAATTGTGTGTTGTTATCTGGAGAAAAAAATCAATTTTGTCATCAGCACATGAAGCTAACTTTATAGATTTTTAATATAAAATATCCTTCCTATCTTCTTAGGAAGTAATTTGCATTTAGATCTAAATCTTTATGCAAAGATAGCTAATAATTACTCGTAGGCATCCAGGCATGTTTGCTAGCTTATATAGTTTGCTATTTGCAATGGTTTTTATCTCCATTAACTGAGAAGTTATGCAGGTTCTTCAGGTAAAGATGGACTAGATCCCTGGTGTAGTTAGAGAAAAAATGTATTTATTCTTTTTGTTTATCCATTCAGCCTTCCCTTGTATTTTCCTTTGAAGCCTGAAAATTGACTATAGGTCTAATGTTTCTAGGGAATCTCAAGTCGTGTTCTGGCTAGTATGAGTAATGCAGGAACTCATGGGCCTTAAACTGTGTAAACTGTTGTATGTGACTCCCCTGTTAAGGTAGATTAAGACAATTTCAGGTAACACAAACCTATAAATACATTGATGTTTTATTTGCTGCTTCATGTGTTATTTAAAAACAAAACAAAACAAAAAAAACAGCTGAAATTCCTCCATATATTCCAGGATGGAGATGGAATAATAGATAATCTTTCTGTGGGAGTGTAAAAATGTTGTCTGGAGAAATGTTATCCCTTCCAAATCATCACAAAGCTTAGTTCTGCATCAGTCATCACTGTATCAAGTATTCTAAAACCCTGCCTCTTTTCCCAGCAAGATCTTTTATATTTACTGTAGGTCAGGTAACTTCAAGCTAATCCCTGAGTTTGTAAGCCTTTGGATAACCTATAAAATACTGTGTGTTATATGCAGTCTACCAAATCAAGAAGAATATGGACATGTTCTCCCAGAATCACTCAATGAACATATGCATATTTTTCTGAAATGTTTAGGTTTGTTGTTTTAGTCTGAATATCAGCATCATGTACATGATGATCTCTATGCAGCAACAAACCTTATCATTGTTTTCAGTGCCAGGAGCAAAATTTTGGTTAGTGTATTAAATACAGCTTTACCTTGGTTTTCCATTAATTTATGTGAACTCATGAAATTAGCTCAAATGCACTGATAATTAAGTCACGTGAACTAGCAGTGGCAATCTTTTGATTTTTACAGGCTGTGTATGTGCATAGCATGCATTAGCTTTGTAGATAAGGTCATTCCTTTCTATGTCTCAGAGCTTAGAATTTTACTCACTCTTTCTCATGTACGCACATTTCTGTCAGGCATTGCAAGATACAGTTTATAGAAACGTAGAATAGCTTAGGTTGGAAGGGACCTCAAACCTTAATTTCAGTTATCTAAGGAATAAAAGAATGATTGCGGTGAGCCTCTACAGACCTTTCAGAAAGGGCTTGACAGATCTTACTCCTAAGATATTTTACAGTCTTGGTACTAAACATTAAGTAACAGATAGGAGCAACAGATGAGAATCTATTTATTGACCATGTGGTGAACTCTACACTTACTGTTTTATTTGTATGTTCAGTGCATTATCATCAGTGGGGAAAGTGGTGCTGGAAAGACAGAAAGTGCCCATTTGATCGTCCAACATTTGACCTTCTTGGGAAAGGTATTTCTAGCAATTATGTAAAACAATGAATAAATGCTACCCACTCCCTAGCGTTTCCACTTTATTGAATGTTTAATATTAAAAATTGTTCTTGTGAATTAACCCACTTGAGTCAGGGACAGAGTAATCAAGCATTTGTAAGCACTGAATCATGCCATTAGGGTATGACCTGCACCAAGCCATTTCACTGCAGGAGAAAGTGACAAATTCCAAATGTTCAGTGCCTGTAATTATCTGCAGTGTTAATGACTTACATAACACTGTTCATGTGTACAATAAAACATAACAGATCTTGCTTTGGCTCTGATCTTGGAAGCTCTTATGTTTTTAAATGTTCTGAGTAGTGTTACTACTGCAAAATAGTGTGGAAATCAAGTGTGTAAGTTTAACAAGTGTATGTGTTGGTATGATTGTTTTCTTAGGTAATATTCTTTTTGTTCAGTTTTTGGTGGCTTTGTTGCCTTAACTAAATTTTATGAAGCTTCAGAGATAAAAGAGTTGCAGAGAAGGAAGAATATGGTTTTCCTTACCTGTAGGTGTTTTCCCCTTCAGTGTATGTTTTTTATTATGTAAATAGGAAGGTTAATGGAGTATCTAACTCCATAAGAACGGGATAATGGGATATTATGCTTCTTAAGCAGCGATTGGATTGTGAGTAGGCAATATATTCCTTTAATGGTCCTTCTGATTCATATCTGTTCTGTCAAGGCCAATAATCGTGCTTTGCGTGAGAAAATTCTTCAGGTGAATCCTCTGGTTGAAGCATTTGGGAATGCCTGCACTGCCATCAATGACAACTCAAGTCGCTTCGGAAAATATCTGGAAATGATGTTCACACCCACAGGAGCTGTAATGGGGGCAAAGATTTCTGAGTATCTACTTGAAAAGTCAAGGGTTATAAAACAGGCTGTGTAGGTGCACTGATCATCTGTCTTTTCACATTTTTGTAATGTTTAGATTCTGTTTAATTCCCTAAAAACTCTATTTAAGTGCTTCCAATAGTGTCTCCTGCTGAAGCAATAATCCTTGTGCAGTACAATTAATGACAAGAATAGTTTGGTTCTTTTGGACCAAAAGCCAAACCTGTTCTGTTCTTTTTTAATAATGTTATTATCTGGAATTTCTGTTTTACAGCTGAAATAGTTATCTTTGGGCTTCCATTAGTATTGGCCCTGATCGTTTGACACCTGTCTCAATGAGCTCATGATAAAGACTTTTGCTTTTACCTTGTACAAGGTACTGCAAATATGAACATATGCGCTGTATAGAACATGCTTTTCTTTTTTTTAGGGGAGAGAAAAATTTCCATATATTTTATTATATTTATGCCGGCCTTTATCATCAGAAGAAACTTTCTGAATATAGGCTTCCTGAAAAAAAGCCTCCCAGGTAACTATCACTCACATGTTTTGACTACTCATTATAATTATCTATTGAACAGCTCTTGCTTTCAGTATGATTTCTTCAAGTCTGTCATAATCCTTCTGTATCCCTGAAGGATCTTTTTTTAATCCTCTCATGTGAAAAAAAAAAAAAAAAAAAAGGATGGACTTACAGGAATTACAGTATTTGTATTAAAAACTTGAACCATTTAAAGAGAAGGAAGAAACATTACTGCATAAATATTTTATCATACGTTCAGATCAGGACAGTTACCCTGTGCTTTCAGTTCCAGTTCAGGAACTCCAAATATGTTTTGAACTTGTGTTTTTTAATTGGTATTTGTACCTAGAGAGCACCTAGTCTTTATGACTTCTGTATTCTGAGTTCTGTATCGGTTGAGATCATGCAGTAAAATGTTAGTAACACTATGAACAGATTATTAACAAAGAATAAGCAAAAGGAACTGCAACAGAAACAAAAACATCTTATCAATCAGCACTAAAATATTTAATTGAAAGATATGAATAAATGCTTTTTTCAATTAATGATGTATTTGCATTATAGTCACTGTAGGTTGTTCTGACTTATCACCTATTTAGAGCTTTCTTTCACTCTGTTTAGATATATTGATAATGAAACTGGAAGAGTAATGCACGATATTGTTACTAAGGATTCCTATGGAAGACAATTTGAAGCAATTCAGCATTGCTTTAGAAGTATAGGATTCACTGATGAGGTAAGATATCCAGTTGCTAAACCACTGTTGACCTTCCTGAAACAACCTCCAGTGTTGCTTGTGCTTAGGCTCCCACTTGGCTGTGTGAATATACAGCATGCCACAGAATCTCTCTTATAACAGAAATGAATTATGAAAGTAAAACCAAACACCTGGAAGCCAGGACCAGTCACAGCTCTCTGTATTGGGGCAAGTCCATTCACATTTCTGTAGAATCTTCTTTCTGTGTAAATAACAACTTCCTTCAATTAGAACTAGATCTTTGGACAATCTACAAACTTTAATCACCATCCAATGCTCACCTTTTTCTTTCATAAACTAAGTTTTATGTACATATTTGATTGGATTCCTTGAGGGTGCTTTTTGTCATTTTTACAGGAAGTGTATTCAGTGTACAGAATTCTGACTGGTATCTTAAATACTGGAAACATTGAGTTTGCTGCCATTTCTTCACAACACCAAACAGATAAAAGTGAAGTTCCAAACCCAGAAGCCTTAGATAATGGTAACTACATTTTAACATGATCAACTCTACAAATGCCATTGGACTGTATTTGTGAGAATCTGTAACTTGTGGTAATAGGCTATGCTAGTGATGTCCTCAGAATAGTCATAATTTATATATATATTCCACACTGTCTTTCAGCTGCTGCACTGCTAAGTATTGGGTCAGAAGAACTGCAAGAGGCCCTAACCTCCCACTGTGTTGTAACACGGGGGGAGACTATTATCCGAACAAACACTGTGGACAAAGCAGCTGACGTGCGAGATGCCATGTCTAAAGCTCTTTATGGCAGACTCTTCAGCTGGATTGTAAATCGCATTAATACGCTTCTTCAGCCAGATAAAAATATATGGCAAGTTACACATCACTGAATCATTTGTATTTACTGTGCATCTGTCTTTGATGGGTTCATCCATTTGTATATTTTTTGATTTTGCAGAAGAAATACTGTGTTTATTTTAGCTAAGACTTCAAAATGACTTTCATGCTGTGATACTGTATTCTGTTTCCAGGATATTAACCCAACATTCTCAAAGAACTGAGTGAAATTTAGCTACTGAAGTCAATGAAAATTGATTATTAAAATTATATAAAATTCTTTAAATAGATGCTTTGCATGTAGAGAACGTTAAGATCATACCAATGGCCAGTAAGTATTTGAAGTGCGCTGAAAACATTAGTATGTTTGCAGAGTCCTTCCAGTACTTCTGTCATTGTAATTTAGTTGTAAATACTGATCGAGTTGTAATTGATGGTGTTTTCATTGTCAGATAGTGATCTGGTTGCTTTGCTCCTTTACTGTAGAGATTTCTAAAATAAGAGAACCCCGTAGGTTATGTAAAAATGTCTTTACTAACTATGGTGCTCTTGCTTCCATGCTGGGAGACTGGATAAAGCAAGGAGGAAAACAGTGCTTTAGTGGGACATAGAATATGTGGAGTAATTATTGCAAATATAACTTAAGGATGCTAGTTCTGAATTCCACTAGAGGTAATTTCACTCATCCTTGACAGTGCTGAGATAGAGAAAGGTATCTTCAGATTTTTTAGACCTTCAGTTCCCCTTCATTGCACTGAATATAAACAGTTGCTATTTCTGACTGTAACCTGAGTCTCTTCATCTTATGCAGGAGCCGAAGTGAGAAGTTTAGCATGTAGCATTCTGCCTTTCGGAGCACGTCTGCATGACATGTGTTGTTATGTACAGACAGACTGTGAATGAACCTATGTATTGCATTATTAGTGTAATTCTGTGCCCAGGCTCTAAGTAAATAGGTTGTACTTTTTCCTTGTCTTAGAGATAGCTTGGAGATCCCTACTTTTACTTTCTTATACCCTGGAGAAACACAATCCACACTTGTACTTCCAGTGATTACTGTTGTCTGAGTGTACATAATCTAGCAAGCTAACACATGATGTTTTAATAATCCTGCTGTAGCAGCAGATTTGGTAATTGTCTTGCTGACTGGGTGTAGCAAAAACATGCTAATAGAGCTTGGCACCTTTCATTTACCTGGAGGATCTGTGAGTAGGTTTGGTTCAGGGTGTGTTTATTGGAACCACTTATTTTATTTCTGAAGCCTGTTATTCAGTAGTTGTGATTCTCTTTTTCTTCTTCATGGGAGTTTGTAAAAGACAAGCAGAAAACCCAAAGTGTTAATGATTCTCAACAAATTGTTATAAATTCGAATATACTTTTTCTTCTATGTTTTTGCAGCAAATTGAATTGATTGTGCCATCTTAGTTACCATGTTTATTTTGATTGTAACTAGATGTTGCCCATACTGAATTCTGTTTAACTTTCCACATGCAGCAATACTGAAAATGGAATGAATGTTGGTATACTAGATATATTTGGATTCGAGAACTTCTCAAGAAATTCCTTTGAACAGCTGTGCATAAATATTGCTAATGAGCAGATCCAGTTTTATTTCAATCAACATATTTTTGCACTTGAACAGGTAAATAAAGCTCTCATCAAGTTTAGTTGAATCTGTCATCTTGACCCATAGATTATATTCAGGAATACATTATTAACTATAAAGTGGTTGTGGGATTTAAATGTATGTAATGTTCACATCTTTCAGCATAGTTGTTGCTGTTTTGTAAATAATGTTGTGGGGCCTACAGAGTATTCCTATGCATCATAAATGTCCTAGTGGTTCAATATTAAAACTTTGTTGATTTTGTAGATGGAATATCAGAATGAGGGAATTGATGCTGCTACAGTGGAGTATGAAGACAATCGTCCACTTCTAGATATGTTCCTCCAGAAACCCATGGGTCTCCTTTCTCTACTAGATGAAGAAAGTCGATTTCCTCAGGCAACAGACCTAACATTAGTTGGTATGAGCAAACAAAAGTCCTGGCAAACAACTAATGGATTTTGAGAGTCTGATGTGATATCTTTACTTAAGCTTTTCTGGTCTAATTGTCCTACTGAAGCTGTACCATTTTGTTTGACAGTTTGAGTGTATTTTTCATTATGCTTCACCATGCTTCTATGCTTCACATGTTTTTTATATTGCAGAAGTTATTTTGCATATATTGTGTCAAGAGCTTGTATTTTCAATGTTTTAAGGAAATAACCTCTGTGTTTTCCCTGTACATGAGGTACATCAAGAGGCTTTTATCAGCATTTAAAAGGAAAAGCTGAGACATAGATGAACTTGTGTCTAGGACCACCCTGTGAGTTATCATTAGTGTTGAGAGTAAAACTAAGATCTCCCAGGATTGTAGGCCCATGTTTATCCAATTAGAAAATATTACTTCACTGCAGATTATCTCATCATAACTAGAAAGTGTGTGTTATTTTTTGTGTGCCATCTGGCTGAATATTTCCCTTCCTTCATGCATAGTTTACGCATGTCTTAACAAATCTGGCACAAACTTTAAAACACGTAGTGCATGTTATGTTTAAAAATGTTTTCCTGCTTTTATTTACTAGAACTTCATATTTCCTTGTAGTACGTAACAGAATTTCAGTTTGTTCAATCAAACATTGCAGCAGGGATTCAAACACTTAAAGAAAAATTACAACTGCCTGGTAAATTGCATGATATACGTACAAGATTTTTCACTTCTGGGCTGCAACTTGAAATGAGGCCAAAGGATGGTTTCATTCCAGTCCTTATTTGTGTCCTAAAGCTGTGAGCCTCCCTGGGGATTCTATGAAACTGTTAATCTCAAATATTGAACTGCACTTTCAAAGTGTCAAGGAGACAGCAACTAAGATATTTTGCCCACTCTTTATGTGCCAGATTATCCCTAATTCACACCCTCCCCACTCGTAATCTGCCCCCTCTCTTGTACAGCAACCTGCTCACATTCTGAGTTTAATTATTTTTGATTTAATTACAAGGATTCTCAAACTCGATTAAACATTAATAGAAAGAAAACATAGAAAGAAAATTATTAGAAAGAAAATAAAATGTTAATGGATTATAATATCAGAAAAAAAAATATCTTTGTAGTAATTTCTGACCTACATAAAGCGAAAGATAATTTTGCCTGATGAATCTGGCCGTGAATTTCTAGTTGCATGTGCAGATAAGGAAATACAATACCAAGTTTTACAGTATCAGCACTAGTTCCTTTTTTCTGTCAGCTCTTCAGAGCTATGTTGAAAGAAACAGAAAGATTTTAGAGAGGTTTTTTTTTTTTTTTTTTTTTTTCTGTAGGCATACAAAGGCAATTGGGATATGGTCCCAACCTGAAAATATTTACTTATAATTAAAACATGATGCACAAAGCAGAACAAATAAAACTCTCCCTGTTCTCTATTTCCAGTGCACAAAACTCTGCCAGAATGGGGTTTTGAAGTACCTTATTACAGGGCTAGTTTTGAATTGAGTTATTCCATCCAGTAGTAGCAGCTTGGAAGAAAACATGAAGATGGCACATAGTTATTACTGGGTAATCTGACGATAGATGTTCTTACAGTAGTTCTTACAGTAGATGTTCTTACAGTAGATCTGAGTTCTCAAGCAGGAAGCAGGCCTTAATTAGGATCAAGATTTTGCTTAATCCCTGTAATTCATTTTTATCAACTTCACTTCTCAAATGTTTAGATAAATTTGAAGATAACTTGCGATGCAAATACTTCTGGAGACCAAAAGGAGTGGAATTGTCATTTGGTATTCAGCACTATGCTGGAAAGGTGAGGTCATGTGATTTTTATTTAGTTAAAAATCTAAAAATAGTTTGTAGTCATTATCTGTTTTAACTGGAGTTATTGCTTTTTCCTCTCTTCAATAGACAAAATGATAAAATTTTAAGAAACAAAGAATCTATGATAAAATTTCTGTGTGAAGTAGTCCATTCTAGAACCTATCCTTAGGGCTCTATTAAAAATTAGATGGACAGAAGCCACTTTTTGTCCTGAAAGAAGTCTGGCACCAGAAACACCGTCACTACGATATTTGTAAAGGAACTCTGGAACGAGTACAGGCTATGCACTTTTTAACATTGTGTGAATACCACAGATATTCTGTGTGTGATCATATATACATAAGTATTTGTGTAAAGACAGTGTGTAACGGTGTCTGCAATAGAACTTAAAATCCAACAGAGATCACTGGAAAGACCGAGTGGTAATTTTTGAGTAATTTTTTCTAGCACACTCCACAGCACCTACCTTGCTCTCTGCAGTTCATCTGTTACTTTATATGGGAATGATTGTCCAATTGTTTCATGTAACATGAGCTATGCTTGTGAGGTGCATGAATCTTCGTTCACAAATAAAGTGAAAATAAGTGTTTTATTTAGTTATTAGTAAAGTCTATCCTGTGGCTTATTATAAAGAGTAAAAAATGTTACGATATGCTCTAGTAAACTTAGTCCAGCTTTCTGACCTGTTAAGAATAACTGTAACATTTCACACAAGCTTAATAAATTCTTTGTTCCTGAATGGCCAAGTCATAAAAACACTACTGACTAGCTGTGAAGGCAAGCACTCAATTTCTCTGGACTCCCATGGAATTGGGCTAGAAAGGAATATTGCTGGTAATAATAAAACCAGCTTAAATATTAAAGCAGCTTTCTTAAAGAAAATAAAGAAGGATAAAAGTAACAGATTCGTATATGATAACAAATAGCCAGACATTAATTTCTATAAAATGTAATAAAAGTAATTTTTTAAAAAGCAAAATTAAATTGTCCACTGTAAATAATCAAAACTCATGTGCCCTAGCACGTGGAAAGAAATTATGAATGTTTAATTTTTCTACTAACATTCACTAACCTGTTTAACAGGGTTCTTGATTTTGATCTACGTCTGAAACTTACTCCTGTTCCCATAACAAAACTAGTTACCAATCAGTTTGGTGCAAGCAATAAATAAATTTTGACTGCCTGGGAACCATTTCTTATCTCACGTGTACACTGTTGACTTAAGCTTTAATGAGGTATCTCTGTTATATTACTTCATGCATCCCATAGTTTGATGTGACAAACCATAATATAACATGACTAAAACCCAATTTAACCCAATTTGATCTCCACTGTGTAAATGTAATTAATGCAAGTGTTTTTGGTTTGTTTTTAACACTGTTCACGTGTTGAAGACAGTGTGTTAGCTGTACACTTTCAAGTCCTTTGCAGGTGTTATTTTTGTGGAATATTTTTTGGCAACATATCTGACCCTATTTCCCATGCTAGGTATTATATGATGCCTCTGCATTTCTTGAGAAGAATAGAGACACTCTTCCTGCTGACATAGTGGTGGTGCTAAGAACATCAGAGAACAAACTTCTTCAGCAGCTGTTTTCTAGCCCGCTAACCAAAACAGGTACTTTCTGCAACAGTTTTGCTTACTTCGCAATATTTTCAGCCACCTCCTCCTTTGAAAAATCTAGTTCTTTCTGTACAAACCTCTGCTTTTCAGCTCTTTCTGCTGTTGTAAGTTTCCTAGATATCTAAAGTGTTAAATAGTAGTACTATCGATATATATTTTTTTTAAAAGTATGTTGCCATAAACCCAGGAGGCAAGATTCATTCGCTAGTCCAGAGAAAGGGAGATTATATGGTGTTTAGGGCAAGAACTCATTTTGAAAACAGAATGAGAATGTGTTTTTGTTCTTTGTCCTTTGCTAAGTTCAGTTCAGTTGATATATTCTTGTGTAGCATTTCTTACAATTTCTAAATCCTGTAATGTTGGTTGTTAGTTTGGAGATAATACCCATCTGTTTAGATTCATCGGTGCAGTACCAGTTTCTTCCAAATTTTAAAGTATGCATACTGATGTGCCAGGTTTCATAAATTCCATTTATCTTAAGCTTGTTGACACTGACTTACTTCAAAGTGCACAGATGTGCGGCTAAATAAAATAATAAGATAAAATTTGCTTTTTCCATGGATTGTTGTCAGAATACTACCGACGTGTACAAATGCAGTATACATGCCAACAAGACAAGAAATGTACACATTAAAAATGTCAATCAATGCTTTCCGTGTTCTTAAAGAGTTTTTTTCATAATTAATAAGAAAAAGATGTAACAATAAGGAATAATCCAAATACAGTGTGTTGTATTACATTGCAAAACTATTTTGGTCTGATATGATATAAACAAGTGTGGTGGTTGTATTTCTACCAAAAACGCTCTGGGTAAAAAAAATTGTACATGCACTAGGTAGTGCTGTGTATAGACTGTAGGTACAGTTCAATGTTTGTGCAGCATATCTGTCTGTGATTTCTGGAAACTCAGTAGTCCAGTCACAGCCTCTGGTATTGCCCTCTATCTATCTTGAGACTTCTACATAGAAAAAGAACATCTGGAGCAACATTCTTTGCACATGTGTAACTGATAGCAAAATATCTGTTATATATAATATATTCTACATATGATAGATTCCTACCAATCTGTTCTTTCCTGCAATTAGAAGGCTCTGGATTATTTCCCTTCAAATTACAATTTTAGAGAACCCTGAGAGGTGAGAATCCGCTGAGGAATCTGCTTCTCCCTTCAGCTGTGACAAGCTTAGACAAAGGGAGATGTAGGTTAAGATAGAGTAAGATAGTTTATTGCCTAAGCAGGAAACACAAATCTTTGAGTCTATTTCTTCTGACATTTGGGTCCTTAGCATAGACTGGTAGAAAGGATTTCTTATGCTGAATGGGTCAAACAAAGCTAAAAATAAAGCTGATATTGGGTCAAATGTGCCTCACCTCCCTCTTTACCAGCCATTTTCTATGTTGGAGCTGATGTCAGAATGAAACGGATTACGTATTTTCTCCCAGTTATGAGTCACAATTATTGCAAATACTGTAGGTAGGCTTGATTTCATGCAAACTTATCTGCCTCTGGCTTTCTAGAGGTGCTTTCAGTGACAGCAGGACTAAACTGAGAATTTTACCCAACGAGCATGAAAGGTTCAGGAAGGAAATACTTCTCACTGCAGCAATGAATGTTTACCATGTTGGCGTATTACTACTCTTCTCTTCCTATTTCCTATTTAAATGAATTGAGTGGTTTCTGCTTCCCATAATAGGAAGTTCACCTTTCCATGGAGTACAAGAAACAAGTTGAATCTATATTTCTCTCAAGTCAATATGGGACATCCTGGTAAAAATCATTATGCATATGTTCCTATGCATGATGCTTTAAGAATATCTTGAATCTCTTAGATCATTTCTGTTTTTTGAACATCTTTGTGATTTTTGCTCTATTTTTTCCAGCTGTCTAATATAATTGGCACCCACATCCTGTTTTGGGGCCTGTGTGTTCTAAAATCAGATTGTTGCCAGGTTTAGTTCTGGCAGCTTGCAAGATAAATGAAAGGTTTGGCTGAGACAGAAGGTATAACTGGCAATACTGCTTCATCTCTGCAGTGAAGAAAGGTAATGCTATTCACCTAACTTTCTACAAAGAAGCTTTTGTAAACAAAAGAATAGTGACCGTGTAAATTTCCCATCATGCTCTGCCCTTGCCTTTAAGCCTTATTCCCTCCACTCAGTATGTACTTCATTTCTAAAGCCAGAAAATATACAGATTAAGATTCATGATCTCGATACAATTTTCTTCAGCTTTCAGTAGATTACTGACTGATGTGAAAGTTAATAATTTACATGGAAGCCATATTGCATCCCTCCAGGTAACCCTGACTTGAAGTGAGCCTTCTGCCAGTATCTCTGGTGTTTTGTTTGAAGATGAGTGACAGCACATTCTCACATCTGCTTGCAACTAGCTCTGGAATTTGCAGCATACATGGTTTTTGCCAAGCGGCTCTCTCAATTTGCCTAAGAGTCACTAGGTGGTGCTATCCCAGAAGCAAGAGAGAACATGAAACTATTAACACGGGTTTGCGAGTTACTGAAACGTAGTTCTTAAATACCAGTAAGAACAAAAAGATGCCTTTCCCACTCGGGAAGACCTAGTGTTTGAAGTATATTTATATAACTATCATTTCTTCCTCTGTCAAAAACTTAGCAGCTGCAAGAAAATAAATATTAATAAGACTAAGTTCTTACACTAATTTAAGATCACATTAATCCCTGTAATTTATCAAACATACTTATCCCCTCTTAACAAATGCTTCTGTTTCACAGTAGAAGACTGTGTAGTTTAAAAGGCCAGAAATTAACAGCAGGGCTTTAAATGCACATTTGTAATAGCGATTTATGGTTGAAAGTACGCAGAATTAGTGATATAGATGTCAGAACTTAAACATTCTGGGATTAATTTTATAGATTGCCCAGCTTGTTTTTCTTCCTTCAGTGGAAAATTAGATGCATTGAGTGCAGTTTGGAGTCTGATTGCATTTTCTAGGGACCTGAATGAACATACTCTTATTTAACCACCCAGTTCTCTCAACTGCTGCTAGATTTGTCACTTTTTCTACAAGCACAGTTTTTTTTAGTGCTGAGGATTCTGTGTATTCTAAAACTAAAATGAAATTTACTCCAAATATGAAAGAGAAACAGAGCATTTAATAAGCCTGCCGCTACTCCAGTTGAATATGCATGTTCCCATTTATAAGGCATTCCTGTTTGTAGTGTTGGTTTATTGCTATCACGACTAAAGCATCAGAGAGGAAATAAATCATGCAACCTATAGAAGAGTCCACTTGAAAGAGAAGTGAGTTTAATGGAAAAGATTAAGGAGAGCTTGGTACATTCACTACCAGTAGTAGTGAGGAGTCAGACCATTTGACTCTGTTCTGATACTTCAGAATTTTTGCAGTATCACATTTAAATGCCGATATCAATAGAGTGCTTGAGGTTTTTAAAACCCCTGGGGTCTCTGTGACTGTAGCTTCTTCCTCCAGTTTTTGCACTCACTTTATGTTCCCCAAATGATCTGACTGTGGGGAGGTATGAAGGTGCAGATTCCTCAGAAAAGTTGAAGCATATCATTTTATATTTTTGAAACATAATCCCTGCAGACTTTTTTTCCCCTCTAAAATTCACAGACCCTTAGAGCTTTTGTCACGGTGACTCTGTTCTACCTTAGATCCTTGCTGGAGAGATAGAGAGTTGCCACCTGGAGGGAGGAAAAGAAAAATACTCTGGCCTTCCACTCCCAAAACAGTAACAACAGAAACGTTTCTGTCACAGTTCTGAGGCTGTGTACAGATTGGGCTTGGCTATGTATATTAGACTGAGCTGAGCAAGAGTACAGCCATAACAGCATCACCTCTGGTGCTTTTGGTAGCATTGGGTGTTGCTCTCACAGTTAGTGTACAATTTAGATACAATGTGAGGTTAATAAGATCATCTTGCTCAAAATCCCTAGATACGTGAGCTAGAGAACTGAAAGTGAAAGTTTTCAAAACCTTCACCATAGAGTTAGGATATTTTAACAAGGGAAAATCTTCAAAGTTTGAGGAAAATATGTTTAAAAAAAAAATAAATTAACTAGAGTTAACCTGCTGAAAGGTTGCTTCCTCTCCCCAGTATTGATTTTTTGTTTATTTTACTTGTGCTTTTACATCTCCTGCCCTACATACAGCCATCAGACAAAAATTAATGATTAAAAACAATGTATATCCCATTAAAAAAAAATAAAAATAAGCAAACAGACTACATGCTGAGAAAGTCTGGCACATATTATTCCCATTCTTTCTTTTTGCACCTTAAAGCACACAAGAACTAGGACTTTTTGCAAAATCACATTAAAGAATTAAATTTCACCATTCTTTGGCATTTTCTATTTCAGCTCAATGAAAGAAAACTACTGGGCACAGGGTAAAATCTTGGCCAATCTTCAGGCTTTGACAGTGTTTTCAATGGAACCCATTACTGCACTCTCCTACTGAACACAAGCACGTCCTCTGGCACTAGGTAGTGGAGAGGCTTCTGGTTTGGTCTAAGTCAGACTTGTTTACTGAAATATAGCGTGTTTTCATCTGGGCTTAGCGGCTTTTTCTTTTAATTCAATACATCACAGAGTGAAAATCTTAAATACATCTTAATTTTGCAAATTTATCCTGCAGTAAATTCTACTTATAATGGCACTTTTGTGTTAGTATTTTCACCTCTAGGAAGTAACTGCAGGCAGTCTAAGTCAAATTAATTGGGAGAAAAGCCATTGTAATTATAGTCTCACTACTTACAGATGAATCAGAATTTACATTTTCTAAGAATTTGGATCAGGTTAATGGAAGCTGTATATTTTAGCTCAGAACAGAGGCTTTCCTACTTCTGGCTGGTCCATATGTTAAAGGCATATAAAAGTTAATCAGTTTTGCTTTGCTGCCAGTGTGTTGTGTGCAAAGAGAGGCTTTAGACCACAGATGTGCAACGTAACATAATTGAGAACTTTACTGAATTGCAGATGTGGAACATCAGTAAACTAAATTAAATGTAGTTAACTATGGAGGTAGAGTTCGATTGCATTTTATATCATTGTTCAGTTCAGCATTTTACAGTTCAGTATACCTTTCTTCTCATCCTAAGGCTTTATGTCACGGGGCAAATACAGTACACAGATACAAGACTTGTAAACAATAGGATCCCAAACATGCCATACGATAGCCCTAAAAATGGAACTCATCTAGAAAGAGAGCCATCTATCAGATGAAAGTTAACATCTCAGTCCTGCTAAGACTTAATCCAAGGCATAACAATTATTTACTGTTGAGACTAACTCTCTATAAATAGTGTCAGTGAATCACTGGAATTGCATATGAAAGCACAACAGCTGGGAAAGTCAAGTTAGGTTTAACATGCTTCTGTTTGGTAAAGGATGTTGCCCAAGCAGAACTCCAATCTTTTTAGTATGCTACTTCACAGATTGCATCATTCTGAAAAATGGACATAAGGCATAAGATGGATTCTTTTCTCCAAGTTCTTACAGCTTGAACCCTCCAAAAAAGTAAGAGTGGTGCATTTTAAGAGCAGAACTTGATGTGCTTATTGGTGCAATTCATAGTAGGATATCCTCTGTAGTACAAATACTGAGAACAATTTTTCTTCACCTTTCAGAAGAGACACCTTTTCAATTTTCATTTTCTAAATTTTTCAATTCTACAATGAAAATTATCTCGTAGTAGTGACTAAGTATGATTTTAGCACTTTGTTGTATACTTAAGATCAAAATATATTGATATATTGATATTGAGGAGGAGTGTTACTGGTTTTTATATTAATTAGTGAGCAGTAGGATCTCACTGAGCAGCATATATAGAATTTAAATAGAGAAATACTCAGACAGCATTATGCAGTAGTTATTTTAAAGGCACTATATTCTGTAACATTAAATTCCATCAGAGATACTTGGTTCATCATTGGCATTCACTAGCTTCCAAAATCAAGCCTCATAAGAGTGATTATTTTTAAATTTGCCAGTGGTTTTGTAGAACAGATAGATTTGTGAAATATGCAGATAAGATCACTGTTTGGAATATCCAAAATGTTTTTGTGGGGGTTTGTCTTTTATTACAAAGTATGTGTTCAAGTTTTAGGCCACTACTCCTTTTCCTATTGCTGTACACCACCAAGAAGAGCCTGGCCTCATCCACTTGCCTCTTGCCTCCCTTCAGATATTTGTAAACATTAATCAGATCCTTCTTCAGTCTTCTTTTCCTCAAGTTGAGCAGACTCAGGTTACTTAGTCTTTCCTCATACATAAGATGCTTCAGTCCCTTTATCATCTTTGTGGCCCTCCACTCCTTCTAGGAGATCCCTATCTTTTTTGAACTGGGGAGCCCAGAACTTGACACTGTGTGCAAAATAAAGAATGTCAAATGCATAAAATGATGGAGACCAGATCTGAATTGCTATCTATTAATAACAATAAATACAAGATATATTCTATCAGATTCCTGCAGAAAAAAATATAAATTTCTCTGTCTTCATAGACATCATTAGAGTAAGCGTGGGTTTTTTTGTTTATTTGTTTGGTGTTTTTTTGTAACTCTAGAAGTTGAGAATATTCTTCAATGTTAAGGTTGACATTTTTTCCTTCTAATCTGGACTGTGGATGTGGTTACAGGAATCAGGGAATGTGCTGAAGCAGTGGTGAACATCCTGTTAGTAATGAGGTATTTTACTGCAGGATTCTTAATTTCCTGTTGTTCCTCCAAGGTTTCAAGGTTTGTTGTCCCAATCTGATCACATATAACAGCATCAAATCTTACACTTCCAGAGAAATGGATGAAAGTTACTAAGAATTATACCTGAAAAATTATTATCAACATCTTCCAATAATGTATAAATAATAAAGAAGATAAGAGGGCCACAAAAACAGCCTGATCTGTTCAGTCTCCTGAGGACAGTCAGCCTGTCAGTCTCAGCCCATTATTCAGGTCTTCAACTAGTCAAGCTGCAGACCTGACTAAAAATGGTGGGCATCAGGCAGTAGATAAGTCCAGTGTTGTTTATACCATAATTTTTAAAAGCTTTTTCCAAACAGTTTTCCATTTTTTGCTTTCGTCTCACTGCTGCTTCAGACAGTTAGTTCTCAGCTGTACCTTGTTTATCACTCCATCATTAATCCTGTGCTTGGACTGAGAATACCTAACCTTGTCCATCAGGATGTGGCCAGATAGAGTTTGTCCAACATGTAATCCACTCTTTCTTTGCCATCATTTTTTTCAGATGTGTCCCTCCAGTGCCCTGCACCTGGAAACATGTTTATCACTGAATCAAATGGTACCATATGTGCTCTGCTCTCTAAATGCAGTTGTTTCATGGGACTGTTGTATAATCAAGATGTTATAATCACAATATAATCAAGAGAATTAGGCAAAGTAGACAATGATCACAAAAGAGAATAAGTGGAAGAGCTTACCTTTCAGTTGAGCTCACCAGAAAACACCAAAAGAGGTGATCTCCAGAAGAGATCCTTCCCCTCTGGTAGCCAGCTCTTAAATAGGTCTAGGAGGGGTGGAGCCAGACTCCACCCCTTCCAGCAGCACAGGTGAATTGCCTTCACCTGTGCTCCTCTGGCTGACTCATGGCTCGCCTCAGGTGATTAATCAGAGGTTCAGGCCATGACTCAGCAGTTCCCATACAGACTGTGATGGTCTGAGAATCACATGATCACATATAAGCCTGTGATATTTCAGAAGATGTCTGTATTTCAGTGAACACACTTGCTATTGGGTAGATGGCTGCACACCTCTAATTCAATTTAGCTGGAAAATTGGACAAGTTGTTTCAAGTAGCTATTAGCAGTCAAGGTTGTGTTTTAAAAGCATCTTGGTCGCTCCCAGTAATTAACTGCATACCATAATCTGTTCTTTCTTGGTGCTTACTAGGTAAGGGTTAAAGTGAAGACCATACATTTACATACCATGGAATATAAGTAGGCAGTTTGACCTTCATTTCATCTCAGCTGCTGTCAGGAGCATCTTTATTCTCTCCCATTCTACATAGAGCCTACTAACCTACTGTGTTAAAATGACATTTAAACAAGACAGGAATCATGCTTACAAGCAGATTTATTTGCTGTAGTAAACACTGTGTTGTGTTTGCCAGTGGCTGCCTTATTGAAGTGAGAAGTGACCACTGAAGTGTCTGCAGTGTATGCAGTAGGGAGTCTAGCAATGTAAAGTTTTTAAGTAACTGTAAATATGATCTATGTCCACTTCATGCTAGCAGTGAGATTTGAGATTTGTGATCAGAAGCTATCAGTTCACTATGGCGTAGATTTTTCATTTCAAACAATCATGGCCAAAAAAATTGAATATCTTTTTGCTTCTAGTTAGGTTATTCCTAGGCTGGCCTTGCTATTACTAAATTTTCATGGTTATTGGATTCTCTTTTGTAATATGGATCCAATTTTGGAAATACCATTTCTTATTCTTTAATTACTCATTTGAAATGGGAAATAAAGAAATTCTGTTTTCAGAATAAGCAGCAGTGGCAGTGTCTATGTATTGATCAATATATTGCATAGTATTTTTATAAATACATTCCTGTGTAAAACATATAGTATAAGAGAAAAATGGATTCTTAATTTTCTATTGCACAAGGTTAGCTTAAGTCACTTCTATAACTCAAAAATATAGTCTTGGTAGTCAGTGACCAGATTCAAATTATCACCCAATAAAAAAATTACATGTATCCATTTATAGGCAAGCCAAGAAAAGCTTAGTCTTACTGTAGTAGGACATGAAAATGCATTATGAAGATAAGCAGTCAACTTCTTTAGGCTAGATGAAATGTACTGAAAGACAGAGAAGAATCTCTGTGTGTCACACTTTGTCTGACTCTGCACTTCTTCTGGAGTGCAAGTGCTTAGCAGTGATTAGAAGTAATGTCAATGAAATATGAATGCATGGTAGCATTTCCAACCATATTACACTGTATCTGCAAGTAACCTCTCTTTATCTGAACCAAAAGCATGAATGAAATGAATAAAATATATGAGGATAAGGAAAGAGCTTGTACTGTGCCCTCTCTATAATAGTAGTATCTATGGTACGGCTTGTACCATATTACAAGCTTGTACAGCTTGTAAGGTGACATTGTCACTCGATTCTCTCCCTGTAAGTCATTTGCACTTCACGAACTAGAAGTTGTATCAAAGCATACAGTAATTCTTACCTGGCATGCTTTTACTTTGGAAGGGAAGAATGGTCTATAGCAGGCATAACCAAAATGTAGTTATAATTATAGTGCTAATATTAGTAATATTTGGTTGACACTACTTGTAGAAAACATCACCTAAGAATAGTGGAGTAATAACAAATGTTAAGCAACATCAGAACCTCCAGCCAGAGAGTGAACTTCTGATTGGTGTGGAGAGTCAATGGCTTGAGAAATCACTAATTTTACCAGATCACATAGTAAGTGCTAGGGATGCAGGAGCAAATCCATGAATGCAGATTTGTCTTTCCTAAAATCTAGAGAGTGTTTCCAAAGTCCAACCTGAAAAAGGCAACTTATCTTCATTCTGTGCTACGTAAATACTTGACATACTTTCAGAACTTCTCCTACTTGGGCTTGTGTAGCGGAAAGGATATGGTTCTTTGACATCTCCATCTTTCTCACCTAGCTGGAATGAGAATATATTTGAAGCAATAGGAGTTTTCCTCTGCAGTTTCAAGGCAAAGTTTATTTCAGTATATTGACAGTGAGCTTAGCAGTGACTAGGTAGACTCTGTACTGCTGCTTCTTTCTGTTGGAAGCTCTTGGAGCCTTTTGCAGACTCTGATGACTGAAAATTCATGAAGCACTAACGACGCTCCTAACTTTATTATACAGACAGGGAAAAAAGAGAAACGTTGGGGCTGGCTGATTCCCCTACTGACACAAATCAATCCCAGAAACCTTTGTCTCTGGCACTGCAGACACACAGGTAGGAACCTTCATTGTTCAGATAAGCAGTCCAGCCAAACTGAAAAGGAAATGCATGTGAATAGAGTTGAACATGTACGTATTAGTAAGATCAGTCCCAGTTAAAAACTAAACAAAAAACTCAGAAAATTCTGAGGGAGTTTTAAGTTTCTTAATTTGTCCATTTTTTCAGCATTGGATCTAGCATGGGTAGTATTTTGTTTAACTCTATGAGCTTGTCACTTGTGTTTTGTCTGAAGTGCTGATCATACAATGTGTGTGAAGCCAGAATTCTGACAGGCACAGTGCAGTCTTTTAACCTTTAACCAGCTTATCCTTGCAAGGAGCTTTTTTTAACTAGCTATGATATTATCTAAAAATATTTGTTCTTCAAATATTGATGTTATTCACAAAGTGGAATAACGTTTTACTATTTCTGGTGTGTAAAATAATAAATGACCTTTTAAATGAAAATCAAATGCAGGGACAGGTACTCTGAATGTTTACTGACTATAAACATCACTCTAATTCTGGGTAAAAATCTCTTATTATGTAAACTAATTTTCAAGCCGCATTTGTTCTTAGTTTTATTGGTTGGGCAAGTTGCAGGTAGTCATTTTCCTGAACATTAGATAGTTAAGATGAACTTTTACTGAAACATCATTTTATGTTTGATCTGGAAAAGAAAACCCTGATAACATTTTTTCTCTGGCTTTCAAACTGTGCTACAATTGAGTAGTTAAGAATTACAATGGAGACAATTTGACATATGAAATAAGAACAGAAAAAAGTCCATAAATAAGTATTGGTCTTATTCCTAGCTTAGTCTTTACTTTTGCCAAGAGGAAAAATGAAATCATAAGTGCAAAATATACGTGATTAATTTTTAAAAAAATCCCTGTTTTTCTAGATCAGAAATGTTAAGTGTAGTTTTAGTTCTGCGTGAAAAGCTCAGGGAGAGCTTGGAGATACTAGTAATCAATAGTAATTAACCTAATGTCAGCTCCGAGTGTGGTAAATCTTGATTATTCTAAATTTTAATTAGTTATTAGAATTTTGTAACTTGTTAAAAATGCAACAAAATTTTAACATTTGTCATTTCAAACAATCTGATTCAGTTTTGTTAATTCTCCCAAATCTACTGTTTTAACCCACATAGCGTCATCAGTTCTACAGTACAATGCTTTCAAATTTCAATAAAGACAACCTGAATTGCTGATCCCAAGCGTAGCCAAAAACAACCTTTCCAGACTTTCTGCTTTAGTAATAATAAAAAGGCAAAAATGACTAATTTGAACACATAAAAATATCAGAATTAGAACAGAGAAAAATAAACTTACCAATGACTTCCACACTGAAGTCCTCATTTTAACCACAGAGAGATGTGTACACCTTGTATACCATGATTGTATGTATCCATATATAACATTTTCAAAACACAAGTATTTATAAGCATGCATATTTGTATACATACACAAGATGTTCAGAATGAAATTGTAGTTCTCATTAACCTGAACACTATAGCATTTTCCAAAATCATGGACATTCCTGATATTCTGCACTGTGATTTAGACTGTCAGGTACCAACACTCTTAATCTGAAAATGACATAGCAGTTTTGCATCACTGTGTCAATCACAATTCCAGCATTTTAAGAGGTAAATACTTTTGAAAATGAATATAGAATTTTTGAATTGCTCTAGAGAATGTCATTGCTATGTTTCTGAGGGTTGGCCTCCAAACTCTTCTCAGCAGATTGGTATTTCCCAATCTTACAGGGACAAGCAAAAGTTCCCTTCAGTGTTATGAGCACTTTGTATATGGTCTTCTCCTGTATAAAAAACTACCAGCAATTAAGTGTTCTCGTTTTTTCTTTCCCCTATCTTGCTTCCCTACTAGTTCTGTAATACATAGTTTATCAAAACCGAAGACTGTTTAGAGTGACTGGCTTTCTGTGAAGCAAATAGCTAAACATTGGAGTTGATGCAAACAAGGCACTTAGCATCTGAAAGAAGTGTTAACACTTTATTTACATTTAAATTAAAATGGACACTTATTTATGTGTTCTGGTTCTGAAAGGTGTGTGGTACATCTGCAGAGGCCTATTGTTTATTCATGCTGTAAATCCTTTGAAATGTGTTAAAATGCTTCCCACTCATTATAAAAATCCTGCCACCCATGGATTAGGGCTTTGATGTCACCAATCCTGCTTCAAAGGGTTCTTTCAATGCTATTAATCACAGTTTAGCCTCTGAAGATATAGCCAGAGAAAACATTTGGACATCTTGTGCTAGACTTGCTAAAACTTTGAAATATACAGAGTGTCTTGCATATGCACAGTCCCATATCACTTCCTCTCTCCTCTGAGCCTTTATTTTGAAAAGCTATTTTATGATGACTGACCTTTTACAAGTACGGTGGAAAAAGTTTAAGATACATCATACTGTACAGCTAAAGAAAAGGCACTCGTTTTGCAGTTGACACCAGTATGTTTTTGCCTGAGGAATTGAGTCAGTCTTTGAAAACCCCAAGGGATAATAAGATTGGGGATTAAGTAGGCTGTATGTCAAAAGGTCAAGAAAAGATACTATCTTATCATTTTCTCATCTCTTTCTTTAGTTTGTGAGCTTAAGATGATGTCTAAACACTTCAGGATCCACTGATTTTATGGAAACAAGGCTCTTTCTGCTATCTTTTACTCTTTTAAATCTCTGAAAGAGTCACAGGGAAATTGATTGCAACTGACTGATCTGTACACTTCTGTGCTGTTGTTTTCATCAGATCAGTAGTTGAGGTCAGCAATGAGCCACCTTACTGTTGTCTTTTTCTTCTCTTTTAAATCAACTCTGGACTCCATGTCATGCCCACACTCAGCATTGCAAAGTTGGTAATGAGCAGGGTATATAAGAAGTGTAGTAAACTGCTGTTTTTACTTCTATTGTATGATTTTTTTTAACCATATCATGTTTTCTCAGATTAGATTATTGGACAGTTTTTATAGTATGCATTTCTTTCTTTTTGAACAGGTAACTTGGCACAGGCAAGAGCCAGAGTGACAGCAGCATCTAGGTCTTTGCCTCCACAGCTTAGTGCTGGGCGTATCAAGGTTGGTAGTGTTCTGCTTGAAGATGGGTAGTTTCTCATAAAATATTACAGGGAGACTATGGGCATGATGCTTAGCTGATGTAGATATATAGTGGAAGCTCTTACCAAATGAATATGCCTTAATATCAGAAATAAACATACCTTAGCTGGGAGCATTGTTTCCAGTTTTGTTGAAGACTTTTCTGTGGAATCCAATGAAAAATCAATTTACCAATGATTAATCTTTAAACATTTGTAATGAAATCGCAGTTATACTGATAATGATGGCAACATTTCTCTTCATTTCAGTGAGTTCAAGACTTTCTTCTGGCAATTTTTGGCCTAAAAAGAGATTTAATTAGCTAAAATTTGGTTAGTGTGTTTAATCAAACAGAAGGCAAAACAGAACAATGATCCATTCCTGTTCTGTTCAACCTAAAGTTCAAAAACCAAAGGGCCTTTGTAGCTGACAAATGACCAGAAAAGAACCACTTAGCAAAACTGCTATTCTTTATAAAGTAAAAAGAACCATGGAATATAAACACTTTTTGATTTTACCATAAAAATATGTGGCATAATTACAAAAGAATGGGGTGATTTTATTGCAGTTAATAGCAAATTGACTTCACTTTAGTATGTGAGGAAAACTCTTGCACCTCAAGTTGATAACATCCATGCTCCCTCCTGACTTCAGTTAGTCTTCTTAAAATGTGATCAGTTGGTTGCTTTTTTTTTTTGTTTTACCTCAAAGCAAACAATTTTTTTTTTTTAATGTTGTAACTGATCAAAGCAGCTATTCACAAGTCTGTAGAAGTACGTTTTGTGCATTCCGTTTCTTTTTTATATTCTCTCCTGTCGTAAGGAGCTCATGCTCAAATACAAGAATTCTTATGTGTCACCCAGACATCTGTATCTTTTACTGTACCTGTAAATAGAGACTTGGATTCAAGAGATTTATTTCCTTCCTGATTTAAACACTTTCAGTCCTAAAGGACAGATTATGGCCTTACCATTTTTTTTAATATTATACAAACATTGTCTTCCACATCCAGCTATATCATCATAAGATTTGTAAGCACGCATTTTATTGCTTCAGCTGGAATAAAATACAGCACTTCTCTTTTAAAGCTTTGATAAACACATTCAGTCGTACTAAGTAGTGTTTAAGACCATTTGCCCTTCACATTTTTAGAGAAGGAACTAAAATACATCTGTAATACATGCAACACTATCCAGAAAACATTAACTGTTACAATTTTTTAGCTGAAAAAACCACCACTTTAATTAAAATTTTTATGAAATTATGACAACTTCAAGAAAAATATATTTTAAATTACTATTTTACAGTTAATAAAATGATTCCAAAGGAATAATAATTGTATTTTGAAGTGTGGAAATTTGAGTTTATATTTTAATTTATGAGCTTTTTTGCTTAGTGTATTTACTGGTTTTATCATCTTTCATACCATGCTAACAGCAGGTGTGGTCAACATGTGAAAATGATAATTTGCAGTGACCTCATAAGGCGACATGATACCATAAATTATTTTTGTAATACTGCTTCAAAACTACTATAAGCAGTTTATTTCATTTACTATTTCTTTTTTTAGTGATAGAACAGTTTGTCTTTTTAAGGTAACTGTTTTTCATTTCAGCTGTAATCACATAAATGTATATTGTACACCATGACTATTATAATGTAAAAATGTGACATAACAGTTGGAATATTTTTCATTTTAGTTTTAAAAAAGCAGCTAGTAATTCAAAATACAGAATGATATCATGATATTCTTATGTTCTATCAGTTATGATAATGTCTATTGTCTGCTGTATGTGTGATTATTGCCCTCCCATAAATCTGCATAACTTTATATACTCTAAATGTTATAAGTTAACTGGAGAGAAAACTTCTAAAATTCAAAAGCAAAATCTCCCCAGATTCAGAATTTATCAAAAAAATACCTTCAAATGTCTCTTGTTGGTAAGATTTTTAAGTTGGCCCTAGCCCTTACAGATTACACAGATCTGAGTTTACATCTCCAAAGAAAAGGAATCTCACAGCACTGGTTTTAGCCTGTTTTTCTGGGAAAAAAAAAAGAAAAAAAGTTGTATTACATTGTTCTCTATAAATGATTTTGGCCATCTGTTTTTCTGAGTGCCTACTCCCTTCCCTCCACAAAACCAAAACAAAACCCATTTTGAACCAAGCAGGCTGTAGTAAACCATATTTGACAGAATTACAGTCTTAAGCATCATAAGATTCTACCAGTTTGGTGATAATAAGCAGCTGTGAAAAGGGGATGCTAATGTTGTTGTATTGCCCAAAAGGTGGAGTATTAGCTCACCCTTCATTTGACAGTAGTTATTAAATTGTGACTAAGAGTTCATGAGTACTGAAACTCCAAAAAAATTCTAATTTGGTGTCTATGCTTTTCTAGACAGCCAAGAATCGAATTTAGAAGCTCAAATTCATGGGTAATTGGGCTTTAGTACAGTCCTTAGACAATTTACTTTTGCTGTTGGTGTTCTTTGTGGTTGTCTGTCTTCTAACACACAATTCTAATAAATTCTAATAAATGTTACCATTTATTATGGGCTTACTGTCAGTATTCACTGGTAATGTTGTTGTCTTCTCCTGACCTTTATGAGAGCTTTAGATACCAAAGCTCAAACAACAGTTGTCTTGCCAAGATGATTTTGAAGCATTCCCAAAATCTTCCCCATGGACATGCCTGCTATTCTGATTGGGTCACTGATTGTTAATTTTTCACATAACCTCTTAAGGTGTTTGATGTTATCTGTGCTGATAAAGCTTTTATCCTTCGATATATTACAGAGTTTTCTGTTAGTGTTCTTAAAACTGAAGTCCAACTGCATCTCTTTTTTTCTTCATGCATAATAGTGCATACACCCCACTTAGGGCTAAGAGCATCAGAGATTGCAAAATCATGCTGAAATTGTTGTGGTCACCCTTGTGGAAATCTGTCTCCCTTTGCACCATCTGTATTCTGAATCTTGTCTTCACAAGTTTTCTCTTTTGATTTCTTCTCCAATACAAAATCCATTTTCTTGGTCTATTACTATTTAGCTCTTCATTTCCTTTGTATTTTTCATGCAGTCTCCTAAATATCTCCTGAAGGTAAGAGAGACAATTACTTTATTGAAAACTGTAGTCTTTCAGCAATTATGTTAATGTTCAGAAGAGTGGTCTTAAGTCAGTGAGCTTTGGAAATGATCATATGGAGCAAAGTCCAGGAGGTGTAGCACAGGTGCTGACAATGGCATTATCTGGTTTATACAAATGCCACCTGGTCAGAGCAGATGGTAAACTGCCACAAAGCAAGTGAATGCTAGAATGTTGCTAATGCCCCATGCAAGCAGGATGCTGGTTGATTTTGTTGAGCTGCAGTACAGCAACACAATCTGCTTGTGATGATAACCATGGTTATACTCATTCATAAATTCTAGTTTCATGTTGATAAGAACA
The DNA here is from genome assembly GCF_026119805.1 of Tympanuchus pallidicinctus. Lineage (NCBI taxonomy): Eukaryota > Metazoa > Chordata > Aves > Galliformes > Phasianidae > Tympanuchus > Tympanuchus pallidicinctus. The sequence continues at coordinate 18,806,903 of NW_026294669.1, forward strand.
GCTGTACTGACAATATAAGTAAAATACACAAGAAGCAATGTGTTTGCTGTCTGCGTATACTGTCTAAAAATAACCCTTGTGAGCTCTGCAGAAATGCTGAAAAAACTGGTATTTGATGCAACAGCAGTTCAGCTGAGTGAGACTGCTGAAATCCTTGGCATCAAAATGGCATTTTAATGTTAATAATAGTAGACACAACAGTAATTAGGAAAAGACTTGCATGTTCTGTGGTTACCTATTCTGTTTGCCACTTGTTATGTTGCGAGAACATTTTTCCATGTGTAAGCAAAAGGAGGCAGTTTTTTTTTTAATAATTTTCTTCCAGGTCATTACAGAAATAGTAACATTATAGAGAAAGTAAGACCCAGTGGAGTTCATTGCAATGATGATAAAAGTAAGGAAGGCTTCATAAGGTATTGCATCTTGACAACTGCTCCATTGGCCTAACAAATTATCATGAAAAAAGTATGAAATTGTCACCTAACCCAATCAGAAGTGTCAGTCTAGGAAGATCTAGTAAATGAAGGCATCAACAGTGGTCTAATATATAGGAAGACACAGGTAAAATACAGTTTCTTGCTTTGTGAATGAGTTTGAGATATCAAGCTATTTAGATAGGAGCTGATACTACATGACATGCAGTTTTTTAATGTGGTGTGCTTACTGCTTGACCTGTCTCAAGGCATATAATTAAATAAAAAAGTGATACTGCTGCCTATGACAGCCATGATGTAGCTCACAAACAACTTTACAGTGAAAAATACTAGTGAGAGAATCACTGCTGGCTGGCAGACTCCTCATTGTGTACCTTTCCCAAAGATGCTAGGAATGTGGTCACCTGAGAGAATGACTAGAAGAAACATCAAGCCTAGCTCTTGTGAATGAGGTGGGGTGGCTGTGCAGTGTTTCTGCAACAGATCTAACATTTGAGTTTTATCTTCTAGGTTGACACAATGGAAGTTATGCGACACCCTGAGGAAACAACTAACATGAAGCGACAAACTATGGCTTCCTATTTTAGGGTACAGCAGTTAAACTGTAAACAAATATACTGATTGTAAGAACAGATATTTCTGAAATGTATGTGGAGCTGTTAGATCAAAGAGGAAAGTAAGAGACTAAAAAAATAAATAGATAGTGAGTCTGAAAATACTCATCTGCTGTCTGAATGCAGCTTACAACCAAGTGACCACATTCAGATCCAGTCAGCTTGGAATTGTATGCAGCATTGAGATTGAGTGTATTTGCAGCAAATTCTGATCAGTGGGGTAACGAGGTAAGAATGAAGCAGAAATATTTTCATACAATGAAATAAACTGTATTCAATGTTTGGGTTGGTTAGGGCAAGAAGTAATGGGCCCATGTTTCAGCAGGAATATTCAGGCTAGATGCTAAGAACATTCTGGGTAGTTACAATAATGTGGCACTTCAGTGGATTACTCTGGGAGAATATGCAGTCTGTAGCAGTGATTCTGACGAAAAGATTCCTCAGAGATGTGCCTGAAATTATATAGATACATTCAGTGCTCTCTGTGTGCAAAGTACTAAACCAGTAGCTTCATTCAACCCCATCTCCATGGTTTTCTGTGATCCTTACATGATTGTTTTACAGTAAGCTTATTCTCCTCTTGGGGATAACTGTTTGATCAAATGTGCCTATAACAGAGTTATAGTTGGGACATTTTTCAATTCAAAATTTCAATATGAGCTTTCTTAAGTTACAAGAAGGTAATATAAGGAGAGATGAAGAGAATAGGGTAAGTAGAACTAGAATCATAATTTGTGTTTGACAGTTAAAAGCTTTTAATAGATTCTGGATTTCAGCCAAAAGCTAAAAAAAATGAAAACTTGAATACCGATTAGCATTATCACGACAAATTAACATGTAATCAATCATTCCATACTGTTTACAAAATATATTTCCTACTTATATAACTGAATTGCAGTTTTTTTAGGCAAGTCTCTGTATCTCTTTTTTCCTTCACTAGTATTCCCTCATGGATCTTCTATCCAAAATGGTTGTTGGACAGCCTCACTTTATCCGCTGCATTAAACCTAATGATAATCGAGAAGCACTAACATTTTCTCATGAGAGAGTTCTACTGCAGCTACGATACACTGGAATTCTGGAAACTGTCAAAATACGTCAAAAAGGATATTCTCATCGCATCCTTTTTGAAGAGTTTGTGAAAAGGTAAGACTTCAATAGCATGACTGTCATTTTAAAGTTCCATTCAACAAAATATATTGTATCTTTAAGTATGAGAAGTTCTAAAAATATTGGTTTGTACATGTATGGTCTGTGTTATTCTAATAAAAGCAGTAACTATCAGATAAAAGCTACAAGAGTGGTCAAGAGAAGGAGAGGGAGAACTGCAGTGAGCAGTTAGTATTCAGTAGCAAGACCATCTCTATGATTTCAGCAGCAGTAGCAACATGTGCATAGGTATCATGCTCAGACAATACAAGGATTTGAAAGGTCAGTCAGTCTTCATTTTAATAAGATCCACATGCTTAAGAAAGAGCTGATATAAAAGAACGGTTAAAAAAAAAGAGCAACTGTCTGAGAAGAGTATTAATTTCAAGCTTGAAAACATTAATTAAATCGGAAAAAAAAAGCTAGAAATAGTCCAGAGAATTTTTCATCAATACAGATTTCAAACATAAAACATTGTAAAAAATGGTTTAAAATATTTTTGTGAATAACATACCAGATTTGATTTATTACATCCTTTAGTGTGTAGAGAAGTCATACTGGAAAAATGTAAGGCATAATTTCAAATCTGTGTCACTACTGGGGTAGTTCCCATGTAGAGACATAACATAAGAATGTTTGCCTCTCCTTTTCCCCATTTTACAAACCTTTCATCTCTTTTTATCTTCCCCCTCAACCTTTCCTTATTTTTTTTATCAACTCAGGAAGTATGAAAATTCAACTGAAAAAACTGTTTCTGCTCTTGAGCAAGACTAGTTAGTAGGAATGTCAATCGCTTATTTCTGTACACTGACATTAGCCTAATAATGAAGAGATGTAAAACACAGCTGTAACTGGAAAAAAACATTTGTGTGCACAAAAGTTATCAAATTAGAATATTCCTCCTAACAGCTTCCTTGTGGTCGTGTGTCTTGGATTCACCATGAATTATAATCAGATATCTGTTGACCTGAACCCTTATCATGGCTACTATATACCATTTTGATTACTGAAAGGATCTGTGTATCAAGAAGTTACAAATCGGATTCAGGAAATGCAATTGTCTTTATAGTGACAATCTGTTTATACAGTCTTTATATGGCTTCCTTTAGAGCTAAGTATTTTTCTATGTATTATTTACTTTTTTCTAGTCTGTAAGGCTGATAATTCAGTAATGAAATAGAAACAGTACCTTTAAGCAGTTGATTCCTTAAAAGTAAGAACAAGTAGCAAATGGCTGTATTGACCCTTTATTGCTATCTCCTGTACTGGAGATCAGAGAGTACAGAGTTAATGAATCTACTGAAAAATAAAAAAAAAATAAAAAATCATATGATACTAGATGGAAGTAGCTGACTGTTTTTGAGAAAGAAGACAGAGTTCCATAGGCCTTTCCAAAAACACAAGGACTAAGAAAATGTACATGTTTGTAGATAAGTCATTTGAGTTTGTGTGTCTGTGATTCTTGCACAGACAGATGTAGACCAATAAACTGTAGTTTAGTCAATTCATTCTGAAAAACTGAATTTTCTGATTTGTAATATATTAAGATACTAAAGGAATATGTAACAGAAATACATAAGAGATTTGCATCCCAGGAAGGATAACTTAAATGTTCATTTGTCCATCAAAGCCATTTAATTTTCAGACACAATTTCCCTCCACCTTTAATTTGTGTGTTATGTGACTAATGTTAGTAAGGTCATAAAATTTTAAAGCAGACAGGTTGAACAAAAAGATTAATTTTTCTGATCGCTTACATGTTTTGCAACATCACGAAGAGCCTGAAATTTTATCTGCACACAAGTGAACAAAGATGAATTTCACTGAAATTGATGTAAATTGAGAAGAAATTAGGCCTCTTCCTATCAATAGATTTTTCTCGTTTAAAAATGCACGGAACCTGAGTACAACCTTGAAAATTAATGATAAAAAAAGCGATGGTAACTGTAGCTTTCCATTCCTACAGATAAGGGCAATTTGTATTTAACATCTTTTTTAATAGTCCCCAAGTTTTAAGTCCAATCTGGTGTAATTCATTCAGAAAAGAAAGACAATGTAAGAGACGTGTGAGGTGATTTACAGTTTGCCCACCAGCATAGAAGGCTTTTGACTGAGTCCCAAATATGAAGTGAGGCAGGTGATTCTTTCTCCTTTGTTCAGTTTTTATGCATCATTTTTAAATTCTATTCCATTATATTCTTGAAAAAAAATAATGAACAATGTATAACAAAGACAGCAGTGGAACAGAAAATATTTTTCTTCCACTTACAGCCATGACTAGTCAAGTGTTTTTAGGAACTAAGTAGTTGAATACATAAAAATTTTGTTTGAGAAAACAGGTCAAATGCTAAACAGATTGGCACTTCTTTGTTCATAATCAAAAAGACATTAGGCAAGTATGAACAAGAATTTCAAAATGTCAGTAAATCTGAGGATATCAAAGATTTTCTAAGCAAGCAAGTTAATTGGTATTTTGATCCTTTTGAACAACTTAACAACAAAACGGATGAGCCAGCAACTTTTTCTCCCTTGATGTTATTAAACAAATAGGTGTGCTTCTTGTCTGCCTGTTCAGTAATGCTGTTTTGTAAACTCTTAGCAGGAAATATGAGGACAAAACAGTCAAAGGCAGGGAACAGAACCATTCAGAGTTTATCAGGTGTGAGGTAAACAAAAGATAAAGCTTTGTAACGTTACTCTTTACCATCTTCTGTTTTCATGCAGAGCAGATTATTTCACAGGTTGCAAACCTGGAATTTAGTTTATTGGGATGAAAAGCAGATGGTGAGAGGCAGTCTTAATTGTAACTCATTCATACAATGGTACTGTAGCCAAAGATAGAATCATGTGTTTCACATGTATAAACAAAGACATTATTTTAATTAAAGTAGTGAAATCTAATGTACAACCCTTGTAAACACTGTGAACCTATCAAGTTTTCAGCAGTTCATCTGCATTTGCTGTGTTTCACATCCCATATTGTCATGAGTCTGTCTTACAGGTTTTCTGTGGAGCTCTGTGGTCCCTTTCTCAGCCTGTGATCCCCGGCTTCAGATAGAGATTATTAAGGTGATCAGGCAGCAAGGTGGGCCTGGCTTGCAGGTCTGCATAGTGACCATGCACTGCACAGCAGCTAAGGAAAGGGACGTACATTGAAATTCCCATTAGATGAGACACTACTTCCTATATTCCAGTGCCTAGGCCTCTGATGTGATCTGCAGGCTTGTCATTACTGCATATACCCATCCCGTATACACTTTCTGTGTCATGCAGCATATGCTATATCATGTTTTGAAATATAAGAGACTTGAGAGTCTCATGGTGCTAAATGGTATCAGGCTTCAGACGCCTCATAAGCACATAGGACTGTGTTGAGAAGTTTTGTATAAATTTCATGTAAGGATTATATATTTTTTTCTTTTTACTTCTCTAACAGTTTATGTTCTGCATCAAAGTTCTTTGTACTGTGTTAGAATGAAGAATGTGGTTTTCCTATGAGTGCTACCCCCTCTTTAATAGACAGATAATATCATTCAGAACATACACTCATGGCAATACCAGTAATATTTCTGTAACAATGATCCCAATATGATTGGTTCTTCTTTTTCTAAAAGAATTTTCAGTGTAAATTTGCATAAGGTCTCTGTTGGTACTCCTGACACCAACTCAGTCTCTAAAATCTCAGTGTGACATTTCTTCTGCCAGTGGTGATAGGCTTGTTTATTATTCATAATAAGGGAAGCCCTGTATTAAATTAGAAGTCAACTGGCTTGCTAGACAGAAAATAATACTCACCGTTAAAATAGATAATTCTTACTGCATTCTCACTTTTAACACTGAGTCTGCTTTGTATCAAAACTCTCAAGTGAATTCTAGAGAAAAAAACATTGCCATTCACCTTATTTTAATTTTCTATAAGCCATGGAAGTGTCTGTTGTTTCTTTCAATGGATTTAAGATTTCACCTAATCTACATACACTTTACACTTCATGTATGATAAACTACTGTATTTTCCACATCTTATTTCTATACTCTTCACATCCACAGAATGCTGGTAAACAGTTGCAGGATGAAAGAGGCTTGAAATCTCTACGAGTGAAAAGTCTGATAATCCTTTACAAGTTATAAATACAGAATGGACCAAAATATGCTTTTTTGGGGAGTATTTCTGTGATTCTATGGTTATCTGATGATTGACAGTATGCTTTAGGTATTTTCTACTGAAAATTTTTGTAGATGTTTCTTAAGAGTCTCTTGGATATTTTTTTCACTTACATTCCTGTTACATTTTTCAATTCATACTCTCACTGCAGAGTCCAATGTAATCAGTTCTATACAATTTACTGGGGAAGCCTCTAAAAGAAGTAAGATGCAACAAATACAAGCTGGGAATTCTTGAAAGTTATCTACAGGCTCTTTCTGTGCTCAAAACCATGATGGTTCTTTTGTTTGTATTTTAACTTTCCATTTCTAGGCCTGAGAAGAAACAAGTATTTTTTTGATACTGAGAATAGGCCTTTTATAGTTGGGGGTCTAGTTGGAGATTTTCTCCTTCTCACACCTCATGGTTTTCATATGTCATCGCCCATTCTCCACCTCAGGCCAGAATATTTAATACAAATGTTCTTTTTAAAGACAAAAAGTGTTAATTGTTACCTTGGTATGTAGAACTTACAGAGCCTTTAGGCCTGGATTGCAAAGGGAATTTTGGTAAGAGGCACTGTTATAATAGTTGATGGGGCTGTTTAAGTGCTATTTATTGATCTTTTCCACAATTCAGCCCTAAAGATTGGAGAGGAGAGAAATTGAACCATTTACAATCTGTTTGTCTAAGGTAAAACCTTACATAAGTCAGACAATTAACACACAGCAGCAACCTGATGTTTTCTGTGTCTCAGTACACTCGGATGTTTTTAACTTTAACTATGCATGTCCCAGCTTTGTATTTGTTCATCTGGGGATAAATTCAACTTCTAATGAACTTCCTTTTGTCTCTAATTACTCTTAAGTCCAAGTTAATCCTGCTGTAATATATGTTTTGCATGAGAATATTAACATCCATGCAGGATCCTTTGTAGAGCAATATAAGAACCAATGGTTAAGAAATGTATAATTTCAAACAGGTTTCATCTGCTGAGAAATCAGTTCTTTTGAGGTGAAATTATTTCTCTTTTACTCACTCATGTGATCAGTCAAATGCTTTTAGGGTACATATAGTTGAGTATACATAGGAAATGTTCAAGCAGGATGGATAATTTAAAAGAAATGTGGTTTTGCATCCGTATGGCTCTTAGGAATTTACTGTCTTTATTTCAAAACAAATAAAACCATGTTGTACTTAAAACAGTAGTACCAATTACATGGGAATGCTACAGTTTCTTAATTTCAGCCTAGGTGATCATTTTTCTGTCATCACTCAGATCTTCTGTAGTAAGAGTAACCATTTGCATCCAAAGAAGAAAATCTTACCAACATACTGGAGTATGTCTCCAATCTCATGCAAAATGGTTTGTAATAGCCTTTATGGTTCTTATTCTATTTAAATGCAGTGATGTAGTGCAAAGATCCCATTTAGATGGTACCTTATGTATAGACCAGGCACAGCATTACTTTAACCTACAGTTAGTTTAGCAAGCTGCCCTGGAAGCAAGACTATCATTCTTTCTTGTCTATTTAAGTCTTTCTTTCAGTCTTGTATTTATTTCCAAAACAGAGGGTAAAACTGTTTCTTCATTTCCAGTTCAAAATACTTCAAGGTAGAAGATTCCACAGCATATGTGGAATACTCCATGAGTATTTTTGTGCATTCAAGACAAAATATTTTGAATGTCTGAATATGTAAGTAGTGTCTGCTACAATTAAATTACCTGTTGGTTTTGTTTTTCAGAAGTCCTAAATTTCTCATTGCTCATTAAGTCCTTCCATGCCTATGTTACAACGAATGAAAAATTATAAACTTAATTTTAAAAAACAGAAATAAAAGTATTGGCTTAATATAGACAAAGTGTTTTGGACTACTGCATTGTCTGCTAGAACAAAAGCAAATATGCAGATAAAAAAACTAAGTTGTGAATCTTTATTCTCATGTGGAAGTGCGTGTGATTTCTAGCCCTACATTTCTGCATTTAAGGATTTAGTTTCTTCCCTTGATAAAATCATGTAAATAGAGTTCGCTCTTTTTGTGATCTCTGTACAGAAGAATGTAAGTATGATAGAGACATTCTTAGGCCAGTAAATCACAATGAACAGAGTTGTAATTATATGTTGCCCAAAGCTTTGGCTGCACAACTAGAATTTTCACTACCATTTCACCATGTATAATATTTGCAAACTTTCACCAGATGCATTAAGGTGAAACATTTTATCTTCCTCCAAAATATTGCACTTGTTTTGTTGCCATACAAAGATCTTAAATTTCATAAATTAGATGACCCTACATGGCACATGCTATGTTGTGATACAGTTATCCTAAGCACAAATCAAATTACTTGTGTGTTTGTAGTTAGTGACTTAGGCATGAAAACAGGCAGTGTTAGAAAACAAAGCATTTGCTTGTCACTGATAAGATTGTAAAATTTAAAAATTGTGGAGTTCTCCAACTATTTTATTGCACCCGTGCTATCTAAATATTGTTCAATGATTTTAAAATTCCCAGCTACATGTCTTAAAAGACGTGTGAACATGCGAAAAGCTGATAATAGCATAGACTTGAAGGTTTCCTTCCCTCTAGGAAAAGAAACAAGCCACTTAAGTTACACATATGTATAAATGCCAAGACTAATCTGATCTAGTTTATGTAGCAATCAGCAATTTACTACTGATGCAACTTCTCTGACATGTCTGTCAAGCGCATGTTGAAACTGCAAACTATGACAAATTGTTTGGGATATGTATATTTTATATCTGAGTTCTATCAGTGCAAGTCAGAATGCTGTCTTGTGAAATCATGTATCATTAAGTTTAGTAGTAAAGTAGAGGAAATGGGCATTTTTTCTTTTAAATCTGTAACGTTTCTCCATACCTGCTAAATGCCATGACTGTTGGCACTTTGAAAGACTTCGCTAAATAATTTGCAATACCATCTTACAGATAAAATGACTACATTAAAAAACCTTAACTCAGTAACACATAATCTCTTATCATTATTCAGAGTGGGCAGTGTCTCCAGTTGGTGAATATCTATCTCTCCAGTTCAGGACAGATTCCAGTGCCTTCAGACATCATTTGGTTCCCCTTTGATCTTTATTGACTATTTTAGTGGTTCTTTTTTCTTTCTTGTGACAACTGGAGCTAATCTCTAGAGATTAACTGGAGCTAATATTTGAAAATCATATTCCCCTGATTAAAAAAAAAAAAATAAATAAAATACAAACTTGCACTGTTCCATTCTTTATAATTGCTTCTCAGTATTTTTTTTTTTTTTTTTCAGTATGAGGTAAAATTTTTTCTTGCCTTTATGTGGCTACAAGAGGAATCTGTGAGATTCACTGGTCAGATTCCTTTCTTTATTCTAAGGACTATGTGATGGTTCTTCCCCATTCTAGTAATTAGGAGATTAGTTTGCTGAACCTGCCAATTCCTTTCAAGAGCAATGTAAACAGAGTAGCTCCTGCAGAAGTGAAACTTAAAGAAGAAACATGATGGTTCAGATGGTTCATAAATGAGAAGTGAGGTGGCAGTTGCTACTATCTGTGTACTTGTGCTAAAATAACCTTGATCTTGTAAACTAGCTAGCCAGTGTTCTTGCTGTTATGTAACATGATTGTTTGCAAATAGAGTTACTTGAATACTATAAAACTGTTCTTCATGAACAAATGGTGGCTTTACAACCCCGGCTTGTTACAGTCATTTCTCATGTCTATTCAGTTCAAACAAGTATGCATCTCTTTTTAGTTATCTTTTTATCTTTTTGCACCGTAATTTTATTTCACGTAATTCTCAAGCTGTTCTTTTTGGGATCACAGACAAAACGAAAGTCAAGGTTGTTTACTATGGGCCTGATCTCAAGGCCACTGGAGTTATCATAATGATTCCCATTGACTGATTATCCCAATCAAACAGAAAAAAGGCAAAATGCCTAAAGACTTACATAACCATAGAAATCCTTGTGCCTATCAAAAATGGTTTAATTTAAATGAAGAGTAGTTCATTTTATTTTTCTCTTTAAAATAGCTACTAGTTTTGTTTAACTACCAGCACTAATACGATCCTTGCCAATAAGATAGCAGTGCCAGTTGTTTTAATTGTGCATATATACAACCTTTTCCCGGAAACACAAAATTCAGATGTCAAGCAGTCTGAACATTCTGCTGTCTGTAAATTAAGATTAATATGAGAATTATTTTTCCTGTAAACTATCTTTATTCTTTGCACATGGTAGCAGCCTCTCAGCACATATGATCAGTCAGTATCACTGATACAGACTGTGTGCTGCCTGCCGTACTAGTGCTGGCCTTTTTCTTCACAGACTGAGAATCTGCAGTCTTTCTGTTTGAAATACTGAAAATGAATATTAGGTGCTGTTGACAGGGTGGTCTTGTTACAAGCTCAAGAGTCTTTGGTCTTCTTATGTGGATCCCTGTTTCCCAATTAATATCAAGGCCACTTATACTTCTTTGTGAAAAATGGCCAATACCAGTAGCTAACTGTATGGGAACTGCTGAATCACGGCCTGAACCTCATATTGATCATCTGAGGTGAGCACTGAGTCAGCCACGGAGCACAGGTGAAGGCAGTTCACCTGCGCTGCAGGAAGGGGTGGAGCTTGGCTGCACCTCTTCTAGACCCATTTAGGAGCTGACTGCCACTGGGGAAGGATCTCTTCTGGAGATTCCTCCTTTGGAATTTTTCAGCAAGCCCAGGACATGAGCAACTACTCCATCTATTCTCTTTTGGTATAATGACCTGTTTAGCCAAACTCTCTGGTATATTTCATAATTATAACATCTTGTACACAGTGTATTCATTGATTATGCACTAACATACTGCAAGATTCTACTGATGAAATAGACTTTAAGGTCATTTTTAATGAGAAACAGACTTCAGGTCACAAATAATGTATCTTAGAAATATTTCCGTTAATTCTGGAGTTTTATCTCTGAGCTACAGAGTAGCAGTGGAAGTATGTTTTGTTACCAAGTCAACTTTTTCTTTGTCATTTTGCTTTGTAGGTATTACTACCTTGCTTTCAAGGCACATGAGTCTCCCCTTGGCAGCAGAGAAAACTGTCTGACCATTTTGAAGAAAGCTAAACTAGAAAACTGGATTATTGGAAAAACTAAGGTAGAGAATGCTAATGTTTTCTCCAGGATAGTGTTCCTGTAGCAAAGCTTATCTAACAGTGTTTTGCAAAGTACTGAGTGAATTAACAAGAGAGCAAGGAATTTGTTCCAGTTAGTTAGCCTTCTAGGTTACAGAGGTGCCCTTCCAATCCAGATGAGTTTGTGCTACTGGAGAAAAGGTGCATTGGGTACCTCCCCAAAATGCACTCTGCACGTGGCTGCCTTGATAAAGATGGTATATTTGTCAGTGCCTGCTGTGATAGTGTCTTGAAGATCCTTCTATTAATCATGACATGACTGAAACTTTACACTCTGGCCTGTTCTGTGGGTCTGGTTAGTACATTATCTGTGGAGTTTCAGATGAGATTTTTCTGGTTCTTTGATAGAAGAGCCTTTGATCGTGGCTCAAAATGGTCTGGCTGACTTCTGTGAAAAGAAAGTTATATTGTATCCTGAGTTGTTTTATTGTGCACAAAGGAGAAACAAGGAGATAAAGTGTGTAACTACCCGTAGTATTTGCCTCTTAAAGCAGTGTTGTTAGACGGTATTGTCTAAAACAAATGTAGTCCAAAATTTATCCCCCAACTGTCAAGAAAGTCTGTGTTTTAAAACTATTGATACTTGAAAGCTTCTCTCTCATCAGTTACTTTTTACTTTCTTAAGGGCAAAAATAAGTGGTTTATTTTTTTTGAATAAGTGATTGTTTTCAATGGAATAATGAAGCTCCCTCAGCACACTGAAAGCAAGTTATTTAATTCACAAAATTGCTAAAAACAAACAAACAAAAAAAAAAAAAAAACAACCAGCAGCTAGTATTTTATGAGCTTTCCCAGAAAAAGTGCTCGGAAGCAGGCTAATACAAGGCTTCCAAAAAGGCAAAATACAATCAGTTGTGTTGCTACCTGTGTATAATACTGAATTTGTTGTTCCATTTCAGGTTTTTCTAAAGTATTACCATATAGAGCAGTTAAATTTGTTCCTGCGAGAAGTTATAGGGAGGGTGGTGGTCATGCAGGCTTATATCAAGGGATGGCTTGGAGCAAGAAGATACAAGAAAGCCAAAGAAAAAAGAGAAAATAGTGCTGTTACCATACAGTCAGGTAAATATTCACATTTCCTACTTCACTGAGTAATTTGGCATTTCAAGATGTTAAATTATGTGTATAATATTTATTCATTGATAATAGTTTATATGAAATCAAAATAACAGGAGGTACTTTTCTCTCCGGTTAATTGATGAAAATATTACTGATTTACTTCTAGGGTGTTATCTTAGCTTTCAGTAATGTAATTATTTAAAATATTTTAATATTTTGGATGTGATGCCTGTACATAAATGGAAAATATTGTTAGGTGTGTCTACACTAGCTTGCAGCACATACATGCAGTATCTTGGCTCTCCTCCCTCTTTTCTCCCTTTGCCTTCTTATGTGCACCATACTTACAGATAACATAAGTTATGGGGTGGGCCCAAAAGGCTGATTGCCAGTAATCTAGCGGGCTTTTTTATATCGAATTTGGGAAGTTGTGTGAGAAGGGGAGTTCTTGTGCTGACTGATGATGCACAATTATTATGCACCTTTGCCTTTTGGATTAGGACATCAGTGAGCACATGGTGACAATTAAAATTTGGACGAGTAAAGCAGTGTTTGAAGTTGCAGGGATGAGAGTACTACAGTCATGAACTCAGAGTTCAACATGTGGGTGGGTGAGGAGGAGGTGCTGGAGGTGGGGGCTGGAGTGGTTGTGGCAGGAGGGATGAAAGTTTCAGCACATCTCTAACTCTGTAGACTCTGTAGCACTTCCTTAAATAAATGTAATTTCCAGCACATGGTTTTGTATTTTTAGCTTGGAGAGGATATGAAGCTCGCAGGAAGTACAAGGAAATAAGGAACAGAAGAAATAATGCTGCTGTACATATTCAAGCAGGTAATTAAAACATTATTTTAGTTGCCAATACCTATTCTGCCTGTGGGTGATTTCACGTGTCAGTGTTTATAACAAAGAGAAATACGTACAGTTCAAACGAAATCTGTCAAAAGCATTGCTTCTCGTCACTTGTTCTTCACTATCAAATGACATCTGTGACAGTTATGACACTTTTTATGAGATTTTTCTGAGTACCTTTCTGGAACATACCAAATAAAAGCTGTTAATTCTTAAAGATTCTTCTCAGCACAATCAGTCTGACTCAATCTTGTGCAGAGCTGGAATGAAGTACTGAATTTGTTTGACTGTAAGTGTGGATTGGAGGCACTGGACATGCATTTCTCTCTTTGTCAAGTACCAATCTTGGCAGATAGCCAAGTTTGTCTTTCAATTGCCTGCTGAGTTTGCTAGCTTTGGCCAATCTGTGACTCTCTGCCAGACTCCTATGCTGATGTATCAATATGAATTTGAATGAACTTTAAAGAGATTGTTGGAGGAACAGGCCCATAGGGCTGTGCAGTTCTCTAGTAGAGAGCAGGGTACCATATGGCATAGAAATCTAAGAACCACTGCTGCAAACTCAGTGATGTTTTCACATGCTGCCAGAGTGAAGCAGCCCCCATATGATGCAGTGTAAAACACCTTTTCTGTCCAACCCCAGGTGAGAGACTATACCTGATCAAAAATGAGCTGTAGCTAATGTGTTTACAGATAAATCATGGCACCACCTTTATTTTACCAGCTGCCTCTGCTATAATAGGTCCTTAAGCTTTGTAACCTCTCTATTTTGTGTCATACAACCTAAAATCAATCTGAAATGGAATAGTTACAAATATTCCTTCACTTTGTTCTCTTCGTAAGCCATTCCCACTAAATGCAACTTTTTTTTTCTTTTAAGTTTCCTACTCTGAAAATAAGCTTCAGAATGACTTTGAGCAGAAAACAGAAGAATACCAATCTGGTTACAGAAAGGAACAGATTATCATTAGGTTAAAATAGTAATTTATAGCTTAGTGTGCATACTGTTATGTATAATCATAAACTATAGCTCTAGTGTTAAATGCAGATCATTATATTATATGGAGAACAGTTAAGGAGATTTTTTTTTCCCTATTACTGCAAGCACTGAGGAGCTGCATGAGTGTTCTCTCCCCTTCTTCCTCTCCTTTGTGTTGTCATTTGTTTTATTCATGACCAGATTTTAAAGAACCACATGCAACTGCTTTCTGGAGTATTCACTAAATTTATGCTTGTCCATACCTGCACTAAGATTTCCTGACTTTTACGACGGCATTTTGTCATAAAAAAGAAAGTGAAATGGTTGACCCTTCACTTTCCCACTATTAACAGTTTTTAAGAGGAGAGTTATCTCAGATTTCATTGGAAGCTGGTGTGTAGCAATATTACTTAGAGGCTGTAGGGGATACTTGGCCTTAGAATTTTTTTCAGCTAGCTTTCTTAGGCATGTAGGAGGTCCATGCATATTACCAATGCTTTAGAAAATGCAACTGATTCTGCTGTTTACACACATGGAAGAGATTCAGAGCTTTGTTCCTTCCTGTCATCTCTGAGATGCTGCATTGAACATGGCAGAGCAGAGGCAGTGGGATTGTACGCATATCCTGGTATTTGGACATTTCTGTCCTCAGGGCCTAATGCTGGAGGAATGCTATTAGTGCTCTTCCAACCAACAGACACACTGCCTTCTTTTGTAACCTGGCACTTGACAGTTTCAGTGATCAGTCTGGGTAAATGAGCACTAGGACTGTAGGGTTAAGAGTGACACATGCACCTCTGTATTAATTACCCTGGCTGCTTCTCCTGTCTTTGGCACTGCACTCAGTGAGGTATAGTAATAATAATAATAGTCCCCAGCATGTTTCTCTCTGCCTTTGGAAATCTATATCTAGGATCCCATATTTGAAAATTCTTCTTGCACCATTTTTTCTTCTCTACATGTTAGTCATTCAGTGTTTATAATCAAAGCTCATGCTTGTGAATGGCGGCCATTTTCCTGCTTTTAAAATACACAGACATCCTTCTCTTGTTTACATTACACTGCCAAAGTGCTTAGTGACATGGGAACAAAAGCAAGCCCAAATCTCTGCCTTCCCTGCACATCTTATAATGTTAGTGTGTATTTCAAGGCAGCTTTTCAGTAAAAAGGAGTATGATCACCTTTGTGGTTTTTTTTTTTTTTTTTTTTTTTTTTTAAATGAATCATTTCAGGCAGAGAGATATATTGTTTGCATTTGTCATCCAGACATTAGCAAAACCGTATAATTAAAATAAATGTACTTCCCTCTCCTCTCCCTCCCCCATCCTCAGCCTTCAAGCAGGCCTTGAAATTTAGGAAGCATTTGGCTTACATGTTTTTACAGAACAGCACATATTGAAATTTGTTTTCCTTTCATCTCTTTCCCAATAAAAGCAGCCGCTCGGCTTATCCCTTTAGCTTCCTCAGAACTTCCTTTCAGAATTCCCGATCTATTACAGCACATTCACATACCAGAAACAAGATGCCTTTTCATGCTGTCAACCTTTTTCATCTGAAATGTAAATTAATTCTTGCTGGTACGCTTTGACAGAGATCAAAGTAGGGGTATTAACCTTATTGGGCCTTCTCTTCATCAGAATCAGTTCCAAAGACTGCGAGGGTAGTGTTAGGAGGCCAGTCTTCACTGTTATCTATGGCCCTCCTCCAGGCAGTCCTCTGTCTACAAGTCAGCATTTCAAAGGCGCTGATTTCTTTTGTAAATGACCTTATCATTACTTTAAACTGTGTGAAAAATGATTTGCCTGAATAATTCTTGCAGGATTATCCTGCTCATTTTAATTGTGGGGGGACTTCATTCAGATTCCAGGATATTGTTTAAGTGGTTTTGACAGCAAGTGATCATAGCCTGATATAAAGGAGGAACACAGCTCCTGATTGGAAACCTCTTGACTTGTTCAGATTGTTCATTTCTTGCAAGTCAGTCTTTGAGGTAGGCTACATTTGCATTTTAAAAATAAACAGATGCCTTTCAAATACATGAGCTGGTGGTCTGGAGATCTCTGTGGGCCCAGCAGTTTGCTATCCATTGATGAAATGTTGAAAGAAAAAACAAACTTAGAAAAAAAAACCCTTCACAATATACTTGGGGATACATTTCCTGAGTGTATAATATAACACAAAAAAATGGTCATTATTTCAGATAAGGGAAACACTCTAGCTAGTAGACAAAATATTTGTGAATTTAAATTAGCCGAGGAAGAAAAAGCTGCCTTACTTCAGCATATCCACGCTACATATTTTCAGAATGTACACAGTTTATGAGATGAGAAATGGTACACAGGTTACACAAGTCCTTTCTTATTTCCTCCATCCAGCTTTCCCGAACTGTATTGTTGAGGCAGTTTTTAATTTGGAGAGGAGCTGTGAAGAATTATTTCATGTAAAGTTTTCACATTAGTAACTCTTTGCACTTTGGTGTAAGTATTTCTTTGTAATTGGGATTTAAATTCTTTGGATTTATCTCTACGCAAAATGAAAAAGATTTTATTAAAATAAATTATTTTAGAAAATTTTTTTGCCTGATTCACACCTGGTATAAATCAGTGTATGACCATTGAATCATCTGACTGAAATGTTGCTCTACTGGTGTGTCTCACATGCAAGTCTCATTTAATGTTTCTTTGTATTACAGGGAAGCATTAATTAGAATTAAAAAGAAAACAATACATATAACAAACAGATAATAGAATTACAACGATACATAGTCTAGTTAAGAAAACACGTATTTCTATGTGGAGTGACCCTTGTCCCTAAAGTCTTAAAGGAGGATTTTAATCCTGTTTATTTCATTTGTGAGGTGATGTTGCCAAAATGCCAAATGAGTGGTGCATACAATTCACTTAGATCTGAGGTGACATCACTGAATTCATTTTAATTAGGCCCACTTTAGCCATCTGGAATATACTGTGCAACTCTGGTCAGGACTGAGTTTAACTATGCTTCCAGAGGTGAAAGGCAAATGACTAATCCATTGAGCCACCATCTCCTCCTCCAACACGTGCTCACACACTCACCATATGTCACATTGTATTGGAAAATTCTTTATCAAGAACTCAAGAAAAAAGAGCAGAATTCAACTCTTTATTTTTCTTTTTTTTTTTTCTTTTTCTTTTTCTTTTTCTTTTCCTTTTTTTTTTTTAAGCTAAAAAAAAGTTGTTTTTTTTTTTTTTTAAAAAAGGGGATGTATGTTCAGAAGGAAATAAGATGAAAAAAATGTTTTGCAAAATGCTTTCTATAACTTCTTCCCATGCAGTGTTTGTGTATCTCACTAATTGCATATTTTTCCTGGGCTTCAGGTGAAATTTATTTTTATTATTATTATTTTTTTTTTAAATGCTTGAGAACAGCTGGAATGCACTATTTCATATTTATAATAACTGTAAGTTTTTAATAAAAATTTTACCTTCAGGATTTTTTTCAGCAAAGGAAGCATTTCTTGAAAACCCTATTTTTTCTGTCAATTTGTATGTACGTGCGTCTACATGTATTCAGCAAGTAATCTTGTAAAGTTATATGAATTATGTGATTAAAATGTTCCAAATACTGCTAAGCACACCATTATTATATCTAGAAATGCATCTATTTTTTATCATTCCTGAAAACAACAAGCAGTAAGTAACAGATACAGCCTTATTTTGTGTCATTCATCTTCCTTTTAGCAGCATTCTCAGGATAAGAACCTCTGAAGAGATACGTTTCTTTTAATGGTAGCTGAGTCATTGTATTACCTTGATTTCACATTCAGATGTATTTGTAGAGGCTGCACAGCCTTACTTAACTTTATGTTCTGTACCAGCTTCTGTACCAGCTTCTGTACCAGCTTCAGTCAGTCTTCACTTCTAGTACACCAAGTAATCATTAAAAACCTGCTGCTCATATGCAGGGAACATGTTAACAAAAGTGAGATGGCCTTAATAGTTTTTTGAAGGATGAGGTCTTGTATTTTATCTCTGTCTCTGAGCTAATATTTGTGTGAATAATTCTACTTTTTTTTGTATTTCTTTTTTTTTCTCCTGTCCATTCATACCCTTGGTAAAATCAGGAAGGGACAAGAGACCTGGGAATACTTCTTTCTTGTCATTACTGATGTTGATAATCAGTTTCAGAGTCATCCACACTTCTTTTTTTTCACCAAGTCTCGAGATAGAACTTTTTAGTGCAATGCACAAAAATTAAAATCCATACATCAAAGTGATGATGTGCATCAGTAACGAGTCCTGCTTTCTTGTAATGCTTCTGCCAGAGAATATAGGACATCAGTTATTTTTCCTGCTACTAAGCATTCATCACCCAAGATGCACCTAGACTGAGAGGTGAAAGAGGGGAAGTATTCATGGGACTTAGCAAAGGACATGACTTCCTATCTTTTTTACTGTTCAGTGGAATTAATTTGGCATGAAGCAAAAAATCAGATTTATGGGCTCCAAATCACCTCTGATGTTAGTAGTTAAGGTGCTGAATGCTCTTTTATCTAGGCAAATTAAGAAGGTCATATGCTGTTTGTAGCAAATCAATTTCTGATTACAAACAATCATGACACCTTCTATTTAGCAAATATGAGCTTTCTGTTCGAAAGTTGTTCTTATGTACTATTTTAAGTTATATCTTAAAAATGTGTATATAGAAATATTTTTTTAACAAGATTTCTTACAACTGAGAATTAATCCCTCTGCTGTTTTAAAATAGTACTTCATCTCCTTTCTTCATGCCTCAGGTACAGACCTATGATTATTTAGCTTTGATCTTTCTACATTGTGCTTCACAACTCAATCTGTAACTGTATATTTCCAATAGGAATAAGAGGGAAAATGCCTGGATTTTTGCTATTTGGAATTGTGTAACTTTGCATGCAATGTAAATGCCTCAGTGCTTAGACCTTAAAATAAAGATTTTTAACTGCAGTATGCCAAATCTCCGGCTCCCTGTGGTAAATATGTTCTTTGTTTGCTGCATGCTGGAACTGGCAGAGTGATCACTTTGAGTCAAAAGTAATGTAAAAAGTCGTGTCCTCAGTGGTGTCACAGAAAATGCTTAGCTCTAATAAGTTAACTATTAAGATAAAAGTTCTAAAATTCCTATGTTCCTAAGTTGCTTTGAGTTTAGGTCCTGCTATGGTTGGTTATGTAAAGATCAGGGTTAGAGATACTGTTGCTGTAAAGTTTGGAATATAGAATGCATAAGGTGAAAATGAGGTGACAGCTGGTAATCATTCTTCTTCAATGATGCAGTGATTGTTCGTGGAGCACTAGCAACATGAGTCTGCTAATTTCACACTCTTTGAGCCAAGTGCTTAGTGTCAAAACCAGCACCAGTCAGTAATGCAAATTGCCATGATGGAACAGCTTCTCAACCTCTCTGGCTCCCCCAGTAGAATTCTCTGCATATGCATTTCCTTTGAAACGTTATAGATCCAGTTAATAAATGCTGAAAAGATGCAATTCTACTAATTCTCGATGAAGCTTGTGAGACAGAAAAATGTTTGTTTACCCTTCTACTTCAGTTGTCCTGTGAGTCAATGGGAAAGCAGGATAAGCACAGTCATTTACCTGTATGATCAGAGATATTCTAGAAGAATGTTAGAAGCCAGCTTAAGAAAGATTTCCGTTGAAGAGGATTTGATCCTGAAATTATTTACGAAAACAGAATTCAGAGTAAAAATGGAGTTTGCAAAATGAAATAAAGCGGATTGTGCGTAGTGAATGAGGGAAAGACAAAAAATAGTTATACTGTCATTAGTAAGTATCTGGCAGAAAAAAATCGTAGAGGTATGGGGGTGGTTTTATACACACACATGCACACACACTTGCAAAGCAACTGCTGAAAGCTGAGAAATTACTAGAGAGAAAAATGATGCCTATCTTACTAGTTCATTTATTTCAGTGCATCTTTATCTTTACAGTAGTCCATATACTGACTGTTGCTCAGCGTGTTTGAGCTGCAGAAAGATGGCTGCCAGCCAGCTGTCTTTGCTGCCAATAGCAGAGTAGGTTCCTTGTCTGGTCAGTGGGGGATAGTTAAGAATTGGAAGCCTGATCACATGGGGCAAGAGAGCGCTCGCCTCATCTCTGCCAGATAGGCAGACTTTTCCAGTCTCATTATTAAGGGTGGAAAGTTGCTCAGCCTCATGGTACCTGAGCTCAGTATTCAGAACAAAACCTCAGCAGGCCCAGCTTCTGTCATGCCTTCTGTAAAGGGAATGGTTATTTATTTTAGTAATCCCACATTAAAAGGCAAATTTTGCTGCTTCTTACACTGGAAACATCAGTAGCATTGAAAATGTTAGATTGTTATGGTGCATTGCATACCACAGCTTGAATGGTTAGGATGCTTTTTTTTTTTGTATATTGCACATAAAAGTGCAGAAATGCACATTTTTGTGATGGCTGGAAAGAAAGTCAATAACACAAATTAAAATAGAGAAGAAGGGATTGATTACATTACATCCTATGGAAAGAGCAGCAGCTGAGATCAGGATAGTTTTATTTTTTTCCTCTATCTTTTCCTTATGCAAAAAGAAAGGATGAATGCTGAGTTAAGTTTCTGAGCGTCATTAAATGGAAGGAGAAATGAATAAAAAATGATTCCATAATTTTGTAATAATGATAGGTTCCAAGTACTGCATTTTTTCCTCTTTTGTGTAGGGAACACTTTTGTTGTTTTTACAAAATATCAGGCATGAGATGATCTTTTTGTCAACTTCTTCGTTCTCAATTTATTCTTTACTATGTTCTCTATTTATTCCACCTCCTGCTTTTCCAATGTTACCTACTCTGTTATTTTAATCCTGTGTGAGGTTGCTCTGTGTCCCACAACCCATATCCTACATCCCATACAACATTAATCCAGATTTTAGATGTTCCAGTAGTAGAGCATTCAGCTCTGGACTCCAGAGACAAATGCCAATCTGTGTTTCAGGTTCTGCAGAGTTTTTCTCTGATTCGTAACTATGTTTTTTAGCTTTCAGGGGATATATTGTTCGCAAAAACTACCCAAGACTGAAGAAGAGCACTGGCTATGTAGCAGATTCTCAACGTATGAGCAGCTGCTCTACTTCTGATATTGACTGTGAAGAGCACTGGTGAGTTGAATCCGTTCCTGTCTGTTATCTACAGAAGTGATTTTGCACACAGTAAAATCTGAAAGGAGCAGACATGTCATTATGACTCAGTTGGCGCTTAAGGAGCTTGCCATTTTCTGAAGATGATCACCTGTAGGTTAAGCAGTCCCCCCACCAGCATAGTCATCTCAGTATTCTACCAGGTAAAGAAGTGAGATTTATTTGAAGTACTGTTTGCCCTGGATTGATGTCTTCTCAGAAGTACACAGAATACCCCTAACCACAGACAGCATTTCAGAACTGGCTGCAATGCATGATTTTTGAGAGTAGAAGTGTATCCTTTTGTGTCTGTAGAGCTCCATGCAGAGTTGTAATAAGGGAAAAGACTTGCAAAAAGTAGATGGCCAAGTCACTGACAGCCTAGGCATGCTGTAAACCTTAACAGTGGTGCCTCCTTCTTTGTAGAGGAAAAATATTTTGATCTTCCTTACTACAGGAGTCATTTCAGTCAAATATTGCCCTGCTCTTTCTTGCATATAGAAGGGAACTGCTCCACCTATTGTTTGTCTGTCTCTCCTACAGTGTTGTAGGAGAGGTGCTGGCTGAAGGAATCCCTTTGATCAGCAGATCTTGGTGACTAAGAGCTATGAGATGCCCCTTGCTGCGGAATAGACATCAGGAAATCTCAGTTCTTATCCCAGTTCTTATTTCTGTTAATTTATAGTCTTTCTACACAGCACACAAATGCAGGTCCTGCTACACCTCTTATGAGTTCTTTGATGAAATCAGTGACGTGCTTGAATGCAACTAGACACTATTAATCCATTGAGAAAGTTGCTTTGTTGTTTTTGTTGTTGTTGTTGTTATAATTTTTTTAATTACACTGACTCTTCCTCTGAGAAAGTATTTCAGCTTTCTCTGCATATTTTCAGAATACTGAGTTACATTAATTTCCATGTGAACTTTGTTTTTTTTTATATTGAATAACGTCTGCTAAATGCTTCAATGCATGAAACGATTTTGTCCAGGTGTAATCACCTCCTGCATCCTTTCAGGTTAATAATATTCCAGAGTGTCTCCCTTGCAATAGTCTGATTTCAGAATAAATAAATGAATAAATAAACAAGGCTCAGGCTGGTAGAAAAGGAAAAAAAAAAAAAAAAAAAAAAAAAGTATATATAGTTCTTTGGTAATGTTATTCAGGGAAAAGAATGGACACACTACAGTTTACTGTCATATCTCTGTCCTTCGGTCTCCTCACAGCTTACAGAGTCAACATGTTTTGTGATTCTGCTTTCCCTTCATGTGTGTGCAGCAGCCTCTGTCTGTTAGGTATTTAAAAGGGGAACTATCTTGTGATCTCTTTAGAACTATTCATAGCTATTTGCTCTCCAGTCTGCACCAATGGCATTAAGACAGAGCCTATAACCTGTCTGTTGTCAATTCTGTCTGGCAACCCAAATTAAAATTAAAATACAATGTAAATAAGTATTTTGTCTTATTCAGTGTTTTGAAGCTTTCACCTGAACTTGTTTGGAGGCTCACAACCTCTTTAAACTTTTCTTCATCTGTTTTGTATATTTTCTTCCCTTTCTACATTAGATTGTTTCTGGAATTCCTGGTTGCTTTCCTAATGTATCTTTGTGGATTAGATACAGTTTTCTCAACTGTACATCCCTTGAGGCTCATTAGCATTTTATGGATCTGTAGCTGTTGAGGTGAATTTGGGCTTTATGGAGCACAAAGATACAGATTTCCAAAGGTATTCAGACAATGAATTTATATTGAAATCAGTGTTTAAATGCCTTTAAATATTTAGGTTGAAGATGCCCACATAAAAAACATTCGCTATTCGGTTCTTGCATGCACTCCTGATTGCTGTACACAATCAGGTAATAAAACTCGTACCTTTTTTGCCTGGAGCTGCTAAATTGCCACTACTACTGGCAATTCTCAGTTTAAACCCAACAAATTTTCCAGCTTATTTGCCTAATCCTATACAATTTCCCTGCAGTGGCCTCAGGTTCCAGTGACTTCAGTGAGACTTGAAAATGTTGAGCATTTCACAGGTGATGTTCAGAATCTTAGGTCTAAATCTGATAACTTCCTTCCCATAAATCAAGGCTCTCTTCTACAGTAGCTGTTTGGGGGGTTTGTGTTTTAATGCATGGCTGTTCAGTCGTATAAAAAACTTGTAAGAAATAGAGGTGAATAATAGTGCAGATGTTTAACACAGCACCTTGTAATCTATCTCTAGACAAGGCAACCTCACTGTGGCTTCACATACCATTGAACTGATTTGTTGAATAATAAAATATTCTTTGCATTTCATTTCCTTTCATTTCTTTTCATTTCTTTTGCTTTCTAGTTAGTAGTTTTGAAAAATATAAAAGGAGCTGAAAAGTGTTCAGGATACAAAAGAAAAATCACATAAAGATCTTTTCTGTTGTATGCACAGGATATATAACAGCCTGTTACTTTTTCAAAGATCTATTAAGAAAGAAAAAAAAAAGAAAAAAAAAACTTCCAGTACTGTAATGTGTATAAAACACTAAAAAATGCTATGTTATGAATTTCGAAGTGCTTAGAGGAAAATGGCACTTGGATGGACATCAATATATCAATATTACTTTTCTTGACTCACAATCGTTGTGACTTTTCTCCTACAGATTTCTCTACTTAGCTAGTCAAAGCTTTGACTGGTCAGCATGTGTGTACTCATACAGTTTTTATTTTAGTAAAACTCTTTACATTCAGATGAGACTTAGACAATTGAGGTAGGATGATAAAGTGGAAAAACTACATGGGTATGACAGTTTAGGTGAATATTCAGCAGCAAATTTCTGTTTTCCCTGATTAAAACCAGGCACACGAAGCTGGATCTCTTGTGAACTTTCCAGGTAAATGTGCTGACATTTGGGTCATCTGTTTGACCCAAACACTGCTGTCTTGCAAATGTGGCAAGTAAAAATTTTTTTTCACCATGGTGAAAATAGTTTCATCAAAGATACCTGAAAATATCCCGCACATCCTCAGGTGCCACATTTTCAGATGTTAGCCACCAACACCCAATCACTCATATGAACTAGCTGATGCTTAACTGCATTTATGTTGCATTTGAATTGTCTTAATTTGAACTAATCTCTGGAAACAGCATCTGTATCTCTGCATTATCTTCTACCAAGTGAAAACAAGTGCTCTCTGGTTCTATGTAATTTCCTATTTGCCACTGAGTTTATGGGGTCAATGATCTGATCTCCATTAGTATGTTCTTGAGCAAGAACTTGTATTTTATTTCAATTCAGTTATTTTAATGTACCATTAAAAGTACTCAGGACTTAAAGACTTTTGCATCTTCTCCAATGCTTCTGTAACTCTAATGGAACCCAACAAAAGTCATAGAAGGCTTGTCTGTGGACAGAATTTAAGCATACATGCTGTTGCAGTTTGACCATAGATAAAGAAAGTGAGGATCATATAATACAACACAGGAAACTACTAGCTGTTCTTACTACTGCACATTACTGATGCATTCCTGAACATCCCCAAAGGTTCTCTTGCAGAGTTTATCATGCAGAAATGCAGAATTACACATCATGTGGCTTTCTGGTTGGTTGTGAAAAACATGATGTCATTGGGATCCTGATAGAAAATCAAGATTCTAAGGCATCAAAATTCCAGAGGTTGATTTTTGTTAGCTTATGATGTAGAGAAGGCAAATTGCTGAACTTAACCTTCATGTTTTAAACATTTGGATAATGCTATAGCTCTTGCAAAGCAGAAGTGCAAAACCATACTAAACTCTAGATTATTTATAGAATGTAGAGATTAATCCAAGCTGCAAATTTAGATCCAGATTGAAAACACCCCAAAACCAGAAATATTGAATTTAGATCATGATTTGTTTCTATTTTGCAATTTGGTCCATTTACAGCATACTGATTCTAGAGCAGATTTTGATTTTGACATCCTTATAGAAATAATTGAGGTTTATTCATTATTTCTAGATTATATTGGGTATATTTTCCGCAGTGTGGGGAGGTGGAGAAGAATCATCTCAATAAATACTTGAGTAATTTTGAAAGAAATCAGCGAGTTATCTAAATAATCCTGCTAAGTAGTTATTTAAGTATAAGAGAATACATACAGGTGAAACAGTAAAAAAGAACTTTACAGACAATGTGCTAGATGTTCAAATGCAAGGCCAAATACAGTCCTCAAAAATTTTTATTCTTTTCGGTATAAGAAGTGTCCCAGTACAAATTAGAGTGTGTTTTCAAAATGGATCCCTCCATCCTTAGGAAAACAACATTAAATATGAATTACAGCTTAGTCAGAATATTTTCCTTTACTTTCATAACGTCAGTGAATAATGGAAAAAAAAAGCCTCAAACCCAACAAGCAAATCCAAACTTCATTCACAAAATTTCAACATTCCAGAAAAACTTGATGTTTGCTCTGTCCATGTCCATGGATACTTCCTATTATTTCTGCTCAACCAAAATAGCTTTTTGACTACCGTGATACTGTCTTTATTGGTGTGATCAAGTCTGAAACAATTCAAGCAACCCCTCAAGCTTTCATAACACATTCAGACAAAACTGATCTAAAAGCCTAAACTCTATTGCAATGTAAGGCTTTAAATATTTCAGTAAGCTCTGTGGATATCCTAGAATAAACATATCAGCTGATGCATGCATGTGGTGATGTACTGTTTTCATATCCAATAGCTAATAGTCTAGAATGTTTCAAGTCCTCAGTCATGTCATTTCAGTTTGAAGTGTTTTTAGAAGCTACATTTTAAAAGGTAAATTGAGCATGTGTCCAGACAGGTTTTTAGAGTTCAATGTGTTGTTCTATTTTTATATGAGTCTTTTATATTCAGCATATAAGTAATGACAAAAATGAAATTTGAGGTAACATAAGTTGTATTTTCTTTTACTCAGTGAAGCAATTTTTGTCCTTTTTATTTCCTCTTCCCCACTGTGACTGAAAAGGCGGAAAGGTGTTCAGTTGTAATAAATAGAAGTTAAACTGAAAAAACTTACTGCCTGAAAAAGCCTTTTGCTATCCATGAAAAAAAATATATGATGTATGTCATAATCTGAAATCTATGACTGAAGCTTACATTCCATGTGTTTCCATTGAAATACAACTGCAGTTGACTGTATTTTCAGAAAGATTGACGGTACTGGTGATTAATGATGTAATGGCTGAGGCAAGTTTTGACAAATAGAAAGTCTTGCTTTTAATCCCAGTTATAGGATCGTGAGCTTATCAAATAATCTTTACATACCTCAGTTTTGTTATCTCTTGAAAGAAATTGGTAGAATATTTTTTGATTTTGCATGACTAAAGATTCTGGAGCAAAGTTTTTTTCTGGATAGAATTTAGGATTGAGAAAATCTATTTACTTCAAAGGTCTGCCAGCAAGCAGCAGAGCTTACAGAAGATTTTATGATACTTCTATTAGCTTTAATGAGAGGAGAAATTGACCTTTAATATTTGTATGGTAAAATAATAAAAGGTACAGACAAAGTTAATGTAAGAACTGTTACCTAACCCAAACAGTTTTAGGGGAGCATGAAGCCCTTTGTCTCACTTCTTCCTTCTTTGTCAAATTTCCTGAGAGAACAAGTTTGAATTTCTGTGTGAAAAACGGCTCTTCACAGCCTCTAAAGGAAAAAAATATCTCACGTTAAATCTTGTAAAATTAATTTTAACAAGTTACTTCAATCTCATAGAATCCTCATAAACTCACTTTTCACATACACATATCCACATTTTTTTAATGACAAATTTATTGCTCATAGCCAGTTACCGTGTTTAATAACATGCACTTCCTTATAAAAGGAAATGGGACCGGTCTGTGTTTTCTCTGAGTTGATCATATGTGCATAGTTAGTGTCTGGGGGAGGGGGAAAGGGGAAGAGCATCAACAATGCCAGTGAGCCTTTTATGAGAATGAAGAAATTACAATATTTAAACTACCTTTTTTTTTAATCTTGCTTTTAGGCAGCAAACAAGTAACCAGTCTTCTCCTGTCGTGCCTGATTTTCTTGACAAACAAACAAAAAAGGTACTGCTAAGTTTGTATTCTAAAATAGTGTTGCATTGTAACTTCAAATTCCTGAGTCCTCAGTTCTGCAGTGTGTTCATGGCTGCTTGGCATCACCATCCGAACATGAAACCGTTAGTAATGTTTTGAAGTCTTTGAGACAAAAGCCTGCTTGCTAAGAACTTTAGTTCTGTAGAAAGACAGGGAGGTACAGCGAATAAGAGAATCAAAAGGCTGGAAATTTGCTGCTGAGAATAAATGCTAGCAGCTCCCTGAGGTGATTTGTCTGTGCACTTCACTTTCTACAGATGTTAGAGCCTCTTTTTTAGTAAGGACCTGAGGTTCTTTGGTAGCACTTTGATATCCTGCTCGAATTCAATATGTGAAATGGAGGAGTCGCTCTGTGACTTGGAGCACAGCATAGTCTTTGAAGTCTGATCCAATTTTTGCTGCTTACCATTTGATGTTGAAAGGATGAAATGGAGAAAATGTACAGTTTTTGCCAGTAACTCTGCTGAGCATATGTAAGATTAAAAAAACAAAATCCCTTGGATGATGTACTTAGAAATGTTAAGCAGATTAATACCTTCCTATAGCTTTTTTCTAAAGATACAAATTAACTATGAGAGGAAATCAGCATACAGTGCATGCTACGATTTAACTGCATGAGGAAAGGGGATAAATAAGTTAAATGGAAAAATAAACAAATGTTTGTGACATGGATGCTAAGCCAGTACTGCTGAAAGCCACAAGAATCTTGTGTAACTTTAATCTCACATTAGCCATTTCTCAAAGAGTTGTGAAGAATACAAAGTTGCTCTCTGTGAGATCACAGCTACAAGTTATCATGGCAGAGTGAAATCAGCATGTTTCTTGAATGCCTAAAACAGCTTTCTTTATTCCAGAAGGATTGGGATGAGATTGCTGCTTCTTCCTTTACTGTAAAAAATACGTTCAAAATGAGTGATTCACAATTAATTAGCCAATCTCAGTCAATCACAGACCATCAGTCAAGTCCCTTAAGACATCCTAAAAAAGGAGGTAAGGAAAACAGAGTAACAATAATCATTCATTTACTGTTTATAAGCTGCACATGGTCAGCATGTGACTTGCTTTATATATTTACTAACAATCCATTGGAAGCCAGGAAATATTATGGAAACAACTTTCTTCTACATATTTTCAAACTGGAATTTTTTAAGAACTCTTAATTACCTGAGTTACAGAGGAGAGATATGGAGATTTCTGAAAAATGATTTCTATTGAAAACATGATTAATAATCTTGAAATACCTTTCAAGAACTTTAGCTTTCCTCTGTCTTCCAGCCTCACAAGTGGAAGACAGTGATGAAATCTCTCATGTTTGACAGAAAGAAAGACAACGTGTTTGTTTATACTCACCATGATTTAGTCAGGAACACAGGAACATCTACAGTAATTCTAAAATCTATGCAATCTGGTTTCTTATCATTTGCTTATACATTATTTTTGCCATGGTCACTAATAGTTTAAGAGCTTGAGATAAAGCATTATGACAGTTGTTGAATTTTAATCGATTTATCATTTATTCTATTGTAATCAATATTTATTCTATATGAAATCAATACCTATCGAAATACTTTTCTCTGTCATTGTAATCATTAAGTTTTTGCTAATTCCTGGAAGCAAATATTAATACTGTATCACAGAATGCCTTCCACAGATTAAGATGAAGCAGATTGATAATGTGATACCTGTGACTAGCATCAAAATAGAATGATAATACATGAATTCCCAGCTTATTACTGAAAATGAATTGTTTATAATTTTGTATTGTATATTAATGTTTCTATTTATATATTTAATGAGACACCTTTCATCTTGTCAGTTCTCAAATGTTCGTCTGAATATCCCTAATCCTGCAGTTAATGTCTTTAAACTTTATAACGTTCAGTTGAACAATTTATAAATTAAAGAAGATTAATTAAGGTAAATTAAGAAGACATGTACATATCTGGAGATCCTTCTGTTATACAAGATAACAAAGTCAATGTTTTTAGTCTTCTGCACAGGTATAATGTGTTTTCCATGCTGAAAACAAAGTGGTATGTAAACACAGCATGTTGAGAAATCCATTGTACTTTCTTGATGAACTTCAGTCCATATGGATTTTGAATCCATAGTGTGGTACTGCAGGGGATGAGTGCATTAGTATCGTAAATTATTACATCTAAAACAATAAACCCGTCAAACAAAAATATCTTCATTGCAGTAAACCCTCTTGAGGAAAGCAGTCAGGACCCAAATCTGTCATCCTTACTGCCAATGGATATTGTACATTACCCTGCAACTAGTCTCCTTGACATCATTGACATTGTATCTGAAATTAAACAATTATAGACAGTAAAATTGGCAGAATTACAGCCTTACAGCCTTAAAAACATCTGATTCTAAGCCATTGCCTAGTAATTCAGAAAGACTTCAGAGAATATGAAGTCACAGAAGGATACCGATTGAAAAAGAGATAAGTGCAACATTAATCCAAACTATTTCAGAAACACGTATGTGTAAAAGAGTAAGCGTGGAAGGAATTTCTCAGTAAAGTGTGAAGATACTCAAATGATCATATAAATCTTGCTTCCATGAATGACTGTTGGAGAATTAAACCTGCTGAATAAACAGCTTGTGTTCAGGTACTCAATGGTTTCACACCCTATGCAATCTGTGTTCAGTATTACTGTATAAGGTATATTTTCAAGTACAAAGTATTTCTGAACGTACTGTGAGAACCAAGTGAAACAGCAAATATTACTTTTGAAAGAAGAACACGTGTATGCAATACACATGGTTTTATAATGTGAGACTATGCTGCATGAGTTGTATTTCACAAAACAGAAAGCTGACAACAGGGTTGTCCAAATGATGTGGAGACTGATTTTTCATAATGAAACATCACTCTGCTATGCTACACATTCATATTGAATTCTTCTGTCATCATGGTGGTAGTTCCATGAACCTGGAACACAAAGACAGAGAAAGGAATGTGGTAGGATTCTGCACTGGTCTCTTGCGCAGTTTTGAAGCAGTGTTGTTGTTTGCTAAAGGAGGGAGTCTTTATATGTAGGATTACACTCAAAGTGGAGGATAGGCAGCTCATTCTTCTTGAGGCCTCAGTGGGGGGGATGAGGGGGGGCTCTCTCTCGAAAGACAAAATGGTTGACATGAGTTTACGTGTTTCTGTATTTGTCAGTGTATTTATCAAGTGCACTAGTTTGCGTCTTATCCAGCTTTCTGATATCATAGGTTACTCACTCTGGTCAGTAGAATGGACAAGGAAAACTAGACCATCAAATTTTCACAAAGATCTTGACACCCTGTAATCAATGCAGAAATGAAAGTTCTTTTCACTTCAAGAGGATTTTTACTGGGTCACAGAAAAACTGAACACTGTGACCAAACTGTGTGCAGTGGAAGTTATGTGCATGCATGTGCTGTGGTGGCACAGGGCTCCAGGAGCTGGCTCAGTGCTGCCCAGGATTTCCCCTTGGCTCTGCCGGAGTAGTGGGGAAGGGCAGCAACAAAGCCAAGGATTCCAACAACACACTCTGCCTGTTTCTGTTTTTAGGATAGAGAGGGTCCAGTCAACACTAATAATTGAGCCAGAAGTGAGTCATTCTAGTCACAAAAAGGTAGTAGTGAAAGAACAAAAATATTGCAGAGATAAATAATTTCCAGAGGCTGAGTTGTGATATTTTCTTAGAAGAAATAAGTAGAGAAAATATTTGAAATGATAAATAAGAAAGAAGTGATTCATGGAGATCTCCCAATGTAACTTTGGCTTAAAAGTATATATGACTGAGATTGTCCTAAATGAATAGGAAATAGGTTTGTAAAAAGCTATTAGTATTTCTACATTGACCAGAGGATGGCATAACTCTTAACGCTAACACAGACATTTTAAATGTGTGAGAGCATGGTACTCTCTTACCATGGACATTCTTATGTGGAAGAAAAGGACATATTTCTTGATGATGTTTGTTTTGTGACTTGCTCCTCATGCTTGGCTGCAGTGCTGAAATTTTGAGAGGCAGAGGAATTTGCCAGGGTTCTGAGATGTTCTGAATTATGCAGTCTGCTGTGTCTCTAGCTCTATTTTGAAGCTGAGGTATTGAAACTTGCACTGTAGTTGTAAAAGTCAGAATATGCAATATGCCCTTTGATTTTATCTTTCATATTCTGAAAACTAATGGAAATTAGGACCCAGCCTTGTTTCAAGCTGGACTTCTACTCATCAGTGACCCATTTTGAATATTTGCCTTGCAATGTTGGTGGTTTATTTTCATGTTGCACTTCTTTTTTTTTCCTCTCTTTCTGGTAAAGTAGTCAGAAAAAGCAGTTTGGTGAATATAGCTGCGCTGGCTTGGAAGGAACATGTAAAAGTAATTATTGGTTATTGCTCTGTTGCAGGGCAAGCATATAACAAAATGAGTTAGTGCTTGATGGGGGTGAAGGCTGTTGCCCAACTTAGGCAGTACTGTACGCTGTTCAATAAGTGGCATTGTGGGCAAAGGAGAAAATATTCCCAAAAAGTTACTCTGTAGGGTGTTACCACACAGGTGATCCTTACAGATTTACCACTCCAAACAGGAAATTTAAAATGAGTTCATCAGGTGTTTGAGCTTTCATTTTCTGAAAATACTCCCTATTCTGTCTCATTTATCTAAATTCTTTTTCTGTGAAGATTAAAAGATATATCATTCTGAGGAGACAGAAGCGGTCTGTGTAATAGCCAAACGTGTTGTGTTGTGTTTTTTCTTTGAAAGTCCTCTGTTGCTCTCCTTACTTAAAAATAGTTTGTGTAAACGGGAGTGTATGTTTTTCTCTTTGTGTATAAACACAAACCTTGATTTATTCTGAAAGCAGACGGAGCCACCAGTGAGAAAATGCAATCTTTATTTATTGGGCATGATCAGATTCCCAGCACAAGTAGATTGCTTGTTTGTGCAAATTCTTTTCTTAAAGCACAGGAATTCTCCTGAACAGAGTCCAAAGTATAAGGGCACAGAGAGGCCTGTTACCTCAGAGTTGTTTGAAATGAAAGTGACCTTATATGGCATTTTTTAAGCATTTTATAGTCCTAAACTTAGCTTGTGAAAACAGCAGTGCAAGGAGGAGGTACAATTAAGTGTAATAAGAAGATAAACTTAAGGTCTTGGTCTCAAACAAGTCATGAGACCTTCCACAGTAGTTCTACTTGCAAGTAGGACACAAGTTGTAATGTTTTAAATTGTTTAGTTGTTTTAAACTGGGAAATAACAGCCTTAGCTAAGATAGTCTTACCTATTGTTTGATAGTCAGACTAGATAATCTTAGAGGTCATTTCTAATCTTTATGATTCTATGATTCTATTCCAGCTAGAAAACAGCTGTCATTTTAATTGTACTAGCTATTTCTAATTAAGACTAGAGTCCGTGCTGTGATTGACCACAGCAATCCTCTTGCCTACCATGCTGTACTATGTCCTACCTCATGCTTGGTAAGATGCTTTAAAAGCAAAAGAAAATCTCAGAGTGAGTAGTTGCTATAGATAATTGCATTTATAAGAGGTATTGATGCAATTGTTTCAGAAAAATCACTATCTGCATAGTGAATTTCATAAAATTCAACTGTAATCTTAAGATGCTTGGACAAATGCTCTCTGAATCAGTGTCTTTGAGATCTTAAATGTCAAAAAGCCAATTAAAAAAATGTTCAAGCATTTCACAGATATCTTGCTTAACATTGCTAGTTCATTTCAGATATTTCAGATTTCAGATATTGTCTTTCTAATGGGAGTAATGTTAAAATCTGAATGTAAGTCGAAGGAGGTATTTGAAAAAGCAAATGGGAATGTATTTCTTTGGAAAGCCTTAAGAATATATTTGTACTGAGCAAAAAGATTTACATAGCTGATTACTGTAAATTTGCATACTTTAAAAATTTTATTTACTGGAAACGATATGACAGTATTAACATATAAACATTGTTTCAGGTATTCATTATTCTGTCTTAGAGGTAGAATAATCTTAGTAGGCAAACTATACCAATCACAGATACATGTGCATTGTCTTTCTTTGCTGCTATGGCAGTAGAATGCTCAAAATTAAAAAATCTCACCCAAGCCACAGCAATTATACTTAGGTGTATGGTCTTTGCTCCAAAGTAGATTTTCTTTGAAAATACTCTTTAGGCTGCCTCAGTCTCAGCCCTAGAATACAGCCTTGATTTGATGTCTTTCATTTGTACATCATGTGTTCTTAAACGCAGGGAATATGTCCTTCTCTACATGCCAATTTTATGTTGTATTGTAATTTTAACTGCAATTTTATGTAATTCCTATTTGTGCATTGTTTTGTTTTGTTCTGTTTTTTTGTTTTGTTTTGTTTTGTTTTTTTAAAAAAAAAGATGTCAGCAATGGCAAAGCGATAGTCATTAGTGATTTGGTAATGGGAACTTTTTATGCTTTGACTCAGAGAAAGCCAGTATCCTAGCATGACTGTAATAAGTATCATGATAAAAGTCAGGACATATCTCACACAAGATAGGGTATCAAGACACAGATGTTTTGAACCAAGGAAGCCGTTTTCCACAAGTGAGAGATCAACCCAAGGGATTCAGCTGCTCTGTGCAACTCAGCTTTCGATTTGTCTTCATTATAGCTAACCTTCTATCTACATGAAAACCGAAGCTGCTGTTTCACAGCATCATAGTGTGACACGTTGCCAAGGCTTTCCACTGGTTGTCATTGGCAAATGGGGTGCTACTGACACATGGATGCCATTAATTGCAGAATCCTATCATTCAGGATTTTAAATTAAAGAATTTATAATCTATTTAGAATTATTTTGGGTCATATAATCAGGAGTTTCATTTCATCATTTTTAAGCCCCCCACTGAGACTAATTTTACATTGAAGGAATGTAAATCATGAAAAACGTGACTGTAGCCAATAAAGTCAAAACAGTAATTGAAACTGGGTCTCTTAATATTAATAAAACTGACATGAAAAATTCCCTGCATATTCAGAGATTTTTGGGGGTAGGACTTTTTTGAGGGTTTTTTGTTTGTTTGTTTGTGGGTTTTTTGTGTTTTTTTTTTCATGAGTTGGTCATGTTTGAGTTGGCCATTCTTTTAGTAAATAGAATAACAAGATGATGGGACAGTCTGAACCTTACAGGAAACACTGAAGAAGCTAGAGTAGCATTACTGAGTATGATCTGGTGGCACTGAACTTGCTGTAGCTATGTACAAGGGCTATGAGAGTTCCACAGTATTCTATTATGTACCACACTGCAGACAAGTTGAATCCTAGGTCAGAAGAGTTGCTAATTAAATATGCTTTGTAATGAATTTCTGTGGAAATGATCCTCCCACAGCAGTGTCTGCTTCTTTTGAATAAAATACTGACTGGGCACAAGCAGGAGAAACAGCAGCTTCTTTTCCTTTTTCCCTTTAGTGATCAAGTATCACCACTTTACTGACCTCTTCAGTTGTGTGATCTATACTGGACTTTGAGCATAGTAAACAAAAATCATATTTGCAAATCATTCATTTTTGTCTTCAAGAAAATAGATAAATAGAAATCATATGAAGGAAAACATTTTTAGGATATCTCTTGAGAAAATAAACTGAAAATAAATCTGTATCTGAAGAAATCATTATTGTTTCTGTCATTATAAGAAATGATGAACACCTTGAGTTGTGAGGCTGTTTATGCAGGTGGATTTTCTTGGAGCAAGTAAAGCTATTGCTGTGCACTGGATTGGATGTGGTAGAACCCTGCAAGAGACTTTGGGGGGGGACCTGCCCAACCCTTGGAGAGCCCAATATTCATTTTTCTGGATCTGTACAGTTAGCTTCATGGGCCATTGAGGTGAGATTCACAGTGCCTCTATTGCAGTATTTCAGTCCTTCAGTATGTAGTTCCAGAGTAGATTCAGAAAATCTGACTCCAAAACATAAATAATGTCTGTTGAACTGTGAGCTGTGATTTACACTGATGACTTTTGTATTCTGAACTGGTTCGCTCACAGATGCTTTGTTAAACCTTTTGCTACTCTGTGATGGCAAGATTTGCAGGCTACATTCCTAGGACCAACAAATCTGAAAATAAATTATGCTGTTCTTCAGTTTTTCTTTACTGTTCAGCTTTTTAATTGTTTTTTGTTGTTGTTGTTTTTTTTTCCCCTCCAATAGACAAAGACACAAACAGTGACAAGTGATAAATACAAGCTTTGATTTGTTAAACACATGTTAGCTCTGTGTTTAGCCCTAGGCAGTGAATTTCATTATAGACTGGTTTACTTCTGGATTGGTTATTGTGATTGCTTACAATGCAAAAGGATTTGACCTGCAGTCATGACTGATTAGTATCAACGGTGAGAGATAAAATAAAATGCATGTTAACTGCATGGGTAAACTGCATGTTCAAAAACTTATAGACAGCTGGACTCACTGTTTGTTCTATAGTATGCTGAAATTCAGCTTGTTAACTGCATTGCAATAAAAAGAGAATGTGTATTTCTCATTAAAAAAAAAAAAAAAAAAAAAAAAAGTATGATCAATTTAATGAAGTCAAATAATAGACATAAAACACTGTGCCACAGATACAGGTTTTAGTAGGAGTTCTGTCTCTTCCCTTAGAACATGATGTCCAGGGATATCTTTCTGACCCAAACTGCATTTCACCTTCTGTATCTGTCTTGGTTTTCTCTTCATGATACAAAGGTTTATCTGAGAACTCCTTTTTGCCATTCCTTTGTTGGTAGTTGTATGGGAACTGCTGAATCACAGCCTGAACCTCTGACTGACCACCTGAGACAAGCACTGAGTCAGCCATGGGAGCACAGGTGAAGACAATTCACCTGTGCTACAGGAAGGAGTGGAGCCTGGCTGCACCTCTTCTGGATCCCATTTAAGTGCTGACTGCCACTAAGGAAGGGTCTCTTCCTAGAGACCCCCTCCTCGTGGGGAATCTTGTGAGCCTACAACATCGGTAAACAGTTTCTATTCATTATCTTCCTGTTGGGTTAACCTTGCTTAGCTTAACTTTCCTTTATATTTCTCAATTATAACATCTGTTTATTCATTGATTATACAGTAGTTAAACTTTTTATCATGCGATGCCTCACTGATTTCTTATTAATACTTGAAGGATTTCTGAGAGTTGTCTGGCAACCTTATTTATATTAGTTAGCCACCACTGCTAAAGCTCTGCAACAGCAGCATGTTTCAGATTGCCAGGGAAATAACGTGGTTCCCAATTCATTGTTCCTTCATTTCTAAATGGTTCCGTAAAGCATTGAGCAGTAGTATGAAAATTGTATTTGTCTTTTCGGTATAGTTGCTTTATCTCTGAGATTATTTAACCACAGTTGATGTTATTTTGTATTCAGTATTTGCTGTGTTTCACAAAGAAAAAGACAATTCAAATACTGTTTTAATTTTTTTTTCTCAACACCAGAAAGTTTTGAGCAGTGTTTTTATTTCAGGTTGTTTTGTAAGAAAAGAAAGGTTAAACAGATCATCATTAACTGATAGAAAAATGTCTTCTTCTAGGTGTAAGTTACCAGATTGTTTCTGGTTATTTGCTGGTATTTGAACTTAAAACTGGCTATTCTGAATCCTCCACAAGTAAATACTTAATAGATGGAGTTCAGATCTTCATTGTGTGCTGTATGTGTTCTGGAGTTGCTTACATCTTTATATTTCTCCATGGATCGTACTGAGAGAAAATGCCGTGGTAAAAGTGGTAGCATAAATAATGTGAAGGTGACAGAATGGTACGTTAAGTGTGAGATAGCTCTGTAAGCACTATAACAAATTTCTGAAAAAATTGAGATTTCAAAATCTTAAATATTTTATGTGTTCAGGTTTTTCTGTTTGCGTATTTATCCTAGTAGTAGAACTGTAGACTGTGATTAACTACTGAAAGTCATACACAGATTAATAGAAACCATAGTAAATAATTTGTATGGCTGATCAATGCAAATGAATAAAATAATGCCTCTGACAAGTAAAGTATAAATACTTGGGACAAAATATTTGCAATGGCACATGTAAAAATCTAGAGATACAAGTTATTCACAAATACTTTTTGATCAGTAGGTTTTCCATTCTCTAAATGATGGACTGGTAGTGAAGTATTTGGATGGAAAGAAATTATCTTAGATAATGTATTCATTCTTACTGAATCACTCAGCTTTGCTAATAACAATGATTGTGTGTTCCATTGCTCTCCTTTATTAAGTGTTTTACATTTCAGTTCTCTCAAGAATTATCTCAATTGACTTCTAATGGCTAAGTTGAATATAGCAAAAGCAAATACTAGTTTCTAATAGTAATTACTAGCTTGTAGAGATCACTTCTGTCTCCAGGCAAGGATGATCTTTCTTAAGGATCTTTCTTGCATATGGAGAGAATTACTGAGAGCCAGTTGTGCTCATGTGTTGCCTGACATTGGCAGTTCACCAGAAATTAAAGGCCGCAGTTCCACCTTTCCTGCTTGTAACATCTGTCCCCTAAGGGAAGATAGGAATACCACAGTCACAGGAGGAATCGTTGTTGTTGCCAATATGAGAAGGAGAAGCTGCTTTCTTACATGCTATCAGGCAACAAAACGTTATAATAACTTACAAGAATGGTTTAATGAATTCTATTTGTCTTACTAAAAAACTTCATAGGACCAATTCTTTGTCTCGAAGGCTTGTTCTGTTTGTCACAGAGTAAGTCTCATAGAAGCACAAGCATAACAATGAGTGTTGTGAAAAGGTGGCAAACACTATATAACCAAAAAGTAGTCTCTTGCTTGCTGTGTTAGTTTGGCCTCCTGGCTGGGCCAAGTCTGTGGAGGAGGGTGGAGGAGACAGTTGTGAACAGCTGAATAGCATCACGAGTGCTGGTGAAAGACCCTGTCATCTTACACATTTCCCATCTGACACATTTTGTAAGGAGACAAACTTAGAGAATGTGTGATTGCCTAGCATTTAGGTTGGATAGCTATATCAGTTCTTTATGTTGAGCCGGACCTAGTTCTCTCCGTAGGCTGTGAAGTCTGTCTTCGGTTCTTTGGCCATGATTTTGTGAGAGTAGTGCTGCTTTTGGGACAGCTTTCACCACTGTGCTTATGTTTGCCTCGTGCACACGTACAAGGCATATTCAAAATAAAGAAAAAACTATTGTATTGTTCTAGCCTCTTTCTTTAGTTCTGGATTTGCAAACAGCAAAATTGCCCTCCAGCAAAGTGGTGCAGTTGTTTTTTCTACATTCTTTTAATGCTGTTCTTTACTGCATATTCTCAGTTATGATAAAAAGAGCATGGCTATCAAATGAATAACATTCAGCTTGTGGGTTTTGAAAGGCTTATTTGCAGGGAGGAAAAAAGTTTGCTGCAGGTCCATGGAAAAAAGTCCTGTCAACTAATTTGAGTAGCAGCTTATGTGGCTGTAGTACTAAAATTTCAAAACAACCAGCCGCTATAGTTAAAAAATACATAAGAGATATTTGTGTAGCAAAAAATCTTTGTTGTTGATTTCTTTTTAGAGAAGTTCAGATCTGCATCCGGTGTCCCAAAGGGGTACAGATAGAAGATTCCAGCTTGGGCCCACCTCTCATATTTTGCTCATCAGACTTAGAGACAAGTTATATCAATTCCTTTCATCTGTTATTCTCCATGTGCTTACAATTAATCCTTCGTTCACAAGAAACAGATAAATTGAAAAGTACTGCCATTTATAACCTCTTAAGGATCTGGCCCTGCCGGTGGTATTCAGAACAGCTGTTAGGAGTCTATAGTAAATATTAGTTTTCTGTCTACTGTATTAAGAATCATTCTTTGTGCCTTTTGATCATTGATTTGGGTCCCAAGAAGGATGAGTTCCTCACCTTCATGCACAAAGGAGCTTAACTATGTTAGAAAAATTAAATTTCACATGGGCAGACAGAGTAGCTTGCAAACTGTACTCTGTTTTGAAACATTCACTGACAGAAACAGTCAACAGAGACAGCCAAAAGCAGAGCTGTTTCACAGCCTAGAAAATTAAGCAGTATTTTCATTATCTTACTTTATTATCATAGGCAACTCACAGCCTTACATGTTTTAATTCAAAAATTACTTATGTAGCAGTGCTGTTCAGTTTGTCATGACACGTGTTGAAGAAAATCACAGTTAAATCATAAAACTCAATCTCCTTTTCCCATCCACAAAATAAACATGCACAGTCAGATAAACAATGAGTATCAGTCGTTCTGCAGTTTAAATTCTGCTATTATTTGTAGAATTGCAGTGTTTTGTAGTGTGATTGGCAAGGATGGGCAGTCAATTTTTTTGGTTTAGCTTCCTTTAAAAAAAAATAAAAAATAAAAAAAAAATCACAGAAGTACTGAAAAAAATAGAACACTTTCCTGGAGAAGCAGTCCATTGGTAGGGCAAAAAACACTCCCCATAGCAGATGAAACCATGAGGAAGGTCACGTGTAGAGAAAAGCTCAGAGGCATATAGACAGACAACGTGAACAGAAAGCAAGCCAAAAGTGGAATAGAAGGAATACACCATCAAAGCAGAAAGCTTGTGTAGAGAACCAGGACAGAGAAGGAAGAAAGAAGATGAGATGGGAGAAAAAAAAAAAAAAAAAAAACTGATGGAGGGGGGAAAAAAAAAAAAAAAAGCATTTCAATAATGACAGAACACTCAGTAACCACAGCAGTGAAGTATACCACTGTTTTCTGTAGTGTTGCTTTTCTCATATGCATGCTGAAGATTTTCAGAGGAAAGTTTAATTTTAGCATTAGAGTCTTTGAAAGGAGTATACATCACTTTGTTACTGAAAGAGAGGTAAGTTTCATGCAGTCTTGAAAGGCAAAAATTTTTTGAACGATTGTCAATACTTAAACTATTTCCTTTGCTGCAGTAACCCTACCTATGCCTTGTTAGTTTGCAACATTTTGCATCGTTATTGCAACATAGTTTTTCTTTACGCTCGTGAAGTTTGTGTGCCTTTGAAAGGGAAGAGGGCTAATTGCTCCAAAACCTCGGAATGTAAGGAACAGACCTGGTGGAATAAGGGAGATTTTCCCTTCTGTAGTGCAACCTTCAGTTAAACTTTTTATTATTATTTATGAATTTTTGAGGCTATCCAAACCAAACTAACAGGAATAGTAAAGTGTGTCCATAATGTCACAACAAATGAACAGACAAAATAAAATACAGGACTCCAAATAGCAGTAACTTAAGCAATTCACTCAACTTTAGAACAACGTTACAAAAATTAACTGGGAGAGGGAAAACTGAGATTATTCCCACCGGACCTCTAGCACTTACAGCCTTGCCTTCTGTATTTCACTGTCCTATTCAATGGAGTTATACAACTATAATCCTTCTACGTTTTGGCAGGCATGTTTCTAAAAATGGTGATGATCTCAACAGGATCTAAATAAATCACTATTATATTGCAAATTCATGCTGAGCTGAAATATGCCATAATTTTCTTTGTGGATTAAATGAGGAGTCACTGAGCGCGTGAGTTAAACAGTTTGATTTTAAATAAGTCAAGTTTAGTTTTCAGGCAGATCTTGTCTTCAAAAAATTGTTCAATTTTTTTGCACCATTTTACCTTCTGACATTATGGTTTTTTTCATCTGTTTCCATCAATCTCTTTATTCAAAGTTGGACCTAAGCAAGGGATTAAGGCCTTTGAATTTCAGTTTGAGTTCACTAACCTAGTACTGTTTTGCATCTTATCTACCATTTCAGATTTTGGCAGGAATTTTAAGTTCACATTCTTCTAGAGCTTCTTGTGGTGGCTAGTTACTTTTCCTTTAACTCCTATGGCTATGGAGGGTCATCTGAAGCAGAACAAGATGTACCTTGATTTTGGGCATGATTCTTTAACAACTTTCAGCTGAACTGATGATTGCTTCTGAGAATTAAGGCACAGCTTACCCTTCAAGTTGGCAGACAAATTTGAATCAGTATTTAAGGTCAGCCTTTATTAGTGGGTTCTCAAGATCCAGGCCATTGCAAGCTCAGTGGTTTTATTCCCTACTGCTATTAAAAAAAAAAAAAAAAAGTCTCCCAATGTGATCTCTGCTTAAGTCAAATAGTAACACAATAAGACTTGGGGGGGGGGGGGGGGGGGGGGGAGGAGCATTGTTTTGTGCTGTTGCTTATGTCCTAGTTAGAAACAAACAAACAACAACAACAACAAAAATGTTAAATGACATGGTATTCCCTTTATATTGTCAAATAATTTCTCCAAAGAAATCAATGTCAGTAGTAAGAATACTACTGAATATCCTTAGATTTGTAGTTCCATTTGTTTCAGACAGAAGAATTAGTTTCTCCTCACATGTGTTCCCTACAGTCCTCTGAAGGTGTGCAAAGACTCACACTGTTGCTCTTTGAACACAAAATACTACACTAGAAAAATGTCCTTATAGGAATCACGAGATGGCAGATCCGAAGGAAGTCAAGAGATGTTTTCTAACATGGAAATACTGAATTTGAACTGAAGAATCAAGAGATGCAGATTTGATTTGTCTGAAGGAGCGTTATTTACTTTCATTATTGGCTATATAATAAATAAACATTGCTGTGTGAGTTTTCAGTAGAACGTGGGATCAGATCATTATTTTCCGAAAGCCCTTTTCTGAGGGAAGATAAAGCTATAATATAGAGTCTCCAAAGTATTCAGTAAGTCACCAAATAACCATTCATGCAAGGTAAGATTTGCAAAATTTGCCATAGGAATCTGGCTATAATCTAGATGTTTGAGATGGCTTTCAGTAGCTGAAACTGGGAAAAAAGGGGAGGATTTCAGGAGTAAAGAGACTTTTTTCCTGCATATTTCAGCTTTTTACCCTAATGGCTTTGCTTCAGGTTTGTATTCCCTTGCTTTAGCATGCTTCCTATCCTGAGATGAATCAGTGCAAAGACACGGAGCTGGCATGCAGAAAACATACTTTCTATGCTTGGTGTACTCTCTGAAGAGACTTGAGGGTAACTGTAAATTAGGCCCATTATGCCTAACTTCATCATGGATCCTCATGCTACACCATGAATAAGCATGGCTGATGTGTAAATCTAGCCCATTGTATCTGGTTTACATTAGTTAAACTAATGCCCGGGTTGTTGATTGGTTTTGTTCATACCAACATCAGAACACTGAGTAAGGACAACAAATCAGAAACAAAAAACACAAGCATTTAAAAATACTGCTCCCACAGACTGGAGCACCAAGTGTGTTTTATATAAACAATTTGAATAAACATAGCTGGACTTCTTACCAGATTCTTTCCCCTGAAGGACCCTTTCAGACAAAAACAAACTGAGCAAAACAAGTTTTGGTGGGATGGGCCTAGGTCTGTTTCATGTAAGTGGGTGACAGAGCTCAGAGCAGGAAGGCAGCAGTGTGCTGAAAGCTGGCGTACATTGTCTTTTGCATGTTCCCAGCCCGCTTGCCAGGAGTGATCTAGAACTGAAACAAGGCTCTCTTTTTACTGGGACACAGGGAAGGCGGCCATCACTAATCTAAAACAGTTCTGCAGTTTGAAAACAATAGACTTTACTAATTTGATATTCTGATTGTGCCACATTCTCATGTGAATGTGTGGTCTGTGGTGCCAGGTCAGGAAGGTGAGAGTTTCTGAGAACTGCTCCTTCTCTTGTGTGGGGCAT
Source organism: Tympanuchus pallidicinctus (assembly GCF_026119805.1). Classification (NCBI taxonomy): domain Eukaryota; kingdom Metazoa; phylum Chordata; class Aves; order Galliformes; family Phasianidae; genus Tympanuchus; species Tympanuchus pallidicinctus. Next base: position 18,850,173 of record NW_026294669.1, read on the forward strand.
TAAGGTAGTCGGTCTTCTACCACAGTACCCTGTCTGCTTTCCTGTGGGTAGGTAGCATCACAGGGGAGATGAGGAAGTAGTTGTCTTCAGCTCTTACCTGAACTGTCCAGCCACGGGAGTCTGGAATGAGTTATAACTTACGCAGCTATTTGGCATGACTCCACCATGACACAAAGCCAGCAGAGCTCAGATGGCAGTTGCAAAGGTGCTTGCAGAGCTGTTTCAAGTAGGAAAGTCCAAGATTATTTTTATGTGCGTGTACCACTTGTCCATGTGTTACAAGGAGGGAGGCAGGAGTTTTCCAGATCCTGGTGATGGAAAAAAATGGAAGGCAAAGTTTAACTTGTAATAGCTTCATGAACACATTTTAATGGGGTCACTTTTCACAAAGCACTCTTGATGTAGTTTCGGTAGGTGCTGTGTCATTGAACTGAGTAAGTCCCCTAACTAGAGCAGAGGTGAGAGTGAACATTGGGTCTTACTGTGGAGCATGGTGCTTAACTTTCAGAAAGCTTCACTGGATAAAGGTGATACAGATTATTAATAGTATTGCTTGTCGGGATTTTTATTTAGCCTCATATTCAAAAGCTGTTTCTTTATTTCTAAACCTTCCCATTTGCATCACTTTGATATTAAATACTTGTGAACTAACTAGAGAACAGAGCTGTGAGTTCAGTAGCCAAGAGATCCTTGATTTATTAACACAGACTTGTTTGCAGCATCTCCCCCTTCTGAATATAACAAGTGCAGCAGTCAGAGGCTGATGATGAGGAGCCCAATCCTTCATGGTGCAATGATTGTTACTCACATTTCTTGTTTAAAGTTCACAGCACTCATTGCCTAAATAAGACCATTCGGTGTGAAAGAGAAGGAATTATGGATTTGAAATGATTGCTTAGAATTAGAAGTTCAAAGTACAGCTTGGAAGGCAAATTGTGTTTAACAGTATAGGTAACTGCTAACTGGGAATAGTCTTTTCTACGTGATGTTTTGTATTCAAGATGAAGAGTTTATATTATCTGTGTTGTGAAATAGTAATGAGCAGTAATTGTGATGGAAGTTCAGAAGGTATTCAAGATGTAATAACTAACTGCTGCATTGTCCTCTACAATGCCATTAAGACACTTAAAAGAGAAATTTAAATAACATGTAAGACATTCTGTCATCTAGTTATTCTAAATGCAATTATGGGTGTGCAGTTGATGTTTGGATAAGTAATGCTCTACTAATGATGCTTTTGCAAATAACTTTGAAAAAATGATTTAGTTGCATAGAAATTTCAGAATAATGTTTGCAGTGCTTGTCAGGTTTATGGAAGTTCAAGGATGCTGATTGTTTGGTTTTTTTTGGTGTATGTGTATGACTATAACTTGCACATTTCTGTGAAACAAGCGTGCTTTTACCATAGTATTACACAGGAGGACTTCTGGGGAGGGGGAGGAAAAAGCCTGCTGTAGTTCAGCAGAGTTAGCAGTCTTCTCACTGAAGAAACTGCCTTGCACAGAACCAGACAGACTGTGTCTGCAGTTAGTAGGCTTAGAAAATGTAACTGTACTGCAGATGTATGTCAGCAAATCTCCTTGCTGGAAAGGTTTCTGAAGACAGTGCAGCAATTCTTAAAGCAGTTTGCCAGATGGAATGAATTGTTCTGGTAAAAGAATAGCAATATTTCTAGCTGGGGACTTTTATTAATCCAAGTAATAGTAAGAAATAAAGAATTGATAGAATTTGCCGATGTGGACTAGGTTGTAAACTAAATTACTGTTCAGAGAAAGGGACAAATTTTGATTTATTTTCCTCCAGAAATTTTCACTGCCTTCTCTGGAAGCAGGCTATGGACCTTCCGCTTGGAGTGGCCCAGTCAAGTCATGATCTACACTGCCTTTGCACCACAGGATTGAAGAGCTCAGGCTCAGGTTTTCACTTGGCATGAACTGTGCCAAACGTGGCCTCGTAATCAAACTTAAGGCTTTCCCTTTTGACACTTGGATAAATACCAATTTTTAGTCATGGAGATTCCTAGAACAATCAAAATAAAAGCATGGGGCTAGAAATACGCAAAGGTGCTGGGTTTCAGGCCTGTATTCACAGCTTAGTTAAAACAGTGGAGAAGGTCCCATGAACTCAGTGGATTTTTTTATGAGGTCAGAAAAAAAAGTCAGAGTGACTAATAAACCCAGCACAACCTTGTTTCCCTAAAACTGCCTTTTCTGATATTAAAGAGCAGCGCTTTTTTTATTACTTTTTTTTTTTTTTTTTAATCACAACATTCATTTTCTTGTGGTATTTCTGAATCAATTCAGATTTTCCAGAGCTTGAAGTTTGAGGATGGATAGTGCATGCAGGAGCTGCACACAGGATGTGGTTGCACCTACAAACTGCCCTTTCTCCACCTTCCAGTCAGAGAGTGGAAGTCAGTTTTTTTCAAAGCTTTCTTAATTTCTTCTGGAAAGTCTTGGACATACAGTTCAGCTGTATTATGTAGGCAAGGAAAGTTAGCAAGCCTTGCTACAAGTTTGTTATTATATATTATAAGAAGACCCAATATAAAATGACTAGAATAAGCCTTTGTTTTTAGACTAGTGCATTCATAAATACTTCTCCATGGACTTGTTGAGTAGCATTTTTGAATTTGTAGGTGCAAATGCTTCCCACATTATCAGAGATTCTTTACAAGTGTAAACAGAGATGACAGTCCAAAGCATCTTCTTCTCCTGTTCTTTGTTTCGCTGATTCCCATAGATTTCTCCTTTCTACTTAACCACAGTATTCAGGAAAAACTGTGCCCTATGCAACCTATTAATGAGCAACATACTACGATGTTGAAAAGACAGAATTGAATTAATATCTTCCGAAAACACAAAAACAAATCATTGTTTTTATTGTCTGAGGTTAAAGGTAAGTTTGTTTGTTTTTGAAAAGCATTCTAAAGCATTGTATCTAGAATTAGCTCAATCTGTGAAAGTATCCTTCTTTCAGAAATCAGCTTTATAATCCATTTTAATACATGTTCTGCAATGGTCTTTGGTCACTTTTAATGTCATTTTAAAATGTATCTGAATGTAAAAGGCTGCAGTTTATTTGGTCATTGTATAATTTGTCTAGATTGATCAGTTTAATATCTGATTTTTCAAGATTTCCTCACAATTCTGAAGTTTTAGCAATGCAGATATTTTCTGTTGCCCAAGGCAATAATAGATGTGGTGTGCAAACACTGCTTTAAAGCGGGTGTCTGTCTGCTGATTTACATATTTTAAAAGTATTAAGATCAAAAGTAATGAGAATTTAATCCATATGGCATGTAGAAGATAAATAGGAATATTAATACTGTATCAAATACTAATTAAAGGAAACACCAGTCCTATTTTTAAAATCTTGCATACAGATGAAAATGAAGTCATTGCAAAGTTAAGATCTGATTCTTAAATAAGAATTAGCAGTTTTCAACAGCAGCTTCTAAACATGAGCCTGAATTCATGTGGGAGGTCAAGTTCTGGTTTCATAGTACTTTGCAATACTAAAGCAGTATTTCTTTTTGTCAGGGTATCTCAGATCACTCCAAAACTACAAACTACCAACAACTTCTAAGATGGCAAATCCCTTTCATTATAAAAGAAACTAAAGTGCAGATGTTTTTTAACTTGCCTAAGAATACTTGCCTGTAAAAGTGCTAGGCCTTAAAATGGACGTATTCTTTGGAACCCTGATGGATTTTAATCAACTCTCGTATGCGGACTGCAACAGGGAGAGAAAAAAGATGTCTTCAGCTCCATTAAAAAACTTACTTGGACAAGAACAGTCAAAATGAATAGCAAATTTGCTGTGTCTTTAGGCTAAAACAGGTTTTTGTAATTCTCTTTTATGGGATGTATAGGTGAAAGTACCTTGGGATGTTATCCATATGGTAACAAGCACTCTTAAGCTGGCATCTAATGAATTGGAACTAGGCGCTGAACACAGTGTGAACCTAGTATTCCTAGCAGACAAATTAGCCCTAAGAAGATACACAAGATGCATTTAGTGCATCATGATTTCTAAATCTGTAGCCCTTAGGTTCTCCTGAGTCATTGTTGTCACTATTTAAGGATGGAGGATACAAATATGTCATAGAAGCGTGCTTGCAGTGAAGAGTTATCTTTGAAAGATCAGAAAAACAGAGAAAGCTTAAAACACGTATGCTAGTCCTGCAAGATCTTACAAGTAAGAGAATAATCTACATTGTTTGCTTTTGCAACCTGAAAAAGATTCCAAATGATAGAAATAATTGGTTTTCCTCCAATTTGTGCTTGAAGAATACATACATTAAATCAGCTATATATATATATATATTTATCTCATATATTAATCAAAGTTATACTGAGAGACAGCTGTAACTGACAGAGCAGGGAGGGAAGTCTAAAATGTTTCTTATTCACAGTCTTATGCACTATTTAGACTAATTCTTCTAGCAGATTTATGGTTCTTGTGTCTTTCTATAGTAAATACAGCAATTAATCATTACCATACAGCAAATCTTGTCCTCTGCACATTGAGGAAAAAAGGCTGGGATCTGTGGGCCATCATCCAATGGCAAGTGATATTCCACTGTAAATGCAAGGTAGAACAATCTGAGGTTGAATAAGCATCCGCTGTAGTTGGATTGGAATGGTCAGGACAAGGTAGTTAGCAGATCAGTAAATTGCAACTCTTCTGCAACCTGCCATCTCTTTCTGAAGTTCTGTTTCATTCTAGAGCAAATGATGTGGTGATATATCAACAGGTGTCAGCCATTCTAACGTACATGAAGCAAAATTGTCTAGGAACTGCCCTCACAAACCAAGAGGAAATTTGATTCAAGAGGGAGAAGGGAGTCACTAGAGAAAGAATGTGAAGGAGATTGATATAAAACATTCCCAGCTGTTTGTAAAGCCAATTTAGCCAATCAGCCAAATGATGAGTGGGGGTATAAACCCGTCTGCTTCTTGAACTCCTACAGGAAATATTAATTGTACCTGGTGCCCCTTCTTTATGGTCAATCTAAGGATGTTTTCACACAAGTACCAGCCTCAGTCCATGTAGAAAAATGTAATCTTTGTCCTATGTGAGTTGATGCTTTTATCTCCCAATCATCATTTCAAATTATCTTCCAAGAATGTGTTGGCTCTGCTTTTTGTGGGGAAGGGCCTCATTTGTAAGGAAGGATGTGGTTACGTTCATTAAAGGTTTTTGGTGAATTAGCTGCAGAGTGGCTGCAGGGCCTTGTATTCAGGCATGTTTGTTTCCATTCCTCTTCCTGCAGAATAGCCCAGGTAGTGTTAAATAGTACTGTGTATTTTGTAAAAGACCTTTTAAATATTAAATAGAGCTTCATTTTCCAGCTGGAGGATTAGAACATAGAAGCATTTCATCAGATCCTTCATCCAGTCTTGAAGCAATTTTGAAATGTTAACTGAAAAAATCTATCTGCCTTGGAGCATTTTTACATCAAACATTCAATGGAAATATTTAACGCAATCTCTTAAGCACATCCAAATATTAAATGAGAAGAGAGATGACTTTTCCAAGTGTTGGTGATGGTCTGATGCACCAAGTGTCAAGTTAACGTAAGTTTTTCAAGACAAAAAACATTACACCGGGGGGAGACTGGCAGGCGTCACTCTTATCATGAACACAGGCTGTTACACTGCTGGTGCTGATTTGCATTCTGATAGAGATGTTGTATGCACCAAAAATCAGAGATGGTGTCTGTCCCTAAGTGTTTTGACCTACAGAGATTACAAACAAAAAGGCAGAGGCAAATAACAAAACTACTCGTTCTTTTAGGAGATGAATACACAGGAGATAACATTCCTTTTCTCCCTTCACTGTTCACTTTTCAGACACATCTTGGCTTGACTTTTGAAATGGTCTTTAGGAGTCATTGCAAACTTTTAGACCTGGGGAAAGGCAAGTGGTGACTGACTTTTATTTGGAAGAGGGATAATCATTTCTACCCACTGGGGTAGGTGAGTTTCCCAAAGAGGGAAGTCTTGTCATTCCTGTAGGACAGCATATATAGTACATGTGTAGATGTGTACTGTTTCCTCTGTCTCAGGTATTAAAACTCATCTTTTGTGTGGCTGTCCCTGTTGACGGCCTTCAGCTGAACTGAAAAATCAAAATAACTCTCAGATCATTTTTTAGTGGAGGTGCCAGTTACTGCAGTGGTACTCTCTCTAATGTTTGCAAGTCACTTCTATTACTGCAAACGCATCTGGGTATAACACAGAATCATCCTTTTTTCTGGATTATGGATCAGACAGCTCAATCTCCTGACCTAGTCAAAATGGGAAGAATCTGCAGCAGAGGGCATGGACTGCTGAATTTGGCTGAATGGGTAAAGACAGTCCTAGAGGGCTGGAGAAACAGCTATTTACAAAATAGAAAGATGCTTCGTCCTAACAGGCAGGTTGTCAAGGGTGCTGTATTTACAGGAGATATTTTATTTATGTATATGAACAAGAGTTAAAAACTATAACTTTTTAACATCTTACAAATATTAATATACAAAGAAATTAAACAATGGCTACAGCTTACTACTTGCTCCTGAAACAGTTGTGGTGAAGCAAATTCAAAAATAGCATTATAATGACTATTTTATAGGTAATTTAAGATGTACTTTAATGGCCAGAGAGTACTGCAAAAAATGATATGTGTCCTCTTTGGAGTCCCTGAAGTTTGGAATGTTGCATCAATAAGGAGTGTGAGAATAGGGATTGTGGAAAAAAAACCAAACCGTTTCATCTCTGAACAGAGGTAGTGCAGTCAGTTGTTACCTTCGTGAATCAGTGAAGAAAACTGCAGGTACATATGTTAGCCCTTAGTGGCAATAGGACAAGGTAGTGGAAATAAGTTGCAAGTGCTGCTCCAATCAATGTGTAAAATGACGACTGCAGAGAACCTGCTTCACAGTGATGTGTCTGTGTGTAAAGGGCAGATTTTATTCCCTCCTTCAGTCTTCACAGGCAAATCCCAGTTACTTGGAATTTGTTCAGGAGAAGAGTATATTTTACCCTGAAGGAATTAGGAAGCATTATAGATTCAGCATATGGGACCATATGTCATTGTATTGTTTCCAAATGTTTTTTTTTTTAAGCTTTTTCCCTCTATTGTGGACAGCTTATTTCACCACCCATTGTCTAGAGAAGAAGGGAGTTTCGTATTCCCATTTCTTTCATTAAGCCGCTATTAAAGCTGTATCAATTTCATAATACTGTTTGTCAACATTATTTCATTCTTTGTTTCAAACATGCACACCATAAGTGCGGTTTGGTGCAAGTGCTTTGAATATGTTGTTCAGTCAAGGTCAAAGTCAATGGCAGAAATAGAGAATACAAGCAGAGATGGTCCTAAACCATCTCCAGCTCTGAATGGTTCACTTAATTATAAGGCTGTTCATAATCAAACGAATATTTTGCTTGAGCCTTAACAGAAGGAAGCAAATGCTAGTGTTTGAATGTAAGTGTAATTAAACTAGAATTGGAGATGCACAGGATCTGCCCCTTCTTTGCAATGCAGATCAATATCAATCCATCTCAAATGTAAATTGAGCTATTTCGTGTCTCCCTCTTTTGCTGTGATTTTTCTACTCCAACCCTGGAGAAGAACTCTGGTGTCCAATAACATCTGTTCTAAATCATGTTTCAGAAAAATGTAAATACAGTAAACTTGAGTTTGTGCCCAAACAAAGCACTGGGCTAGCTCCCAAGGCCTCTCTGCATCTGGGATTGTTTGATGTCAGGAAGGCCTTCCACAATCAGAGACATCGGTGTTGGTGGCAAAAAGACCCTTCAGATGGGGCTTTCCATGGGTTTATTAAAAGGAGTTGTAAGTATTACAGCCTTTTGCTGAGTTCCCTATTTATAGTATCTGTAGCTGACTGCATGCAGTCCTCCTCTTTTTTTTTTCCCCTCATCTCTTCATGTTTCCCCTGAAAGCACAGTGTGGGAGGTTGGGGAGGTTGCAGAGGCTTCACAGTGTCAGAAAGAGTGGGGATGGATCTTCTGTGACCTTAGGATGCGTTGGGGTATATAGCTATAGCCACAACTAAGCACAGGTTTTTCATAAGAAGTTTTTATTTGTGTCTAATTCCAACAGTCAGATTGTCTGTCTACTTCAGGCATGGGTCTGTGTTGTTCCTCAAGTTTTAATCTATCAGAATTTGCTATGTTTAACTCACCCAAAGTTTCACCAAGCAATGATGCAGTCTTATAGCACTAGCTGGAGGCAACGCTGCAGAAGGAAGTGCTAAAGGCCACATTCATAAAGCATTTGAAGCACCCTGAAGGGTCTGCTGAAATGTTCAGCTGACTTCAGCAGGTCTTAGACTCACAGGTATGTTAAAAATTGTTGTAGACACAGAAAAGCCAGGTTCTCAGTGTCTGGAAGCTCAATAGAGCCGTGCTTTTGTTTTCCTACTCTGTAGTTGAAGATATATTGGCATAGTTCTTAGCATCGTTGTTTCTATAAGACCAATAACTATGAAAATCAAACTCTGCTGGTAAAGAAACTGAGAAGCAGAGACATCTTAACCAGAAACAAGTTTTAAAATGTGGAGTTGGCATGCATTTTATATTTTTATCAAGAGTATATTTACCAATTAGTCAGCAACTAAAGCCCGTGGATTTAATGAATTTCATGTGATTTATTCATAGCTTTTTATTAATTATGCCAATAGGGATAAATGTTGGATACAAACAGATGCAGACTTCTCACATTTTTTTCCTTTGAATAATACTGTTTCTTGTTATTAATGGCTTTATTCTAAATTTTTCCACATGTTGGAAAGTGATAATTTCTTGCCTTCTGTACTGTCCTTCCAAAGGTAAGGCTCAAAACTTTCACTAATCTGTATTTTCAGTGGTGTGGGCTATGCCCAAGGCAGATGTAGAAGTTTGGAGAAGAAAGCATTTTTTCTTTTTCCCCTTTCTCCCATCAGTGGAATGTGCATGAAATAGTAAGTAGGGCATAGACTTGAGACTGTAGCAATTTGAGCAGTCAAAAGAAAAGCAGGCCAGCACCTGGCTTTCAATCTTCGTTTCAATGAATATTTAACTACTTTATGCAAAGTGGGACATTTTCAACAAATGAGGCTGAGAGAAAACTACCTAAGAATATTTTTTAGCCCAGCAGTTAGGTTACTCTCCTGAGAAGCATGATGTTTGGGTTCAGGTCTCTGTACCAAATCAGTTAAAGGAGGTGTTTGAAGCTACATTTTTCACAATCCAAGAGCATGGCCTAATCACTGAGTTTTTGGATATCAGGGGTGGCAGCACTACCTCCTCTGTTTTGGGAAAGGAGTCCCCTTGTGACAAAATCAAAATGTTTTGTTTTTGAGATGCCAGAATGAATTGTTTCAACATCTCTGAAGTTTTTTCATGTAAATTCAGTTGAAACTGTTAGCTAATATGACCTGAATTCACAAAAAAAAAAGTTTCTGTTGCCCTAAAATTCCAGTGTTAGTGAAGAAATAAATGAATACAAAAGAAGTCTGACTAACTTCTAACTTGGGTGCAGAAGAATATTTATCAGAATGTTTCTCTTCCACATAAGCAGAAATCTCCCCCTGTCTCCCACTTCAGAAATTAGGAGGGCCGTGATCTTGAGTGCCTAGAACAGAAAGGAGATTTAAATTATTGTGGCGTAACATGCTAATGGCCAAGCAGCAGGAACACCTTTCAGAAATGTTTAAGCGTTTTCATTCATATACAGCTAAATACTGGGCTATTTTTAAAGATAAAAACCCTTATGCACGTTGGCAAGTCTGGTGCGATCATTTTATTGACTTTGTGCTCTACTGTAATAGTTTCTCATGTTCAAACATGATCTAGAAGAGCTTTCTGGATGCCGTTAAAAAAGACGCTTCTTGTGATGTCACTCACTCTGTTTGTTTTTCCCATTGAGTATGGACAATATTTACATTTTTCTGGTGGACACCAAGTTAAAATGCCATAGTTTAAGTCTTCACTAATTGTTAGAAGTATGGCTACATGCCATCGTAATTACACTTAGCAGAGTGTAGCAAAGCACTTCTTATCCCCAGGTTGCCATGAGCTATACTCAGTGAGAATTGTTAAGGAGTGTGAAAAGTGAAGAACAGCATCACATGCTGCAAGATGCAGTTCAATATCTCATGCTATGTGGCTATACTGGTCTCTCTTTAAAAATTAGTAAGTATATAAATACCCAAAGTTCTTTGAAATGATAAGGAAAGTCCAGCTGCAGGCAGGATCACTATTTTTCTCACTTTGGTTTTACACCAAGTACAGGATTTTGCCTTCTCATCAATTATGTGATTCATGGCAGGACGTGAAACATTTACTTCTGAATATTTTCCTCATCCACAAATCAAGGTAGAAAAGGTGTCCATATGTGTTCTGTCAGATCCTAGTCTCCTTGACTCCTCTCCAGCCGTGCTGTTTCATAACAGGATAGACTCAGAAGAGCTCAGCCTCCTTTCTGTGGGCTGGTGCCTGAGGACTCGAATCTGCCTTGCACACTGGCATCGGCCACTGCTGCTTCTTGTATCAAGGGAGAAAGAAATCATGCAGCTCTTCATAATGTTATTGAGTGTCTCTTCCCTTCTGTGTGCTGAGCACCAGTGAAATAAGTAGTTTGAAGTTTACAGAATTATCATTAAGCATCTAACTTAAACTCTGCAGCAGAGATGACAGGAAAATTCATTCTTCTCAAGGCCAGTGTTGCAAGTTCTCTGTTCACATTGATAGCAGCCCTGACAGCCATGAGGGAAAGAAGAGTGTGATGGGGATGCGAGTCCTTTGCTGGCTCTGCCAGATGATGCAGTACAAAGCAATGTATCTTTAAATAATAACTTTTATCTTAAGGAAAATGAGGCCTTGAGTGATCTGTCATTATGGAATGATATAATGCATTGAGTTCATGTAGATTGCTGACACAAGTGTCTGCAGTAAAAACTGAAAATCTTGTTTTGCAGTATGTGGTGTTGGAGACAGATTTCTTACAGAGAATAGTATCTTCAGAGAAAAAAAATATCCTTGGCACCTCATATTTTTGTGGCTGGTTTTTGAAGTTACAAATAATGCAAAATCACCTAATCAAAAATGAAATGCGTGACGAGAAGGAGATAATTTCCTGCCATACTACCTTGTGAAAGCAAACAACTGTAACTTGTGGTCCACGGGTCATATCTTTTGCTTTTTGCAACACTGTGAGTTAATTTCTTTTTCTAAACGATAATTTTATACGGCTCTTTAAAGTGATTTGTGTGTTTCGTACTTTATTTGAAAACATAAATTTTGCTGATTATCTTCAGTTCGCCTCTGTCCACCCATCAGTTTCACATTCATTTAATTTAGACAATACTGAGCAGCTACATGTGAAGATTATACTTTCTGTAAAACCAAAAGTTATTTCTGAGCTTATATTACTGAAAAATATAGTGTAAGAAATTGTCATCAAAGGTTAACCTGAGTACTCCTCCATGTTACTGTGTGTTTGTGGGAAGGGAATGGTTCTCACTTATCACTGAAATCAAACTGCTTTGTGAGTTAATTCAAGTATTGTATTGATAGAAGGAGTACTGGACTTTTAAAATCACTTATGTCTTCTATAAGTAAGAGAAATACTTATTTTTCTTTTCTTGTGGCCTTTTTATTTCACAGGATCTTTCAATGATCAAAATAATTAAGTCAGTCCTTTCTAAAGGGGAGAGTTTGAGATTCTATTACACAGTTCTATTTTAATCATATTTCTCTAAACCACATTATTATCAACGTGGTTTGATGGTACTTTCCATTTGTTCCCTTATTTATATGCTTAATGTTGGGGCTGACTTCAGAGGTACTAATTCTAGTGGTGAAAGTGTGCATCGTTGTTAGCACTCTCAGGATATGAGCCTTTCTGCTGGGGACAGGATATTGTCAGTATTACTGCAGCATTACTTTTACAGCAGACTTTGAATCTCTTCACAGTGGTAAAGCTGATTTTTTAGGTTTTGTCTCCGTGGGAAAGTTAGTGTAGAATAAGCCATAATATAAATTTATGATATAGTGACTCCGCGCATGCCAGTGTTTTGCAAAGCTGCTCAAGCTAGATGTGAATCAGACCCTGGAGGCAGTGTAGTTGGATGAGTGCAGTGCCGTGCCTAAGCTAATTAGTCCTACTGAGAAGCAGGATATGTTATGGAACAGTGTTATGTTAATATGGCCAGACTGCTCGTGTACCACTGTCAGACAAATCAGAAGTGGCATTGCATGGCAATAGGTATACTTGCAGTGTAGTAGTTTACTCACATTGCAACTCTGTGTGATCCTTTGATGATCTTTCACACAAGGAGATAGTGCACAGTAGCAAATGAAGTGTTAATTCAAATTTTGTTAGCTCTGTAGCATCCACAGACCAAGAGCAGAATCAGGACACAGAATTTGAGCTATTCTATAGGGATATATTAGTTTATTACCAGCCAAGAATGTAGTACTGAACTGTAAGAAAGAGCTGAAAAAATAATCAAGTAGTTATGAAGTGGAAAACAAATCAACTCCCAAAGTAAATTTTGTAAATCATTTGGTATGGAGTGACAAGAAATCTTGTGTACCTGCACTGAGACACTGTGAAGGAGCCTTCCTTTCAGGAAGGAGTGAGCTGAAACGTTTTTAAAAAATCAGCTCTGTTATTGTTTCAGTTTGAAACCGAAAATTGCCACTCTGGTAAAGGAGGATTTGTTTAGCTTTGAGGAATAAAGTGTCATCAAAGTCACCAAAATCAGTTGTATGTTCATAAGAGAAATAACTTCAATCCTGTAGAATTTACTAATTTAAAACAAGTGACACTCGCATGCAAAGCTGTGCTCAGAGGGTAATAAGACATGGTGGGCTGATGTATTGCAGCAAGCTGTGCCCTGTCAAGAAGTGTAATTTCAAAACAAAACATATTTTCATGTAAGTTAGTCACTGTAATATCAGAAAGTCAGCTAATTCACTTTTTTTTGTATATGCACACATGTATGTCTTCCTCTGCTCCTGTGAGCTGAAGTTCTTTTCCAAAGTTTCTTTTAAATGTTTTTGGGAAGTACTGGATGAAAAGAACTGATGCTCTGAATTCACTCCCAAACTCTTAATGCAGATGGTACAGCTGGGAATCATGAAATACACAGTCTAGAACTACTTTATTGAAAGTGAGCATGCTGATGCTGAAGCTTTTGGCAGAGCTCCCTCAGTTTTCTTTGAGCACCTCTTCTGTTTCCTGAGTGGACCATTCCACTGCTAGAAGCTCTCACCTACCTTTTCTGGATGAAAGTTAATGAACTACATCTCTCTGCCCTTGAGTCTTGACATAATGACTCTTTGTTTTTGTGTCAGCATTCTAACACAGCACAGATTCATAGCATAAGTTACAAGTAAATGGTAACTGATTTAGATTCGGAAAGAGATAAAAGCACTAGGCGCTCGTTCAAATAGCACCTTTAATGCCTGAAGTTTTTTTCCAGTCCTACTTATTTTTCTATTTCTGCTATTGACTGAATAGTTTCCTCATGCTTCTTCAGTTTCTCTTTCAAAATACTCCCTGGGAATTTGCTGGCCTGAGTTTGGTTTGTAGATTGTTTGGGAATCATCACTAATTGTAGGCCTAATGTTAGGAGTTCTGGTAACAATTTGCACCCCCTTAAAAGAATAGGTCTCTGTAGCACACAGCCATATAGCATTAGTTTCCTTTGTTTTACCTGGGTACCTTCTTCACTTCCAGCAGTGACAATCTCAAACCAAATGACTTCAGCAACCAGGAAGCAAATCTTTAACTAGTGGCTTTTTCGCTTTTTCAGTGAAGCTTTAATATTTCCTTTAAAAGTTACTGCTGCCAACTACCTTGATTTCAGGAAAAAAAAAAAAAAAAAAAAAACAAAACCCTTTCTTAATGAAGAAATCTACTGAGAGTTTTATCTTGGTCTTCTACCATTTATTCTTTGAAATATATGCTGAATCTGCTGCACTCAAATTTGAGATACTACTTGTATCAATATGGACCCATGGTTTCATGCCTTTAGATATGCAAATTGTGTTTCTGTAACGAACAAAACCTTAGAGACCATGCTGTTGTGGTTCCACAGAGCCTTTATTGCGCCTCATCATTATGCTAAATTAATACAAATTTCCTGTGTGTCCAGAATTCAAAGTCAATCAAATGGCTTAATCTCTGAGGATATGGGATAAAAATGCTATTATTACAGTATGGAAGAGGGTGAGGGATTACTTTTAAAAGCATCCAGGCTATATGCTAGGACAGCAACTCTGAAACATGTGCATGTTATGAACCACATTGTAACAGACTGTGAACTTACAGATTGCCTCCTGTCCTACTTTTGCTTGCACAGCTCCCTACATTTGTATGATGCATTTTTGGCAGCTTCAGCATTTGGCCCTGTAGAGAAGCAGTGTTAGAAAGGTAATTTGTGATCTGTTACTGGTCTCCAATGTACTGAATATTTTGAATTTTTATTTTCAAAAGTTAACCACAGTGTTAATTTCTATGTTCTTTTTCCTCCTATGCTTTATGGCTGGCATCAATAAGAGGAACCAATGCCAACTGTCCAGGGAATTATCCAAAGCATATTAGCACATGATAGTTCTTGAGAGATCCACAATCCACAGTTTGAAATCTTGTGCATTAACAGATCCAGCTGTACATTGGAGGATTTTTCTGAAATTGATGATGCTGTCATGATACTTTTTTTTTTTAAAGATCTCTTGCACCTGAGAAATTTTGAAAATTTCTTATATCTTCATCGTGGTATGTGATTTTACTTTGGAAGATGAGGAAATCTATGCAGTCACTTGAGGTTCTTTCTAATCCTTTTTTCTTAACTTCATTAAATATATTAACTGCACCAACAGGCTGAGTCCCAGCTATGATACACTGCTGATGAGAAAAGCTTGTGTCACAGCAAACCTCTGGGCTGTATAGTCTTCCAAGCATTTATCTTTCAAGACTAGTATCTTAAACTAATGCTTACAGAAATAAAAAATTGGGCATGTCTAGAAAAATTAAAGAATGCCTGGTTTGCCTATTTCTCTTTGCATGAGTATTCTCCTGCTGCTTTTCAGAAGCTCGTGCTAATCTCATGTAGTGTGATCAAAAAGGCATGCATAGTACAATATGAGATGTTAATTTTGAGATCATCTTTGCGCTGAAGACTCTGATCTTCAGGTGTTCCTTGGGGATCTGGGCTACTTGCATTTATTTGGAGTGGATTTCTTACCTGATTGTTTCAAAGTTGTAAGCCTCACAAATGAAAACTTAACAAGGAGCATAGTCTGTTTTGTTTAATTTTCTGTATAGGAATGACCAAGTGCAAAAACTTGGAGTACAGTGTAAAAGTAGGGCAAGCAGAGAGATTTGCCCTGTACACCCTCAAACCATGCTAGGCTGGTGGCTCTGGGATTTCCCAATCCAGAAGTGATCTCTTTGTATTTAATTGCTTTCAGTAGGTTTTCCTCCTGCAAATTTTTTCAGTCACTCATATTGATTATACAGCATCACTCAAAGAGCAGGAGAGGCATCACTTCACATGTTAATGTGAAACAGCTATTTCTTATCACCTGGTAGTTACTGGATCAAACAGGTCTTCTAAGACCGGGAAATGTGCTGTGATATGTGCTAACTCCAGCATACCTGGAATATCCTGTTTTTCATCAATAACTGTCTCTTCTGAAAAGAACTAATAAAAAGCAGCTTCTGTAACTGCTTTGGGTTGTATTTGGACATATAAATTGGATGTATTTGGGTCATATAAAAGGATGAGAAGAAAAATAATCAGTTAACGTTTCTTCATCGATCAGAACTACTTTCTGCCATTCAGAATGGTTTCACATGATTTTTTTCCTAAAATTAAAGTTGCATTTATATCAACCTCTTTGGCTTTGATTGGTTAGCTGGCTGTTTGTCACACCTCTGAAACTCTCTTGTAGATGTTATTACATGCAGGACGCATGGAAGGTTGTGTATATTCAATGATTATAGGAAGACGTGTCTTCAGGACTGTCCTTGCAGAAGCTATCTGATGACAGGTTTGGATCTCCTCTGTGTTAGTCACTGACAGTTTAGTTCTTCGGTATGCTTTGTTTTATCTCTGCATTTTCACTCTATAGTTAAGTCAGTCACAATAGAAACTGAAAGAACTGACAAAAACTGAAGGATCAGAATTGTGTTGGAAAAGGAAAAAACAACCGAAGCCAAGATTCTAACTATTTATGCATCTTGTATTCCCGACAAAGTCATTGTCTTGGGGTTCGGAGACAGCTAAATGATTGATTTCACATAAAATATTTGTTGTTCTAATTACAGTATCATCTGGGTCTTTGGCAACAAACAGATGCAAAAAACAGCCTTTACATACCATCTTGAAAAACTTATGATTTGCTTAATGTGCTTTATAATCTAAAGCATATGTCTTTGCATGGAACTGCAGTATCCAAAACGAAGCTGTAAGTAATGAATCACTGGGTGGAAGAAAACGCATTGCTCCTGTTACGAGCTCTTTCAGAGTGTGTATTCAAATGGTTCTGTTTAGGGCTATAAACAAAAGGCTGTGCTCACAGTTTTAGCAGTGTGTTACAGATTCTGGGATGCACATGACATCAAAGAGGCTACATTAATTTCCCTAGCAGTCTATGGCTCTTGGCACTAGGAACACACTCCATCTGAATAAACAGAAGTCTAGTTCACCACTAGTGAATCTAGTTGTGTGGGGGATCTGAGGTGATCATGAAGCTCGATTTTGTTTTGTTTTATAACTGTCTATGATAGGACTTCTTGCCCCTCCAGATTTTCTGTGTTTTCAGTGAATCCGGTAACTACATTTAGAGCTATAGATTTAGACCACAAAGCACTTTGCACTGAAGGTAATTAAATCTAAGTTGTTATTTTTACCTACTGAATCCAAGCAAGAGCTTTGAGTGCATAGCAATTGCAGGATTTGTTAAGAATTAATCTCTCTTCGTAAGCACTAATGGATATATATTTTTTAATTAGTTAACAGCTTTTTCCTTAGAAACCCTTGAGCCAAGCTCCAGTAGGATATTTTGCAAGTGAGCAAGAGCTGAGGCCTTCTAACTCCTTGAAGAACGTGTGATTTATTGTTCTTTCCATGCATGCCTGCCACTAACAGCATGAAAAGTATCGACCCCTATAAATATTCCTGGGCACTCCTCTGTAGAGGAAGGGAGTAAGGGAATTTGGTGGCAAGAATGGTTCCCAATTGTATTATTTCTCACTATATCAACAGAGTGGATGGCCTTATTGAACATATTGAAGTGCTGGGTAAGTATGAGGTGTCCTGGAGAGAATTACAATTGTTAATAATATTAAATCTGCCAATTTGCCTCCAGGCGCATGATGTTACTAGATTAATCAAATCTTCTGTTGCCAGAACTTAG
The DNA here is from genome assembly GCF_026119805.1 of Tympanuchus pallidicinctus. NCBI lineage: Eukaryota > Metazoa > Chordata > Aves > Galliformes > Phasianidae > Tympanuchus > Tympanuchus pallidicinctus. Next base: position 18,867,599 of record NW_026294669.1, read on the forward strand.
ATTCTACTGCTGTACCATTTGTAGTTGTTTCTTTCTTTTTCTTCTACTCTTTAGTTTCTCAGTATCATATTTGATTCATTTTTCACCTTTTTTGTCTGTCTTCTAGCTGTAGTGTTCTCTTCCCATCTTTGATTCCAGAGATAGTGTTTTCCATCAGCCGCCTGTTCTTGGTTGTTTTTTGGTTATTCTTGTTGTGTTGTTGTTGGGTTTTTTAAACTATTATAATATACTTCATATTTATAATGTATGGCATAGACCTGGTAACTTCATTATTCCCATATGAAGCTATTGGATTACTCTACAGAACTTGATCTGTGAAGCCTATTACAGCCATTATCCTGCCCTTGCTTCTAACATATTCAAAGTAGGTAACATGTAACAGGCAGTGTGCTGATACCTTGTGCTGTGAGTCTCTGTGTGCTACAGTCACAATGTGGTTTCATACAGGGGTGCGCAAGATAGTGTTGTCTGGGCTGGCGTAAGTATGGCAGGCAGGCACAAGAGGAGTTCACTGAGTTCACTGACTGAGTATAGCTCAGTGTAACTACCTGAGTATTCACTCTGCTTCTTCAGCAAGTTTTTTATTTTTCTTCCCTTTTGCAATTAAGGTGTGATGCAAATTTTTGCAAAGGGTGGAAAACCGTCAGAATGAGAAAGCGAAATTGTTTGTGTAAACACTTGTGGCCTGACAGCAGTATGTGCTCTTTGTGAATTTCTCTTCTTTAAAAATGAAGCTGAAATAATTAAAATCACAAAGCCTAGATCAGTTACAGCATTTTTACTGCATAAGCGATGCTCAGTCTCTCTCATTTAGTACTGATACGAGTGGGACCAGAATCACTAGCCCCTTGGGTCCTTTTCTTGAAGAGGCTTGTATGGCACAGAAGAAAATGTAACTGTTCCTTGAAATCAGCGTGCTGCACCTAATTACCCATTTAGCAGCCAGTCCAGGAGGAGAATGTATATTATCATTGTGTGTGAGGTCATTTCTGAATTTGACCAAGACTTCAAGAGAAACAGTGAAGTTAACTTGCTGCTTGAAAAATGATTCAGAACTGGAAATGCTTGAAAACATCAAAATAAATATAAATTATCAAAAGAGAACAAAGACAATTTTTTTTCCACAAAAAGTCTTCTCCCCGGGCTATTACAATGCTTTACATAGGCATGATCAATATATCCAGATTTGAGAACCAAAGTCTTTTGGAATAAATTAGACTGGCAGGAAAAGAAACAAACAAAGAACAAATTAACATGATTTTAAACATTGCTTAAATTTTCATGAATGTAGACCTTGAGATGTTATGATGAGATCCCATGAGTCTGTGCTAATATTTGCTTATAATTAAGGGTTGCACTTTCATGTTTCGTCTGATATTATAGATTGGAAATCAGATACATGCTTACTATTTTTCTTGGTCATACTGACTTATCTACTTTATTTGCTTACTATGTTAATAATAAATATGGCCCCATTTTCTGTACCGAGCTGCCCTTTCTCCTCATCTGATAAATCTCCCTGTGTCTGAGTGATTACAGAAGGACTACTCATCCTGTGTTGTTAAGTTTGTGTTCACCTGAAACAGAAAAATACAAGGCCTTCCAAACCTTTTTTGGGTGAATGGCTTCAGAAATAAACTGACTGCTCTACTCCACTCCTCAGTATGTATTGGAGTGGATGGAGTCCCTTCAGCAAGGGAGTCAGCGATGCAGCCTGCTTTGTAGCACTGACGCATTGGCAAAGATCCCTTCGGTGCATTCCTTGCTAAAAGTAAGATGTCATCCAGAATTTAGTGCCCTCTCTGTGCTGTACCAGTCTTAAGACAACCTGATTCGCATCTGTGGATTTTACAACTTCCAAATGCAGGTCACCATTTTCTCAGCAGAATTCACCAGATAGGAAGAATTAGAAGTGTTTGGCAAGGTCACCAGCATCATGAGGTTTTTGAAGCAAGGACTTAATCATGAACAGTTGAAGAAGACCCCAACTTTATTTCAGGAGCAGGAATGATGATTGCAGTTCCTCTGAAGAGTATGCCCAGGGCCTGTCTACAAGTTTTCAATATTGAGTCAAGCAGGGCAAATGGGACATCTAAATGAGATTTTCTCTAAGTATCAGAGTGAAGTCATACGCCTCACAGGAAGTCATCAGAAAAACATATTTTTTTTTTTTCCAGGTTTTTCAGCTGTTCTGTAAGTATCAGTCAGGGCCCAAATCGTTGGTGCAGAAGTCCTTGTCTTGTAGCTAAAGAGCATTTCAAAGTCTTTCCCCGTATCTGACTGTCAGCTTGTGCAGCTTTGAGAAAGTCCTTTGCAGTTTATTGAAAGAATGAATTTCTAAACAGAAAATCATCTAAATAAGGTATGGCATATGAAACTTGCTAATTTCTTCAAACTCATTCACTTCAAACTCGGATCTCATGAAAAGTGTCAATGTGGTGGATGTGATGGCTAACTGAAGAAAAATATTTGTTTCAACCATACAAAAACCAAGAAGAAATGCATGGAAATTGAAAGGTGAAAGTAGATACCAGAAATCAAAAAATCTACAAAAAATCTTCTGCAGATTGACTCACAAAGAAATGAATTCACATTAGGTAAGAAGAGACCCATCTGGTATCTTGAATAGTTTTTAACTTCAGCTTTAGTTAAAGTATAGCTTTTCTAAAACCTTCCAATCTCATCTTGAATTTCCATCATACTGCTAATTTTTTTTTTCCTGTCTGATTGCTTTCACTTTGTGCTGTATTTAAATTGGATTTTTCTTCCTCTCGTGGTCTTCAGGCATTTCAGGCCTGTGTTTCCTAGAGTAAAAAGCCCTCCACCACCAGTAATCCTTCTATACAGGAGCTTAGACTTGCTTCAAAACATTCTTATCCTTCTTTTGAAACAATGGAACATCACATTTTAATTTTTGTTGACTGTAAAGCAAATTTTCAAGATCTCAAATTGTTCTCAAAACATTCTGCAGTTTACAGGGCTCTCTCTAAAACAATTCTGCAGTCAACGGTAGAACCATTTCCTTGTTTCTGTGGAGTAGCACTCCACTTTGCTCCCAATCTACTTGATGCTCAGCAGAATATACATAGGATTCCCAAGTCTTCCTTGAGGTGCCATTTTCCAATTGTGCAATTCCCAGTTCTGAAAAATGTAACTTAAATGTCTGACTTTACATTTACTTGAAAACACACATCTTCGTAATCCGTCTGAGCAGTGCAAGCCCCTGGTCTCTGCCGTAACTGATGAATAAGAAGAATAGCTAGTAGTAATAGAAGAGGATTAAATAGAAACCCCATTGGATTGTTTACTTATAAGTATGTACTTTATAGTTAAATTTATCCATTTGCCAGTTTCTAATTCCCTTCACTGTGAGCAACATTAAGGAAGAAATTCTTCACTCATAGGGTGGTGAGACACTGGTACAGGCTGCTCAGAAAAGCTGTGGGTGAAGGTGTTCTAGACCAAGTTTGATGGGTCTCTGGGCAGAATTATCTAGTGCTCGGCAGCCCTGCCCGTGGCAGGGGAGTTCAAACTACATAATCTTTGAGATCCCTTCCAACCTAGCTATTCTATGATTTAGGGATGTTTGCCTAGCTTCAAGCAAGGAAAGGAGGACACTTAGAACCTCAGTCTGTCCTATGCTGGCCAGATCAGCTGACATAGCAAGCTTGTCAGGAGGAGATTTACTTTGTTATTTATGTGCTGTCATGAAGGATTTATTAATTGAGATTGGGAAATTGCTATGTGAATATTTTCTGCTCACTGGAAGAAAAGTTTTCTTCTGGACAAAAGGGAGGCAGTTACCCTACTTGGCTAGTTCAGGCTAGTGCTACAGGACAGCCTGAAGGAAGTGCATGTGTGCACTCTCTTATCCAAATTGTGAATCTGTAGGAAACTTGGGAGTCTGGGCGTGCTGGGCTCTTGGCGCAATTGAGGTGCAACACAAATAATGCACTGGTAATGACACTGGTGCTGCTGCTTTTAGCTTTTCCTATTGGATGCTTTAAGTTTGCCATCAAAGCAAAATGTTATAGAACACCATTTAAACTGCCTATTCAACTGCTGAGTGTTGAGCACATGTTAATGCAGTTTTCTCCAGATATGGTAGTTTATGATAAATGTTACCAGATTTTTTACTGTTCGTGTAGTATGCTGCTAAACACTAAGACAAATGGGCCCACTGAAAGGGTATTTCCTTTGGAGGACACAAGCTGCAGACCACCCATGGAATACACAGGAATAATTAAGCATCAATATAAAAAGCTAGAACAAAATATTAGTGTTTCAGAATCCTAATGAATAAAAGACATTTTAAAAATGAAGACCATACAGATGTTTTGAAAAATAACATGAAGGCCTCAACAGCATCCTGGGGGAAAGAACACAAGAACCCTCCCCCCCCCCCCCCCCATCATGTTGCAGTACTGTTTGAGAAGTTACAAATATTTATGTGGCGTATGCTTTTGGCAAGCTGCAGAGAGATGTGTGAAAGTATGAATAACTGTGAGGCCTGGGGCTTTTTTCATACTGACCTCTTGATAGACTGAAAAAAGTGATTTTTGGAGAGTTATTCAAGAATTACATTGTTGAAAAAAAGAATTTGTATGGCCTTGCAATTGAACACATTTCTTGCAAAGATTGGAATGCCTACTGACCTGATATGGCAGAATACTCTAAGGTCAATTTGAATAACTTTCACTGCAAACAGAAAGAACAGAACATGGCTGCAGCAAGCCTTTGGCAAAAACTGTCAGAGATTTCAGAGAGAAGATTATCATTATCTGCTATCTAAATGTAACGGAAAAAAAACTTTCCAAAGACATGAATAGCACTTGGGAACCCAAGTTCCACAAGTCTTCAAGCATTTTCTGGAGCAGCTTCTGCCTTGTCTGGATTTATACAGTGGAAGTAGCGGGGTCAGCTGTTACAGTCTATTGAGATAGAATAGAAAGGTTTACTGAACTTGAAAAGTATAAATCAATGAAGGTTTGGGTATCATAATTAGCAAGCAGTGCAAGCATATTAGTTAAAATTTATTTTTTATTAATGAAAAAATGTAACCCTTCTCTATAAAATAATTTTTAATTTGAGACCTAACTCTGCAGTCAGCTCCCCGGTGCCATTTAACTTGCCATCAATTCCAGGCATTGTGTGGGAAGATGATGGTGGGCTCAGAGTAAGTGATCCTCTCCCGCAACAAGAACCACAGTTCAATAGTTTCCAAGAGAGTATATCTTAGAGATTTTACCGTGGAGACAGAAAAAAGGCAGTGAAAGAAAATATAGAACAGTCAGTCCTCTGGCTGCAAGGGCCCAAGTGCAACCACCTCTTATACCTCCCTCAGTAACTGCAGAAAAATGCAGTATTTGCAGGCTGTGATCCTGAATATATGATAGACCTTCTTTGTTTACCTGCTTGTTAACAACAAATCTTAAACATGGATTTGTGGGATGAGAGCCCTACATCTGCACAACGCACACTGACTTCAGGTTTGAAATGCTTAAAAGGAGTTCCTGCACTGCTTGATCTTTGTGCTGCTCCTTTGTGTCAGATCACATTTCCCATGCAGTACAGAGTGCAAATGTGCCACCAAAAACTCTCTGTTCACACTGTCATTAAAATAATTTTTAGGAGGGAAATGTCAGAAAAGTCAAAGATATTGAGAGAATTACGTGGAAAATGAATGAGCTTTCTTTACCCACCATTCTGTCTTTCAGTAAATAGTGCTTCTGTTTTGTCCTGAAAGCACTTGTTCTGGTAATCTGAAGGATGTGCCGCAGAAACTCCTGGTGAAATATAGTACAGTGCACCATAATGTCTTTTGTCCTTAACATGGAGAAAAAAAAAAAAAAAAAAAAAGACAAATGAAAATAAAAAGGCTGTCAGTTCTTTTCAGAATCTTTCCTTTCCAAAATATTTCCTTCATCTTTAGCCTCTGCTTTCCAGATGGCTTTAAGCAACTGTTACTCTACAGCACACCACAAATTATATTAAGAAAGTGTAATTCCAAACTAGTTTGATTACTCCGATTAAGCAGAGAGCCACATCAAAAAGTAGCCTTTCTATATAATAAAAATGGTGATAATAGAGTAAGTCTCATAAGTCAAGGAGCTTTATTACCTCCTACTGTAGAAAAACGTCTTTGCTGCTGCTGAAGGATGTATCCCTGGCTGGTCACGGTATCCTCATTTCCTGCTTAGATAGCAGAAGATACTCAGATAAAGAGTGAAAGGAATACGGAGCTGTGTGATTTGTACAGAGGGAAGCATAAAAAAAGGGTTTTAAAAGTAAAAGTGAAGCTATGCTTAAAAACTTGTGTTTGAACTAAGTTTCAAAACAGAAAACAAAGACTTCCCAAGTTTCTTGGGCTCACTTTGAATAGGATAGACTTGCTAATAGATTTGGGACCAAATGGGACAGAAGAAAGGACTGTTTACTGACTAAAATATCCTAAGACGTTCACAGCACCTGGCACAGCTTAAAACTAAATAGTATTATCTTACTGTAGGTTCAGAAAACTGTCTTGAACAGAAGCTGAGAACACCTCGTCGACGATGTCAGCAGCCCAAAATGCTGAATAGCCCTGAGGACAACATGTACTATAACCAGTTAAATGTGAGTTCAAAGTGGCAATAAAGCTGTTTTACTGGCTTTGTTTCCAGTTAATAATTCTGTTATTAATACCTGTTTCAGCCCCTCCAGCCCCACCCCCACGTTCTTCTGCTCTCGTCTTGAACATGTGCTTATGCTCTTTATCTGTTGCTTTCATGTCAGGATGTCTGCCTTCACGGTGAATAATTGATGTGGTTTATCAAAGACGAGCAAGATGCATGCTTCATCAGGCTCACTTGAGCCCTTTGATCAAAAAAATTATGCTGTGACTTCTGATATTATCAGCATCTGCTTGCATTCAACACAAAATCACTTTGAATTAAAAATTAACGACTTGCTGCTTTGCTTTGACTGTGTGTTCTTGGCCCTCTCCACAGGGAACTCTAGAATATCAAGGGAGCAAGAGGAAGCCAAGAAAACTTGGGTAAATATCTATCTTCTTAGTTCTAAGCAACTGTAAACAGAAGAAGTCCTTTGTGATATTACAGAATATGCAAAACTTTCTAGAGAGGCTTCTAAAAATAAACAATTAACATATCTCTGTGCATTGACATTGGACGTTTTCTACAGAAGCAAATGTAAAACTCATATGTAGTGCTGTCTGCAGATACTAGAACTGATTCAAAACAGCTCCCCAGCTTTCTCTGAGTACTCCTGCAAAAATAACCTTTATGTTTTACAATGTGTTTGCCCCTAATGAGTGGTGTCAGATGAAAGGTATTTAACCTGAAGTTCTCTAACCTAGAATATGACCAGCTTTGCAGCTCTTCACTCACAGTGGGTTGCAGCCTTCCTGGGGGAACAGGTTTTAAGAGGCCCTTCATCCCAAGAGAGTGTTGCTTCTTCTCAATTCAGCTGAGTCAGTTCTTGTTGTCTCGTGGACAATTACCACCTGGAAATAGGTACAAATTGAAAAGTCTATGAAAGTCCAATTGGCTACTTTTGAGTGATGAAAACATTTCACTGACTGGTGACACAGATTGGTGAGGACCAGTATATACCGGATCTTGCAAAGGCATCTACTCCAAGATTACATTAGAAGCTTATGTAATATTTTCTCACTTGTTAATTGATCTTCTAAATATAATCAGATGAATAGAAGGTCTTTGGGTCAAGGTTAAAGCCCAAAATTTTGCATGACTGAGCAGAATTTGATTAACTCAATTTCTCCCCACTATTTTAAAAAGTCTGTATTCCTGTTTTGGGAACAAAAGTACTGATATGAGACTTCAGTGCTCAGCATACTTCACCAGAAAATAAAAAAGACCCTTGGTGTCAATAAGGCTTTGCCCAAAAATTAGTGATGTGTTCTTTGGTTCATATGCACAGTAAACTGTCAGCTGAAATGCATTACCAAAATAATACCACATATATGGTACAGACAAAAAAAACCCAACCCCCATTGCTTGAGTGAAATGCCCATTTGATGCAAACAGTTTGTCTATCATTCTGTATAGCTAAAAAAGAAAAACTGTATTGCCTTTCACTGATCCTTAGAACCATTCAGATTCCAATCATAAGCAGTAGCAGCAGAAGAAACATAAAAGGCACGTGTAAAAGCTACACCTTTCTGATCAAATCACTCTAGCCTTTTTTTTCTTTTCTTGCATTAGCACCCTTCATTTTTGCATCCATAGAGAAGTTTCTGTTTCTGGAGATATTGACATAATTGATTTTTTAACTTAATAAATGTTGTTTGTTTTCTTTCAAGCCAAATCAAAGTGCTTGATGGAGAGGATGAGTATTACAAATCACTGTCAGCTGTTGAATCTATCCCTGAAGATGACAGCTGTCTCAGTTCCCCATCTCCTCCTTCTTCAAGAGGAGTGTCTTTTGCTCAAAGCTGAACTTATTCTGTTGACTAACACTGGTAAGAGTATTTTCTTGCCGGTAATCTCTTCTAATTAACTTTGTGCTTGCTTATGTAATCCATTAAAAAAAATAGACATTCAGTTAGCAACTTCCTTTCAGTAATTTAGATCTGGTTTTGCAGATACAAATTGTATTTCTGTAAGCAATTCCAGTAAAGGAAGCAGCGCTACCTGTGCGTGTTGATGTTAACCAGCACATTTCCTTAGCAGCAAGGTTAGTTCACGCAGATCCAGCTCCTTCCTCCCCACTCCCCCAGCTGCTGTTTCCAGCCTGTGCCATCCCGTCTGTTGTGCTGGCACAACTGCTGTGTGGAAAATAAGATCAAGGAACTGATCTATATTAGAAGAACACTGTACTAGAAAGCATCTTTTGGGGTTACGGTGAAAATGCTCTATATTTCCTTAGTTTAATATTAAAACTCTATCATTTATAACTTTGCATGCTGTGAATGGTTTTTAATATTACAAAAATGTGCAGAGTAAATTCATCTAAAGTAATGCGTGTCTTAATGTACTTCATAAGTATTTTTTCTTATGATGTATTAGTTTGCCATAAATAGAATAAATAGAATAAATAGAAAAACTATTTCAAATATAAGAAGCAAAACAGTTTTAATGCTAATATTAGGTGACTGAATCTGACTTCAGATTGCTTCATATAGCCCTTTTGACTGAAACCATCATTATGACTAGGTATTCTTGTTGTCTGTGCAAGTATCTCATATCTTGCTTAACCTGGGCTTAATCTTTGTGCTTGAGTGATTCCTCCACTTCCACAGCTCTTTTGTATATAACATGAAATAATGTCACCTGCAAATTTTTCTACTTGCTTTTCACTTTTTTTCCAAATTCCTAGTGAAACCATTGCTAATTCCTATGGAACAGAGACACTTTGCTGGTAACAACTTCTGTGGAAAAGCTGACTACTTTGCTTTCCTCTCAGCTTCTGACCCACAGTTTTGATTTGTGACAATTCTTTCTTTTCTGTACATCTCTTGTAAAAACTTATGGAAATAAAATTTTCTTATGTGTACTGCCTCAAAAAATCATTTTGAGCAGACTTAATTTTTGATAAATGATGCTGAGTAAATCTGACCATTTGTTATACAGATCTAATGTTGATGCTTGTTTTCATTTCCCCCCCAGTGAGTGCCATGGCCTGTGCTAACAAACCTTCCTCCTTGTGGAGGTGCAGTCCATGCTCATTTGGAGTGCTACAGAATTTCTTGCAATCCAAGTTCATTGGATCCATCTTTTTGACCACAGGATGAGGAAAAATGGCATAGGAAACAAGAGGCAAATATGGCCGGAGCATTCCTAGGCTAGAATAGGGTTTAAAGGTAGATAGTTCAGCATAAGTTTTGTCTCATCGAATAAACCCAGTAGTGAAGTCAGGACAGGGCAGATGAGAACAAGAGGACTCTGTTGTTCCAAGGACAAGCTTTCATTCACTTTTCTCTCACAGCGTGACAATAGTTGCAAGAGGCAACAGTCCTTTAGTTCACTCCTTACTCTCTTCTGCTGTACATCCGGGTGTGGGCTTTAGAGCCTTTAAAACTTAAGGACTCATTAAATTGGTGAGTAGCTGCAGATGTAGATTAGAAGATGCACTACAACCATGAATGGCAGTTAATATGAATTCATACATAAAGGTCAGTTTTCTTTACTTTTTGTCAGAATATAACAAGAAGTATTTGTTATGATCCCTCATCAAAAATAACATCTTTTCCTACATAATGCATACATTCTCCAGGCCCATTAATCTGCAACTTATCTAGATGGAAAATGACTTTTTTTTGAAAACAGTTCAATAACTAAACTATGTTCTTATATTGGCATAGGTCTTAGGGAGCTCTAGCAGTGTTGGTGCTTTGTGGTTTCATCTCTCCTTTCTGATAACAAAGTTTCACTGGGAAAATAATGTTTTATTTTAGTTCAGTGCACATCATTATTATGTATAGTGAGAGTTTATCAATTGTTTCAGTTAAACAGAAGCAAGCCTTCCAGTTAGATATTACATCATGTGTCTATTAACCAAAAGCTTGTCTTACACTGAGTAATGCATTATGAGGAGCAGTTGTATTAATTTCATAAGGAAGTAAAGAGAAGTAAAAAAAAAATTATAATTCAGAAAAGCACTTAAGCTGAAACCCAAGTCCTGCTGAAACCAATGAAATTTCAGGTTATGATTAAGTGCTTTGCTGAATGGGCCAAGTTCACAGCTTCAGAATATTAAATAACAAGCACAAACAAAAGGCAAATGCTCTCTAGATGCATTCCTTAGGTTCTTCTGTTTCTTCTTCCCTATTATTGAGTTTGCATCAATCTTAGTCATCAGAAACGGACTTCAAAAGATCTTATGTCATATTTTGAGCACTCTTGAATTGCATGGAAAGGGTAAAATATAACATTTTCCTTGTCATATGAAATGCCACTATCTACATCTGATATAACTTTTCATATTGGTTTAATGTCACTAATATTTTTATTTGAAGTTACTATCTGAGAACCACTGCGGAGCTATGCGTTCTGAGTCAGAACTGTGCATGAAGCTGGTCTGTGCTTGGCTTTATTTCATAACTCACCCCTTTCTTCATATGCTGTTTGGCTGACTCACTTCATACTCACCACGTAACACTCTTGAGGTGGGTTTTCTTCATCTTTACTTTAGTACACATGTATCCCTTTAGATTATTAAGGGCCATCTCAACATTGTGCTGCTGGTGACGAGTTGGCAGAACAGATTTTCACAGTTAAATGTGCAAAAAAAAAAAAAAAGAATTTTAAAAAATATAGTTCTGAAAATATATGAGATGGGATACAAACACAGATGCATAATGTGCCCCAAGAAATAGGGAGAAGCAGTGCAAGAGACATGTCAGTCTGATGGTCACAGTCAGTGAGCACGTCAGCACAAACTGCTCAGATTTTCTCAATTGGTTTATTATTTATTATTACATTCTGATTTATTTTCTTTCACGTATATTGTCCTGAAATATTAATGTGTTTTGCTTAATAGTTCATAACATCCTGTTCTTAATATTTTATAAAAGACTTTGAATCCTGTTATGAAAAAGAAAATTTCATAGACCGTGTCTGTAATACATTTAACACATTTCAGTGAATGAGAGAGTAAAGAGTGACGACCAACAAGAGATTTTAGTAGATCCTTCCGCAGACCCTAATGGCACTAGCAGCCAGTTCTGCCTTCCAGCTCTGGCAGCATGAAAACTCTCTGTGCCAACACACATTGGGCAGGGAGCTTTTGGAGATCAGTCCCTTTCATTTGGTAATTTTAAACTTGCTTCTCACTTAAACATTTACATCACTTCAGTAACATAAAGGGACCTTAGAATAGGAGTAAATTGCAGCCCTCTTAAATTTGCCCCCACTGTGACCTCCCTCACCCATATGCCATGAGAGTGGTGGAAAGGGCTTTTGTGTACTGAGGATCTTTTCAGTAGTCCCCATCGCACCATCTGAGGAGCAAATACTTAGAAGCTTATAAAATATACATCTATATAATGTAAAAGTAGAAACTTTGCTGAGACCAGTCAGACCAAAAGCTGATGTTCCTTTTGGTGGCAATGACCACATTTTTTAAGCAGTAGATACTTTTCCCCCAGTACTGAACAGCTACTGATTGTCTTGTGTTATTTACTGTAGTTGCATAATGCTTTTAGAAATGTATTCTCACGTAATATTTTGTTCTATATTATATAACTGTGTTTGTACTTCCAAGTAATTATCCCATCATCTTTTAATTCCACCGAGTTCCTAACTTCTGGTATGTTGTGGTTATGAGAACTGTGCATGGCACATGCAAACAAAGTGGATTTTTTTGTTTGCGGTTTAAAGAGAATGAATTTATTTAAACATGGTCCTTTCTAATGGAATAGGGTGCCTTCTAACAGCATTGTCAGCAAGTAAGAAGGAGCTACCAGTTATTTTCTTCACACTACTTTTTACACACCTCTGGTGCACTTCTCATTCCATATAAATGGCTACAGACCATAAGGATTTGTAAGAAGTCTCTTCGTGTTGCTATTTTCCATACTTAAGTCTCTTCAACTTTTACTGCATCTTATTTAACAGTAGTCTTAACTGAATGATTTCTAACCTTTGTTGGTATAACCAACATCCATTACAGTGATAGAAAATGTTTTTATTTACTTACATATTCTATTCTGTTTAAAAACAGACACAGATTTAAATGTAGACAATATTAAAAATTAAAAGTAGAGGAAATGTAGCGTCTATAGATCCAGCAGTCTTATTCAATATTGAACTCAGTAAACTGTAGGAAATCAAGGTGTTTCATACCTGGTAATGCGGCTGTCTCTGATGGAGCAATATATGCAATACATGCCCAGTTCCCACAGCATTAATGCTCAGTGCTCTCATTTCAGTATCTGTTGATCTTTACCTGGTTTCACATGTATGAGAACAGATGATCAATTCTCACATTTTAGAGCTCAAGTCCATAACTGTAAGTAGAAATTCACAAGTTTCTTTTTCAGCAAAAATGAAGAAGAAGTACACAGTTACGCAAAAAGATATTTGACATTATGGACAGGGAGTAAGAAGGTAATTTTGTAGTGGAAGCAAAGGACTGGAAGTCAAGGTATCTGAGTGGTACAAGTTGCTATTTTATATCAGATTTGCATTTATGTAAAATCAGATTTAAGCCCCAAGCTTAAATGTTGCCTTTTTTGTTTGTTTGCTTGTGTTTAAGGTTATATTTGAATACTTAGTTCCTTTCTCTTAAAAGAATTGAACATGCACAGAGATGTTGCTTTTGTACTGTAAAAGAGTTAGCAATGAAATAAATAACTGAAGTCAACCATATTCTTACTTCTCATTCCTAATTTTTTTTTTTTCTCAAAACAGAAGGAGAATTTTGGGAGACAACCAAACTCTGGCATTTTTTAATGTCTTCTGGTTAACCAGATACATAATAGTACATACGATTTAAAATAAGGCCATATGGCACAGAAGTGTCATCCTCTGTAGGAAACAACTAAGTAGTTTTAGTTCTGGTATATGCACAAGACATGGCATCTGATAATCTTACCTATCCTCCTTTTTACTCAGATAATGAGATATTAAAAATAATGTCAGTTTTATTGCTAGCATCAGAAGTATGTTTTGTTAGTGTGCCTTTTCTTTAAGACAGTTCACCCCCGAGAGGAGTTGTAGCAGAATGCTTAGTTAACAGAAAATGTTTCTGCATGACAGCAAAGCAGGATTTCAGACTGACAGAAGCGGCACGGGATGCTGTAAGAAGCCAAGACCTGGGAGCAGCCCTCTAGGCCTGAGCTAGAGGTTATAAAGTCAGTCAGAGTCTTTGTGTCTCCTTTGTGCTGGGACTGGAACTGTGGAGGGAAGAGGCCAACAATTCAGAATAATAGCACACTGTGTCTTCAAACTCAGGCTGATGCCATGATTCATCTTAATGAATTTCCCAAGAATTATTGGAAATTATTTTATTACACGCATAAATCCAGTATCAGTCAGAAAAATAAATATATGCAGTGTGTTACTGGGGGAATGTTTACTGTAGCACTCATGCTGTGATGCTAGAGGACATAGGAACAGATAAGTGAAAAACACATCTTGGAGTTACGTTTCCACAAACTAGATTACATATTATTGATCAGGCTAGCAGTAGATTAAATCCCTTGCTTTTTTTGAGAGCCCTATTTTTTTAACTAAGTTGCAGAGAAAGATCATTTTTCCACAATTTAAATAGCATTTTGTAAGGTTGTTGGGAAATGGAGATGCCAAGTAGGTAGATTAACATTTGTGTTCTGCAGAAGACCGAAGTCCCAGTTTCTGAACAGTCTCCAGTGAACACTGGATTTGAAGCTCTCAGCAAAACCAATATGGCCACAACACAGACTGGAGGTAGTCAGCTGGGCTGGAGCACAGAACTGGGAGGGAGGGAAACCTGTCTAGGCTGTGTCCCAAAATTATCATCCTATGGATCATGGCAAGTGTCAGGTGAAGATATCTGTCTAAAACAGTAGCAGAAGAGGGGTATTCTGATGTGAGATGTGTAGATGGGATGGCTGAGCCTGGGATGGGGTGGCAGGGCTTTGTGGTTCTGGTGGATGTGATTCTCATAGAGCTCTCTATTCCGGGAGGTGATGATACGGAATTGCTGCTGGAGTCCTTAGCAAGGAGAGGGGAATGTAGAAGAGGTGTTTTCACAAATGGTGTGATGTAGTTTATTCACTGCTTTCTGTTCTTACTGCTGCTCCCAGGTACAAGCAAGAAATAACACAGTTAATGCAACTGGAGCAGTTAGGTAAAGGCTGATCTGACAGAGCAGCTCCTACTGAGATCACAACGTCCTTGAAACAGAAACTTCTGATTTTGTAATTCCTACCACCGCAGGAATGAACTCAGCTAAGAAGCATAATTACAAATAATCTAATAATTTGAGAAAATTGATAATCTAAGATCCCCAGTTCTCATACAGATTTCTAAGACTGCTGAATGCTGTCGGTGAAGCAAGAGAAGCTGCTTAATCTGTCAGTCCACACAGCTGAAACTTGGGACAAGGCAGTATATTAAGGACACTGCCACTGCTTTGTCTCTGTGTCTCGAGATGAAAGTAAACTAAAAGAGAAATAGTGAATGTAACCAGTGTTCTTTGTATTCTTGATAGGATTGGTATGATGAAAGCTCACTTTCACATTCAAAGATAATTCCTGTATTTAATGCAAGCAGAGACAATTTATTTCATAACATTGATCTGTTAGAAATGAAGTTTTGAAAGAAAAGCAAAATGAGAGGCTACATGAAACTGTATCTTGTGATTACTTGTGTTGGAGTCTTCAGCATTTTGAACTCAATGCAGATTTACAGTTGAATTCCAATTGGAAATTGGTATTGATTGATCGTGTTGCTCATTTAACATTCCAGCATGCTGCAACAATAATGCAACAGACTGTGATAGAATGGGACGTGATCTAACAGGACATGACCGGTGGGATGAGAGCATAGCTCTGGGTCTGCTGGTAGTGCTGTGCAGTAGTTCAGGTTGGCATCTTATGTGCTTTGATTGTTCATTTCATTTCACTGTCATCCTACTGAGTTGAACACTTTAAAAGACACAGCGTTTTTCCATCTGTAAGTCATGGAAAGACAGATGGATACAGAGAAACTCCACCTACAGCACCTTGACTGAATGCCATTGCCCACTTAGTGGTAGAAAAATCCCTTCTGGAGAATTAAAATGCCCCTAAATATCTTTTATTGTGAAAGGCTCTCTAGTACAGGAAATTACTAATCTCTTAAAATTGAAATATTTGTGATTTGTCTTTTCTTAATGAGCCCAAGTAAAACCAACTGCTTCTTATCAACAGAGCTGCTATATTATAAACACCACTTCTGTTACACCAAAGTTAATCCCCAGTCATGTTAGGAGAAACTCATCCTTATTAAAGTAACATTAAGAGTTTCTTTTTATCGATCTGCTCCTTTCACTTAATGATAGGAACTTACTGATGTTTTAATAATAACCTTGCAAGCTTTATCTCATTTTACTTCAATGTGAGTTACAGAAAGATGCTATGGAAACTAACTTAGCATAAACATTTTGCAGATGTCTTTAAAGGTTAGGGGAAAAAAAAGATTTAGTTGCACTGCATGTTAACAAAGATGGCTGAAAAACTACAAGATAAAAGAGAGCCTGGAGTAGGAACATCAAAGAATTGTTAATGACAAGAAATACCATTAGGGTTAGCATCCCCTTTGTTTCAGCCCCCTCACACCTGCAGTGTGTTGCAGATTCTGCCTTTGTTGGCACATCTGAATTACTTCCATTAGCATTTATAGAAAAGTGGCTGCAAAACAACAGAAATGTACCCTGGGTTTTCACTGTTTCTCCAAGAAGTCTGATATTAGGTTCTCTGTGGGTTTCCTTCAAGGTACAGTATCTTATTGTAAAGGAGACCATAGACCCAGGATTCCGATGATTGCAAATGAGCGAGGTTGAAAGGAGAGGATCGCTTTTGTTGCTGCTGGAGAACTAATATAAGCAACTACAAGAAGCGCACATAAGAAGCTCAGACATTAGCAATAGCAAAATCAGAGCGTGAAATTCAGATTAGCCCTCCACAGGCTGTGAGAGGGAGGGGGTATTGGAAGACTTGGCATGGCTAAAGGTGTAACCTGTTTCATTTGGCCCCTGAAAATTTTTAACAGATGGTGGGACCAGCTGTCTTTTTCAGCCATTTAATAAACTCTTCGGTGGTAACAGTTTGGGAAGTGGGGGGTTTTGAGTCTTAGGCCAGAGGAAAAAATAAAGAAATCTGTCCCAATTGTCTTTGCCAAATAGCGAAGTCTGGAAACATTATGAAAAGTTAAAGTGAAAAATCTAATTGATGATACTGTCCTGATTATGCGTTTCAGCAGCAGAGGAAAAAAGGGCTATTAGTGCCCAAGTGGAACAGTGCTCAAAAAAACGCCTATTATGTTGTTATCTTTATCTGTCACTTTAATTTCAGTTCTTGCAAAGGAGGCACATAATGAGAAATTTAAAATGAGCTGTATGATGAGAAACTGTCTTACTTTTTGAGACATGATACTACGTCAATGTCTTGTATAAAAACCAAACCCAAATATATGCTGTGGATAAGATCAAGTTCACACAGTGAACTTATTCTAACTTGCATAGCACAGTGATATATAATGAAAATAAACTGCCAGTATAGAAGCATATGATGTTTGGGCTCTAGTAACCTTAGTGGTATGTGAGAGTTTGCTTATTCTGAGTTTACCCAAAAAAAAACAAAACAAACAAACAAAAAAAACCATTAGAATCCGCTTTCTTCAGTTAAATTATTTTCTAAAAAATTAACATTTCCAACACAACACTTAAATGGCAACTCTCAATTATAGGAGATGTTTTATTTAAAAAGCATGTCTAGTGTCTTTGAACAGAACAGTTCTTTTTGCACATTTACATGCTACCCAGCTGAGCAGCCAACCCTTCCATTTGACAAGGGCTTTGTTCTGCCTACAGGCCTATTATAAGCCCTAGATTGTTTGCCCTTAATAAATTGCAACAATAAGACAGAAACCTCTTTCAAGTTAAGAGAAATAAAACACGTTGCCTACATTGCAAAGCATATGAAGTTCAGTAATGACAACAGAAACATATCTACTAAATCTCATTTACTTTGCACCGACATCACCGCGGTTAAGATAGCCCAGAAAGGTTAGCATCTTTCCATACACTGAACAAAAGATTAAAGAAAACAACAGTGGGACAAAACAGCTCTAGCTACTGTTTCGAGCATTTTGCTTTCTCCTTCATGATATAAGATCATACTGGATGCTATGTAGAGAGGCTACTGGGAGTTAACCTGAAAATAAACGTGAAAGTAATTCAGTGTAGCACAGAAGAAAATGTTTTTAACTAAAATAAAATGTGCTTTTATATTAGGGAGAGAGAGAAAAAAAAAGAGTGGCAATTACTCAAATTAAAGAATTTATACTACTCTCTAGTGTGTCGGTGTTTGTCAGCTCCTGTGTGCCTGTTGGGCTGTCCCCTCAATCACAAAGCCCTACCAATTTTGCTTTTATAGCAACTAATGGACATTCTTCTGTGGCACAAGTGTTGGTTGGGAGCTTGTGATCTTAAACAAAATCGCTGAGTCCTGTTTATGGGGCCCCGTTTGTAGCATTCAGCTGCCAGCTGTGTTGTTTGTGTTTGCTATAAGTTGTTAGACATGGACACCTTTGTTGAGCTTAGATCTTCGGCGTATTTTCTTCACTTTAGCTAGAAATTCCCAATGATTTTTACAGTGTATCTGCAAATTATGAAGAAAATAGGAGGCAGTGTGCAACAAGAACAGACACCTTGAAATCCGTTTGCAACAGAAAAATTAAAGAAGGTGAGCTTACTTGTCAATAAATCACTAGTAATGGAAATAATTTAAAAGAGCTGTCTCTGTTAGAAACTTGTTAGTAACTCGACGCAGTGTTTTCAGAAATAAATTCCAGTCATTGGTTCATTTATAGTTTACATTTTTTAAATGCTTTCTTTTAATTTGCAGATGGAAGTCCTGAGGATATAAATATTTCTTTGCTTTGATAATAAGAAAAGGACACTTGGTACTGGGAAGTGATGCTGGCAGTTGAAAGTGCAGCAATACAAACTTTCAAAGGAAATGTAGTGTTTATAACACATATTGATTCCTTTGCTTTAAAGGCTACTTTTTATTCTTTTAAGGAGTTTTTGACCCATAGATGACACTGTTGAGGACTATTAGTTGTTTCTTGGGAACGTTTGGTATTTTAAATACCTCTGCTTTTCCTCTCTTAAGCCACAGCATGCAGGAAACGCCACAGTCACCCTGCTCTGGCAGGAAGAAGGAACTTAAGATGAAGGTGGCCGTGGCTTTTTCCTCTCCTGTCTTCTTTTGTGTCACAAAGAATTAAAGGCAATTCTTCATTGTCTCTGCCACGGTGCAGTGAAAAGATGCCAGCTTCGCCGCTTCTCCCAACTGCTGCACAGACCCAAAGAGAGCACGTCATTTGTTATTTCTGAGAGGGCAGAGCCGTCGTGTCTTACCCTGCTGCTTCCAACAGGGTTCATCTCCATTGTATCCAAATCTGGATGACACTTGGGTGAAGAATTTTAAGGGATGGACATGAGAGATTTTTGATGAAGGAGGAAAAAAATGGACTTAGGAACAACAAAGTAGAAAAATACAGTGTGAGAGGTTTAGAAGAAAAGAGAGGAAACCACCTGAGAGAAGAAGGGGGGAAAAAAAAAGGAGAGAAACATTGGTTTTAAGGAAGAGGCAACCTTGAGTGAATTTTAAGTTTTTAAGATGATCCCTATTATGGGCTATGATGAAGCCTCAAATCTTTTTGGAGAGCCTCTGGAGATGCATGTAATATTGTAGTAGAAAGCCACTTGGAGATGCTTTGGAAACTTCTTGAGGAGACAAGTGGTATAGTTACTGTGAATCCAAATAATTGCTTTTAGAATGCAGAGGTACAAATGGAATGGTAATTGGAGTTCCATAACTAAAGACAAATAAAATGTATCAGATCTAAAACTCCTAGATGTTCTAAACACTCGCTTTTCAACAATAGAAAATCACCATGATATTAAAATTCAGTATCCTGGGATCTGATTCCGTTTCTGAAATCACAGAATATCTTCACTTTTTGATGATGCAAAGTAAAACTTTTTTTTTTTCCTCTGGGCCTGCGACATTGCAAGGAATCAGGTTTTAAAGACAGTAAAACTAGTATATTTTATATTTTATAAACCTACAGTAAGGTTTAGAAATAATCTTTCCTGTCATAAATCACTTTGAGTTTACAGAAAATGTCAACATGAGAAGAACAGAAAGAAACATCCCTGGGATTTGATTTTCAAAAAGAGCAATTGTTCGGTATGCTACAAACTTTGTAGTTGGGACTCCAGAGAGATGGCTCACTGGTAGGTGATAAAAATCTTAGACAGGTGAGAAATATGCTGTTTGTGAGCCTTCCTATGCAGAGATTTGTTTTTTGAGAATGTTGATGTCTAAAAAACTTATTTTCATATTTTCTGGGGCTTCACTGTGTCACAAGAAATTCTTTGCTTCTTCAGACAAATTGCATAGAAGATGATGTATCTCTATATCTATACCATACATTTATGTTGTCACCTCCGAATTAAACTGATCAAGGAATATCAGATAAATACCAACAGAACAAAATACATCACTGATTTTTCAAGCTCCAGCCTGTAAAAACACGATTCACCCAACTATCTGAATATTGCTTATTCTTTTTTTCTCCAGACA
This sequence comes from Tympanuchus pallidicinctus, assembly GCF_026119805.1. NCBI lineage: Eukaryota > Metazoa > Chordata > Aves > Galliformes > Phasianidae > Tympanuchus > Tympanuchus pallidicinctus. Next base: position 18,887,901 of record NW_026294669.1, read on the forward strand.
TAAAGATCTCAGATGGTTATAGCCCAATTACAATTAAGCACATAATCTGTCTGCTTAGCTAGGCTGAATCTGGGTGCTTTCATTAAAATCACAGTGTTTGTGGTTTTGGTAAAATACTTAATCAGCAGCTGGAAAATCATGTTTACCAATAGCTCACATACAATCTAATGGGTAGCATGACAAATTTGTTCTTAGTGCCCTAGGAGTCTTCATTGAGCATTCTATATATCATGCATAGCTGAAGATAACAGCAACACAACCTGGACTGAAAGTTAAGACATGCAGGAAGGCCACTGAACAAGGTACAGGCAGAAAACATTTTCTGTGTCCTAAATTGTTCTGAATGGCCAAGAATAGAAAGCACCACAAACAGTCCAGACTTCCATGATGCAAGCATGCATGTTATGTTATACCTGCCTGTAGGACTGGGAGGCAGCCAAATGCCAATCAGCAAGGAGCTGGAATGAATGTTTTCCCCAGTAGGGGAAAACACCCAGTATCCCCCAATCAAACTGACACAGAAATATGGTTGTCTGGTGGTCTCTTAGGAATTAGCAAGTACCTGAATTTTTCTGCTCAGTACACTCAGTGTTAGAATTACAGAGGCACACTATGCCCACCTAAAAGACATTTTGCCTTTATAAAGAAAGGTGTGAGGCTCAATTCTTCAGTTTCCATCTGCTGCTCTACTGTCCACTAGGCTGGGTAGAAATATTTGTGGTGGGCATGTTGGCTTATCATTGCACTTGCACAGGCCGCATGCTTGTTATCTTCTCTCCTCAGCAGCTTCCTACAGAAAGATTGTTATCTGCTCATAATTCAAAGCTGCTGAGAGGATACAAGAGTCAAGAGAGACTGACTTGAAATTGGGGGTGAGGGTTGAGGAAAAAAGGGCAATGAGATGGAACGTTCTGACAATGTGGTCCCAAGTTAGATGCCTCTTCAGTAGTTTTAGGATGTGATGTGGGGGTTAAGATGTGTTGTCTCCTGTGGTTTCCTTTGGTAAGAGTGGAATAATAACACACTACTTCTTTATAGAAGAGGTGTGAAGATAAATGCTTTAAGACCATGTTCTCAGCACTGCAGTGACAAGTACAACAGATTGACTGCAGCTCCTCCCAAAACACGCACCTCACAGTTTGACAGCAGTTCTACTCAGGCCTGTCTCAAGGCTTTGCTCACTGATCCAGTTCCCATGTTTCCCCAGCTCCACAGCTGCTCCTGTCATTCAGACAAATCTCCTGAATTGGGCCTGTTGCTTTGATACCCCTCTCTGTGCCCACCCTACTCCTGGGTGACATTCCCTGTCCCTGGTAGGTTGGCTGGTGTATGTAGAGATGGCAAAAGGTGGTCTGTGAAAACTATCTGGACTGCTTGCTGGGAACAAGAAGAACAAGAAAGTGGAAATAAAGTTTCCACCCTTTGAATAGATAGATAGATGTAAGAATATGCCTGTGTAGAGACTTCTGAGTGAAATGTTATTTTAGCCAAAAAAGAACACCCTACAGAGATGAAAACAGCTTCAATCAATCATTCAGGGCAAACTGAGCTGCTCCATTCAGTTTGGTATTCTCATTACCCGTGACCCCAGCACCAGCATGTATGCAGCCATGCCCACTCCTAGTTCTCCTGGCAGATCTCAGCACTAGTACAGTGTGAGCTCTCAGGTTGCTTTTCTGCCTCACCACAAGTGACAGCCTTTTGCCTCTGTCTCCCTTGTGAAATGCTGTCTTGCACAGGAAAAGGAGATCAAACACATCCACCCTGTAACATACAAACAGAGCCAGGATCTGGCAAGTGAGGGGCTGCCGGAATACCAGCAGAGAGAAGATTCTGCTGCAGCCTAACAAGAAGGTCCTGGCCCCAGGCTGCTCCCTCCTGGCTTGTTGCATCTGAGCAGCGGCGCTGCTCCACTCTGTGCAGCTGCTTCCCATATCCTACATACTCTGCTACTGATTTCTGGTTTTTGATGCTTAACTTCAAGCAGTGCAAGTAGCCTGTAAAGAACAGTGGAGCATATACCAAAGGAAAGAGCAAAGGTGACTGAATTGCGTTGTTTGTAGGTAAGAATGAGCAAATACTGATCAACTGAGGTGCCTCTGACTGGCAGAGCAATAGCAAACAGAGGAAGTGGTTTGTTTTAATAGACAATGTGATCAAAATCTCTGTGAGGGCCGTAAAATAGAGAGCAGCCACTGAAGTGATGACCATTGAGGCATATGGTATCTAAATTAACAGGGAGCGTAGCATCTCCCAGGAGGAGGTCATCAGGGTATCGCGAGGCTGGGGCAGAAGGCTCCTTTTGTCTCTTCCTACATTAAATTCCTGAGATAAGGTAACACTATACTCACATGGAAAACCAGATAAAACTGGAAACGCAATGGGTTATTTTGAGTCTTTGACGCCAAGTTTAATGGATAAGGCTGTGCACATTGCTGGAACTCTTGTTATCCTTTCTGGGGAGGGTGGGAAGAACTACCTCTAATCCCTGTGTGTGATTTCTAAATCTTGATTTAAGAGGGATTTTGATTACTCTGTTCTCTTATAAACACTGTTTAACTTCTAGAATGCAAATGATCTTTTCCTTAATTTAGAGCCAAGTAAATGAGAATAGGCAGGAGAAATTCATAAATCAACTGATAACTATATCTCATTAAAGAGAATCATTGGCACTATGGAACAGCTTCTTTCTGAATCACTGCATGTGCCAAGTATTCTTAGCGTGAAAAATGTACCAAAGCATGAGGCTGCCTCAGTTCTTATGGGCAGCAACTCCACTCACTGCTGTATGAATTCTGCTGTGGCACAACTCTGTAGTTGAGTGTATCACTACAGATACTTGGTTGTTTTGTTTGTTTGTTTGTTTGTTTGTTTGTTTCTCCAGCCTTTCTTATTTTAAGATGAAAAATGTGGGGAAATGGTCCCTTTTGGTTTCCTGTGGCCTCCTGAGAAGCGATCAGTGATGCTCAATAACAGATTTCTTCTGAATCCCATTATTCGGGTTTGGATCTCATGTGACAGAGCTGTGCCATTTGGACACTGGAGTCCCAGCACTGCAGCATCATAATCTCTTTCTCTCTCACATTTCCCAGCATTAAGAACTGGCTATTTTAGACTAAGGGATAGGTAATTTAGATTAAGAATGCATTTCCATTTTATTGCATTATCTGTCCTTGACCACAGTGCCTTCTCTCTTTCATATATTTTATGTGATACTCTCTGCTCGGTAAAGCTAGAGTATGGGGCTTCCTGCACGTAGGATGAAAAACAGGGATATGAGATTTACTGAGGGAGAGAAGCCCGATAGAGTACCCTATTCTGCTTGCCCTCCATGTCACATGTTCTAGAAGAGTGAGGAATATGCTGCTTTTTGTTAGGCTGGAGCTGGAGCCATGGCCATGCTGGTGGCCCTGCCTCTGAGAGGAATGCCCTTTTTCCTCTCCTTGTCCTGTGTTCTCAAAACAGCTGGCCAAGCAGTGCAGCCCTGGGTGAAAAGGGCTTACTGAAGAGTGATGTGAAATGTGACTCATGGCCAGTTTAGGATGATGGTTTGGCTTGGCATGACCAGCTAGTGGGACATGTCTCAGCTGGCACTCCCTGGTCACTGCTGCTTCACTTTGGGGTCCTGAGCTCTGGGCAGAGCTGGGATGGTTTGGTGAAGAGTTTCATGAGCAACAGCCTGGTAATGTCTGAGAGGAAGGCAAGGGGTTCCTCTTTCTAAACCCGGTGCTGCTGTGTGTGTGGCCACAGATGTTGTCTTGGAAAGATGGGATGGAAACTGGCCCTGCTGCAGAGAATATAGCAAGAACATATTTGTGTTTGTATAGCAGGGTAGAAAGCGTAAGACAACTGCCATATACATTTGGAATCATTTTGCTGATACTAATTTATTTCTGTGTAAATTTTTGTTTGAATAGTTTGCATCATTTATGCACTTACCTGCACCAGTGAGGCATCAAGGTTTGAAGTGAAATAGAAGCAAACCATGCACCACATTTCTGAGAAGACCTTTTTGTCCATCCTCCAGGGCCGCTTTCGTGTATTTTTCTGCCCAACTAAGGTGAGAGTTCTTTCATCTTCATAGCCAAAGCTTTTCCCAGATCTCCTTGGTACCCCAGGCCCACGTCAGCAACTGTGTGATGGGCCAGTGCCACCCAGAGCCAGAGCTCACCCAGCGCCTGCAGTGCTGGGGCCCCAGCAGATGCCAGCAGCCAGGCCAAAACCTGCTGGCTGCCGGCTGTGTGCCAGCTGTGCTGGGGCTTGCTGCCTGCTGGGAGTACACCACTGCCCTGAGGACCACTTCTGGCAGTGCTGGGAGTACTTTGAGGTTTGTTTTTTCCGCTGGATTCATCTCAAAAGCTCTCCCCATGATGGTGAGCACTCACCCACGTGGTGTCAGTAGGCACAAGGAGCACTGCCTGCTTTTCACTAACATGTATGCATTGCTGGAATAAGCTACCTTACAAATTTAGAGTGTCTAGGGAGGGTCTCGAGGCTGTTTCCCTTGGCAGCACCTCCTTCCCAACAAACCGTCAGTCCCACTCGGCTTTTTTTCCCACCTTTTATTTCTCCTCAGAGAGTCTGTTCAGAGCACTCGCACTTGGTGAGAAAAAGTATGGGTTTGTGGAGCACTCCTGTTCAGCAGCAGTCTTTGAAGAATTTGTTGTTTCAGAAGTGACTCCTGAAATGCTGAAAAACACTGCTCTTAGAAAATGTATTTTTGGCACCTAACTGTTGTGCAATGACATTACAAGCTCACAGAGTAACAGGTGCACTTTTGCAGTGCTGGATCAATCCACTGAGCCAAACCCAGGGCAGTGTGGCAGCCGTGCCATCACCCCAAGCGTGGGCTGAGCAGGGCTCCTCTGCACAGAGACAGGCAGTACAATGAATTACGAGATCCGGTTTTGAAACAGTTCGCTGCTGGGCCTCCCGCCCGCCACGGCCGTCTTGTCGCAGCGCTCCCGCCGTGCCGGTGGCCCCTGGGCTTTACGCGGCTGCTGCGGGCGGGATGTGACACGGGGTCGGGTTCTGCTTCTCCCCGGTATTCCGCGCGGAGCCGTGGGAGAGGACTCGGCGCTTTAATCCCTTCAAAAGACAGCGGCCTAATTCAGCTCTACGACTCTTGGAAGTCTTTGAACGGACGGCGATTGTTTCCACGGGAAAGGCAGATAAGGATCTCTGTGCCAGCGTTTAAAGGGCCTGCGGCGGCGGTGTGAATGCAATCGCACCCGACGGCCGCGGGGAGGATCGAGTTACCCGGACTGACGGCTTCGCAGGGCCGCTGCCCGGCGCTGCCCCGGCCCCGGAGGAGTGCGCAGGGGCTCGGAGCTCCGCCCGCCCGCAGCCCGGGGCCGCCCGCAGCCAAAGGCGATGCCGGGAGGGACTCTGCCTTCGTTTAAGGGAGCGCGGCGGTGGTAGTCGGCGCCCGCTGGGTGAGAGGAAACTTTTCCGCGCCTCTCCTCTGCTGTCTGCCGCTGCCTGATTGCCCGTGCTCTTGCGGCTCCGGGCCCTCCTTCCCGGGCCCCGCCCGGCCCTCACCCGAAGTTCCCCAAAGGCTGCGAGCGGGGAACGCGCGGAGCTCGGTTGGGGCATCCCCCGAGGGCGGGAGACTGCGGGGAGAAGTTCCGCAGCCCGGACCTGGTAGACCCGCTCAGGTGGAGAGGCCGCACTGCGGTGTGATCTCGGGGGCAGCCGGAGGTAGATCTCGGGCGATAACAAAGCCACATTGTCACCTCTGGGCTGCGCCGCAACCCATAATTGCGGGGGAAAAAAAAAAAAAAAAAAACAACCAAAAACCAAAACAAACAAACAAACAAACAAAAACAGGAAAAAAAAGAAAAGCAAAGAAAACCAGAAAAAAGCCCAACACGAGGAGGGAGGGGGGATCCGGTGTCTCGCGCATCCCGCGAGAGGGTCTCCAGGCGGTACGGGGTCCTTTGATCAAGAAAATCCAATTATTTGTGTATATACATTTCCCACATAGTGATTACTTCATTAATTGTCCCGCCTTTATCTCCTCCCTTCCCATCCCCCCTAATAATCAGTTCTTTTATCCCGACCAACAAACACACCATAGGAGCTTTGTGGATTCAAAGGATTTGCTTTCGCTTCTGAAAGAGCCGCTATTCTTTGATGATTGGGTAGCGGCAAACTTCAAAGCCATAAATCTTCCTTCTGACTGGCTGGCGGCCCAGCAAAGTCCTTATCAAATTCTTGGAGGTGATCCCGGCGCAAGCAGACGGGCCGCGGAGATCGGCGGCGCGGGGCGGGCCGGGCGCTGAGGCGAGGCCGGAGGGCAGCGCGGCGCAGCGCAGCTCAGGCGGCCCGGCAGTCCCGCGGAGTATCCATGCCCCGACGGGGCGCCTCTCTCCGGGCGCAGTAGCCATGGCCGCGGTCGCCGTCCTCCGCAACGACTCGCTTCAGGCTTTCCTCCAGGTCAGTGCCAGCGCCCGAGGCACCTCCGCGCGGGCGGACGGGCGGGCGCCGGACGGGGCTCCTCGCCGAGACTTGGGCCGGGGCCGCCCGCCAGGAAGGGCTGCTCCAGGCGGGGCGCGGGCCGTACCGGGCGGGGCGAGGATGCCGCTCTCGGGAAGTTTCTCGGCGGCGCGGCGCGGGGCGCGGCGGGGGCTCTCCGGGACTGACGGGCGGGCGCGGAAAGTTTCGGTAGGGCGGGCGGCGGCGAGTAACGCGCTGTGCTTCCCTCCCCGCGCCCCGACCGCCGCCGCAGGACCGCACCCCCAGCGCCTCCCCGGACGTGGCCAAGCACTCGCCGCTGGCCCTGCTGGCCGCCACCTGCAGCCGCATCGGACAGCCGGGCGCCGCGCCTGCCGATTTCCTGCCGGTGCCCTACGAGCCGACGCTCGGATCTCCCTCCAGGATCTTCCACCCTTGGGGCGGCGAGATGCCCGCGCACTCCCCGGGGGGGCTGCCGCCGCCGCACCCCAGCCTGGGGCTGACCCCGCAGAAGAGTCACCTGCAGCCGTCCTTCGGGGGGGGGCACGAGCTGCCCCTCACGCCTCCCGCCGACCCCTCCTACCCCTACGAGTTTTCCCCCGTCAAGATGCTGCCCTCCTCCATGGCCGCGCTGCCGTCTGCCTGCCCCCCCGCCTACGTCCCGTACGCCGCCCAGGCCGCGCTGCCGCCCGGCTACTCCAACCTGCTGCCGCCCGCGCAGCCCTGCCGCCAGCTCTCTCCCAACCCGCCGCCCGAGGACCTGCCCTGGTGGAGCATCCCGCAAGCCGCCGCCCCTCCTGGCTGCGCCCACCGCTTCCCCGCCGCCGCCGCCGCGCTGCCGCGGGGCCTGGTGCTGGGCCACTCGGACTTCGCGCAGTACCAGACACAGATCGCCGCCCTGCTGCAGACCAAGTCTCCCCTGGCGGCCACGGCCAGGAGGTGCCGCCGCTGCCGCTGCCCCAACTGCCAGGCGGCCGCGGGCAGCGCGCCGGAGGCGGAGCCGGGCAAGAAGAAGCAGCACGTCTGCCACATCCCGGGCTGCGGCAAGGTGTACGGCAAGACCTCGCACCTGAAGGCGCACCTGCGCTGGCACACGGGCGAGCGGCCCTTCGTCTGCAACTGGCTCTTCTGCGGGAAGAGCTTCACCCGCTCCGACGAGCTGCAGCGGCACCTGCGGACTCACACGGGCGAGAAGCGCTTCGTCTGCCCCGAGTGCGGGAAGCGTTTCATGCGCAGCGATCACCTGGCCAAGCACGTCAAGACGCACCAGAACAAGAAGCTGAAGGCGGCGGCCGACGCCGTCAAGCGGGAGGACGGCCGCGACCTGTGACCGCCGCGGGCGCCCGGCGGGGCGGCTCCGGGACTCGCACCGCGCACGGCGAGCGGGAGCCCGGCCGGGGGAGCCCGGGGCTGCGGGGAAGGACGTTCGCAGGGCCCCGCGGCCGCTGCCCCGGGATGGGCGCCGCTCCTAAGGCCGTCGGGGCGGAAGCGGGGCAGCCCGCGGCCGCTCTCGGCGCTTTCAGGGGAAAAGACTGACGTTCCGTGTACAGGTTATTTAACGGCTCTGTTTAATACAAATGTTTCCTCCCTCGTCCCGGCTCCGCGCGGGGCCCCAGCATGTTTCTGTACAGCGACCCGCGATTGCAGCGTGAAAATAAATACGTTAACACTGGGGTCAGTAGGCAAGTCCCGCCGAGTCGGCGTTCTTTGATCGCCCCAGGCCCCTGCCCCGCCCCGGGGCCTCCGCCTTCCACCCACCGGGGAGCGCCGGGCGGGCGGGGCGGTGGGGGCTGCTCGCGGTGGGCGCCTTCCGCAGTCCCGGCCTCTCCCAGCCCGCGGCGGCCCCTCGGGCTCTGTTCAGTTAACGACGGTTGGACCGCGAGCGCGGAAGGGGACCGCGCCGTCCGGTCCGGACCTCAGCACCGGGAGGGAACGGCCGTCGGAGGAGCGCGGGCCGCGTCGCTCATCCCCTGCCTGGCTGTGGCTGAGGCACGACACGGCGCACCTGTCTGCAGAGCGCAGGATGTGAGGGCACAAGGCTCGCTTTCCTCCCGGTGTGCGCCCCAAACTATGTTTCTAGTTACTTTTTGTGGGCAGCCACAGCCTTTGGGGACTCCTGTGTGCCGTCAGGCATCGCGTGAGTTCAGGCATAAAGCTGTGAGAAAATATGAGGCTTTTTACTGTAGCAAGTTCTCTACTTTTCTAACTGAAAATGGTGTGAAACAAACCAAGAGGATCCTACTTCATGTTGCTTTTTAAGATAGCAACTGTGTTATTTCATCCCCAGGCCAGCTGTGCTCCCCTCATGCCCACAGGCCGGAGCCCACAGTGCCTGGCTGCAGAGCTGGGTCTGCACAGCAGCAGGCTGGGCAGCGCTGGTGGTGACGGGGCACGCAGGACAAGTGTGTCTGTGGGGGTGCTGGGACTGGGAGGGAGATGTGCTCTCAGGGAATAATGAGATGAGACGATACCACTAGAACACTCACCTCTGAAATAATGAGAAGTTAATTGATAGTTTCTATGGTACAGCTATTTGACAATATCGCAGTGGTAATCATTCTGAATTCATTTCTGTCACCATGTTGTTAGGGTCAAATTATTGAATTAAGACCTGATTTGTTATGTTCTTTACTACTGCAGAACCTTCTATGACCTGTCCTGCCACAGCAAACCCTGTGAGAAACACTTCTGGGTTGCTGGTTGGCATTCAGTGCCCAGCATTTGGTCCCCAGAAGCATGCTGGGGGATAGTGAGGTGCCTTTGGTATTATGGAGTGAGTGACGGCAGGGGAGGCAGTGACAGATGGGCCCGGTTCAGGAGTCCTTACTCCTGAAAGTCATTGAGACAACAGCACATCCCGTTTACAACTGTCTCTTAAATATGTCATCAGGAAAAAAACATAATGCTCCTGCTTTTCAGAATGTTTCCTGGCATGCAGAGACAGCCTCCTTCATTGCTTTGAGATTTAGTTACAGAAGGAATGTAATGTTGCAGAATTCAAGGCTGCTGTAGAAAAGGGCCTCTTTCAGTAAGCAGTCTTTCAGTTCTGTACACAGATCAGATGTGCCTCAAACGGACAGTAATGGGAGAGCTTCTGTTTGTAGCTGGGGAGGAATGGTGGTATCCCAGAGTGCAAAAGATCCTCTTACAGGATGAGATAATGGCTCAAAGGCGGCCATGGTATAGCAGCCTTTCTCTGCTACGCTAAGTACCCAGACCAAGGCAAAGTATTAATGTAAGGTGGAGCAGCGTGCTGCCTTCTGGCACAAGTTTAGCCTGCATAGGGAATGGGGAGCAGCACTGGGATAGCAGATAAAATAGCCTGAAAATCACATCTAAGCTGGGCCATTATGGAAACCTGTTCTCCGGTGAGATGAGAAGCTGCTGTACACCTACCCAGTGATCTGTGCTGACAGGTCTGGCCAGAATCTCTGGGGCTCTAACTCACTCCTCACAACAGGACTGGTACCAACGTGCCGACACTTCCACTGCTCGCTCGGTTGCTGCAGGCTCACACTTCAGGAATTAAGCGGGAAATTACCACCTGGGCAGTGCCAGCACCATGCTTGGAGGTGGGGGAGGTGCTTGATTTTCTATATAGACATGTTGTGTTAATATTGTACCCTCGCACCTTGTATAGTGTCCACATGATAGATATATTTACAGCATGAGATTGCATAGGTTGAAAATGTGTGCAACCAAAACGAGTTCAGTGCCTGTTAGAAGAGATGCATTTCATTGAAAATCTATGATGTCAAATGCTAATTCAAATCTTAATCTCCAAGTTAAAAAAAAAAAAAAAAAAAAAGATAAAAAAAACAGCAACAACAAACATATACTAAAATCCCACAAAATTATGGAAAAGTAGAAAAGTAGGCATCCATGGCACAAGGTAAGTGAAAGTAGCAGTTTGAATTTAATGAAATGTTATGTCAGTACAGCTTTTAAACTGTTCATTGGAGACAGAGGGCAAATCTGCCAGAGCTGTTTCATATTCGTCTCTAAATAGTTAAATCATATGATCACTTTTCAATTGAAATCGTTCAACTTTTATAGTAATATGGCATTTAAATCTACATGACCTTTCTGATGTGTGGATAGAGCATTACAAAAATATATTGCTTACATCTCAGGAATGTATTTCTAGTTGGCAAATTGCACTCTATAATAAAATTAACTTTTAATTTTGCATTCACAAAATACATTTTACACTTTTAGCTGTTTCCAATCAACTAGAACAGCTGTTCATTTTATCAAATTAAATGATTAATATTCTTCTTTATCACACAGTTTGAGTACATATGCTGCTCAAGGTCAATTCAGTCCTGAATTTTAAATCTTAATGTCATTGGTAGAATAGACACATCAAATAAACTAATTCATCTCAGAGTTAATTGAAATTAATTAAACTTTACTCAAAAAAAGAAGCTGTAATACAACTTAAGAACTTAAGATTGGGCACGTTTGCTGTGTTAAGAAGTGGCCTTTGTACTCTGACAAACTTTTAAGCTGACAATATTAACAGAACTTTGCTCTCCAACCATTATTTTTTAATATATTGTTGTCCGGTTCTTTTTAATTAAGGGCAAAATCACATGAGCCTAATCTGGGGCTTCATCTCAACCAAGTTGCCATGTTGGTTTGAATCAGACTGTCACCTGAGTGGGGGCTGCAGAATTCACCTTCCGGTCCGCACTGACTGGATCCTCACTGCAATAGTGCAACAAGAGTATAAAACTGTATTTCATGGAACAGGATAAAAATAGGGGAGTTCCTCAACTACTACTGTGGGATAATAAACATAGCTGTCAAGGGTTTTCTTTCTAGGTACATCAGAAGATGAAAGAAAATGTGTTGTTCATAAGGTAAGTGAAAAGGACAGAACATGGGGTCAGAGTGATGCTTTTGTTTCAGGAAAGGTAAAGGATTTTCTTTTAAATATTTTGGTGCTAAAATGTGCTTTTATAATATCAGAAAACCATCAACTCTGGCTGAAATGGTAATCCTTGCTCCACTGATTACATACTGAGAAATCTGCTTTAGTAAGAAATGGGAAATTTTGCTTGAAATCAGTATGAGAACAGAGGCCAGTGGGGCTAAGCTACCTTAGGCAATTTTTAACATTGTTCTGGGTAGATCCTGTCTCATAAGTGCCCCTATTTCTGTGTCTGGACACCATACCATACAGCTCCATTTATTTCTTATTGTAAGTTTCTGTCTCCACTCACTGTTGCTATGATGCATTTGTATATTTCTGCTGGATCCCAAAGTCATGTGCTAGCATTTCTTTCAACCTACAGTGTGAAACATGCTCTCCCTAGAAACTCACAGTGGGATCCTTCTTTTTATACTAAATCATAGGTGTATTTTTATCTTTTTTTTTTTTAAACGTTAAATTATTTGCAGATTTTGAGAGATTGTATGAAGCTTTACAGTAACTACAATGTAACTATTTCAGTTTGTAAATTTGCACTTATCTCTAAAATTAATAGTAAATACTGAAGAAGCAGGGGATATAAAATGAAGATGTTGAGACTTTTATATCAGACAAAATGTACGTGTTGCTACTGCTCAGTGATATTGCAAGTGTGTTGATAGACATCTCAAGTTGCTTGGTGGGGTAAATCCCTCTCTCTGTTCAGGTGGTTACAGGATATTTTTAGGCACTTCTTAATCAGCCTTGTTACATTTTGTAGATCTTGTCAGCCTATCCCAGCACTGAGTGAGGATAAACATAAGAATAATGCTGAGTTTGTTATCAGATCTTACCACTTTCAGTTTCTCTGATTATTTCCTACGTCTTATGAGATTCTTTTGAATTCCCTGATAGAGATGTGTGCCCCACCAGTCTGGTATGTGATGGAGTCACTTTGTAGATTTTCATCGCAAGCTCATTAAAAATACTTACACAAAAGAATCACCTTGCAGGTACCTTCAGTAGCCTTGCATGTAAGCTGCACGGAGGACCAGGATGTGTCAGATAATCAGCCAGGCTCCCAGTCCTCAGGTAAGTGTCACAGGTGTCAGAAGGATCCAAAGCCCTGCACTGGTGGGCTGAATGGTTTTGATCACAGCAAATCACTAGCAGAGTTGTGTATAATTCAGAAGGTTCTTTTTAAAAAGATTATTGCTTTTCTTTCTTGTTAATATTCTCTCCCAACTGATTTCAAGTCATACAGGGTGTATTCATTTATGGGTAACAAAAACTGAGTTCTGTCCTTGTTACTGTGACAATTCAGAGGGAGATTATGGATAGTGAAATCTGGCCTTTGACCTGGAAGTCACTGTTTTTGATTCTCACCTCTTAATTTTGTTGTGGAAGACATTCACTGAAGCACACATTGAATCCCAGCACATCCCTGACCCAGCTGGCTGTCACACCTCTGCTCAGTCCTGTCGGTCACAGCAGCCCAGCCAACTGTTTGGGCCCCATGTGCTCACTGTGCACACAGGTATGTGGTAAGGATCCAACTTCCCTGCAGATCGCTGTGCAGGGAATCCCATGCTGCCAAGCACTGGAGTTGGTGGCCAGGTGCTCCACATATTCAGTGAGTTTGTACTGATGCATGACCTGAGTCAGCACTCACAAACAGTCCAAGCACACCCTTTGGTGGTGCAGAGGCCTTGTACAGTGTTGCAGAGATTAAGATTTCTCCATCAGAGGCAGTAAAGCTCAAACTTCCTTTGACATAATTGAACTGCCAAAGAAATCATAATAATCTATTTTATGATAGCTGTTCCCATTCAGCTCTGTCTAAAGTAGGAGCAGTTTACCTGTGTAACAATATATGCTAAAAGCCATAGTGTGCATCACTAGAGCAACCCTTCTCCTTTACCTTTTCTTCCCTTCCTCTAGACTAAAAGAGAAGCTGTGCCAGCAGCAGTGCTGCCTTGCGTGTACAGCTGCATCTACAGTCTTCTGCAGATGTCACAGCCACAGAATCATGAAAAAACACATTATATGTATTTTGTTGTGTTTTTTCCCCATCCGTGATTGGCATAATAGTGCATGCAGCATCATGTGGCCAAACCCTGGCCTGCTCCATCCTCAAGTGAGCGCGGATTCATTACCATTTGGATTCAGTTGTTCTCTAGCCTAATAAAATACACAGTCTGTCTGAAGGTAGGAACTTCCCTACCCTCCACCTAGCTCACCTCAATCCCCCTTCTCTAGGGCAGCACTTGCTGCTTTTGCCTGCCACTGATGCCCATACTGAGCAAGTAACTCACTTTAGGCAATATCATAATTTGTCCTTCCTGCTAACCTATCCCATAACAAACAGCAAACTTTCTTAACATTAGAAATATATTGTTACCAGGGAATCACAGATTTTTGCCATGATAGTGACAGAGATGTCCTAAGTGAGCATGATGTGACCACAGCATTTAGTATGGAAGGAAGGATGGACCACAAGGAGGAAGATAATATTCAAATATGCTAAACTGAGATAATATTCATAAGTTAAATATTTCCACTTACAAATATCTACATCACCAACTTCATCAGAAGCAACAGTGTGTGCCTATGATTTTGTGCTTTCAGAAGGTAGATTCCTATTATCTGAATGTCCCTGTCCTTGTAGCAGTACTGGGCTGTTTAAAAAAATACCAGTATTAACCTCTACCCTACTCAAAGACATTTTTCATTTTCCTTTTTAACATGAGCCAGCCATCAGAGAGCACACTTGCAAAACAGGCTCTAATTACAAAGCTGGCTAAAAGAAATTTTATTAGACCAGAGCCGATATCTTCACTTGGGGTCATATCCCACATGCTTCATTCAGGATCAGATGGTGTGCCTGTGATCTCCACATGCAGATCTCTCGTCTGTATAGAAAGGAGATATCAGTCACGCTGCCACATTCTCCCTTGTTTTAGACAGCTCTCCATAAGTCTAAGATGCACGTGTGAAGAAGAGAGAGGAAAATGCACATGGTTCCCTCATCAAAGATTATCCAGGAAAGATAACAAAGTGAGAATGTCAGGTATTCTCAGCTACTGCACATTAATCCCAAAGGAGTGTACAAATGGCTTCCTTTTTTCCACTTGCATCAAAATTATTTGCCTTCCTGAATGACCAGGAGCAGCAGCAGTGCTTTGCTTTTGCTGATCCCTGCAAAGAGCAGTCAAATGCATGACAGCTGCTTACTGAGCATGTTACAAAACACTGCATGTTCACTTCTGCAGCCAAATGTAGGAGGTCCATTCTTCCCAGCATTACATGATCCTGCAGTAGTGTGGCTCCGCTGTCTTCATCTTATTCATATTCTCTGAAAGAACTGAAAGAAATAGTTTTAAGCAGGCAAAGATTATACTTTTTTATTTTCCAAAATATTAACCAAATCTTCTTATATGCCTACATAAGACCCCAGGCTATGTCTGAGCTTCTTAATAAAATGCTTGAATAAATTGTGTGACAGAACTGGCAAGCTGCTTACAGAGTGCAAGCATCTAGGGTGTGTTCAGTTCTAAAACAGTTAAATTAGAGAAAAGGAACAGAACTGTGAGCAATCTTGTTAAGGGAAATAGGTTCTCTGCAATACTGTTTAAAACTGGCCAGAGCCACCATCTAATCCATGTAAACACTGGATCTGAAACTGCTACATCTGTGCCATCTTGAATATACAAAAGGTGACAGAACAAGGAGGTGGATTTTTTTTATTTTTTTATTTTTTAAACAGGGCCTTATAAAAATCTTAGCTGAAAGAAGAAAAAAGAGCTTCATGGATCTGAAGGTCATTTAATCTATTCATCAGGAGGGTGAACGGAAGACAAAGCAGCTGGGGAGCCTTTCTTTTGCTTGAGCTGCATCTTGTACTGCATGCTGAGTCAGGTGAGGGAAATAGGAAGAACCCTTTGCTTATGCTCACGAATATCAACATTAAGAAAGAGTCCCATTTCCTTCCTTAGCTCCCTGAATACAGAGAGGAGACACAAGATCCAAGACTTTTTGGAAATGTTTAGTTGATTCACTCCCCGCAGCTTCTTCACACAGCTCACAAGAGTTTGTAGCACAGCCCCCAGCCCCTCTATATAGTATTGCTGCCTTCAGCTGCTGCACTGCCTTTGCAGGATTGTGCTCTCCTCTGCCCTGCCAAAAAATCTTTGTGTGCAAGTGCATTATTTCAAAACACTTTGCATAAAAGAAGAAAATTTCATAAGCTAAGCACAATAATTGCAGTGTGTTGAAATGTGGAAGTCACTTTGTAGTTTTGCTATTCAATTATTTTTCTCACTGGAACTATAGTATTAATCATCTATAGAAATGCTAAATATTAAACAGCCAGTAAAACAGAATAGCATGTTACATTAAAATCATTCTTTATAAAGTGCTTAAGTACATTAGAACTCATTTCCCTTTTTATTACATGCATTAATTCCTGCTAGACTTAAAACAGGTGTAAGATATCAGCTGTAACACTCAGATTTGGATTCTGATCTACTCATTAGAACCTCTGCCACTCTGTGTGTTCAAGAAAGAGGAAGGAGGAGGACAAGTTTGGGCCTGTTCTAATAAGCTGCAGCAATTAGATGGTTTGAATACTCAGAGTGATGTATTAGAATTATATAATTATTTGGTTTGTTCGGTTGCTTTTTAATACACTTGAGAACCAGCTCCTAATTAAGATACACACACTATCAAAGATGCAAAACTTAGATGTTGATAAAAACAATTAAAATGATGATGCAGGCTTAGATTCCCTGTGGTTTTTATACAGATCACTGAGACAGAGCTGGGTATGGGCACACAGAGTTTCCCTTCTCTGCACAAGTTCCTACAGTGACATGAGCCACCCTGCAGCAGGTGAGATGCTCTGGGCATGGTTGTTTTCTAAAAAAAATCCCTTAGCTGGCTGGGTGCTCTGACAAAAGGGGCTTTAATTTTCAAGGGATTTGCTGCAGTTACCCACTGTCACTGGGTGAGGGACTGCATTTCCGAAAGCACGGCTCCTTCTGGAGAGCAATAGTCTGGGGACGCAGCGCACCTCCTCTGGCCTCCATGGCCAAGCTATTAAATCACATCACAGTCCGTGCTATTTTCTACCTATGGAGCATATGCCAATTATGTGTTAATTATTTGTTCTTTCAATGTAAAAAAAAATTTCCATCCTGTTTAAAATGTAAAAGAGGAAAGCACAGCATACAGCGAAGCACATTTTATGAAACAGAATAAGATAAATGATTCAACCAAGATTTCCTCCAATTATAGGCATGCCTCACCCCTTTAAAACTAATAGACTATGTAATTCACCATCCTTAATATGTCCTGAATGTATTGCTCTTGATCTCAAAAGCAGTAAGAGCAGTCTCTCTCTCATGAAATCTCACTACAGAAATGACTGAGTTCCTACCATCTCAATGCCACATGAAAAACCCTAATCAAAGCAACCAAACCTCTTGACTTGCTGCTGATTCCACAGCACTTTTTTATGGAGTGGTATCACTTTTATCTATCATCATTTATTCAGAAAGGTAAATCAAAAGGATAAAATAGTCTCATCTGATTTTTTGCCTGCAGGAGATGTCCTTCTCTTTGGTTAAGCCGTGAAGTTTTACACAGTCAGGAGCAAATTAAGTGGCCATCCTACTCTCTGTTCTGCTTTTCTGTGTATAAAAGTTTCCTATACACCAGTTACAATCCAGTATCAGAATTTTGAAAAAGATTTGTCTGTATCAGATAGGCTGACAAAAAGAAGCACTTATTTTTCAAAAGATACAATTCTTTTAAATTGCCAATCAACACCAATCGTCTATTAATCCTAACCTAGTACTGTGAATGTAACACTAAGGCTTGTTAGTGTGAGATGCATCTAGGGCTACAGTAATGATCTCTAATACCAAGGATTTTAAAATTTTGATTTCAAAAAATCCTAACGTGTAAAATCACACTCTTCTCACATTTTTGCACAATCCAATATACCTTCATTTAAGATAAGTCATTAGGAAATCACTTCAAACTAAGCTGCCATAAGCAACAGCTCAGCTGAAGAGGTTCACAGAAAGGAACTAAGCCCTAAGACCCACCTAAAGACAGGTGGCACATTGACTTCACAGCTAATCCCCATTAGCTTTTGTGGCCTGTGGCAACGGAGGAGTACAATTAAGCTCCTAGTGGTTAGGTTCTTATTAACCACTCCACCACTAGGATACAGCTTCTGAGTCTCCTAAGCAGGACTCTGACCCATACCCCTAGGGGCAGGGTATTTTTACCCACTCCACAGAATCCTCTCAGGTATTATTACTGATGCTATCCTAGTAGTACTTGTTTAAGATAGTTTAAGTCATGCCGTTTTTTTGGTGTTTTTTTTTTTTTTTTTTTTGGGGGGGGAGGGGGGGGGGTGGGGAAGAGAAGGAGCTATAAAAGTGCAGGTTCCTTTGGCAGCCAGGAACTGTAGTGCATCAAATGGTTTTCTCAGGGAAAATGGTGAATGTAATGGAGGTACATTGGTATCATGAGCTAGACCAAAGCCTGTTGGATCTAGGAGTCCACTTAGCAGCAACAGATGCTTAAAAAAAGAGGATTAAAAGCAAGGCATATAAAAAGCATTCATTCCTCTTGGCATAGCTACTCTGCTCTGGGGAACTGTGCTTCAGGAGCTTCCTGAGCTGGAATTGGATGGAGCTTGTTGTGTTTAATAGTCGTGGGCATGCTGATCCTTCATGGATTTGTCTCATCCTGTTATGAATGCCCTTATGCTTTTTGGGTTCACAGCAAATTTTTGGTAGTTATTTGTACAGCTGGGTGATGCCCTCTTGGACAGGTTTGTATCTATTTCAGTTCTTACTGGGTGTCCCTTAACACTGGGGAAGAGTGCACAATGATGCTTTCCCCCTTCTCCAGGCCCTTCGCAGCTGCATGAGCTTACCACATGTCTCCAGAAACAGCAGCTCCCCTTCAACCCCACAGCCTGCCCTATGGCTCCTTGTCTGGTGCTGCCACAGAGCATCAGGCTCAACCAGCTCTCAGCCCAGCAGCAGACCCTCACACACCCCAGCACCTCTGTGGCGTCACCACAGCCCATCGCGTGGCACACACGGTATGAAGCTTTTTTGCTGTTACTAGGAAACTTTGGAGTTAAAGTAGTTCATTATATGGGTTTACAGCTTTCAGAACCTTTTTATATGCTTGTATAACATGAAGGGTGATTTAATTTAAAAGGATAAAATGTGATTTGACAGGCAGATAGTCCTGTCTTTTATCTTGTCCCTTTATTACAACACACAAAAAGATGAGAATGGCTGAGATGTTAATGTTGGACAGAGACAGCCCTTCTGATACTTCATTTCTCTCAGTATAGAGTTCCTAGCACGTTTTTATGATTCCATTTATATATATATACACATCCAGTGCAATGTGTAAGAAATGGTGAGCTTCCTGTGCACTTCAGTTAAAGGGTTTCTGTCACAAGAAACGTATCTCAGCATTCAGAATCTGGAATCAGCTACTGGAAACAGCTAAACCAATTGCTGCTCTCTTATCTCAGTCCCCCCTTCTGCCTGAGCAGCTCATTCCTGCTTGTGAGCTGCTACAGACTCGCAGGCCTTGGAGAGCTGAGGAAGCCTGGGTGGTATGAGGTGCAGAGCAGGGGAGCGGGCAGAAAGCAGGGCTAACACCAGGCTGGGCGCTTGCTCATGCTGCTGGAGGTGTCTTTTGCAGGGGAGGCTTTGTAGCACGTGGAGCAACCCACAGGCAGAGGGACAGACATCACACTGTGCTCCGCACAGCACAGTGACATTTCTCATCTGTTGTCAGAAGATCAAGTAGGAACGCATCTGGGATGTTAGTGAGATAGTCTGAGTTTCAGCCACTTCCTCAGATGGTAGTTCTGGTATTCATTCTTACCTGTCTGTTTTCCTGCCTGACACTTTATTCCACTGAATGATGCATACTGTTGAAGAAATTTGCTTCTCTGGACTTCCTCCTGCTCCTAATTAAGCCAATGGAAAAACTTTCTCTGACTTTTAAAGGAGCAGGGTCTGGTCCATCCCTGAAATTCCAACATAAAACACTGCACTTCCCTGACAGCTGTATGCCTTCTGTGAGGGAAGGCCAGAGCCCAGCAGCTAAAATATGGCTTGCTTGGGCCGCTTCAAAGTGAGAGAGCGATCAGGCAAAGCACTTACAAATGCCAGTGTTGGGAAGGAGAACAGAAAGACATGGGGCTGCTCCTTTCAGGGATGCACAGCTACCGCATGTTGAGGGATTCTGCTTTCCTTACTGAGTTTCTGTTCTGTTTGCTACAGGGAAATTAATATATCCTTTATACTGGCTAAATAATGCCTTTATTTTTGACCCAGCTAAGCTACAGATAGTTTTGATGAATATTAGTATGATTTTTTGGCCTGTGGGTACTGTCATAGGATCTTTCAGCCTAATGTTAAAGGAAACCAGTTGGTTTTATTCATAGGTGCCTTCATATGACTCTAATAGATGGTATAGTGGATATGCTCACCCAAGCTTCTTTAAAGATATTTTGTTTTGTTGGTGTTTTCCAGTTCTTCAAATACCAGAACTGTATTTTCTTATGAGATATCTGTGACTACAGGTAATATTCTAGGCTTTTTTTTTTTTTTTTTTTTTTTAGTAAATCTTTCTAATTTCCAAGTCTTTTCTTAAAACAGGGGCGTGTGTATTTGCTGTTAAAATAATTGTAAGAACGTAAGTGGCATATTTTACATATTTATTATTTTTATTACATTTTTATTATTTTTGTTTGAATTTTCAGGTTTTGTTTTCAGTTAAATATTAATCTATCTTGTCTTTAATGTGGCCAGACAGACTCTGATAAAAACGAATTATGGCATTGTATCACAGATCTGTCTCTGGGCTTCACTGTGTAGGTAGCGTAGTTGACATGTCCACTTTCTGAAAAATGGCTCTGACAGGAGTTCCCTACTTGAGATATCTATCAGCAGAATGTGTGTGTTCCCTCCTGTCTCCCAAATGAAAAATGAAATCTTTTCAACACCTATTTCCAACAACTCTTTTCCCTATTAAATTTATAAACATAAAAAATATATTTCAGACAGATTATTTTTCACTAAATTTTTGTGTAAAACTATGCAGCTGTCTATTACATGCATATTTTAAACTTTTATTTAATATAAAATAAGCATCTGAGTTTGTTTCCATTCATTGATCCTAACAATACAAAACAGTTTCTTTGAGAGACAGGGGCAACATGACTCTTGGCTTGAATATCTTTTGGACTAACTTTTTTCGTAAGTGTAATGTTAATGAATGAGCTGAACAAAACAGTGTTAATTTTCTGAAAGAAGGGAGAGCAGGAATGAAATAGCATTATAATTTTTAAGAAGTTGCTGTTGCTGTGCAGAATCAGCATGAATTTATACGCTCAGAACTATGCAATGCCGTCCTAGTCAGTTGTGTTTCCCATCCTTGGTATGTAGAAACTTGTGTATATGTTCACACAAACATATATACTTGTAGCTTATTCTGAAAGCTTTTAAGGGATGGTGTTTTAGTCTGCGACTGCTGGTGTACTAGTTCTGTTTTTGACTGCCTTTATAATAGTTTTACAGAGTTCTCATATAGTTGTTAATCATCTCAAAGACAAGTCTGGTTTTAAATAGGTGGGATCTTTAGCAATCTAATACTAACTTCATTGTGATAACTAATTCAAAATGAAAAAGTACAATCTGCAAAACCAAATCTGCTGCATGTAAAGATAATGCTAAAAGTACAGTACTTGGTATTTACAACAGCTTATTCTAGAGACATCTGCATTGGACAAGGAAAGAAAACAAAAGCACATCTCAATGCCTAAAGTCATTGCAAAGCCTTTTTTGTACAAAGACCATAAGAAATCAGATACACCAATCTGGGAATGTCCAGTGGTGGATGAAGGGGATATTTTAATGTCCACTAAAACCACCATTTATTTGTATTTTTCCTCTGTTATTGTGTTAATAAATTATTTAAATTAGTTTTTCATATAGAGTATGCAGCAATACATAATTTTTGAAGTAAAAATATACCTGCTTTTTTTTAATTTTGAAATTTATGCCTAAAACCCAGAGCATAAAATGAACTCTTTTATTTGTTTACTGTGATTTGCAGGGACATTACTCCATGACAAGGTTACGTTGACCTGTCATTTCATGCATCAGCAGTTCTTGTATTGCACTGATTTGATCAAGTCTAGTGGATAAAAGAGGAGCAATCCACCCAGTGGACCAAATTAGAATTATAATAAAAAGTGCACATTCTGAAGGGCAGAGCAGGTTAAGTAGGGTTGCGCTTGGCATCAGTGTTGTGATGTGTCAAAATTTAAGCTTTTTTCTTTTTTTTTTTTTTTTTTGCGTGTGTGTGACTTTCTAAGCTTTACATTCAAATATTATATTTTAATTTTATGGAGCTACGTAATTGATGCTGTTGTTGGAGTTGAGGAAAAATTAGGGTTTATTTGTAGCTACTGGAGGTGTTACTTAGGTTAAGTATTTGTGAAAGTGCAATCAATATTTTTCATTTCAAACTCATGATAATTTCTGAGAGTTTCTCTGCTGTACATCTCCAGACTGCACAATGGCCCCACTGCCCACTCACTGACCATCATCCAACCTGATACATTGCACATTTTTAAAATCACTTTACATTTGTTCTGTATTGCCGTATTGTGATGATCCACTGATGCTACGTAATCAGCCTGTGCTGGTGGTTTGCTAATGCTGGAAAACACCAGAAACAGTAATTACAAATTCTAGCACCTCATAAATGTTAGAGAGCATAGCAGCAGAATTCATGTGGTTTGCTTCCTAAGAAATCCACAGAGAAACCCGTTTAAGCACACGTTTAAGTCTCAGCAATCTCATGAGGACACAGTGTGTGCTGCGGTTGTGTGTGTAATGGGGTGGGGCGAGAGCACATGCATCACTGTGCAGAGGAGTTCTGCTGAGGGGGCAGGGAGCAAGCCCACCTCCAGAGCTTGGAGGGGGCACCGGGAGACCCTGGATGGCTTCCTTTGTGTCATTTTGTTTGCTTAGTTGTTGTTTTGTTTTGTTTTCTGAGTTAGGCATTGATATCAATAAATCAGTAGCTGTCCTGGGTAAAACACATGGAGCCAATATATAAAATTTAAAAAAAAAAAAAGAAAAAAGAAAAAAACAAAAAAAAAAACAAAAAAAAAAAACCAGCAATAATTTGTTTTGATGTTGTATATCTATTTGGACAAATTCTGGTAGTTTTGTGTTAAATATATTTATGCTGGATTTTTTTTTGTTTGTTTGCCTGCTTGCTTTAATTTCCTATTTGGCACAATTGTTTAAAAACAACTGAGATCAATAGCATGAGCAGCTGCTTACTCCAGGACTGAAATACACACCACCCTTCCAGCAATAGATTTGTTTCTTTTCTCATTTAGATATCCTTTTGAATGATGAGCTAAACTATACTGCTCTCAATATCCACAAAGATAATGAAATAATGCCAAAGGTTTCGTTTGTGTCTTTCTCTGCATTTGTATTGAAATTACAGATTTTTTTTCTGTTGCCTAAGGAATTGAGTAATATTAAATGATAAGTGGAAAATTAGCACTTTTTAGAATCACTGTTTTAGTCTGTAAACAGACAAAATTTTTAAATCACTTTTGTGCAGGCTGGAAGATACATTATTGGTAATATTTATCTTTTAACATAGCATTTCTTTTAATATGGTCATTACTTAACCAGGAAAATCTAAGTGAGCATGGGGCTGAGTGTTTTGGTAGTGCACATGTGAAATGCAACTTGAAAACAGATCACCATCCATCTTCACGTTAAGGAAGTCCTAGAGTTGAGAAAAAAATTTGCATCAGGTGAACCCAACGTGAAGCTGCTGTTCTGCGCTGGCTTTTCAGAAGTGGCTGCTGAATCAGTTCAAGCAGTGCTGGAATAAGAAGTCTTTAGTTTTGCAGCTGATCTATTACATGCATTTTTAAGCAATTAGAGCTCTCTAATGTAATCGTTTGTCACCCAATTAATTTTGAGAGACTGGGAATACGTGGATGAACTTTTTTAATCTGTCCTTCACTTGGCACTGCTGTTATTAAGATCAAATAAATAAAAAATATGACTATTGTGTAAGCTGTATATAGAAACCTCAACATTTTCATGTTCTGTGAATTGTTGTTTTTTATGTTTTTTAGTATTAATCCTTTTGATAAGCATGGATAGATAAGTGTAGAGACCTTTAACTGGAGATAATTCTCATCTGAGTGTTCATGTGTGCTATTCAGGAGCAGCAAACACTTCTGGCTTTATGGAGTGGGCACCAGGGCACAGAAATTCAGAAGTAGTTATTAAACTCCTTTTAAATAAATGTATTTCTGCCATCTCCCTATTCCATTGTACTTGTAGTTTAAAGTTACTGGTTTGAACTTGTATTTACCTGGTATTCATCTTTCTCTTCAAATTTTGTAGCTGTAGCACCAATATTGACATTTGAATTTGCTATCTTGCTTTACTTCTTGGAGAACTCTTTTTAACACTATGTAAGTACAGTGTGATTGGATCACACTGAAGGTGATTTGTGGTAATGCTAATTTATTTTTAAGACCTCCAGTGAGAAATTGCCCCAAATGGTTCAAAAAGTAGATATAAGCATTCCATATGTTTTAACATAGTTTCTGCATGTACACACTGAACACCTTCAGTTACTTGAGTGTTTTCAGTGTCAATCTCAAAGAACCACTGAAAAGGAAGGGCAAATATCTGTGTGCTGGAAGTTCAAGGGTGGCAGTGGAACTGCTGAGAGGTGCAGGGCCAACAAATGATTTCCACTGCTGCCACCATTTACTGTGTGTTGAGAACAGAAGCTGTTGGACCCAGAGAGGTACTTGCTATGTAGAGAGAGCATAGCTTTCTTTGTATAAATGTGTATGCACGGATATCAAGTGAAAAATAAGCACACAAAAGAATTTTTTTTCTTGGGTCTGGAGTTCAGTTCATAGCCTTTTTGGCCATGATGCAGCCCCAAGCCAAAAATCCTCTTAAATCCTCTGAACTGTTGAAGTAGTCCAGCACTTCGGATGGTTGATCAGCAGCAGGTCAGTCAGCAGGAGGTGACTGATAGTGTTGCTGAGCAAGAAATCTTGGCACAGTGGCTGCTGCAGCTCTCTTCCCCAGTTCCTGCCTGGAGCTTTGAGTTGCAGGTTTAGCAGGAAGAGAAGGGGATTAGTCATTTTCTGTCCTGGCATGACTTCCTGTTACAGAGTATATTTGCAGAAGAGCCTGGCGGTGCAGATGAGGTGGCTACAATCTGCCATTGCACAAGGTGAGCACAGGCAGAAGGGAGAACAGCAGCATTGCGGGCAGCCAGTGAAAATGGGCTGAGTTTTGTCTGTTGGACATGTCTGCAGAAGTAAATGCCCTAAAATTTGGAGTTATTATTTGTCAGCAAACCTACCTTTGATCTGAGCTACCTTGGAATTGATTGCAAATCGAAAATTCATTGTTCATCATATTCCTTGTAAAGCTTGGATGGTAGGAGAAGGCCTGTTAAAATGAGGTAAAAATTATTTTGCTGTGTAGGAAGCAGGAAGGTAGCAAGCAACGTCTGCTGCTTTCTGAGACTTTATTGCTAAGGAATTTTCAGCTTTAAGAGACTACAAATTCATCACATTATGATTAGAACCACTGTTTTGTCCTTCAAAATACATGTGTGGCATGTTTGTTCATTTTTCAACTAACCCAATCAATATTTACTATTAGGGTGATTACATTGGTGTTTTTATAGCTGTGGTTGTCAAGCATCATTATGGGCAAATTTAATGGAAAAAATGATGCAATTTTTAGTATTTCTTATATTTATATGCTTGTTTTATTCATTTTTTTCCTTGTTTATTCTCACCAATGACAATATCTTCCGATACATAGACAGCATGTTTTGTCCAAAAGTGTGGAAAATAAGAATTCATCCAGCAGTGCTACCCAGATTGTACAAGAACACATATGCAAGATTGGACAAAGCTAAGAAGTTGGAAATACAAAGTAAGTGACCATAATTTCAATCTCCTCAAAAGTTTTCTTTTGAGCCTTTTCAAAGAGTTAGGAAAGAGTCTTTTCTCCCAGCACAAAGGAATATATGGAGTGAAATCTGAGTATTTGGAGTATTTGCAGATTTTGTGGTTTTGGGGAATTCTAATTCAGTTCCTTTTGCCCACAGAGATTTAAACCTCAAGTTCCATTCCAAAGTGTGTGTGGGGGGGGAAGAATCGAATCACCAAATTTAGGTCATTGTGGATAGGATCTTTGCCAAGCATTTTTACTGAATGTATTCCTTTTCCCATTATATTATGAACTATTTGTCATGCCGGTAAGCAAAGAATAAATGTACAAATGACTCCTGTGACAGCATTTTTATAAGCATGGTGCAGAGATGTTGTCTTTTATTGAACCAGCTTGCATAAATTGAGGAAAAGTATGCAAATACTGGACATAGAAATACTTCCTCAGGTATATTATCAAAACAGAAGGCTTCAAAGCCAAGTGTAAGTTAAGAACCTAAGATAGTATGAGTTCAATTGGCTATCTAAACTCTAAGAGGAAAGATGGTACTTCTAAGACAGAAGAGATAGGGATGTGAGAAGAGTAAGGTGGTTGTCTATTAAGGAAAATACAGAGATTATTCTTTCAGGTAAAAATTTTTAATTAGATTGGTTTTGCTTACTTCACGGTTTCTGTGTGCATATGGTATGCAAAACAATGCTCAAGTTTTTTTGCCTCTTACTGGTATGGGGTTTCTCTCAGATTTAACTTTATGACTGAATTTTCCATTTGTTCTTATAATTACATTAATTTATGATCTTATTGGTCTTGTATGCCATTTGTCTGCTTCCATTTTAATGCTAGAATTAAAGTTTCATCTGAAATTACCAATGCCATTGACTGAGAAATCATTTTTTTTTTCACTGTAATCACTTAACCAAAATGTCAGTGCTACTCAGAAGCACTGGCTGCAACAGTAGGCTTGACATTCTTCAAGTTATGAATATCTAGTTTTGATTTGTGCACATGTACATTTTTCATTGCTATAA
Organism: Tympanuchus pallidicinctus; assembly: GCF_026119805.1. Classification (NCBI taxonomy): domain Eukaryota; kingdom Metazoa; phylum Chordata; class Aves; order Galliformes; family Phasianidae; genus Tympanuchus; species Tympanuchus pallidicinctus. The sequence goes on from NW_026294669.1 coordinate 18,914,390, forward strand.
TTGCTCTTTTATGAACCACAAATGACAGCCTTATTGCCACTTTTCTGTTTGCCTGTGTAGTCATAGGCATGTTGGTAATGTATTTATGCTGTCAAATTTCAGTTCTGATCTGTGAACAAAAAAACACCAGAGCCAAGCAGCTTCTTCCTCTTCTTGAAATACGGTTGTTGATGAGTAAGTTTGAGAATCATAGCTGCAGTATTTTATTATAGAGACATTTTTGCCTTTAATGATTAAACATGGTGAATTATTGTACTAATAGGAACCTGATTTTATGTTTTAAAAGTCAGTAGTTAAGAATATATTTATATTAAATCTGTGTAGTCTGTATCATAAATAGGCTGCCTTGGGCTAAAAAATAATTAAAAAAAAAACTATAGTAAACATTTTCTAGTTGTTGATGTTTAATCACAAGTATTAATTTCACAGTACATTAAAGGAGTGGGGGGATAGAGGGCGGAAAAGGCAAATCTTGTGAATTTAAAAACTCAGAACAGGTGGAATGGGCCAGATGAGCTCCTATTATCTCTGTCAGTATGATGCCAGCTAACTTGGTCCAAAGCGTTAAGACCATAAAGTAATCTGAATCACCTTAAGCTGAAGTGGAAGAGGAACACTTGAAAATACACTTCGCATTTCAGCAGGAAACTTCCAGCAGAGAATGTAACAATTAGTAGAGGAGCTCAGTAGATTCACAAAGAGACATCTGATTATGCCTTATTACCTGTGATCAAGGCAATTGAATTATGTCAAAGTGTTTGCCATATTTGTCATGAAATACATATTAGGCTGAAAGATTTTAAGCTCAAAGAGGTCCCTCAGAATTCTGTAACATACTACAGTGAAGGGGAAATAATTACTTTAAGACATCTTTGGATAATCCCAAGCCTGGTTTATGTGTGTATTTCACTCCTTCTGTGCTAAGTTTAGCTTAAAGAATTTATTCATTATCAGGACTTAGTCCTGTTAGAATATACAGACATACGTTAGGATATACGGACACCTGGAGCAGTGTAAGGAGGGAGGAATCTTTTCCCATTCCCTTGCTATTATGTAGCTACAGGAAACAGAAACAATAAAGAAGCTGAAACAGTGGCTTAATTCATCTGAGCATTTGCCCATAAACGAGTGATATTCTGGTGACCAGCTGTGCTGGCTTTAGAGCTTTGTTAGGCTGATTCCAAGTGCAAAGTGGTCACATCACATCCACATATCTCAGGATACAAGCAACCTTCATAGTTTTAACTCTGCTGCCTACCATACAATCATTGCAGAGCTCTCTTCACTCACTAGAAAGGATTAATTGGTATTTAATGATTTGATTGAAAATAGGTTAAATTAACTGCCTTACTTGTTTTCTATAAACTTCTTTGATGTAAAATGTAGTGCAGCAAAGAATGATTTTATATATTTTTATGGCAGAAGGATCACAGAAACTTGCCATTGGCAACAACGAAGATGAAGAAAAAGGTCATGGAAGCAGCAACATCAAGACTACTAACAATCCAAATAGTATTGATGAAGTAGGTGAAGAAAGTTAAGATTCTGAGGAAAATTTGTCAGGAAATTCTATGGTTTTCCAGTCAATGATTTTGATCCTCCAACAGATACATTACAATATATTGTTTAGTGTTTTTCTTCTAAATTTCAATGATTTTTACTATCATTAATATCAAGCCCTAGGATTTCTATAGTCATATTACTTTCAAACTTATGCCTGTAAAAGCTGCTTTGTTCTCTACCTTGTGGATGCATTCATACTTGGTACATAGAAGTAGTTGGAGGTACACTGCATTAGACTTGAATGGGGGGAAAGTAAGTCTTTCAGTATGATGATGGGGATCCTGCTACTGTTTTCAGTGACAGAAATGCCACCTAAAAATGAAAACACAACTTGCTGAAAAATGTTGTGGTTTTATGGATTTGACCTGAACAAAACAGCTGTTAAGAGTACTTCAACTGAAAAATTTTACCCAACTCTTTGTCTTGTTCAGATTTGGAGATAAACATATAACAATGTATAAATGTCAGTTGTAAAACTGATCAGAAACTGTACATGACTGATAAGATTGTGGCTTTTGCCAGTTTTGTATTAATTATTGTTAACATTTATAAAAGTTATGGATTGAGGTAGCATGCACTACAGCAGAGATGATAGATGTGACTGCTATGTACAATTCATGCTCAGCTGAGGAAGTTGAATTCACATTCCTAGCGGCTTTGGTCTGCGTAAAGAAATTACAAGATTGAATTTCTTGAGTAAATTTACCACCAATAATTCAACTATTTCTCTGGCTACAGATAGGCTGTAGAAGGAACAGAAGTTTGGTTTGCAGAAGTAGATAAGGGATAAGTATGTCAGCTGCTTTACAGAGAAAAGTGGGATAGGGTACTTTTCTCATTTAAATTGAAAGGAAATGAAGCAATCAAGCTTATTGAGGCAGTGATTTCTGAATTACTAGTTTTTGTGTCTGCATCACTCATCTCCTCTTGCTTTTTTTTTTTTTTTTTTTTTTTTTTTTTTTTTTAATTTAGAGATTTTTTGTAAAATAGAACCATTTGCTTAAGTTCTATATGAATTCATATCCATGCTTTTAAAATCTGGAGACTGTTCCTCCTACTTTATAGATATGCTCATTTTTCTTGGGCTGGCATTAAGACTTTTAAATGATTCAGATATGCTCTTGAGCAGCAAATTCCCTTTTTAGTTGAGTATCTCAATAATAGATCGGATGTATAAACTCAAGATGGTTTACATTTTGTGCTAATATCTTCTGCCATTTTTAATGCAGGCATCTATGTGGGATGTCTGCCATATGTATTACCTCAAATCAGTTGGTGTCCATATGGTGAAGTCTAAGTGAACCATGTTACAGTGCTGAAAGAAACAGATAATAAGCCAAGTGTTTTTTGAAAGTCTGAATTGACTGGCATGCCTATTAAAAGGTATGCATTTAGCTGCACAGATAGAGCAATTCTTCTGCTTATAAGTGATTAAAAAAATACTCTGATTTCAGCCATGCTGCTGCAGTTTGAGGCTCCTCACCAACTGTTACTGTATTTACAGCTTATTTTTAAAAATAGTGAGAATTGTGTTGTATGAAATCCTAAGTTATGTTGGGAGGGAGAATTGGACTGAGTGTAATCACGTTCAGTAAAGTCAACTAATGAAAACCAAATATGGCTAACATGCAGTTCTGGGATAGGCTGAAGAGAATATACAGTAACCACATATATTAAACACATGAACACATTAAGGTTTACTATTGCTCTTCTTTAAGAAATTCTAAGGCCTAATATAGATGTCTGAAACTGTATAGCAGCCATTTGATGCTATAATTTTGAGGGGGTTATTTCCTTTCACCTCAAAGTAAGAAAAGCCTCTATTTGCCGATAGTGAGTCGAAGTGTTGCCAAATGATGCTTTGTGTGCTCTTTTTTATGAGAATCAAATTATCAAATAATAAAGAAATGGTCTAAGTTTATAGCTCTTGAAGAAATAATTGGTTAATATTCATTCAATTAGATGTGCTTGTATGCAGACTTCTTTTTTTTAATTGTCTTTAGTTTCTGGGGTGTCTCTGTGTTGTGTTACTTATCATTTAGTAATTCCTCATACAAATCTGTTTGGGTAAATAGGACCAATAAGATGTTTTTCAAAAGTGTCTGAATCTTACTCTTTGTATGGACACTGCTGAATCACGGCCTGAACCTCTGATTGACCACCTGAGGTGAGCAATGAGTCAGCCCTGGGAGCACAGGTGAAGGCAATTCTCCTGTGCTGCCTGAAGGGGTGGAGCCTGGCTGCACCTCTCCTAGACCCCATTTCAGAGCTGACTGCCAGTGGGGAAGGATCTCTTTTGGAGATAGCTCCTCTTGGAGTCTTCTCAGGGAGTCCAGGACAAGAGTAAATTTTCCATCCATTCTTCTTTAGTGTGATGACCTGTTTAGGCTAACTTTCCTGTATATTTCTTAATAATAACATATGTATATTCATTGATTACACACTCTTACAAGGCTTCACATTTCATCTTTCTTGTAAAGAAACTACTGCAAAGAAAAACTTTTCTTTCCCAATTACTTTAAAAATGTCTATCATCTGTTTTCAGGGGCCAGGCTGCAAACTGCCACAGGACTTTCCATAGTCCGCCTTTGGCAAACAATGGATACGTTAATGTCTGAAATAACTCAGAACTAATTGACCCCAATACACAAGCTGAGTTGTGGATCTATTTTAGATACTGGAGAGGAGAATTCTGTATTCTTCTACACCCTAAAAAGATATGTTGGTCATTTTGCAGTCTGCAGATCCCTAATGCCTTTGTATACAATTTTCTGTGAAGTGATCACTAGAAATACATCTCTAACTTCAGGCTTTTCTTTATGATATGAACAGCATAAGCTAGGATATGTTGAATTATTCATAATTTTTGCTGCCTTACCTTCAGTTTATTTAGCCTGGACTTCTACTAAAAGAGATTATTAATCTCTGAAGAAATAAGTTGTTTTGTAGATGAAAGCTGAGGAGTGAAGTCTCAGGTTGATGTTCTCTCATAGTGGCCAGAGAGTAACGCAGTCAGCCCTCTTACCTGTTCTGTAGAGAATGTGGCCATCAGAAATCCCAGAGCACTACCTCTTCCCAGATGTTTCCTTGAAACTCTTACAACATTAAATCTATTTTAAAATTGTAGGGAGATATTATACTCAATTAATTGTTCAGAGCAGTGCTGCTCTTAATCTGCTGTGTATAAGCTTTAAAAAAAAAACAAAACAACAGCAACAAAAAACTTAAAAATAGCATGGCTAGGTTTTTGTTTCTTGTTCTACCTCTAAATGGCTAACACCCTCTGAGATGGCTGCAGTTCTGCTTGTTCCTGTGGTTGTCTCCTTCTAGAGCAGCTATCAAAATGCCAGCAAAAAGCCAAGAGCATTTGGTAAATGAACACTTGGAGAGAAGTTCTGAAGGGCCAAAGTAGAGGACAGGAATTTATTACGTTAATAGATCTGAATAATGTGTAACATTAATCTGAACTTCAGTTTGGGAGCAAATGTGTGCAGTTTGAATCATGTCATTTGATCAAGGGGAAGTGCATTTTCCCTAAAACTGATCCTTAGTTTTCTCATATAATCTCCAATACTGAATACTGGAAAGAAAGGCATGTGTAACAGCTGATTGCTTTGCCTTAAGCTCATGCACTCCTCCATTCCTCAAAATAGGATGCATCTGCTTATTGTGAGAATTCAAACAATGAAACTCCTCAGATTTGGAAATATAAACTGCTCACTCAAATAGAGGGAGGGAGGGAATTCTTTCTTACCTGTCCTTTCTGTCTGATGGGTAAAATATATATTCGTATTGTCCTGCCTCTATACTGTGGTTCTACAATGTGCTCGGTTTGCACCTTGCTGTGTGCTAGCTACAAATTGTTTCTTCTTAAACTACTTTTATTTCAGCCACGTGCATTGAAGCTTCCTTTTTGGATAGGAAAAATATATATATATATATATTTGTAAATTTCTGTTATGTATCTGAAAAATAGCAGAGGGATCAGGCTTTTCAATTATGTTGTTGCAAAAGGCCTGATGTTTTACTAATGTTTCTTTCTGTGAAGCTGTCAAGCTTTTAAAACCAAATCCTGACTTGACTATCACAGAGAAAAGAAAAGAGGGGAAAAAAGAAAGGAGCAGGAAAAATAAAAGGGCAAATGCACAGCTATAGAAATTCTGGTAACTGTTGAGACCTAAGAAAGCCCATACCTGAGAGTGATTTATGGTTTAAGAACAAGAAAAGCCCGTGTTTCCTGTCTCCAAAAGATTCTTTATGAAGTATGCTTAATTTAAACAGATCATATATTAAACGATCTCAGAGTTCATCTCTATACATTCATTCTGGGACTGCAGAGCCAAATTGTGTTATCTCCTGCAGCAGCATTACTGAAATTACTGAATGTTCTAATTGTCAACTGATGCCCTCCAATGGGATAAAAAGATACAGCTCAGTGAGGCGTGTAACGATTACAGCAACAAATCACAAGGGGAGACTCGGGGCATTGGCTGTCTCGGCTCCGCAGGGTTAATGATGGAAGTTGGAATTAAAATTCATTTTAAACACAGAGTAAACAGTTGCAAGTCCTTAAAACCAATAGGGAGCAGATTTACTGGATATAATGCTGTTACTATTTGTTCATACTATAATTACAGCTCTACGACTTAAGTATTTTTTTTTTTTGTCTATCTAGATAAATAAGTCTTTCTGCTGTCTTTTATTTTGATCTAGTTTGGAAGTTAAGGAGTTTCTTTTCTTCCTTATTTGCTGGTAGGTACTGGCAATGGGGATTTGCTCCTGTTGTTGTTTTGGGATGTGAGTTATACTTGGGGACATTTTTCTGATGGAGCAGATCAAAATGGACAGCAACTCATGCCAGCATGGATCATTCCATGGGGGCATTCTGCAGCAAGAAGCCACAAAGTATGTAAAATGGTGTGCTTTGGATTAGACTTCTCCAAATGCCCTTCATCACAGCAGAGCTGAGTGCTCTAGCTGGCAGCTCTCCTTGAGCTGCCTTTGAAATGCAAGTACTGGACAGAGTCCTTGCAATTGGGACAGTTGTGTACATCAGTGACTGGTCAATGGCAAAACCTAAAGCTACCTCTGAACTTCAGTGAACATTAATGAGGTGTCATAAAACAGAGAGCACAAGTTATCTTTAGAATAGAGGTGTCTACCTAATTTCCATTTGTAGATCTAGACAGGGCAAGTAATTAGAACAATCATTTGTTAGTTTTCCTCAGCACTGTTCTCAGCATTCTCAGTTGTTTTTGGTGGTTTTTTTGTTTTGTTTTGTTTGTTTTTTGTTTTTTGTTTTTCAATCTGTTTGTATTTTTTGTCAATGCAAATGAGAGCGAGAACAATTCTGAATAGCTTTGTTTTGAACTGTTTTCCATTTCTTTTGAAATTTGGCATTTAAATTATTCCATTCCAACAAACACACAGGTAAATGAGACATAACTGTACCAGAAATTGTGATGAAGGAAAAAAATACCTGATGCAGTCAGCGTGGGTTATAGTAATGAGGTATTTGGTTATACATTGTTATAACTGCATGTTTAAAAATAAAAATAAAAAAATCAGAGGCAGCAAAGACAAAAACACCTTGATACAATGTCAGGACCACCACAGCAGCTGGGCATGCACCTGGCTGTATACATGGTTATGAAAAGAGCGTGCGCTGCAGGGGTGTTCAGTGCTGAGCGCGCAGTGTACCTCCGGACATGGGGTGCTGTGCGCATAGGATGGCTTTGGGGCTCGGTCTCTGGCGGGGGCACGGAACGCCGACAGCTGCCTGCCGCCTCCCGGCCTGCTGGGCCTGGCCTTGAGATACAGCGCCACCTGGAGGGCCTCGGAGGCGGCGCCAAGCCCCGTCTGCTTCGCTCCCCACAGCGCTCTGCCCGGCCGGCGGTGGGGGGCTAGCAGCGCACGGAGCCGCGCGGAGCTCTGCCTTCCCCGCCTCCCTCGGGGCCGTTCGGAATCGCTCGCGTTCGTTCGGAATCGCTCGGGAGACGCGGGGCGCGAGGGGCGCTGTCCGTGGTGCCGAACCTTGCAGCTCCGAGGTGCTGCGGCGACGGAGCTTCGTGACCCGGCGGCTTCCCCTTGGGGCTGAAGCCCGGTGTTTGCTCCAGGGCACGGTGCGGGGGGGGTGTCACCTTTCAGTGATGGATGGCTTCTGAGGTCTCTGTGTGATCTTTCGTTGATTCCTTACTCTGCCATCCTGCCACGATTTCCTGTGAATGTCCATTTCCATTTGTAGCGACAGTGAGCTACAATTGTATTTCTCACGCTCCACGTCGTGCAAACGCTTTTCCCGCTTGTCTGAAACCACCTTTAAACACCATCCCCTGGAATAGATGGCAGAAGGTCACGTCATCCCAGACGGTCAGCACCTCGGTGCGTCTGAAAGCTGACTCGAGTGCTCTCGTTGTTTGTCCTCTGTGTCCACTTCCTAGACAGTAGGTCTGCTAGGCAAAACAGTCGCCTTGGCTGCATAACGCCTCAGTCTGTCGCTCTCCTTTCCATGGAAGAGTTGAAGTTTCTGCCCTTCACCTCAAGCCCCTCAGGAAGAACACCTCCCCGTTGCCCTGCACTCTGCAAGTGGCTGAATCCTCCAACCCCACCTGCCTGCTTCCCTCCTCCCGTCTCATTGTGTATTCTTTCCAGCCCCTTACGTGTCATCTCTGCGAGCAGAGATCGCTTTGGGCGTCTGCGTAGTTACCACAACACGTCGGTGCCTAGCACCACATTCACTGCCGTGATGTGTCAGCAAAGCATTGCTTGGGGTGTGGAGTGGGAAAACGTGGATTTAGGACTGTCGGAGGTGCAAAAACAAATGTTCTGCGTTTTAGCAAAAGGATGGCAGGTGTAAAGCGGTAATCCAGCGGTAGCACTGGGAGAGTCACTGAGATCCAGATGTTCCCGTGCCGCCAGGAAGGCACCAAGGAACCGTGGTGCCCGTGCCTCTGCCACCCTCTGGCGGAGGGAAAGAGGCGGTGAAGCGGGCCGCGGGGCGGACCGGAGCCTGGGGCCGGAGGTGAGCCCGGCCGCCTCGCCTCCACGCCGCTGTGTCCGGCGGCACGCCCTGAGACGTTGGGGCGAGCCGGCGCTGTCTATGGAAAGCGGGAAGCGCCGCTGGCACCGGGACTTGCCAGGCGGCGAGCGCTGCGTGGGGGGCCGGCTCAGACCGGGGGCCTGCGCTGCGGGGTGAAGCGGGGCCGCCCCCTCCAGTCTCCGCCTCAGCCCCGTGCGGAGCCGCGCGGAGGGGGCGGCGGCAGCTCTGTGACTCATGCCTGCGTCGAAGTAGCTCAGCCGGCGATTCACGCTTTTAAAAAAGCAAATCCGAGTACTTCTGGAAAAAGAAAAAAAAAAAAAAAAAAAAAAAAAAAAAAAAGGTCAGCTCGCATTAAATTCCGCCTCGCGATTGGTATTCCGACGTCGTTTCTGGCGGAGTTTATAAGCGGCGAGTCGCTCCCGGTTGGAGTCGCGCTGCTGCCTGGGCTCCGGTAGCACGGCGGTCCGCTCGCCCCTCGGTAAGTCTCCGCTCATCGGCGTCCTATTTACAAAGCTTTGAGAACAGCTTTCAGGATCCAGAGCTTTTGTTTCTCCTAAATTTGGTTTTGATCGCTGTCGTAGCTGCACAGAGATAACGGGTATTTGGAGACAGCCAGCGCCTTAGACATCGCGTTAACCTGTTACTTCGCTTCCAGGCATTGTCTGAGGAATCGCTTCTTCTTATGATCGTTTTCTTTTTCATCTTAAAAAAGCGAAATACCTGTTTATCATTGAAATTATCGATGCGTTGCGTTTAATTGGGGACGTAAATCCGCCCAACAATGGCAACGAACCGTTAGCTACCGACGTGAAACCAGCAGCTAACAAAGAAAGCTCTCGTTCGTTACCGCGACCTTCATTTTCTTTGCAAGGGGAATAAAATAAATCGCAGGTAACTACGGCGATGAAAGGACGAGCGGGGCCCTGACCCGGCCGTTCTCTGCCGACACCCGGGTGCCGGAGGGTGGAGGAAGGAGCACATCTGGTGGGATCAGGGCCGGTCTGCTTCCTCCGGCCGCCTCGTAACATCAGAGCCGGCAGCTTGCATGGCAAACGGGCCGTGCTGGAGCGTGCCTTGCCCCTGATTTGCTGAAACGTGTGTGCAAACGCATACATGCATGACGTGTGTCGTTGGGCTTGGGCAAAAATGCACCTTTGTTGTGGCGGGGGTTTAGCGGTAGGACGCTCAGCCTGGCGTGTGTTTCGGGGATCGGCTGATAAGGCACGGTGATGGGTTCCGATTGGGATTGTAAGTCGTCATCGGGGCCGGTCATTTCGAAGCCCGCTCCCCATATTGGCTTCCATTTGAGGCGAGTCACCTCATCGCCTTGCTCAGCGGCCACCGATATAATTGCGATAGACTTCACGGTCGCTAAACCCGTCGTTCCGGCGCAAGGGTAGCGCCTCGGCATCCAGAGAGGGGACACGGCTGCTCTTCAGCCTCTCGAGGCATCTTCCCTGTTTGACCCCCCCCGGAGCGGCCGCCTCCGCGCCCGGCAGCCCCACTCGGCCCGGGAGCCCGACCTGTCCTGGGACCTGTCCTGCTATCCGGGGGCAGCCGCCTCCCACCCGCCGGCATCCACGCCCCCCCGCGCGGTCCGCCAGAAGAGCGGGCTTCTAAACGCGCCTTCTATCCTTTCCTTCCTTCCTTCCTTCCAGTAAATTCCTCGCTGCCCGCTCTCCTTCGGAGGAATATCGAAGGAAAGCCGAACTCCGGGCACTGGGGCTGTTCTGAAGGGATGGCTTCCTCCGCTCCTTCGTCCTCCAACGATGCTCCGGACCCCGCCCCAGCCAATTTACGACCCACAAGTAGGTTTTATTATTTTCCTCGTTTAAAGCGTTTCGGAGGCTCTCTCCGCTCAGGGTCGGGAAGCCCCGTTTCCAAACGAAACGATCGATCAGTGCCACCCGTTCCGCGCCGCCAAACAAGGTGCGAGAGGTGCTCACACAAAGGAACCGCCTCCCAGAGGCAGCGGGGTCTGTGAGGCGGTGAGAGACCCCCGCAGCCCTTCTCTAACTGCCTTGCGGCCACGTCTGACGGATATGGGCGCTGAGCTGAACCGCGGGCGGCCGAAAAATGGGGATGTTGTTGGGGCGGGGGGAAAACGAATCTGTGGAGGGGCGAAGTTACAGCGGTGGCTCAAAGCGGGTTCTTCCCCTGCACATTTTATAAATGCTAATGCTAGCGCTTCCTCTCAACCCTCGCTGAAGCCTATAATCAAGCGAAATTGGGATGCTAATTGCAGCTTTTCAAAGCCTTGTATCCCTAATTGCACTGAATTCTCTTTGGGTTATTGAGGTGCGAGTGGGAAGCGAAGGCTGCTGCAGGTGGATGTGGGATCAGCTGACTGCTGGCTGCCAAAATACTGAAACAAACGAACGGCTCGGTGCTATAAAGAGCCAGAGACAAAGAGCGGGCGGCAGGAAGAAACGAAAGGTTGAGCGGCACAGCGGAGAGGGATCTGTTTTTACCCTGGAAGGGCTGTCGGGGCGATGAGCCATGGCTGTCATTGTCCCGCGGTCGGGGGGAGGGGGAGAGCGCTAAGGCTGCCTCCACCGGGGTAAAGGGCTACACAGAGGGGCAGTGCAAGAACCGCACCGCCCGACCCCGCCGGGAGGGTCCCTCTGCCGCGTCCGGCAGCGCTCCCCGCTGCTCACCGAGCCCTGAGCCAGGCTCCGGACCGCTCTCTTCCCTCCCTCTCTGGTTCGCCATGTCTGCGGCCGTCCAACAGCCCGTGGAGGCTGTGCGGGATCGGGCGTGGAGCGGCGGGTCCGTACTCCTCTACCTCGTCCCAGCGACAGTCCCACTGCTCCGCCGCCGGCGTGGAAGCTGGTCTCCGCGGCTCGGCTGTGCATGGGCCGAAGCGGGCTCTCCTTTCACCTCAGTCCGGGTCCGTGATGGGAGCCCCGCCACCCTCCTCTCACTGTCTCGGCGGTGCATGGCCGGGGCGCGTTTCGCATTACCAGGGAAGAATTCGTTCCCGTCGGGCCGGCCGCGATGCACCACGCAGGAGCCGTGGGACTCCACGTCGCCTGGCGTTTCCTGGGGCACTTAGGGCCGTGCAGCCCGGTTGAACCGTCGCGGGCAATGGGTGTCGGGTAGGGCAGGGACGGAGCGTCCCCGGTGCGACTGCCGGCGGCCCACAGCGCGGCCCCGGCTCAGCAGCCACGTCCTTTCATCCAGACGAATAGTATTATTCACCCAATTAATTCCTGAACTCGTCTGTAACCCCATTTCACGCCACTTTATTTTAAGCTGCCACTTCCCTGGAGCCCCGCCAGTACATGATGGGATGCTCCGGCCCCAGGTGCCGTTCTCTCTCTTCCCGGCGCTGTCGCCGCGGGGAGGAGGAGTCCCAGCTGCCCACCGAAACGGCGGGTCGGGGAAAGAAAGAGATGGGGAAGCGCAGGGCACGGCCGCGGTCCCACCGAGGTCCCGCCGCGCCAAGCAATGCCTCTGCCCTCTCTTGCAGCCTACGACTCGTGGTGCGGCGTGGCGCATGGATGCACCAGGAAGATCGGCCTGAAGATATGCGGTAAGTCCTCCCGCGGGACGCCCCACTCCGAGCTCCGGCACGCCTCTCCGACCGCGCTTCGTCGGGGCACGAACCCCTCCGCCCCAGCACCGGACGCACCGGCCTCAGGCTCCCCCTGGCGGGCTTTCGCAGCTCCACGCTGTGCCCCGGGTGCGCTCCCAGATGCCCGGGCGCGGGTGGGACGGCCGCTGCCCCTCCGCCCCTCCTGCGGCCTCCGGGGTGCGGGGAGCGGGGCCCAACGGGAGGCGAGTGGGGACTTGGCCGCCTCTCCGTCTGAAATTGTTCAGCCTTATCGGAGTAGAAAATAGGGATCTCCTGGGGAAAAAAAAGATTAAGGAGAGCCTTATTAAAGAGCAATCCGTCAGCGGGCTGCGCTGGTAAGATAGCGCTGGCAGCCAGTCAGCGCGCAGGCACATGGAACGCAGAAAGGGAAACAAATGCACAATCAGATCGCGATGTTAGAGCAGGAGATTCATTTGCAGATAACGAGCTGTCGTCCTGCTCCGGATTTCACAGCGGCGCTTTCGCTTTCGGAGACAAACAGGCTGATTTTCATTTATGATGGCAAGAATCGTTCCGCTGTGCCCTGCGAATATGGACCGGATTTCCCATTCTCCTACTGCCTCTGCGTTGGTTGGCGGGGGGGAGAAATGGACGTTTTGCCCAAGCAATGACATACTTGAGCTCCTTGCCCTCCCCCCCCGAGCCGAAGCTCACTCGCTACACGTTTCGTTACATGGAAGTTTGGACTGAAAAAGGACGAGGGTGCAAGTGCGTGACCTGAGACGTATTAGTGATCCCATCGGCACCCGGAGGCATATTACCGACAGCCGCTTGGCTCTATAAATAGCCCTGGGCCGGGTGTAATGGAGCGTTCCCCTTCGCTGCTGCGGCGATGGGCTTCTCATCATCGTTTTAATTTAGCCTGGCGAGCAGCGCTGATGCAGTAACGCCCCGCTGGGCCCGCTGCGCGCCGCCGGAGCGGGGTTATGGGGGGACAGCACAGCTCCCTCTATGTGGGTGCAGGTTCAGATACACTGGAAATGACACGCCCCAGCACCGCTTGGGGTCGGAGAACGGCAGGAGCGTGTAGTGCTGGCTTTCTGAAGGGAAATCAAAGCCAGCACGGATGCTGTCGGGTTTGTTCTGCTTTTGTTTTTGTTTTTGATTTTTTGTTGTTGTTTTTCTTTGTTTGTTTCCCTTTTCTGGCTTTTTTCTTTGTGTTTGGCGAGACAAATATCCCATGCCCATGGGGCTCGGAATAGGGGGGTTCGATCGCAACTAGTCTTTGTGCTCTGCTGAGCCTTCAGCCCGGGATGTGCCAGCTCCGCGGAACGGACGGGAATGCTGCCTTCGGGAAATACATGGAGCACAGAGCTAAGGCTGCCAACCCCTAATCACACGTGCTAAACAAGGCAACGTCAAACTGTTACAACCGCTATCTCCTCGTCCATGCCTTTCGCAAGACACTGTTCCGACACTAAATGCTGAGCCGTCACAGAGCTGTGGCAAAGCAGCGCCTCGGGTTCGTTCCTTTTTGTGTCACGCAGAAATCGATTCGCTTTGAGAATGCGAACTTGAAATAAGGCTCAGCTCACAGGGAGCGCGGGTTCTGAACAAAGGGTGGCTCGTGTATTGGTGCCTGACATTCCCGGTAATTACATACCAGAGATTTACCTGCCGTTTCCCCTCTAACAACGGACCGGCGTCAGGATGAGCCCCTTACCTGCCTGAAAGCCACTGTCTGAAGGGAGCCACTATAAAACAAAAATAATAATAATAGTATTTTAAAGAGGTTTCAGAGACTGTCACCTCTTGTGAAGTGCGGGCAGTTTTCTCCCTGCGTCCGGAGCCGCGTGCACGGCTCCTGCAATTAGCAGCGCAGCTGGGGCCGATTCTGCAACCATTTGCTTAGGATCGGTGGAAACACACAGCGTAAGAAAACCCGCTCAGGTGCGTCGGCAGCTGCTCGGTACCGGCTGATGGCCGCTAGCAGCGCACGCTGGGAGCTCGGCTCGTGCCCGGAGCACTCGGGATTCACGCTGCCTGTGGAGAGCCGGGGCTCAGCGTGAGCGGGGAGACGCGGGGCCGTCCCTGCCAGAGGGCTCCCATGCCGTCTCCTGACGAGTCCCGATGTGGGGTCACGCAGATCCGCGATCGCTCCGGGCCCGAGGAGCTCCCTCACAGCCCGCCCTCTACTTGCACACGTTCGGCCTCTTCATGCCCTGCCAGCAGGCCGTGCTCTGCTTCACTCTGGATCTCTGTGTGGTTTTCTTTCCAAGCGGGACACAGGCGCGACCCGGTCGGGCATGGAAGGAACCCACGAGCCAAGGCTGCCGCACTTCCCTGCGGCCCGGGCAGCACCAGCAATGTGAACATCCTCAGCTAGAGCCTTCAGCAACGCCCAGAGCCCGGCCCAGCGGCACCCGCCTCTCGCGGAGCCGAGAAGAAGAATGGGCAGGAAAGTACAGAGAAGCGAGGCCACGGCTCTGGGGAAAGATGGGAGCTCCGGAATTCAGGCTGAACTGCACCAGCTTCAGTGTTAGCCGTCCGCCCAACGAGTGGGAGCCCCTGACTCACTGCGAGGACCGTTAGTGGTGGTACCAACGCAGTTACGTACAAATAGAGCCCGTCGGTCCCGAACTGTGAGGAGCTCGGGGCACGCGGCCAGGAGAAGCGGCGCAGGGGGCCGCGGAGGAACGAAGTTCCAGCGATGGTTTTCCTCTCCCCGAAGTGTTCATTTTTGCCGATCAGCCCCCAGCACGGGGGGGAGTCGGGCTCAGCTGTTCCTCAATCAAAACAAAACCGCAGAGAACGCAATGGCCGCCTCGAGCACTGCGGTTCAGCCTGGCTCTGCTGCCGCCTGCCCCAGGCACCCCGTACCGCCGGGAAGTCGGAATCCACTGCCTTCGTTGGCAAAGGAAAGGGCAGCGCCACGGATGTTTTGTCAGGCATCATCTAATTCAGCGGAACAAACCCTGAAAAGCGGCTGTTGGCCGTACTCTGGTATCGCAGTGAGCCCAGGTCCTAAGCGCCGGTGGGAGCAGAGCCCCTGGGAAGGACTAGGGCAATGGCAAAAGCTTTGGGGCTCGTTCTGCCGCGGGCACCTTTCCCTCTGTGAGCGGGGAGGGGGCTCGGTGGGTGCTGCCGCTGCCCTTAGGGCACCGAGGAGGAGGACGCAGAACGGCCGCCCCACTCCCGTGCCTTTTGTGCGTGTGAGCACCACGAGAAGCAAAGTGGCCCTGATTTTCATCATACATCATTGCCCCTGTCTGTTAGGTCCATAAACTTCGCCTGCAGGCTGAAACAGCATTGACTCATCCTGAACTCTCTTCCAGTGGCTGATTACTGAAGTGGAATCTGTCTGATCGACTTAATAAGAATGTACCACTGCACTAAGTGACAAAAATTTGTTTTTTGCATGGCTGGGTTTTTGCAGTTGATGGCATTTTGAGCTCTCCTCCTGGAGGCAAATAAGCCCCATAAATACTCTTATTCCTGACCTCATTAGTCAGATCCAGAGCAAACGCTGCTTTGAACTGTTATCTAGAGAGCTGCTGTAGGTATTCCGAAACATGTTGGGAAGCGAGAAAACCCTGACCTGTGCACCTTGCAATAACGATGTAGGGTTCCTGCAGAGGACCAACAGCCTGGAAGACAAAGGACGGATCGTGGGCTCCCTGAAGGAGCGGCAGTCCTCCAAGAACCTGCTGGCGTGCGAGAACAGCGAGCGGGAAGCCCGGTTCCGCCGCACCGAGACAGACTTCTCCAACCTGTATGCCCGAGGTAAGTGCTTCTGCAGCTCCATGCTCCCTTGCCAGCCTCAGCCCGGGCTGCTGCTCACTGGGGAGCTTCGGAGGAAGCCGTGCTTGTGTTCGCTGAAAGCCGCGCTGGCTGTGCTTAAAAGTTTTTTGAAATGCAATTTGCTGTACTTTCGATCGTCTTCAGCTCAGCTCCAGCTGTTCCTCCAGGGTCACTCCAGAGGCAGCTCGCAGGAGGAGCGCAATTTCGTATTTAATTAATTTCCCCTTCAGTAGATCAGCAGTAAACGGCCTGTGGCTGCTAGCATAGGACCGGAGATCGGGAGGGTGGGGAAGGGGTTGTTGTTGTAGTTGGGATTTGAGTGCTTCTGGGAGGCGAGCAGCCAGTAGCGTTGCAATGCCGCTCTTTCCCGTGGACCCAGCAGTCCCAGGTAGCCAAGGCTCCTCCGTGCCTCCGTCCCCTCCGGCAGCGCTGAGCCGGGGCCGCGGCTCCCAAGAGCCGAGATGGCTGTGGGCGGCCGGGGGCTCTTCACTTCCGCCTCTCGCTCCCTAAGCCGGAGCTGACGGCTGCTTTGCCCGCAGATTTGCTACCCGCTAAGAATGGCGAGGAGCAGACCATGCAGTTCCTGCTGGAGGTCGTGGACATACTCCTCAACTACGTGAGGAAGACGTTTGACAGATCCACCAAAGTGCTAGACTTCCACCACCCGCACCAGCTGCTGGAAGGCATGGAGGGCTTCAACCTGGAGCTATCAGACAACCCCGAGTCCCTGGAGCAGATTCTGGTGGACTGCCGGGACACGCTCAAGTACGGGGTGCGGACAGGTGGGTTCCCGCACAGTACCGGGTAGGGTCACACACACGGCCGGCGCTCCGAGGCTGCTCTCTATCCCGCGGGACTCTTCAGTGGGGCCGCCCCGGACAATGCAAGTGGTCCTGCAGGGTCTGTGCCGTCCCGCTGTCCCCAATGCAGGCCCCGGCGCTTTTAGCAGAGCCCAGAAACACGTTTTTAAGACGTAATCTCCTTCACTTAATGAAATGCGAGCTGTCTGTACCTCCGGGGAGCAATATCATTAGGTAAATGAGAGCATAAATGACACTGAATTTGCAGTTTTTCTTCTTTATGTTCATCAGACGTTTAATGCAAAAGAGAATGAAATCCCAGGAACCATCAGTACGGGAACCCCGCGGAGTACAGCCCATTCCCGGGAGCCGCCTATCCATCCGGGTCCTGACGCGGTGTCCGTGCGCTGGCACTGCGCTGAGCACGGAGCCCCGCTGCCGTCCCGTCAGCTCCCCGCTGGCACGTCGGTGCCGTGCCCCTCCCGGAGCCGCGGTCCGGGCACGGCTCCCTCGGATGGCGGTGGGAGATGACGGGGTGGCTCCTGGCATAGCGCCCCGAATCGCGCGTGGCGGCGACGGCGAGCAATGCCGGTGAGCGCTGAGGGGCTCTCGTGATAGAAACGTCCATTAACGTGATGCTAACGCTCTTACATTTATGCAGTTGTTTAGGAAGCGCCGTCGGCTGTGTCGCGAGTGCTGCGATTTGTGGCAGACGGCATAAGCTCGGCGCTGCGGAGCTGACAGAGCCGCTCTAAGCTGCTCTCGTTCCCTTGCAGGTCACCCGCGCTTCTTCAATCAGCTGTCCACGGGCCTGGACATGATCGGCCTGGCGGGGGAGTGGCTGACATCTACCGCTAACACCAACATGTAAGCTGCCGCGCTAGGGTGGTGCTTAGCTGGCTATCGCCTGTCGCGACAGACGTGCACTCCAATGCCGATTGCTTTGTGTCCATTAGAAGTGTCTCCCCTGACTGTAATGCAGAGCAAATAGTCATATAGACTGTAACCCCCGATAAACCCAAATATCCCAGTGCACACGGTTAGTTAAATATGCCAATTCTAATATAAAAATAATGATCTGATCCTTACTGAACAACATTAAATAATCCTCATCTCTCAGATCACTCTTACTGATCTTTTCCAGATATATTTTTTAATTGTTTGTCTCTAGACTGGGTAATTCCATATTAGTATCAGTGGAACACAAACTATGTAAAACAATTGCTTGTCCTCCTCTTGGCTTCAGATGTATCAGAATTGGGCCACCACCTGTCCCTGTGCTGCTTATGGGTGTCCTCGAAAGGATTAAAACATATCACTGAAAGTTAATGTGGTGATAGGGAGGGAATTGCTCAGACTAAGGTTTGTAAAAGCAGTACATGAATAAATAAAGCATTAAAAACTAAGTTACATTTAGAATCTGTGGGAAAACTACCTAGATTTTCTTTACCTTGATATTATTGAAAGCTTAGTTAATGAAATTAATGCAAATTAATCAATTTAATGAGTTAATGAAAGTAAGTGCATGGTATTGTACTGAATTTTTGCAGTAAAGAGCATAATGTGCAAAGAAAACTTCCTGACAGTTTTTTTGTGTTGATTTCTATATATTCCAAAATGTGCCTTCCCCTTTAGCTCTTCTTTGGGTGTGTTTTAACAGTAAAGCTGCCTCTAGTCCAGGTACCTTGCTGCTTATTGGCAGAATGCAAGAAATGTAGCTGCAGGTCTGAACGTGAGCTTTTTTCCTCAGGTCCATCCACAAGCAGGTGCTCCGTTAAGTGCAGCTGGTTATTAGCAGTTCTATGTAGATTGCAAGCTGTGCCTGTTCTGTGGCATTAGTACTAAGGAAAACAGTATAAGGTGCTCCAGCAAAAACCAACCTGTCCTTTACAATTATCATCTTTTCAACTAGTGTTGTTGCAATACATATAATGTATTACAAAGGACTCAGTGTAAAAGCTGTTTGGGAAAGCAAAGCAAACAACACCAGTGTACATTTTAATAGTAAAGCAAGGATTGCAGGGTGCTCTTTTCTCAGTGCCATGAGTAAAAGCTAAAATGTTTCTGATTGCATATCTGAAATTGCTTAAATATTGTTCCTCTGTGACAAAAAAAAACAAGCTTCAGAGCATCATTTTGCAGGCCTTGCTCCGTTCGACTGACCGAGTTATCCCAGCTTAACTCTCCTTTTGTAATAAATGAAATTGCGCAAACATGATAAGGGATATCAGAATTCAGCTCTGTGGCAGGCTGTGATAACCTTAGGAAATGTTGCCATCATTATTAAGAACGTCACGTTTATTCAGTTCTGAAAAGCAACTGTTTAATGAAGTTGCTTTTGTCTTTCTTATTTTCATTTTAACAGTAAGTTCTTGAATAGCTAGCTCTGCAAAGCTAACTTCTGATCCATTTACATGAACATATCCTGCAAATAATATTCTGCAAGCATTTGCATCTATTTATTTACATGAGGTTTGCCAAATGGAAAGTGGCATATTGCTCTTCTTTTTTTTTCAGCCAACCAAGGTCAACATGATGTGCCTTAGAGTAACGCAGTAATTGCAAGTATGGTTGAAGCAAAGTGTTTGTAAAATACGAGTTCAGAGTGCTGACAAGGTTATTAACAGTGGCTGGAGCAGCTCTTTGAGCTCTGGGGAGCATACCACTTGTTTTGAGCAGCGTTCCAGCACAGAAGAGCAGCTTCTGACCTTTATCTAGGAGCGGCTTTCACCTTGCAGTTACACAACCATGTAATGCAACAGTAACGTTGAGTTGCAGTAGTGAATGTCCTCCATTTGTCATCTTTCTTTTCCACCTGCAAAGAGACCTAAAATACTACTGTACACTTAGAGGAATAGATTATTATTCTTTTTTTTCCTCAAGAGAATTTTGAGTAACAGAAACATCTGCATTCTCTTAAGAAATATTATATTGTCATTAGCAAACATTCCTTAAATGGCACTGTGAAGACAATCGATTAAATTAAATGTAATAAGCTCCCCACATCGACTTGGAAATAACATACCAGTGTGTTTTTTGTAGCTCAACCACTGAGCACAGGACTTTGCTGGAATCCTCAGGTGATGCCACTATTCAGTCAGCTCTGGGGATCTGTCACTTGGAGGCTGGAGAGCAATAGTATGATCTGGAAGTTCCCTTTATGCCCCAGTAGCTAAGATGAGAGAATTATATTTATAGTATTATGCATCACTGCTTATGAAGATGTAACATATAAGAATGATATACAATGCTTTATATTTGTCCTGATAAAAATGCATCTGCCCCTAGGTGAGTGAAGAATTAGCACTGGCCACTCCTAACATAAACCCATTTGTTTCTTTTGTTAGTGAAGACCTAGGGCTCGTGACTAGTGTTAATTTATGGAAATATCTGTAACTGTATACCAAAAATGAAATCAGTATGTTTAATCAGGAGATTGGGTGTGAAATACATGTTCTGGGATTTACAGAAATTTTCAAAATCGTTCAAGTTTAAAACAGGCAATGATTTGTACTGACCTTGAGCAAGACATGACTTTTGAAATTGTAGCCATCTTCTAACACAACTACACTGCCCTATTACTTACAACCATCCACTGTGGTTTTTTAATTTCTTTGTCAGACTTCAGGGACTCAGAAAATAATTGCACAATAAAATCAATAGACTCTATTTTACTTGGGTTTTGGTACATTTTCAATTTCCCATGTAATGTCTCAGTATTTTATAAACAAAGATCTTGCTTAATATTGTGCGCTTCTTGTATAAACACTGAAGTCTTTCAGGAAGCACATACAGGTGAACGTGCCAGGTTTCCAGATAAAATTCAAAATGCATTTAAACTGATGGAGAAAATCACTTCGACTTCAGTTTGTCTCGTATATAGGCTACACAGTACACTGCTGAGCTCCTGTTGGCTTCAGGAGGGCATCCTGTCTAAGTAGAGATTGGAATGTGCCTCAGAAAAGGGTTTTCTTTGAAAAAACACAGAACAAAATGAACTGTGGTGTTTTTTATACTGAGAAGGTTTCATGCATCAACTGGTTTGTTAACATTATATCTCTGTAATCATTGGTAGCACCCAAATTCCAGATTGGTATTCAGCTGTCTGTCTCTGACAGTTCTGATCATGATAAAACCAAAAGAAATCGCATTTTTTGCTTCTCAAAATAGCAGTGACAGCTGTCAGCAAAGATATGAACTTTAATATTTTAAACTAAACAATGTAGACATAAGTGAAATATATGCTTTCAGGAATAACTTGTGCCCCTAGGGTCTGCCATAATAATTCTCAGTGTCATTTTAGTATTAAAGAAACAACATGTAAATTGTGGTGAAATTATTTACATTGAAAACAAAAATGATCACGCAGTTTCAAAGTGTCAGGGTGTCACCCTCCTAAAGATTCTGTTTAAAATCACAGCTGGAATGCTTAGTTTCTTTCTGCTCCTACGTTCTTTCCCTCCCTCCTTCCTCCCCTCCCCCCACATCTCTATCTATCTATCTATCTATCTATCTATCTATCTATCTATCTGTCTATCTGTCTATCTATCTATCTATCTATCTTATTTATTTTCCTTGGCATACCCAACACTCAGCTTATTTACAGCAGTAGCAATTTATCCATGTAGTTTCCTCTCAAGAAATGGTTGTATGGCTGTCACTTTCCATTGGCAGATCTGTCAGTGACATCATGGCACACCAGGCTATGCACTCCTTTTTGCCTTCAGTAAATGGATACAACCGTTGACTGCTGTCTTGTATTTGTAATTGGTAATTAGAAAATCATCATTTATAATTACTCTTGACAGTTATTGATCACATGGTATTGTAGAAATAAGTTGTCCTTGGAGATCATCAACAGAATAAATCCACATAATTAATTGTATTTAGACTTTGGAGCCCTAGCTCAATAGTTCTAATTATGACTGTGGTTAGCTCATTGGAGTTCACTGTTTTAATAAAGAATTGTCACTTTGGGAGACGAATGTGCGGCAACATAGCAGTCAGAAGCTCTGTGATAGAGAATATTAGGTCTCATGTTGGTTGTAATAGAGAAGTTATTGGTATTGCAGGTCTTTATAGACCAGTATATCACATATTTTTTTTCCGAGCATATTTGCTTGCATAAGGTTTGCGATATCAGATCCTTGAGTTAGAGAAAAATTTTTAGAATCTGAAGCAATTGATTGTGTTTTTTGAATCTGTATTTAATTTTGTTTGTTTTGTTTGCTTTACCCATACAGGTTTACATATGAAATTGCCCCTGTTTTTGTCCTCATGGAACAAATAACACTTCGAAAGATGAGAGAGATTGTTGGATGGTCGAATAAAGATGGTGATGGAATATTCTCACCTGGTGAGTTTTTCTCTTGTGTTTGGAGGTTTGACTAAAATTTCAGAAGTTAAAATAACCATAAGCTTTGTCTGAATGTCCACTTTCTGTGTGAAATATCTGCAAGACCAAACAAAATGTCAGAGTTTTAGAAATAGGAATTTCCTACATGAAGTATATGCATTGTTCAAGCATCCCACAAAGAAGAAAAAAGAGATTTTATTTTCGAGTATGTCTATCTTGGCTACATAGAACACTGGTAACATTTTTAAAGCTTGGTTACAAATTCTGGAACATGGTTAGGCATTTAAACACCCTTTGTTGTGCCTTATTTCTTGGGCTGCTAACCTCCAGAACCATGTCCTGCTATTGAGAAAAAGAGACTACGTGTAACTTTCAGAAAACCAGCTGGCTTCCCAAAGTGTGGTTCTGAAGAACAGGCCACAGTTGTCTTCCTGTTACGGTGGTATAAAAGCAATCAGCAGTTATAGATAAGAATCGGAAAACACGTGAAAGCCCCAGGTCCATGTCTGGATAATGGGCATCCAACAGTACTCCAGGTATCTGGGTTTGTTGATGAGGAGAAGACCATCCTGTTTCAGAGAACAAAGGACAAATATTACCTCCTTTTGGAACAGGCTGCATAAAATCTAGGAAAGCTCTCTTGCTTGATTTCTTGTCCCATGTATGAGAAAATTTTTGCCAATGTTCTGGTTGGTAATGAAATAGTAGTGAAATAAATTCTCCTAAACTTTATGGATGATATTCTTCTTACTAAATTTTGACATCTGCATTGTACAGCTAAGATATCTGGACTGGGCTTTTTGTAGAATAAGAGAAAGAGAAAAAAATGTTTTTCACAATGTGTTCACACTCCTCAGATGTATCAAAATATACTAGTTGAATCAGCCTGAAAGTACCTCTTTCTTTAAACTCACTATGAAGGTAGCTTAGGATTACTATCTTAGTTGGAGAAACCTATCTTTTAGGCATCTGGTTCTGTATTTACAGATGAGATGGGATAAATCTATACTGTACATGACTTTAGCCTCAGGAGAATTTGATAACTTCCCATTTTTCTTACTAACAGGAAGCTGTCCTGCAAAAGCAGTACAATGAAAACTGATAATTTTAGGAAAGTGTTACAAAATAGTAGCAATTGAAAGAGCTGATAGATGAGGCTATTGGTATAACTTTCTAGAGCATCTGCTCTTATGCTACTTAGACAGATGCCTCGCTTTTCAGAGATTTACTTTTCATAGTTCGCTGTCACTTTCCCTGATAATGCCAAAGTGTCTGGTATAATATTCATTTTTTCTTATCACTATTTTAGTATTCATTTGTTTATTCATTCACAGGAGGAGCCATCTCCAACATGTACAGCATAATGGCCGCACGCTATAAATATTTCCCTGAAGTTAAAACCAAAGGCATGGCTGCAGTCCCTAAACTGGTTCTCTTTACCTCAGAACATGTGAGATTACACTTCTAACTGTTAATTTATTGATGTACATTTTGTTATTAAATGACCCCTCCATATGCACGTGCTTTCCTGCAGAGTCACTACTCAATAAAGAAAGCTGGAGCTGCACTTGGATTTGGAACAGACAATGTAATTTTGATAAAGTGCAATGAAAGGTAAGATGGATGCTAATGTTTTGATATATTAAATGTGTTCATCTGTTAAATTTGTTTTGGTATACTTAAGGTCTGGTTCAATACAGTGTGTCGAGTTGCTAATCACCTGTTGAGAAAATGCTATTAAGTTATTTCAACTGTAGCTAGTATTTCTATATACAATCTTCAATTTTCTTGGTCTTTGTTTTTACAATAATTACAGAGGCAAAATAATACCAGCTGATTTGGAAGCAAAAATTTTGGAAGCAAAACAAAAGGTTTGTAATTTTTGTTTGTCTTTTTTTTTAAATAGTGCTTAAATGTTTGGCTTAATAAAATGTGCTGCTTTTTCCTTGGAAGGCTGAGGGGTAGCATTAAATAAATACATTATAACAACATAATCTTGTAATAGTATTTTTCAGATTATCTATTTCTGTATTGTTTAGGGAATTATCTTGCAATGGTTTCTATTTACATAAATACATTCATAATCTACATAAAATATTAAATAATGTTTTTTCTTTTTTTTTGTTTTGTTTATATATTGTCTCACATCTGTATTTTACGACTTTTAAAAATAACTTTATCTTTGGAAATACATGAAAAAATGCTAAAATGAGAAATTAAAACTTTTTTTGCCAAACTTTGATGTTTGTTCAAACCATCAAAAATTCTGTTGAATGATAATCCTAAAAATTCCCTTAGCTTCCAAGTGTGAGAGTGCAGGGTCAGTAACTGTAGCCAGTAAGCTTGATTTTGAAGCATTCATTGTTATTCCTTGCAAGGAGAAATCTAACTGTTTTATATAAAACCACCAAAGTTAATGCTACCAAGATTGTTCTTGATTTCTTAACTTCTTTACCCTTGCATACTCCAGAGAGTTGCAGTTCACATTTGTTTCATCTAATTCAAAATCGTGATTTTCACTTTTTGTTTTTCCTGAAAGAGGCTGTGTTCTGTAAATAATCCTGTTATTTGCATTGTAGGGATACATTCCTCTCTTCGTAAATGCAACTGCGGGCACAACAGTTTACGGAGCCTTTGATCCAATACAGGAGATTGCAGATATATGTGAAAAATACAACCTCTGGCTCCATGTAGATGTAAGTAATTGACTGACGTGCTATTAGTCAGGCAATGGAGGATTTAGGTTTACATATTTTGTCTTGAAACAAAATATTTATTATCCTGAGTAAGTTAAAATGTGTTAGACTTTTCAGAATGACAAATCTTCTCTTTTATTCTCATTTCTTCCAGGCTGCTTGGGGAGGTGGACTCTTGATGTCCCGAAAGCATCGTCATAAACTGAATGGAATAGAAAGGTACTGCACAGTTTGTTAGTAATCCTGTTATTTAACTTAGTGAAGTACATGACATTTCCAGCAAATTCATCTTTTCATGAATTTGTGAATAAAGAATTTAAATATTAAATTAACTAGAAGTATAACAAACAATTCTGTACAAGACAACAGTAAGGTGTATATATACATCAGAGAAAGTCAAGTTTCCAAGAGATTCAAAGGAATGCAAGGATATCACTTGGCAAAAAAATGGAGAGGAGAGTGTTCTTGGCATAGTTTTTAAGGGATTATAAAAATTGTCTCCAGATTTCTCCTGAAACTGTTCTGTCATAAACTGCTGCTCATCTGAAGAAAAGTCAGAACAGCAATGAAGAACCAGAATCATAAGATCTTCCTCATAAGATCTTCCCCCATCACTGCAAATATCAGCTTCCAGGAAAGTAAAAAGAAGATCTGAAACAAGCTCTACCACATCCTCTTTAATAATTACCAAATTCCTTCCTTGAGACAACTGTGCCAAATGTGGACAATTTCTAAAGGCATAAATGAGAGCAGTGGATGAAGTCCTTCATTAAATAGACTTTCCCAGTGGTGGGCATCTCGTACTGTAAGAAAGAATGATGTGTGGCAGGACTGGTAGGAGAAACATATGGGCAATTCTGGCACAGTATAGGATGTTATAGCAGCTCTGAATCAGCAGAGCAGTATGCAAAATCCAATTTGCTAGTCACAGACAACATATCTTAATATGAAATTGGTATTGTAAAAACAATTTATTTTACCTACGCTAGTTTAATTGGCACACCTATTTAACCTGCTGGTCCACACTGCCTAAGAAAGCTCTAGAAGGAGGGTATACCCTGCAGATGCCACACTATGCCACATTATTCTTTTGCCTGAGATATGCTTCTATCCAGCCTAGTGCAGATGGAGGTTGGATTTCTATCTGGAATCTTTATGGAATATGTGGTCTTCATATTAGAGTGAATGAATTGTCATGTTGCCTGAAACAGGAACTGTGGCTGTGCTTGTTTTCTGGGAGCAGTGGGTAGGAGTGGGGGAGATCACTTTGAAATTTCATTCAACAATGTTTCAATAAGTTGTTACAGGCAGTTCAGGCTGGGTATCAGGAAAAGGTTCTTCACCAAGTGGAGCTTCAATCACTGGAACAGCCTCCCCAAGGAAATGTGGCACCGTGCTTTCTGGTGTTCAAGAAGCATCTAGACAAAGCTTTTAGAAATATAGTCTGGTTTTTTTGTGTAGTCCTGTGTGGAATCAGGAATTGGACATGATGATCCTTATGGGTCCCTTCCAACTTGGGATATTCCATAGTTCTATGATTGCATGAACACATGTGTAGTCTGTTAAATATCTTTACGTGGTTTCCTTCTCTGGAACATGCAGTGAATCAAGGGATATTTGGTAATTAATAGCTTGGGGTGAGGAGGTCAGTGGACATATTATGTTGGTACATTTATTTTAGCATCAACATTAAACTGTCTAGATTGATATATTAAAAATATAGAATGTCTTATCTTGGCAATTAAATTAGATGATCTTGTGCATCCACTTGCATGTACGCTTAAGGAGTCTTAACCTTTACACACAGAATGGTAGGATTATAAAGTTTTATAGCCTTTTAATGGTCCATGGGCTTAGCAAGATAGCACAGAAAAGGCCACTTTTGGCTCTAGCTGGAAAACCAGATAAGCATTCAAAGTGAATTTTCCTTTACTTTTACATTTCCACCAACTGTTCAGCAAATAACTATACTTTTCTAGTGCTCCAGATTGTTTCCTTAGTTCTTTGTCCCATCACACAGTCCATACTGTTTTTGTTAGTTTTGTTAGTACTGTTTCTAAAGTGGGATTCTGGGGGGGACAAAGTTGCTGTTTCAGTTAATCAATGCAGTCTGACACTAATTACCTGTTATAAATAATAATACAAACTGATCAGCAGTCTGATATTTGAAGTCAACACGAAAATCCCCTTTACTGGACAATACAGCTGGGAAAGGAGACACAGACCTGAGGCAGTAATAATCTCCATAGTAAAGTCAGCTGGTTAAAAACTATGTTTCCAGCTCAAAGCAGATAACTAAGGCAAACTCCAGATTGAATTTCTTTTTTTCAGACCAATCTGAATGTGTATGTTATTATTTTCAGAGCTAATTCAGTCACTTGGAATCCACACAAAATGATGGGAGTATTGCTGCAGTGTTCTGCCATTCTGGTCCGGGAGAAGGTTGGCTTTATATTTAGTAATTAAAAAGTTAAAAAAGTTGTAACTATCAAATTTTGCTTTTCAAAAGAATAGTGCACAATCATTTGGGTTTATACTGTACTTAGGAAATCGCTATTCCTTTATGTTTTATTTATTTATTTATTTATTTTTGTCAATGTTGTAAGCAATACGGGTCAGATCCTCAGCTGTTGGATCTTTGCATATTCTAACTGCACTACAGCTATGCTTGTATACTTGCACCTGCCTCTTCATTCCCCTGGTATACGGGATGTACAGCAGTGATCTGAGTGATTGGTCGCAGTCTAAGCCGCTTAATTAAAAAAGCTTTTTTTTTTTTTTTTTTTTTAAATCTTGCACGGTATTTTAAAAATTTCTGCTTAACATATAGGAGTTTTCTCCTTTGTGTTTTCTGTGTAGACTCTTACCCATAATTTAGAAGTTTCTATTGGCTTATAGGCCATCATTTTAAAAGCAGCGATTGTGATGCACCCCTTCTCCTTGCTTGCTAAGCAAAAACCATCCAGGTTTGATAATTAGTGTTTATAATCACTATTAGTGTTAGGTGTCAGTAAATTGGACAAAACATGAAGTTGGAGACTTCAATTTTTTTTTTTCTCTACATTTCTTGTAGCTTTATGCAGCCCTGAGAGGATGCAACTGTCACCTACTATGT
Source organism: Tympanuchus pallidicinctus (assembly GCF_026119805.1). Lineage (NCBI taxonomy): Eukaryota > Metazoa > Chordata > Aves > Galliformes > Phasianidae > Tympanuchus > Tympanuchus pallidicinctus. Next base: position 18,942,298 of record NW_026294669.1, read on the forward strand.
AATTTAATACATCAAATATTTGGGTCTTAAAAGCACAGCCTTATGGTACGAAATGAACTAAGTTAGTGATGGAAATTAAGAATCCAAATGCATTTGAGGAAGTTCTGAGGAAAACACCTGAGTTCATGAAATCTTGTCTGTATCTCAGGTTTACAAGACAAGGTCCGTTTTTCATAATTTGTCCACTTACAGAGCAATTCTTCTGTATATATTTGATATACAACTTTAGGTATCATTAACGTGCACATATGCAACATGCTTCATGTATGTACGTGTTTTTCATTACAGGGTATACTTCAAGGCTGCAATCAAATGTGTGCAGGATATCTTTTCCAGCAAGACAAACAATATGACGTATCCTATGACACCGGAGATAAGGCAATACAGTGTGGTCGACATGTGGACATTTTCAAATTCTGGTTGATGTGGAAGGCAAAGGTAAATCATAAAAGCCCACTTAAAACATCAGAAGTTATTTATTTAATTTATACATTTAATGCAATGGAAGGCTTTCTTAATACTCGTGTAAACACAACCTCTAAACACACAGATACGTGGTCAGAAAAGAGCCGTTCAGCTAATAGAACAATGTTAACCACCAGTTCATTTGGCTGAAAATGGCAAGTTCTAAGTCACTAGATCAGTGTTGTTCAGGAATGGTCCTGCAGTACGGTAATGAGTAACAGTGTGCTCCTATTATTTTTAGTTTTTCATTCATATGCAGAAGTGTACTTTTTAAAAGTTTTGGTTTTCCTATTTCATTTATTATCAGCACTCATCTTTTCAAAGAGATTATTATGATCTTTCAGAAGATCAGCTGCTACAAAAGACCAGTAGGTAGGCAAATGACTTTAAGCAGACAAGCTTTTATTTGCTGGCTTTTTAAAACACAGAGTTCTCGCAAACTGTTTAAATGAAATAGATTACTTCCCAAATCTTACTCTTTCCGTTGGAATTCCCTTCCATGTCTGCAGTCTTTCAGCAAGATCTGGGAAAACAAGGCTTAATGTTTCAGTTTTTAGAAACTGAAGAGAACTAAAGATGCTATATTAAACATATCAAAAGTCTTTCCTGTAAGCATCATAAATGCTCTTAGGAACAGAACAGAACCCAATGGTGATTACGGTTTGTGACCCATTTAGCTGCTTCTGATGCAACTGGTTGACTTGACTTCTAAATTGCTAGAAATAATTCTACTAAATGTTGTATGTCTGAAGCCATTTTAGAGTGAAATGTCTCCGAAAAGACGATTACATCTGAGGAGGAAAAAGTACTTTGTGATTAATACTAACTTTCTTTTTAAAATAGGGTACAGTGGGATTTGAAAATCAGATCAACAAATGCCTGGAACTGGCAGAATACCTCTATACTAAAATAAAAAACAGAGAAGAATTTGAGATGGTCTTTGAAGGAGAGGTAAGTTTACTTTCGCCTAACCAGTGTGCATGGGCCAAATTTATGTGTTTTGCAATTTATGAATGTAAAGCATGAAGCTACATTAATGCCATCTATTTATGCTGAGATTCCAGGTGCCACCATGTATTTCACTGCAAATCTGCTGTTTTTGCAATATCTTGCGTTACTAGTGTCACTGTATGAAGTCTTTGATAGAATAACATAAATATCTTGTCTCTTCATTGACTATGAAAAGGAAAATAGAGTTACCCGTGTAGGGAGCCTTGAAAGCAGTTCCCTGTAACACTGCATGAAGGTAGAAGGCATTTGCCAGGTGGCATTAACATGCTAAGATGGGACAATGTATAAGAAATCTCATAGGGCAGATGCAAAGGCTTAGTTCTGCAATTCTTTTTTTTTTTTTTGGCTTTCAGATCTGTGCTAAAGTATATCATCCCTTAAAGTACATGATTGACCTGTATTTCTTTACTCTGTATGTGTTTGGTTCTTTTTGCAGCCGGAGCACACGAATGTATGTTTTTGGTATATTCCACCAAGTCTCAGAGGTATGCCAGACTGTGATGAGAGACGAGAAAAGCTGCACAAGGTACGAGGCTTATGCTAAATGCAAAAGTATAGTCTGCTATTTCAGCCCAAAGTATTCTTTTCATTGAAAATAATACGTGTCTGCGTTCTCAAGTTCTAGGTGCTAGGACCAACATTCTGCCATATCTTGTTATGGCTTTGATATTTATCTCGAGCTGGGGTTGAAGTCACGTTTTTCCTGTGAAGCAAAATACAGAACACAATCAGGCTTTGTTTGTCTGTTTGTTCCCTATTGCTCCTGTGGTTCCAAAAGTGTATTGGCATGGCTGGGCTCACCTAATACTGCATATTAAGACTGCTGGAACAGTATTTCTTATAAATTAAAGTGAGGAAGTGTAACAGAGGCAAATGCACAGTACCGCAAAACTGCTGGAAGGTTTCCACAGCTTATGCTAGCAGAAAATATTCCTTACATCACAGATCTGCTTGAGAAACTTCTGCTGTTCCTACCTTGTCCCTTTAGCAAGTTGACTGTGAGAATAAGCACGTTTTCTTGAAAAGCATCCATGGCCCTCATAAAGTTGATTCTGGAATGAGCTTTCCAAAAACAAAACAACAACAAAAGAAATACTCTCTCGTCCCCAACATTTCTTGACCTCACAATCACACGTATCTCTTTTATCCAAAGGCTGTAGTAGAACTGTGCACATTCAGTACTTCTCTCTCAAATGCTCAGGATGTAAGAGTAATGATAATTAATCAGGACATACAAATTATGTACATTAGATATATTAGAATATTATGTTCCGAATATATGAGGATGCTGCTAGTCTCTTAATCAAAAAGATTTCTTAAAAGATTAATACTATAATTGTCAATTCTACTTCAAATACCCAATCCCTGAAGCTTTCCAGCTTTCTCTTACAGATCTTACATTGCTTTTCGAAACTGTCCATTTCATGCCTCTTTGTTTTCCCTACATTTAGACAGCTTGCGATATTCAAAGAAAAAACAACAATTCTCAGAATCTCTTTTTCTCTCTCTGTCTCTCTCTTTGTGTCCCTCCTCCCCTCCCTCTATTTTCAATTCTAAAGGTGGCACCGAAAATCAAAGCCCTGATGATGGAGTCGGGTACTACCATGGTTGGATATCAGCCTCAGGGCGATAAGGTCAACTTCTTCCGAATGGTCATCTCAAACCCAGCAGCAACTAAGTCTGACATAGACTTCCTCATTGAGGAAATAGAGAGATTGGGGCAGGAGCTGTAGTACAGTGGACGAGTTATTCATTTCTCTAATTCACTGTTTTCCAGTACTGGTTATTTTTTTAACCCAGCTCTGCAGAACATGTTTTAAGGAAATTCTCTTTCTGTAAGTTTCAATCTCCTAAGACGTCCTTAAGCAGCGACAAAACCTTATAGGCTACTGAAATATATGTGTATTGCTAGATCACTGTACTGAGGGAAAATGCATTATCTTGGAGTTGAAGTACTGTTGACTCTTAGATTGGTCTTGTTTTTTGTCAGCAGGAAATTAGTAAGTGTGAAAATAGAGAATTAAGTGAACTCTGCACAGTATATATGTACAGTATAAATATATATCTATAATTATATATATATATACATATATATATATAAATATATAAAGAGGTTATGAACTTAGATCCAAGCCTCAGCATGTTTTCCACTTTAAGAAAATTAACTTTTCCTTCAGCAACTAATGATGTGGATAATGTGCTACAGGTTTTCCTGCCAGGTAAATAGACACATAGAAACATTTCAAAAAAGTAGAATCTTAGGAGCTAAAGAAAATGTGTAACAGTACTGAATCTTGTTGTTGGTGCTTCTGTCACATACGAAACAGCAATCTCCAACAGCACCTTGGAGTAAAATAGTTGTATTTCCCCTTTAGTGTCACATCGGGGATAATAGTAGCAGAGTCATTGTAACAGGTATATTATTGCTGTATTTTTAGAGGTTAATTTGTGTAGATTGTGTATATTATTGTTAAATGACTTTGTGTAAAAGGATTTAAATGTAATAGTTTTACAGCAAGGTAATCGTTGAATTGTAGGTATACAAAATATTTGCTTATTTATATGCAGAGATTTACCATGCTGAAGAGTTGTCTTGTATTTTCTTCCATTTGTAATGTATCCTATTTATATATTATTGAAGTTCCAAATAATGTTTATGGTATTTTAGTGTATTTGTGAGCCAAAGAAAAGATACAAAAGTATTAGCTAAGACTTTCATTTAAATCCTAGTGCCCTTAAAATGATAATTTACAGATAATTTTACTGATTATAAGGAGTTCTAACCTTGTACGTAGGCTGTCAAATAATGAAATCCCCTTAATCTATTGGAAATTTCAGTTTATTAAATGTAACGTCTGACTGTCTGTTAAATGTTCTGAATGCTTTTCTAGTGAATATTGGTTGCTAACCAAGGCCCCTGTTTTTGAGTTGTACATCAGGACTAATCTCTAGGACCATTTTAAGTAAATTCCGTAGGGAAATTCCTGCAGGTCTGTAGCATTCACGTGGGAGTCTAAATGAGCATTGTTCTTTCAGTGAAATTAAATTCACTGTATGTTTGGAACAAAAAAAGAAAGGAACAAAAATTCATCTCAGAATCTTTTAATACAGCTGACACGTCACAGCATTTTAAACCAGCCAGACTTTTCAAAGTGTAGGCACCAGAGTCATCTGCAGCTTGTTCACTTTTAATCATTGTATAATCAATACTAAAAAGTGGAAAACTCCATAGCGAAAGCAGAATAGTGGAACAAAATGAAAATTCAATAGTTCTCTGTCTACAGAAGTACTGTCATTGTGATAAATGGAATATGCTTATTTTAAACCTCTTCATATATGACTCTAGGTCTATTATCCCTGCAAGTCAATAATTAGCTGGGTTTCCTTTTTTTTTTTTTCTTTTTCCTCCAAATCAGTAATGAAAGTATTTTACAGGTGTTCAGTGAACGCACATTACGCCATCCTCACATCCTCTTCACCCCCCCTTCATTCCTGTGGAAAGCAAGACAGTTACAAGATACCAGGCACTTCCATCCTGCAGATCCCATGGGTTGTCTTCTGAGGATGCTGTCTCACATCTTCAGCAGGGTCAGAACGGATAGAAGGAAGAATCTTAAAATGGTAAATAGTGTATCATGCAGCACAGCCTTTCCAGCTTTTCATAGGAGTATTGTTCATTCCCCTTCCACAGCACAGTATTTCTGTTATGAAGTTACTTTCGTCAATACAATGGAGTTAGGATCTTACTTTTTTCATCTTAAGCATTAACCTTCTTGGATTATATTGCTGATATCTTGCTATGTTTTTACTAGTTAACATTTTTCATGTAAACATCTGCACTGAGACCTGACACGCAGAAATAGGCGGTGTGAATACTGACTTCAGTAACAACTTTCATAACACTGCCACTCGTTATAAGCTGCACAGCAAAATCATACGGTCTGTCACTGGGAACTGTTTTTAAGAGCAGAAAGAAGTTGCTTTGAAAGGAAAGAGCTTGCCGCATTTCAATTGAAAGTCTTCCGTCGGAGAGCTGGTCTCTCACAATTCCTCACTTATTAGTCCAGCCACAGAATGTTAAAGGATCTCCCTCAGTCCTTGTGGTTTATGAGAAACAATGCGAGTAGGATAGTCAGATCAAAGACAGTTAACTACTGACCTTCCTTTGCTCCCTTGTCAAGTTAACTCACCAAATGTATTACGAAAACTGTAAGATCCAGCTTACACTTCATTTTCTAATGTTAACATTTTAACCCCGTGGATCTGGTATCCAGTTCATCCTCTCAATATTACAGTAATTGTATTTGAAAATTTTATATTCCTTAGAAGCACGTGAACTACAGAGAATTATCTGATGTAACTGACTGTGAAATCACAGGACAGATTGTAATACAGTTTACTGGCATTCATACAGCAAGCTTTGGGCAGTCCTGTGATGTAGTCAGAAATAGAACCAGATCTCCTCAGCACACAGTCTGTGTTCTGCTTGCTAAAATTCCTGCTGCTTCATTTAGTGAAGCATCTTGCTTTTTGGAGGTAAGAAGCAGCAGAGGTTGTAGCTGACGATTTGTATCCAGGAGGAAGCCGAGCTCTTCCAGCTTGCCTCAGAAATGAGTCAGTTAACACAGAGGTGTTTTCTCCAGAGACAGGTACTTTAAATCCATTTGTCAACACTGTGAATTTTATCTTGCCTTTCTGCAGTGCTGTGTCTTGTCACAGGTGATACCACAATTGTATCTTTTCTTAATTTTAGTATCAGTCACAGGGCTCATAATTTTTTCCAATGTGGTTAGCTGCTTTTCACTAGGAGTTGGAACTTCAAGGTTGCTTCCCACCCAAGCCATTCTATGATTCCATGATTCACCAGGAAGAAAACTCATCTGTGTTTTCTTCTCAGTAGGTAATCTCCATCTGTGAATAATATCTTGCAGCTTCTCAAACAAAAGGTTACCTGGGATGTTCCTGTTTTTTTTCTTTTAATCCATACTCTACTGGCTGTGAGAGTTCAGGAGGTATGGACATACAGAAATATTGGCTAATTCAAAGCATTACTATTTCAGGTGAGTAACTTTGTTCTTCTGAGGCTTAGAATACATTCTAAGGTAGCAATTTTGTCTTTTAAGTTACTTTTAAGTAATCACTGTAATTTGGGATGGGTGAATTCAGATCAAGTTACAGAGCTTGTGAATTGAAGTAATTTTATGGAAATTGCTGATTGTTAGATGAAAACCAGCAGCAGCTGTTGATTTTGAATGAGAAAAATTCTGATTGTATTACTAACGGCACTTCTCTGGAGAAGACTGTTAGATTATACCATTCATTGCACAGAACCAGGGGACTTGGTAGTAGCCCAGGATTTTAAAATTGTTGTTACTCAGTTGATAATCTGCTTTTAGAATGGTGATAAAAACAAAGAGATTTTTTAAACAGAATCTCTGTTTTGTGGTTAAAGAAATGTTGAAGTTATAAAGAAGATATGCAATGCAGTTTAAATTTTTCAATAAAAGTCCAACATAAAGCTGTCTGATTCGTCTCCTACGATTATTTGTGAACTCTTCTGTTTTCTTCCTGGCTGTGTAAGGGGCAGCACTGGCATCGGGCAAAGGAAGGGGTTGTCCTGCCCTGCTCTGCCTGGTGCGGCAGAAGTTTCAGCCACTTTCATATTAAGCATTGTAACACGCAGTCTTTTATATTAGACATGTTTTCTTGAAATGCAGATAAGATTGGCCCATTATTATTGTGAGTAAAATAAATACATTGTGTAAGGATAACTTGGGAAAGGTCTGCAAGAGAAGCTTAATTGTATGGTCACAGAAGAATTGTAGCTGACTCTATGAATCTGTCTTTCCCATTCTGGGATTGAAAGGCCATTTCTTAATACCACAGAATGAGACCCTAAGCCAGAGGCAGAAAGTATTAGTAAAATTCTTATATTCTCTCTAAAAAAGGAAAGGAATGGGGCTGTGCATAACACAGTTGACATCAGACAAATACAGTGTATTTTATAAAGAGTCATAGATATTTTAAAGTAAATATATTTAATAGATATTTTAAAGTATTACTGCCTGATGCATTATCTATAGAAAAGTAATTATTATTTAATAACATGTACCACAGGTTTGATTTTGATTATTTTAGGGTAGCATCCTTCAGGTAGGATAAGGTTTATGAAGAACAACTGTGGATTTTTTTCCCAACTTAAATAATTTCCTGCAGAAAATAAAAGACATGAGATAAATATGTGCTGCAAAGAAACGTATTAAGAAGTCTAGCCCCTTAGCATAGCATGTAAATAACATAGTGTACTGCACTAAAATAAAGCAACAGAAGAGGATTGCATTGCGTGTGAGTATTAAGGAATACTCAGCACATGCAAAGGCTGCTTAATCAACAGTGTGCTACGGCAACAGTGAGACTGTGCAGCTAGGTATAGCTCACTGAGGTCAACAGAATTACATCTGCCTGAATTTCTTCATCTGTGGCTTATTGTTTGCAAATTGGTGGTGGAACGTGAATCTGGAGTACTTCCTCAAGAACTGGAACTAAGCTAGCCAAGAGGAAATGAAAAGATGAGGCATCAGTGGAAGGCAAAAGTTAAAGAGATGGCTGCAGAAATTTGTTGTGGGCTTGGTAAAGAATGATTAACTTACTGGTTCTTTGTTTAAACAGATTTATCTCCCGAGGAAAAGTGGAACATTGTCTAGTAATGATGAGAGAGAAGTTAGAAGATAACACATGCCTTGATTCATTTCTGCTATTTACTTGGCTATCTGTTCAACACTTGAATGTCACTTTTTTCAGGCTGAATAAGCATACCTTTATGTATGATTAAATCTCTGTCGTGAATTTCTTAAATTATATGCTTTTTACCAGGATATCATTCTAGTTCATCTGAGAACTATTGGTTTGAGGCAGGAGTTACTGTGTGAAAGTTTTTGGCCTTTTTCTATATGGAAAGTAGTAGTTCCACAACAGTGTGAGAGAAAGTGTATAACATCATTACAGGTGATAGGTAGTGGAGAAAAATTAATGTTTCAAGAAAGCCTAAAAATTGACACTAGAAGCAAAATCAACAAATGTAGAAGTGCAGTTACTTAGATCCATGGAACTGTATCTGTGACCATAAAGTAAGCTGGTTTCAAGTCCTAACTGCTTGAAGTGCGATTACAAAAGTGTATGGATAATGCTGGCATATAAAATAAGGGTATTGGCCTTTAAAATATAAAACACAAAACACTGGAATGTTATCTTTGAACTGGACAGGCGTACATCATATTACAAGAAAAGTGAGATAGGTGGAAGATATTTCTCAATCAAGGTTGTGTTGGTCAATTCTTCAGTATTCTAAAGTTTTCGCATGTTATAAATTATAATCATGTTCAATATGTTGCTTTATTAATTAGGACATTCCCTGGACGCTAGTAGAAAAGGCCATTAATCTCAATTAAGCTTCTTTCTTTACTTTTGAGAGGGCTGCCTGCAGGGTAGAATAGACATCTTTGGGCAGAGGGCCAGGGTAACCACTTGAGTATAAAATGAACTCTTTCTTTCCACTGCTTTGGTTTTTTTATGGCTCCCTGTTGCAGTTTCTGGCCATGAGAATTCTTTGAAGAAGAGGTCCTTAAAGACTGCGTCTACCTCAGCTAATGCACTTTTCTGCTTCACATGCAGCACTGGCAGTCTCTAAATGGGGTAGCACCATTCTTGATTATCCCAAGGAATACAGCTTCAGCAGGCAATGAGGTGAGAGCTCCACATGCTGGGTTTAAGGGGGCTAAACAAAAGAACCAGAGCTCCTTGGATTGCAGCAAGATTTGCTATTTGTGAATAGTACGACTTTTACTGATTCATTGTAACAATGACTTTTAATAATTAATTGTTTTCATTTCCTTGTACCTTGTTATGTTTCAGAGATATTGAATTTCTTTCTATTGTTTATTAGATATTTATAAATATTTATTATATATTTATTCATATTTTAATATTGTTTACATTGTATATTTAAAAGAGCTATCAAGCCAATAATTGCTACAATTTTCCTTTCCCAAAAGTCTAATTTTAGGATATATATATTTTTAATTTATTCCCAGAAATTCTGTGATTACAGTGTAAAAAATTATAATTTGCCATTGTTGAACAACTTCAGAACTCATGCAGACTTATTATGTATAATGCTGCAATAACTGTACAATTACTGGTGTACTGGAAACAATCCAGAGGTGGTATGAAAGGTCTCAGAAGAATTTGGAGAACTCCATTCAGAGCTATTTCCAGTAAGCTGAAAAAGCGATTGAAAAAATAATCTGGGATCACTGGGTTATGCCATTGAGACCTGGTGGGATGCTCGGAAAAATACAAGTAACTTGAACATAAAATGGGAATGCCTCTTCCACATTTGCCTTTTAATAAAAATAATTACAAGAGCTTCAAAAGACGAATGGCCCCTGCTTGAGACCATGTCCTTACATTAGGTTTATGGAAGCCTTAGAAGAATCCATGGAAATAATTTGTTCATAGAATCTGCACTTAGTGACTTCCACTCCATACAATTTGAAATAAATAACAGCTTCAGGTGTGTCATTTTGGAGGAACACATTGAAATGTATGTAAGTTATCACTTGTTGCTAATCGTTTGCATTATTTTAAATGATTAGGATTTTTCTAGCAGTAGTGTTCTGCACTGTATCCATTGGTACTAGAAAAACATTTAAAATTTTTGCAATCTACATCTCTCAGGAGAAGTGGCACGGAGGAATGGTTTAGAGAGGTAAAGCTTTCTGCTACCCATGTTGTTAATTTATGTTTTACTATCTTAAATCATGTTCATTTTCTGATAGTGTGAATATCTATCAAATTATGATTGGTTTCCTAGGCTAAATAACCTAAGTTTCATTAATGAATTCATTTGAAATGCCAAAAGGCAAAGTAAAACAGTAGAAAGTACAGTGTATGAAAAATTACTATAATGACTGTAGAAACAAGTAATGTGAGTTAACAGATTATTAGCCTATCTCTACCAGCTTTGCATCTGATGTGCTTTCTAAAATGCAAATTCAATGATCTGAGCAGCTGCTCAGCACTTACAATGAGCAGAACGAAAGGTTCAGAAGAATGGTAGCCTATTTCCACATTGCACTATAAAACCTGGTTTTTATGCCTGTTTGTGAAGGGGAGATGAGACCTGCAAGGTACTTTTCCACAAAGAATAAGCCATACTTGTACTCTTACCCTAATTTTTGCTTTTAATTCAATTACTGTTGGAAAATCCTTTATATAGCAAATTGCACCAAAATTCTCATGGAGGACTGTGTTTGTACATACATATACATCTCTGCATCTGACTTTTACCTAACATCTGGATCAGATATTCTATAAAGAGGAAAGAAAGCAATATAAAAAAATCTAAAATACACATATATAGTAATGCATAAAATGTTAGAAAGATTTTAGCAGTCATTTAATTTTGCTTTAGTAATACACTACACTACAAATAACTTTTTAACTACCTTATAAATTGAAGATATTTATCATATAATTCATTCTTCTCCATGCTCCATAAGTCACATTGTAATCATAACTGGTATTATGAGGTCTGTATAATTTGTAGGTCTCTGGACTCAGTAATGCTGTAGAAGATACAGCTGTCGAATTGCTTTTAGCTGGTTCAGTAACAGCTGCAATTGTTTTGCAATTGACTGTAATTGCTCAAATTTAGTGGGATTGCTTAAAAAAAAAAAACAAAAAAAAAAAAACACCAGGAAATGACAACATTAATAATTTATGCAGTTTGGTCTCAATGTGTTGATAGCTCTCAAGCAAATTAAGACCTAATGCAATAAATAAGGAGGTGATACAGAACCTAGATCAAATGAAAAACAACAACAGCAACAAACAATACAAAATAAAATTTAAAAACAAAACAATACAAAACAAAAAAAAAACCAGAAAAAACCACCCACAAACCACAACTTCATATAATTCTATCAAATTTTCATGAAATTACATTAAGGAAAACTAGGACCAAATACAGTGGTTTTAACCAGGGTGCACTGCTATGGTTCTATAAGATGTATGGCCAAGGTGGGAGTAATAAAAGAGAATAAGCCCAGAATAAGCCCAGAGTGACCATAGGAGGTGCTCTGCATCCCTTTTGTCAGCCTGCACCTGGGTTTCCAGCTACAACTTCAGATTTCATATTTCATGGCTGAAACATCCAAGAGCTTTAACCTCCTAAGGATGAACCTGACCTCTGTTGTCTTCTGTTTTCCTTTTGTATGTGACAGAGAAGCCTCACCATCTACTTGGAAGTGGGAGTACTCTGTTCCACTTGGAGTGGAATCGGAGGACCTGGTTAATAAAGTTCAAGTAGAAGTCTGCAATAGCAAATAAACAGATGAAGTTTTTGCAGTAGAGGGGGAAGAGTCAAAATGAGATTTTCCATCCCCATCTTAAACATCTGAAGACTCAGATTTCAACATTTAATTCTACTGATATTTATTTGGCCTGAAAAGATACACTGACAAAGATGCTGGAAATATCTCACTGCGGTGAAGGATTATTTTGAGTATTTATCATGGAGAAATAAACCTATTCCTTTCCATCACCATGATGTTTTTGATGGGTGTCAATCATCAGAAAGCTCTTATAGTCTAAGAAGGGAGAAGACAGAAAAGAGATGGGGCCCTTTGTGACTGATGTGCTTGGCCTAGTCCATGAATAGCTGGTATTGATGGAGACAATTTTTAAAACTGTGTTGCTGTTGTTAAGGAGTTGTTCTTGTTTTAATCTCCTTCAGCAGCTTTGCACTAAACGCTCCAAAAAGCACAGCTTTTTGAAGGATCTGGAAACTAACCTGTGGTTTTTCTTTTAACTGAGTAGGATTTTCTAAACTGCTGTGTCGTCGCTCAGTCGAGTTAGAGAGCTCTCACCGTTTCTTGTAGCATCAGTGTAGTTCTCAGAATAGTTCTCTTTATTGTGTTCAACATACATCTTATATACCATTCACTTACAGCCAGTCCTTCTAGTCAGTTGATTGGTCTAGCTTCTCCCAAAACACAGTGATAAAGGATGAAAGGTTTCTTAAGTGTGATAAGATTAACAATGCATACAAAAAGAACCTCCTGTTTACCCTTAGATGCAAACAGATACCATTTGCTCTCTGTCTTACATTCCAGACTCCCAAGGTTTCACACTGATAGGGCCTATCAAGGAGTCTGATAAACTCTTTGCTGACTTGCTCACGGTTACATCTTCCCCCACACTGCTGTCCACGTTATAGTAATTACTTGAAAAGCTCTCTGTGAAGATTTTTTTTTTTCATATTGTGACAAGTCAAAAAAGGAAGGAAGGAAGAAATAGAAAGAAAAAGAAAGTCAGAATGAAAGGAAGAAAGGAAAAAAGAAAGAGGAAGGAAAAAAGGAAGAACAAACTCTTCAGTACAAATCAGAGCCCATGTTCAAGGATATCTCTGTACGTTCTGCACTTTTTCACTCAACACAGCGAACAATTTCCTAGTGTAGAGAAAAGAAAGGGAAAAGTGGAGAAGGGCTATGATACATACACTCGTGTATTTATGAATAGCAACTGATGCCCACACAATTTTTGCTCAGCCCCACTGATGCCCAGCCAGTCCCCACACATCAGTTGCCCTCTTGAACTTCTTCAAACTTTCCTTACGTATCATGGCATAGGGTATGGAATGTTGCCTTGGCCAGGTTCAGGTCCGCTATCCTGATTCTGTCCCAGCTCCCTGTGCTGCTCCTAGCCCTCTTCCTGCACAGTAGGAGAAGCTGAGACAAGGAACACTGTTCACTCTGTTCAGAACTCCTCCGTAACAACTGACAACGTTGGTGTGTTACCAGCATTGTACTTCTCCAAAGCGTATCATCGTACCAGCCACTTTGAAGAAAAAGTGCTCTGTCCCCTGATGAAACCAAGGCAATATCCACCCCTTGTCCTGTCCCATTTATGTTATGCTGGGGTCTCATAATAATCTTATATGTCCTAACTATGTACTATCTCCTGTCTTACCTTTTGATGTATACGCTCATCTAATTCCTATAGTCTCTGGTCTATCTGTGTAAATTGTCTGTCCATGAAGTTCATTTAATTCAAGATTTCGGGCTCTATCTGTCATAGCAGTCCTTCCGTACACAAGGGAGCATCCGTTGCTGGATTTCTGCTTGCTAAGCTAGTTCTGACTTCATCAAAATTTGTTCTTCAGCTGGGGTGGTTCTAATTGTAACGGTGTTGTCGAGCCCTATAACAACCATAGCGATGATGGCACGCGGTATTGTGTAGCAACTGATACATGACATGTATCTTCGTTTATTCTTACACAGCATCAAATCCCTTTGGGGTACACAACAGACACCCACCATCCTGCTTTACCCACCACATGCCCACAGGTCCTTCAGAAAAAGTAATCCCACAAATTGAGGCAGGAATAATCCAAACTGCCTTGCTCAGCATGTTCTTTACGTGCACCACGGAGCCTTTGTCTCCTTTCTGTGGCACACAGAACGTCTCATTGGACAGGACCAGCCCCACTGGCAGATCCCCGAGTGCTGACTCACCAGACGGCTTTTGCAGAAGATGTGTCCCAGTGTTTGAATGGCTCTTAGTAGTAGTCTTTCATAGGCCAATGTATCACTTGATTTTTCCAGATGCTGTATGGCAGGGGATGTGATATGCCAGCCAGCTCAGTGCTGTGTTCCTTTTGCCCAGGTGATTATGAGATTGCTTCAGAAATGAGTCCTGTTGTCTGGCGCAGTTCATTCCAGGGTGCCATGTCACGAGAAGGCACACTTTGCTTTTCAGGGCCCAAGATAATATTTGGGTATTAGGAATGTGCATGGGGTCTGCTTGCAGCCATCCCGTGGTTGCTTCCACCTTTGTACGCATGTGGTGCTCGGCTGGCAAACAGCTGTAATCTTTTTGCACATCTCATAGTTCCCTTAATGTTAGGAGTCAGAGTGTTTCCAGTTTCTTTCTCTTTCTTCTGCCATTTTAGTCATGGCCTTGCTCCACCTTATGAGCTTCTCTCCTTGTTAAACATTCTGGCTTTTGTAGACATTTTTCTTCTTGCTTGAAGGAGACAACAGTCACAGGCACTGGTTGGTTCTCCGGTTGAACTGCCGGACTTATGATAGGGATTGGAGCGACCACAAGGCTCACTGCGAGGGTCATGGTGGCTGCGGGGCACTTTAGGAGGGTCACGGTACCCGCAGGTCCATTACAAGGACTGAAGCAATTGCGGGGCCTGTTGCAGGGACTGGAGCAGCTACAGGATGCGTTGCAAGGACTGGAGCAGCAGCAGAACCCATTACAGGTGCTGGAGCGACCACAGGACTGCAGAGGATGCAACCTGGTTGTTCTTCATCGCTGGGTCATCCTGCTTTGTTCTCAACCTTTGGAACCGTGATTAAATTCACAGTCATCCCCCCATACATGTTCATGAAGCCATAATGGATCATTAAAGTAGAGCTACTGATCGTTTCTTTGTTGTTATCGTTTTTTGTTGGATTTCAAATGTTGGATTTACTGTTTCTTCATCACATAAAGAAGAGAAATGTTGTTTTTCTGTTTATGTGGAAATGGTTGCCAGGAAGCGACCCACACCACGTGCCTGTGAAAGATGAAAATTTCCTTGTCGTTATGAAATCAGTAGGTATGAATTAAGTTGCTGTTGTGATTCTGGGTGCATTCCTTATCTATTTCCATTTGCCTTAGCACTTGTAATCCTTTTAAGCTCCTGGCCTCAGTTGCAGCTTATGAAAAAGATTTCCAAAAGCTCATTAGGTTTGTGTTGAGAACCGCTTTGTTTGAATATTACTCTCTGTTAGTTTCACTGGATGTAGCCTTCTGGAGTTCTGAATTTTGAACCAAAATGCTAAAACTAAACAAAAAGTTTAGAGCAGTTTGCAAATCAGCACTCATTCCTCTGTAGTGCTTAGCGAATCTCAGTCCTGAGGTATTTAGACCTCAGGAGGAGAAAAAAGAGTCAAAACCATTCACTTCAGCACCTAAGTTAATTTTTATTAACATGTTCTGAACGTATCCATTTTCTTAGCATTTCTAAGTGAAACGGACACACGTGGTATCACTGTTAGAAGCACCTAAGATCTTATGATTCTTCTGATGATTTTTGTTCCCCATCAAAAGCGCCAACATCTGTAATACAGAAAAATGCTTTGCATATTCAAGTGCAGAGAAATCTAACCAATTTTAAAGGGGATGTCAGTCTGCTTAGGAACTTCCATTATGTTTAGGGCATAAAGCCCACTGCTTTTCATTCCTTTGCAGCTTTCTTTCCTCTTGCTCATTTTCTACTTCCATGAGCAGGGTACTGCTTTTCTGAAGACACGTACAGCGAGCATTACTCCGTGCTCACACAAACTTTCAACTAACAGGCTTTAGCAGGGGATTGGAGCTCGATGATCCTTGAGGTCCCTTCCAACCCAAACCGTTCTATGACCATGTGCTTCTATGATCTCATTATCAGCTCATATTTTTCTTCACTGGCTTTTCAGGTCACTTGTTTGTTGTTGAGAAGAGTTCCCCTCTCAATCAGTATTTGTAAGGTGTCTTTTCAGTGCCTACATTTACACAGCATCATCCTGCACAGTGACTGCCACATTTCAGTGGTACGCACAGTTCTGTCAAATAAAATCCTAAACATGTCCTGGCATTTTAGCCAGGAGAACAACCCCAGCCAACTTAAAACCTGTCTCCTTTCTATTTTTTTAGGAAATTTTCATGCCAAATGATCTCTCAAAGATAGAAAACCACAGCAGAACAACCAGGTGCTGGTTGTGTGGTAGAGCTATGTTATAAGAAAATATGCTTGTTTTCCTTTTAAGGTACTTTTAAGGTACAGCGCTCTTGAATTCAGTAGGAAAACAATTTGAATTAAACAAGACACAGCGGAGGATTCCATAGTCTGATTTGCCTTCTCTTGCGAGAGGAAAGCACGCACTTGAAGTGGGGGTGATGAAGTCAGCTTGTCTCAGGTTGATCTGTTTTCAGCATTGCTCATTAGCAGTTCACAATGTTTGCCACCCATCAGAAATCAGCTTCATACAATATTACTTCTGGCTCCTTAATGTCCTTCTGTTTGTCTTTTTTTTTCTTCATCTCACTTATCTGGATGCGATGGAAGTGTTTGCTACGTCAGCTGCCTTGAGCACATTTACGCTTTCTTTTCCCCCACTTAGAACTCATGATGTCGCTCAAAATGTCCAAATAATCCATTTTAGAAAATGATTTTCAAGGAGGAAAGACTGGCAAAGAGTGCAGAAGTATTCATCCCTATGCTTCAGTGCTTTAATAGCATGTTTCTGCGTAATCTTCACCTGTTCAGTTACTAGCTCTGCTTTTGTCAACATGTTGTTAGTTTTTTCTTCCCTGGTTTTCCTACAGGCTGGATTCTTTTCCACTTGGTGAGTTGTTTTCCAACTGGTGAGCTGTTGCTAGTGGAAGCATTACTGGTGTTCAAAGGGGAGGAAGTGTTTGGGATAAATCCGTCAGCACATTGACAGTAATCCTGCCCTGCAAGTGTATTTGATTCAGGTTAAGAGAAACAGCAGTGAAAGACAAGCAGAATGCCACGCTTTAAAATATCAAAAATACTTTTGTCCTTTAATTTTTGTATCTATCTCAGAAGACATTGCATTGCATGTGCTCCCTCTGCTCTGCCTGCTTCTTCTTTTCCTGAGGTGGTCAGCAATTCATTTGCTGCTGACCTCCTGCTGATTTGTTTGTTTCAGCTGTACAAGTGTCCGCAGCAAATATTCCTGTGAAGGAGGGGCCAGTCAATCAAAGACACTTGTTTGTGACTGATGGTACTGGCAAACTTAAAAAAATGCTTGTGCAAGTCTTGATTGTCTCTGGTTGCTGTAGAGTGTGATATGCGACTTCACGTGAGCACATACACTCCCAAGGACTGCTCTGGAACGTGCCGGTGCAGATTTTGACTAGCGTGCAGGCTCTTGCTCACTGCTGGTGAAAATGCACAGCTCACGGTGGAGACTATGTTAAAAGACAGCGTTCTGTAGCTGAGAATGTGCTCTATCACATAGTGTTAGTGTGCTCTTTGTATGCCCTGCAGTTCCCATGGCAATAAATAGGAAAAGTTACTGTGGGAGCAGGCTACGTATCTTTGAGATAGATAGCTAGATTCTTCAAAGTCCACCAGGGTTTCAGTTCTGGAAGCCAAGGTGTTAAAGACACGCACATTTTGCTGCTTACTGGCTGAAATAATCTAGTGGCAGTGGAAATGCGGAGTCACAGCCGGAGCCACTGATGGAGCACCTGCTGGGAAGGCAGGGCCAACCAGGAGAGGAGAGCTCAGGTGCAACCAATCTGCCAGATCTCATTTAAGGGTTGGCAGTGGAGAGGAGGGTTTGTAATGCAGAGATCCCTGCTTATCTCAGGGCCTTGCAGGCCCTCTGAAGGTAAGCGTACCTTCATTTGAAAGGAGGAAGGAGAATTGGGTTTGGGATGCAGGTATCAGTTGTGCTACTTTGCATTGGATTTTCTTTCTGTAAGTTTCAATTGTGGCGCTGGTGAATAACAATTATAGTGCTAGCTGAGGCTGAGTTCATAGTGTACAGGTGGTTTGGTTGTTGCGGAATGAGGAATGCATGTTACTAGCTGTCTCTTTCTTGAGTTTCTTCCCTTCTATACTTCTTCAGCTGTGCCAGCTGAAGCTTACTAGAACTCCAGAAGTGGCAGCCGAAGGCACACATTCCTGCCACTTCCTCTGTCTCTTTTCCATAGAAGAAGAGGATAAACTTGTTTGCATCTTTTAGCAAGTTCAGGTGCTACAGGTTTCCCCATAGTTTTGACAATGATTTAGTATCCGCATCATTGCTAGAACAACAATAACCCAGGGATATTCATAGAGCAAAGCAAATCAGCAGGCAAGGCTTATGCATAGGCTGCCTTCTAAAAATGGGAGATACTGACTTGTTATCCACCTTCCAGACTGAAAATCACCTTGCAGATACATGTATGAGCTAAAAAGCCCTGCAACTGGAGCGTCGGTGTACTCAGATGTGGGTAGTCCCAGCTGAGTCTTCAGATTTTCTTTGACAGAACAATGTCTTTGAGAGGAAAAATTAGTCAGAGACAATAGGTAGATTGCTACCTTCAGTAAGATCAGCAGTTGACAGGATCTGTTTGCCTCAACTGCAAGCACAAAGTGACTGAGGTAGGAAGGGGCTGCTGGTACAGAACTCACTTGTTGACTGAGAGGGAACAGAGAGAACCCGGATGGTCTTTCTAGTGAAATTACATCCTGTTTGCAGAGTCACAGGTGTTTCAACCTGCATTATGTAACATTTTCAGTGTTTTGGTTTTTATTTTTTTCCTGTTACTTGTATTTTGTTTGGGTGTTTTGAGCTTCTAAAGTAGGGAAACATATTTTCCTTAGAGAAAACTGCCAGAATGTTGAAGGTGGTTCTGTTTCAAGAGGTTTTTATCTGTTCCTACAGACTTTGCTTTCATACACCCTACAAGACATGAGAAGTGATTACCTGTGTTTGAAGAGTAACATTTAATTCCAACTTACACACTGACTTTATGTTGAGTTCTTCTCCACGTGTCTCTTTCACACATTTTTTTAAATGCAAATCAGTAGCACAACCACACAGACCCCAAACTGCACGTAAGGAATGAATAAAACGCATTAAAGTGAATCGGATCAGTCAGTGCTGTACTAGATGAAGCTACAAGAAGAAAACATTGTGAGAAATGTTTCTTCAGCTCAAGAAAGCAATGATCAGCAGTTGAGCAGAGCAAAGATGGACACTTCACTTCAATCATTGAAGTTTCGAGGCCAACAAGGAGGAGTACAGGCAGAGGTTTAAAAGCATTGGTTGCTAGACTCTGCGTGGTTAGGAACAGCTTCAGAAGACAAGCTGGGAAATGAGTAGATGCTGAAGGCAATTCTTCCAGTAATGCAGCCCATGCTGGGGTGGTCTGAGTTGACAGAGACAGTATTTAGAAAGCAACTAGGATTTTTCCAAGGAGTTTTTCCCTTCTCAGTAACGTGGCTCACTTTTAACTCAACTTTCTCATTCAGTGTCTTTTCTCTACTTCAATGATATGAGTTTCTAGGCTTCTCCTGAAATAATACTAACACATTTGAAAGGTTGAAAATGAGCACCAGTAATTGTCCTCGTGTCTTTCATACGCTGCCATCCCAACACAACTCCACGGGAATCGTGGCAGCTTTTCTGTTGAGAAGATAGCGCCAGTCTCTGGACAACTTCAGAACGTTAAAACTGATAGATTTCACAAGCAACCACAGCAGCCTTGTCCTTCCTAAAACCTACTAGCATAAACATCTCAAGAGGGTGCACGGAGCTCTCTATGCTTTGCAGCGCAAAATAGTTTGGTATCGGTAAATTAGAGATGTAGTGTGGGCTTCCATTCCAACTGCATCATTAGTCCCACCTACACCATTCAGTATGCTTCCACTGTGCTGCATCTTGAAAATCCAAACCGGCCGCTGAATTCACACAACATGTAGTGATGTTGCTCTGGACTGTGGGCATGGGGAAAAAAAATCAACTACAAATGCAAAGAAACAACGGAGTAAGTGCAGGGAATGTGTTGCGAGCACCAGTGAGGAGAATCATTCACTCCATTTTCAGGTGAGGTTTATTTCAGATTACTGGGCTGTAGAGAGAAAAAAGCTGAACTGCCAGCTTTGAGTTTTATCATGTTTATGGTAGGAAGCAGCAGCATTAAGGCATTTATTGAGGCTGATTAAACACGTGGAGAAGTGTGCATAACCCCTATGAGTGCCAACATAATACTGCAATGTTATGTCATTGGATAAAACAATAGGTGGAGATAACTTCTGCACCACAGCTGCTAAAGCTGTATTTATTTTCTGTTTGCGATACTGTGGCCTAAGGACAGAAAGAGTTGTACTTTTAATGAGGGCTAAGCTGGGTACAACTGGAAGTCAAGCATTAAATGCTTCCTTTGCCATGTATATATGTATGTGTGTATATATACATATATATGTGTGTGTGTGTGCGCAGAGAGTGATGATAAAGGTGCCTAAAATTAGGTAAACAGGAAAAAATGCAAAAAATGCTCGGGGCAGAAATAAAGCTGCTCTGAAGGGCAGATACTGAAAATGTGATGGGTAAGGCAGAAAAGAAATCACCTTTTCTTCTGGAAATCTCTGCCAGTGTTCAGTAAGGAATGATCTGCCTTCTCTCTTAATATTGCACGAGCCAAGAAAACTTCCCACTCCACCACGCAGTGTACTCCAAATTATGCTGTGCTCTGCTGGTATATCCTTTAGGTTATATAAACTTCAGCTAAGTACAGAGCACTGTGGGTTTTATGGGAATTCCACCCAAGAAGGATTCTCTTTAAGTCAGTGACAGCTTATCTGAAAAGTGTACTTCTGCAAGCACTGACCTGAACAGTAAGTGCTCCTATTCCTCTGTGGTAGCAATGCGGATGCTCAAAAGGGGAATGAGTAATGTAACCCAGAGCACACGCAGCAAGCAGGCTCATCCCTTGTCATGTTTTGTGTCTGAGGTTTTCTTTGAAGTACAGATTGCATGCATGTGTCCCAGCACCTAGGAAGCCTCTCTGCTGCTTGAGCACTGGAACAGATCTCAAATATATGTAGATCTTGAATTAGCTCTCATTTGCAATCAAATGCTAAGGTGGGATATTCAATCAGAAATACATAATCATAATAACTGGGGTTACTCAAGCAACTTCAGTTTTATGCTGGATTAGTTTAGATGTGAACGTGACTGTTACGTGAAATCCTGTTGGCCCCCAATGGGCAGCACTCACTGGTTTGTACAGAAATATTTGGTTCCATGTGCCCCACAGGCCACTGCTCATCCAGTTTAACGCATGCTGAAGGTGGACCTTGTTCTGCAAGCATGCTTTGCACTGCCCTCATCTGCACTGCATTTTCTGTGATGCTGTTCCTTCAGGTCACAAGCCAGTACTTAAAAAGTATTCTGTGGCATGGATGTGGGAAACTGCTTTTGGTGTGCTTAAGTTTGGAGGGACGCAATAGAGACAGAGAGGGGAAAAGTAAATAGTAAGGGCTGTTGCTTTTCAACTAGCTGTTTAATGGAAGCTTTTGGTAGTGGGTTCATGATAGCCTTTATTTATTTATTTTTCATCCAGTCAATAAGATTTTCTTTTAGTTTTGTCCTTGATTGTGCCGAATTGCTGGCAAATCTTCTCCTTTGGCATACAAAGAACTTTTTACAGCGCTCAAACTGGCACAGCCTTTTCCAGCATACATCCCACCTCCTTCTGAGGAGGAGAGTGAAATTTGGTTCTTAATGTCCCTGAAATTCAGTTGGAGCCGCTGCTTTTTGCGGCATTAAGTATAACCACATTCTGCGCAGCTGAAAATCACCACCACTCAGATCTGTACCAGCATTTCATTTATTGCCGAGCAGACATCATTTTCAGCATTTGTCTGCAGTTCTACATTTCATAGGACATGTTTTATAAAGCAAATGCCATGACCTGCAATGCCACAGTGCAGTTAAGACTGGCAAATACTGACTTTCTAATTATTATTATTTTTTTTTTTCTATCAGAGGTTTGCATTTTAGCACCTTTGAAAGAGCTGCAAGACTGGTAACTTCAGTTTTGCTATTTCTAGAAGGCTAGTAACTGTTTATCCCTCAGGCCCTATTGCTTCCATTGCTGATAGAGCCCTGTATTACTGCAATAGATGCTGACAAACCTGCAGCGGCACTCGGGCTGCCAAGAAAAACACAGGTAAACAAACCAAGCCCAGGCCGGCATACACACCCCAGCGAGCAATACAGGCAGGCTGTTAATAATAGGAGAAAGCTGAGGTACCTAACAACACTTCTGCTTCATTCTTTATTGGCAGCTGCTCTTCACCGCCCCCTTGAGTGCAGGGGCTGAAAGGTGAGGACTGCATCCCTCCCACCGCAAGCAAAGACCAGCTTCGCAGCTGCTTGAGGAACCTGGTGGGTCCCAAGGAAACGCATCGCAGAGCCTTCTTTGATTTGATGGCCAGGCTGTTCAGCGGATGAGGAGAACAAAGCCATGCCTAGAAGCCGATCAGTGATGACTGGTGTCCCTCAGGGGTCAGTAGTGGGACTTACGCTCTTTATGCCTTCATCAGCGACACCTACAGTGGGATCAACTGTATCCTCAGCAAGTTTGAAGGTGACACCACACTGTCCAACGCAGCTAATGCATTTGAGGAAGAGGATGCAATCCAAAGAGACCCAGAGAAGCTCAAGAAGCAAGCACAGGGTATTTTTGTCATTCACGTTAGAGCTCAGCCTCGGCTGGGGACAAAGGTTCACAGTAACTAACTTCCCAAGATTCCACGCAAAAGGGCTTTGCCGAGAAGCACTAGTTCAGGTTACCTAGGAAGAAACCAGAGAGTGCAAAGAGTGCTCAGTGAACTCATCTCAAAAAAGGAAGAGTCTTTTCTTCCTCCTGAAAGACGGTTGCTGCCACTCCCCTCTCCAGCCAGCTCAGGAAGCTCAAGAAACTTCTATCCAGAAATACAGCTGCAAAGGTACAAACACTGGCACCGTAGCAGGTGACTTCATTCAGTGAGTAAAGCCAGTCTGACACTTACAAGTTACTTACATTTCTGCAGTAAGTATTTGTTACTCAGTCTATTAAGTGTTTCTTTCACAGAGCTTGCCGTGCCAAACAGCCCATTGCTTATGGGATCATTTTTCTCCCTCCTCGTGTTACCCACGAAACAAGATCAGCAGCAAGGGAACAAGGCTCAAGCACAGGAACAGACACCGCATCCTTTTCTTTGGGAGGTAAGCAAGGATTTACTGTTGCTTTCAGTCAGAGACAGACAGGTACCCACTTCACCACAAGAACTGGAGCTAGCTGAGCCTAGCCGTTCCATTTTAGCACAGACATTCATAGACGTTCTAGTTCTCACACACAACACAGGGCATTCACATCTGCGGTAGAAAGTCATTGCAAAAAGCCTCCATACGCCAATAATTCTTCCACAAAAAGGGAGTTATTGTCACTGGCTTTCCACCTCACAGAAGCAAGCTTAGTTACCAGCATTTTGGAGGCACATGTTGAAATGCGAACAATTAATTATATTTAAAAGACCTCCTCTCATTTCTAGCCAAAATGAAACTGTAGCGATAGACTTCTCAAAGCAGGAGACTTAGCTTTTCACTATACATTTAGACAACATAAAGTCACCTGCCCAGTGATTCAATTGGGTGCATTTTGGAGGAAGCATGCTCTTAAATGCTGAGTAAAACCTTACCCACACATAGAGTTTTATACATTTATTCATATAATAATTGAGCTGGCCTCAGAGAGCACCCTCAAAAGGAGCTTCCATGAGCGTTTTCACTTTATTTTCCTTTTAGACCAATCTCCAAGAGGAGATGGTAAAGAAGGAAGAAAATTGCAGCTCTGTGACTTCTTTGCCCTCTCAGCCTATTTAGCCTGTTGATATTGTAAGCCAGCCGTAGCATATGCAGGACATATACTGAGACACCCCCGGAGCACTTCACTTCCATCCACTTACCCAAACCCTGTTAAGAGCAAAATGCCCCCTCACCCCTCCAGGCACATGAAATTTCCACAGAGCAAGCACCCTCCCATGTCACAGTTTCAAACAGGTTTTACCTGGGGCTTGAAATAAACTGAGTTTTTTCCTTCAGCAGGACACAGAACCCAACTCCATCTCCTACCTTCAGGACCAGGAAAACCACCACAGAGGAGCCATCACCACACAGGACCACTCCAGGACCCAGGGATAAGACCCCCAGATAGGCAGGAGAGGGGGGGCGACCAGGGAGGGTAGGCAGGAGGGGGGGGACAACCAGGGAGGGTGGGAGGCAGGAGGCAGCCAGGGCAGGAAAAATTTCCGTTACTGACCTGCACCCGCCCCCCACCCAAAAAAAATAATCTCTTTTGAGATAGTGCAATTTTCAGTCAACAGCCCCATACCCCAAAAAACTTAAGCCAAGCAACAACCAACTCCCCTACTAACAAACAATATAATCCATGAATAAAGATTTGTCAGACACAAACCTAAAAGATGCCCAGAAAACTTCAACTCTGATGTGACTTTTGACACATCATGGGTGTTGGAAAAA
Organism: Tympanuchus pallidicinctus; assembly: GCF_026119805.1. NCBI lineage: Eukaryota > Metazoa > Chordata > Aves > Galliformes > Phasianidae > Tympanuchus > Tympanuchus pallidicinctus. The sequence goes on from NW_026294669.1 coordinate 18,966,915, forward strand.
CCAGCAAATTACTCCTATCAAGCATGCGGAGTCTTTGCAGCCAGAAGCTATGAATTGTCTTCAGACAGCCTCTTTAAACTCTATTGATTCCCATGGGAAATCTCACTGCAAACTAAAGAAGCCTGATTACATCGCTCTCATTACTTGTTGAGTCTTGCAAGCCAGACAGTTCACAGGAAAGGGAGAAAGAAGAGATGTAAAAGGATTTCATCGTGTTTCTAAATCGCTCTTAGGTATGCCTATGGCAATACATCCTGTCTTTAGCAACTGACTTCATCCTTCCCTGAAGATTCATCTGAAGATGTTCTTGTGTTGCACAACAGATAATAGCACCATGGCTGTTATTACAGAATCACAGAATTGTAGGGGTTGGAAGGGACCTCCAGAGATCATCGAGTCCAACTCCCCTGCCAAAGCAGGTTCCCTACAGCAGGTACATTATTCTTGCCCTTAATTTGAAATGCCTGTTCTTCTTGCCCATAATTTAAGCGGTCTTAGGAGAAGCACAAATGTCTTGTGACGTTCTGTTTCCTGAAAACCTCTTTAAAGGTGAGTAACCCAGCTACTCTATTTTCAGGGCCCAAACAGCTTGAGCAGAGGACTGGGTGAACCTCGTGAGGTTCAGCCAAGTCAAGTGCAAGGTTTTGCACCACAATCACGCTGACTCCTGCTATCACTAAATGCCAGGGAACAAAAGGATTGTGCACAGCCCAGTGGAAAAGGATTTGGGGGTACTGCTGCACAGCAAGCTGAACGTGAGCCTGCAATGTGCCCTCACAGCCCTGAAGGCCAACTGTACCCTGGGCCGCATCCAAAGAAGTGTGACCAGCAGGACAAGGGAGATGGTCCTGCCCCTCTGCTCTGTGCTGGTGAGACCTCACTGGGAGTTCTGCATCCAGATGTGGAATCCTCAGCACAGGAGAGAAACGAACCTGTTGAAGCACATCCAGAGGCCACAGAAACGACCCAAGGGACGGAATGCCTCTGCTACAAGGACAGGCTGAGAGAGCTGGGGCTGCTAAGCCTGGAGAAGAGAAAGCTCCAAGGTGACCTGATAGCAGCCTTTCAGTCTCTAAATTGGGGCAATGAGAAATAAGGGGACTGCTCTTCAGTATCAAATGTGGATGGAAAGGGGTCTTTTCTTGTGACTTTTACTTGAGCTCCGGTAAGGGTCATTTGAGTGAACTACTGGTACTACAGCTCTGAGAATGATTTCTCTGCTTTGAAGTGGAAATGAGGCTGGGGATGCCCTTCACAGAGAGCATCTCTGTGGTAAGCAGGCAATGAGTGCTACTAGAACGTGTCCAAGCAGAGCTTTAAGAGCTCTGGTTAAAGCAGCAACATGTTCTGAAAGTTTTCTGAGCAGAAGTTGAGCTAATCTACGTGACAGTTAAAGACTTGAACAGTCTTGAGTATTCTGTCTTCGTGCAGAGTGGAAACAGACCTTGCTGGGTTACCTGCTGGTACCAACAAGATTCATTTTAAGATCAGAACAATCTATGTTTCAGTGCAGCATCTCTCCTGCAACGCATATTAAGCGTGGAATAGAATATAAATGGAAATGAGAGGACTTGTACAGCTCACCTGCACTAAGTGGTGCCCCCGTGGAAATTAATGTGAATCTTTAAAGCACGTATAAACACCGTCTGAAGTTCCTCTCAGTGCCTAGTCCAAGCCCAGCTGTGCCGGCCTGGCTCTGGCAGTTCTGAGCGGTTACAGACTTTCTCCTATTCATCTAGCTGGCTGTCACTTTGTATCTTGAAAGTGTTTAACAGCAAATTCTGTGGACCATAAGAGTTACATTTTAGTATCTTTCCAAACAGGTGCCAGCCAGCCTACCATGTTCCAGCCTGACAAAAGGCTTCTGAATTTCATGCTACTCCAGTGCATTCTGCTATTTTTTAATTAAATCGAGACGGTGGAGTGCCATGATTTTGCTGGCCCCTTGTTTTACTTTGGTGTGTAATTGCCCTGAGCAGTGAAGGTCAGCATATACGTTCTAACAAGTCTTGTTCTTCTTAAATCCTTATTTATTTTTTTTTCTTTAATGTGGATTTCACATGGTAGTGGCATTGACAGTTGATGAATTTGTGATCTTTATACCGTGTTGGGGGAACTGATATTGTCAGTGAAAACCTGTTCAATGTTGCAGTCTGCGGGTAAAATGACAGGAGGGTGATGTTAATTATTGGAAAATAATGTAAGAATTGCCACATGCTAAGCTTTACCAATGCACAGCGCCCTTTATCTTAAGTTGGATAACATCGTTTAACAAAATCCATTTGCAGTTTTGTAGGTGTCAAATCTAGAGGTGTTTCTGTGTGTTTTTCTCTCTCTTAGGGGGGATAATTGTGCTGTGCCATTTAGGAAACACCTACAACTTTCCAACTCTGATCTGTTTATACACATTTTGTACATTGCTTTTGCACCACAGATCCCAGTTTTGTTTTTTTGTAGTAATTATTGCTTCCAAAACCGTGCTCTGTGCTATGAAGGCACTCTCTGCTTCAAGGAAGAAAAACAGTTTGCGTGGGGCCAGGAGCCTTATGTACAGCTTGTCCTTTTAAATGGCACTTACAAAACATACAGCTTTTGTCTGTAAACAGGTAAGCTGTAGAATAAATTGTCAAGGGAGTTTCTGTAATTTTTGGCCTTAATGCTAGATCAGATCAAGGTAAGGGGGAGCCAAAAGGCTTTGGGCCGAAGGAATCTCTGGGAGCTTCTGTCAGTTTGGTTAGCTTCCACTGACCCCAGGGTGCTTACAGCCATCAGTGCAGCTTGGCCCTTATTCAGGAGGGTCGAGCAGCCTTTCATTTGGTGCTAGAGAGAAGCCTGTACGTAAATGGTGTGCAGTGCAGCTCCCAGAGGGTTTGTGCTGCAGCTCATGGTCGTTGTTTAGCAGGTGTCCCTGTTGGGGGAGAAGCTGTGACCCGAAAAGGGACCCCAAAGGGACCCCAGAGTGAAATGTGGCCCTGTTACTAATTGAGGTGGGGCCCTTGTGACACAGAACATGAGAGAGAAGACTGAGGTACTGAATGCTTTCTTCACTCAGCTTTTTACTTTGCAAGACTGGTCTCTAGAGATGATCTCAACAGCAGTAAACAGGGAAGAGAAAAAGTGAGCTTCAGTTTTAAGCTTCTTCCATATTTCTTTATACACGGCGATCTTGCTCTAGTAAAATGCTCTCAGTTGCAAGCCCTCCTTTACAACGTATCCTGCAAACACAAAACAACGTTTAGTTGTTGTGTGTATACACTCTTGCCTCAAGCTATGCAGAATTTCTGTGAATGTTCCCAGTTGGACATTTCTTACACAATCTTCAGTCATCAAGCCTTTAAGTAGGTGAGGAAAGACATACCAAGTCATTTATGAGTGTGTGCTGTGAGGAGTGTAGGGAAAATAATTAATTGGAGTTTTGCAACCTCAAAATTAGTGCTCAGGACAAGCGTGGATGATGACAAACTTCTCTTTAATACACAGATTTCTAGCAACAGTACTGTTCCTTTCTGGTATTCAGTACTGGCAATATAATAGAATCTCTCAGGCGCAGCTTTGTCCAGCTGCTTTATGCTACTGAATGCATGCAACTCTACTTTGCTCAAACCCTGCTCCTGGAAGTGGTATGTGTGTGTGTGTTGCTAGTGGTATTTGTGGCTTTGTTCATTTGTTGGTTTTAGATTGTTGTGAGTGCAGTTAATTCAGCGGAGACCTCTGTATGATACAGTTGCAAGGATTATTGACTGTTGCTAACTGCATTAAGTGAGACAGTAGGAAGAACAGAGTAACAGAACAGTGACTGCAAAGCTTGACAGGAGTAGCTGTTACCAGTTGATGCAACTTACAGTAGGTCACCACTGCAGCCTGCAGTTGGCTGCGATTTGAACTCTTTGAACACCTCCAAATTGTTCACACTGATCAAATGGATTGAATGCCACCAGCAAGAGTCTGTCTGAGTACTGTCTATTCCCAGTTGTTGATTCAAATTTCAGTGAATTTTGATAGTCCTAATTGTTGTTGTTTTCTTTCTAGTTGACTCTACTTCTTTAGACCAATACTGTGGATCGCAAAAGGTAGCTGGTTGAATGTAAGGAGCGTAGGATTTTGGAAATTTCAAAGCCGTGGCAAGGCTGCAGTATTCTGAACTCCAAAAACACAACCAGAATATTTTAATTTGACGCTAGAGTGAGAGAATGGCTCTATTAATGTCTGGTTCCTTTCATTTCTTCCATTTGCTGCCAATACAAATAAATTCAGTTTGGGTTACAGTATTATTTCTAGTTGCATATTATCTCATCCTAGTCTTATGAGGATTCCAGTCTTGCAGAATGTTGCCCTGTGTGCTGTGATTCAGGCTATATAAATTTCCTGTTAATCATGCACAAGTATGAGGAAGAGTGTGTAAAGGGAATATTCAGTGCTTTTCTATTTAAAAATTGAGCCACAGCCCCGATGTTCTGAACTGTAGGGAAGATGAGCAGCTTGAAGAATGAGCGTCTGATAGTTTGCTGAAGAAATGCTTGGCTTCTCTGCTTAATTTTCAGTTGCTTGCTTTGTAAATTAGAGCAACGTGAGAAACTTCAAGTAGATGCATTGGGTATTGGCTCCAGAGAGTTTAGCAAATGCCTTTTTTTTTTTTTTTTTTTCTAACGTGTTCCATAATTATTGTGACTTTATAGTAGAAACTGAGGTAAAGGTCCTGTAGAGCAAGGTAAAGAGCACCAGATGAAAACTTTGTTTACGTCTCATTTAAAGTTGCCAGTGCTGCCAGGGTTCTTTGTCAAATAATTCTTTAATCCTGAGAAGTGTTAGGCTGACAGTTGTGATGGAATTACAACACGGGGATGTTTCACCTTCTCAGCAAGATGTCTGTATTGCTGATGATCTGTGAATTAGAATAGAGCTGACAGAGAAGTCTGGAAGCATTTTCTTTGGTTCTGATTTTTGTTTGTTTTAATGGTGAGACTAAAAAATAAATTGTGCACTCATGTCCTTGCTCTGCAGGTTTGGGATACATCGGTTTTGTTGGCTTTTTTTTTTTTTTTTTTTTTTCTTCTTTGAAAGCAGCACAGGATGGGGTGTTGGTAATAAAGTCAAGCGGATTTATGTCTGAGCAAGTTGCACAGTTTGACAGAAAATTCCTGCGCTAATCAGTGCTGATGGCAGTTGGTGCTGCCTCTGGTGCTTTCTGTCTCTTCCATTTGTGGGTTTAAACAATTTAAGCTTTTCATACACAAGGGCATCCCATGAGTAGTGATAGATTATTGAAAGACGACAGATGTTTTATTTTACTGTATATCCTGGGAAAAGTTGTTCTTTTTTCAGATCACAACCCTGCTTTTTTTAAAATGCAGCCTGTTTACAGGAGCAGACTTTTAAAAACAGGTTTATTTATTTATTGTAAGAAAAGCCAATATAGACAATACTTCTTCAGTCCTCTGCATTTACTGACTGTCTTCCCAAAAGTGCTGGTTTGCTTTTTCAGACAAAAACAAATCAGAAGGAAATCTGTCCCTTTAAATTGAGTTAATGTCAGGAGTTCTGAGTGCCTCTGTGCTTATTTCCATCCATCTAGTTATCGTTATAATGTGTGCATCTGGAAGTCCCTGAAGAACAAGCTGTATCCATGAAAGGCAGCAGATAGCCTCCAAAGCTAGTCTTATTTTTTTTCCTTTCTGAATGTAACATAAAATGTGGATTTAAGAATGTAAAAACAAAACAAAAAAAAAAAAAAAACCAAAAAAAAAAACCAAAACTCCAGCTGTTCCTCTCAACCTTATCTCATAGCTTTGTAACTCAGTTTGTGATAGATAATAATCACAGGCAGTAAGAAGAGCGGTGGAACTGAAGGAATATAATCACTAATACATACTGTGATATAATTACTGTCTTATAACATGATGAGGAGAACCTTTGTGATGTCATGTTAGCTTGAGAAATCCCTTTGGTGACTCATAAGTATTATTATTTAGTGTTACGTAGCCAGTCCCATTGGGGGATGCAGGAAGTGTATGAGCTTCAAAATAAATGTACATACTATTAATGACTTCTTACTCTCGACTACCTTATGTGGTATTTCTCAAAATACTTCAAACTAGAAACAAAATTAAGCTTCAAACTAGAAAATGAATGCCCCGAATCAGGTCTTCCAAGGCATAAATATTATTGTTCTCCACCTTTCCAGAAACAGCTTGAGCACAACCAAAACCTACTTACCTGTAGCAGATCTTAGATAAACTTCCATTTCATGAAAATAGCTTAAACATCTATACAAACTATAATATACACACACATATATAAACAGAAGTAATGGCCTGAAAAACAGTACAAGTCCTGTTAATGTTTTTAGTATGTTCTGCTGTCCTTTGTGTTGGAATGCATTTTCTGGGGAGTGGTGCTGTACCTGTTCTTTCTCTGTATAAAAGCTGAGTTTGTTTACAAGTGCCTAAAAAGAGCTTAGGCTTTTAAGTTGCTTAGGTATTTCTGAAAATCTTGACCTTCGGATATTGAATTTTGAAACTTTTTCCTGTAACAGTCAACAGGAAACATGCATTTTGACAGCAGAGAATCACACGTTCTATCAAAGCTATCAGTTGGCTTGTTCTATCAGCTGTTACCAAATCCAATCTAGAATGGAGCTATTAGAAAGGTCAGTAAAACTTAAACCTAGAGGTGACCAAGCATAACGATCCTTGGGTGACTACAAACTGGCGGTTCTGCTGTGGTTTGGGTTTCTGGGATGGTGGTTCTACCTCAGTCACCTTAGTATTCTGGTCCTGAAAAACGCTCTGGCTAGTCCAGGGCAAAACCATGCCCCAAGCCAGGTGAAAGTGACAAGATCTTGAACAATGAATGCCTCAGTGTGAATCTATGACTGCTGTTCTCATGTGCTCTTTCAGATCAATCCCTTGCTGTAGTTTTACGATAGATTGTTGTTGCTCCTTCACATCATGTAGTGCACTAAGTGTTAAGGAGTTAGTGTTGGCCCACGACATCAAAAGTGAATTTGGGTGCTGTGGCAGCAGGGGTTGAACCTCCAACCAATGTTCCATCACGTGTTGTTGTCCATGGCATGTGACAAAATGGCACCTGACACCCAGGCAGTGTGCATGAAGCAAAGATGTGTCATGGAATTCCTCTCTGTGGAGAAAATGGCAGCTCTCTGTGCTTGCTGAGCGCTTGTGTGTGTACTCACAGAGGGGCAGCATGCAGTGCCTTTCAGCAGTGCTGACGGTGGCTGTGGCTCACGTGTGCTGGTACAGATTTTGACGAGCACAGCTCGCAGCCTCCTGTTTATTGCTGGCAAAAATGCAAAGCTAACGGTGGTGGCTATGTTGGAAAAGAGCATTTTGTGGGTGAGGATTTGCTGTAGCAACCGGAATTACTGCTTTCCCTGTTGCGTTTTCCATGGAAATAAATAGGAGGCATTACTTTTGGAGCAAATGTACGTGGCCCAGGAGAATTTGCCTTTGCTCAGCGCAGCCTAGGCCAACCAGCAGGTTGCACTGGTGCCATACAGCAGCTGTAGGCAGCCGGTTCCCTCGGGTCCTGGTGCCTTCCTCCTCCAGGGCGCTCCGTTTGCCTGGGTTACTAGCCGGGCAAAAGATTCCCTGCAAGGAACCTCTTCCTCACAGCTGAGTCGTTCCTGCTGTTGCTACACTCTATTTTGGCCTGGGTGGGAGCAGCAGTTATTCTGTATTCTCTTCCCTACTCCTCTTTTGTACCGTTGCTACAATGAGAAAGAATGTAGCCAAGGACAGAAGGAAAGGAATGGAGCAAAGGTGGGCATTTCCAGCCGTGCTGCGGGAAGAAGCTGTAAAACACAAGCAGCTCTACAGAACACGAACAGCCTGAGACAACAAATAAATGGAGTCCTCCATACAGCAGCCCTCAGCTCCTGTCACAGTTTTCCCTTACTCGCAGTTTCTCTGAGGGATTTTCGCTGCGGGGGCAGAGACGGGAGGTGTCGCAGAGAAGAATTCCTTAAAAGTAGGTATTTCTATTTTAATGATGTCTGGGACAGGCACCACTGAGGCAGGAACACCTGTGTGTGTTGCTGTTCCCAATGCACGGTAGCGGTAAGTAACACTAGTTAAAAGCAGTACTGAAATGGAAGGACTGAGTTCCCACGGGCAGCGCTGCCAGGTGCTCCGAGCGAGGTGCCATCAGCTGTGGGGCGGCTCTGCCCCCAGGGCCGGGAGGCAACGGCTGCGAGGGGGGCCGTGACCTCAGGGTGACCCCGGGCGTGACCTTCAGATGACCCCGGCCCGGCTGCCCTCGGCTAGAAAGGGCGGGAACGCTGAGTGGAAAGGACAGCGAGCGGCAGGAAGCAAAGCGCGCGAAGCGACGGCGGCGTTCGGGGCTCCTATTGGCTGGCGGGCTGAATGCCCATATAAGGTGCGCGCGCGGGCAGGTGAGAGAGACTTTTTCCACAGCGCGTGAGGAGAAGCGGGGTGCTGTGAGGGAAAGGCGGCGGCGGAGGCGGCGGCGGAGGCGGACACGGTAAGCGGACTCCGGAGAAGAGGAGCGACGGGGCCGGGGTGCGGCGGAGCCAGGACGAAGCGCGGCGCGGCGGGCGCAGGGACGCGGCGGGTCGGGGCCGGGGCGAAGCGGGTCGGGGCCGGGTCTGGAGCCGCTGCCGCGCGGGTTCCGACGGGAGCAGCCGGAGCCAGGGCTGGAGCCGCCTGTGGGGCTCTGCTGGCGGGAGGGAGCCGGGGCTGGAGCCGCCTCTTCTGCTCCGCTGGCGGGCGGGCGGGCGGAGCCTGGGTCTCCGAGGCGGCACCGAGCGCAGGCAGCTCTGAGCGCGCTCCCAGAGGAGGCGCGCAGGCGCGACAAGCGGGGCGAGTCGCCACGTGGAAGAAGACGCACCGAGGCAGCGGCGAGCAGCAATAATAAAACATAAGAAATGCTATCGCAGTGTTGAAGCGCGCGGCTTTTACTCTCTGCTTTCCAATGGCGTGGTGGAAATGGGGGAGGACACGAGAAGTGCATTGCTGGTGAAAAGGGGGAAGAAGTAAAACGGTGTTGTTGCTTTTAACAATATCAATGTGTTAAAGAAGCTCTATAGCAGAGAAAGAGGAGAAGCTAAGAAAAACATTTAGCCTTCAGCGCCTGTATTCTGTATTCTACTTTAAGATAATCCATGGCAGTAGATGTTATAAGCTGCAAATTCGCTTGTAACTTCACACCACTTATGGGTATGAATTGGTGAATGATAAATTAGATGAATTGATAGCAGCTGGAACCAGAAGAGGACAGAAACAAGAGGCAAAAGAACCTCCTGAACCGATGGGAAAGATTCACAATTCAGAAGTGCCAAGATGGCACAGTGGTTGACTTTATGCAGACCAATTAATATAATAAAAGCTGTTGTATTTCCAATGAAGTTGCAGACGGGGGGTCCCCTATAAGCAGGGCAGCTGACACTTGGGCTGCTGCTATTTGTATTGCCAGATAAACTTGGCCGCTCTACCGATCTCTGTGATCCCCTGCAGAACCAACTGGAAGTGCACCATGCGTCAGTGAGGTGAGAAAAACTGCTCTAACCAAATTTTTTGGAATGAAGGGCTGGTGCCGGGGGAGAGAGGGAAGGAAGGGAGGAAAGGCCTTCCTTGGCTGGGTGGTGGCGTGCCGAGTTCCTCTGCCATGTTGGGTTGGTTTCCCTTTTCCTTCCGCTGGGGGGCTGGCCACTCTGGAAGGTCTAATGGTGTCCCTGCTGATGTTTCAGGAGCTGCTGCGAGAGGCAGGAGCAAGAAGAGGATGCGGAAGCGTGCAGACGCGGGGGGGAAGGAGAGAGGCTCCCTGGGCAAAGCAGCCGTCCCGTTAGCGGGGCCGCAGTCACATTTAGTCCCATTTGAGTTTGAGCGTTGCCGGCGCCTTGGCCGGCTTTGTGCTGGGCGACCTCCCTGTAAGCAGGGCTCGGGTCTTTGCTTTTGCTGTAGTTGGCCTTTTGCCTTGCTGCTCCTTTGGCTGCCTGGGGAGCGTGGGCCCCTGTAACGCAGGGCGAGAGCCACCTCTCCGCACCTGAGTGGGAAATGGAGCTCGCCGGACCCCGAGGCCACCCTGTAAGCAGGGTAGTGCCGTTTCCCCGGCCCTCTTCCTCCTCCGGCCCCTCGGCATCATCGTTGCCTGGAGGTGGCCTGTCAATGCGACGGCCCCGTACTCGGGGTGTGCGTCAGGGCATCTGGCCTTTGGCTTTAGCTGGGAAGCCCCTTGGCACGTTGAGGTCTGTGGCCTCCGTGCAGGCTAGGGACAGGTCACAGGCTCTTGTCTGTTGCCCGCGGTTGTGGGTTTATTCCCAGGGTTTGGCTGCGCTGGGTTGTCCTTCCCTTTGGGAAAGTCGCCTCTGTGTGTGCGTGTTGCCCTTCCTTTCCTTGTTTGTGTTTGTGGAGTGACGGAGCGACTGAGCTTTCCCTTTAGGCCCCCACAAAGATGGCTGCAGCTTAGCTTCGACTTCCCTGGGGGGAACGGAGGACTGTGGTGCACGCCGCAAAAGGGGTGTTCCCTCTCAGTCCCGCGAGCGCAGCGAGTGTCCTGTCTTCCTCCTTTGTACTTGGTGTAGATCAGGGCCACGTGGTAGTTGTGTGGCCGAGGCCGCCCTGTAGCCAGGGCTTGGGCCTGTTCTTGCGTGGGCGCCTGTTCCGCTGGCGGCGTGACAGCCCCGTACCCGGGGCGTGTGTCCCAAGCTGCGGAGCCCTCTGTCCCCCGAGCGGCCCGCCCGCCCTGTAATCAGGCGTGGGGAGGCTGCGGCGTTGCAGCCGGCTGCTCTAGCCATCCAGCTGGTGGGAATGACCCCTCCCTGTCCCGTCAGAGGGTGCAGGTTGAGGCGCTGCTTTTGCGTGTGGGGCGACCTCCCCGCTCGGTGGGTCGAGGTTGCTCCCTGGGTTCCCAAAGACGAGACGTTGGTGTGCTGTTGTGCTGCTGCCGGGCGGGCCAGCCTGTAGCTCAGGCGTTGGCGGGAGCCTCGTGCTCCGCGGGGCTTCTTGGTGAGGGTGGGCAGCGGGGGCACCGTCCTGTAGGCAGGGCTGCGCGTGCCCCCCGCGTGTGCTTGCTTGGTGAGGTGCGTTGTGAGAGACCCCCTGTACTCAGGCGGGAATGTGGCCCCGGCCTTTCAGAGGCACGGGGCCGCGAGGCGTGGGCTTGGGCTTGCGCCCTCCCCGCAATCAGGGCTGGGGTCCCGACCGCGGCATTTGGCCGTGCCGCCCCGCTGCCTGGCAGCTGAGAGTCGCTCCCGCCGCTGGGGGGGAAACCGAGCTCTGTGGCTCCAGGGGTGTCGTCCACCCGCCTGTAATCAGGGTCTGGGTGCGCGAGCGCTTGTGCTCAGCTGGCAGCCTGTGTGGGGTGACCGCCCCGCTAGCGGGGTGCGGGTCCAGGTGCCCCCGGACTGGGAGAGAAGGAGCCTCCCGCGGCCGCTAGGGATGGGGGCTGCCCTGTAAGCCAGGGAGCGACAGTGCCCCGCAGTCCCAGGCCCTTTGCAATGGAGGCAGTGGCCGGGGGTCCCCTGTAAGCAGGGAAGCTGACTCTTTGGCCGCTGCTGTGTGTGTGCCCAGCTCCATTTGCCCAGTCTGCCCGCCTCTGTGATCCCCCGCAGCACCGGCTGGAAGCGCGCCGTGCGTCAGCGAGGTGAGAAAAGCTGCTGCAAGTATTTCTTGCAGGCGTGAACTGGGGAGGGGGGATGCAAGGCCTTCCTTGGCTGTGCGGTGGCGTGCCGAGTTCCTCTGCCACGTTGGGTTGGTTTCCCTTTTCCTTCCGCTGGGGGGCTTGCCGCTGCGCAGCTCTAACGGTGTCCCCGCTGCTGTTTCAGGAGCCGCTGCGGAAGAGAGGAGGAGAAGCGGCGTGGGAACGCGGGAGGCAGGAGCGAGCGCGCAAGCAAGCAAGCAAGCAAGCAAGCAAGCAAGCAAGAAGAGGATGCGGAAGCGTGCAGACGCGGGGGGGAAGGAGAGAGGCTCCCTGGGCAAAGCAGCCGTCCCGTTAGCGGGGCCGCAGTCACATTTAGTCCCATTTGAGTTTGAGCGTTGCCGGCGCCTTGGCCGGCTTTGTGCTGGGCGACCTCCCTGTAAGCAGGGCTCGGGTCTTTGCTTTTGCTGTAGTTGGCCTTTTGCCTTGCTGCTCCTTTGGCTGCCTGGGGAGCGTGGGCCCCTGTAACGCAGGGCGAGAGCCACCTCTCCGCACCTGAGTGGGAAATGGAGCTCGCCGGACCCCGAGGCCACCCTGTAAGCAGGGTAGTGCCGTTTCCCCGGCCCTCTTCCTCCTCCGGCCCCTCGGCATCATCGTTGCCTGGAGGTGGCCTGTCAATGCGACGGCCCCGTACTCGGGGTGTGCGTCAGGGCATCTGGCCTTTGGCTTTAGCTGGGAAGCCCCTTGGCACGTTGAGGTCTGTGGCCTCCGTGCAGGCTAGGGACAGGTCACAGGCTCTTGTCTGTTGCCCGCGGTTGTGGGTTTATTCCCAGGGTTTGGCTGCGCTGGGTTGTCCTTCCCTTTGGGAAAGTCGCCTCTGTGTGTGCGTGTTGCCCTTCCTTTCCTTGTTTGTGTTTGTGGAGTGACGGAGCGACTGAGCTTTCCCTTTAGGCCCCCACAAAGATGGCTGCAGCTTAGCTTCGACTTCCCTGGGGGGAACGGAGGACTGTGGTGCACGCCGCAAAAGGGGTGTTCCCTCTCAGTCCCGCGAGCGCAGCGAGTGTCCTGTCTTCCTCCTTTGTACTTGGTGTAGATCAGGGCCACGTGGTAGTTGTGTGGCCGAGGCCGCCCTGTAGCCAGGGCTTGGGCCTGTTCTTGCGTGGGCGCCTGTTCCGCTGGCGGCGTGACAGCCCCGTACCCGGGGCGTGTGTCCCAAGCTGCGGAGCCCTCTGTCCCCCGAGCGGCCCGCCCGCCCTGTAATCAGGCGTGGGGAGGCTGCGGCGTTGCAGCCGGCTGCTCTAGCCATCCAGCTGGTGGGAATGACCCCTCCCTGTCCCGTCAGAGGGTGCAGGTTGAGGCGCTGCTTTTGCGTGTGGGGCGACCTCCCCGCTCGGTGGGTCGAGGTTGCTCCCTGGGTTCCCAAAGACGAGACGTTGGTGTGCTGTTGTGCTGCTGCCGGGCGGGCCAGCCTGTAGCTCAGGCGTTGGCGGGAGCCTCGTGCTCCGCGGGGCTTCTTGGTGAGGGTGGGCAGCGGGGGCACCGTCCTGTAGGCAGGGCTGCGCGTGCCCCCCGCGTGTGCTTGCTTGGTGAGGTGCGTTGTGAGAGACCCCCTGTACTCAGGCGGGAATGTGGCCCCGGCCTTTCAGAGGCACGGGGCCGCGAGGCGTGGGCTTGGGCTTGCGCCCTCCCCGCAATCAGGGCTGGGGTCCCGACCGCGGCATTTGGCCGTGCCGCCCCGCTGCCTGGCAGCTGAGAGTCGCTCCCGCCGCTGGGGGGGAAACCGAGCTCTGTGGCTCCAGGGGTGTCGTCCACCCGCCTGTAATCAGGGTCTGGGTGCGCGAGCGCTTGTGCTCAGCTGGCAGCCTGTGTGGGGTGACCGCCCCGCTAGCGGGGTGCGGGTCCAGGTGCCCCCGGACTGGGAGAGAAGGAGCCTCCCGCGGCCGCTAGGGATGGGGGCTGCCCTGTAAGCCAGGGAGCGACAGTGCCCCGCAGTCCCAGGCCCTTTGCAATGGAGGCAGTGGCCGGGGGTCCCCTGTAAGCAGGGAAGCTGACTCTTTGGCCGCTGCTGTGTGTGTGCCCAGCTCCATTTGCCCAGTCTGCCCGCCTCTGTGATCCCCCGCAGCACCGGCTGGAAGCGCGCCGTGCGTCAGCGAGGTGAGAAAAGCTGCTGCAAGTATTTCTTGCTGGCGTGAACTGGGGAGGGGGGATGCAAGGCCTTCCTTGGCTGTGCGGTGGCGTGCCGAGTTCCTCTGCCACGTTGGGTTGGTTTCCCTTTTCCTTCCGCTGGGGGGCTTGCCGCTGCGCAGCTCTAACGGTGTCCCCGCTGCTGTTTCAGGAGCCGCTGCGGAAGAGAGGAGGAGAAGCGGCGTGGGAACGCGGGAGGCAGGAGCGAGCGCGCAAGCAAGCAAGCAAGCAAGCAAGCAAGCAAGAAGAGGATGCGGAAGCGTGCAGACGCGGGGGGGAAGGAGAGAGGCTCCCTGGGCAAAGCAGCCGTCCCGTTAGCGGGGCCGCAGTCACATTTAGTCCCATTTGAGTTTGAGCGTTGCCGGCGCCTTGGCCGGCTTTGTGCTGGGCGACCTCCCTGTAAGCAGGGCTCGGGTCTTTGCTTTTGCTGTAGTTGGCCTTTTGCCTTGCTGCTCCTTTGGCTGCCTGGGGAGCGTGGGCCCCTGTAACGCAGGGCGAGAGCCACCTCTCCGCACCTGAGTGGGAAATGGAGCTCGCCGGACCCCGAGGCCACCCTGTAAGCAGGGTAGTGCCGTTTCCCCGGCCCTCTTCCTCCTCCGGCCCCTCGGCATCATCGTTGCCTGGAGGTGGCCTGTCAATGCGACGGCCCCGTACTCGGGGTGTGCGTCAGGGCATCTGGCCTTTGGCTTTAGCTGGGAAGCCCCTTGGCACGTTGAGGTCTGTGGCCTCCGTGCAGGCTAGGGACAGGTCACAGGCTCTTGTCTGTTGCCCGCGGTTGTGGGTTTATTCCCAGGGTTTGGCTGCGCTGGGTTGTCCTTCCCTTTGGGAAAGTCGCCTCTGTGTGTGCGTGTTGCCCTTCCTTTCCTTGTTTGTGTTTGTGGAGTGACGGAGCGACTGAGCTTTCCCTTTAGGCCCCCACAAAGATGGCTGCAGCTTAGCTTCGACTTCCCTGGGGGGAACGGAGGACTGTGGTGCACGCCGCAAAAGGGGTGTTCCCTCTCAGTCCCGCGAGCGCAGCGAGTGTCCTGTCTTCCTCCTTTGTACTTGGTGTAGATCAGGGCCACGTGGTAGTTGTGTGGCCGAGGCCGCCCTGTAGCCAGGGCTTGGGCCTGTTCTTGCGTGGGCGCCTGTTCCGCTGGCGGCGTGACAGCCCCGTACCCGGGGCGTGTGTCCCAAGCTGCGGAGCCCTCTGTCCCCCGAGCGGCCCGCCCGCCCTGTAATCAGGCGTGGGGAGGCTGCGGCGTTGCAGCCGGCTGCTCTAGCCATCCAGCTGGTGGGAATGACCCCTCCCTGTCCCGTCAGAGGGTGCAGGTTGAGGCGCTGCTTTTGCGTGTGGGGCGACCTCCCCGCTCGGTGGGTCGAGGTTGCTCCCTGGGTTCCCAAAGACGAGACGTTGGTGTGCTGTTGTGCTGCTGCCGGGCGGGCCAGCCTGTAGCTCAGGCGTTGGCGGGAGCCTCGTGCTCCGCGGGGCTTCTTGGTGAGGGTGGGCAGCGGGGGCACCGTCCTGTAGGCAGGGCTGCGCGTGCCCCCCGCGTGTGCTTGCTTGGTGAGGTGCGTTGTGAGAGACCCCCTGTACTCAGGCGGGAATGTGGCCCCGGCCTTTCAGAGGCACGGGGCCGCGAGGCGTGGGCTTGGGCTTGCGCCCTCCCCGCAATCAGGGCTGGGGTCCCGACCGCGGCATTTGGCCGTGCCGCCCCGCTGCCTGGCAGCTGAGAGTCGCTCCCGCCGCTGGGGGGGAAACCGAGCTCTGTGGCTCCAGGGGTGTCGTCCACCCGCCTGTAATCAGGGTCTGGGTGCGCGAGCGCTTGTGCTCAGCTGGCAGCCTGTGTGGGGTGACCGCCCCGCTAGCGGGGTGCGGGTCCAGGTGCCCCCGGACTGGGAGAGAAGGAGCCTCCCGCGGCCGCTAGGGATGGGGGCTGCCCTGTAAGCCAGGGAGCGACAGTGCCCCGCAGTCCCAGGCCCTTTGCAATGGAGGCAGTGGCCGGGGGTCCCCTGTAAGCAGGGAAGCTGACTCTTTGGCCGCTGCTGTGTGTGTGCCCAGCTCCATTTGCCCAGTCTGCCCGCCTCTGTGATCCCCCGCAGCACCGGCTGGAAGCGCGCCGTGCGTCAGCGAGGTGAGAAAAGCTGCTGCAAGTATTTCTTGCTGGCGTGAACTGGGGAGGGGGGATGCAAGGCCTTCCTTGGCTGTGCGGTGGCGTGCCGAGTTCCTCTGCCACGTTGGGTTGGTTTCCCTTTTCCTTCCGCTGGGGGGCTTGCCGCTGCGCAGCTCTAACGGTGTCCCCGCTGCTGTTTCAGGAGCCGCTGCGGAAGAGAGGAGGAGAAGCGGCGTGGGAACGCGGGAGGCAGGAGCGAGCGCGCAAGCAAGCAAGCAAGCAAGCAAGCAAGCAAGAAGAGGATGCGGAAGCGTGCAGACGCGGGGGGGAAGGAGAGAGGCTCCCTGGGCAAAGCAGCCGTCCCGTTAGCGGGGCCGCAGTCACATTTAGTCCCATTTGAGTTTGAGCGTTGCCGGCGCCTTGGCCGGCTTTGTGCTGGGCGACCTCCCTGTAAGCAGGGCTCGGGTCTTTGCTTTTGCTGTAGTTGGCCTTTTGCCTTGCTGCTCCTTTGGCTGCCTGGGGAGCGTGGGCCCCTGTAACGCAGGGCGAGAGCCACCTCTCCGCACCTGAGTGGGAAATGGAGCTCGCCGGACCCCGAGGCCACCCTGTAAGCAGGGTAGTGCCGTTTCCCCGGCCCTCTTCCTCCTCCGGCCCCTCGGCATCATCGTTGCCTGGAGGTGGCCTGTCAATGCGACGGCCCCGTACTCGGGGTGTGCGTCAGGGCATCTGGCCTTTGGCTTTAGCTGGGAAGCCCCTTGGCACGTTGAGGTCTGTGGCCTCCGTGCAGGCTAGGGACAGGTCACAGGCTCTTGTCTGTTGCCCGCGGTTGTGGGTTTATTCCCAGGGTTTGGCTGCGCTGGGTTGTCCTTCCCTTTGGGAAAGTCGCCTCTGTGTGTGCGTGTTGCCCTTCCTTTCCTTGTTTGTGTTTGTGGAGTGACGGAGCGACTGAGCTTTCCCTTTAGGCCCCCACAAAGATGGCTGCAGCTTAGCTTCGACTTCCCTGGGGGGAACGGAGGACTGTGGTGCACGCCGCAAAAGGGGTGTTCCCTCTCAGTCCCGCGAGCGCAGCGAGTGTCCTGTCTTCCTCCTTTGTACTTGGTGTAGATCAGGGCCACGTGGTAGTTGTGTGGCCGAGGCCGCCCTGTAGCCAGGGCTTGGGCCTGTTCTTGCGTGGGCGCCTGTTCCGCTGGCGGCGTGACAGCCCCGTACCCGGGGCGTGTGTCCCAAGCTGCGGAGCCCTCTGTCCCCCGAGCGGCCCGCCCGCCCTGTAATCAGGCGTGGGGAGGCTGCGGCGTTGCAGCCGGCTGCTCTAGCCATCCAGCTGGTGGGAATGACCCCTCCCTGTCCCGTCAGAGGGTGCAGGTTGAGGCGCTGCTTTTGCGTGTGGGGCGACCTCCCCGCTCGGTGGGTCGAGGTTGCTCCCTGGGTTCCCAAAGACGAGACGTTGGTGTGCTGTTGTGCTGCTGCCGGGCGGGCCAGCCTGTAGCTCAGGCGTTGGCGGGAGCCTCGTGCTCCGCGGGGCTTCTTGGTGAGGGTGGGCAGCGGGGGCACCGTCCTGTAGGCAGGGCTGCGCGTGCCCCCCGCGTGTGCTTGCTTGGTGAGGTGCGTTGTGAGAGACCCCCTGTACTCAGGCGGGAATGTGGCCCCGGCCTTTCAGAGGCACGGGGCCGCGAGGCGTGGGCTTGGGCTTGCGCCCTCCCCGCAATCAGGGCTGGGGTCCCGACCGCGGCATTTGGCCGTGCCGCCCCGCTGCCTGGCAGCTGAGAGTCGCTCCCGCCGCTGGGGGGGAAACCGAGCTCTGTGGCTCCAGGGGTGTCGTCCACCCGCCTGTAATCAGGGTCTGGGTGCGCGAGCGCTTGTGCTCAGCTGGCAGCCTGTGTGGGGTGACCGCCCCGCTAGCGGGGTGCGGGTCCAGGTGCCCCCGGACTGGGAGAGAAGGAGCCTCCCGCGGCCGCTAGGGATGGGGGCTGCCCTGTAAGCCAGGGAGCGACAGTGCCCCGCAGTCCCAGGCCCTTTGCAATGGAGGCAGTGGCCGGGGGTCCCCTGTAAGCAGGGAAGCTGACTCTTTGGCCGCTGCTGTGTGTGTGCCCAGCTCCATTTGCCCAGTCTGCCCGCCTCTGTGATCCCCCGCAGCACCGGCTGGAAGCGCGCCGTGCGTCAGCGAGGTGAGAAAAGCTGCTGCAAGTATTTCTTGCTGGCGTGAACTGGGGAGGGGGGATGCAAGGCCTTCCTTGGCTGTGCGGTGGCGTGCCGAGTTCCTCTGCCACGTTGGGTTGGTTTCCCTTTTCCTTCCGCTGGGGGGCTTGCCGCTGCGCAGCTCTAACGGTGTCCCCGCTGCTGTTTCAGGAGCCGCTGCGGAAGAGAGGAGGAGAAGCGGCGTGGGAACGCGGGAGGCAGGAGCGAGCGCGCAAGCAAGCGAGCGAGCGAGCAAGCAAGCAAGAAGAGGATGCGGAAGCGTGCAGACGCGGGGGGGAAGGAGAGAGGCTCCCTGGGCAAAGCAGCCGTCCCGTTAGCGGGGCCGCAGTCACATTTAGTCCCATTTGAGTTTGAGCGTTGCCGGCGCCTTGGCCGGCTTTGTGCTGGGCGACCTCCCTGTAAGCAGGGCTCGGGTCTTTGCTTTTGCTGTAGTTGGCCTTTTGCCTTGCTGCTCCTTTGGCTGCCTGGGGAGCGTGGGCCCCTGTAACGCAGGGCGAGAGCCACCTCTCCGCACCTGAGTGGGAAATGGAGCTCGCCGGACCCCGAGGCCACCCTGTAAGCAGGGTAGTGCCGTTTCCCCGGCCCTCTTCCTCCTCCGGCCCCTCGGCATCATCGTTGCCTGGAGGTGGCCTGTCAATGCGACGGCCCCGTACTCGGGGTGTGCGTCACGGCATCTGGCCTTTGGCTTTAGCTGGGAAGCCCCTTGGCACGTTGAGGTCTGTGGCCTCCGTGCAGGCTAGGGACAGGTCACAGGCTCTTGTCTGTTGCCCGCGGTTGTGGGTTTATTCCCAGGGTTTGGCTGCGCTGGGTTGTCCTTCCCTTTGGGAAAGTCGCCTCTGTGTGTGCGTGTTGCCCTTCCTTTCCTTGTTTGTGTTTGTGGAGTGACGGAGCGACTGAGCTTTCCCTTTAGGCCCCCACAAAGATGGCTGCAGCTTAGCTTCGACTTCCCTGGGGGGAACGGAGGACTGTGGTGCACGCCGCAAAAGGGGTGTTCCCTCTCAGTCCCGCGAGCGCAGCGAGTGTCCTGTCTTCCTCCTTTGCACTTGGTGTAGATCAGGGCCACGTGGTAGCTGTGTGGCCGAGGCCGCCCTGTAGCCAGGGCTTGGGCCTGTTCTTGCGTGGGCGCCTGTTCCGCTGGCGGCGTGACAGCCCCGTACCCGGGGCGTGTGTCCCAAGCTGCGGAGCCCTCTGTCCCCCGAGCGGCCCGCCCGCCCTGTAATCAGGCGTGGGGAGGCTGCGGCGTTGCAGCCGGCTGCTCTAGCCATCCAGCTGGTGGGAATGACCCCTCCCTGTCCCGTCAGAGGGTGCAGGTTGAGGCGCTGCTTTTGCGTGTGGGGCGACCTCCCCGCTCGGTGGGTCGAGGTTGCTCCCTGGGTTCCCAGAGACGAGAGGTTGGTGCTGTTGTGCTGCTGCCGGGCGGGCCAGCCTGTAGCTCAGGCGTTGGCGGGAGCCTCGTGCTCCGCGGGGCTTCTAGGTGAGGGTGGGCGGCGGGGGCACCGTCCTGTAGGCAGGGCTGCGCGTGCCACCCCGCGTGTGCTTGCTTGGTGAGGTGCGTTGTGAGAGACCCCCTGTACTCAGGCGGGAATGTGGCCCCGGCCTTTCAGAGGCACGGGGCCGCGAGACGTGGGCTTGGGCTTGCGCCCTCCCCGCAATCAGGGCTGGGGTCCCGACCGCGGCATTTGGCCGTGCCGCCCCGCTGCCTGGCAGCTGAGAGTCGCTCCCGCCGCTGGGGGGGAAACCGAGCTCTGTGGCTCCAGGGGTGTCGTCCACCCGCCTGTAATCAGGCTCTGGGTGCGCGAGCGCTTGTGCTCGGCTGGCAGCCTGTGTGGGGTGACCGCCCCGCTAGCGGGGTGCGGGTCCAGGTGCCCCCGGACTGGGAGAGAAGGAGCCTCCCGCGGCCGCTAGGGATGGGGGCTGCCCTGTAAGCCAGGGAGCGACAGTGCCCCGCAGTGTCCCAGGCCCTTTGCAATGGAGGCAGTGGCCGGGGGTCCCCTGTAAGCAGGGAAGCTGACTCTTTGGCCGCTGCTGTGTGTGTGCCCAGCTCCATTTGCCCAGTCTGCCCGCCTCTGTGATCCCCCGCAGCACCGGCTGGAAGCGCGCCGTGCGCCAGCGAGGTGAGAAAAGCTGCTGCAAGTATTTCTTGCTGGCGTGAACCGGGGAGGGGGGATGCAAGGCCTTCCTTGGCTGGGCGGTGGCGTGCCGAGTTCCTCTGCCACGTTGGGTTGGTTTCCCTTTTCCTTCCGGTGGGGGGCTTGCCGCTGCGCAGCTCTAACGGTGTCCCCGCTGCTGTTTCAGGAGCCGCTGCGGAAGAGAGAAGGAGAAGCGGCGTGGGAACGCGGGAGGCAGGAGCGAGCGCGCAAGCAAGCGAGCGAGCGAGCAAGCAAGCGAGAAGAGGATGCGGAAGCGTGCCGACGCGGGGGGGAAGGAGAGAGGCTCCCTGGGCAAAGCAGCCGTCCCGTTAGCGGGGCCGCAGTCACATTCAGTCCCATTGGAGTTTGAGCGTTGCCGGCGCCTTGGCCGGCTTTGTGCTGGGCGACCTCCCTGTAAGCAGGGCTCGGGTCTTTGCTTTTGCTGTAGTTGGCCTTTTGCCTTGCTGCTCCTTTGGCTGCCTGGGGAGCGTGGGCCCCTGTAACGCAGGGCGAGAGCCACCTCTCCGCACCTGAGTGGGAAACGGAGCTCGCCGGACCCCGAGGCCACCCTGTAAGCAGGGTAGTGCCGTTTCCCCGGCCCTCTTCCTCCTCCGGCCCCTCGGCATCATCGTTGCCTGGAGGTGGCCTGTCAGTGCGACGGCCCCGTACTCGGGGTGTGCGTCACGGCATCTGGCCTTTGGCTTTAGCTGGGAAGCCCCTTGGCACGTTGAGGTCTGTGGCCTCCGTGCAGGCTAGGGACAGGTCACAGGCTCTTGTCTGTTGCCCGCGGTTGTGGGTTTATTCCCAGGGTTTGGCTGCGCTGGGTTGTCCTTCCCTTTGGGAAAGTCGCCTCTGTGTGTGCGCGTTGCCCTTCCTTTCCTTGCTTGTGTTTGTGGAGTGAGAGAGCGACTGCGCTTTCCCTTTAGGCCCCCACAAAGATGGCTGCAGCTTAGCTTCGACTTCCCTGGGGGGAACGGAGGACTGTGGTGCACGCCGCAAAAGGGGTGTTCCCTCTCAGTCCCGCGAGCGCAGCGAGTGTCCTGTCTTCCTCCTTTGCACTTGGTGTAGATCAGGGCCACGTGGTAGCTGTGTGGCCGAGGCCGCCCTGTAGCCAGGGCTTGGGCCTGTTCTTGCGTGGGCGCCTGTTCCGCTGGCGGCGTGACAGCCCCGTAGCCGGGGCGTGTGTCCCAAGCTGCGGAGCCCTCTGTCCCCCGAGCGGCCCGCCCGCCCTGTAATCAGGCGTGGGGAGGCTGCGGCGTTGCAGCCGGCTGCTCTAGCCATCCAGCTGGTGGGAATGACCCCTCCCTGTCCCGTCAGAGGGTGCAGGTTGAGGCGCTGCTTTTGCGTGTGGGGCGACCTCCCCGCTCGGTGGGTCGAGGTTGCTCCCTGGGTTCCCAGAGACGAGAGGTTGGTGCTGTTGTGCTGCTGCCGGGCGGGCCAGCCTGTAGCTCAGGCGTTGGCGGGAGCCTCGTGCTCCGCGGGGCTTCTAGGTGAGGGTGGGCGGCGGGGGCACCGTCCTGTAGGCAGGGCTGCGCGTGCCACCCCGCGTGTGCTTGCTTGGTGAGGTGCGTTGTGAGAGACCCCCTGTACTCAGGCGGGAATGTGGCCCCGGCCTTTCAGAGGCACGGGGCCGCGAGACGTGGGCTTGGGCTTGCGCCCTCCCCGCAATCAGGGCTGGGGTCCCGACCGCGGCATTTGGCCGTGCCGCCCCGCTGCCTGGCAGCTGAGAGTCGCTCCCGCCGCTGGGGGGGAAACCGAGCTCTGTGGCTCCAGGGGTGTCGTCCACCCGCCTGTAATCAGGCTCTGGGTGCGCGAGCGCTTGTGCTCGGCTGGCAGCCTGTGTGGGGTGACCGCCCCGCTAGCGGGGTGCGGGTCCAGGTGCCCCCGGACTGGGAGAGAAGGAGCCTCCCGCGGCCGCTAGGGATGGGGGCTGCCCTGTAAGCCAGGGAGCGACAGTGCCCCGCAGTGTCCCAGGCCCTTTGCAATGGAGGCAGTGGCCGGGGGTCCCCTGTAAGCAGGGAAGCTGACTCTTTGGCCGCTGCTGTGTGTGTGCCCAGCTCCATTTGCCCAGTCTGCCCGCCTCTGTGATCCCCCGCAGCACCGGCTGGAAGCGCGCCGTGCGCCAGCGAGGTGAGAAAAGCTGCTGCAAGTATTTCTTGCTGGCGTGAACCGGGGAGGGGGGATGCAAGGCCTTCCTTGGCTGGGCGGTGGCGTGCCGAGTTCCTCTGCCACGTTGGGTTGGTTTCCCTTTTCCTTCCGGTGGGGGGCTTGCCGCTGCGCAGCTCTAACGGTGTCCCCGCTGCTGTTTCAGGAGCCGCTGCGGAAGAGAGAAGGAGAAGCGGCGTGGGAACGCGGGAGGCAGGAGCGAGCGCGCAAGCAAGCGAGCGAGCGAGCAAGCAAGCGAGAAGAGGATGCGGAAGCGTGCCGACGCGGGGGGGAAGGAGAGAGGCTCCCTGGGCAAAGCAGCCGTCCCGTTAGCGGGGCCGCAGTCACATTCAGTCCCATTGGAGTTTGAGCGTTGCCGGCGCCTTGGCCGGCTTTGTGCTGGGCGACCTCCCTGTAAGCAGGGCTCGGGTCTTTGCTTTTGCTGTAGTTGGCCTTTTGCCTTGCTGCTCCTTTGGCTGCCTGGGGAGCGTGGGCCCCTGTAACGCAGGGCGAGAGCCACCTCTCCGCACCTGAGTGGGAAACGGAGCTCGCCGGACCCCGAGGCCACCCTGTAAGCAGGGTAGTGCCGTTTCCCCGGCCCTCTTCCTCCTCCGGCCCCTCGGCATCATCGTTGCCTGGAGGTGGCCTGTCAGTGCGACGGCCCCGTACTCGGGGTGTGCGTCACGGCATCTGGCCTTTGGCTTTAGCTGGGAAGCCCCTTGGCACGTTGAGGTCTGTGGCCTCCGTGCAGGCTAGGGACAGGTCACAGGCTCTTGTCTGTTGCCCGCGGTTGTGGGTTTATTCCCAGGGTTTGGCTGCGCTGGGTTGTCCTTCCCTTTGGGAAAGTCGCCTCTGTGTGTGCGCGTTGCCCTTCCTTTCCTTGCTTGTGTTTGTGGAGTGAGAGAGCGACTGCGCTTTCCCTTTAGGCCCCCACAAAGATGGCTGCAGCTTAGCTTCGACTTCCCTGGGGGGAACGGAGGACTGTGGTGCACGCCGCAAAAGGGGTGTTCCCTCTCAGTCCCGCGAGCGCAGCGAGTGTCCTGTCTTCCTCCTTTGCACTTGGTGTAGATCAGGGCCACGTGGTAGCTGTGTGGCCGAGGCCGCCCTGTAGCCAGGGCTTGGGCCTGTTCTTGCGTGGGCGCCTGTTCCGCTGGCGGCGTGACAGCCCCGTAGCCGGGGCGTGTGTCCCAAGCTGCGGAGCCCTCTGTCCCCCGAGCGGCCCGCCCGCCCTGTAATCAGGCGTGGGGAGGCTGCGGCGTTGCAGCCGGCTGCTCTAGCCATCCAGCTGGTGGGAATGACCCCTCCCTGTCCCGTCAGAGGGTGCAGGTTGAGGCGCTGCTTTTGCGTGTGGGGCGACCTCCCCGCTCGGTGGGTCGAGGTTGCTCCCTGGGTTCCCAGAGACGAGAGGTTGGTGCTGTTGTGCTGCTGCCGGGCGGGCCAGCCTGTAGCTCAGGCGTTGGCGGGAGCCTCGTGCTCCGCGGGGCTTCTAGGTGAGGGTGGGCGGCGGGGGCACCGTCCTGTAGGCAGGGCTGCGCGTGCCACCCCGCGTGTGCTTGCTTGGTGAGGTGCGTTGTGAGAGACCCCCTGTACTCAGGCGGGAATGTGGCCCCGGCCTTTCAGAGGCACGGGGCCGCGAGACGTGGGCTTGGGCTTGCGCCCTCCCCGCAATCAGGGCTGGGGTCCCGACCGCGGCATTTGGCCGTGCCGCCCCGCTGCCTGGCAGCTGAGAGTCGCTCCCGCCGCTGGGGGGGAAACCGAGCTCTGTGGCTCCAGGGGTGTCGTCCACCCGCCTGTAATCAGGCTCTGGGTGCGCGAGCGCTTGTGCTCGGCTGGCAGCCTGTGTGGGGTGACCGCCCCGCTAGCGGGGTGCGGGTCCAGGTGCCCCCGGACTGGGAGAGAAGGAGCCTCCCGCGGCCGCTAGGGATGGGGGCTGCCCTGTAAGCCAGGGAGCGACAGTGCCCCGCAGTGTCCCAGGCCCTTTGCAATGGAGGCAGTGGCCGGGGGTCCCCTGTAAGCAGGGAAGCTGACTCTTTGGCCGCTGCTGTGTGTGTGCCCAGCTCCATTTGCCCAGTCTGCCCGCCTCTGTGATCCCCCGCAGCACCGGCTGGAAGCGCGCCGTGCGCCAGCGAGGTGAGAAAAGCTGCTGCAAGTATTTCTTGCTGGCGTGAACCGGGGAGGGGGGATGCAAGGCCTTCCTTGGCTGGGCGGTGGCGTGCCGAGTTCCTCTGCCACGTTGGGTTGGTTTCCCTTTTCCTTCCGGTGGGGGGCTTGCCGCTGCGCAGCTCTAACGGTGTCCCCGCTGCTGTTTCAGGAGCCGCTGCGGAAGAGAGAAGGAGAAGCGGCGTGGGAACGCGGGAGGCAGGAGCGAGCGCGCAAGCAAGCGAGCGAGCGAGCAAGCAAGCGAGAAGAGGATGCGGAAGCGTGCCGACGCGGGGGGGAAGGAGAGAGGCTCCCTGGGCAAAGCAGCCGTCCCGTTAGCGGGGCCGCAGTCACATTCAGTCCCATTGGAGTTTGAGCGTTGCCGGCGCCTTGGCCGGCTTTGTGCTGGGCGACCTCCCTGTAAGCAGGGCTCGGGTCTTTGCTTTTGCTGTAGTTGGCCTTTTGCCTTGCTGCTCCTTTGGCTGCCTGGGGAGCGTGGGCCCCTGTAACGCAGGGCGAGAGCCACCTCTCCGCACCTGAGTGGGAAACGGAGCTCGCCGGACCCCGAGGCCACCCTGTAAGCAGGGTAGTGCCGTTTCCCCGGCCCTCTTCCTCCTCCGGCCCCTCGGCATCATCGTTGCCTGGAGGTGGCCTGTCAGTGCGACGGCCCCGTACTCGGGGTGTGCGTCACGGCATCTGGCCTTTGGCTTTAGCTGGGAAGCCCCTTGGCACGTTGAGGTCTGTGGCCTCCGTGCAGGCTAGGGACAGGTCACAGGCTCTTGTCTGTTGCCCGCGGTTGTGGGTTTATTCCCAGGGTTTGGCTGCGCTGGGTTGTCCTTCCCTTTGGGAAAGTCGCCTCTGTGTGTGCGCGTTGCCCTTCCTTTCCTTGCTTGTGTTTGTGGAGTGAGAGAGCGACTGCGCTTTCCCTTTAGGCCCCCACAAAGATGGCTGCAGCTTAGCTTCGACTTCCCTGGGGGGAACGGAGGACTGTGGTGCACGCCGCAAAAGGGGTGTTCCCTCTCAGTCCCGCGAGCGCAGCGAGTGTCCTGTCTTCCTCCTTTGCACTTGGTGTAGATCAGGGCCACGTGGTAGCTGTGTGGCCGAGGCCGCCCTGTAGCCAGGGCTTGGGCCTGTTCTTGCGTGGGCGCCTGTTCCGCTGGCGGCGTGACAGCCCCGTAGCCGGGGCGTGTGTCCCAAGCTGCGGAGCCCTCTGTCCCCCGAGCGGCCCGCCCGCCCTGTAATCAGGCGTGGGGAGGCTGCGGCGTTGCAGCCGGCTGCTCTAGCCATCCAGCTGGTGGGAATGACCCCTCCCTGTCCCGTCAGAGGGTGCAGGTTGAGGCGCTGCTTTTGCGTGTGGGGCGACCTCCCCGCTCGGTGGGTCGAGGTTGCTCCCTGGGTTCCCAGAGACGAGAGGTTGGTGCTGTTGTGCTGCTGCCGGGCGGGCCAGCCTGTAGCTCAGGCGTTGGCGGGAGCCTCGTGCTCCGCGGGGCTTCTAGGTGAGGGTGGGCGGCGGGGGCACCGTCCTGTAGGCAGGGCTGCGCGTGCCACCCCGCGTGTGCTTGCTTGGTGAGGTGCGTTGTGAGAGACCCCCTGTACTCAGGCGGGAATGTGGCCCCGGCCTTTCAGAGGCACGGGGCCGCGAGACGTGGGCTTGGGCTTGCGCCCTCCCCGCAATCAGGGCTGGGGTCCCGACCGCGGCATTTGGCCGTGCCGCCCCGCTGCCTGGCAGCTGAGAGTCGCTCCCGCCGCTGGGGGGGAAACCGAGCTCTGTGGCTCCAGGGGTGTCGTCCACCCGCCTGTAATCAGGCTCTGGGTGCGCGAGCGCTTGTGCTCGGCTGGCAGCCTGTGTGGGGTGACCGCCCCGCTAGCGGGGTGCGGGTCCAGGTGCCCCCGGACTGGGAGAGAAGGAGCCTCCCGCGGCCGCTAGGGATGGGGGCTGCCCTGTAAGCCAGGGAGCGACAGTGCCCCGCAGTGTCCCAGGCCCTTTGCAATGGAGGCAGTGGCCGGGGGTCCCCTGTAAGCAGGGAAGCTGACTCTTTGGCCGCTGCTGTGTGTGTGCCCAGCTCCATTTGCCCAGTCTGCCCGCCTCTGTGATCCCCCGCAGCACCGGCTGGAAGCGCGCCGTGCGCCCGCGAGGTGAGAAAAGCTGCTGCAAGTATTTCTTGCTGGCGTGAACCGGGGAGGGGGGATGCAAGGCCTTCCTTGGCTGGGCGGTGGCGTGCCGAGTTCCTCCGCCATGTTGGGTTGGTTTCCCTTTTCCTTCCGGTGGGGGGCTTGCCGCTGCGCAGCTCTAACGGTGTCCCCGCTGCTGTTTCAGGAGCCGCTGCGGAAGAGAGAAGGAGAAGCGGCGTGGGAACGCGGGAGGCAGGAGTCAGCAAGAACGACATTGTTTTTATTGTCATGCTCAATCAATTAATCTGTCAAAGCCACAGTTGAATGTGTGTGTTGCTCTTTTGTTGCCTCCTCTTCCCTACTTTGACATTTTGGAATAAATGTTGCTTTTTTTTGTTTCAATGATGTTTGCTTTTTGTCTCCAGCGTGAGTTCCATTTTTGTTTTCTGTTATGCTGCTTTTGCTGCTTGAAGCTGATTCATTGTGTTTGTATTGCCAGCCAGCCGTTTGTTTCTTTTCTCCATCCATGAGGAAAATCCTTTTGTCTCAGCTGAGGTTTTTGTGGGTTATGTTTGGGGTTTGGTGGTGACTTATATGGCAGAGCTCTTCTCTTGATCTCTCCCTTGTCCTATTGCACGTGGTCTCAGGGTTAGGTTTTCAGCCAAGCAAGCTGCCTCAGTTCCAGGGACACTTGTGCTGAGCTCTTTTCCTTTGCATGTTTTCATTGTTGTCTGGCAACGGCTAGGATTTTTGGGTGAATGGGATGTGCTCGTGGCTGGTATCTGTGAGTGGTTTCCCAGCAACTCTTAGTGTGTTTGTCTCTGGTGGTGCTTTACCCCTTCTCTTTCTTTGAACGTGATCTTATTGCACATTCTGCCCTGCTCAGTGGTCATTTTGGTAATTTTGCTTCTCTGAAGAGTTGTTTAATTTGGCAGGAACTTTATCCCTAGGCACTTTCTAGCTATCTCCCCTGCTCACCATGGCGTAGGAGTAGAGTCTGGGTGGAGGGGGATCCAGTAGAAGTGGTGGACTGAGGTTAAAAACAATTTCCTAATGTAGACAAAAGAAAGGGAGAAGTGGAGAATGGCTACGATACATACACTCGTGTATTTATGAATAGCAACTGATGCCCACACAATTGCTCGGCCCCACTGATGCCCAGCCAGTCCCCACGCACCAGTTGCCCTCTGGAACTTTTTCAAACTTTCCTTAGGTACCATGGCATAGGGTGGCGTGGCATGGAATGTTGCCTTGGCCAGATTTAGGTCAGCTGTCCTGATTCTGTCCCAGCTCCCTGTGCTGCTCCTAGCCCTCTTCCTGAACGCTAGGAGAAGCTGAGGAAAGGAGCACTGTTCACTCGTTCACAACTCCTCCGTAACAACTGACGGTGTGTTATCAGTGTTGTACTTCTCCAAAGCGTGTCATCGTACCAGCCACTCTGAAGAAACAGTGCTCTGTCCCTGATGAAACCAAGGCGATATCCACCCCGTGTCCTGTCCCATTTATGTTATGCGGAGGTCTCGTAATAATCTTATACGTCCTAACTATATACTATCTCCTGTCTTACTTTTTGATGTGTGCACCCATCTAATTCCCATAGTCTGTGGTCTATCCGTGTAAATTGTCTGTGCATGAAGTTCATTTAACTCACGATTTCAGGCTCTATCTGTCATAGCAGTCCTTCAGTACACAAGGGAGCATCTGTTGCTGGATTTCTGCCTGCTAAGCTAGTTCGGGCTTCATCAGAATTCGTTCTTCAGCTGGAGTGGTTCTAATTGTAACGGTGTTGTTGAGCCCTGTAACAACCATAGCGATGATGGCACGCGGTATTGTGTAGCAGCTGATACACGATATGTATCTTCGTTTATTCTTACACAGCATCAAATCCCTTTGGGGTACACAACAGACACCCCCCATCCTGCTTTACCCACCACGTGCCCGCAGGTCCTTCAGAAAAAGTAATCCCACAAATTGAGGCAGGAATAATCCAGACTGCCTTGCTCAGCACGTTCTTTACGTGCACCACGGAGCCTTTGTCCCCTTTCTGTGGCACACAGAGCGTCTCATTGGACAGGACCAGCCCCACTGGCAGATCCCCGACTGCTGACTCACCAGGCGGCTTTTGCAGAAGACGCGTCCCAGTGCTTGAATGGCTCTTAGTAGCAGTCTTTCGTAGGCCAACGTATCACCTGATTTTTCCAGATGCTGTGTGGCAGGGGATGTGATATGCCAGCCAGCTCAGTGCTGTGTTCCTTTTGCCCAGGTGATCATGAGATTGCTTCAGAAATGAGTCCTGTTGTCTGACGCAGTTCATTCCGGGGTGCCATGTCACGAGAAGGCACACTTTGCTTGTCAGGGCCCAGGATAGTACTCTGGGCTGTAGGAGTGTGCATGGGGTCTGTTCCCAGCCATCCGGTGGTTGCTTCCACCTTTGTATGCGTGCGGTGCTCAGCTGGCCAACAGCTGTAATCTTTTTGCACATCTCATAGTTCCCTTAATGTTAGGAGTCAGGGTGTTTCCAGTTTCTTTCTCTTTCTCCTGCCATTTTAGTCATGGCCTTGCTCCACCTTGCGAGCTTCTCCCCTTGTTAAACATCCTGGCTTTTGTAGACATTTTTCTTCTTGCTTAAAGGAGACAACAGTCGCAGGCACTGGTTGGTTCTGGTTGAACTGCCGGACTTATGATAGGGATTGGAGCGACCACAAGGCTCGCTGCCAGGGTCATGGCGGCTGCGGGGCACTTTAGGAGGGTCACGGCACCCACAGGTCCATTACAAGGGCCTGTTGCAGGGACTGGAGCAGCCACAGGATGCGTTGCAAGGACTGGAGCAGCAGCAGAACCCACCCCAGGCGCTGGAGCGACCACAGGACTGCATGGGATGCAACTGGCTGTTCTTCATCGCTGGGTCATCCTGCTTTGTTCTCCACTTTTGGAACGGTGATTAAATTCACTTGTAGCCACTATTAGATAACGAAAGTGAATTAGAAGCTGCATAAGTCTAGGCGTCAGCACTAAGCGCTTGTGTCTGTGGCCTTATATCCTCAGTATGGTTCAAAAGAACAGTAAGAATAAAGAAGGTTTGTTAGTTTGCCAAACACATAATAAAGAAATCACGTTCCAAACCAGGTTCCTTCTGAGAAGGTCGACTCACGCTGTCTGATACTTCTCATTTATCTCATGTCCTTATGGAGCGGATACGTTTTCTAAATTAAGCTTGTTAAGCGTTCTTTCAGCGTTGCTGCGCTTGGCACACAGCCTCTCATAGCAGCATTTCATAGCAAAGGCTTGTGGAAAGTCAGAAAGAACTCTCTTACATCTCCTGCCCACACATACAAAAAAAGATAAAAGGAGAAAAAACCCTCTGCTCCTTGTATGTCTGCAGTAAGATGCGCCGGGAGCTGGGAAGGCAAAATCCTTGCAGTCATCCCCCCATACATGTTCATGAAGCCACAATGGATCACTGAAGTAGAGCTACTGATCGTTTCTTTGTTGTTATCGTTTTCAAATGTTGGATTTACTGTTTGTTCATCACATAAAAAGAGAAATGTTGTTTTTCTGTTCATGAGGAAATGGTTGCCAGGAAGTGACCCACACCACGTGCTTGTGAAAGATGAAAATTTCCTTGTAGTGACGAAAGCAGCAGGTATGCATTAAGTTGCTGCTGTGATTCTGGATGCATTCGTTATCTGTTTCCATTTGCCTTAGCACTTGTAATCCTTTTGAGCTCCTGGCCTCGGTTGCAGCTTCTGAAAAAGATTTCCAAAAGCTCATCAGGTCCGTGTTGACAACCGCTTTGTTTGAATACCACTCTCTGTTAGTTTCACTGGGTGCAGCCTTCTGGAGTTCCGAATTTTGAACCGAAATGCTGAAACTAAACAAAAGGCTTGGAGCAGTTTGCCAATGTGTGAACTTTACCTTACCGTCTTCTGCAGGACCACTCAGAGCCCATCCCTTCAAAGGCAGTTATTCTGCCTGGTTATTCTCAAGGTCATTCTCAAGGAATCTTTTCTGCTTTTGCTACGACCACGCCTGGTTATCTTATCCATCCTATCTATTTTGGAGCAGAAAAATCCAAGACAGTTCTCGAAACAGCGCCTTTTGAAAAGTCTTCCCTGCTCCATTCAGAGCTTTGAAACACCGTTTTCTTTTCTGAGTAGCAAAGGCCAGCACTCATTCCTCTGCAGCGCTTAGCGAATCTCAGTCCTGGGGTATTTAGACCTCAGGAGGAGAAAAAAGAGTCAAAGCCATTCACTTCAGCACCTAAGTTAATTTTTATTAGCACGTTCTGAACGTATCCATTTTCTTAGCAGTTCTAAGTGAAAGGGACACACGTGGCATCACTGCTGGAAGCACCAAGGATCTTTGGATTCTTCGGAGGATTTTTGTTCCCCATCAAAAGCACCATCATCTGTAATACTGGAAAATGCTCGGCATATTCACGTGCAGAGAAATCTAACCAATGTTAAAGGGGATGTCAGTCTGCTTAGGAACTTCCATTATGTTCCAGGGCGTAAAGCCCACTGCTTTTCATTCCTCTGCAGCTTTCTTTCCTCTTGCTCATTTTCTACCTCCATTACAGGGTGCTGCTCTTCTGCAGACACGTACAGCGAGCGTTACTCCGTGCCCACGCACACTTTCAACTAACAGGCTTTAGCAGGGGATTGGAGCTCGATGATCCTCGAGGTCCCTTCCAACCCAAACCGTTCTGTGACCGTATGCTTCTATGATCTCATTGTCCGGTCATATATTTCCTCACTGGCTTTTCAGGTCACTTGTTTGTTGTTGAGAAGAGTTCCCCTCTCAATCAGTATTGGTAAGGTGTCATTTCAGTGCCTGCATTTACACAGCACCATCCTGCACAGTGACTGCCACATTTCAGTGGTACGCACAGTTCTGCCAAATAAAGTCCTAAACATGTCCTGGCATTTTAGCCAGGAGAACAACCCCAGCCAACTTAAAACCTGTCTCTTTTCCATTTTGTTAGGAAATTTTCATGCCAAATGATCTCTCAAAGATAGAAAACCGCAGCAGAACAACCGGGTGCTGGTTGTGCGGTAGAGCTGTGTTATAAGAAAATCTATTTGTTTTCCTTTTAAGGTGCTTTTAAGGTACTAAGCTCTTGAACTCAGTAGGAAAACAATTTGAATTAAACAAGACACAGCGGAGGATTCCATAGTCTGATTTGCCTTCTCGTGCGAGAAGAAAGCACGCGCTTGAAGCGGGGGTGATGAAGTCAGCTTGTCTCAGGTCGATCTGTTTCCAGCACTGCTCATTAGCAGTTCACAGTGTTTGCCACCCATCAGAAATCAGCTTCATGCAATATTACTTCTGGCTCCTTAATGTCCTTCAGTTTGTCTTTTTTTTTCTTCATCTCACTTATCTGGATGCGATGGAAGTTTATGCTACGTCAGCTGCCTTGAGCACATTTACGCTTTCTTTTCCCCCACTTGAAACTCATGATGTCGCACAAAATGTCCAAATAATCCATTTTAGAAAATGATTTTCAAGGAGGAAAGACTGGCAAAGAGTGCAGAAGTATTCATCCCTATGCTTCAGCGCTTTAATAGCATGTTTCTGCGTAATCTTCACCTGTTCAGTTACTAGCTCTGCTTTTGTCAACATGTTGTTAGTTTTTTCTTCCCTGGTTTTCCTACAGGCTGGATTCTTTTCCACTTGGTGAGTTGTTTTCCAACGGGTGAGTTGTTGCCAGTGGAAGCATGACTGGTGTTCAAAGGGGAGGAAGTGTTTGGGATAAATCCGGCAGCACATTGACAGTAACCCTGCCCTGCAAGTGTCTTTGATTCAGGTTAAGAGAAACAGCAGTGACAGACGAGCAGAATGCCACGCTTTAAAGTATCAAAAATACTGTCCTTTAATTTTTGTATCTACCTCAGAAGACACTGCATTGCATGCGCTCCCTTGCTCTGCTGGCTTTCTCTTTTCCTGAGGTGGTCAGCAAATTATTTCCTGCTGACCTCCTGCTGATTTGTTTGTTTCAGCTGTACAAGCGTCCGCAGCAAATATTCCTGTGAAGGAGGGGCCAGTCAATCAGAGACACTGGTTTGTGGCTGATGGTACTGGAGAACTTAAAAACTGTCTGTGCAAGCCTTGATTGTCTCTGGTTGCTGCAGAGTGTGATACGCGACTTCCCGTGAGCGCAGGCACTCCCAAGGGCTGCTCTGGAGCGTGCCGGTGCAGATTTTGGCTAGCGTGCAGGCTCTGCTCACTGCTGGTGAAAATGCACAGCTAATGGTGGAGACTGTGTTACAAGATAGCGTGGTGTGGCTGAGAATGTGCTCCATCAAACAGTGCTATTGTGCTCTTTGTACGCACCGCAGTTCCCATGGCAAGAAATAGGAAAAGTTACTGTGGGAGCGGGCTGCGTATCTTTGAGATAGATAGCTAGATTCTTCAAAGTCCACCAGGGTTTCAGTTCTGGAAGCCAAGGTGTTACAGCCACGCACATTTTGCTGCTTACTGGCTGAAATAATGCAGTGGCAGTGGAAAGGCTGAGTCACAGCCGGAACCCCTGATGGAGCACCTGCTGGGAAGGCAGGGCCAACCAGGAGAGGAGAGCTCAGGTGCAACCAATCTGCCAGATCTCATTTAAGGGTCGGCAGCGCAGGGGAGGGTTTGTAATGCAGAGATCCCTGCTTATCTGAGGGCCTTACAGGCCCTCTGAAGGTAAGCGTACCTTCATTTCAAAGGAGAAAGGAGAGTTGGGTTTGGGATGCAGGTATCAGTTGTGCTACTTTGGAATGGATTTTCTTTCTGTAAGTTTCAATTGTGGCGCTAGTAAATAACAACTGTAGTGCTAGCTGAGACAGAGTTAACAGTGTGCAGGTGGTTTGGTTGTTGTGGAATGAGGAATGCATGTTACTAGCTGTCTCTTTCTGGAGTTTCTTCCCTTGCATACCTCTTCAGCTGTGCCAGCTGAAGCTTACTAGAACTCCAGAAGCGGCAGCCCAGGGCACACATTCCTGCCACTTCCTTTGTCTCTTTTCCATAGAAGAAGAGGATAAACTTGTTTGCATCTTTTAGCAAGTTCAGGTACTACAAGTTTCCCCATAGCTTTGACAATGATTTAGTATCCGCATCATTGCTAGAACAGCAGTAACACAGGGATATTCATAGAGGGAAGGAAGGCTTGCCAGCAGGCAAGGCTTATGCATAGACTGCCTTCTAAAAATGGGAGATACTGACTTGTTATCCACCCTTCCAGACTGAAAATCACCTTGGAGGCAAATAGATGAGCTAAAAAGCCCTGCCACTGGAGCGTCGCTGTACTCAGATGTGGGTGGTCCCAGCTGAGCCTTCAGTTTGTCCTTGACAGAACAATGTTTTTGAGAGGAAAAATTATTCAGAGACAATAGGTAGATTGCTGCCTTCAGTAAGATCAGCAGCTGACAGGATCTGTTTGCCTCAGCTGCCAAGCACAAAATGACTGAGGTAGGAAGGGGCTGCCGGTACCGAACTCACTCGTTGACTGAGGAGGAGGGAGGAACAGAGGGAATCCAGATGGTCTTTCTAGTGAAGTCACCTCCTGTTTGCAGAGTCACAGGTGTCTCAACCTGCATTATGTAACATTTTCAGTGTTTCGGTTTTCATTTTTTCCTGTTGCTTGTATTTTGTTTGGGTTTTTTGAGCTTCCAAAGTAGGGAAACATACTTTCCTTAGAGAAAATTGCCAGGATGTTGAAGGCGGTTCTGTTTAAATAGGTTTTTATCTGTTCCTGCGGACTTTGCTTTCATACACCCGACACTACATGAGAAGTGATTACCTGTGTTTGGAGAGTAACGTTTAATTCCAACTTACACACTGACTTTATGTTGAGCTCTTCTCCACGTGGCTCATCTACACACTTTTTTTAAATGCAAATCAGTAGCACAACCACACAGACCCCAAACTGCACATAAGGGAACGAATAAAAGGCACGAAAGCGAATCAGATCAGTCACTGCTGTGCCAGATGAAGCTACAAGAAGAAAACTTTGCGAGAAATGTTTCTTCGGCTCAAGAAAGCAATGATCAGCAGTTGAACAGAGCAAAGACGGACCCTTCACTTTGATCATTGAAGTTTCGAGGCCAACAAGCAGGAGTACAGGCAGAGGTTTAAAAGCATTGGTTGCTAGACTCTGCGTGGTTAGGAACAGCTTCAGAAGACAAGCTGGGAAATGAGTAGATGCTGAAGGCAATTCTTCCAGTAATGCAGCCCATGCTGGGGTGGTCTGAGTTGACAGAGACAGTATTTAGGAAGCAACTGTGATTTTTTCCAAGGAGTTTTTCCCTTCTCAGTAACGTGGCTCACTTTTAACTCAACTTTCTCATTCAGTGTCTTTTCTCTACTTCGATGATATGGATTTCTAGGCTTCTCCTGAAATAATACTAATACATTTGAAAGGTTGAAAATGAGCACCAGTAATTGTCCTCGTGTCTTTCATACGCTGCCATCCCAACACAACTCCACGGGAATCGTGGCAGCTTTTCTGTTGAGAAGATAGCGCCAGTCTCTGGAGACCTTCAGAACGTTAAAACCGATAGATTTCACAAGCAACCACAGCAGCCTTGTCCTTCCTAAAACCTACTAGCATAAGCATCTCAAGAGGGTGCACGGAGCTCTGTATGCTTTGCAGCGCAAAATAGTTTGGTATCAGTAAATTAGAGATGCAGCGTGGGCTTCCATTCCAACTGCATCATTAGTCCCACCTGCACCACTCAGTGTGCTTCCACTGTGCTGCATCTTGACATT